>NC_052637.1:22690579-23940579 GCF_016161935.1 Mauremys reevesii
CGGCCTTCTGTCGGATGTTCACACAGTGCATCGCACGAGGATAGATCTGCACAACACCACAGCACAAGGCACTGCCACGTGCACCACGAGGGGACAGCACTGTGTGTGGTGAAGGGAACATCACCAGGCCTCAGTCCTGGAGGCTAACAGTGGGACCCCAATCCCCCATCATCGCCTCACAGCACAGGCTGCACTGGGGCACAGCCAGGGGTTCTGGGCCCACCTTTCATGGACATCAACAGAGCTACATCCATTGACACCATCAGAGGCCTGGCCCTTGGACTCCGTAAGGTGACGTGTGGTGGGAGGGCTGGGTAAATACGCACGAGGAATGGGAGCCCGGTTCCTCTGGCGCCGTCCCACTCACCTAAGGTTTCTGTAAGCCCGGGCCACTTTCCCTGAGATGCGGTCCGACCCGAAGACCACGACGCGCAGCGTGGAGATCTTGGTGTCCTCGTCGTAGCTCAGGAAGGGCCTGCGCTGGATGCACACGTTCTGCACTGCATGGCGCTGCGGGAGCCGCTGACTCAGCACGTGCTGGGGCAAGGAAAGAGCCCTCCGGGAGCGCGCTGGGATCCGGTGCTTGGCCTCCGGGTTGCACAGGCTCTCGGCCCGGCGCAGAGGCAGGGAGAGCGAACCAGTGTCGGGATAGTCCTTTACGTCTCTCCGCAAGACCAGCTGGCTTTTGCTCTTGAACAACTTGCAGATTTTGCTGGCCAGTCTCTGCCTCTGCTTGTGAACTGTCGTCTCCTCTTTGAGGTCTGGCCTCCCCACCAGATCAAGAGAGCTCTCGTCGCTGTCTTCGACATAGCCACTGTCCATGCAGTCCTTGAGGCTAGACACAAAGGATTTCAAGGACCTTCTGGAGACCACTGACAGCTCCGAAATGGAGTCCTTGGAAGTGGTAAAGAGAGACATCCGCGAATGCTTCGACGTCTCCTCTGATAACTCTGAGTATACAGAGTCCTTGGAAACCGCCGAAATGGAGGAAAGGAGTGAGTCTCTTTGTGGAGAACAGCCATCTGTTTCCGTCTCCTCTTCCTCCTCATCCTCCAAGAGCACCGGCTTGAGAACATCGCACTCCTTGTCGAGTATGTCTCTGAGGATATCTGAAAGAATCAGAGCCAGCACAGAATCTTAAACAACACAACATGGGAGATGGGAGGGGTATATCAGGCCTCCCAGCCCATCCACCCTAGGGCCAGTGAAGAACTATACTCTACAGCAGGGGTCGGCAACCTTTCAGAAGTGGTGTGCCGAGTTTTCATTTATTCACTCTAATTTAAGGTTCGTGTGCCGGTAATACATTTTAATGTTTTTAGAAGGTCTCTTTCTATAAGTCTATAATATATAACTAAACTATTGTTGTATGTAAAGTAAATAAGGTTTTTTAAATGTTTAAGAAGCTTCATTTAAAATTAAATTAAAATGAAGAGCCCCCGGACCGGTGGCCAGGACCTGGGCAGTGTGAGTGCCACTGAAAATCAGCTCAAGTGCCACCTTCGGCACACGTGCCATAGGTTGCCTACCCCTGCTCTACAGTGTGTTCTCCAGTACTTTGTCCAGCCTCATATGACCCCAGTGGTGGAACTTCCATTCCTTCCTTTCTGAGGCCGTCCCACACTAATACCAAATGCACTTGTGCCCAGAAGTCGTCTTGTCAGAGGTTGTCAATGTTTTTTGTCCAAAAAAGTGTTTTTGGTGTGTGTGTGTGTGTATGGTGGGGGGGAAGGAAGCAGTTTTTTCAAAATCTAAACACTTTCATGAAAACTGTTTCATTTCAATAAAATTTGTTATGCAAAAAAAGTTTGAAACAAAAGTCAGTTTTCTTTCAAACGGAAGTTTTTGTTTAATTTGTTTTCAAACACAAAAGTAAACTAACATTTGTTTCGCTTCCTTTCAACTTGGATTGTCAACTAGTTCTACTACTTATGGCCACACCCCATTAAAATGTATTTTAATAATAATCAAGATAACCAGCCAGGTCGGAAAGCAATAATGCCACCTAAAGGTGACTGGCTTCCTGATAAAAATGTACTCAGTGAGAAGAATGAAACAGACAAGCCCAGGGGAGGAGAAGATGGGCCAACAGTTTTCCAGAGCGACAGAATTGATGTAGCTTATTGGGGCCTGCTGGCATTGACTGCACAGAAACACAGAGATTTGCCATAAGCAGGGATTGGGAGTAAAAGAGAAGTAGCAGCTTCGCTTGCAAAATTGCCATGCACGGGAGGGGGGAGGAAATTACCAGGCCAGGCACAAAAAAACCCTGCTCACCTGACCCTACCCTGAGGACAATGGAAACCCCCAGTATTTTGGTGCCCAAAGGATACGCCCACACTGGAGCTGGAGGTGAAATTCCCAGCTCGGGTAGACATACCCACTCTAGTTTTCATCGAGCTAGTGTGCTAAAAACAGAGCATGCCCACTGCAGGGCGAGGGGCTAGCCACCCCGTGTATGTACCCTTCCTAGAGCACAGGCACCGACTCAGCGGGGATAGCCCTCCTGCTGCTCCAGCTATGGCGGCTGAACATCTGTTTTTGGCACAGTCCTCAAACTGGGACTCGCACCTCCAGCTCCGGTGTAGCTTTCCACCAAGGGAGCTAAACTTACCCCCAAGCGGGCCACTACAATTTGGCAAAGTTGCTGTAGGACAGCTGGCCTGTCCAGCCTGGAAGGGTGGACGCCAAGCCCCAGGTCTCTTTCAGACTCTTGCTTTGTGGTGTGGTTTATTCACTTTAACACAAAATTCACCAAGTAACACAGAGTTATTTCCCAGACCCAAGCAGGCAGCAGGGACCCAGGGGCCTTTGCCCTTGTGTCTCTCCCCACTGCTCCAGGACCTGCCAGGAGCCAACTTCCTTCCTGCAGCCCCCCTCCTCAACTGAGCCCTTTCAGCCCTTTATGGCAATCCCTGACCTCTCCCCAGCTGGGTCTCATAACAGCCAGGGCTGGCTGGCCACAAGCTCCCTGACTCTTAAAGGGGTGCTGTGTAAAATGTTTAAGAAGATTTGCAGAGCCAGGACCCAGGCAGTGTGAGTGCCATACCTGTGATATTAGGAAAGCCTGCTTCAGCCTATTACAGTTGTATTATTATTAATTGTCTGTACAGTGGTAGTACCTAGGAGCCCAGTCACAGACCAGGTCCCCATTGTACTGGGCGCTGTACAGAGACAGAACCGAAAGGCAGACCCTGTCCCAGAGAACGTTCCATCCAAGTACTGGGTAGGTTCCAATAACGTACATTTTCAATATCAAGGGCCATTATTTCTCTTGACATTATCAACATTCTAGGAACACAGGAAGGTACCAGATCAGCACAGAGCCAGGCCTCAGTCCTGCAAACACCCACATACATGCTTAACTTGAATCCTGCGAGGAGCACCAATGACTTCAACACATTTCAAATTAAGCACGTGTGTGTTTGCAAGATCGGGCCTTGAGAGCCTCTCTGGTCTAGGATCCTGCCTCCGCCACTGGCCCCGTGCTTCTGAGGAAGTCAAACACGATATAGCTCTCTTTGCACGCCTGTGCCATGAGGGGCAGGGGAGTTCTTCCTCAGCCAAGCTGGCAATCCACTGTAGGTGAGTTTTAGCCTTACCGAAATTATCCTTGTCCCAGCTGTAAGTGTAGCATCGAGCAACGGGGATGGGGACAGTGTGGAGTTTATGTGACTGGGCCTCCCCTGAGAAGAGAGAAGAGCAAGTGGCAAGTTAGGACCATAGAGTGAGAAGGCACCTCCTCCGTGACTGAGTCCAGTCCCCTGCTATTGCAGGCCCCTCCATCTCATAATTCCATTCATACATTTATCTAGCTCCATCTCATAATCCCATTCATACATCTATCTAGCTCCATCTCATAATCCCATTCATACATTTATCTAGCTCCATCTCATAATCCCATTCATACATCTATCTAGCTCCATCTCAAAACCATTTAGATTGTTCGCCTCCCCTCCTATTGGAAGGGCCATTACAGAACCTCTCTCCTCTGATGGTTAGAAACCTCTTTCATTTCCAGCCTAAATTTATTCAGGGCCAGTTTAAGTCAGCACAGGCAAGTGAAGTGAAAAGTCCCAACATCAAGGCCCCTCTTTCTTCCACTTGTGGGCTCCCTCCCCCACTCCTCTCCAGCAGGTGATGACACCAGTGATTCACTCTAACAACCAGGGATGAATGTGGGGAGGGAAGGAAGTAGTGAATTCTCACTAGCTCCTCCCACAAAGTGAGCTCCACCCATGTAGGACAGCAACGTGAGAATCTTCACCACAGACGGTGCACGTGTTAAACAAAACAGCCTCTGCCAAGCTCAGCTGGGGGGGCTCCTTGGACTCTGTCCCCCCTCAATGGGGCTAAAATGCTGCTTTGTGCTCCATTCATCCCCTCTGCCTTGCTGGGTCCAGAGATCAGGTTGGAATAGAACTCCCAAACTCGCCCACAACCCACACCACACTCCGTCATGACACCACAATGAGCCATCGCTCACAGCCGATCACGCAGACCTTCACCATACAGCCAGGCATTCTCCTTGTGAGAGTGCTTTCAGCAGCAGCAAAAAGGTTCACAACATCGACATTTAAAGCGATCCTTGCTAGGCATGAGTGTTGATACTCTGAAATGAATGGGGCAGTTCAGAGCTCTCAGAGCTATAATTTCAGGCTGTCTGCAGACTCAGGCAGGGGTCATTGTTACAATCGGTTTGTGTTTTGAAAGTTTTCTTCCTAACCATAAGGGTTAGAGACTTTTTTAATTTTTTTTTTAAATAAAAGCTGAGATTCTGGAGCAGAAAAAGAAACAACCAAGAAGAAAGCCCCAAAGACCAGCTCATCATGAGGGAGTGAGCCAGAAAAGATTTTTTTGTTCTACTTTTGAAACGTAGTCCAATCAAGGATTTCATGCTTCATAGCATTCACTCCTTATCTCTCAAAACAGAGCAGCTAATGTATATGACGGACCAGGCTAGAGAAAGAAAAGTAGAACGTTGTATAAATTAGAACAGGGGTCGGCAACCTTTCAGAAGTGCTGTGCCGAGTCTTCATTTATTCACTCTAATTTAAGGTTTTGCATGCCAGTAATAAATTTTAACGTTTTTAGAAGGTCTCTTTCTATAAGTCTATAATATATAACTAAACTATTGTTGTATGTAAAGTAAATAAGGTTTTTAAAATGTTTAAGAAGATTCATTTAAAACTAAATTAAAATGCAGAGCCAGGACCCGGGCAGTGCGAGTGCCACTGAAAATCAGCTCGCATGCCGCCTTCGGCACCCGTGCCATAGGTTGCCTTTCCCTGAATTAGAACAACCCCACTCACTCTCATACCTGTGATATTAGGAAAGCCTGCTTCAGCCGCAATGTCCTGCAGCATGGACTTCAGCTGTTTCCTGGCTGCGACATGGTCGCTGGTAACAGCTGCCAGCTCCTGAGCTTCTGTGGTGTGAGAATGGATCTCTGAGAGCTCTTCTAAGGTCTTGGACTAAAGAGAGCACAGAGATTCAGAGACAGCTTGTCAACATGTGGGTCTCTCTCCATGAAGCATCACTCATTTCTTCCAGAAATACTCCTGGCCAGAGGTAAGTGAATCCCCCATGAAAATTTTTGGGGGAAAATGTTTTAATTTCATTCAAATAAATCCATTTTTTTTTGTTTGGAGGGGAAATGTAAACTATTTAAAAAAAAGAAAACGGGAATTTTTGTTCACTTTGAATTTTAGGTCTCTTCTCTTCCCTCCCTCCTTCTTTGCCTTCTGCCCCCTTTTTTCCAGTGGGTTAAAAAAATGAAAAGGCAGGGCAGGGCAAAGAAGTAAAGTAGTGAGAAAAAAGTGAGACTTTCCCCCCTGTTTCAAAAAGTACTTTTAAATGTTTCATTATAAATTTAACAAAAAAAGTATGACAACACATTTTTTTCCTTGAGAAATCGTTGTTGAAACAGTGTTTTGTTTGGTTTTAAATTTTGAGTGACAACTCAACCAGCTCTATTCATCACTGTTTCCCATTGTTTCATTGTAAAATAATGAGAATGAATAGTTGTTTCTACCTTCTGAATTGAACTGCTGTGAGATCTCACCTCCCCCTTGCAACTCATGAGACAATTTACATTCATGCAGCATCCCCAGAAGCACTGTGCAACCAAACTGATCCGTGAATTGCACAAGGGTCAGCATGGAAATGCAGCCATCTCTGGGATGGAGACCACCGCTTAACAGCACAGAAAAAAATCACCCTGTGCATCGGGGACAGAATTGCTCTCGTTTAAAGGCCTCCAAGCAGAATGCAGAACTCACTCTACCTTCAGGATGTTCTGTAAGCTGCCCAAATCGCACTTGGTCCCAAAAGTGGCCTGGTAGATGTGTCCAATTAGCATGACGAAGGTGCTGTGCTGGGTGTGCTCTGTGGTGCTCATCTTCTTGGCGACAGACAGGTATTCACTCTGAACCTCAGAGGGGTTGAGCAGCAGAACCGTGCTAAGGGCAATACGGAATGGTGGTTAGTGAGCGTAAGATAAAATCAACTCACTGCAGCTTCGGGGTTAATTAAACAGCACCTTGCAAACTGGACCCTGACATGGGACTAGATATAATAAATAATAGTTGCACTGTTAGCAAGACCTGGGGAGCAGAGGAACTTGGGAGCTTTGTGTGGCATTTGATCAATTCCAAACTATTCCACCTACCAGATGGTGAAATCCTTCCACGTTACAGGAACACGGAGCCTGAGAGAAGCCCTTCACCTCATTACAGGGCCGCCCAGAGGGGGTGGCAAGAGGGGCAATTTGCCCCAGGCCCCGAGCCCCACAGGGGCCCCCACCAGAGTTTTTCGAGGCCCCTGGAGCGGGGTCCCTCACTCGCTCCGGGGGGCCCGGCAAACTCTTGCGCGGCCGGGTGCAGGAGCTTCTTCTGCTCCCGGTCTTCGCCGGCGGGGGGTCCTTCCGCTCCGGGGCGGAAGGACCCCTCGCTGGCGAATTACTGCCGAAGACGGAGCTGGACCCGCCGCCGAAGCGCAGCCCGGTCTTCGGCAGTAATTCGGCGGCGGGGGGGCCCTTCCGTTCCGGGACTCGCCGCCGAAGTGCTCCAAAGAGCCGCGGCGGGGGCCCCCGCCTCCCAAGACCGGACTGCACTTCGGCGGCGGGTCCCACTTCGGCGGTAATTCGGGGGGGGGGGGGGCGCCGCGGGTCGTCGGGGCACTTCGGCGGCCGGTGGAACGGAAGGGCCCCCCACCGCCGAAGACCCCGGGCCCCCAGAATCCTCTGGGCGGCCCTGCCTCATTATCCCAGTTTACTGTAAACAGATGCACCAGATCCTTGCTAGCTTCCAGGTGCGACTGAACGTATCCATGGCATGAGAGGGTATAGACCATACAAGACCCGTCTCTCTCCCAATGTGCAGTTGCTGCTGCAGAGATTGACCAAGGTGCTCAAACTAAGAGTCCCTAGATTTAAACACCTGGGGTGGATGGTCTCAGAGGAAGGCCCCTGCTCTCGGAACTGGACTCCCAGCTATTCCACCAGAGACAGAGGTTGTTAACCTCCAGGACACAGCGCACAGCCTGAGGCAGAGCGGTGGGGAACAGAGACACTCCTTAAGCGCAGCAGTGGAGTTTCTTCTCCATACTAACAGCAGCCTCTAACTGCAGGTTAATTGCTAAGGCCCTGGTCCAGCGAAGAGCTTAAGCAGGTGATTAACTTTAAGCAGGTGAGCAGTCCTGGTGTAATCAACAGGACTTGCTTAAAGCTGAGCACATGCTGCAGGGTTTGCAGAACCAGGGCCTCAATAGGCCCACAGCCTCAGGTAATGGGCACAAGCTTTGTATAATGCCCAGGCCTGGTCTATATACAGATTTTGTACTGATAGAAATATGCGGGTTACGGGGTATGATTATATTTTTTTACCTACATAGTTATACTGGTACAACTGCTAGTGTGGTTACACTGGTATTAACACACCAAATACCAGTATAACTTAGTCCCTTTCCCATACAGGGATAGCTAGCCTGGTATAAAGCACCTTTATGCTTTTATCACTGCATCCTCACTGGGAGACGTGCTGTTGTACCATTTTAACCACACTGGTATATTTAAAGCAGTACAACTTGCATACCGACAAGCCCGAAATAAAAAATGCGCACAGTAGGGGCACATGAGCCAGCAGTGGTTGCTAATAGCAGGCTAGAGAGAGATCAGCTCTGTGTTCACACTTTCATATTTACAGATGAGGGTGATAGCGCGGGGAGGAAGGGATCGAAGGCCCAGATAAGCACCCCCCCTTCCTTCCCTGTCTCAGTCACATAATCCTGGCTACGTGCTGGCTTCTTTATTTGTCAAGAGATGGCGCTTTTATTGATCAAGCATGAACCCTGTCAAACTTCCTGCCTGGGATGGGGTGAAGCTGTTCCCCTCCCTCCGACTTTTGCCCCGCACCCCTTCTGGCTAAGGCACGTCACCTTGGATCTTCTCTGCTCTCCAACGCATGGAAATCGGACCAAGCATTCTTTGGGCACCTGGCACAGATCAGCCCCTTCTTTTCCCCATCCTGTTCTCGTGAAGACCATGCATTTCCCACCATGGGGTGTCAGCAAACACATATGCACACACCAGACCTAGGGAGAGCCCAGGACGGCCACTATGGGAATGCTGTGATTTCTACTTTATCCATATACCTTGACCATTAGTTCGGTGCAGTTCTCCCCCTGAACTCATACCCAGCCGCAGCTGCATCTAGGGTGACATTCTAGGGGCCACTTGCCCTAGCTCGGTATCTGCCCCTTGATTATGAGCACTTTGGAAAGAGCAGTGGTGGTTCCAGGGAGACCTGCTGCTAGACCACACTAAGCCGCCCCCATCGATCCCCTCCATCTCCCCACAGCAGCACTCACATGGTGGAGCTCTGGCAGCTCTTCATGGACAGTCCCTGCTCCGCCCTCACCAGCCTTTGGTACGAAATCCCTGTGGGGAAAGAGAAAAGCAATTCACTGACGGCAACTTGGATCACACGGGAGCAAGAGAAGCCAGTAAATTGCTGGCATCAAGCGTGTCTTTTTAACATTTGCTGAACTGGCCGAGGTAAAGGCCAGGAGGGCGCCTGATCTTTTAAAATGCATTAGCTAGCATACGCTAACTTCACATCTTCAGTCCTCATCTAGACAAGGCCTGAGAGGTAACTTGCATTCAGAGGCTCACCCAACTCTCCAGGTGGAACTGATCGTACCTGGGTAGGTGTGGGGTGGGGTGGGAACAAAGCCTATGGCAAAGTGATAGGAGACGACATGCTAGCGGTGAGTTACCGGCCCTACTTCAACTGTGCAAGAGCTATGGAGAGGGAACGTAGGGGTGGTCAGGACCAGACAAGGATGAACGTGGGCAAGAGGCTGGAGTGATGGGATAGAAACCAAAGGAGATGGAGACAAGGTCAACCGTAAGCATGGAGCAGGTTGGGGAGCTTACACAGAGCAGGGAGAAGAAGTGTGAGGCGTATGGCAGTCAGAGCAGTGGGCTGGGTGTGAGGCGAGTATGAGACAGGAGAGATGGAGGTGGCAAGCAGGAGGCTGAGGGAGAAATCCCAGCAGCAGAGTGCAAGGGCGTGTTAGGAAAAGATGAGGACACAAGATCTGAAAGGCAGGTTGGAAAGCAGAAGACCCAGGAACAGATGCAGGGAGGAGGGGGCTATGAAGCTGGAGCAACTCCAGGGAGATTTGAAGGCAAGTCTAAACTACGTTCAGCTAACGAGAGAAAGCAAGGGAACGTGATGGAGAGCTGGGGCAGGGAGCAAGAGCGTACAAGAAGCACACAACAGAGAAAACCCAGTAGGTCACATCCCTCTGCCAGTGCCAGACTGTGCCCTGCGCCGTTTTCTACTGTTCTGTCCAATCTTCATTTACAGTGCCCCAGGATCCCCTTCAGCTGAGCAGACGGGGACCAGGAAGGTGAGTCACTGCTAAGGTGTAAGATGTGTGACCTCAGCTGGGTGGCTGCCCAGGCCATCAGGATCACATGACCATGCAGTGCACCAATCTCACCCCATTGCACTGTCTATGCTCTAGCCTGCACCAGTCCACGAGAAGCCACATTCAGCCCAGCAGTGCTGAGCAGCTCTGCATATCAGTGTCAAGAACAGTCCCTAGGCTGGTGGAGAACAGTCAGGTACCAAGGTCAGTGGGTTTCACTGTTCACCGGGTCTCTAAAGCGCCATGGAGGGACTCCCAAACGCAACCTCCACAGTCAGGTGAGGGAGAATTAAAGGAAACGGGCTCTTGATCTCCAGGCTTCAGGGCACCAGCTGATCAGCAGCAGGGAACCAGGATAAAATAAGGGGCTTTACACCAGGGTACAGTTCTGTCTCTGACGCCTCTGACATGGGTCACTGCTGCGGGCAGGACATTGTCCATTCTGGTGAGGCAATCCCATTGGCTTTAATAGGACCATAAGCAGGGAAAGTTTTCCTACACCACTAAGATTCGCACTATTGAACTGCAACCAGCAACCACCCGCAGCTTCCACTCGCTTCCCCAGGACATCCACGAGGCCTCACTAGACGGAGAAGACTTTGCAATGATTTTCTCTCATTTATTTCATTCAGCGTCTGTAACTTTAGGAACTAGGGGTCCCAGGTGCTGGGGGGAGGAGAGGGGACAAAATTCTCTCTCTTACCTGCATCCCATTCCCCCCTTCCCCAACATGACTTCTGAAGTCTTCTCAGGTTGTATGTGCAAATTCAGCACCTACCCGCCTGCGTTCTCAGCACTGGGCATAGGCTTTTTATTTGTCCATAGAACAAGTTGCCGTGCAGGCAGCAGTCGTGCAAGCTTCCCCTCCCCCACACAGCTTCCCCCCTGAACCAGGAGCAACAGACGGCCACTCAGTCCATGTGGCATGCTCATGCCCGGCCACCCCCAATGAGCCTCAAGCATGCTGACAGCTTTGTCGATTTGGATTTGTGGCTCCTGGGAAGTGGGCTGAGACCTATCAAATCCATTTCAGTCAGGACACCAATCAGCTACCAGACACGGCCTCGTAAAGCCCCTGCAGCAGCGTCCCCTGATCGAGTGGTGCCTTCCCGTGCAATTTCCTGGGGTAGCCTGTGCAATCCAAGCTGATGTTTTGTTCATCGATTCATTTAATGATCGTGCTCTGCAGAACAATCCACCACCCAGGCTCTCAGACAATACCAAGGTTTATTGAACTCTTGGCAAATATTGACAGCAGCTTTGTCTTGGCTAATCTTTACCTCTTGGCTTTGACCGCATAAGATTCCCAGGAAAGCGGAAGCATTTGGACAGTATCTGGTGATACTGTACCACAAACAGCTCCGGAAGTGCCTGGCAAACAGAATGAGTCTATAAGGTCTTGACTGGATTTCCAATGGACAAGTGTCATCTCCACAAAGCCATCACTGTTATTGGTGCGAACTGAAAGTGGAAAGGCCAAGGATCGGCTGTGCCATGGAGAGAGAACGAGGCTCTGGTCCCTGAAGGCGGTCCTTCCAGCTCACGATCGGGGCACATCAGCACTGCCCTGTGCTTTATGTTTCCATGGCTGTCGAACCATCTGCCTTCTTGTAGGGTGTAAAGAGCAATTTGGCTCTAACCCCCAGCCAAGTTATTCTTGGGCATCAGGGGTGCAATGATGACAGCAGTATGCACTGAAGGCTCCTGGGGATCTCCCAGGGGTTT
Source organism: Mauremys reevesii (assembly GCF_016161935.1). Lineage (NCBI taxonomy): Eukaryota > Metazoa > Chordata > Testudines > Geoemydidae > Mauremys > Mauremys reevesii. Next base: position 22,702,241 of record NC_052637.1, read on the forward strand.
GCAGTTGTGTTTAAAACAGGCTTCCTGGACTGGTGTCACATGATAACGGACCACGGAGATGAGGCTGGGAGATTCCACAGAAGTTCAGGGACAGCATCATCAATAGCATCACCAGACCAGCCACACGGTACTTCTAGAGCCCATCCACACTACCGATACTGGACGGTTCCCATCTGGTTTCAGCACAAAGTTGTCCAGAAGACAAAGTGCACCCAAACCTGATTCAGATGGGAGGCTTTTTTATCAGAACTGGGATTCGCCCTGGGACTGATTTCCAACCACCTTCTCCTGTTCCATATTGCACTGCCATGTTCCCCTGCGATCCCGCGGCTGCGTGAGTGCATGGAGCTGCCATAGCAGTAGGAACACAAACCACCCTCCCCAACATCTCCTCCCCCAGCCTGGGGGTCAGGTCTGCAGGACAAACATCCCAGTCTGAACCTCACTCTGCAGTCTGCCTCTCACTGGCATCACATACCCCGCGCCTGCTGGTCTAGGGTCCAGGAGAGACCCCTGTGAATGAAAGAAACTAGATTTGTCATCACAGCAAACCCAGTTTCCCGGTGAGCACCGTACAGTTCAGAGGGGGAAACATTAACCCTCTGGATACTGCACACACCACTCGGCAGCCTTCATCTGGCTGGCGGCGTGGAAGAGGCAGAGCCCAGAAGATGAAGGAGGCAACTGGTGGGCGAGGGCACGTCAAACTGACATTTTAAAACAGAACTTGTCATTTTGAGGAGGAGGTTATCACTAAGTCCTGCCTTCCTGCACGTCTTTGTCCCCCTACACACTCCCCACGCAAAGGCAGCCCTGAGAAATCAGCATAATCTCCATCCCAACCCCACGGCTTTCACGACAGGATACTGGGACTTGTGCTGCCGTTAAACAGGGTCAGAATACACCATCTCCTGACAGCAGCATGTCGCCCAGCCCGGCTGTCAGTCAGAAAAAGGCATTCCCAAAGCACACTGCCCCCTGGAGAATACTGCAGTTTCCTGCCTTGCCAGAAGTTAGCACTGAGCAATGCAGCCCATCACTGCTCCCATGCAACCGAGCGTCACGCCGCAGCAAACAGGAACTGGCCAACAGCCTGCACGGAGTTACGGAAGACGTCCCTGTTTTGCTGGTGCCATTTCCCAGCTGTCACTGTCTGGCCTCATGCTTTTTCCTTTTATCCCTCCAGAGTCTTCAATCACTTGCTTTCATGGGAGCAGTGCCCATTATGGGGACCAGCAGGTCTCCTGGCCAGTGCAGCCTGCTCTGTTGGGTTTGGTTCTCGTTACAGGCAGTGTGGGAAACACCCTGGCCACAGAGATGTGCACAGCAGAAGGGCCGAGGCGGATTGATCATGATGAGAACACCGGAGCCAGGCAGCTTTCTTTGGGGACCGTCACAGTCTCTCTCTGGCCAAATCCAGAGCAATTTCCCACCTGCTCGCCCTCACTTTAGGGGTCTGGATAAAATGGGACCCAGTTCTGAACCATCCCTGGTTCTGACATTGCAGAATTGCAGCCCAGCTGTATGTGGCTTTGCCATTCCAGAGACCAGGCCCAGGCAGATGAGCGGGAAGGGCCGGAGACCCCTGGGAAAGGTGGGGGATGCTTGGCCAGGTTTACCATCGCAGCGGTACCCAGGAGGGGCTGAACCCACTGGAGCTGGTTGCCCATTTAAGGTAAACGGACGTAAGCTGCCTTGCATCGACCTGACTCCGTAATGTAAACCAGGGCCAATCCCAGCCACTGGGCTGCTTCACTGGGAACCCTGTTTGGGAGAGCCTGAGAGCTCCAACCTTGCTGGCTGGGCCTCATTTGCCACCTCACTTAATACGATCAGTGCACTATCCGTAACATCATAGCCACAAGCCAGGAAAGGGCCTGAGGGCCCCAGGGCAGCTCTGAGCTGGGATGTGGTTTAGATGGAAGTTACAAAGATTTTTTTTTTATCCTTTTGCTTCCCTCAAAAGCATCTTCTATCCACCCCCATTTCTGGTTCCTCAAATTTCACCCCCACTTAGCACCTGGTTAATCTCTACTTAACCCCTTGGCACTGGCTGAAGAATCTTTGCTGATGCTGATAATTTGCTGATAATTAGCCTGCAGTTGTTGCCAGTCGCTATCACCAGCAGAAATTGGATCCCTGGGTAAGGTCACAGTTAAGAAGCACACAGTGTATTCCCCCACTGCCCTCCCAGAGAGCTTCCGCTCTGGAGTACAGGGCCTCCTCTGGCTCTATCTGAGCTAGTACACAGGGTGTTAGCAAAGACGGGTACCTCAGGGCTCATCTACACTACAGAACCTTTGCCAGTACATCTAGGATGGCAGAGACATCAAGTGGAGACGCAGCAGAGGCAGACAGAAGGAGTTCTTCTGCCGCCAATAGCTACACCGCTTCCCCAAACAACATTAGCTAAACCGACAGATGCATTCTTCTGTCTTCTCTATACTGGGAGTTTTGCCAGCAGAGCTATGCTGGGTGTGATTTATTCATAGCTATGCCAGTAAAACTTTGCTGTGCAGACTACCATATCCACACTACCACTTACGCTGGCAAAATGTATGTCGCTCAGGGGTGTAAAAAAAACAAGCCCCCTGAGAGACCTAAGTGGTAGTGTGCACAGAACTATGTCAGTCGGAGAGCTTCTCCTGCTGACATTGCTACCACCGCTCATTGGGGGTGGTTTACTTATGTCGACGGAAGAGCTCTCTCCCATCGGCATAGAGTGGCTACACGGGAAATCTTACAGCGGCGCAGCTGCATCAGGACAGCTGTGCCACTGTAAGGTCTCTAGTGTAGACATGGCCTGAGCGTTGCCAACACAGGTTTTCAACAGCATGTCCCCTAACCCTGCTCGGAGCTCATCTAATCCTGCATCAGCAATCAAACGGTGCCAAGGGGTGACGTGGCGATTAACCAGATGTTAAATGGGTGTGAAATTCTACAATCTGTTCTAATACAGTACTGAAGAAAAATGATTCTCTGTGTCCCATCCTAATGCATAAGACTCTTTTTAAATGACCTCTTCTTTTAATTGGAATCAGGCCATCCACCAGCATAGCCTAATTAAGACGATTCTACTGCATAAAGACAGATACGATTACGTGCTGCAGGTCTCGGCTGCAGCTGATCCCAAAGTCCAATTACACAGAGACAGCACCTCAGCCACAAAGCAGTAGCTGGGAGTTCCAGGGAACTGTATGAAAATTTTTTACAAAGCAGCACACTCAAAGACTACCGCCACCTTGATGGGAATGAATGGATTCACTGTTATAATCAAATTGTGCCGCTGAGTCACTTTTCCTTCTCAAAACAAAGTTCAGGGCTAGCTGGAATAGCAGCAGGGAGCAACCAGAGCTGTTTTGCCATGCAAAAGATTCCCCCAGAACGAAGAGGCTGCAGTGGGAATGCTCATCTGCTTCGTTAATCTACCGAGATCAGCGTGCCTGTCTGAATTTAACATTCATGGAGACATGTTCGGTGCCATGCAATACGGTTCCTCTACATTACAGTATTAATGCTAAACACATGCCCCTGGACACACAACTGTGTCAATTCAGCTTTTCACCTCTGGAGGAGAGTTGGCTTCCAATCTGTGTTAGGGCACCAGTGAAATGAGTTCAGCAGTCTCACCCTGCTCCTCCCAGAAGACAAAAGCCCATTTACAATTGTATTGGAAAACACAGAGCAGATGGTAGCAAATGGACCCACAGTTTGCTGCATGGCTGCTGGTCCTGAGCTTTGCATGATTTATTTAAACGCAACGCGTGTGTAGGAGAGCAACACTGGGAGAATTTCAGAGAGAACATTGTGCATGCCTGACCACTGTGGTGAGCGTTTCTGGTTTGGCATGAAGAACAGTAAAAATACTTCACCCAGACTCTCTGAGGCTAAGTTAGCTGCACCCAACACCACAAAGACTACGGGTCAGAGGGACCTGTAAAACAATGGACCGTTTGGATTCCTACCTGGTGCCTTGAGTTCATCACTGATGAAGGTCAGTAGCTCCCGGTAGATGTTGCAGTAGGGCATAGGCCAGGTAAGGAAGGTGTGGTAGGTGCTAATGGCCTTCAGAAGCAGGTCAGAGTCTGGTGGGAAGTGAGGATTCTATAGGGGAAATAGAAATAGCATGAGGATTACAATCCAAGGTGGGCCAAGGACACAGTCATGGAGGCCTGTCCTTCCTCTTCGGCCTTGCCCCCCCAACACCACTTAGACAGATTCAGATCCTCCCAGGTCCCAAACTAGGCTCCCAAACTGAGCTGCTCGATAGCCCAAGTAAAAGAGGAGGAGGTTTCAGTGGCGAGTAGCATCATGGGAAAGCAGGTATGTGGGCTGGCGCTGGGAGGATAATAAAAAAACTCTCAGTCTCGATCAGACCAGAGGTCGTACAATCCACTCCCTGACTGTAGCTAGCACTGGATGCTTCTGAGGAGGGTTCAAGCAACCCTTCTCTGGACAACTACAGAATAACCTGCCTGTTGGGGTTGTTTCTGCCTAAGTGCCATCAGTTAGTGGCTTATGCTACAAAGAAGGAGAGTTTCTCTCTTACTAAAGAAAACATATTCTTAGCAACCATGGATGTTCTCATCCTTTCAGATGCCTAACCCTTTTATGAATCCTGCTTAGTTCTCGGCCTCCATGAGATCTTGGAGCAATGAACTGCACAGGATAATTATATATTGTGTGAAAAAAAAGTATTTCCTTCTCTCTGTTTTAAATGTGTTGCCTTTGGGTTTCATTAGAAGTTTCCTTGGTTTGATTTATTATGAGAAAGAGCAAATGGGGCAGATTCACCTTCTATACACTGTTATTTTGTACACTTCTATCATGTCCCCTCTCATTTGTCCCCTCTCTAAACATAAATGGACCCAAACTTCTCAGTCTCTCTGACTTATGCTATTTGGTTGCTTCTTTCTGATCCCTTTCCACTTCTGCTAAATCTTTTTCCAGATGAGAAGACCAGGGCAAGGACAGTACTTCAGGTGAAGATATCCCAAAAGTATAACTGGGTTATAAAAAGAACTAGATACGTTTCTGGACGACAGGTCCATCAATGGCTATTAGCCACAATGGTCAGGGATGGAACCCCATGCTCAGGGCAACCCTAAACCTCTGACTTCCAGAAGCTGGGAGAAGAAGTCGGAGTGGATCTATCCAAAACGGACCTGTTCTGTACACTCCCCTGACAACCTGGTACTGGCCAATGTCAGATGCAGGAAACTAGGCTAGATGGACCCAGTATAGCAGTTCTTATGTCTTACATAACGACATTATTCTGCTTTCAGCTAGGGCAGTGCTCCAATTCACAGCCTGTCCTTGAAGCTGAAGTTACAATCAGTTAAAAACTTTAGGACTTACACACAGAGCTGCAGAATAGAACAGCAGAGCCAATGGAGTGAGGAGGTCATAGTTGCATGTCTCTTGGACCTGCAGGAAATACACACGAGAAGAGGAGGATCAGCTGTGCTATTTGATTACAGAAATACCCAAAAGCTATCAGGAGATGGAAGGAAGCTTTGTAGACAACCATGTGATTGCAAGAATTGCTCCTGTCCAGCACCCCACTCAACGACATCAATGCTAAGATTCCCATTGACTTCAACAGGCACTGCACAGGTATAACAGGACTTTTCACACCCCTGAGTGACATAATTATACTGATATATGTCTGTAGTGTAGAACCTGGCTTTAGGCTGGCTTAACTACGCCACATCTACGCTAGGGATTAGGTTTCCGTACCTCTGCTGGTCAGGAGCATGGATTGTTTACATCCCTAACCAATGCAGCTATATCATCCTAGCTTTGTAAGTACAGACTAGACCATTGGCACAGCTCATCCCATCTTTGTCTACTCCAGGAAAGTGAGGAACATTAGAAAATGTGTTAACTGCAATCTTTAAATTAACACTCTGTTAAATGCTACTTAGCGCCCAGCGAGGATACAGATAGTCATGTTTAAAAATGTACATTAGCTGGTGCCAGTCAATCCTAGATTTCCCTTTGGAGGAATGAGCACCACATGAGGGCATAATGGAAAATATTTTTGCAACTATTCAAATTCAAAAGGGAATTTATATTCAGCCAAGTTTGTGACCCTCTACATTTTCTGTGTGAGGGAACTTTATTCACACTTGTTGCAATGTGTGCTGTGCATTGAATGTAAATCATGCAACCAGATGATAAACACCACCAGCTGACTTACATCACTAGGCAACATTGCGGAAGTCTGTAACAAAACTAATTATGGGCAATCTGCAGACTAAGAATTATTCACTGAGGAAATTCACCAATAATTATGAATCCATACAGGAATAGCACGAGGTGTTCCTGAACAATTGGAGAAAAGGGGGGAAAAGAATAAAGATTAAAAATAATCAACTTATTAGTTGCCATATTGCCAACCCCAGCCATTTAAAAATCATGAATCAGGCCTAAAAAAAAAAAAAGACATTTTTGGTTCATTTTAGTTCTTTTGGTTTGAGTCTTTAGGGTAGGTACATTTGGGTCACGTTTTCAAGATTTTCTCTTTAACTAGAAAGGCTAGAAACTTGTTACAAAAATGAAAGCTGAGATTCTCACGTACTCACATGAGTTTAGGAGCTGAGGCTGTAAGAAAAACATCAAATATTGCCAGACTCATGATAACATTGTGAGGTTTGGCAACACTGCAATGTGAATTATTTGCTCGCTTGAACTCCAGAGTCCCTAGCACCACCTCCTACCAGGCTACCGTCTCCCATCCAAGGCTTGAGGCTACTTAACTTGGGAGAGCTGATGGCCTCACATCAGAAGACAGACTTGCTGAAGGTTAACAGTTCAGCAACTCTGATCCTTCACCTACCATACTTAGCTGGACATAGCAAACCCTAGCAGCCTGCTGCTTACTACAGCTGTTAGCATTTGCTCAGTCTCTACGTTCCAAATGTATTTTTGGTTGCAAAGCAAACCAGAATAGCCCAGGCAAAGCTTCCATTAAAATAGCAGGAAGCCATCAATTCATTCTGAATTGGACAGGCTAAAAAAGAAAAGCTTGCAACAAGGGAGGGTTTCAGGAAGCCAAGGCTCATAAATCCTAGTGCACCAAACCAACTGCAGCCCTGCCCCTAGAAACATGCATGCCCAGGACTCCTGGAACTGTATGGCTGGGATCTCCCTTCCCCGGCTTCCCTCTGCACAATGGCCAGCACACAATGGAGAATGAGACTGGAATCTGTGCTTCTCCCCAAGTGCATAGGAGGGCGGTCGCTATTGTGGGACTGGAGGTCATGCACATAGAAGCACTTCAGGAAGTAGGAAACCTCTCCTTGTGTCTTGTGATGCTATTCAAAGTGCAGATGTTCAGGCTTGCTCTTTTCCCACTGCACTACCACATCCCTTTTCTCTGCAGTTCCCACATGCCAGAAGCTGCTCTCCAGAGGTCTGACCTCAGACCAGCTCGACTATCTCCAGGCGCTGATGCTCAGTCACGTGCTATTACAACATCTGCTAAAAACTGCAAAATTCAAATAGTTTTGGGCACAGAGGTTGACACCTTTGCACGCTGACTGGAGCGGGGCAAGCTGGAATGGGGCCAACTCACGGCAATCAGATTCACATTTGGGGGTTCGCACGCAGAGTTGGGTGTCTCCGGTGCTGAGAGAGAGAACACGGCGAACTGACCAGCAAGGCTGCAAGCCAGGCATCAGCTTCTCTTTCACTAGGCATAACATTCAGACTTCCTCCTGCTCACAGGCTTCCTTCCTCCACGGAAAGGAGAGACCTAGCCGCGAGGGCTCATGGGAAAGGTGTCAGGTTGAGCTACAGGTTCCATTCTTCCCAAGCACTGACACCCGGTTCATGCTATTGCGGCCGACCTTGCTGGAGGAACGCGATGCTGCTTGGCATTTGGTAGCACATGTGTCTGTGCAGTCCACAAGTAGAGATGCAGCAAACCTCTCAGCTCAGGTGGATTGATTTATTTAACTGACAAACATCTGCCTCTTTGCAAGCGGTCTGTGAACAGCTTATGATGTGACTGAATTTGTTGTTTGAATTATTTGCCAGTTCCTGTCAGTAATTCTTAGTGTAGTCATAGAGTTTCGGGCCAGGCAGGACGGCCAGACCACCTACTCTGATCTCCTGTACTGCAGGCCACCTGCACCCGCACACTATACCCAACAACTGAAATCAGACCAAAGTCTTACAGCCTTCAGGAGACTAGACTATTCCGTGACACACAGAGAGAACAGGCGGGACCGAGGCGCACCAGGCCCAACAGCACTTAGTCATATTTCAGTTTTCATTCCGTCTTCATCTCCACAGTCACCTGGAGCTTGCTCAAGCGCGCCTTACTAAGGCCTCACCACTCGTGTGTGATATTTGAAATTCAAGCTGTGTTGGTTAATTCTGATTGGGCACAAGTCACATGGTGTTTCCATTGACTGGCTGGATGTGCATAATTCTTAGAATCAGGTGCCAAGATTTATTAGGAATTCAATGTTCATATTCTGCAAATGTTTTCTGACATTCACTTAAAATTCCCCGTTTCCAGGAACTTTCCTACCAGCGACTGTTTGGGAGAACATTCACGGAGAGACATCACAAGAAGGACACAAAAGCCTTTGAAGGGATTTATCAGCACCGTGGGAACTGTGTTTTGCAGCATCAACCACCCAGCTCCAGTCTCAAGCCATGCTACCAACTTGTTCCTACTAAAGGCAGGGAGGGATCTGTGAACATGGTTCTAACGCTATTTGCTTCTGCTCCACTAGGCACTATGCTGAAAGCCCTAAGGCCCAGGTTCTCAAAGGGATTTAGGCACCTAACTTCAAGGGGAATTAGGCACCTGGATACCTGTGAGGATCTGGGCCCAGCCTCTTGTCTAAGAAGGTGAGTGCACTCAACCTGGTTTGGAAGGGGTTTCACTAACACAGTCGCCTCTCATGTCTGTGAAGTCACCTAGCACCAACAGGACTATAATATGGAAAAGAACTAGTACCAGAAATGATGCAAATGCCCACAAATTCCTAGACTTCAAGTGCTCACGGAGATTATCACCGATATCACAATAGTGCCCAAAGATTCCAGTCAGGCTCAGGGCCCCCGTTGTGTTAGATGCTGTACATGCATGTGCACGTGCTCTCTCTCTCTCTCACTCACACTCTCCCTGGTTTGAGGAGCTTACTGTTAAACACAAAAAGAAAGTGTGGGGGAACAGGATACAAGATATAAGTAAAGTGCCTTTCCCAAAACCCACTGAAATCCAACTGGAATGTTTCCATTGATTTCAGTGGGATTTGGATCAGGTTCCAAAGTGATGGCAGGGAGCTCCATGCTAGTGCAATAGTCCCAATGCTAGTACAACAGCCCTCACCTTGAACCTGGGCCATCCAGCTCTAAAAGCACCAGCTGCTACATCTTGAGCTACAGAGCCAGGGCTCCCTTGTGTGGCCTGTAACAGATTCAGATCCCCTGCAGACTGGGCACAGAGGGAATCTTGTAACATACTCACCAGTGGGTTACCCTAGCATTTCAGATAACCCTAGCCTAAAGCCCTTCACACATGCATCCAAATTATAAAGTACCTGGGGGAAGGGGCTTCTTTACAGACTTCAGAGCAGGACCCCCTGCCAGACTCCACCCTAATGACAACAAAGCACCCGTTGCCCCCTTCGCAGAAGCCCTCAGCCACCTCCCTGCTGGGGCATCCTTCATTCTTGCTGGCAGGGCCTTACCTCTTTGGTTTTCTGCAGGATTTTCTCCAGGAGGATGAGGTAGTTTCCTGCATCTCGGCTGACCAGCTCCTGCAGGCTCCAGCAGTTCAGACACAGCCCAGCTATCAGAGAGAGACAGAAAAACAACATATCAAATGCACCAGGAACTCCAGAGGTGGCAGTGGAGGAGCACAGAAGGAACCGCTAACACGTGGAGTACGGGGCTAGCACTTTGTGTCAGTGAGAGCTAGAAACCCAGAGTATTCATTCTATTCTGTTCTACAAGGTTCTTATCCTTCCCTCATTGACACAGTATCTGAGTACCTTCCACTCATGCATTAAGTGACATGACTAATGTCTGTCACGTGTGATTCATTGGGAATTGTTTTGGCAGTGTCCACACTACTCTCTGGTGATATCAGGGAAGGGAAGGCAAGTCAGGGAAGTGCACCTGGCACTTGGAGGTTGGGAGGTTTGGGATGGTCCTCAGTTCCTGGAGGAGTCTGTTCCACAGTCTGGGACCGGCCCTGCGAAATCTCCATCTCCTACACAGATGAGCTTTACATTTGCGGTAGAGGGCTCCACTGTACCAGAGCAGCAGTGGTGTCACCCACACTCCTCATCCAGGAACGTTAGGCTCTTTTAAATGCTCCGGGCCCTGGCCCCTGTGCACCTTGAAGGACTTGAACTTGGTATGTACGTGGTACGAAGGTCATGAGGCAAGTAACTGCTATTGTGGCCATCCAGGTATTTAATATCCCTAAATTCCAAGTCTCACACCATTATTACCATTCACCTTCCCACCTATACAGCTAGCAGGTAGGAGAGCAGAGATCTTAGAGAGAGAAGACCCAAAGAGTGAGCTGAGGGCAGAGTCCTCAGACAGAGAATGCCTCCAATACATGGATACTGCCACTATACTTACCCAAGAGACCTAGAAAGCCGTCTCAGATAACTACCTTCACAGAGGCCTGTACACAACTTATTTCTGCCCTGGTATTAAATGATTTCTGAAGGAGAAGATGCAAGATTTATGAGATGCTGAGGGAGCGGAGAAAGGTCACAGAGGGAGGATAAAGAAGCCTCTATCCAGACCGGTTGAAACTACATCACCAGTAGAATACATCTCCTGACACTTGCTTCCTTCGTTATCAATTCACAGCCCTAGCGCTGACAACGGCGCGGGGCATTTCCCAGTTCCTTAGTTCTTCCTGTGTCAGCAACCAATCAGATGGTCACCCAGTCCCCAACTCCTCCCAGGCAGTCGCTGAGGAAATGCTCGGTGCTAAGACAGCCCCTGATCCCCTCCTGCACTCCTAACTGAGCGGTCCCAAAGGAAGAGATGCACTTGCTGGCTCGGCTGGTTTTGTATTTCAGCAAAGATGATTCCAAAGAAAGCGACTGGTGCAGCAAAACTGCTACAGGACGCCTGCCTTGTGACCTGCAAGGACCTGTATATCATTTACACAGCCCCATAGAGTAAGGCCGCCCGGGGAACGGAAACACCATACACTAGAACAGCCTGTGTGAACCCTTTCATTGCCAGTCCTCCCCACTCCTGCTCATACCATCAACCATTAACATTCAGTGGCTTCGCTACCTACCTGGGCCACTGAGCAGTGGAGCTGTTGTTACTAGCAAAGTTATTTCACTGAGAAACACTCATGGAATTTCAAAGCGCAGTCTGGCTCTGAAAAGTTATTCTGAAAAGGGGTATGGTCGGGCTCCTTATTTACTGGATCTCTGTGACTCTGGATCAAGTATGATCAGCTGGCAAGGAAAAGGTATTTTTTTCCTAACTGCCAGCTAGGGTGACCAGACAGCAAATGTGAAAAATCAGGATGGGGGTGGGGAGTAATAGGAGCCTATATAAGAAAAAGACCCAAAAATTGGGACTGTTCCTATAAAATCGGGACATCTGGTCACCCTATGGCCAGCTCACCCTGCAAGTCTGAGTCAAGTCTGGTTCTTTCTATGTCATGCATCATTGCCAGGCATCTTGACCCAGCTGTGGTATATTATTACTCTGGTTAAGCTATGCATGTCTGCCCCTAGAAGGAAAGATGCTGCCATAGGAACTGAATTAAACAATTGAGTAAATAATGTGCAAACCAAACAGCTCCCTCCCCAATAGCTGCAATGGCTTTACAATGTAAACGGCAGTGAACCATATTATGGGCTCTAATGTCAGCAGCAGAAGTCTGAACACAGCAAGAGAACAGGTGTGCAGAATAAAAGAGCCCCCCTAGTCATTGTTCTAACTAAAACCTTTGCAAGTTGCTTCAGGACTCAGAGGCTGAGATTTTTCAAAGCCACCAAAGGGTGCCCAGTTCCTATTAATTTTATTTTGAAAAGCTTGATCATAACGCTTCAATAGCCTGTTGTTTTGGAACGAGTCTACATGCCCAAACCAGACCCTCTTGTCTTAATGATGAGAAGAGCTTGAATAAATGGTTTAACATAAACACTGGTGTCGAAGCAGGATACATTCGCTCACCTCTCCTGTTTGTCATTGCCACTAACTTCATGACGAGAAGCGTGGATGAATACAATACAAGCCTCATGTGGGTTAACTACAGTACGTTCGAAAATTTAGGTTTTGCTGGTGACACTGCTCTTCTAAATGGCAGCTCCACCAATATGTAAGCAAAGAACGCCCAGCGGCGCAAGAAAGATGGATTTAAAAATCAGTTATGAAAAAACAAATCTAATGAGAACCCCAGCAACTCCCAACTCCCGGGTTACATTAGAAGGCAAATGAAGGTAAGAGTTCACATGTTTTGGCAGTAACATGCAAGCCAGTGGGGATGTCTAGGAAGAAATAATGTCACAACCTGGCACTTCACCAGTTTAAACAAGATTTGGTCATCAAAAATCTACCACTTAAAGACAAAACTACAAATTTTCAACTCCAATGTCACTGCCATCTTAACATACAGATGTGCAAGCTAGAAATCCTCCCAAAGGTACTGACATCTCAATGCCTTAGAAAGCAAATGCCTTAGGTATTAAATACAAATACTAGGTATTCACTTGAATGAATTTATAACAAATGTTGAGATCCATCAGAGTGTTCAACAACCCCTTATCCCTAAAGTTACCCAGAAAAGGTGGAAATATCTCATGTTAAGAATGAAGCCAGAGCATCTGCCATTGGGTAGGGAATGTGCAAAACAGGCCGACTGAAAGAATCCCTGTGTCGGACAGAGAGGAAAAACTTCAAGGACTTAACAACATGGCAGACAAGCAAAGAGCAGCCCAGGACAGACAGGGATGGTGGTTTATGCCCTAAGTGACATGTGACAGCACAAGAAGGTTTTAGACTGGTACGCTGGGTGTAGGTGGATTCTGACTGTCTGGCTGTCAATGAAGTTACAGTCAAAGTCCTATGCAGCACATTATGCAGTAGGAACCTATGTGGCAGAAACCCTTGAATTATGCCACCGTTTGCTCCACTAAGCCCTCTCCTCCTTATTGCTTTGCTAAGTCCCCAATACTCCTTTCTCCCTCAATATTAATTTAATTTGCAATTCAAGGTCAGTTGGACATTGCCTCTAAATTGTCAGTGGCTGCAGATTTTTGCACTGAACACACTGGACTGCTTTGTAGAGGTTGCTGGGTAACAGGGGCAGAGGTTGGAAGTTTCTTTGTACTGGAGAGGTAGATGCAGCTCCTCTTTCCCTCCCCTTTCTGGGTAGAGGTTACTCCAAATTTGGAGATGGGAGGGTCTGAATTCCTTGTTTTCAACCCCCTTCAAAGCTGAATAGCAACCAGTCATCCCATTGCTCCCCACTGGCAACAACTGGCAGGCAAATATATTAGCTTAACCTTTTTAATAAAATGATCTACAGTGAAATACTTGAAATGCCAACATTATCTTTCATTAATGCCAACATTAGCCTTCAGGGTTAACATCCCTAAACTGAGATTATTGGGGCAGTTCCCACCTCTTAGCTCTTTTGTTTCAGAAGATTTGCACAGGCAGCACTACATCATTACCCATGGGTCACATTTTGAAGGTTTTCTTCACAGCCTTTAGTGGTTAAACACATTTAAGAAAGAAAGAAAGAAAGAAAGAAAGAAAGAAAGAAAGCTGAATCTGGAAGAGAGTTCTGCATACCCAGTAAGGAAGACAATTATGCATTAACTAATGTGGCTGCACAATCACATTATAATATACAACAAGGAGTCTTGTGGCACCTTAAAGACTAACAGATTTATTTGGGGATAAGCTTTTGCGGCTAAAAAACCTCACTTCTTCCTTGTTGTTTTTATGGATACAGACTAACACGGCTCCCCCTGATACTTGATTATAATATACAGTATCCCAGTTACGCTTATGTCAGTGAAGTTCCATAACTGCAGGAGCCAGACAGGTTTGTCCTGCTTTTAGGCACAAATTCCATGTGATAACAGTGATAAGACACCCCAGGCTGCGGATTTCAGGGAGGTTGCTTCATCTTTTGGGTGGGCAGGACACCACACTGTGAAGACCCAAGATTTAGGGGCGGGGGGGAAGGTTGGGTCAAGAAAAAGCATGTTGCAAAACCCCAACTTTCTGACCAGCTCCAATCCATTTAGATCTGCTTTAAGGCGGACAGAGAGATTAACAGCATGAGCAACTTCCCTCTTCTGATCTAAGAGGTGATTGACAAATAAACACCGAACAGCTGCCTCATTCAGCGAGCCCTGAATCAGGCAAGGGGCTGCAGAAACAACATAGAATTTCAGGGCAAAAGCCCTACCCACTAGGAAGATAAATAAAGTTGCACTTGTAACCTGACCTTTGGCATTGCCCAACTTCTGCCTGGTTTGCTTACAACATTAGTGCTCTCAGTGTGGTATTGTTTATGATCTGATCTGTGTACATAGGAGGCATAGCCAGCAACTCAATAGTTAATTCAACAATGTTTCAGTTTTTCATTCAAGGGTACCTCTGACCGGCTTTTGTCTCAGAACAGAACACATTTCCTGAACTTCACTACTCTCTTTGCTGGGCTTTGGTAAGTCTCTGTAATCAAATCTTTCACACAGTGGGGTTTCCCTCTGTCATCGTCACCCTAGACAGCAGCACCTTCCTGGGAAAGTCCCAGGGCACAAAAGATTTTCAAGGAAGTTGCTGTCCCAAGAGTGGGGCCCAGAGCGGCTGGGAACCTGGCTGATTTTGGCAAAGCAAGAAGGATGTTAGGATCAGGGGACAGGTTGGGGCAAAGGCTGGGCACGATCTGGACTGATTTGGATGCAAACCACCCAGCTTTCGGCTAGACTGATTTGGACAGCAGGGGTCAGGCGGGTTTGCCTATTGCTAAGGCAAATCAGGCTGTTTGGAACAGATGCCTTCGAGACCAGATGCCTCACTGTCGAGAAGGGAAAAGTCCAAGGCAACAAAGTGGAATTTGCAAAAGCAGCGGGGACTGAAATACACCTCGGTAAATTGCCGGATGAGGAGAACTCCATTTCCTGTGCGAGCACAGCCACAAGTACAAATAACCCAACAAGGTGCATGCTCTTTCCTTCCTCTCATCACTAGCAAGAGAGAAGGAAATCACAGTGCTGGCTGGCTGCTTTAATCTGGACTGAATGAGATGGGGGCCAGGGGGCTGGATTCCTTCCAAAGGGAGAGAGACTACAAGCTCTTAGAAAACGGACAACAGGGAAGGTGAGGAAGGAGGGATCTTGAGTATCCAGGACCTTGACATGAGTGCTGGAGAGTCCTGGATCTCTAGCACTGTCACCCCACCCTCCGGCTACATCTAGACATGAACATGCCGCCTATGAGGATTGGTCAGAAGATCATAGGCTACCTTTAAAGCAAACGGGACATTTAGTCACAAACTCCACTTCCTTCTGCAGGTGTCATCGAGGGGTGCAATGCAGTCTGCCGAGAAGGGAGAGCGGAGCACACCTCAGCTCTGCTGCCACAGGAGGGTATTTTTATGAAATACAGCATAACGCAATTCAGTGTCCTGTAATTTGAGATGTATCTGCTGTAACATGTAGCCAACACATCCCAGTCATGCCAATAGCACCCCCTTTCTGCAACTCTTGTGAACAAGCCTTTAAAGTAAGGCCACAAGCACCCAGCACGTGACCATTGCACCATCGCCACATAATTAATGAACTTGTTGGCTAAGGCTGAATTCTTGCCCTCACATCCCCCCCCATTATAACCCACTGTTCTCAGGCAGCTTTTTGCCTTTCCTGGTGTAACAAGTCCCAAGGGTTTTCTTTGGGGATTGAACTTGCGGGCTCTGGACCTAAAAGCAAAGGCCACCCCAGTCATAGACTCCAAGGCCAGAAAGGACCATTGTGATCATCTAGTCCAGGGGTCGGCAGCCTTTCAGCAGTGCTGTGCCGAGTCTTCATTTATTCACTCATTTAAGGTTTCGCGTGCCAGTAATACATTGTAACGTTTTTAGAAGGTCTCTTTCTATAAGTCTACAATATATAACTAAACTATTGTTGTAAAGTAAATAAGGTTTTTAAAATGTTTAAGAAGCATCAAATGCAGAGCCCCCCAGACCGGTGGCCAGGACCTGGGCAGTGCGAGTGCCACTGAAAATCAGCTCGTGTGCCGCCTTCGGCACACATGCCATAGGTTGCCTACCCCTGATCTAGTCTGACCTCCTGTATAGCACAGGCCAGAGACCCGCCCCCAAAATAATTCCTAAAGCTGAGTTTTTAGAAAAACCCTCCAATCTTGATTTAAAAATGGTCAGTGATGGAGAATCCACCATGACCCTTGGTAAATAGTTCCTATGGTTAATTACTCTCACTGTTAAAAAATTATGCCTTATTTCCAGGCTCAATTTGCCTAGCTTCAACTTCCAGCCAATGGATTTTGTTATACCTTCCTCTGCTAGATTAAGGAGCCACTTTTAAACATTTGTTCCCCATATAGCTACCTATAGACTGTGATCAAGTCACCCCTCCACCTTCTCTTCGTTAAGCTAAATAGATTGAGTTCCTTAAGTCTCTCATACTATAAGGCAGGTTTTCTAAACTTATAATTATTCTTGTGGCTCTTGTCTGAACCCTCTCCAATTTATCAATGTCCTTCTTGAATTGTGGGCACCGGAACTGGACACAGTATTCCAGCAGTGGTCGCACCAGTGCCAAATAGAAAGGTAAAAACCTCTCTATTATTACTCCAGATTCCCCAGTTTATGCATCCCAGAATTGCATTAGCTCTTTTGGCCTCAGCATCACACTGAGAGTTCATGTTCAGCTGATTATCCACCACAACCCCCAAATCTTTTTCAGGGTCCCTGCTTGAGGATAGAGTCCCCCATCCTGTAAGCATGGCCTCTATTCTTTGTTCCTAGATGGATATGTTTACATTTAGCCATGTTAAAATGCATATTGTTTGCTTACACCCAGTTTACCAAGCAATCCAGATCATTCTGTATCAGTGACCTGTCCTCATCATTATTTACCAGTCACACAGTTTGTGTGTCATTTGCAAACTTTATCGGAATGATTTTATCAGGTCACTGATAAAAATGTTAAATAGCATAAGTCCAAGAACTGATCTCTGCAGAACCCAACTGGAAATATACCAAGAGGAGCAAATCACCTTAGGTGGGAGACCAAACCTGAAAATGTGATTTTCCCAACAAAGCCACAAATGCATTAATAGAATTTTATCAGTGACAATGTTTTGCAGCCAGTGGCGAATGCTATAATCACACCTTAATTCACGGTTATTGGGCTCAATACAGAGGTAGCTGGGTGAAATTCTATAGCCTGTGTTATGAAGGAGGTTGGACTAGCTGATCTAATGGTCCCCTATGGCCTTAAAAATCTTTGAATTTCAGCCTGCCGCGGTCCAAATGCATGACAAAGACCCATAGTGAGGGGCACAGAAATTATTCACGCAGGAAACTCAATGCTCAGGGACCCGTCCTTTTAGGGTATCTCTCTGACTTTTGCACCATGGTTCTTCATTTCAGATGTAAATAATTCTCAACATAATAAGTGAAGGAGGCCAGATGTGTGCGGTGTGTACTTAACTTTGAGTCTGTAATGAGGGACATCCCTAGAAATGAGGCGCGCTGGTGATACATGTCTGCAATCAGTCAGTCATTCTTAATGAATTGCCAGCCCAGGCAATGTGTGAGCACTGGAGTTGGTAGAGCGAACACTCCTTTCCTTACCAACCTAAGCCCATTAGCCAGGCAGGGCCTATCCAGCTCAGGGTCAGGCACTTGCCAGCTGAGGGCACTGAAAAGTTAAATACAAAACCTGTATAATATCCTAAAGGAAAACGTTCCTTCTTCTTGGGCATGCAGGTGGGCTGCCTATTTCTCTCAGTTGGATGAGATGTGCAATCTGAAGCAATGAGAGCCCGTTTACATTGCTCTACAGCACACTGATTCTGGGCTGACCTCAGTGCAGGAGCGATGAACACACTGCAGAGAACAGACGCTATATATAAGCTCGCACAGTGACCTAGGACTAGTCCTTCTGCTCCAAAACCACACATCTCTGCCACCTAAACTATAGAAGACCCCAAAACAGGGAAGTTGGAATCATGGTGAAATGTCCTATAGCCTGTCTATGGGAGGTCATTAAAGGGTTAGATCACCCACGCACACTGAGTTGGAGCATTGCAGTGCAGTCACTCCGGCATACACAAAGAATTAAGAAAGGCAAGAAGGTGGTGAGGCCTGGAAGGGTATCCCAGTAGCTCTGTTCCCTCTTTGGACACACTATGCTGGGACAAATGCAGAGCAGCAGCAGGGTTCTATAGAGAGCTGTCCATTACAAAGCATCTTTTGCTGATTTTATTCTCAAATCCAGAGAATTCAGATGCAGTAGCTCCCATAGCAGTTTGGACTGTCTCCAGTGGAGATAATCTGCTACAGGATGCAGGCACTGCAGGGAGAAAAGATCATTTAAAAATCTTAGCCTGTTCTGCTGCTTTATTGCACCCTAAATGCTTCCTTACAAAATTAAAGTAGCATCAGGTCATGGTGGCATCCAGGAACTCCCAGGGTCCATTCCCACCAACCTCACGGGGTACTGGGCAAGTCAACTTTCAGCCTGATTTTCCTAGTCTGTAAAATGGGAACATCACACAAAGAGCTGCATTCACGATTTCTAAATCAGAGGCTCAGAACCAGAGCACACAAACTACATTGGCCCAGTCAGAGCACTGGTGCTTGACTTGGTGGTGATAACCTTTCAGACACTGCTAAAGTGTGCTACACGTACAAGTTACCGGTACTTCACAGACATTAATTAATCCTCACAAGACCCTTGTGAGTTTAGTAGGCAGGTAAATATGAGAAAACAGAGACAGATTAGTTAACAGACTTGTCTTCAGAAGTGCTGAGCGCTCCTGAGTCCCATGGTAGTTCAGCATCTTTGAAAAAAGCCAAAGTCATCAGCTACTTGCTGAAGGACAGCAAGTCAGTGGAAGAAGTGGGATTAGACCACAGCGATCCTCACTTTCTGACCCAGGCTCCAACCAGCAGACCACACTGCCACCAACACCATGTCAGGATAGGTCGAGCTGTTTTTTGCAGTTAAGGGTATGTCTACACTACCAGATTAGTTCGATTTAACTTAATTCAAATTTGTGGAATCGACCTTACAAAGTCGAATTTGTGTGTCCACACTAAGGACACTAATTCGACTTTGTGAGTCCACACTAACGGGGCAAGCGTCGACACTGGAAGCGGTGCACTGTGGGAAGCTATCCCGCAGTTCCCGCTGCCCATTTGAATTCTGGGATTTCCCCACAATGCATGCTGGGGGGAAAAATGTGTCGAGGGTGGTCTTGGGTAACTGTCATCATTCAATGTGCTTTCGGACGTCTCAAGGGGAGATGGAGGAGCTTACTGACTCGCTCGGATCTCAGCAAAACCAATATCCCCATTGTTATTGCAGCTTGCTGTGTGCTCCACAATCTCTGTGAGAGCAAGGGGGAGACCTTTATGGTGGGATGGGAGGTTGAGGCAAATCGCCTGGCTGCTGATTATGCTCACCCACACAGAACATGGAAAACACCTCCCAGACCGACCAGGGTGCCTACTGACTGCACTGTGTGTGTGACCTGCTGTTGATCCTGCCCCCATGTCTGTACCCTGGTAAAGGTGACTGTCCTATGCAATTACCAAACCCCTTCCTCCCCCCTTCACAGACAGTCTTCTGTAGAAAAACTTGACAGAAATAGTAATTAACAGCAAACTACTTTTAATAATCAACTACACAGTTAGGGGATGAAACTGGGATTGGGGCTTCGGTGAGCCAGGAAGGGAAGGACTTCTCAACATTTAGGGAATGAGAGCCTTCTTGTATTTGTGCACTCTGCAGGGGTGCAGTGACAGTTTTCACGGCCCCTGTCGCCCCTCCTTCTTGTTACTTTGGGTGAGGGGGGTTTGGGACTTTGTGGCGGGGGAGGGTGGTTGCAGATACAGTGCAGGGGGACTCTGTCCTCCTGCCTGCGGTCCTGCAGAACATCTACAAGGCGCCGGAGAGTGTCAAATTTTCCCTGGGCATTTCCTGTGTGGCTGGTCAGAACATCCAAGCTCGGACTGCTGTCCAGAGCATCGACAGAGTGGTGCACTGTGGGATAGCTCCCGGAGCTACTAAGATCGATTTCCATCCACACCTAGCCTAATTCGACATAGCCATGTCGAATTTAGCGCTACTCCCCTCGTCGGGGAGGAGTATAGAATTTGAACTAAAGAGCCCTCTAGGTCGAACTAATTAGCTTCCTGGTGTGGACGGGTGCACGGTTAAGTCGAATTAACGCTGCTAAATTCGACATAAACTCCTAGTGTAGACCAGGCCTAAGAAATTAACAAGAAAGTCCAACAACTTGTGACTGAACAGCCAATCCCAGAGAAATCTCACTTTCGTACAGGAAACAGAGACTCACCAGCTGCTCTTTGGGGCAGAGACCATCATTTTTGGTTTGTTTGTACAGCACCTAGCACAATTGGGTCCCAGTCCATGACCGGGGCTCCTAGGTGCTAGGGTAATACAAATAAATATTACAAACACTGAGTTTGGACTAGTGCCTGAATCACGCTACATAGGCTTGTACAGAATAGCACCTTAAAATGTTTCTGCTTTGATCTCCAGTGTCAACAAAGATTACAACATCACACCTCGACTCGAGCAACAGCCAGGCCAATATCAGGGCCGGGGGAGGGGGGGAGGTGGCTAGGAAGGATGAGGCTTGAAGGTTTCTTTTCTCAGAATTACACTGCAATACTTGGCATCAGCACGCCTCCTCCAGCGGCTGCTACCTCCTGAATTCTGCAGCTGCGGTTAACGCTTCCCCTTTGCTTCTTGTTAAAAGGGACAACTGTCAACTTCAAAAAAAAATAATAAACCAAACTCGCCACATGACTCTGAGCCAGCTGGTACAAGTGACACCCAGGATCAGTAGAACAGACAGGTTGCAGAGTGAAAAACATTTGTCTATTTTTTCACTTTGTTTCCATTGTGACTAAATCAATTCACTGTAATAATTTGCCTGTGTGTGTGAATCTTTAAAAAGTCTTGTAAGTTAAAGGAACATTGGGAAAATTTTTCAAAATGTGTCTAAGTCCCACTGAAAAAAAAATCAAGTCAGTCAATAGGACTTAGGTGCTTTTGAAGACTGTACTCATTGTCAGGGTTCACATCACTAAAATGTGTCCTAGTCCCCTCCCCTGATTTTTGTTCCACTAGGTACATCTCTCTCTTCTCCCCACAAGTCATATATTTCAGTGGGCTTTTTTCTTTGATCTAAACAAAAGAATAGCAGTAGCCCTGTATCCAGGGGCAGCCCCATGCTAAGCCAGTCACTCACTATGGAGCAAAGGTTTGCAAGCATAGTACTGGAAAATAAAATACAGTATTAAATATGCAGGCATGCAGAAAATTATCTGTGATCATAGAATCAGGATCAGGTATACCTATGTTTCCAGCACAAACAGTAATTGCTTTCCTTTCAAGTCAGTTACTTATTTCAGATTAAGAAACACAGCAAAAGCAAGAAAGAGCCAAAATAAATTGGCAAAGCAATTAATAAAGGGTGCAAAAAGCATCAATGCAAAACTGTGGCCAGTAGGCTTAAGGTTAAGAAGGAATTCTTTAAATATATATTAGGAATAATCAAACTCCTTGCAATAGTATAGGTCTGATACTAGACAAGGATGGTAAAATTGTCACTCATGGTGCAGAAAAAGCAGAAGTGATTCAATAAATATTTCTGTTCTGTATTTGGAAAGAATCAGGATGGTGAATTCATATACCACAGTGATAATGAAATGCTTTCTATTCCATCAGTAACTAGAGAGGATGTGAAAGAGTTGAGGATGTTAAAGTTAATTTTTTTTAAATCAGCAGGACCAGAGAAGTTGCTCCCAGGAGTAGCAAAAGAATTGGCTGATGAGCCTTTGAAACCATTAATAGTAATTTTTAACAAATCTTGGAACACTGGGGAAGTTCTAGAGGACTGGAAAAAAAGTAAATGTTTTGTCAATATTTTAAAAAAGGTAAACAGGAGGATCCAGGTAACTATAGGCCAGCTAGTCAGATACTAATGCTCGCCAAAATCATGGAAAAACTGATGTGGGATGCAAATTGGTAAAGAATTAAGAAATGGTAATAAAATTAATGCCACTCAACATAGTTTTATGGAAACAAGGCTTGTCAAATTGCTGTTTTTTTTTTAATGGGATCACAAATTTGGCTGGTAAAGGTAACTGTGTTGACATAATAGATTTATACTTCTGGATGACGTTTTAGACCCGTGTGACATTCTGATAAAAATGTAGCCCAAATTGAATGGATTAAAAACCCGTTAAATGGGGAATCATCATTGAATGGGGGTGTTTCTAAGGGGGCCCCACTGGGGTCTGTTCTTGTGAATTGGAAGAAAATATAAAATCAATACTAGTAAAATTTGCTGAGGGCACAAAAA
This sequence comes from Mauremys reevesii, assembly GCF_016161935.1. Classification (NCBI taxonomy): domain Eukaryota; kingdom Metazoa; phylum Chordata; order Testudines; family Geoemydidae; genus Mauremys; species Mauremys reevesii. Next base: position 22,724,858 of record NC_052637.1, read on the forward strand.
TTGATAGAGTGGTAAATAATGATGGAGACAGGTCAGTTATACAGCGCAACCTGGATTGCTTGGCAAGGCAGGGCCATTTGAACAATGTGTTTTAATAGATACAGCCACATGCAAGGCCACGCAGCCAGGAACAAAGAATGCAGGCCACATTTACAAGCTGAGGGTCTGTAACTGGGAACTCAGTGACACTAAATGACTTAGTGGCCATGATAAATAACCATTTGAACATAAGCTAATAGCATGATGCTGTAGCTAAGAGGTTGCAAGCGATCACTAGATATATAAGTAAGGGAATATTGAATAGAAGTAGGGAGCAGATATTACCTCTATATACAACATTATCGAGATCACTACTTCATGCTATGCACAGTTCTTCTGTCCAAACTTCAAAAGGGATGTTGAAAAATTGGAAAGCATTCAGAAAAGAGCTACAGGTTGAACCTCTTTAATCTGGCACTCCCTGGTCCGGCAACATCCATGGCCCGGCATAGGCGCCGACTCCATGGCTGCTCCAGGGCTGAAGCACCCATGGGGAAAAATTACTGGGTGCAGCGCATCCACTGGCAGCAAGCTCCCCCTTCTGCCCCCCTCTCCCCATGCCTCTCATGCTTACCAACTCCTCCTACTCCCTCCCAGCACTTCTGGAGCTCCATGAACAGCTGATTCACAGCGTTTAAGCTCTGGGAGGGAGTGGGAGGACCTGGGGCCAGTGGCTAGAACCCCAGGCAAGGGGCCGGTGGCTGAGACCTGGGGCTGGCATCAGAGCAGAAGCAGGAGGCCACACTGGGTGCAAAGCATGGGGGTGTTGCTGCAGCTCCTGTAACCTACTTCCTGTGCCTATGGAGACCTGCTGGCACTCTGCATTGACCTCCCGTAGTTTGGCAAATTCTCTGGTTTGGCACCAGTCATGTCCCAAGGGTGCCAGACTAGAGAGGTTCAACCTGTACAAGAATGATTCAAGGTCGGGAAAACCTGCCTTCCAGTGTGAGATTAAAGCAGCTCAATCTATTTAGTTTATCCAAGAGAAGGTTAAAAGGTGACTTGATCAGAGCTTACAAGTATCTACATGAGAAGAGATTTCTGACAGACTGATCTTTAATCTAGCAGATAAAGGCTTGACAAGATCTAATAGCCGGAAGATGAAGCTAGACAAATTCAGATTAGAAATTAGGCACATTTTTTAACACAAGTGTAATTATTCAATTTACCTATGGTTTCTCCATCACTTGAAGTCTTTAATTCAAAATTAGATACCTTTCTAAAAGATATGATATAGCTCAAACCAAAGATATGGGCTTGATGCCAAAGTTTCAGTGTGAGCGTTTTTGGCCAGGGTTTTGCAGAAGGTCAGACTAGATAATCATTATGATCCATCTGGCCTTAGAACCCTATGAATCTAAAGTCTCCACAAAAACGTGCAGCATTCAACTCCTTGATAGCATGCTGCATCATCTCTGTCTTACAAAACAGCAGCTGCAGACAAGCACGTATCTAGAAACATAAAGGTGCCGGGTACTGAAAACAACCCGTGACAGTTGCATACACCAACACAGCACACCCAAAGCTGGGACACACCCATTCTTTTTCCATACCCCGATTTAAAGATGGCTGACTCAGCTGGCTGAAAAAGGGCTGTATACTTTGGTCATCTCGGGGGAAAGGGAAGAAGGTTGGTAGTTATCCCAGGCTGAAACCTGGCTCTAAGATCTCAATCCAGAGTTACTGATATCCAAGTTATAAAACCCTGAAAATAAGGGTAGCAAAACAAACAGTCCCTGAACTGCAGTGACCGGCGAGTAAAGCACAGAGATACCAGTAGCAAGACGGAAATTCAGGGCCAGTTTCTGACGTGCTTACCCACACAGAGTAATACCTTACTCTATATGCAGTCTCCATGTCTTCAGTGATGCTGCCTGACGTGACTAAACGACAGACATGGGAGGGGGAATATTTTAATGAGACGATGTAACTGCAGTTCCATGGAACCGTTTAATCTCTGGTTAACAGAACACCCACTCCCCCAGTTAACTGAATGTTGTCACACCCCCCGGCACTGAACGCTAGGTGGGACTGCCAGAACAGTCAGTGCTAAGCTAACTCTGCTCCCACTGCAATCTATGGGAACTTTACCATTGACTTTAATGGGACAGAGCTAGGCCAGCACTGGGTCCCTTGGAAAATGCCATCCACCATGTTTCATTGTCCCCCTTGTCCCAAAACCCCAGTGAACACCCCCTCCCCAACCGCCCCAGCCCCAGAAATACAGGTTTGAGATGCGTTTGCCCCAAAGCAAGACCACACCAGCTAGTCAAAGAATAGGTGTCATCCCTTGTGGTGAATGGAGGTTCCTACCCTTTTCAGCCAGTGCTCTGACCAGTTCGCATACACCATAGTACTTTTACTCACTGCCTTAAACTTAACATGAATCTCTCAGCATCTTGGCACATCTTTCAAACTAGGTGAAGGACTTGGGAAGGCACAAGTGGGTAAGTAGAGCAGACCCATCTCTAACTCATGTACTGAAGGGAAGGTGGTTCTGAGCCCCAAAGTCGCTAGAGGAATGGGGTGGTAGTTCCTAGCCACATTACCTTCCTGCTGCTTGGGCAGAATGTTACCAGGCAAAGGACGAGATGTACAAATATCAACAGAAAGGGCAGGAAGAATCCCAGGACATTTATGCCACAAGGTTTGGTGAGGATACCCTGGGCCTTCATGGGTCACCTACCCGTCCATGTGGTGGAGGAGGCTGTACTTCTGCTCAGCCCATGCAGACATCTTTCCAATGCATGATGGATCCTGTCCTCTGTGCAAGTTGTGTGCTGCATTTTAGTTCATCTCCTAAATGGAGAGAGAGAGAGAGAGAGAGAGAGAGAGAGAGAGAGAGAAGAGTTAACATCACCAGGCCGTACCCAGGAGCACTCTGCTGAGCAGAGAACACAAAAGAACTCTCCGAAGTCTTGACAAGCAAGGAGATCCGCTTTTAAATTTCACCCAGTTAAGAGTCTCTTCTTGACCTTTTCAAGTACCTTGTAATCTTTTTTGCCAATCACCTGTCTTCCCTACCTTCCCAACTGTCAGCAAAGCAAGAGACATTGTCAACTCAACCAAGAGGAGCTGCAGAGTCTCTTTGCCGTAACCAGGGGGCGTAAGATCCTCCAGAACTGCAGTACATGTGCGTGCATTTTCTCACAACTACCCTTCCCTGGAGAGAGCAAGACTGGCTCATGCGTTTGCAATGATGATGAAGTCTAGTGGCTACAGGCTGGCAAAGAGTCTTAACATAACTGACAGCTAAGGTAGTCTCGTGGCTTAGATGGTAAAGGGAGCGGATGGTTCTGAGTTCTTTCCACCTCACAGTGAAGGCGTGTAATTTAAATGGTGACCGGGATGGACATTGTTGGTGGCTATGGATTCATCCTATGGTGCCTCTGCTCACAGATCATAGTTCTAGCCTTAGACAACCTGTGGGACTGCAAAGGGGAGCTGGGTCTGCTCCTTCTCCAGCCACTCCCTGCTACTGACTGGCCAACTTAAGGCAAAGGCCAAAAGGCTATTGAGGTAATACAGGACACACACGGTCATGGAATCTGGGCTCTAGGATAGAGCACCTCGTCATGAAGGATGGTCACAGCCATGTTGAAATAGCAGATTGTACGCACATTTCACCATTGATTTCACTGTATGGAAAATACCCTTCCACCCCTACTACTTAGGGATCAAACCCACTAGGCAGGACAACACACGATGAGTCGCACATGACGTAGCATCCTCCCTCTTACAGCATTACATCCAATTGAAGGGAGCGGCGGGTGACACATTGGTGGTAAGAAAACTAGCCTTTCAGTTAAGCATCATGGCAGTGATCACGTATCTTCTCCTATTGCAAATAATGAAGAGACTACTGAGTTAAGGCCACCTCCCCTGCAATCAGAACTGAACATCCAGATGGCTATTGCTGGGTGTGCACCTTCCCCTCTCTAGCCAGAGGCCTTAGTGGGGTCTCAGAGCTTCCTTGCCTCTTGATTTAAAAAAAAAAATCTAAAATCCATCTCTCCTGGGAGGAAGATTTAGCCAGTGCAGCCTTTGCCTCTGGATGGCAGGAGCAGCCTCCTATTCAGTCTCTACACACACTAGGATCCTAGAAGAGCCTCGAAGTGTTGAACTTGAGTCTGGGGCATCCCAGCATCTCTCTTGGCTTGATTCTCCAATGTATCCAAGCAGAACTCGGCGATCATGGCTCCTCAATTCACAGCCACTGTGGGCAGCTTACATTCAGTGGAGAACCCAGTGTAACAGAGCTGTGGTCCACCCTGTGCCTCCCTGCCCACCCACTACCTCCCTCACGTCAGTGAGCAGGGAGGAGGGTTCTGGCACGGCAGAGCTGGCCTAGTCACACCATCAGCTATATGCTGGTGGAGACTGCCCTGCACAGGGGAAGATCTCTAATGGAGGCCTCTAGCTGCGTTGGGCTCCTAAGCAGGGCAAAATGAACTTGGCGAGTCAGAAAATTAAGCCCCTATTCCTACCTCATACACACTTCAGAGAATCCACACGTGGGTCCTTCCAGGGAAAAGTGGTACTGATGCACAGGCATGGCAGATGAAAGCACTCTGCTTTACTGGGACGTGAAGAGCTTCTTCGGCATGTTGGCACCAGACTCTGCCACGGACTGGGCTGGTATCCTGTCAGCGAGCATGTACACTTCCACCAACTGACTATGGCAGTGTAGGGAGAAGAGATTCTGCCACAAAGTGTCTGAAGTGAACAGACACAGAGTATGTGCTCATCTTCCGATCCGCTTGGCATTTCACTCATGACTCGTGGCAAGCGTCAAAAGGAAAGCGGTGACTAAGAAGGCAATGACTCATGTATCATCCAGCACATTGCCACAGGGCACAAAAATCCTATATGTCAGCTTGTTCGAGAACATAGCTGGGTCATCTGAAGAAATGCTAATGTTAGTCTAGTGTTCAACAAAGGAAAACTAGGAAATGTCTCTTGCCTGTTGAGAACGCCTGATCCACCTGCAACGGACTGTCCCAGAACGGCAGAATTCCTTCCCTTATGCCCCTGGATTTTGAAATAGGAAGCGGACGTTGGGACCTTAAGGGAAAGTTGTTACCGTAATTTTCAAACCACAAAGTACAGATGCATCTGTCTGTTTCCTAATGTGTCTATGGTGACCACACACGTCTCCAAGGCTCGTCATAGTCAACAAAGTCTGTTGAAAATTTAATGTAAAAAGGACTTTGGAATGTGTCCAGAATGGTGAACTAGCAACATTTCATTCCCCCTCACATCATCCCCCACCAAACAGATCCACAACTTGTGCAAAATTACGTTACAGGGGACAGTACGAGAAAGTGCAAGTCAGACTTTCCAAGCGGCCTTGCTAAGGGTCTGCCTACATTGCAGAGGGAGGTAGATGTATCCGAGCTAGCTTTATTCTAGTTAGCTCAGGTACTGGAGCAGTGAAGCCACAGTGACCCAGGCTGTACAAGCCCACCTACTCGGGCAGTAATCAAGATGGCCCATTTCAAACAGTTGACAAGAAGGTGTGAGTATCAGCAGGGGGGAAATTAGTTTTTGTAGTGACCCATCCACTCCCAGTCTTTATTCAGGCCTAATTTGATGGTGTCCAGTTTGCAAATTAATTCCAGCTCTGCAGTTTCTCATTGGAGTCTGTTTTTGAAGTTTTTTTGTTGAAGAATTGCCACTTTTAAGTCTGTTATTTAGTGTCCAGGGAGACTGATTATATTGAACTTATTAGCAATACAAAAGTGATTTTTCTTCCCTTCTTGTCAACTGTTGCGAATAGCCCTCTTCCACCTTAATTGAATTGGTTCGTTAGCACTGACTCCCCACTTGGTAAGGCAACTCCCATCTTTTCATGTGCTGTGTATACCTCTCTACTGTATTTTCCACTCCATGAATCTGATGAAGTGGGTTTTAGCCCATGAAAGCTTATGCCCAAATAAATTTGTTAGTGTCTAAGATGCCACAAGGACTCCTCGTTGTTTCTGCTGATACAGACTAACATGGCTACCCCTCTGAAACCTGAGTCTTCTGAAAGGAGACAGATAATCTCACTAGACAGAGATTTCTAGTGCAACTCATCACCATAGTAGATACTGATAGCTGATCAGATAGGACAGACTTCTACTGTTATACATGCTACAATGAAGAACCAGCCTCTCTCTTCCCCACCCATGAGTGGCACATAACTAGATTCATTAATGAAGTAGCTTCTTACTGATCAAGGAGAAGTGATTGAGAATGAGAGGACAACAGGAAAGCTCAGAATCACTGTCCACCAACTATGCGAATTACAAAGAAGTAGCGTGATCAGTTCACAGAAAGCAAATTTTGCTCAGCATTTTAAATGCCTTTAATAGCAGCAACAACAAAATAAAGCCACGTTGCCTTTCACAGCAGCATACGTTTTTTGAGTACCAAATAGGCAATGTTTGCTAGGTTTAGTCTGGTTTTTGAGAGATGAGGTGTGGAGGATACAAGCTTAGATGGGCCCAAAGCAGAGCCAGAGCTGAGCTAAGCCCCACTAAGGAGAAGTCTGGATTTGAATAGAGCTGGTTGGGAATTTTCTGATTAAATGGGTTTTTCCCCCACCATCAGAAAATATTGATTGGTTGACACCAAAATGGTTGGCTGGAAAGAGTCGGATCTGACAAGTTTCCCAACTTGGGAAAAAAAATCAGCCTTTTCGAACCAAAGAGCTGTGAGCTTTGGTACAAAAGAACTTTTTGCTTCAAAATGTTAATTAATTTATAGTAAAAAAAAGTTTAATTTTTTTAAAAGGCCAAAACTGAAAGGAAACTTTTTGACTGACCCATTCCAAATTTTTTTTTTGGACTGGCTGTTCACAAAACAGAATCTGAGATTTTGACTTTTTGTCCCAGGGGCAGGGCAGATAAATTCTCAAAATCTTGAAAATTCTCATGGGATAGTAAATCAATTTCCTACCCAGTTCTAGATCTGAACCATGCAATTTGAGGCCACCTGTCAGTTATTAGCAGAGGGTTTCATCTCTATTAGCCAGGCCAGAAAGCACTGCAGAAATAGTCAGGTGGGAATATGCAAGTTAAACATTAGGTGAGGGCATGGATTTCTCTGTATCCATGGTTTGGTTTAGTTTAGTTTCCATCCTTTGGCTCAGATCACAGAGGAAGTCCTAGTTTCTGCCATTCATAGCATCCCAGCTTCTAGGATCTCCTCCTCCTCCTGTGCATACAATTCACTAGGAGGGTGGTGAAGCACTGGAATGGGTTACCTAGGGAGGTGGTGGAATCTCCTTCCTTAGAGGTTTTTAAGGTCAGGTTTGACAAAGCCCTGGCTGGGATGATTTAGTTGGGAATTGGTCCTGCTTTGAGCAGGGGGTTGGACTAGATGACCTCCTGAGGTCCCTTCCAACCCTGAGATTCTATGAATTCCTAAGTACCAGGGTCAAAGGGTGGAGTCCTGGAGCAGAAAGACTGAGCAGCCGTAGGATGTTTCTTGTGGGATTCGGAGCACAGCAGGGAGAAACCCACAATTTCTTATGATCCTCAGAGCTCAGGCACAGTCATCATCTGTGTTTACGCTCAAGTACGCACAGAGCATCAAAGGGCAGGGAGATGAATCAGATAAGAAGTTCGTTCAAACCCTGCAAAGGTGGCCTATCAAAGGATCCAGAAGGCAACAGGTTTGACAAACATCCGCTTGCAAAGGGCAAGTGAACCATCCAAACACCAAGGCTGTAAACATGATTTCCTTATTGGGTCACCGGTTCCTGGCCTACTGGGGTAGGAAGTGAGCTGATCGCACAGCGGGGCTGTTGGAAGACAGCAGCATACAAGCCCAAGTATGCGACTGGGAGCAATTCTCTCCACTCAGACTGTTGGAAGCCAGGTCCCCCTGGTGACATGGAGTACTCAAATTTCATCACTGATCTGAGAATCACCACTAGCTTCAGAGGGGAAATCAGCATCTGACACAGAATCAGAGGGTCTTTCCCCACAGCCAAAGGAGGAGGGATTGCCTCAGTCACAAACCAAGCCCTTAACATAGCCTGGGAGTGAGGTCGCAGCGGTCACAGGCCAATGGCTAGGAATGGTCCTCTAGAAATAAGAGAAGTGTGAACTTGTTTTGATTCATCATGTAAAAACCAAGTGCACAAGTGACTGTGTGGGCCCAGTTGGTCTGTTTATAATAGCTAGGGTTGCCAAACCTCCTGGATTGGCCTGGAGTCTCCAGGAATTAAAGATTAATTAAAGATTATGTCATGTGATGAAATCTTCAAGAATACATCCAACCAAAACTGGCAACCCTAATAATAGCATAGACATAGAGAGGAAGCATGGGCCTAAGTCTGAAAATCAATAGCTCCTGGGTCTTCTTCAGGACTTCACTCATCTCCTGCTGAAGTCAGTGGGAGCAGTACTGGGCCCTCACTGTATGACCATCTCTGCTCCACTTTTCCTGTCTGTACACTGAGGATGATATGATTATTTGAACAGGGTAGTGCCTATAGATCCCCAACCAAGAGGAGGTCCCTATGGCACTAGATGCTGTACATACACATAGTAAGAGACAGTCCCCTACCACAAAGAGGTTAAGATCCAAGTGGATGAGACACAAAAAGGATCATTATCCCCATTTTACAGATGGGGAAAAAAAGGCACAGAGAGATTTAATAGATTTGGCCAAGGTCACACAGGGACTCTGCAGTAAAGCCAAGAATTGAACCCAGCTGCCCTGAGCCAGAGTCTAGTGCCTTAGTCACAAGACCACACAGCTCCATACTACTAGTCTACTTCATACTTCAAGGGCCATAGGAGACTTTAAGAGCAGGTCGTTATCTCCATCCCAATTAGGCCAGCAGGTGCCACTCACTCATGCTTTCTTCCTAAATGGAGCAAGAAGCCTATAACATCTTAACTTCAGTTGAGCGTTGAGGCTGCTGAGCATCTCTCAGGCCTTAGTGAGCCAAGGATGTATGGCTTGGTTAAGCAACACCTAAGAACAGGGAACACGGTGGCCATCTACAAGAATCCCATTCCAAATATGGAAAGAAATTACGTACTTCAGAGTGAAGGGATGTGGGTGTAGATATATATGGGGATAATGGGGCAGAACTTAAAGAAATGAATAATTTAGAATACAAGCAAAACTTTCCAACAGCAACGGTTCTTCAGCTAGTGATTATACTCCGCAAGGAAGCAATCCAAGTCCCAAGTAGGGTGACCAGATGTCCTGATTTTATAGGGACAGTCCCGATTTTTGGGTCTTTTTCTTATATAGGCTCCTATTACCCCCATCCCCTGTCCCGATTTTTCACACTTGCTGTCTGGTTACCCTAGTCCCAACACTGGGGACATTTCAGATTGAACTGGACAAAGCGCGTGCACACATGCACAGTATGGAATACCCCCTGCAATAATTCTTGCTTTCTATTATCCAAAATGGAGACCCATGCTTCTGCTCTTCTCCAGTTTGTCATGTACACTGACAATGGAATGTCTTTTTAGCTAGTGGTGTATTAGATTTTACTACTTCATATTACTTTTCTGGCCACAGTCAAGCCCCGTAGAATATTCTACATCAATCTGCAGAGTGTTTTGCTACCCATCTAGATGAAATGTGCTGCAGAAATGTAAAGGCAGAAAGTTGCACCACCATGTGGATTACTGCAGCGTAAGAACAAGGCACGGGAGGGACTATGAATTGACTCAAACTCAACATTATGGATGTATTGCAGCTCAGCACTAGGTATCCAGGAAGTAAAAATCAACGGTGCCCTTCCACAGGAGGGGCATGTATTGTGATCATGAAAGAGAAGGTTGGCCAAGTGCAGTGACCTGCAAAAGAGCCAGAACATTATAGTGCAAATATTCCCTACTAAGCAGAAATACAGAAGAAAGAGCAACTTCCTGAAGCGTTACCAGCTGCTGGAGATAAATATTTAAAAAACACACACCAGTGAACCTGGGTGACTAATTTTCCAGCTCTGGATACCAAAGTGCTGGCCCTTTTTAATGCGTTAGTCATGTGTGGTTTATTCCTCTAACTCCCTCTGGTACAGCTTCTTCTGCTTAGCTTTCACTAAGTGCCTACAGATAAGGGGATCAAAAGAGAAAGCCAACAGGAAGCTGAGAGCTGCTTAAGAAATGTCATCGCCACATAAATTCCTCTCTCCAAGCCTTTCACGCTGCTGAAAATAGGAATTATTTAACAGGATTTCCCTAATTCCACCCTGGAGATTAATTGCATCAGCAGCAGTCGCTTAATGCTAGGGTTCGTGCATCGGAGGGACCACAAACCTGCAAAACCAAAACTAGACATACTTATCAACATCAAATATCCAAGAAGTTGACATGGCTTCCAGGGACCCAGAAGATCTAGGTTCAGTGGCGGACTTTGCCAGTTTCCCTGTGTGACACTAGACAGGGTGGGTAATAAAACACAGACTGCGTTCAGTTCCCAGCTCTGCTACAGGCTCTCTGCGGGTATGTCCACATTGCATAGTAAACCCGGCTCTGTGGGACCTGGGCCAGCAGCCCCTTCTTTTCAAGCTTGTGCTGGAGCAGCCACACTGCATTGCTATGCGAGCCTCAAACCAGTGTCGTGGGCAAATAACGTAGAGTAATATTTTCAAAAGCACCTAAGTGACGCAGGAGCCTAAATCTCATGGACTTTCAATGAGACTCAGTCTGCGTCTACCCTACACACAGCGGGCGGAGGCATGTAGCATATGTGCAGCTACATGCCACAGTGAAAGCATGCTGCGTCCACACTGTGCTGTATAGCTACAGTGGCAGTGAAAGGCTCTGGCAAAGGGGAGACGGCGAGAGTCTCCAGCAGCAGGGCCCTGCCCAAGCCTTTCCCCGCTGCCAGAGGCTATTCCTGAGGCAGGGAAAGGCTCCAGCAGTGGGACACTACACTGCTAGAAACAGCAGTGTAAACACAGGCAGAGCTTGGGTGAGTGGAGAGCCATGTAGGGTGTGTACTCAGGTTCATACCCACATCCTTCATGCGTGTCTTTACTTACTTAAACCATGTCTCACTGTCTACACTGCTACTTATACCCATGCCAGGGGGCTACATGGGTATGTACACTACATGCACTTTTGAAATTTTTACTTTAGCCTCTGGGCCAGATTTGTAAAGGTATTTAGGCACCTAAAGATGCAATGAAATCAATGGGTGTTTTGGCCCCTACGTGCTTTTGAAAATCCCACTAGGTGCCTAAATACCTTTGACATCTGGCCCTTTGTGCCTCAAATCCCCCATCTGTAAACTGGGGATATTTCCTTTCTCTGTTTAGTTTGTAAATTCTTTGGGGGCAGAGATGGTTTCATATTTTGTTTGTACTGTGCCTAGCTGCCATTGCACCCCGATCTTGGTTGGGGTCTCTAGCCATTACTGTAACACAAATAATAATGGTCATCCTTTTTTTTCCCTACTTGGTTTCTTAAGTCTCTTTCTTCTCCAGGACTGCTTTTTTAATCTTCTTATCTTCCTCTTAACAAAGAAACCAGGCGCATGAGCCTGAAAACGTCATAGAATTCTTTTGTTACAGTGGGTTCAAGACATCACAGCTGAATGTCTGTCTCTGGTATTTACCTGATGCTCCATGCCTGTAGTACCTGACAGCCTCACAGTCTTTAATGCAGAGGTCGGCAACCTCTGGCACGTGGCTCTCCACAGTAAGCACCCTGGTGGGCTGGACCAGTTTGTTTACCTGCCACGTCAGCAGGTTCAACCGACTGCAGCTCCCACTGGCCGCAGTTCGCTGTCCCAGGCCAATGGGGGTGGTGGGAAGCCGTGGCCAGCACATCCCTCGCCCGCGCCGCTTCCGGCCGTCTCCATTGGCCTGGGACGGCGAACCGCAGCCAGTGGGAGCCGCGATCGGCCGAACCTGCTGACGTGGCAGGTAAACAAACTGGCCCGGCCCACCAGGGTGCTTACCCTGGCGAGCCGCGTGCCAGAGGTTGCCAACCCCTGCTTTAATGAATTTATCCTCGTCACATCCCTTCAAGGTAGGGCAGTATCCAGGAGCAGCTCTAGCAATTCGCCGCCCCAAGCACAGCGGCACGCCGTGGGGGGCACTCTGGCGGTCGCCGGTCCCGTGGCTCCGGTGGACCTCCTGCAGATGTGCCTGTGGAGGGTCCGCTGGTCCCGCGGCTCCGGTGGCGCATCCGCAGGCGTGCCTGCGGGAGGTCCACCGGAGCCGCGGGACCAGTGGACCCTCCGCAGACACGTCTGCAGGAGGTCCACCGGAGCCGCCTGCCGCCCTCCCGGGGACTGGCAGAGCACCCCCCCCGGCATGCCGCCCCAAGCGCGCGCTTGGCGTGCTGGGGCCTGGAGCCGGCCCTGGCAGTATCCCAATTGCACAGCTAGGGAACTGAGGCAGCAAGAGATTAATTGATTTGCTCAAGGTCACACAGAAAGCCTGCTCCTAAAACTTCTCATGAATGGAAGAACTTTTCAGTCATTTAAGCACCTGGCTTTGTGGCTGGAGGGAAAGATGTAAGTACAAGAATGAACACCAGCAGACCTGCAGAACAGAACTCCGCAAGCCTGTCAGGTCCCAAGAGAGCTACTGCTACCTCGACAGATGTCTCAGGGCAGGAAGACGCTCGTCTCACAAGCAGAGAGCCCATCGTGGTGTTTATCTAGTAGTTCCTGTTTTTAGCTTTGTCTCTTTTCTCTGTCTTTGTTCCAAAAATTGAATTGTTGTAATGGTGATACATGGTTTGTCTAGAGGAGGGTGAAGAGGTTATGCATTTGGGCTTTCAACTTCCCTTCATTAATAAAAGAACTGAAGCCTTGACATTCAAACAAACCAGGTTCAGATCAAAACTAAAAGCCATAATACCATACCGGTGGGTTTTTTTTTAATGCGTTGGAGCAGACAACAGCTGCTCTGGACTGTCTGGATTTGAAGGGACACATTCACTTCTGATATGCCGTCACTAAAAGTCCGTGAAGTTACACCAGGGATGAACAAGACCCTAAAGCAGCAATGAGGCAAGAGGCTCTCACTGGGGACGGGCCAGTTCAGCTCTCATATGTCTGAGTTTGTAGGATTTTTCACCCCCATTACTGGAAAGCAACCCATCCTTACAACTGCAGCTATCGTGTGAAGTGTGGATAACAACACAGGGGCGCTGCAAAGATAAATGCATGAGAGAGAGACTGTGACGCACCGTGAGATCTACTAATGACAAGTGCTTTGTAACAGCCAGCTATTATTGTTCTTGCCCATCACATGCTTCTGTTGTTGTCTCAAAAGCTTCCATTGCACCAGTTCAACACTGCAGCGCTGTCAGGTGATGCACTGCTGACAACACATGCAAACCAGTCCTGGTGTCTAATTTGGCAGATCTGAAATGGTGGAAACTACAGTTACTTCAGCCAAGTGCAGAGGCTGCAGCAAGATGCCGCTGGCAAAAAGTGCTTTGTTCCATTTGTGGGGGCCCATCATTGGGACCTTCACTCTGTAGGCAGGAGCACAGGCAAACACCCTGATTGGCACCGGGGGGCAGGATCTTCACAGTCAGGTCGGCCATGCCAAGGGTCTTACCCCTGGAGCACAGCCAGCAGTTTGAAGAAAGCTGGAAGCACCCTGGCAGATCCAGTTCAGCAGAGTTTCTCCTTTATTCACTCCCACAGACATGCTGTACGGTCAAGGCTCACTCGTGCTCTTCCTCAGGTCTTTCTTGTGCATAGTCCCATCCCCCTCACCACCCAATCCATACCCTGACAGGCAGACAGACAGACAGACAACCATTTTTAATCCTTTCCAGGCAGGTCAAATAAGGGCTACAGACTGAGCACTTCACATCAAGAGCTGTAGCCTAGTTGCTGAAAAAGCAAATCTTTCCACAAACACCAGGCCACAAACACAGATGTGGCTAAGTTTCGCGCCAGCTGTCTCTCACATGAGCTTGCTGAAGAGGAGCAGGACTCTGAGAACTTACAGTTGGGTGCCAGACCCTGAGAATCATTGGGGGCTACACACCGATATCGCCTCAGTACTGTCCCTCTTCTGCAGCCATGTTTCAACTCCTCACCCTTGTTTTCAAGGCCCTGTGTCTCTGGGCTCTCCCCTGTATTCGATAAGAAAGGGCTCTTCAATCTAGCAGACAAAGGTGTAACAGGACCAATGGCTGGAAGATGAGGTTAGATAAATTCAGACAGAAATAAGGTGCACATTTGCAATAGTGAAGGTAATTAGCCATTGGAACCACTTACATAGGAAAGTGGTGGATTCTCCATCACTGGACATTTTTTAAGGCTATTATCTGAGCACCTCTCAGTCTTTAATATATTTATCCTTGTAGAAAGTCAGGGAGTGCTAGTATCCCCAGTTTATAGATAGGGAACTGCCCCAGGTCACTCATGGAGTCTGTGGTAGAGCGAGGAATTGAGCCTGGGGCTACCATGTCCCAGGCTAGCGCCCGTTTGGGCTATTCTTCCTGCTTCAATAAGGGTATAAAACCATGATTTGGGGTTCTTGTTCTTCCTCTTCCTCCTCCTCCTCCTCGTATTTTATTGATCTATGACCCTCACTCCTTGTGTCACGTCTGAATTCAGCTGGTCACTCTTTGGAGTATAGACTGTTTCTTATTTCAGTGACACGCCTAGACAGACTTTTGGCTGCTCAAAAGAAACTAAATAGCTCAGGTGCTGCAGCCCAGCACCATCGTGTCTTGTTGTAACACAACATCTAGGAGACTCAGAGAATGAGCCTGCAGTGTTACCAATTCCAAGCATTTAAAAACCACAGGTAAGGCCCTCCTCCTCTCCCCCCTCCCCAAAAGATTTTAAGCCAAACAACATTTAGTCTTTTGATTTGCCTTCTGGTGTTTGAACCTTCAGGGGTCACATTTTCCAACTTTTCTCTGAAACCAGGAGGGTTAGAATCAAAACGTCCATGAAAAAGAGACACCAAATATCACAAAATTCAATGAAATTGACAAAGCTTGCCACCCTAAGGTTGTTCATGTGCACCACACCCTACTTTTCAAATAACCATGAGATTGCATAGGGATTGAACTAAATAGCTACTAAAATCCCCAATCCTTTTAGCAAAGAAACTCCTTAGTACCTAGAGTTTGCATCAAACAGCAATTTACTCTTACGGCAGAAAACTGATCTTTCATTTTCTGAGAGGACAAATGTTATGCTACATGTAAATTTCTTTTGCCACGTCTTTTGTAAGTTTCTAACCATTCATCTGCAAAACTCATTCCAGTAACTGTACCAGCTGGGAGAATTTCCCCATCTGTCATCCTTAACAAGTACAAATTTAACTATCCTCTAATCACCAAAGGTATTGTTCTTGGTATCAGCCAGAGAAGAGAGAAAGATGCCTCAAAATGAGTCAGCAGCAGGAACAATGTGACTACAGGATTTTTTATTTTTTTGGGATGGGGTGGGGGTGACTATTGATAAATAATCTTGCATACAGCAACTACCCTAATTCCCTCATCTGCTGCAGTGGCAAAGCCGCGTACAGAGCCTTGGGGACATGATCAGAGGGGTCATTTCCTTGGAAGATCCTGACTGGCTGGCCCAACAGCAGGCCAGGCCACATTTTAGGGTCTATCTCTAAGAGTTTCCAAAAGGGTCAAGAGATTACGGGTGCTGAGCCCCAACCCTGTGAAAATCAGGCTCCTTTAAGGGTGTCTCCGCCCCTTTCAGCCAACCCAACAGAGCAGAGCAGATTTAAAGCTCCTATAAATGGTCAGCTAAGGAGTCCCCCTGCATAGAGGAGTCCTTTAGTGGCACAGAACAGGGCCTATGCAATCCCCAACCTTGCAGCCCCTGGCACAGGAGAGACAATCCTGGAAAAGGGGGCAAGGACAAGAGCCTCTTTGCTCTCCAAACCCATGGGGGCCACTCCTGCTGGCACAATTTAGCATAGTCCCAGGCTGCTCTAAGCTGCTCCTTGGTAGAACCAGACTAGCAGGCCAGGGAATCAAACGGCTGCAGACCAGCCCGAGGATCTGGCCTGACTTATCTAAGTTAGTGGAACACTGCACGCTTTCCAGAAAAATAGCACAGGTGGGTGTCACCTTACCCAAGAACCCCTATAAGGCTACACAACATGCTCACCATGTGCCACACCCCTCTCTGTTACATAGGCCCTCTACTGCATATGTCCTTTGGCTCCCTACTGCTCTTTCACCCCTAAATAACCTCTCCACCTAGGGATTTGTGCACTTCCTTGTGAGCATCTAATGCTCATTATGCTTCATGCAGATAGCAGACCACACTTGCTTGTTGTTATATTGCTGACATTTCTGGAAAGTTAAGATTTAAAGTTGGGGTTTTTTTTAAGAATTGCTAGCCTTACTCTCTTTGGAAGTTCCTTCCAATTACATCCCCGCGGCAAGTGAAGAGTGGGTCTCAACATCTCAGCTGCAAGAAAAGGCTCTGCCTGTTATTGTGATCAATTACCAGCCAGCCATTACAAGGAATTCCACTCCCGGGTTACAGCACGGCACTCAAGTTCAGATACTGCAAAAATGATCTGGGATGAATACCGTGACCTGCCTGACCACTTGTCCAAAGGCAACGCACAGCGCCTTGCGAATCTAACCTGCACTTAGATGTAATCCTTACAGAGAAATCCTGGGCAACCATATGGAACAGCAGCTCTCTCATTTCATCCTCCAAAGGGTTACGTTGTAAGACGCATACACACACACTCAGCAGATCGACTGGACTTGGTGACGTATCAAAGAGGAAGCACAGTCCAACGGTTTGGGCTCTAGGCTGGGATTCCGAAGATGTAGTTTAATTCACCGCTCAGCTCAAGGTCACCCAGGAAGTCCGTGGCAAGTCACTGAGTCTCTGTGCCTCAGTTTACCATCTGGGAAAATGGGTGTGGGTAATGGTAATAACAGAGCTTCAATAGCTCTCAGGGGTGTTGGGAAAATAAACATTAAAAACTGAGGTGTTCCAAGACTATGGTATTGGGGGCCAGGTAAGTACCTAAGACAGAGAGAAACCCTAACACTGTCTCCCCAACAACCTAGTGTACTGTCCAGATGTCATAACTACAGTAAGACAGTGTTGCCTAGTGGCTAGAAGGGGAACTGAAAGTCAAGACTCCTAGCTTCTACTTCTGACTCTGCGAGTGAGTCACTGCACAACTTAAGGTGATGTGTCAGTGCCTCAGTTTACTCCTCTGTGAAATGGTGTTCTCCAACATGCCTCACAGGGGTGCTAGGAGGCTCTGACAGTTAAGGTTTGCAAAGCAGCACAAGAGTAGCAGACGAGAAGCGTTATTTTTTCTTACACCATCTTGTTTTTAGTGAGAATAAAGACCCTTCTTTGACCTTAAAAGGAGCAGGGCGCATACGTTGAAAGCTTCTTTTTAAAAAGACAAACAAACTATATTTCATAGAGGTTTTTTTCTAACCCACAAGAACCACTTGTTTTAACCAAGACATCCTGTCAGGGGCACCTCAGAAGCAGTACACACCAATGACTGAAGCTTTAAAGTCGCGTAATTAGGTTAAACACTCAAATACACAAAAGAGCTCAGATCACTTCACCCAAGAAAGCAAAGCTATGCTATGCAAAGCTATCTAAGGTCAGATCCTGAGCTGGTGTAAAACAGAGCAGGTCCCCTGAAGTGCACAGAGCTATCCTGACTTAGGAAAGCTGAGGATCTGGCCCCTGGAGATTTCGCATTTCCACTTGCGAAATCTAATTCATGAGCAATGAAGAGATTAATTAGTTTGCTAGCTATTTTGCCCTCTATTGCCAAATAGATAAATAAAAGATTTAGCTGTGGCAATGGGCTGGCCTCTACTCCAGCCAAGGGAGCTAGGAACCTAGCACAGAGCACACAGGAACAGCAAAAAAAAAAAAATTAGAAGAAACAAAACAGATTAGTGTTTTAAAAACACAAGCACATAAATCTGCTTATCTCTTATATAAAGCTGTGCTAAAGTGGGCAGAAGAGGGTAAGATCATAGGCACAGCACCCCAATAATGCTGTGCCCAGCACACCAGTTCAGCTGCATTTTGCTTATGGGTTGGGGATCTAACAAAATGCAAAACTGTGACGGAGAAAAAGGACTTGTTTTAAAAGTAGCATTAAGATCCTAATTTTGTACAGAAAGTTGTTGGTTAAAGAAAGCCTGCCAAAGGCAGGTTTCAGAGTGGTAGCCGTGTTAGTCTGTATCAGCAAAAACAACAAGGAGTCCTTGTGGCACCTTAGAGACTAACACATGTATTTGAGCCTAAGCTTTCATGGGCTAAAACCCACTTTGTCAGATGCATGGAGTGGAACATACCAAAGGCAGGAAATTTACAAATACTCTTAAAGTTTGAAAATACTGGAATGCAGCATTATGGTTACACTGTCTCCTTCAAGGGAAAGGATGGTGGGGTGGTTATGGCTCTAGGCTAGGACTTAGAAGATCTGGGTTCAAATCTAGATCTGCCACTGACTACCTATATAACCTTGGGTGAGTTACTTACTTCCTGCCCCGATTCCTCCTCTGAACATTAATGTCAAAAATATTTCTCTGGGAGCATATGAGACTAAATTCAGGGTACGTCTACACTATGGGATTATTCCGAATTTACATAAACCGGTTTAGTAAAACAGATTGTATAAAATCGAGTGCATGCGGCCACACTAAGCGCATTAATTCGGTGGTGTGCGTCCACGGTCCGAGGCTAGTGTCGATTTCTGGAGCGTCGCACTGTGGGTAGCTATTCCGTAGCTATCCCATAGTTCCCGCAGTCTCCCCCTCCCCTTGGAATTCTGGGTTGAGATCCCAGTGCCTGATGGGGCAAAAATCATTGTCGTGGGTGGTTCTGGATAAATGTTGTCAGTCATTCCTTCCTCCGGGAAAGCAATGGCAGACAATCATTTCGTGCCCTTTTTCCCTGGATTTCCCTGGCAGACGCCATAGCGTGGCAACCATGGAGCCTGTTTTGCCTTTTGTCACTGTCACCGTATGTGTACTAGATGCTGCGGACAGAGGCGATTCAGCAGCGCTACACAGAAGCATTCATTTGCTTTTGCATGACAGCAGAGATGGTTAGCAGCCGTTCTGTACCGTCTACCATGCTATTGTAAATTGGCAATGAGATGAAGGTTACCAGTCGTATTGCACTATACCTTCTGCTGCTGTCATAGGTGCCCCTGGCTGAGATCAGCCGGGGGCGCGAAAGACAAAAATGGGAATGACTCCCCAAGTCAATCCCTCCTTTATGGTATCTAAAAATAGAATCAGTCCTGCCTAGAATCTGGGGCAAGTGTACTAGAGATCCAGTGTATCAGAGAACCAGAGAGCACAGCAGCTCTGTGTCAGATCCCGCAGGAATGATGAGCTGCATGCCATTCACAGGGGGTGCCCCTGCAACAACCCCACCTGTTGCTTCCCTCCTCCCACAGCCTTCCTGGGCTACCGTTGCAGTGTCCCCCCGTTTGTGTGCTGAAGTAATACAGAATGCAGGAATAAGAAACAGTGACTTGTTAGTGAAATAAAATGAGGGGAAGGCAGCCTCCAGCTGCTATGATAGTCCAGGCAGTACAGAATCTTTTCTTTACACATGAAGGGCAGGGGCTGATAGAGCTCAGCCCCCTGTTGCTATGATGAAGACGGTTATCAGCTGTTCTGTACCGTCTACTGGGAATGACTGGGAGGCCAGTCAGGAGTACTTATGGGATGATGACGAGGATGGATACCAGTCGTATTGCACTACACCATCTGCCACAAGGCTGGTGATGACGACAGATATCTGCCATAGTGTACCATCACCCACCAAGGAGGGAGGGTGAGGATGCTACAGTTCAGTGCCGCAGCATTGCGTCTACCAGCAGCATTCAGTACACATAGGGTGACATTTAAAAGAGTCAAGAGATGATTTTTTTTCCCTTTTCTTTCCGGGGGTGGGGGGTGGGAGTACATTGACGAGCTATGCACTGAACCACTGCGGACAATGTGTTTGACCGTACAAGCATTGGGAGCTCAGCCAAGAATGCAAATGCTTTTCGGAGACTGCAGGAACTGTGGGATACCTTGAGTCCTCAGTCCCCCCTCCCTCCATGAGCGTCGATTTGATTCTTTGGCTTTCCGTTACGCTTGTCACGCAGCAGCGTGCTGAGTCCCTGCTATGGCGTCCGTCTGGAGATTTTTAAAAAATGCTTTGGACTTTCGTCTTATGTAACGGAGCTGATAGAACAGATTTGCCTGCCCATACAGAGATCACATCCGTACGGTCCATGCTGGAGCTCTTTTTGGATTTTGATTTGGGACTGCATCGCCACCCGTGCTGATCGGAGCTCCACGCTGGGCAAACAGGAAATGATATTCAAAAGTTCGCGGGGCTTTTCCTGTCTACCTGGCCACTGCACCCGAGTTCAGATTCCTGTCCAGAGCGGTCAGTGGTGCACTGTGGGATACCGCCCGGAGGCCAATACTGTCGATTTGCGGCCACACTAACCCTAATCCGATATGGTAATACCGATATTAGCGCTACTCCTCTCGTTAGGGAGGAGTACAGAAACCGGTTTAAAGAGCCCTTTATATCGATATAAAGGGCCTCTTAGTGTGGACGGGTGTGGCGTTAAATCGGTTTAACACTCCTAAAACCGGTTTAAACACGTAGTGTAGACCAGGCCTTAGTGTTTGTTAGATGCTCAGATACTATAGTGATAGGGTCTATATAAGTACCTAGATACACAGAGACCAATCTTTACTCTGCCACTTTGCAACCCTCATCATCCTCCACAGGAACTCAGTCTGTGATCCACACAAAACATTACCATTAACACAACAATAAGGCTGGGAAGTCAAACCCCGAAGAGACAGGACATGGTAATATTAGGCTGAACTTTACAAATACAGCGAGATGGAGTCCCTAATTCAAGGGGAAAGATAGTTTGTTAGTTGATACAACAGTGCCACACTGGAGTTTATCACAGACAGTGAGCTTCAGGAGCTGTAGCCTGAGATCTTGGCTAGGTATTTAAACCTCAGTGAAATCTACGAGACAAGTGACTAAAGAAAAGTAAACCAATGGCTTTGAAGTTAGGAACTTGGAAAAATCAAGTTGAAAATTCTTCTGGATCAGCTCCAATTTAGAGTGTTTTAACATCGATTGAGCTGAGACTCTTCAGCAGTGAGAGGATCGATACCTTGAAATCTATTACTATTATATGGATTCCAGCAGCCTCTGGAGGTTCCAGCCGAGATCAGGGCTCCATTGTCCTAGGCAGTGTACAGACGTAGAGGCAGGGCCAGGACTTGGAAGGCTTTGCTGGTATAACTATGCCAGTACACTATACTGGCCAACCGCTGCTACTGGGGACAAGGTTGATAGTGGTATTGCTTATTTCAGCTCCCTCAAGTGAAATAAACTATACCAGCAAAAGTGCAATTTTGCCAGTATAACACAGGAGTCTGGAACAGCAATGGAGCTGCAGTTCATCACAACCCCGACCAGCGTAGATGGGCCAGCAAAAGTTTTCAGTATAAACCTGGCCACAGCGAGAGACTCCCTACCCCAAAGTGCTTACAGTTGCAACAGAGCAAGATGAAGGTTGAAAGAGGAAACAGAGGCGCAGAGCAGGGAAGTGACTTGCCCAGGGTCTCACAACAGGACAGTGGCAGAGCTGCGAATAGAACCTGGATCTCCTGATTCCCACACCACCCTGCCTAGCTAAAAGCTCCTTTGTGACTGCACCTGCTAGTTTTGGAAACACTTCCTCATCCCCAGGCCCCTCTTCCCCTTTGTACACACCCCTGTCACATGTCACACCCCTCCCGGCTCTGTGGATGGCAACAGAGCCAGGACACAAAAAGGGATGACTGATAACTAGGCAAGGACATACTCTCTTCCTCCAAGCTGCAGGAGGCACTTAATACAACAAAAAAGAAGACTCTTAAATTTAATCCTTGGTGCTCTAAAGATGATGTTTGCACACAGGGTGCTGCCGGGCAGGTAAGCATCATTGTCCCCACCTGTACCATGGGGACATGGAACCTGGGAGAGGTTAAGGGACTTATCCAGGGTCACACAACAAGCCACTATCAAACCTGGATCTCCAGAATCCAAAGCCAAATCCAATCCTCAGTCTCACCCTGAGGGAACTTATTTACTGCATCCGGGTCTCAATTTTCCCATAACAAAAAGTTGGGGCCAACCCTTGGGTTCTGAAGGTGGAGGAAGTAACCAGGGGAACAGCCATTTTAGACTCGATTCTGGCCAAAGGTCAGGAATTGGTTGTGAATCTGAAGATGGAAGGCAGTTTGGATGAAGATACGTTTCACAATTCTAAGGAAAGGAAGGAGTGAGAAGCAGAATAAGGATAATGGACTTCAAATAAAGCAGGCTTCAATGGCCTCAGAGAGCTGGCAGGTAAGGTCCCATGGGAAGAAAATCAAAGGGATAAAGGTGTTCAGGAGAGCTGGCGGTTTCTCAAGGAGACAATATTAAATGCAGAACTACCAACTATCCTGATGGGAAGGAAAGACAGGAAGACTAGTAAGAGGCCAATATGGCTCCATCAGGAGCTCTTTAAGGACCTGAAAATAAAAAGGAGGAAACATGGCCAAATTGCTAAGGAGGAGTACAAACGAGTAGCCCAAGCATGTAGGGACAAAACCTAAGGTATAAAATGAGTTACACCTAGCAAGGGACATAAAAGGCAATAAGACGAGGTTCTTTAAATACATTAGGAGCAAAAGAAAGATGAAGGAAAGTGGAGGTCCCTCCTTGGCAGGGAAGGAGAGCTAATGACTGATGGCATAAGAAGGCTGAGGTGTTTAATGCCTATTCTGCTTCAGTCTTCGCTAAAAAGGTTAGTGGTGACTGATACTAAATCAAGAACAAGGGGCAAGGAATGAAGCCAAAACAGGGAAAGAACAGGTTAAAAAATACTGAGATAAGTTAGATGTATTCAAGTTGGCGGGGCCTGAAGAAATTCATCGTAGGGTACATAAGGAACTAGCTGAAGCAATCTCAGAACTATTAGCAATTATCTTTGAGAACTCATGGAGGATGGGTGAGGTTCCAGATGACTGGAGAAGGGCAAACATAGTACTTGTCTTTAAAAAGGGAACAAAGAGGACCCAGCGAATTATAGTGCAGTCAGCCTACCTTCAATACCTGGAAAGATACTGGACCAAATTATTACTTATCAATTTGTAAGCACTTAGAGGATAATAGGGTTATCAGGAATAACCAACATAGATTTATCAAGAACAAATCATGCCAAACAACCTAATTTGCTTCTTTGACAGGCTTACCGGACTAGCAGATAGGGGGAAGCAAATGATGTGATATATCTTGATTTTAGTAAGGCTTTTGACAGTCCCACATGACATTCTCATAATGAAACTAGGGAAATGTGGTCTGGATGAAATTACTATAAGGTGGGTGCACAACTGTTGAAAGACTGTACTTAATGACAAGTTATCCATTGTTCACTGCCAGACTGGGAGGGTGTGTCTAATGGGGTCCCACAAGGGTCTTTTCTGGGTCTGGTACTATTCAATATTTTCATTTATGACTGGGATAATGGGGTGCAGAGCGTGCTTATAAAATTTGATGACACAAAACTGGGAGGGGTTGCAAGCGCTTTGGAGGACAGGATTCAAAGTGACTGACAAATTGGAGAACTGGTCTGAATTCAACAAGATGAAATTCAATAAAAATAAGGGCAAAGCATGATACTACATGATGCTCTTCCACTAACATAGCACTGTCCACATTGGCGCTTTTGTCAGTGAAATTTGTGTCCAGCAGGGGGGGCGGGACAAACACACCCCAACCAACAAAAATGCTAGTGTAGACAAAACCTAAGATTAGATACCAGGAAAAACTTTCTAATAATAAGAGTAGTTAAACTCTGGACCAGGCTTCCAAGGGAGGTTGTGGAATCCCTGTCACTGGAGGTTTAAGGACAGGTTGGCCAAACACTTGCGAGTGATGGTCTAGGTTTATTTGGTCCTGCCTCAGTGTAAGAGGCCGGACTTGATGACTTCTTGAGATCCCTTTCAGCCCTACATTTCTATGAATCTTATCCACCACATCAGCCCCATTTGCTGTGGGGTGGGAAACCATACAAAAACCTTACAGAATCAGTAAACCCAAGTTCTAATCTTGGTTTTGACAACGACTGGCTGTGTGACTTTGGGTATGTCACTCACATATCTGGAATGTGCTGGCTTCAGATATGTATTTGCATATGCTACTTCCCTGTGTTGTTTTTATCCGCTGCTCAGAAAACGTAGAGTTGGGTAATCAAATTACATCAAAGAAAACTCCAGCAAAAAAAACCCCGACATGTCAGCCTTTTCCCCAGTTGCGACAATGATGAACATATTGTTGACATTCTAAATAGTGCAATCGCGGTCTGCCAATTCGCTCCCTTCCCCTTTGATGAGGGAGAAGAGAAACTGTGGACACAACCTGAGCTGCCATTTTGGGTCCAGAATACACCTGAAGAGTTTACACTCTACAGCAGACTAGACTTCAGCTCAGGACACAGTTCAGTGGCAGGTGGGAAGCTTTCCCCAATAATTCCCAACAGCACTATGGAAAGAGATTCTTCAAAGAAAACAGCCAGTTCCTCTCAGCCTCTTTCATTTTATACCGATATAATTCCTGTCTGAAGAGGAAGCCACAAGCTGTGTGGCTCAATCCATCCTCACGAACACATGTACCAAGGCCCAAATGCTTTGGAGCCTGAAGAGGAAGCTCCCATTAGCTAAAAATGGTTTCCACCAGCATCCTACACTTCTGCATTTTCTGAAGAGATCTTCTTATTTCACCTTCTCGTATGATCACCCCAAAGGGGAAGCACTCTGGATTCAGAAGGAAGTTCTGCTGCTGTTTCCTATTCTGGGCTATGACTTCACCCTTCTCCTACTGCTGAGCTGCACGCATGTTATCCCTTCACACTATGCAGCTGACCTGTGTGGTCACTAACAGCCAAGGACTTTGGTCTAGTCTATACAGTACCAGGAAACGTAGAGAGTGCGCGTGTGTGAGTATTCGAGAGAAAAATAAACCACACACATGTTATTCAGAGCCAAGAAATAACCACATTATCAAAAGGCAAATCACCCCAGCAGGTTACTCACCAAGAGAATTATCCAACTCGCTACCAAAGGGGATGCAGGATTTAAGTGGGGGGAGGGGGGAGGAGCCTGTCAAAGGTGGGCAGAAGCTTGGACAATGAAACTGATACAGACACAGGGGGTGAGAGGATTCACAGCCAACACCCCATGTCCACAAATGCTATCCCTGCTCTACAGCCATTGATACTCCCCACCCTTGTAGAACCAGTGTGGTTGCACCGTACAGACATAGGGCACAATTTGGAGAGCCAAGAAGTCAAAGGATGCCCCCTCCTTGCACGAAGAGAAATCCAGCTTCCCCTCGGCTCCCTGCATGTTGCCAGGCAGTGGGGATTGGAGACAAGGGATCCACCACCTTCCCTGCAGAGACTATTCCAACCTTGACATCAGAGTAGCAGTTGCAGATTGGCTGCCATAAAGTGTCCTAAAGAAAAGACTCCTTCCATCTCCATACCCAGAGGAATTCCCTAGGGTGCAGTCCTTCTGCTCAGCCTATGCACTGAGGCCAGGATTTGCAGTGCCTCAGAGAGTTCAGGTCTCACTGCTGTTTCAGGCTGTCTGCAAACTCAGGCAGGTATCACTGCCTCAGTTACACTGAGAAGGCTTTCGTCACAACCATAGTCGCTTAGGTCCAAAAGAGTCAGATGGGTAGATTCCCTGTACCTAATAGGGAAAATTTCTTGCTCTCCAGCCTGCCAAGGGGATTTGTCAAGAAGAAACCATCAGAAGAAACCTTTTTATAGCAGAGCTATGTGTCAGGTTTGATTCATAAAATATTCCCTGCTTCAAATTTACTGTTGTAGCCTCATCACCAGATTCACATGTCTAAATATTTTTAGAGGTAATAGTTCCTAATCACCCTATGACTCTTCAGTGTGGGAATTACAGTGTATTAATTAGCAAGCAAAAGGCCAAAGACGTATGCCTGTAATTCACACCCTGTTTAGTCTACTGCATAATTAGGAAGTGTGAAAATCTGCCCTTGGACTGAAGACGCTAGAAAGGCAGGTGTGTTTTGTCATAAAAAATTCCTTAAGTCACGCAAACCTCTCACCTCCCTGCAGCACACTTATTTTCTGTCCCTGTCACCTGTACAGAATACATGGTATGGAACAAAGGTTTTATTGCTGAGTTTGGGATGTCCAGATTCCTCATAGAGGCAAATCCAAGGAACATGGTGAGAATACAGTCTGCTTCACCTCCATTATCACTGGAAATACACTTCCATCTTTTCAGAACAATCATCTGGCACTTCTGAAATAACTCTAATTGTGGATCTGAGGGCTGCTAAAGGAAAAGGCCAAAATGGTCTTGTTAACATCCAAAGGCTTCTGTGCTTGTACACGAAATTGCTAGTGTTATGGATAAGTATTAATCTGTATTTCAGTTGCAATGGCTCCACATACTCTTGACGACTGATACATGTAGTCTCTCAGGATTGAAAGTGTGCATCTGACCCCCTGGGTGATGGAGCCAGTTCTTCATGGCTGATTAAGGACAGTGGAGATATTAGGTGTCTATTACTGATAAGTGTGTCCCTGTGAAGGCCAGTCACACTTACACAAGCTACAATAAGACCCTTGCTCAAGAAGCCATCTTTAATGACCACGCCATGATGCCAATGCCCTGTCTTGAAACTCTCTCCTTTGGGTAAAGTTTATGAGTCATTTTCTTGACCCATACCAGTATCAGTTATGGGTATGGACGGTAGATGGCATCGATATCAATAAGTGCTTATGAGCTACCAACAGCAAAGGTAATGATATGTGCAGCTTTTATTAGCTTTTGATTCATAAACAGATTCAAAGATTCTAAGGCCAAGTGATCATCTACTCTGACCTCCTGCATGACATAGGCTATAGAACTCCCCCATAATCATTCTAGAGCAGCTCTTTTAGAAAACATCCCATCTGGATTTTAAAATTGCCAGTGATGGAGAATCCTCCCCAGCCCTTGGTATATTGTTCCAATGGTTAATTCCACTCACCATTAAAATTTTATGCCTTAGTTCCAGTCTGAAATGGTCTAGCCTTAACTTCCAGCCACTGGATCCTGTTACACTTTGTCTGATATTCTGAGGAGCCTGTTTTGAAACATTTGTTCCCACTAGACAAGATGGATCTTCCAAGATGGACTGAGAGACTCCCCAGTGGGCTCTTTCCTCCCCAAGCAGTTCCCAACTTGAGGTTCTGCAGGGTTCCATTTTGTGACCTCCCCTCTGTTCAATGTGCACGTGAAGCCATTACGGGGGACGATAAATAACTGTAGACGGCATGGTCACCCATATGCTGATGGCCAGCTTTATGCATCTTTTTCGGCTACCCAGACTCTGGTGTCACTACACACTCACTGAGTGTTTGACCAAGATAAGGATCCGGATGAAAGTGAACTCTTTACAGTTCAACCTCGATGGTTTAAGGACTACTGCTTGTTGGTAGGAGGTCAGTTTAAAGGGTCACGGCTGCATCTACATCATCTATTGTGGGCATATACATACACCTTTTACCATAGTGGTTTATAGCTTTCGTCTCCTTTTGGACTCATGAATACCCCTGGATTCACACCATCTATGCTAAAGTGTCTGCAAAGGCTTCCTGTTCATTTCCAGGCACCATTCAAGGTGCTGGTGAAAAATCTTTAAAACCTTGAATGTCCTGGGAGCCAGTTATCTAATATACACTATGCACTGTATACTGTCACGCAGTGCCCCACAAGTGCAGTTAAGTTTGGCTGGGAAGCTGTTAACATCTGCTCCAAGTTCTCCAGGACTGGTGGTCCGGCTACATAAGGGCACCTGCCGTACCATCACAGCCAGAACATAGCGAAGTGTAAGGCTATGATGCAAGATATTTAGGGGGTAAAGGTCAAAGATGGTCCAATGCTGAGGGAGTCACCTAGGTCTTGGGAGACCCAGGTTCAATTTCCTGCTCTGTTATATGCTTTCTCTGGGACCTCTGGCAAATCACTTAGGGTGGGATCCATGAAGGTACTTAAGTCCCATTTTTAGGCAACACTGCAAACCACAAAACTCCTCTCAGCTGCCGCCTAACCCTGTGGATGCCTACACTCACTCAGCACCCAGGTTTTTCCTCTTGGCATCCACACTGCAGCCTCCCTCTAGGCACCTGGGCACCTGTCTCCCAACTAAACCTCACAGCAATTCACAAACTCAGATAGATAGGTGTTCGGCTGCCTAAGTTGCATGTGGAGGCCCCATCTAGCAGGCAGCCTGTGAGTACGCCTACCAGATCGAGCCCCTCAGGCAAGTACACGCAAAATAGCTGGGGAGGGTTGTGGAGGCCCTCTCTTATAACCTTTAGCCTAGTGGACAGGGTACTCACCAGGCTGGGGGAGACCCTGGGTTTAAGTCCCCCCCGACACCTGAAGGGGAGAACGAATTTAATCAGGGATCTGCTACCTCTCAGGTGAGTGCCCCAGCCACTTGGCCACAGGATAATTCTGATGTGAGGCTCCCTCAAGCACTCCTACTGAAGTTGTTCCATTTTAATTAAACAATGGCTTACTTAAATATTACTTAGGCCAGAGAAAGAGTTGGAATGACTCTATAGCCTAGTGTCTGGGGCACTCAACTGAGAGATCCCTGTTCAAATCCCTTTTCCCTCTTTCAGTCGGGGGGACTTGAATGGGGGGTCTCCCACATCCTGGGTGAGTACCCTATCCACTAGGCTAAACATTATAAGAGAGATCTTCCTTCTCCTCCTGCAGCCCCATTTGGTTTAGGCCCTGACCGCAACTTAGGCCGCCAGACACCCATCTCCCTCCACTTCTCCACCAGTTCATGAATCGCAAGCAGAGAGAGGCATTTTCCGGTAGCCCAGATTTAGGCACCTATTTCCAAGAGAGGAGCAGGGCCTAGGTGGGGCCCCTCTTGTCAACATCTCTTATTGGCTGGCTTAGGCAGCTCCCTGCCCAGCATGCTGGATTTTGTGGATTGCTTACGCTCCTATCGCTCCCCGTTCATCCTACAGGGAGCCTAGGCACCTAACTCAGCTTGGTGGATCGCAGTGTTGTTCCTATGATTTTCTAGGTACCTAAAAGTTAGGTGCTGCAATGCCCAGCATTGTATCATCTAAGTCCCTTCATGGATTCCGCCCTTAGTCTCTCAGTGCTTCAATTCTGGATCTGCAAAATGGAAATAACAGCACTTCTCTGCTTCACAGAGGTGTTGTGAAGATAAACCACATTAAAGACTGGGAGGAGCTCAGACATTACAATACAAGTGTGCAAGATAGATTCATCTGGTTTTGCTTTAACTTGGTGTGTCTGCAAAGTTTGATTTGTCAAAAATGACAACAGAAGTCATCCTTTCTGTAGGTGGCCACAGGAGTCTAATCAACAGAATTATAATGTGAATGCTTCTGTCCATTTTATACGAGTGGTTTTACTCTGAAATAACTAATTCTCCAAGGGTAACCACTATACCTTCACTTTTGGGCAAGTGAGGTGTAAACTTTGTAAAGATGCATCCAACTACTGTCATGAAGAGCAGTCTATAAATCAAAGAACCGGGCAGGTAGTAAGATGCATACGACATGCAGATTCCTACCATAAAAAACCCCAAGCTTGTTCCCACTTTCATCATAAAGAATATGTACTTCATAATCACCCAGAGTCAATTTTTAATAGACATTTCATGGACAACTTATATTAGATGACTGACAGTGTAGCCAAAACCAAAGAGTGAGTAAATTCCAAATTAAATATGACTTTAGGGCTGACGAAAGGTTCTAGATTGACAATCCTGGTTGACAAAGTCCAACAGATACACAACAGGCAGCACAGACTTCATCTCCCCATGGGCCCCCATCATAGATGTAAGCCCTGGAGACACCAGGCCATAGGTGAAATCCTAGCTCCACTGAACTCAATGGTAAAACTCTTGTAGACTTCAATGAGACCAGAATTTCGCCCCATATCTTCAATGGATGCAAATCAGTGTAACTCAATGGAGTTACACCAGTCTGTTGCTACTGAGCACCCAGCCCAGCCCCTCTAGAAAAGAAAGATAGCCCAATCTTTAATTCGATCCTTGACACCTCTATTGAGGCTACCAGTAGGATTGCCAATGACAAGGAAGGTCTGAATCGAAAACAGAGGCTCAATATACCCCGACCCTCTAATTCACTCAGTCCCCCAAGGGTTGTACAGGCAACAGGGTTCTTCTTTGCTCTTGTTTTAAGTAGCTCTCCGAGCTATTAAGACTATAACCCTGACCTCACAGAACAGCTTACGTTCGCGTCTTGGTGGGAAAGTTTAGAGACAGGCAGGCAGGGTTGCACCAAAAGTTAGCAAAATGTGACCACAGCACCATTTTAGTTATTTCAGAGTAAAACCACTCGTATAAAATGGACAGAAGCATTCACATTATAATTCTGTTGATTAGACTCAGTAGCTACTGAGGTTTGCTCTAGGGCTTTTAGTCCCTTCAGAAGTGGGACAGTATGCCCCCACTAAGGGCTGAACTGAAAGTCAGAGATAAAGATTTCTCTTTGCAATGGAGCTACTGAACTGGAGGGGTCAGAAGAAAAGTGCATCCTACTCCAGTTCTGGCGCCAGACTCTGTTCTCAGTTACACCAGGTAATTCTGGGGTAACCCCCTGGCTTTAATAACAAAGGGATTTTACTTCCATGGAATAGCTCTGGGTTTGCACCAGATATCAAAGAGCAGAGACTGGCCCCTGGTGCCTTGCATAACTGCATGGCACAGCTGATGCAAGAGGTGCTATACAGTAGCACAAGCCTTTCCAAAGTGAACAGTCTGTGTAGCAGAGCTGGGTAGTGGTGCTGGCACCTCACTGTGAGGTTTCTGACCTGCAGAGCTGCTCCAGGGGTCCTGGTGCCCTCCTTGCAGACAGAGCCTTTGGGCTACCAGGGTATATTTTTCATTTTGCAGGAAGAAATTGGAAGAGGCCAAGTGGGGCTGGAATCCTACATGTGTTAAGTAGGGAATGGGGCTAGAACCCCACATTTTGGAGAGGGGAGCTGAAGCTGCAAGTTCTTTATTCTCAGCCGAGGGCCCCTAGTTACAGAACCCCCTCCAGAGGAGATGAAACTGAGCCCAACCCTCACTGTGCCAAGATCCAAATGCCAGCCAGCCACAACTGTCTGATAGAGACATTGCCCCCTCCCTCAAAACAACGTCTCCCTCCAACAGACCCACATGGGAACAAACAGGAGGAGAGGAAACACCACAAGAGTGGGAGGATCTCTCCTCTCAAGGGAAGGATGCGTGAGAACATCCCTGGGGAAAGGGGGATGCTAAAAAAGCCCAGCCCTTTGTGGGCTCAGTGCTTCTCACTGGTTGCCTGGCACCAGATGCTCAGGTGCAAGGGACCATTGGGGTACCCAATATTAAATTGATGGGGAATTGGTGCATGACAGAACCACATGGTGGGAGCAGCAGATGAAGGGATAACTGGTGCTGTCTAGAAGATCCTTGTACTTGTAACATGCTAGGCCAGCAATGTGTAGGCATGGGTCCTGGCAGGTCGCTAGTCACCAGGGACAGGTTTTCCCTCTCATGGTGTGTGCGGATGGTGGGAGGAGAAGGGGCAGATCAAGCAGTGAACTCACCAGGAAGGCATTTAACATGAGCAGGGGTGGGGAACTGTGTGTGGTCTGTGACTTCCCCCCTCTGGCCCCCCTGAGACAGTTTCCCACTCTAAACTTCTGCTTTTGGTTTCGGGCACAATCGCTCACACCCCTTAGAACAGCACAACAGCTCTTACAGCCCTTTCCACCATTCATAACTAACACCCCAAACGTAGGGCAGTTACAGTCTTACTGGGCCCAACCTCCCCAGCCTCCTGCCCACCCACCCCAATCACATGTTTACGCCGGTCAATTCAGCTTTCCCCTCCTTTGATCTCCTCCCCTTACTCCAACTTGGCAAGTTGCTACAGACGCAGAGATCACGCTGATGGGTGGAGCTTATCCACAGAGTCAATTGATAGAGCAGGCTGTGAAACACAGGAACTTACATGATGTTATCACAACCATCTACAGTGTGTGGCATAAATCTCTCGAATTATTGCACAGATACGTTTGAATTCGCTGCAGATAAAATGAGAGCAGTTTTATGGGAATGCAAAGCGTTAAATTCACACAGATCTTTTAAAAAAAATCACTTTCAGAAATCTAGCAATGTGTATGACTTGCCCCCTGGCTCTGTAGGCCACAGAGGTCCTTGCTGCTCTCACAATTTGTCCCCACCTCTCTCTGTCAAGGCTTGTTCTCCCCAGTGATGATAATTTACGTTACAGCTGTTAGAACTTGCTCAGTATTATCCCTCAGGGCCGACCTTAGGGAAAACGGTGTCCTGGGTGAACTTGTATTTCGGTGCCCCTCGCCCCCATGGGTGTGGTGCCCCCCACTGTCCCTGGCCACTGTAGACTTTCCAGGCTCCCCAACCCCTGTGCCCCCCTACTGCACCCCTAACTCTGGTCACCCCTCCTGCATTCCTAACCACTGCACTGTGCCCCCTTTGCCCCTAATCCCGGCACCCTAACCTCTACACTATGCTCTCTACACTCCTTTCCTGTGCCCCTAACCCCTGCACTCTGCCCCTTCAACCCCTAATTCCTGCACTCCCCGCCTGCACCCCACCCCCTCCGTCTGTGCCCCTAATCTGCACACTGTCCCCATTCACCCCAATCCCTCCCCACCTGCACCGCTAACCCCTACACTGTGCCCCTGCCCCCCTAACCTCTGCCCCCCTCTTGTGCTCCAACCTCGTCACTGTGCCCCCTTTGCCCTGGACCTCCCTGTGCCCACTTGGGGAAACTAACCTGGATGCATGGAGCAGCTGGCATTGTTGCTCATTCACCCTCTCCAATGCTGCTCCTCAGCGCCCGCCTAAGGGCTGAGAGAGAGCAGGGAGTGAGGAGCGACATCAGGGCTCCCTGAATCCAAGTCACTTTTCCCACCTCAGCTGCATAAGGGGAGGGCAGAGAGCAGCAGCTCCTGACACTTGCCTCACAGCACAGCCCAGGTGGGGAAAGTGACCTTGATGCACGGAGCTCTTGGTCTTTCTCCTCGATCCCCACCTCACCGCCCCCTGGGGGGGCACATAGGAACACTAGGGGGAGCAGTATCTGCACCACCGCTTGCCCTGCCACCCCATGTTCCTCTGCTGTGAGGAAGCAGGGAGAAATCTGGAGGTCCCCCCACTCCACCCAGCGCTCCCCTGCCAGCCGGGAGCAGTTTCTGACTTTACACCAGCAGCACGCACCTCTGTGCTGCCACATGGCGCCCTCTTAACCGTGGTGCCCCTGGTGGGTCGCCCGGGTGGCCCACCCTTAAGGCCGGCCCTGTTATCCCTCCATCTTCTCCTTGGTTGGCCACGAGGTTGGACACCATAAGAATATCCTTCTAAGAGAAACTTAGCTGATCATCATCCTAACCCTATTCCCTAAAGCTGCTTCACTACATTTACTATCCTTGGTTCTCCACAGAACTCCCACCATTCCCTATTAGATCTTTTCCACACATCATTTTCCCTTACTGGACCAAAAATTAATCTCAACGCTTTATTTCTGAAGGTATTAAGTGTTTTTTCCTTAATTCTTAGTAAGTGCCCAGGTATCCCATCCATAAAAAACAACAGACCTTATCATGGTCTCTTGTCTATCTGAAGCTTGGTCTTTCTCAGAAGTTGGTAGCTGAAAATTCTCTGCAGAGAAGTGTAACAGGCATTCCTGCTCTCCATCCATGCTTTAATTTCCTTCCTCATCAAATTGTTGTTGGTAATTAATGCTCTTCGGTATTTTAAATGGTTTAACTTGTTGATATCTAGGAGTACTGACAGCTAGGTAAGCTTGTCCAAGATTTTCTCACCAGCTCACAGCCACATATTACGTTTTATCTTCATTGACATAAGTTGCATTTGTCTTGCTGCTTCCTTCACATCTCCAGTCATCCTCTGTACCACATCATCTCTCTCTCCCTTACAATAGCCAGGCCACCAGTATATCCAAAAAGGAGGTACAGCCCATTTAAATTCACCCCATCCTAAGAATTCTGCAATGATTGTACTGCTTTCCACAACCACATTAAAGAGTATGGGGGATTGTGTATCTCCCTCCCTGAGTCCAGCGTTGATGTCAAATAGGGCAGATTTCATAGAGTTTAAGTCCAGAAGGGACCGTTAGATCATCTAGTCTGACCTCCTGTACATCACAGGCCATTCAATTTCACCTACTTACCCCTCTACTGAGCCCAAGAACTTGTGTTTGACTAAAGCATATTCCCTCCTCAGACTCTACTTTTTGAGCCCTCAAAAATATGTATTGATAGGACGAATTATATAAGGCAACTGGGGAAGACAAGACTTCAGTGTCATCTAGGAATTTGGATGACATCCAATAACAGGGGCAAAGGAACCAGGAGTCTGGAACCTCTAGTCTGGCAGTTCAAATCCAGCCCAGCTTTGTGAAAGAGCAAGCGATTAAAAACTGAAAGTTTGATGGCGGTTCAGTGGATCCACTGCACAAGATCTGCCACCACAATCTGCAATGTCATGAACAACCTCTACAGAGAAGCAAATGACTAAACAGCTATGGAAAATGGAAGGCGAAAAAGTAAAGGAGAGTGAGTCACGTACCTGGGAAATTGACAGGAAAGAAAGGGAGACAAGAGAAAGATAAAGGGGTTGTTTAAGTGCTCATCTCATTCTCAACATGCAATTGATGCCAGCTGCATTAACTTCAACATGAGCCTGCTTCTGAGACAGGTCACCAGCTGGCTCATTACTTGGGAAAGGCTGGTGCAATCTACACGATGGGTGGGAAATACAATACATTTAGCCACAATCCAGGTGCAGCACAGCCTGAGGCAAGCTTTCTGCAGCATGGATCTGTGCCCCTTTCCTGACCAGGAGATGTGCTTCTACCTGCAAGAAGGAAAGTCTCTATCAAAGAGCCACTGGGTCTTTGGCTTCTGTGCCAAGACTGTCAACTGTGGTCACCTAGTCAGAAGTTACCAGTGATAGAGGGTGTCCAACTTCAAACACCTTAAAAGGGCTGGATCTTCAGAAAGTGCTGAGCACCCCTCCTTTGCAAAACAGGCGGCAGCCCCTTGTAAGGTGTCTCATATTGGGCACCCAAAATCAGTAGTCACTTTTGGGAATCATGGCCCCAACGTATCTGTCAGCTAGGAGCTAGAATGAGACCAACACCCCATTTTCACATAGAAAAAAAAATCTATATTGACCTGAGCTGGATTCAAACTAGTGCTTTGGCTGTTGCAACTATATGCTTCCATGTTAGAGACCTGAGTTCAGACATAACTGCATAACATCTTGTCCACAGGACTAGTGAAGTCTGGAAGCACCATGAGGTACTTTGCAGGCTTTCAGAAGTTAAAAGACACTAATCAGGGGACACCTTCTTCCTAGCAGACAACCTCCCCACAATTAACTAAGCAACATGAATTATGGGATTTCACAGAGAGCAGGTCTAGCTTTAGATGCCAGCAGCAAAAACATAAGAATGGCCATACTGGGTCATACCAAAGGTCCATTTAGCCCAGTATCCTGTCTTCCAACAGTAGCCAATGCCAGGTGCCCCAGAGGGGATGAACAGAACACAATCATCAGGTGATCCATCCCCTGTCTCTCTTTCCCAGCTTCTGGCAAACATAGGTTAGAGATACCATCCCTGCCCATCCTGGCTAATAGCCATTGATGGACCTGTCCTGCATGAATTTATCTAGTTCTTTTTGAACGCTGTTATAGTCTTGGCCTTCACAACATCCTCTGGCAAAGAGTTCCACTAACTGACTGCATTCTGTGAAGAAATACTTCCTTTTGTTTGTTTTAAACCTGCTGCCTATTAATTTCATTTGGTGACCCCTAGTTCTTTTGTTATGAGAAGGAGTAAATAACACTTCCTTATTTACTTTCTCCACACCAGTCATAATTTTATGGATGGGGCGACTACATCTACACGCAGACTTTGGGGAATCAGCACAATGTGGTACTGACCAGGACAGAACTGTTTGCAGAATGGTTGCAAAGGAGATGTGCAAACTATCACTTCCTCCAGGCTTATTTTTAAAACATCTTTCTTGGTATTAGCACTGTCACAGGGCAAGCTCTATTTTTGTTTTTTGATGTACAGAAAGATAGGGGGGAATTCCAGTCCCGACCCCTCTAAAGCGACAAAGGAGGATTTTGATCATGCTGAGAAATAATGTCGCTAATTTTGCCCCATCAAGTCATTTCCAGCACAGACTGCAACAAATCCGTACCTTGCTCACCAGACCAAATCTTCCTCCAAGAGACTCTCCTCCATGTAAGCTATTCCACAGAGAAGCACAGAAATGTTGGGCTGGAAGGAACCTTGAGGGGCCATCTAGTCCAGCGGTTCTCAACCAGGGGTCTGCAGCCCCCAGCCGCATTCAGGCAGAAAAATCAGATCCCTAAACCCCAGCACCCCAAAGCAGAAGCCCTGAGCATCCTCTGCCAGGTCCTGGAGCTTTTAAAACATGTTGGGGAGGCCTCAGGAAAAAAAAAAGGTTGAGAACCCCTGCTCTAGTCCATCCATCTGCACTGAGGCAAGAACATGCATACCTAGAGCATCCCTGACAGGTGTTCGTCCAGCCTGTTCTTAAAAACCTCCAATGACGGGGATTCCACAACCCTCCTCGGAGCCTATTCCAGAGCTTACCTACCCTTAGAGATAGAAAGTTTTTCTTAATATTTAACCAAAAGCTTCCTTGATGCAGATTAAGCCCATTACTACTTCTCCTACCTTTTGTGGACATGGAGAACAATTGATCACCATCCTCTTTATAACAGCCCATAACATGTTTGAAGACTGTTATCAGGTCTTCCCCTCAGTCTTCTTTTCTCAAGATTAAACGTGCCCAGTTTTTTTAACTTTTCCTCATAGGTCAGCGTTTCTAAACCTTTTAGCATTTTAGTTGCTCTCCTCTGGGCTCTCTTCAATTTGTCCTCATCTTTCCTAAAGTGTGTGCCCAATACTGGACATGGTACTCCCGCTAAGCCCTCACTAGTGCCAAGTAGAGAGGGACAATTACCTCCCATGTCTTACATATGACACACCTGTTAATACACCCCAGAACATTAGCTTTTTTCGCAACTGCATCATACCATAATACATTTGTGATTCACTATAACCTCCAGATCCTCTTCAGCAGTACTAGTCCGTCAAGCCAGTTATTCCTCATTTTGTATACGGGGACTTGATTTTTCCTTCCTATATGTAGTACTTTGCATTTGTCTTTATTGAATTTCTTCTTGTTCATTTCAAACCAACTCTCTAATATATCCAGCCTGTTTTGAATTCGAATCTTGTCCTCCAACGAGCTTGCAACCCCTCCCAGCTTGGTGTCATCCATACATTTTATAAGTGGAAATGAAAATATCGAGCCCAGAACTGACCCCTGTTGGACCTCACAAGATACACCCTCCCAGCTCGACAGCAAGCTATTAATAACTACTCCTTGAGTAAGTTTTTGTCAACTAGTTTTGCTCCCACATTACAGTAATTTCCCCTAGACCACATTTCCCTTGTTTCCTTATCAGAATGTCATGTGGAACTGTGTCAAAAGCTTACTAAAAAATCAAGATATATCACACGCTAATCTCCCAGACAGGCAACACAGAGCAGTCTTCAAATGGGAGACGCGCTCACTTTTTGGTTTTGTTTTTATAAACAAGCATCCACCTTGTTAAGACTTGTTAAGCAGTTAAATGCAGAATGGACATATGTTCTTCTCACCAGCTCTGTATTCTAGATATCATTTCTAGGAAGAAGGTATTCCCTCCCATGCTACTTTATTAGAGGATTTCTTCCAGCTGTTACAGGTGTCAAAAATTGAGGGCAGTCAGAAAAAGACATCTCAGCTCTTTAGATTGATTCATAGCATAGAGGTAACATTCTAATATCTTAATGAGGAGATCTATTAGTCTCTGAAATAAGCTCCTAAGGGAAACTATGGAAGCCCTATTGCTCAAGAAATTGAAAAACTAGACTGGGAAAGACTGCAGTAGTATAGGGAACAAATATGTACTGGTAGAAAATGGGCTAGATATGGGAGATTGAAAAGACCAAATAGCTTTTAAGTAACCATAGATGAGAACTACCAATATATGCTGGGATTTCTTCTTTCTGAAGTGAAGCTCTACTCTGAAATGTAACTTTGTAAAAACAACACCATGATGCTCCTTGTTTCTCACTGCACAGCAATTCTAGATCAATTGTGCTCAATTTACAAATCAAAAGATGTTTTAACTGTCAGTCCTTCAGATTAAACCTAGGATCTGAGAGTCAAACTGATTTCTTCCTTTCTCAAGCATCTTCAGCAGTAATAAAAAGTCACATAGTATAAGATGTGTCCTCAGCAACACCTGTCCTCACAAAGATTGCTCTCAGTAATACCTGAGCAGTCCCACTGCCTTTTACGGAGTTGCAGAGGTGTAACTGAACTCAGTAACCATCCTGTTGAACACAATCCAGTTCACTCTTCCATCGCTGTGTGATATGTCAGACTAACTGTGGTGGGTGGCAGCTTGTTCTCCTCACAGCAGCAGTGACTCCAAACACAAACACGTATCTGATTTGACGATTAAGTAAAGGTCAGTACATAGTCACTTTTCTGAGAGATAATTCACTTGTTCCTGGAATCAATTACAAAAAAAGAAACCCATCTTGGCTACACGATGGAAGAGTTAATTTTAGCACGTATCAGTCTTTATCACAGCAGTGAAGCTTAGTTTCACTTGGTATGAGACTCTCAACTACAACTTCAGTATCAAGCCTGAAGAAGATTTAACTTGAGATAGCGGTGGGGTTTGACGGTTTCACTTCGGGGATTGAGCATTCCGTCACTGGCATGCAATGGAAACTCCTCCATTGCTATTCACAGGGCATAGGAAAGGGAAGAATTGTTAAGGAAGTTATAAAGCACCTGGTCACTTTTATAATACCAAGCTTCTTATCTTGCTAAAGCAACACTCCCTAACCTGGGGAGCACAGAGCGGCGGGGATGGGGAACACTGCAGGACCCTGAGCCTGCCCCAGACCTACTGGGAAAAAATTTTAAACACAGGCAACAGAAGTTCTCTGAAATAACTCTTGTTTGAACTAGAGCCTATCCTGAAGGCACAGGACAATTACTGGCATTTGAAAAGACTCGCTGGGGATTTGAACCCAGGACCTCTCCCACATGGTAGGTAAGAATCACATGCCTATACCAACAAGCTACTCATATGTGGCAGGTGAAGCGTCCCCTGGGAAGGCTAACTCCCTGCTCCACCTCTTCTGGTCCACCCCGGGCCCTCCCCACTTGCCGTGTCCCACCACGAGACCCCCAATCTGCCTGGTCCCTCCTCACACACCCCCAGCTGCTGTGAGACCCCTTTCCCACCTACCCACCCACCGGACTCTGCCACCATTGGCTCGCTGCATCCCTCTTCACACCTCCTGCCCCTGTGGAGGAAAGGGGGTGAGGAGGAACGCAGCAGAGGTCTCTGGGAGGGAGGGGTGGTGTAGTGGAGGAAGACTTACCAGGCAGGCAGCAAAAGCAGGTGGTGAGGGACTCAGGGAAGGGGCAGAGCAGGAAGGGGAAGAGGCGTGGCCACCATGACCCAGGTGTCTGGTGGCGATTGCACCAGGGAAGGCTTAGCCTTCCCTGGCCTTTTATAACCCACCGCTCATGAAGCTACTTCCCATGATGGCCTCAACACATCCAGCCACAGAAGCAGCTCCCCTGGATCAAGCTTTGCCTCCCTGCACTTGTGGCACTAGGCCCAGCCACTTGCCCAAGTTCTGCCCAGCTTCCAGGGGTCATCCATGGATACCCACAGCAGCAACAAAGGAAAGATAAAAGGAGAGGGCAGAAGAAAGGACACATGGCAACAGCTCCACCAGAACAGAGCATGAAGGGAAAACCAGAGTTTTAACATATGAGAGGTACATGTGGGTGGTCCCATCATATAGGTTTGTATCAGGAATAAGTGAAAACAATGATACTGCAATACCATGTAATCATCCCCCTCTCATTATTTCACTGCTCCACTGGCCATCCGGCTTCATTTCTCTCTCCAAAGTGCTCCTGTCTACAATTAAAAGCCCCAGAGACTTTGCACATAAAAGATAACATGGTACGTCATTTCCCTTCCCGCCAATTGGCTGTTCTGTTTGCATTATGGTAGCACACAGAGACCCAGTTGAGATCAGGGCCCTATTCTGCTGGGTGCTGTACATATGAATAATAAGAGACATTCCCTGTCCCAAAGAGACTACAGTCTAAAAGGCAAGACACACAAGGAGGTCAGAGGGAAAAAAACAGAGGATGGTTAAATGAATTGCCCAACTCCACGTAGTGGAGTGGGGAATAGAACCCATATCTCCCATGTGACAGTCCACTGCTCTACCCACTACTCTACGTTGCCTCTTTTTGCTGAATTCCATGGTATGAATATAGAGTGATGACTTTGCCCAATTTAGTTATTTTTAAAAACTAGCTTACATATGCAGTTTGTGTCGGCTTAAGTTCTCTAGTGGTGAAACAAAGACACTGCAGGACAGAATGGTCAGGAAAAAAACCCAGCCCTAATGTTCCTGAGTGGTCTTTTTAAACTCCTACGGTACTAAACAGATTTGCTTGAAATTTAATGGAAAAACAAAAACAAACAAAAAACAAATTAAATCTTTACCCTAAGGCCCTGTTTCTAGAACTCCCTTTGTGTAAACATTTCCAGGGCTGCCCGGGGGGTGGGGCGGGGGGGGAAAGTGGGGCAATTTGCCCCAGGCCCCTCAGGGGCCCCACGAGCCCTGGCCCGGCGGCGCTCTGCGTCTTTGGCAGTATTTCGGCAGCGGGGGACACTTCAGTGCTGCCGAAGACATGGAGCGACTGATGGCCCCCCTGCCGCCGAAATTCTGCCAAAGACCCAGACCACCACCGGGTGAGTACAAGCGCCGCAGCTCCCCCACTTTGCCCCAGGCCCCCTGAATCCTCTGGGCGGCCCTGAACATTTCCCACTGAGAGGGAGCCCTAAGTGGTAACACAGACACTGTTTCAGCTGCTGCTGTCATTGTTATCAATCATTTAGATTTGCTCCTAGCAAGGTTAAACTGAGTGGTACTGAAAGCCATGTCAAAAGCCGAAACCTCATCTATGCTAGGGTTCCTATCACTACTGATCTTTGGCTAAGCCGCTGTAAGCAACAGTGAGAAATTTTTCAAAAGTTCCCCTAGTACAGACAGACCCTGAGAATAAATTGTGATTCTGATCCACATTTGTATTCATGGCTGACAAAGGGGTTTAAACCCAATTTCTCCTGCAAAATTGCATGAATTTCTCCTGCAAAATTGCATGCAACTGCAACTATGGATCTGACAGCAACACCTGTACAGTCTACAGGTGAAGCCACTCCACCTTCTGACCTGGAGATGAGCTAGGGTTAGCATGGTCTTCCTAATTTCTAAAGATGAGGTGGGTTTTAATATCCAACATTCATCCAATTACCCACCCGTGCAAGCCAGCATCAACCAGGGCTCCACAATACCAAAAGAATCAAGGAATTATCTGTGTCACCTTCAGCATTCTCTGGAACAAGAGAGTACAAGAATAGAAGGAGTCTATACAAGCCCAGGTCTGCTTTTTGGATTATACATTATCATAATACAAGGAGCAGCTAGGGAATGAAACATGTTTATATACCAAAGCTCCAGTCCTGCAATGTCGTCTAGATGAGCAGATCCCAGCACACACCTGAAGAGAGGAAGGATGTCCATGGGGTTAGGGTGCTAGGACTTAATAGACCTGGGTTCAAGTCCCTCCTCTATTATAGACTTCCTGCGTCAACTGGCCAAGTCACTTTGGTTCTGTCTCCACTGCAGTCACAGGTGTGACTGCAGCACATGTAGAAATACTCTTGCTATCTTTGATCTAGTTATCTCAAGTCACAACAGCAGCGAAGCTGCAGCAACATGAGCTAGCTGCTTGAGTACACAGTCAGAGTCCTGGATGGGCTTATACAGCCCATGCTGCTGCAGCTTCACTGCTATTGTCATTGGAGCTAGCTAGAGCAAAGCTGGCTCAGGTACATGCCCGCGTGCTTCTCTCACACCTCTGACTGCAGCATAGAGATACCCTTAGTCTCTCTTTTGCCCAAGTCCCTCATCTGTACAGTGGGGATAACAGCATTTCCCTATCTCACAGGGGTGATGTGAGGCTAAATATCCGGCAGGAAGGGGAAGACAAAGATTGGAAGGTGCTCACACTACTCTGCTGAGAGCCTTCGATAGTTCATTGCAGGGGAGGAATTTTAGGACTGAGATGTTACCTATTTTTGCAAACACCTAGAACCTGAGGTCACCACCACCAGCACTCATAAAACTTTTATAAAGGTACTTTACTGATATCAGTTTGGAGTAGGGTGGTAACCCTAGTGAGCCCACTATGTTCTACTAAAAAAAACTCAGCCAGAGCTGCAGCGTGTCTGAGTAATTGGGGCCCGCATGTTGTGTTCAATGAGTTATTTGCAGCCCACTGTGCCCCTGTGGTTTCTTCAGACTACTGTGTCTTTTGCCCATCACCCAGCAACAACAGTGACCCAGACTGGATCCACCTTAAAATGAATCTAACCTGATGGAGAATCTCCTATGGACTCTCAAGTGTCTCAGCAGCAATTTAAGCCCTGATCTTTCAACTGGATCTATGTGGCCAGACCCAAGGAGAGCCCCACATGCCTAGAGCATTCTGAGGGGGGTCCATTTGCACAGATCCAATGCAGGATGGCTGCCTCACTGCATTAAAAAGGCATGATTTATAGTGCTATAATATGTTCAATCAGAATTGCAGTCTTATCTTAACCCAAGAACTGCAACTTCATTACCCAAATGGATCATGCTCCCTCTTGTATTAAGGAGCTCACCCTTCCTCAGTTCACACTGAGCCATTATTTGCCAAGTTTAGCAACACAAAAGCACTGCTAGTGAAGAAACACGTGTGCAGCTTCACTTATACAGATTGCCAGAAACAATGAGAAAAAGGAAATGCCACCTGAAAGGATGAGAACTTGTTTGTGGCGCAGCCTCTGATTCAAGGATATGGTTTAAATAGACACACCATCAGTGACTGAAGGAATAGGTTAAGGGACATACAATGTCATCCAGAGACCAGTTAGAAAGAACGAACTTTGGGAGAAGCATGTTTGATCTAAAAATAAAAAAAGATACAGAAAACTGGAAGAAAGTTACATCCTTCCTAATACAAGGACAGCCGAGAACTGTGTCGCACAGACAGCAGCATTTCAATAGAGCTTTCCCTCTGTGGATCTACAGTGAGGATGACCTATAAGTAGCTGGCCAAGTAACATTTGGCATTTTCCTATTTAACTCAAAAATTGACATATGCTCACATTAGTGGCAAAAATGCACATGTTCTGCTTTTACCTGTTGTTCCCCCGCAAGACCAGCACAACTGGGAGAAAAAGACCACGCTGGAGTTTATTCCTTCTTGTGCATAAATTGATCATCCCTGTAACTGGAGCTTAGCTAACCAATTAGTTACAGGTGTGCATGCAATGCAAACAGTGAGGTTGCACAACTGTCCCAGAGAAGAATTTGAATCTTTATTACAGGTCATGAGGCATGAAAGACAGAACCCAGCTTAACTCTCAGATTCTGGGAGAGATTTCAGGGCCGTCATTTAGATAAGCCACCTTTCTTGAAAATGGAGCACACTGGGCACAGAAACAATCAAGACACAAACATGACAACCCATTTTTTACAAAACCACTTTTCACAGGGGAACTGCAGCAATTTCACACATGAAAGCTCCAGCTACAGTTCTCATAAATATATTTTAAAAGTCAGCTATGCTTTTGCCTATAGAATCTCTACGGGGAGATCATTGAGAGATGGTGATATTGATGATAGGGACCATCTTGCTGCAAATGTAAGCAGCCTTTTAAATGGTAAAGCCTGAAATCAAAGACTAACAACCTAGGAGGAGTTCATGTAGTCCAAAAAACACGTGTTATAATCACTGCTTGCCAAACAGGACACAATTAGTAGGAAAACAAAGTGTTTATCTGCAAGCTTCCAAGAGGGTATCAGAAACAATGAAGAGGAAATACAAAATTAACACTACAGAGGCGCAATTGGCAGCGCACTGCAAGAGCCTGTTCTTCCCCATGAGGCTGCCTATTCAGTAGCTTTCATTAAGAAAATTGCATCTCCGAAGCATTCCTGCCAGCGTCCTTATTTCCTAATGAAGGCTTGCCAAAGAGCTGTGTCTTTTAGCTACTGCACAGCGTACGTTCCATGTTCATCGCTTGCTAACTGCTCAAACCTTTGCAATTAAAACACCCGAGGAGTCCCATGGAAGCATCATTAGGGAGACAAGTTCTCATGCTGGGTTAACTGGCAGGCAAAGACAAGATCATCAAAACATAAAAGCCTCCTTTTGGTGTCTATAACGGGAAGTGAGTTTGGAAACTGCATTTGCTTTCCTCCCTCCTCCCCAGAAGGACAATAAAAATGGATTTTTCCCCAACAACTAGGCCCATGGCCAGGAGAGGGAACAGAGGGGGCAACAGCACAGCACAATGACGGCACCAAGTTGCCTGTGCAACAGCCATTGTGTATCTTTAAGCATTTCACTACTGCACGGCATTCACAGTATGCAAGGCAAGACTGCTACTTCCAGCTACTGCCCATTCACCTGAGCAGCAGCTCAGCAGGCAATGCGGAAGCATGCTGACCAAAACCACACAGCCCTGCAGCACCCGTGAAGTGCATGTCATTCTGT
Organism: Mauremys reevesii; assembly: GCF_016161935.1. Classification (NCBI taxonomy): domain Eukaryota; kingdom Metazoa; phylum Chordata; order Testudines; family Geoemydidae; genus Mauremys; species Mauremys reevesii. Next base: position 22,769,785 of record NC_052637.1, read on the forward strand.
GGTTTCAGGAAGTAGCTGGTAGAGCAGCCTGGTGATTCTAGAGCTAACTCATCACACTTTCATACATTTAAGAGCCCCAGGCCCAGCCCCCTCAGTCACTGGGCTGGTAAAGGATGGCAGTGCTGCAAAGAGAGTTTGCTCAGTTCCTGGAAGGGGAAGGACCGCCACACATCAAGCTAAGAGTGGCATTGATGGACTCTGTTTGGCAATGGAAGATCACCACCCTCCAGGCCCTTCTGAGGAAGGGGAGAGAAAATCTTCTTTGAGTGAGAAGAAAAAGCATGAGATCAGCGAGTGTATCAATGAGCAGCACTATTTCCCAGAACCATCAGGATGAAATTTTCAACCCTAAAATCTCCCCAGCTAAACAGCTCTGTGAACCACACAACTGTGCATCAAAGTTTCAGCTAGTGATGAAAAACACACGTCGACCCATGGAGAGAAGCCAGTGGGGGAGCCCCTGTTTCCATAGGAACCTGATCCAATCCTCTCACCTATTCCAGATAATGGAAATACAGAGCTCTGAAGCATTTAAAGAGGAGCGGAGCTTAAAAGTCAACAGAATCTACACTGTTCCAGGCACGCACTTGAAAACGTTCTTGCAGGGCTCAGCCCATGGTCTCCTCGCCCCATATGCCTTGCACATCGCCCCACGTCTGGGCACCCACTTGAAAGTTTACAAGGAAAACCCCAAGACATAAATTATTCACCCCACACACTAGCAGCAGGTAAATGTCCACTTTATTAAATAAATATCAAAGTTGAAACCTAGCCCCACTTGATCTGTGGCTGTAGCATGCAAAAGCTGCAGGCACTCCTGTCACTGAGCTGACACAAAGATGCCCCAGTCTTGTCTATGCTAGTGTCCACAGTGTTTCTTCCACAAGCGGAGCTACACCAGTGGTGTAATTACAGCTACAGAGTTTGCTAGTTTATTCAAAGCTGCAAGCACTCGTCTGCTGTTGTTAAAGCCAGGCTCTTCTGAGAGCAGTGTGGTAATTTTCCTCTGACGCTTTCATCTAGATTCAGTTCTTCTTTTTCATCACAACGTGAATTTTTATTTATAAAAAGTTAAGTAGAAGCCACAAGATAGTTTCATTTTGCTTCTCTCCCTGCCTCCCATGTAGCTCCTCTGTTTGGTTGCCTATTAAGAACCTCAGGACCCTGCTCCAACATGTTTGCTGTCCCCTCCCATCACATCAGGGATGTCCAAACTTTGCCCAACTGACAGGCTGTGTTGGCATCTCAACAGGAGCCCAAAGGCTGCATCAAGTTTACATGAAGTGACGCAGATAGCAGCTGCCTTCATCTTTAATTCACAGGCACAATCCATGGAGGCTGTGTAGCCAGGCATACAAAGGGGCCTGAACACCTGGACCAAGATGGAGCATTGCATGCTTGGATCTGTTGTGTTTCCACACCACTTCTCCACCGTCATAAAGAGCAGGGCACCTATGGATTGTATAGCAAAGATCCAGGAGTTATACTTGTCCAGCTGGCTGTAATTTGAGCACTCCTGGGCGGAGGGGAGGGGAGAGTCAGGGGATGGTGGGGCTAGGGGCTTCTGCCAGGGCTGGGGGCTTCAGAAGCTCTGAGCCCTGGCAGGTGTGCCCACCTCTCAAACTTCTGAAGATTATCATATGTGGCTCGGAAGATGCCAAATATAAATCTCCTTTATATTTTTATCCTCCTCCCTTCCAAATTTCTCATTACAAACTCTGATCTGAAATTCAGACATCTGCTTCGTGCTCTGGAATTGTTTGTATTCAAATTTCTGCACCAGTTTTCAGAGCCACCTCAGTATTACTATAAAAAAGTGAAAGACTGAAATAGTGTCTTTTCCCCCCAAAATGTAATTTTAAAAAAAAAAAGGCATTTTTCATTTTCCTAAATGGAAGCTTGCAGAATATACATCAAACATATTATTTTAAAAACTCACTCGTGAATAATAACACGGTCGCTGCTTAGCACTACCAGAGATCCCATGACACAGCTCCGCAGGCAACTCCAACTTTCATCTCACACTGTTGCCCCATGACTGCTGGTAGTGACAGCGGGGCACACTGCTACAGACAATCAGCCAGTGAAACTGAGCTGGTGCTAGTAATAGTGTGCAATTTTAACAAACATGCTAGTGGAGATAAGGCCTGAGAGGCTGTGTCTGTATATCTCTTACGCTGCAACTAGTTCAATCAACCAAGTCTTTTCTTCCTATAACATCTGCGTTTAAGCCTTTCTAGGAGGTGGTCAGGACAAGCAAGAGCCTGGATCCAAGCTCCAGCCAGTTGCAGCTGTATAGCGAAGTGATCCTTGCGGTGAAGTTTAACTAGGGATGGGAGATTGACGCACTAAAGGAGAGTAGCTCATTGGTCTCCATTAGATTGGGGGAATTCCTGCCACAGAGAAAGGTGAAGGGGCAGTGTCCAGATTTACACTAGATTGGATGAAGCTCCACAGGGAACAATCCCATGCTGATAAGAACGTGGATGTAAAGGACCTGGTGGGTCTTGTCTGCTTCTAGACTCTATGGTCCTAGGAGTATGATTTACTCCTGTGTCTATCTGGGCAGAGTCCAGAACCACATTCCATTCCCTATGCGCTGTTTTTTGGTGGCTTCTGTCTCCATGTTAGTGCCTACCCCGTCTCCTCCCGATCCCTGCTGCTTCAGAGGGGAAGGCAGCTCCCCTCTCACAAATCACACATGGATTAGGACTGATCAAAAGCATGTGGTCCCAAATGCTCTCCAGGTATTTCCAGGGCTCGGGGCCTGGGAGAGCCAGTGCATTCAATCCTGCCATAACAGGCCACTGATTAACATCCTCCTGCAGTGGGGGAGCAGGTCACTGCTTGCTCTCCCACCTGAGGCAGCAGAGACAGAGGCTCAAAAATCCAGCCACTGCAATGACAGGCTGGAGAGCCCCTGAAACTTCCCCACCCGCCGGCAGGGCTGAGCTGGGACATCCCCACCAAACCGGGTCCCACACCTGGGATGGCCCATAAACAACCCAGGAACTTTTCACACCCACCCGGGCTGGTAGAAAAACAAGCTTCAGAAATGACTCACCTCTGTATCTCACCAGCCGGGGCCTTTCCCCATCGGTCCTGTCAACAGGCGAGACCTCACCCAGCCTGCAAGTCAGACCCCACCCCACGCAGGGCGCCCTTGGCCCGGCTGCAGGGTGCTAAGAGGGTCGGGGGGTGGGCAGCACCCGGGCTGAGGGGAAATGTCCGGGCAGGAGCAGCTGGTGCCTCCCCGCTCGGGGCCCCCCTCCCCAGGTCCTGCCGGGACGCCAGCCCCACCAATGCCCCAGCCGGCCTCCGATCGCCCCCCAGCGTCCAGCCCCAGCCGGCCTCCGATCGCCCCCCAACGTCCAGCCCCAGCCGGGCTCCGATCGCCCCGCGGCGTCCAGCCCCAGCCGGGCTACGGGGCGCCGCTCACCCACCTGCAGGGCAGCTCCCGCCGGGGCTCACTGCCCATCCTGGGGCCCGCGGCAGCCCTACAGCCCGCAGCGCCGGGCTGGGTCTCCGCAGCGAGCCGCTTCCATGGCCGGGATGGAGCCGAGGCAACGCAGCCGCCGCTGGGCTGCACCAGCGAGGGACCGGGACGGGCTGGGCGGGGGCGGGCTGCGGGCTGGCGGGTGGGGCGGGGCTGAGCGGCTGCCTCTGCCCTGGAGCGCAGCCGAGCCCGGACCGGCACTGCACGGCACGGGGCGCCAAGGATCCAGCGTGGGGAGAGAGACCACCCGGGTCTGTCTGTCCGCCACACCGCTGTCCGTCTGGCCCCAGACACCGCTAGATGTCCGTGCTCATACACACGCGTCTGTCTGTCTGTCCCCAGACACCGCTCTGTCTGTCCGTGCTCATACACACTGGTCTGTCTGTCTGTCCCCAGACACCGCTCTGTCTGTCTGTGCTTATACACACTCGTCTGTCTGTCTGTTCCCAGACACCTCCAGCTGTCTGTGCTCATACACACTGGTCTGTCCGTCTGTCCCCAGACACCGCTCTGTCCCTCTATCCTCATACACACTGGTCTGTCCGTCTGTCCCCAGACACCGCTCTGTCCCTCTATCCTCATACACACTGGTCTGTCCGTCTGTCCCCAGACACCGCTCTGTCTGTCTGTGCTCATACACACTGGTCTGTCCGTCTGTCCCCAGACACCGCTCTGTCTGTCCGTGCTCATACACACTGGTCTGTCTGTCTGTCCCCAGACACCGCTCTGTCTGTCCGTGCTCATACACACTGGTCTGTCTGTCTGTCCCCAGACACCGCTCTGTCTGTCCGTGCTTATACACACTGATCTGTCTGTCTGTCCCCAGACACCGCTCTGTCTGTCTGTGCTCATACACACTGATCTGTCCCCAGACACCGCTCTGTCCCTCTATCCTCATACACACTGGTCTGTCCGTCTGTCCCCAGACACCGCTCTGTCTGTCTGTGCTCATACACACTGGTCTGTCCGTCTGTTCCCAGACACCTCCAGCTGTCTGTGCTTATACACACTGGTCTGTCCGTCTGTCCCCAGACACCGCTCTGTCTGTCTGTGCTCATACACACTGGTCTGTCTGTCTGTCCCCAGACACCGCTCTGTCTGTCTGTGCTTATACACACTCGCCTGTCTGTCTGTTCCCAGACACCTCCAGCTGTCTGTGCTCATACACACTGGTCTGTCTGTCTGTCTGTCTGTCCCCATACACATCTATCCTCATACACACCACTCTGTCTGTCTGTCCCCATACACATCTATCCTCACACACACCACTCTGTCTGTCTGTCTGTCTGTCCTCATACACACCCCTCTCTCCCCATACACACCGCTCTGTCTGTCTGTCCCCATACACATCTATCCTCATACATACCAGTCTATCTGTCCCCATACACATCTATCCTCACACACACCACTCTGTCTGTCTGTCCTCATACACACCCCTCTCTCCCCATACACACCGCTCTGTCTGTCTGTCCCCATACACATCTATCCTCATACACACCGCTCTGTCTGTCTGTCCCCATACACATCTATCCTCAAACATACCGCTCTGTCTGTCTGTGTTCATACACACTGGTCTGTCCATCTGTCCCCAGACACCGCTCTGTCCCTCTATCCTCATACACACTGGTCTGTCCGTCTGTCCCCAGACACCGCTCTGTCTGTCTGTGCTTATACACACTCGTCTGTCTGTCTGTTCCCAGACACCTCCAGCTGTCTGTGTATGAGCACACTGGTCTGTCTGTCTGTCCCCATACACATCTATCCTCACACACACCACTCTGTCTGTCTGTCCTCATATACACCCCTCTCTCCCCATACACACCGCTCTGTCTGTCTGTCCGTCCCCATACACATCTATCCTCATACATACCAGTCTATCTGTCCCCATACACATCTATCCTCATACACACCGCTCTGTCTGTCTGTCCCCATACACATCTATCCTCATACATACCGCTCTGTCTGTCTGTCCCCATACACATCTATCCTCATACACATGGTCTGTCTGTCCACACACAGATCTGTCTATCCCCATACACACCACTCTGTCTGTCCTCATACTCATCTATTTATCTAATTGTTCGTATACATATCCATCTGTCCCCATACACATCTATCTATCCTCATACACACCCTCTGTTTGTCTATCCCCTGCCTTGTTCAGCATTTTATATAATCTCTTTTTCTCCTCCCTAGAGCCTAGAACGCTGGTCTCTCTGGCTAATCGTTTCTTTAGGACTCTGCAACTCTTTGGCTATTAATATAAAAGCATCACAAATCCAAAAAGATGCAAATGTCTGGTTCTTGCAGTGGCCATATCTCATACCTCTCACCCACTACAGACACATATAATAATAATAATTAATTTATATTTCAATTCATCATTAACTGTAGGCATACTGCCAATCTTGCCCCTGGTCAAAGTGTCTGGAGTGCTGAACAACCTAATAGAAACAAGTGCACTAGAATTAGCCCACCTTGAAATGCTAAGCTCTGAATGTACAAACACAGGATGGGCCCAGTCCAGGGGAGGGATTGAAAGAGAAGAGGGATAAATGGCCAGTCCAGGTTATTGAAGAAACACTGAAGAGTTTTACAGGCACTCCTCAAAGTGTGCAGAGATGAAGTTTGGTGGGTTTCAGTGGCGAGGGATTTTCACACTGGAGGGCTGAGCAGATGCACCATCACCTGCTGACATCCAATGTCATGCTGGAGAGAGGCCAGCTGTGCCACACTGTACAATGCCACTGTGTGTGTCACTGATACAGAGACTCTGCATGACTGAGTTATCATTCCTGTGGGATCAGAGATGGGCAGATGCCACACTATTCTGATTCAGACAATATTCATATTCAGGAGGCTTAACTTTCAGACCCCCACATTCAAAATATCATCAGGTATCAGCCTAGGCCTACTCTGCAGACCTCTCTTGCTCCCCAGTTCCAATCCTTCCCAAACCCAGGTTGCTTTAAGCCCTTTCTCTGGAGTGGCGGGCCAGGGACCTTCTTCTTATCTCCTCTCCAGTGTCTTCAGAGAGCGGCCAATTGGCCACCTCCCCCATCTCCGTCATTGGAGGCTTTTAAGAACAGGTTAGACAAACACCTCTCAGGGATGGTCTAGTTATTACATAGTCCTGCCATGAGTGCAGAGGACTGGACTAGATGACCTCTCGAGGTCCCTTCCAGTCCTACGATTGTATGATTCTATGATCTTCAGTCTTCAGAGACCTCTGCCATCCTCTCAACTACAAACAGGGGCATTAGGAGTGGGGGAAAGGAGCATACATCCTGCTTGCCCCCCTCCCTGCCATCATGCAAGAAACATGTTCCTGTTGCTGCTGCACTGGGACTGGGTCATAGGAGGCCACAGCTAGCAAGGTGGGTAGTAACTAGGGATTTTGCATTGGGTTTCCGTGCGGTTTTGGTTTTTCTTAAGAAAGCGACCGCAGGTGGTTCGTGTGGCAAGATCCGAAAGAAACTCGAAGGCTGAAATAGATGCAGGTTTCAGTGTGAGATTCCAGTGAATTTCAAAAGAAGCCGAAAGGGACAGAGAAAAAAATCCCCCCTTCATTGATTACACTGACACATGTGATTCATAGTCATAGATTCTAAGGCTAGATGACACCACTGCGGTCATCTAGTCTGACCTCCTGCATAACACGGGCCATAAGACTTCCCTGCATTAATTCCTGTTTGAGCTAGAGCAGACCCTTCAGAGAAACATCCAATCTGGTTTTTAAATGGTGGCGACTCCACCTCAACCATCGGTAAATTGTTCCAATGGTTAATTACCCTTGCTATTAAAAATTGGTATCTTCCAGTCTGAATTTGCCTAGCTTCAATTTCCAGCCAGTGACATGCCAATGAAATGGGATTCTGGAGCCCTTGGGTTCTGCCACCTCTGGTTCATACAGTCACCAGATCAGTACAATGGCAAATGATTGCTACAGTTCATGTAGGGAAAAACTTTACCCCATAGAACATCCAAGGAGTGATGTTTCAGGAGGGGCGCTCTAGCCCCGAGGCTTAGTCTACACTGGCAATTTTCAAGAAATCTCCACCAGTGAAAATAACAGTGGGAACTCTAGTGTATACAGGGTGCTGGTGTGTTTACCACCACGGAGTGAGATTTTCACCAGTCCTCAGCATTGGCCTAACTTTGTGCTCACTGGCAAAACTGCAATGAGAGCAGATTGGGCCAGCATGGAGCGATTTAAAAATCGGGCCCCATGCAACCCTACAGAGACAGGTGATATCCCGTGATGATTCTGCATGAATAACAATGCATACAAATACACTTATTTGAAACCTCGGTGACAAAGGTCCCTGCATCTACCAGGCTGTTTTCAAAAGCTAAGGCCCCAGTCATGCAATGTGCTCCAAGGGGGCAAATCGCTGTAACTGAGCAGAGCTTTGTTGATGTCAGTGCTGCATGGAATGGGTGCAGAAGTGCGTTTGCACTGAGATCATTGCAGGGGTATGTCTATACTGCAATTAGACACCCATGGCTGGCCCATGCCAACTGACTCAGGTTCGCAGGGCTCATGCTAAGGGGCTGTTTAATTGCGGTGTAGACATTTGTTCTGGCTCAGGCTGCAGCCTGAGCTCTGGGACCCTCCCACCTCACAGGGTCTTAGAGCCCAGGCTCCAGCCCGAGCCTCCATGTCTACACCACAGTTAAATAGCCCCTTAAGCTGAGTCCACAAGCCTGAGTCAGCAGGCACGGGCCAGCCGCAGGATTTTAATTGCAGTGTAGACATACCCTGAGAGTGTAACTGCCTTTTTGACTTGGCTCTTCAGAAATAGATCAGGAAAGCTAGCTAGGGGCTATGGGGGTGGGGGGTGGCTTGTCCAGGTATAGATGAGGGTCAGGCCAGGACTTGGGGACAGATTCAATGATGCTGAAATCTCATCATTCATTCTCAGAAGATTTCTGCCATCTTAAGCCACATCCAAACTGAAACTGTTATCCAGGGTCTTTTTGGTTTGGGGTGTGGTCTGTGACCAAAAACATGGGGCCAGGTTCAGATATTGGGATTCAGATCTGACCTCCCCATACTCCTGAATTCAGAGGGGTCTGGATCTGAGGTTTCGGTTCAGGCCCATCTCTAATCAAAACCAGTCAGGCAATGTCTAGGGAACAGCTTTGAATCTGCAAAGAATTGTAATCACGCACCATTTGTGTGCATTGCAAAATGATCTCTGAATACACTCCAACCTCCCAACCCGACATGCTCTATGTATTGTAACCTGTGTGTTTTGCTTCCTTGTGTGTATGTGAGCTTCAGGAAATTACCAAACATGGGTATTGGTTCAAGGGGCTCAGTCTGGAGGAAGGATGTGGAGAAAGAGCAGGGAGGTATAATACCATAGCACATGCACTGCTGGGGAGCCTGCTGCAGTGTGCACTGACAAGAATTATAAACAAGACACACACAAGGTGGCATCTCCCATCCGGCTTGACTGTAGCAGAGATCTCAGAGGAGGAGGCTGCTGGTGGCTAGCTCCTTGCCTTCTAGAGAATGCTGAATCACAGGGGAATGATTAGAGCTACTCAGGAATTTTTCTATGAAACATTTTTTCATCAGAAAAAGCTGATATGGTAAAACTGAAACTTTTCACAGGAACGGACCAGTTTTGATAGGCAATGACCCCATTGTTAGGGTAGTCCCTTGGGCTGTGGGAGACCTAGGCTCACATTCCTGCTCTGCCTGATCTGCAGCAGCACCTTGAAGCCAGGTCTCGCTCTCCCAGGTGGGTCCCCTAACCACGGGGCTATTGTGGGCCGGGTCTCAAAACTCTCAATCTCTCTGTTGGAGCTTTGTACACATAATGAAGTAGTCATTGGAGCAGGGATGCCCCCCACTGTGGGGCGGCTCTAGGATTTGCGCCGCCCCAAGCAGGGCAGCACGCCGCGAGGGGCACTCTGGTGGTCGCCGGTCCCGCGGCTCCCGTGAACCTCCTGCAGACATGCCTGCGGAGGGTCCGCTGGTCCCGCGGCTCCGGTGGACCTCCGCAGGCATGTCTGCGGGAGGTCCACCGGAGCCACCTGCCGCCCTCCCACGGGACGCCGCCCCAAGCGCGCACTTGGCGCGCTGGGGTCTGGGGCTGGCCCTGCCCCCACAGCTCAGGTGAGGGCCCCGTGAAAATAGCAAAAGGTCTCACTGTGGAAGGGGGGTTTCTTAAAATCTCACAAATGTTCTTGGGACATGAGAGCTGTTTCCTGCCCAGCTCTACTGGTGAGACAAATGCAGCCTTTGGAAACAACAGGACTGTGAGGGGAGGGGACAGCCAGAATCACAACTGCAGGCTGCTCTCTGCTTCCTTTTTCAAACTCCCCCACTTAGGGAAATCCACTGTGAGCTTTGAATGGACATTGAGTAAAATGGAAAACTAGGCTGAGCCTGGTGAGCATATCATGTCCAACTTTGGCTGGTCTTATGTGACCCATCCCAGCCACCAGAAGCTACCCTGCTAATACCGAACATCTGTAGAGGGCTTCTGCTCCACAGACAGCAAAGAACCTGACAGTGGAGAGTAAACAGCATTAGCCCACTTTTTCTGAGAGGGAAGCTAAGATGCAGAGACTTGTTCAAAGTCTCACCATCTCCCAGTCTGGGGCTACAGCCATAGGATTGCTCTGTTTCCCATACAAGTGGGTATTTGCAAAACTGTCAGCCATAGGGGGTAACAGCTCTCTGACAGTGAGGGACATGGAAGTCAGGGGCTTGGCAGAAAGTAATTAAGACTAGGGTAAGGTCCTAAGTGACTCGGGAGCCTAGATCCAATTTTCAGAAGTGACAGACACTTGGGAGCCTAAATCTTACTGGACTAAGTCTCATTGGACTCAAGCTCCTAAGTCACTTTTAAAAATGGTACTTAGGCTCCTATGTCACTTAGGACCTTTTGAAAATGTTGACTCTCCTCTATATAACATACGTTCGTAAGGATTCTGCAATACAGAACGAGCTAGGCCAGATCACTTGCTTCAATACAGTTGCCACCCACACAAAGACCCTAAGCAACCTTTAGTTGCAGAAAGTGATTTGCATAAACAACATTTTCCTCATCTAAACAAATCATTCTGGAATATGCAAAGGGACCAAGCTGCATGAAAGACAAGCAGGCTGTAAACATTTCCCTTAAAGTGAAAATATTTCCCTTCAAGTGACAGTCATTTTAGCTCAAATAAAAGTTCTTTTCCAGTTAAAGGAACATTAACAAAAATCCATCTACTCCACTTGCCCCGCCTGCTATTTGTAGTTTCTCATCCTCCAAGTCAAGCAGGCCCTATTCAGCACCAGTAAAATTGATAACGTGACTTTTGTAAATGGGATTTAAGCTCCTAAATCTCCCAGTTGCTTCTGAAGATGTTATTCTGCAGGCTTACATCCCTCCCTATTCCGCAAATCACTTTAAGCCCATGCTTAAGTACTTTGCTGAACAGGGATGGACTCCTGATTCAGGGCCTGAATTACTGAGTAGAGTGTTTGCAATTTTGCACAATAAATGAAATTTGGTTCTGTGCCACAGCTTTTGTAACCTAAATTTCAGCTGAGAGCACAGTGTTTACAATCAAGGTATAAGTGACCGATCCACAGCCCATTGATGTCAATGGACTGGCTATCATTGATTTAAATAGGCATTGGATCAGGCCCTCAGTCCTCCAAAATGAAAATAAATTGTTTTGTTTTTTTACTTTATGGTGGATTAAAAAGGGCCTGAGAGGGGTTTTGTCTAGTTGTTTTATTAAAATTAGAATTCAGGTCTTGTCAACATCATTTTCCCTAGAGCACTCTATGGACAACTGGAGAAGTGGCAAGATGGTGGCATCATAGGGCTGGTCCACACTAAGAAGCGGGGTCGAACTAGGGTATGCAAATTCAGCAATGTGAATAGCGTAGCTGAATTCGTACCTCCTTTCACTACTAACTCCGTTCCCCGACGCGCCGGAGTCGTCCGCGCTGCTCGTCCCACTCCGCGCCACCGCCGCTGGTGAGTGTGAGAGTCAGCGGCGCGCGCGCTCCTTCGAACGAACTATATCGCAGAGATTAGATAGCGATAGTTCGAACTCCGAGAAGTCGAACTCACCGCGTCGACCCGGCTGGTAAGTGTAGACTAGCCCATAGACACCAGGTGAGTGAGACTGGATTAACTGTGAAGGGGAGTGGTTTGTACTCAAACTGTTTGGAGTTCTTTGGTCTGAGGTTTTTTGAACATCCATTTAACTAAAAGACTCTCACCCCGGCCTGCTCCATGAAGAGCTGCGAGGCTCCAGATCCTCGTCTCCGTGTCCTCCAAGGGATACTTGCTGCAAAAACAAGGAAGGAAAGACTTGATTTTCCTGGGGTTAAAAAACAAGCAGACAGAAAAAAATCTTTATAGAAATCCCTTTCAGGCCTTCTTTATACACCCTAATGGAGTCGAAAAGGGCACACGCCCCGTTCCTGTATCTCTGGATTTACAATGGCAGAGTTGGCAGGTCCTCTCCTACAGGATCAGCTGGTGGTGACAGAGTAGGTGCGGGAGAAGTGAAGGGGGGGGTGGTATAAACACAACTATCAGTCTGTCCCTCCACTACTCGCTTTGGACGATGTTACAAACTGTAAGGAGGAAGCTCATTTCACAACCACCACCTTCTCTGAGGATTTGCATAAGAGCCTATTGTTGCAGTACTAGGACCTTTTACATGCTCTGTGTATATGATGCCATCCATCGCAGGCAGAAAGCTAAACAGCAGAGTAGCCAAGCCAAGTTATAGCTCAGTTATCCAGTGGGTTCCTGACTCTCATATGTAACTGCAGCTGTTCACCAGATTAGGAACTTGACTGCACCAGCTAAGCTCCAGTTCAGCTATGCACCTCCTGCACTGTAATGAAGAGTGAGCTCACCCATCTTGCAATCAGGAATATAGTGTGCACAGCCAAATGGGAAGTGGGCAACATGGGGCATGGTACCCAGCCCAGAGACTCAACTTCAAGGTAGCAAGTGCCACAAGCCTGAGCCTGCACTGGTGTGTGCACCAAGAGCTGGGAACAACTGCAATAATTAGTGTGTGTCCCTCCCATGGTCTAATCCACTACCTTGGCCCACTCCCAATGGACAGTAAAATGGACCAAGCAATGGGCCCAGTCTTCTGCATAGTGAACCAGATGACAGGAAACCTGCATCCTATTCCTGGCTCCACCACCGACGTTCTGTGGCGGAGGTCTTGGGCAAGTCATTTCACTGCTCTGTGCTTCACTTTCCCCATTTGTAAAATGGAGACATCTGCCTCTCCTTTGTAAAGCACCCTAGGGCTATTAATGGAAGTGCTATGGTGTCAGTAGTATTATTCTCCTGGAGGGAAACACATGGTCCTGGGAGACCGGCACTGTTATTTCACTGTTATAAAAGCAAGTATAGCAGAAGCACCCAAATGCATAAAACAGCATATTAAGGACTCACTCCGGACCCATGTGGAGAAGCAGCTGGCAAAGTATGAGGAGCTGCAGGCACAGAGCTGATATTCTCAAGCACCATCCAGGTCAGACCAGGACTAGGCTTGCTGACCACCCCACGGGTGCTCTCAAACCTGCTGTCTAGTAACTGCGTCAGCCTGCTCCCTGGCAGTCATCGCAGCAGAGTGTGTGTGCGGGGTGCCTGGGCTGGCCAGGTGGGGCCCGCAGCGGAGCTGAGATGTGCTGGGTTTATCATCTATGGGGGATTTTTACACAAAGCTGAGCTTTCATTTTGATACTTGTTTGTTCTTCCCAGGAACACAAGGGGAAGGTTCCTTTTTCCTAGGCAGCACCTAAATCAGGTAGCCAGCAGGACCCCCGCAAAAAACAGCCCCTGCACAGGCTGTGAACTCCCCTTCCCTCCTCAACCTCCACACCTTAGGGCCACACCCCTGGCTCTGAACTCCACCCCCAGCTCAAACCCACACCCACACCACATGTTGACATCTCCCTAAGGCTGAGAAATATCTCCCCTTCCACTCAAGGGCCCTGCCAGGTGGCAGAGAGCTCAGAATTGCCCCTGCTTGCTGATGGGCTTAAAGAAGCAGGAGCACAGTGTGTGTGGGGGGAGGTGGGGGGCATTCCTGCGTTGGAGGAGTTAATCTGGATTAGACTGGAATCCTTGCACTGAGCCTGCTCCTACTGCAACTGCCTTCTCCAGAGACCAGGTGTCCCCCACGTGGTAGAGGGTGGTACTGCATCCTGCAGTACAGAGATCACACTAGAGACTATGGATAGCAGAGGCCAAATGTAGCCAGTAACGCAGGCGGCTGAGACAGGTTGTTGTACATTATCCAGGGAGCATTAAGGATCAAAGAATATAATCATGGCCCTTATTGTGGGAGCAGCTGCAGAAGCAGCCAGGAGTGCTGCGCTGGTGGGGAGAGGGTGAAATGGGACCCGCTCCTCCCCCAGCACCTTTGGATCCAGAACTGCAGGGGAGGCCCCCCAACTCTGGGGAAATTGCACCCAAGTAGTGCCTCCTCTCCCCCATCTCTTCACCTTAGCATCTCTGCATTCTTACCATCTCCCCCCATGCCCATTTATTCTATAGCTGATCCCCTCTGAATTAAACCACAAAAAAATAATTGTGGCACCAACATGTTGTTTGCTGCCATCTCATTGTTCTCTCTGCTGGTGTGTTTGACCCCTTCCCCTGCCCTGGGTCTGTCTGCTACTGTGAGTTTATACAGCGCCTAGCACAGTGGGGCCCCAATCTTGGTTGGTCCTTAGGTGCTACCATACTAAACATGATTAATAATACATATTAATGTGGCTGACAAGTGAGGTATTGAGGTGGCTCTTAGGCCCACCATCCCTACTGGCCATCCCACTGGAAGCTGTCTCACTATAATAATGTAGTTCACAAAACAATTACAACCCAATTTTATTGGAGGAAATTTAAAAAAAAAAATCATGAGAGCTCCCTTGTGCTGAAGTTCTGAGCAAAACTGAATTCTTTGTACACCTTAAAACAGTTGTTAATGTGATGCGTTGTAAACTGAGTTAAAAGCTACCACTTTAAATTCCAAGGCATGTCCTGGTCTTGCCTGAAGGCTAGGGGACCCCGAGGGAAGTGTTCAATGATCGGTGTCAATCTGTACCACCCAGCCTAGAACAACATGAAGTGAATTGTGCCCCTCTGCTTTAGGGAGCAGCCTGCTTTGTCTCTCTCTGTTTTGGGGTTCTGGTGTGTTATTGTACTGAATTCCTGGAAATAAAGTTGTGTTATGTTGCACCCTTTCAGCTAGAGGATTTTATGTTTTCACCTAACTTCTCTGTGTGTATGCTGGGAACTTAACAGTTAAGGGCTATGCTTTTTACTAGGGCTGTTGATTAATCACAGTTAACTCACGTGATTAACTCAGAAAAATTAACTGCAATTAATCGCAGTTTTAATCGCACTGTTAAACAATAGAATACCAATTGAATTTTTTAAAATATTTTGTACATTTTCCTACATTTTAATATATATTGTATTCTGTGTTGTAACTGAAATCAGTGTACATTATTTTTATTACAAATATTTGCACTGTAAAAATGATAAATGAAATAAATAGTATTTTTCAATTCACCTCATACAAGTACTGTAGTGCAATCTCTGTCATAAAAGTGCAATTTACAAATGTAGATTTTTTTTGGTTACATAACTGCACTTCAAAACAAAACAATGTAAAACTTCAGAGCCTACAAGTCCACTCAATCCTACTTCTTGTTCAGCCAATTTCTAAGACAAACAAGTCTGTTTACATTTACAGGAGATAATGCTGCCCTCTTCTTTTTTACAATGTCACCAGAAAGTGAGAACAGGCATTTGCATGGCCCTTTTATAGCTGGCATTGCAAGTTATTTACATGCCAGATATGCTAAACATTCGTATGCCCCTTCGTGCTTCAGCCACCATTCCAGAGGACATGTGTCCATGCTGATGACACTAGTAAAAAAAAATGCATTAATTAAATTTGTGACTGAATTCCTTGGGGGAGAATTCTATGTCTTCTGCTCAGCATTTTAACCACATTCTGCCATATATTTCATGTATAGCTGTCTCAGATGGTGACCCAGCACATATTGTTCATTTTAAGAACACTTTCACTGCAGATTTGATAAAACGCAAAGAAGGTACCAATGTGAGATTTCTAAAGATAGCTACAAGGTTTAAGAATCTGAAGTGCCTTCCAAAATCTGATCAGGACGGGGTGTGGAGCACGCTTTCAGAAGTTTTAAAAAAGCAACACTCCGATGCGAAAACTACAGAACCTAAACCACAAAAAAAGAAAATCAACCTTGTGCTAGTGGCATCTGACTCAGATAATGAAAATGAACATGCATCGATCCGTACTGCTTTGGATTGTTATCGAGCAGAACCCGTCATCAGCATGGATGCATGTCCCCTGGAATGGTGGTTGAAGCATGAAGGGACATATGAATCTTTAGCACATCTAGCACATAAATATCTTGCAATGCCAGCTACAACAGTGCCGTGAGAACACCTGTTCTCATTTTAGGTGACCTTGTAAACAAGAAGCAGGCAGCATTATCTCCTGCAAAAGTAAACACATTTGTTAGTCTGAGCGATTGGCTGAACAAGAAGTAGGCGGACTGAGTGGACTTGTAGGCTCTAAAATTTTACATTGTTTTATTTTTGAATGCAGGTTTTTTTGTACATAATTCTACATTTGTAAGTTCAACTTTCATGATAAAGAGATTTCACTACAGTACTTGTATTAGGTGAATTGAAAAATACTATTTCTTTTGTTTCTTTACAGTGCAAATACTTGTAATTAAAAATAAATATAAAGTGAGCATTGTACACTTTATATTCTGTGTTTAATAGAAATCAATATATTTGAAAATGTAGAAAACATCCAAAAATATTTAAATAAATGGTATTCTGTTATTATTTAATCGCACAATTAATTGCGATTACTTTTTTAAATCACTTGACAGTCCTACTTTTACTGTCTAGCTTGTAAAAACCCAGAGTGACTTGAAAATAAGATGACTAACTTTGTCCTTTTCCATCTGGCAGAATTTTTACTTGTTTTTTGCTCCTGCTGTGGCTTCAATGGATAGTTAACACAGCTCCTTCTAAATATGTTTCTTACTTCCTTGTTTGTGCACTTGCATAATGATTGATCATTCCAGCCCTGAGAAGGTTTCTTTGGTAACCTGTGTGCTCTGCTAGATGGGCAGCGGCCTGCCTGCCTGGTTCCAGGATATGACCTAAACAGTGGCTGTTCTTTCTAACTGGGGATTTTCCATTGAATTTTTTATTTCTCAGTGGTGGAATTTAAAAGATTAAATGGATAATTGGACTCATGAAATCCATGAGAATTTTGCAATGGACATTAATGGGGCCAGGATTTCACCCCAGATCTTATTCCACGCTATTATAAAGACACAGTAGATTAAAATATGAGATGTTCCTTTAGGAATCCAATCCTGCAAAGTTGCCTGTGGGTCTCTGAATGGCATCTACTCCTATTTTCTTCAGCAAGCGTGGAAGGTGCTCAGCATTTTACAAGATCAGGCCCTGAACAGTTAATTCTCCAGCAAAGCATCCTGCAGTATGATCTGTGGAGTGACATCCGCAAGCCCAGCACAGCTCCTACTGACTTGGTCAGGAAGCAGTCACATGCTGGCATATCAGTGAGAGTGTGTGACCCCTGAGGGTCCTGGCTAGACTCACAGTCACAGCCACCATCACGTGCAGGACACACTCAGCCAGTTCAGCCATGAGTTGGGGGAACTCTGTTAATTGCTCAGGTCTGCTCTAGCCCTTGATTCAAGAGAGGCAGGACGTTCTAGTGGTTAGGGAGCCAGACTTGGAAGACCTGAGTTCAAGTCCTTGCTTCATCATAGACTTCCTGTATGGCCCTGGGCAAGTTACTTAGCCTCTCTGTGGCTCAGTTGCCCATCTGTACAATGGTGAGTATAGCACTTCCAAGGGTGCTGTGAGGATAAAGACATTGAAGACTGTGAGGTGTTCAGAAGCTCTGGTGATGGCAGCCAGATAAGTACCATAGATAGAGATCCATCACCAGGATGGATTGATTTAAATCAGCAATTAGAAAACTTTGATTTATATCATCAATTTTAATTGTGTTGTTCATTCGTTCTTTTTAGTTATTTTCCTAAAGAAAGGTGGTTTTCATTGATTGGTAACAATTAAAACATGTTGGTTTGCAACTAAATACACAGCCTTTACACTCAAATTTGGTGCTTCTTTTTGTTAACCAGGAGGATGGACTATCCCAATAACTTTTATTTAAGCAATAATATAGCTTAGCTTAAATGTATTCAAATTCTTATTTTCTACATTTTTATTATGTTAAAAATGGTGAATGATGCATTTTGTATTTACTAGATGATTAATTTTTCACTTGTGATGTGTGTCAAGTTATATTTGAATGGAAATTCAAGTCCAATTAAAAATGCCCCCAAACAATTTCAATTTTATTATTAAATAAAAGTACCTTAAATGTGATGGATGCACAAGGAAAAAAAGTTTATCAAAATGTTTTGTATTTAAAATCAACTGATGTATTAAACAAAGGAGGTATTATCTGTAGTTAGTGAATTTAAGTGAGTTTAATGGATTATTTCTGGTAACCATATCTTTGAGGGTTTGAGAACTAGTAGATCTTATCCTCTCACACCTAATATTTATTAATAGATTGGAAGAAGAAAATAAGCTTCCCTGCTTTTCAACTCCCAATCAGTTTCTCAGATTCAAATGAACTAGCTGAATAAACTGAAATGAAAAGAAAAATCTCTCTCTGCACCTGCAGAAGAGGCTACTGTTGTCAAAACCTGGTTTAGCACTTCAACAATCTCTGTTTTCAGGTGCTTAGCCAATGACTTCCACCCATTCAGTGGTCTGACTTTCTTTAAAACTTGGCAGTAAATATACACTACTTAATATTATTGTTTATTTAAGTTATTTGAATAGATTATAATAAGTTTAGGCCTTAACATAGGTTATCAATTTCCATTGTAATTGGGTTTATTTAAAAAAAAAACCCTGTATTTAATGTAAATGACAAATCTAATTTAAGTTAAAAAAAAGCAATTTAAATTTAAAAAATCCATTTATGTATTTAGTTGTTTTTTTTTTAATTATTGAGTTTTAGCCACCCTGCTCATCACACTCAAAACAAGGTCACAGCAGTTCACAGTACATCAGTACCACAGTATGTGCAGCAACACTCTCTTTGCAAGTTCCTATTACGTGTGGCTATTCAGCACCTACTGCTCTGACAGTGGTCATGCAACTGGCTGCAAAACAGTTTCTATTCTAGCCCCCTGTCTTCACACGCTCTTAGCTTCCTGGAGCCATGACTGAAATTTTCCATGGTTGGATTCTGTCACAAGGAGCGGGGGGTTGGGGTGGGGAGTTGAGGGGTTAAAATTTGAGTACAATTTTGGATTTAGAACAAGGCCAAAATATGTTTTCCCATTACAAAATATTACTAATAATAAATAATAATTCTGGCTACTTTTATTTTTCCACAGGGTTAACTCAAAAACTGCTGAGCTCAGAAACTGCACACTTCGGGCTGGCTCAGTTTCATAGGAGCAGATGATGATTCATAGATTCATAGACTCTAGGACTGGAAGGGACCTCGAGAGGTCATCGAGTCCAGTCCTCTGCCCTCATGGCAGGACCAAATACTGTCTAGACCATCCCTGATAGACATTTATCTAATCTACTCTTAAATATCTCCAGAGATGGAGATTCCACAACCTTCCTAGGAAATTTATTCCAGCGTTTAACCACCCTGACAGTTAGGAACTTTTTCCTAATGTCCAACCTAAATCTCCCTTGCTGCAGTTTAAGCCCATTGCTTCTTGTTCTATCCTTAGAGGCTAAAGTGAACAAGTTTTCTCCCTCCTCCTTATGACACCCTTTTAGATACATGAAAACTGCTATCATGTCCCCTCTCAGTCTTCTCTTTTACAAACTAAACAAACCCAATTCTTTCAGCCTGCCTTCATAGGTCATGTTCTCAAGACCTTTAATCATTCTTGTTGCTCTTCTCTGGACCCTCTCCAAATCTTTCTTGAAATGTGCTGCCCAGAACTGGACACGATACTCCAGCTGAGGCCTGACCAGCGCAGAGTTGAGCAGAAGAATGACTTCTTGTGTCTTGTATCAGAGGGGTAGCCGTGTTAGTCTGGATCTATAAAAGCAGCAAAGAGTCTTGTGGCACCTTATAGACTAACAGACGTTTTGGAGCATGAGCTTTCATGGGTGAATGCATGCATCCGATGAAGTGGGTATTCACCCACGAAAGCTCATGCTCCAAAACGTCTGTTAGTCTATAAGGTGCCACAAGACTCTTTGCTGCTTCTTGTGTCTTGCTCACAACACACCTGTTAATGCATCTCAGAATCACGTTTGCTTTTTTTGCAACAGCATCGCACTGTTGACTCATATTTAGCTTGTGGTCCACTATAACCCCTAGATCCCTTTCTGCCATACTCCTTCCTAGACAGTCTCTTCCCATTCTGTATGTGTGAAACTGATTTTTCCTTCCTTAGTGGAGCACTTTGCATTTGTCTTTGTTAAACTTCATCCTGTTTACCTCAGACCATTTCTCCAATTTGTCCAGATCATTTTGAATTATGACCCTGTCCCAGTTTGGTGTCATCTGCAAACTTAATAAGCGTACTTTCTATGCCAATATCTGATGACGATGATCGCTGTAGCATGTAAGAGCTGCACTGGGGCCCCACTGCACAAGCACGTAATAGAAAGGCACCATCAGGAGCTGCCATTGTGGGAGCAGCCCCATGTAAATCACATTGCAGTAGTCCAGCCTGGATGTGACAGCTATTGGGTATGTGAGACTCAGAGAAGAAAGGCTGCAGCCAAAGGTTACAGCTAACCAGCCTGTGGTGTTTGGGACAGGGGCGATGACAGATCCTCTAAGACCCCAACGCTAATAGCAAAGTCATTGCACAATTGTCAGGAGTACAGCTCTGCAGCTGCACTTGCTCAGTCTCCTAATGAGTCCTGATCAGCTGAGGAAGCCAGCAGGCTGGTTCTTAGCCCAGCAGCAGCAGTAGCTCGCTCGCTGCTCAATGCACATGCTCTCTGCTCACCCCACTTGAAGCCCTGCTCCAGCCTATAGCCTACCCTGCACCCACCCTTGTTCCAGTCCTGTCCCAGCCTCGCTCCTGCCTTCACTGACTCCAGAGAAGCCGGTTCTGAACCTTGGCTCCTATTCCTGGCTCTAATTCTATGTCACCCCTGGGCTCTGGCATTCAGACTCCGACTACCGTTCTGACCTGGCCCTGGTAACGACTGTCAACCCTTGGCTTTGGCATTCAGATGCTGATGCCTGCTCTGACCATTAGGCATGACTCCTGCTCTGATCTGGTCTCCTGACAACAATAGAGGCCCATACATTGCTCCGACCCATTCCTCCAGATGTTCCCCCCCAGCCAACCAGCATCACTTCTGAACTGAGCCTTACCCAGCTTCCTTTTATCCAAGTCCTGGTCTTGGTGAAGCACTGGGTGTGGGGGGATCATGTAGACCCAGATCCACTGCCAGTGAAACTCAGTGTAGCTGTATTGACTTTCATGGAGCTACATCAGTTTATACTAGATGAGGATATGGCCCATAGATGTTAGAATCTGGGCTCAATGAAAAAGAGACAGAGAGCTGAGTATCAGTATCATACTGGTGGCACTGCACCCTCCATCACCTGGCAAACAGCCCTAGTGGCCTTACATATCCATTAAGCAAGATAAATGATGTAAGGGAGCTCAGATGTAGGAGAGGAATTACTTAGCACTGCCTTCTGCAAACTTCCAACAGGAAGGAGCAAACCCAGTGTCAGGCAGTGTTCCATGTACCGTGTGCTGAGTAATAACATGAGGGAACTCCATGCTTATAAAATTAAACTGGCTCTTTAGTAAGAAAAGGATAAACAGTAATGTTGCAACTGCAGCTAGCATTCCAGCCATGTGCACACAGACTGACTTCCTGGTACTTCCTCCAAACCCTTCCTTCCTGCAAGCTGTATGCCTCCCTCCAAGTTCCATTGAGGTTGCTACAGACAGCCTCCTCCATTGCTTCAAGGACCCTCACACAAGCCAGTAGGTGAATCCAGTGCTGTGTTCTGAATTAGCTTTGCACTCTGTGCTTGCCTATTACAAACCTTGTGAAAATTTTGTATCAGGCTCAGAGCAGCCAGACCTAGCCATGACTTGTATCCTGCCTACAGTGTAGCCGTCATGCATTTCAGGAGCAGGTGTTCTAGCTGCTAGTAATGCTGTTTGTACTATGCACAGGGTAACAGCTAGGTCATTCACTGGAATTTTTGTGAACCTTTTGGTCTGTGCTGCAGGCAAAAAGCATCCATTATCTAACCAGAATCAGGCTGTGGATCTTGACTGGTTCCGAGTGGAGACAAAGGATGCCAAACCCACATCATGTACAGACACTATCATTGCCTGCTATTAGGATGGGCAGGAGTAGAGCAAGTTTTAATGCAGGTAATTGGCTGGCTGGTCAGGTCAGGCTCTGAATCCAAATGAAGTTGTTCTCTGTTGGGATTGTATGGAAACAAACAGTGCTGCAACGCTAGCTCCAGATGAGGTAGATGGTCCATGGGCGCTGTCCAGAGTGCTAGAGAGAAGCAAAGTGTTCTCAGTTGACTCTGACAGTCTAGCCATAGGGCTGTAGTCATTTTTTAAACACCTTGGAGGAGGCAGGACAAAAGAGGGTATTTAGTTTATGTGTGCAGATTTATAATAAACCACAAAGGAATGTCCCCTCCGTATTGCTCTGCATACTTCTGGTATAACTTCAGTGGGACTCCATAGCAGATACAAGGGTCTGGCCCTGTGAATCAGATTGCAGGATCTGGGCCTAAGACAGCAGCCAGATTTGAATGAGGATGGGGAGGCGGCTGGGTGAGGAGATCTAGAGAGGGCATTTTCCACGTGGGAGAAGGCTCAGAAATGGGCCTGAAAATGAAAGGGGTGGGGAAGTTCCAGGCACAAGGGAGGAAAATGAAAGGACAGACAGAGATACAGGACTGCCCAGCCCATGGCAGTAAACCAAGAGGAGATGGAAGTAAAATGGATCAAGAGGAGAAAGGACACAGCCCATCCACAGCCAGGTTCATGGTCAGGCAGTCAGTGGGGACCACCAGCTATGGTGGTGGTCACATCTGCCAAGATTTGCCAACAATTTGTCACCTCTTGATCACTTGGTGCCCAGGTGTCCTGTTACGGAAATCATCCCCACATAGGATCAGATAATGGCTCTGAGGGACCACAGCGCCCCATCACCAAAATAACATGAACAAGTGGGGCTGGGTGGCTTGGAGAGGTGGATGAGCCACATGGGGAACAGGTTGGTCTTGCTGAGGTGGTGCCCATGGCAGTGAAGATGGGATGATGGAACTGAAGTGAAACACGGTCAAGGGTGAAGTAATTGAGTATCTGTGAATCCCCTGCCAGGCTAGGGTATAAGTGGAGTAACTGGAGTTTGTCTGAGTTACAGGCAAAAGTGTTTTCTGTAGAATCAGGTCCCAAATGCAGCTAGTGTGAGCAGGAAATGCAGAGCAGAGATACATTCCCATGAGACTTAGTGTCAGAACTCCATCTCGCAGTGCCCCCCATTGTTTGTGTGGTAGTTGGTCCCATCTCATACTTCATGGCTTCTTTCTCCTGCCACAGCTCCTTTCTCTGGTCTACTGAGTGAACTGCTTTCTATGGTCACTTGTGCTCAGTAATACATGCCTGGGTCTTGGGCCAGATCCAGGAATAGAAGCCCCCACACAGCTCCCATTGCAAAGTAAGAGAGAACAGGCTTTGCCCCCAGCCTTAGAATCATAGAATATTAGGGTTAGGAAGGGACCCTCAGGAGGTCATCTAGTCCAACCCCCTGCTCAAAGCAGGACCAATCCCCAGATTTTTACCCCAGTTCCCCAAATGGCCCCCTCAAGGATTGAACTCACAACCCTGGGTTTAGCAGGCCACTGCTCAAACCACTGAGCTATCCCTCCTCCCCTTCACTTTAGTATTTACATGTATGGGTTCTCCTTGAATAAAGCCCTGCAAACTGACCCTCATTTCAGAGAGCAAGAGAGAGCCTGAGGCCTCAGAGCTCTTCGACCATTATTAACATAGTGAAACCTGCTCTAATACGCACAAAGTCTCATTGTAATTGTCCCCTCCTCCTCGTCTGACACAGAGGAGAACCCACTATCTCTGCCATTAAAGATGATAATGAAGGTGAATTTCCCAGAGGCTTTCAGTTAAACTGCAGAAAGAGCAGCCAGAGCTGGGCACAAGGGAATCTTTCTTAGGTTTTGTCTACACTGGCACTTTCGTCATTAAAACTTTTGTCGCTCAGGGATGTGATAAAACACTTCCCTAAACAACAAAAGTTTTAACGACGAAAAGCACCAGTGAGGACAGCACTTCGTCGGCAGGAGCCGCTCTCCTGGTGATGAAGCTACTGCTCCTGGCTGGCTACACAGCATACCTTACAATAGCATAGCTGCAGTGGCCCAGCCGTGCCATTGTAAGGGGCGCAGTGTAGACATAGCCTGAGCCCATGGTGTATCACCCAGCTTCCATACCAGAGACTCATGCTACATTGCAGATACACAAGGGGTCACTGTGGTGTTGGAAGGCTTTCAGTGTCATGCCATGAAAGTCATGTAATGTCCTCTACCCCCACTGCTCCACTTTGCTGCCCGGTGCTCTCCTTAGAGCAATCTGGTGGCTGCCAGCCTGGGACACGTTGCCATATCATTGTGGCAACTAAGTACTTTTAAAGCAGATACTAAAACATAAAGGGCTTTGTATCTATTGGGTTTCCGGGAAACGGGGCGGGCAAAGCCCGCCCCATGCTAACGGAACCCCCCCCCCAGCCTAAGGGGAGGTACCACAGGGCCTCAGAAACCCACTAAGTGCGGGGGACAACTAATAAAAGAACAGGGACAGGAGTGCGGTCAAAGGGTCATAAGAAGGGATCCTGATGGGGACACCGAGCAGAGAACCCCGGACAGCGCCCACTGCTCCTCGAAGGCGTCAAGGGAGCCAGCGGACGCCGCCCAGAGGAACTCCGCCCGGAGACGTGAGCGGACGAGGGACCGGAAACAAGCCCCACAGTCGCAGGAGTCTCCGTCGGCCAACCTCCTCTCCCTGGTCGCGTGGATGGCCTTTTTAGCCAGGGCGAGGAGGAGGTTGACCAGGAGGTCCCGCGACTTTGTGGGGCCACGGATAGGGAGTGCATGGATAAGGAGGTGAGGGGAAAAGTGCAGCCAGAAACGTAACAGAATGTCGGTGAGGAGCCGGTATAGGGGCTGCAACCTGGCGCACTCTAGGTAAACATGCGCCAGGGTCTCCCTCACGCCGCAGAAGGGGCAGGTGTCCGGGACAGGGGTGAACCGCGCCAAGTACACGCCCGTGCTCATGGCCCCGTGAAGGAGCCGCCAGCTGATATCCCCGGCAGGCCTCGGGACCAGGGTGGAGTACAGGCTGGCCCACCGGGGCTCCTCACCCGTCACAGGTGGCAAGAGGTCCCGCCACTTGGTGTCGGGGCGGGACACGAGGGTGAGGAAGTGAACGGTATGGAGCACGAGCGCGTAGAGTTGTTTCCTTGGCGCGGTTTGAAAACGGACCGGCTGCAGATCGTGCAGCCGGCTTGCGGAGAAGGGGCGGGGGGGCCGGTCGGGTCTACGGGGCAGGGGCCCGATGAAAAGGTCCGGAGGGCCCGGGGAGGGGGGTGGGCGGGGCGTGCCCTCACGCAGGACCCGGTCGAGGTAGGCCCGAGCAGCGGGCGGCAAAGCGGCCCTCACCTCCTGAAGTACGCGCCGGGGAGTACACGGTCTGGAGAGCCCCATCCGCCGAGCGAGCGTCAGGGGATCTAGGCAGTCTCCCCGGTCGTAGTCCAGGAGGTCTCTGACCCTGGTAGCTTCCGCCAGGACCAACCTCTGGCGCACCGCGGGGGACTCCGCCACCTGCACACGGAGCTGGGGGTTGTGTATCTATTGGGTTCCTGGGAAATGGGGCGGGCGCAAGCCCGCCCCATACTAACGGATCCCCCCCCCAGCCTAAGGGGAGGATCCACAGGGCCACGGAAACCCACTAAGTGCGGGGGACAACTAATAAAAGAACAGGGACAGGAGTGTGGTCAAAGGGTCATAAGAAGGGATCCTGATGGGGACACCGAGCAGAGAACCCCAGACAGCGCCCACTGCTCCTCGAAGGCGTCAAGGGAGCCAGCGGACGCCGCCCAGAGGAACTCCGCCCGGAGACGTGAGCGGACGAGGGACCGGAAACAAGCCCCACAGTCGCAGGAGTCTCCGTCGGCCAACCTCCTCTCCCTGGTCGCGTGGATGGCCTTTTTAGCCAGGGCGAGGAGGAGGTTGACCAGGAGGTCCCGCGACTTTGTGGGGCCACGGATAGGGAGTGCATGGATAAGGAGGTGAGGGGAAAAGTGCAGCCAGAAACGTAACAGAATATTGGTGAGGAGCCGGTATAGGGGCTGCAACCTGGCGCACTCTAGGTAAACATGCGCCAGGGTCTCCCTCACGCCGCAGAAGGGGCAGGTGTCTGGGACAGGGGTAAACCGCGCCAAGTACACGCCCGTGCTCACGGCCCCGTGAAGGAGCCGCCAGCTGATATCCCCGGCAGGCCTCGGGACCAGGGTGGAATACAGGCTGGCCCACCGGGGCTCCTCACTCTCCACAGGTGGCAGAAGGTCCCGTCACGTGGTGTCGGGGCGGGACACGAGGGTGAGGAAGTGAACGGTATGGAGCACGAGCGCGTAGAGTTGTTTCCTTGGCGCGGTTTGAAAACGGACCGGCTGCAGATCGTGCAGCCGGCTTGCGGAGAAGGGGCGGGGGGGCCGGTCGGGTCTACGGGGCAGGGGCCCGATGAAAAGGTCCGGAGGGCCCGGGGAGGGGGGTGGGCGGGGCGTGCCCTCACGCAGGACCCGGTCGAGGTAGGCCCGAGCAGCGGCCGGCAAAGCGGCCCTCACCTCCTGAAGTACGCGCCGGGGAGTACACGGTCTGGAGAGCCCCATCCGCCGAGCGAGCGTCAGGGGATCCAGCCAGTCTCCCCGGTCGTAGTCCAGGAGGTCTCCGACCCTGGTAGCTTCCGCCAGGACCAACCTCTGGCGCACCGCGGGGGACTCCGCCACCTGCACACGGAGCTGGGGGTTGTGTAGCAGGGTGGATCCCTGCTCCGTGTTTTAAGGGGTTTAAAAGCAGCTTGGCAGGGCTTGAGCTGCTGCTCTCAAAGCTGGGCTGATTGGGGAAGTAGCCGCAGCTGGGCCACACCCCAATCAGGCCACAGCTGGCCCCTATAAAAGGCTATGAGCCAGGAGCCCAGACAGTCTCTCTCTGCTTCTAGAGGGAGATGGGCCTGGCTGCAGGGAATTGAGACAAGGTATCTAGGATGAAGCAGGGCTGGGGAAAGGCTGGGGAAGCTCCAGCCTAGAAAAACCCAGGCTGTGGCCTAGTATAGGGCAAACGGTACTGGGGGTTGCAGGGGGCAACCTAGGGGTAGGCCAAGGCAGCAGGTCCAAACCCCCCTTTGCCGATGATGAGTGCTGGCTACTGCAGTCTGCCCCAGTGAATGGGGGCTAGATAGAGACTGGGCAGTAGCCATTACTGAGGTGAAGTGGGGATAGTAGGGTGAGGGTTCCCTGAGGAGGGGAGACCCAGAGGGAAAGGGTTTACTGCCAAGGGGCAGCACCCCATGTAAAAGGGCACCGAGGTCCTGGGAGGGACATGGGGGGCCAGTACTAAACAGGTGGATCACTGGCCTGCAGAGGGTGCTCCTGGGCTGGAAAGAGCTAATTCCCCAGAGTCACCAGCAGGAGGTACCGCAGGGGTGAGTCAGACCGGTTACAGGCTTGATCCTGCCAGCACAGGTGCAGAGAGATGCAAGCTGGATAGAGACCCTGATCCGGCATTAGAGAGAGTGCAGCTATGCATCCAACTGGTTACTGTGGCCAAGGAGCAGAAGGGAGGCCTGAGAAGGCAGGCCATTGCTAAGCAGTGAGGATCCCCCTTGAGCTAACATCCTGGCTGGCACCTCCACTGTCCCTCTAAACTCACTCCCTTTTTGCCATGCACTCCACAGTTGAGGAGTAAGAGCCCTGCAGGATTGAGATTCACAACAGCTCAATGGAGAGGGCTGCACCTAGTACTGCTAGGTAGCCTCTCCATGCATACCCATTGGAGCACACCAGCCTTGTACTGTAGATGCTCCCAGCTCATGTGTATCTGGAGCATGCTGCTGCTTATGACTAGTGCCTGGGTACTGAAGCTATACATAATGCCTCACTGCATATACAGCAGAGGATAGGGCTTGTGGGTTGGATAGCAATGCTGATGCAAAAGGGATTAATTCACTTACCCTGTGGACAGTGTGGGGCTAATACCTAACAGACCCTGATGCCTTTCTGAGCAGACAGGACACACTTAAACCCAAGAAAGGCACAGGAAGCCCTGGGTCCAGATTATTTAAATTGTCAGCTCTTCGAGGCTCTTTTTGCTCTGTGTTTACACAGCACCTAGCACTATGGGGTCCTGGTCCAGGACTAGGGCTGCTAGGCATGACCACAATACAAACACTAACTAACAATTTACACAGGCTGAGAAAAATACCACCACCGCCTAGCTCTGATCTAGTGCTTCTCATCAGTAGACCTCAAAATGCTTTAAAAAGATAGCAAGCACCATTATTCTCATTTTCCAGATGAGGCAACTGAGGCACGGGAAGTTGAAGTGATTTGCCCAAGGTCACCAAATAGGTCAGTGGCTGAGCTAAGAATAGAACCCAAGTCCCAGTCCAGTGCTGTATTCACTAAGCCACACTGCCTCTCTGGCAACAGGTGTATCTTTGCTAGTATAAATCCATCCTTGACACTGATGCACAAGCTGGAGCAAAGCTACAGTTCCACAAATTCAGCCCTGATAAAAAGAGGAGACACGTAGGAGTTCCTGAGCCATAACTACTTCCTGGATGCTGTTCTTGGGAAGCACACGCTCTGTCTCCCTAGGACACGTGGCACCACAAGCTGAGACTGTATCCTGCATGGGGTGCTATGCTGAAAGATGCACACTCCACTTTCCCATCAGCAGTGCCTGGTGGGAAGGAAACAGTGACAATGTAGGTGACCATTAATATTTTTATTGGTATAACGCAGCACACAGAGGGGCTGAAAGAGTTAACCCGTAGAGTGAGGTATCTGTGTCTAGTGCAGATTTCACAGGGATAACGATAATGCTGCAGTGTGTACAATAGGAGAGCTGGTTTTGCAGCAGATACCCCTGAGCAGCTCTTTCACTGCTTCAGTATAGACCATTTCTTGCACTAGAAATTAAGGTTTTCCAGCCCCAGCAAGTGTGTTGCCACCATCGTCTCTGTGGTTAGATGTTGATAGATGTTTGGCTGTGTGTGTTCCCTCTGTGTGCCACCCCAGCCCCACACACACAGCTGGCATGGCAGATCTCGAGCAAACCACCCAATGACCACAAGATCCATTATGGGATAAAGGTACCCAGTCAGGGTTATTGTTGACAAAGCATGGTACTAGTATCGCACAGACTCTACCGGACCGTTAATACATGTATGCTCATAACAATGGACCAGCTCAGTAAACAGCGAGACTTTCTGTTCCTCCCTAAGGGCAGATAAAGGTACTCCCTCTGAGATACATCTTTGTACCCCGATACAAACAAGTTAGTATTGCCCCTTTGACCTAGTTAGTTACTGCCCCCTGATGTAGCTAGTTATCACCCATCATCTTGTACATGTTGGGTCAATCAAAATATCTCTATTACGTACTATCATCCTGACCTTATCTTTTAGGAGAGGTCAGTGTGTTCCTGTTATCCTTGGGGAATGTTTTTGTACCATCCTTGATATTGGGATGTTCTGGTACCACTTGATATCAGGATGTGTTTGCGTGAGCATTCTGTGACTAGCACTTTTTAGGAATGTGTCTTTCTGCAATGTCAGCCCTGTTTTTGCCAAATTCTGTGACCAGGTCCTGCCTCGTACCAGACCTTTGATACAAGGGCTTATGCCTCAGGCTCTCTTCCTACTACAGTCTCCTCCACCTTTTTCCTGGGCTGTGTATCATGGTCATTTCCTGAGTACGTTACAGCATCTGAGCTCCCTGCGTCTGTTGCTCCCAATCATAGGCGGCAGGTTCGTATAATTTTTGGTGGGGCCCAAAATGGTGGTCCCCCCCCCCGCTCTCACCCTGTAAGCTGATATAAAATGAAGCTACAATGCGTCAGCATCACAAGATTACAAGGGTCAATTAAAAGTGGAAAGTCAGAAACAGCATTTGCCTGCTTTAATATACAGTATTAAATTTTGTTGCACCTGTTGTGACAAAGTGGGAATGTTCTTAATGTTTTCTCTGAATACTGTGTGGGTGCCTCAGTTTCCCCTGCAAAGTGCCAACTGACGGTGTTGGGGACAAAGAGATCAGGTGGCCTCCTTGTCCGGAAGAGACACAAAGGCCAGATGAGGGAGTGTCAGTTTGGAGCTGGCTGGGGAAATCGGGAGAGGCCCAGAACTTGGGTCTGGGCTCCCCACCCCCCAAGATGGACCTGACTGAGGGGTCCTGTTTTCTGTACCTACAAGCTCTGTTATAGACTGTGTTCCCGTCATCTAATAAACCTTCTGTTTTACTGTCTGGCTGAGAGTCACATCTGACTGCGGAGTTGGGGTGCAGGAACCTCTGGTTGCCCCAGGACCTGCCTGGGCACACTCGCTGTGGAAAGTGCACAGTGTGGAAGGGCATGCTGAATGCTCCGAGGTCAGACCCAGGAAGGTGTAAGCTTCTTGCCCTGGAGACAGTCTGCTCAGAGAGGAGGCTCCCCCAGAGTCCTGACTGGCTTTGTATGGAGTTGTTCCAAAGCATCCCAGCATCCCCTTCCACACCATGCGCTTCCCGGAAGTCCGCACAGGCACTGACACTCCCTCCTCTGGCCTTTGTCTCTTTTCCAGGCATTAGGAGGCCACCTGATCTCTTTGTTCTCCAACACCTTCAGTTGGCACCTTGCAGGGGGGTGGCCCAGGCCATCAGTTGCCTGGAGACAGGGTGTCGGCCATTCTCTGTGCAGACGGCATCACACTGGCCCTCTAGGGCTTTACAAGAATCACACCCCCTTATCCCACCATCTAGAGCCTTAAGAAATGCATTGGGGAAACTGAGGCACACAGACAGTATTCAGAGAAAACACCTGTATATGACCAGTTACATACTTTGAAGGGTGTAAAATAATCAAATATTGTGCTAAATACAATGATACTCCAAACTGACCACCAAATTTAAGTTGCACGTTTTTCCCCTCAGGTGAGGGTTCTGGGGTGGGGCTGGGGATGAGGGGTTCACAGTGCAGGAGCATGCTCGGTGCTGGGGGTGCAGGCTTTGGGGTGAGCCAGGGCTGAGGATGAGGAACTTGGGGTGCAGACAGGCTGCACCAGGGCTAGGGCCAGAGAGGACTCCCCATCACCACCACTGGCAGCAGCAAGCTCCAGGGGAGGGACCCCTCCTCTGTCCCCCTACCCCCCACAGCACACTCACTCTGCAAATTTTGGGGGCCCCTTCCATAAAAAAAAGTTGCAATACTATAGTAACATGTATTTGGAAATGTAAAAAATAACTAGTGAAAATTAATTTGTAATAATTTGAAAATACACCAAATACATTATTTAAAAACATTAAATGCTTTACTGGTCTGTCTACATTTGCAATTACATAATGGGCTGTTGCTGGGTGATGGTTGGTGCTGCTGTTGCCCAGGGCTGGGTGTGGAGCGGGCTCTTGGGGGTGCCCGGCTCACAGGGGCTGGGCTCAGGACTGTGGGGAGATGGTGTCAGAGGTTGTCTGTCTCAGAGGGGCTCGCCTCAGAGCTGGGGTCTGGGGTGGGGATGGGGTCGGGGGTGCCCGGCTCAACGGGGCTGGGCTCGAGCTGGGGTCGGGGGTGAGGGAGATGGTGTCAGGAGTGCCCACCTCAGAGCAGCTGGGCTCAGAGCTGGGGTCAGGGCTGTGGGGATGGGGTCAGGGTGCCCCCCTCAGAGCAGCTGGGCTCAGAGCGGGGGGTCAGGGCTGTGGGGGATGGTGTCGGGGGTGCCCACCTCAGAGGGGCTGGGCTCAGAGCTGGAGGTCAGGGCTGTGGGGAATGGGGTCAGGGGTGTCCAGCTCAGTGGGGCTGGGCTCAGAGCTGGGGGTCAGGGTTATGGGAAGAATGGGTACAGGGGGGTGTCCGGATCAGAGATGCTGGGCTCGGAGCTGGGGGGTCAGGGCTGTGGGGGGAATGGGTACAGGGGGGTGTCCGGATCAGATGGGCTGGGCTCTGGGATGTGAGGGGGGTGGTGTCGGGGGGGTGCCCAGGTCCGAGGGGCTGGGCTTGGAGCTGGGGGTCAGGGCTGGGTGGGGAGGATGGGTTTGGGGGGGGTGTCCAGCTCAGAGGGGCTGGGCTCGGAGCTGGGGTCAGGGCTGTGGGGATGGGTTTGGGGTGCCCATCTCAGTGGGGCTGGGCTTGGAGCTGGGGGTCAGGGCTGGGCCTGGGGGGTAATGGGGTCAGGGGGTGCCTGACAACCACCTCCCTGAGACCCCCCCAATCCAACCCCCCCTTCCCTGGCCCCTGACCGCCCCTCCCCCCACAGAACCTGTGCCCCCTGAGTGTCCCCGGGACTCCCTGCCACTTAGCCACCCCCCCGGCCCCGGCTGCTTACCCCCCGCTCACTGCGCGCCTCGAGAAGCGGCCCTGCCCAGTGAGGCAGCCGCGTGGCTCCGGAGGGGGCTGAGCTCTTCCCCGCTCAGAGCCGCGTGGTGAGGGGAGGAGCCGCTCGGCCCGGAGCTCGCAGCCCCGCCCCCTCCCCACGCGGCTCTGAGCTGGGCGGAGCTCAGCCCCGCCCCCCCCCAGCCAAGCTGCTGCTGCGCTGTGTAGGACCTGGGCGCGAACAAGCGGAGGAGGAGCGGCTCGTCTTCTGCAGCCAGGGCGGGGCCGCGCTACCGGTAAGGGGCCCCCCCTCTCCCTGAAGCGGAGCCTAGAGCGCGGCCCTGCCCCGGCTGCAGGGGACGGGCCGCTCCTCGGCTCGCAGCGGCAGGATGAGCTGGGGCCCCAGCCTTTTGTTGCCCCAGGCACCAGCTTGTTTTGCTGGTGCCTAGAGCCGCCCCTGCCGGGCGGGGAGGGGGGAAGCTCCAGCCCTGGCGGCGGCGGCGGGGGGGGCGCTCCAAGCAGGGGAGAAAACATTGGTGGGGCAGAGCCCCTGCTTGGGAATATTCCTGGGGCTAAAGCCCCAGAGCCCCATATAAGTCGGCGCCTATGCTCCCAATACATTTCAGAACCTGCCCTTAGAAGTCCCACACAGAAATCACTGGAAATGGAAAATGGCCTGGTCTGGAAGTTGGTCCAATAAAAGATATTACCTCACCTACCTTGTCGCTATTCTGGAAAAGCAGGTGGCCTGTTTCTGGTGGGTGAAGTCTGACACACAGTGGTCCGGGTCCTGAACTGCACTAGGATGGGGAAATGTAATTAATTAATTTAAATTACTTGAGCAAGACTGGCAGGTGCAGACAAACTCTGCTTAGTACCACTGAATTGGGGGAGCTCAGAGCCCTCTTTCCACCTTCCTGACCCTGGGGCCAGCCCTGGTACAATTTGGCCCCTGGAGTAACTTAGTGCAGCCTCAGGGCTACTTTAAATTTTGTGAGCTGGAACGATTCCATAAAGATCATTCTGGCAGTCAAGGATCATTGGAGCTCCATTTGTTCCCCTGCCCCAGCAAGCCTCCACCCACCCCCCAGGGAATAGAGAAGGTTGGGGAGCTATGTTGGGTTCCCACCACCCAAGGATTCCCTGACATCAGAGGAACTCCCAGCTGCCCCTTTGGAAAGGCTTTCAGGCTGGTTTGTGTTGCTTCAGCAATATGAAGGGGCTGGCATGGGGGCAAGAGATGTGACCCATTGCCCCTACTACAGGAGTCATTAATAAAAAGGCAAGGCAAGGTGCCCAGACAAAGGCTGCACCTCTAGAGCATCAGAAAGAAACTGGCCTCCCTCAGCTTCTGGTCAGCATCCAGTGCAGCCTTCCCTGACAACCTCAGCTAGCCAGTCTCTCTCTCTCTCCCTGGCTTCCCTCCTCAAGGAAGGCTCTGGAAAAGAGCAACAAAGAGTCCTGTGGCACCTTATAGACTAACAGATGTATTGGAGCATAAGCTTTCGTGGGTGAATATCCACTTTGTCAGACACATGTGGATGACAAAGTGGGTATTCACCCATGAAAGCTTATGCTCCAATACATCTGTTAGTCTATAAGGTGCCACAGGACTCTTAGTCTGGCTCTGGAAAAGAGCAACAAACATGGCTACCCCTCTGATTCTGGAAAAGAGGTGGGTCTTATAGGATGCCCTGATGGAAAGCCAAGCTCTAGGAGAGCAAGTTCCAAAGCCCAGGACCCCATCATAAGAATGCTCTGCCTTCAAGAATTTCCACTTGTTTGTACCTGCAGCATAGGTGCCTTAGATGAGCTCAGCTGCAGAGTTCATGTCCCAGTAGAGAGACAGTCTCTGAGAATAAGCTGAATGCTGCGGTTTGTCTGGGCTGTGAGAAATATCCACAACCACAGAACCTGTGGCTTTCACAATTCAGCTCCGGATGATCCAAACTGACCCCACTTCATGGCAGCCCTATTAAATACTGCATTGCATTGCTGGCACAGAGCAGTTTTCACCCAGTTTGTAAGAAAGTAGCTCAATGAGTGCTGACATTTCTAAATTCCATGCACTGATTCTTTCGACAAAATATGTGGAACTTCAAAAGAGTGACTGTCTCAGTGCCAAACCTGCCACTGCACAAAAATATTGTAAAATTGCTAAAATTGGGGGCTTCACAAGAGTTCAGAGTGAAATGGCAAACATTTCTGTGAAAACCAGGTAGGGGTTTGTTGGTTGGTTGGTTGATTTTTGCAGTCTCAGTCACAAAGTTGAAGATGAGGATAACAAAGGAAGGGATAAAAAAATATTCTCTTTGGACAAGAAGCCTTCCAGGGCTCATACACCAAAATATTCTGACCTGGGTGCCTAAAATCCATACTTAGGCCATGTAAGGGTGTTGATATACCCCTGTGGCACCTCCTGCTGGTCATCCTCAGCAATTAGCTCATTTTCCAGCCAGGAGCACCCTCTGCAGGCCAGTGATCCACCTTACCTCACTCTGGCTCCTGTGTCCCTCCCAGTGCCCCTTTAATTGGGTGCTGCCCCCTAGCAGTACTCCCACAGTTCTGGGTCTCCCCCTCCCAGGGGAACCCCCACCCACTATCCCCACTTCACCTCAGTCTTAGGCTACTGTCAGTCCCCATCTAGCCCCCGCTCACTGGGGCAGATTGCCTATGATGGGTGATGTACACTGCCAGGGCCGGCTCCAGACCCCAGCGTGCCAAGCGCGTGCTTGGGGCGGCGTGCCGGCGGGAGGGCGGCAGGCGGCTCCAGTGGAACTCCCGCAGGCATGCCTGCGGAGGGTCCGCTGATCCCGTGGCTCCGGTGGAACTCCCGCAGGCATGCCTGCGGATGGTCATCTGGTCCCGCGGCTTCGGAGGAGCATCCGCAGGCGTGCCTGCGGGAATTCCACCAGAGCCACGGGATCAGCGGACCCTCCGCAGGCACGTCTGCAGGAGGTCCAGCGGAGCCGCGGAACCGGCGACCGCCAGAGCGCCCCCCCGCGGCGTGCCGCCCTGCTTGGGGCGGCGCAATTCCTAGAGCCACCCCTGTACACTGCTGTTGCATCGCAGGCGTATATGAACAAAGCTCAACAATCTGTGTGATTGGCAGCAAAGTCATTTATTTCTCTCCAGCATGCTCTTATATACAATTAAGGTCAAGCAATCAAGCAATTGCTAATTGGTTAACAAGGTACAAACAAGCACAGCTGTGACTTCATAGGGTAATTGTCATCCCGTCCCACTTTCTAATTTATTATCCTGTTTACTGCCTACCAGTAGATAAGAACTAGCCTCATCCTAGAAACTTGCATGTCAGTTTCTCACACTCCCTAACACCAAGTTAGCAACATATTCCCACACACTGCAAAGGGGGTTTTGGACCTGCTGCCTTTGCCTACCCATGGGCTGTCCCCTGCAACCCAGTACCTAATAGGCCTTACCAGGCCTGCAGCCTGGGGCTTTCCTAGGCCAGAGTGCCCAGCTCCTCTGGGCCTTCTCCAGTCTAGGTTCCTTACTTAGCACCTTACAGCCAGGCCCTTCTCCCTCTACAGGCAGAGGGAGACTGACTAGGCTCCTGACTCAGTGCCTCTTATAGGGGCCAGCTGGGCCTGATTGCAGCTTGGCCACAACTGAGCCTACCTTCCCTAATCAGCCTGGGCTTCTTGCCCCAGCCACAGCCCTCTCCTGGGCTGTTTTTAACCCTGTCAGGGCAGGAGCAGGTAACCACCCCGCTACAGGCCACTACACAGAAACAGACATATTTCCAGAAACACTGTGTATCCCCAGCCCCCCTGAAGTTCACATGAATTACAGATGCTCACAGTACTGGGTTTACAATGGTGCCAGTGGTGCCATGGTGCCAGACCCATGCTCAAAAGGGTCCCTGGCATGGCTTGCTCCACTTGCGCTGTGCCCCGAACCGCTGGCTCCTCTCCACCCCCTGGCTCCTCCCACCGTTTGCTCCTCTCAGCCGGCTGGCCAGCCCAGGACTCCTCCCCACCCTTGTCACTGGCAGGCAAATCCAGCACCTCAACACACACAGACCTCCCCCACTGCCCAGTGCCCCCCCCAACAGACCCTCCACTGCCTAGCACCCCAAAACACACAAACGTTCCCCACTGCTGAGCACCCACCGCCTCCTCACAGCCCACACACACACACAGCAAGGTCCAGGGGGCACTGGGCATAGGGAGTGGGGGATGTTGGGTGGGGGATGATCTGGTGCAGCACAGGCCTGCCCGTGAGGGGAAGAGGCATGCTGGCAGCACAGGGCCAGGCAGGCCAGTGTGCGTCTGGCGGCTGCTGGTTTGTAAACAGTGCCCTCGCAATGGGCTGGGCAGAGCAGGGCCACCCCTGCCATGCCATGCCCCATTGCCCCTGGCCAGCCCCTCGCTCCGGGGACCAACCTCCCTGCATCGTGCGCCATTGTCCCAATGGGGGCCCACAAATATTTTTGGCGCCAGGCCCACAAAAGGTTCATCCAGCCCTGGATGCGCCACAGTTTTCTCTTTAGGGGCCTAAATATGGATTTGGGAGTCTAATTTTAGGCACATAGGTTTGGAAATGTTGGCAGTAACCAATAAACTCATGCTTCATGCTAGGCCTGGGCTGCATCACCTAATTGCTGGGAGATTTGGTTTTGATGTCTCAATTGGTGGCAAATTCGACTGGTGATGTGCAGTGCTGTTCATGGGGCTTGAGCTAAAGGGTACACAGAGGCCTCGACAGTCTCCAAGGCTGACAAGCGAGGACACTTCACTAGTGCTAAAATCCACAGGTTTGTTTAAATAGCGTGTTAGATATTAACACTAGACAGGCAGTGTGGTCAGATAGCTAGGACGCAGGAGTCTGGAAACCTTGGTTCTAGTCCCAGCTTTGGCCTACTGTGTGACCACCTCCTGCCTCTGTTTCCCCTCACACCCTTTGTACAGCACCCAGCACAGTGGGGCCCTGATCTCTATCCAATTTTCATGGGGTAATACAGATAGCGATAACATAGAAGTATGTTTTGAATATAAGTTGTATGACAAATGACCACCACACTGGAAATAATCTCACAAGACGACATCTAAGAAAAAAAGCCAGAGACAAACATGGGGGCTGTGAAGGTTTCAGGGTCCATGGCCCTGTAGCAAATTCTCTGTCCCCCCAACGCAGATAACATTTCTCAGCTGGGGTGTCTCCAGCTGAAGAAGGGTAATCCACCCATTAGTCCTGCCTGCACCCGACAGCAACAAGGCAATTAACATTCATAAAAGAGGAACTGATACCCTGGGAGGAGGGAGTGAATATTCCAGCAGAGCAATGTATCTAGCCATGGCCTGGTAGGCTCTGCATTGCTTTCCCCAATCCCCTGAAGTTATTGCAGGCATCTGTGTCTAGATAGGAACATTTTCACACCACCATCCACAACACAGCCTGGCCCCCTGTCAGATATCAAAGTCCAAGTTATATTTTCATCTTCTGGCCTCCTGGCCAGTCACATCAGGCTGTATCATCCCTGTTCTCCAGCTGGATGCTACGGAAGACAATCAGTGTCCATTCTACAGCATTCCACTAGATGTCAGTACAACCTAAGGAGGGAGGATGGCAACTTGCTTATGGCATTGTCCCCAAAGGTCAACATGGCAAACATGGAGTCATGCAGCAACATCAAAGCAGCACTAATGACCTAGGAGAGAATTGAACTGGTCACAGCAAAGCC
The DNA here is from genome assembly GCF_016161935.1 of Mauremys reevesii. Classification (NCBI taxonomy): domain Eukaryota; kingdom Metazoa; phylum Chordata; order Testudines; family Geoemydidae; genus Mauremys; species Mauremys reevesii. The sequence continues at coordinate 22,807,722 of NC_052637.1, forward strand.
AGTTCTTCAGTGAGGCCCAGAAGCAGCCTGGTCTAATGGACTAGGTACAAGCCTGGCAGCCAATTCATTTCCCAGCTCTGTTGCACACTTAGTGTGAGGCCTTGCACTAATTGTTCAGGGTCAGGTTTTCACAGCCATTCAGCACCCACAATTGCGCTGGATTTTCAGAAGTCCTCAGGACCCAGCCTGCACCCAATCGGCTGAGCGCTTTCCAAAAAAACGAGCCTTTAATCCATATGTCACTCAGCTTCCCCTTCTGTAAAATAGGAATAACACAACCTACCAGACAGGTGTGGTGTGAGTTAGTTAAAAGGCTGCTTTCCAGATGTAGTGAATGCCTGCAGTGCCCATTGACTTCTGTGTGATTTATGGGTGGCCAATGCTGCAGAAAATCAAGCTACTATTGTTTGAACAGTGCTTGGTAGATAGGACACTGGAGATATTACATTGTAATGGTAATAACTGTATCCTAGACTGAAACATGTCTGCTTTCTGCTGTTCTGCACACAGGTTTTGTCCCAGTATAACTATTTCAGTAGGGGGTGATTTTTTTTTGACCAAACTACTATCAATGAGATTCAAAGACTGCTAATGTTTGTAGAACTTTTTGGGGTTTGGGGGAAAGCTTTGGATCTGTCCTGAGCTTATCTGAATTTGCATGGTTGGCATTAGATGTAGATGATTTAGGTGAGCATCTTGTTATATCTATGATTAAAAGGACATGAAATTAAAGTATTGTGATACTAACATAAGAACCAATAGTCCATCTAGCCCAATATCCTGTCTTGACAGTGGCTGGTGCCAGGTGCTTCAGAGGGATTGAACATAACAGGGCATTTATCAAGTGATCCACCCCTTCTTGTCTATTCCCAGCTTATGGTAAACAGAGGCAAGGGACACCTAGAACATGGGGGTGCATCCCTGATCATCTTGGCTAATAGCCATTGATGGACCTATCCTGCATGTACTTATCTAATTTTTTTTTTAACCCAGTTATAGTTTTGGCCTTCACAATATCCCCTGACAATGAGTTCCACAGATTGACTGTGCATTGTATGAAGAAGTACTTCCTTATGCCTGCTGCCTATTAATTTCATGGGGTGACTCTGCTTCGTGCGTTATGCAAAGGGGTAAATAATACTTCCCTATTCATTTTCTCCACATCAGTCATGATTTTATAGACCTGTGATCATCTCTGGAGACTTTTTTTTTAAATTGGCATCACATTAGCTATCCTCCAGTCATCTGCTCCAGAGGATGATTTAAATTAGAGGTTACACACCACAGTTAGCAGTTCTGCAATTTCACATTTGAATTCCTTCAGAACTCTTGGGTGAATCCCATCTGGTCCTGGTGACTTATCACTGTTTAATTGATCAGTTTGTTCCAAAACCTCCTCTGCTGACACCTCAGTCTGGAACAATTCCTCAGATCTGTCACCTAAAAAGAATGGCCCAGCTGTGGGAATTTCTCTCCACCCTCTGCAGTGAAGACCAATGCAAAGAATTAATTTAGCTTCTTCGCAACAGCCTTGTCTTCCTGAGTGCTCCTTTAGACCCTTGATTGTCCAGCAGCCTGACTGATGGGCAGGTTTCTTGCTTCTCTTGTACTTAAAAATTTTGCTGTTAGTTTGCGTCTTTTGCTAGCCGCTCTTCAGATTATTTCTTGGCCTGCCTGATTATACTTTTATACAGGACTTGCTAGTGTTTATGCTCCTTTCTATTTTGCTCAGGAGGATTTGATTTTCAGTTTTTAAAGGGTGTCTTTTTGCTTCTAAACTGCCTCTCTTTTACTCTGTTGCTAAGCCCTGGTGGCATTGTGGTGTTTTTCGGTCTTCTTACAGGTTTTTTTATATGGGGTATACATATAATTTGAGCCTTTCTTATTGTGTATCTAAATAGTTTCCATGCAGCTTACAGGCTTACACTCTTGTGACTGTCCCTTTAAATTTCTGCTTAACTAGCTTACCCATTTTTTAAAAGTTCCCCCTTTTGAAGTTTAATGCTATTGTGGTGGGTTTCTTTGGTAATTCCCCCCTGCAAGAACATTACATTTAATTACATGATGATTGCTCTTTCTGCACGGTTCAGTTAGGCTTTGTCTACACTACCAAGTTGTGCCAACTACACTTATATTGACACCCAAAAGTTGACTTAATAAAAATCAGAAAAGATTGCTCACACTAGCGCCCTCTGGCAACAGATCACATCCACATTGGGGGAACCATCATCAACAGTGTGAGCAATGCACTGTGGGTATGTATCCCACAGTGCAGGGTGACACCTTCTGTCACTAGGTGTTGTGGGAAGGCGGAGTGGATCACGATGCATCTTGGGACCGTGTTAAATGTCTTCTCATGCATTGCTTTGTGTCCAAGCCCTCCATAGGCTTGTGGCTATCTTTCGTGCCATATTTTCAATGGCCATTTTTTGCCATGCAGCCTGGCATCTGTAGCGAGAAGGAATGGACCCCTCACTTCTATCCTATGCTCTGTTAAGTGCCATGAGGACATCACGCATGGCCGTGCACTTAATCGTGAAATTACTGACAGAGGAAGACTCACAGGTACCTGACATTCTGCGTGATATGGATAGCAGTAACTTTACATTGCTTTTGGGTACATAGGGTAAATCATCACTTTTGGGCTAGGGAAACCTGCACTGAATGGTGGGATTGTATCATCATGCAGGTGTGGGATGAAGAGCAGTGGCTACAGAACTTTTGGATGTGTAAAGCCACGTCTTGGAACTGTGTGGTGAGCTGTCCCCAGATCTGCGGCGCAAGGACACCAGAATGAGAGCTGCCCTCTCAGTAGAGAAGTGTGTGGCAATCGGTGTCTGGAAGCTGGTGACTCCAGATTGCTACCGGTTGGTCTCAAATCAATTTGGAGTGGGGAAGTTGACCATTGGGGCTGCATTAATGCAAGTGTGCAGGGCAATAAATCACATCCTGCTACAAAGGACCGTGATTCTGGCAAATGTGTGCGAAATAGTGGACAACTCTACAGAGATGGGTTTCCCTAACTGTGAAGGGGTGATAGATGGCACACACATTCCAATTTTAGCACCAGACCACCTTGGAACAGAGTACATCAATAGGAAAGGGTACTTCTCCATGGTGTTGCAGGTACTTGTGGATCACCATGGGCATTTCACAGACATCAATGCAGGGTGGTCTGGAAAGTTGCATGACAGACGTATCTTCAGGAACACTGGCCTGTACAGAAAGCTGTAAGTGGGGACTCTCTTTCCAGACCACAAGATTACAGTGGAGGATATGGAAATGCCCATAGTGATCCTGGGAGACCCGGCTTACCCCTGACAGCCCAGGCTCATGAAACTTTATACAGGACACCTGGACAGCAATAAGGAGCATTTCAACAACAGGCTGAGTAGGTGCCGGATGACAACTGAATGTGTCTTTGGCAGATTAAAGGCACGCTGATGTTGCCTTTATGGCAGGTTAGACCTTAATGAGGAGAATACGCCCATGGTCATAACCGCATGCTGCACTTTGCATAATGTCTACGAATTTAAGGGTGAAATGTTTGCTCAGGGGTGGAGCGCTGAGGCAGAGTGCTTGCTTGCTGAGTTTCAGCAGCCAGATACCAGGGCTGTCAGAGGAGCCCAGAGCGTGGCAATTCAAATCAGGGAAGCTTTGATGAAGCACTTTGACAACGAGCAGCATTAACATTTATCTTTGCTTCCATGGTGCATTCCAGATTTTTTTCCTCAGAGGCTATGTTGACATTTGGGGCCGCATATCCCAGTAAGAAAATGATTAAAATGTCTGTACATGTACTTGTAGTGATTGCAATATGAATTTGTAGAAAACAAAATAAAGATAATTTATCATTATAAAGCTTTGCCTTTATTGATCAAGAAAAAGCACAGTGATACTCAAACCACAGATGCTTGCTGGGAAAGGCGGGACTGGGAAAGGGCAGACACTCACAACTGTGTGTCGGTCCAGCTATCATTGTGGAAGTTGTGCGAGGGGGTGGAGTGAAGGGAAAACTGAGGAGTCCCAGAAAGTGGAAAGGAATGTGCGGGCAGAGTGTGGGGGGGCGGTCCTGGTAAAGAATTGTGCATGTGCTGCAATGGAGGTCGAGCCTGGGCCTGCTCACTCTGCAGCATTATTAAAGACTTGAGCATCTCTGTTTGCTCCTCCATTACTTTTATCATCTGCCTAGTTGCAAATGCTTGACTCTCTTTTCTGTCCTGCCTTTTGGCTTCCCAGCACTCCTTTCATTCCCTTTTCTCTGTAGTGGAGCACTGCAGTACCTCCCGGAACATGTCGTCTTTGATGCATCTTGGCCTCTTTCTTATCTGGCAGAGATGGTCGGCAGGGATGTGTGGCGTGTTCCTGAAGGCCACATCTGGTGAAGCACAGGGGACAATGCACAGAAGCGGGATTGTTAAATTCAAGCACAGCATTGAAACATTTCATTTATATGCACCTTTTGCAACATACCAATCACTTTCTCACTGACCCTTGCCAGGCACACATCTCTACAAACACCCAAAACATAGTGAGCGTTGGCCAGGGGGGCTGCACCTGGACAGAAGAACATATAGTCTTTGAAGGGGTTGCAGTGCAGCTTTACGGGGAAATAATTCTAAAATTATCCCACACTTTTCCACAGGCAAGGGTCATTCTAGCAGACATCTCACTGCTGAGGGTAAGCAGGGAAACCAGGGTACATCTACTGCATGCTTGGCGGCTTCCACCTTGCTCTATATACAGCTCACCTATGTGCTGCTTTGATCCCTGCACAAGTGATTGCCGAATGGCGTGGGAACTGTCCTACTATGAGAGAAGGAACAAAGCTGCTCTGGCACAGAACCTGTGGCAGAGGATTGGCAAGTACCTCCAGGAAACTTTCCTGGAGATCTTGCTGGATGATTCCTGTGAGATCCCCATGTGCATCAACACCCTGCTCCACCTGTGGCAAAGTACCTTTTTCTCCTCAGCAGGCTCAGTCCTTTTTAGCCTTGGAGACACAGGCTTGGGCAAAGCAAACCCTTCCAGGTAGCACAGGGTCTGGCTGATCCTTCCCTCAGTCAGTCCCTTGTGCTTGTTTTCTCCCCTTCTGGGGACAGAGTGCAGCCTTCCTTGCTGGAAGGGTTCAGAGCCTTGCTTCACCTAACTTGCTGGCTGCTTCTCTCACTCTCCCCCCTGCTTCCACGCCAGGGAGGGTTTAAAAAGGTCTCCAGCAGTTGGAGCCAGCTGAACCTAATTAGTTCCCTGGTACCCCTTTTCCAGCTGAACCTTATTTCCCCATGGTTCTCTCTCCTCAGTGGATTGGAGAGGCCTTTTAACCCCCTGGGACTAATTACTACCCCTCCTTTTGTAGCCATTTGTCCTGGGTTTGCCACACACCATACCAATTAGCTACACACGGAAATGTCCAGCTCACAGAAACACAGTCAGACTCTTACATTTCTCTGCCCTGAACCCACCTCCGCACTACACAAGCCACAGTCACTTACTAGGCATCTCATCTCCTGCTTCTTGTTTGCTGGAGAGCAACTGCTGAGATTGGCTAGGCACCTCAGGAGTGGAGAAAAGTTCTTGGCTGCCTGCCCCACCGGGCAACCCTGCTGGGAATTGCACATCCCCGTCTAGCTCCACCTCTTCATCAATAACTTCATTCTCTAGGTTAGGTTCTCTTTCCGACACCTCTGTTCCCTCTGAAGTATCCATGGGGCTCTTGGTGGTGGAGGTGGGGTCACCACCAAGGAGACAGTCGAGATCCTTATAGAAATGGCAGGTCTTAGGTGCAGCACTGGAGCAACGGTTTGCCTCCCTCACCTTACGGTACACCTGCCTCAACTCCTTTATCTTTGATCTGCAAGGCAGCGTGTCCTGATCAAAGCCTTTTCACACAAGCCTTGAGAAATGTGCCCATAGGTATCCCAATTCCTATGGGTCAAGCGCAGCTGGGACTGCACAGACGCCTCTCCCCATACACTGATCAGATCTAACAACTCCACAGTGGTCCAGGCAGGAGACCGTTCGGTGCAATAGCCAGCCATGGTAACCTGTGAAGACATGATGAGACCTTCCCACACTGAACCAGCAAGCAGGAAATGGAATTTAAAATTCCCAGGGCTTGCAAGGGGGAGGGGCGGATTGTTGTTTACCTGGCTGCAGGGCAGCGGAGTTCAAACTGCTGACCAGAGCGGTCAGGGTGGGCATTGTGGGACACTTCCTGGAGGCCAAAGCGATGAAAGCAGGTGTGGTATCTACTCTGGCTCTTCGTCAATAATAAAAGGAAGGGAAAAGAAAAAAAGTTTCTCATAGGGGTGGAAGTATTTTGTCACCGAAACTGGGCATTTTTCCTGACAAAAGTTGCATCGCAGTGTGTAAGCACTCACTGTTTTGTCATCAGAAGGCAGTTTTTGGTGACAAAACTTGGTAGTGTAGACAAAGCCTTATACTCACCTTTTGGACCAGATCCTGTGCTCCACTTGGGACTAAATCAAGAAGTGCCTTTCCCCTTGTGGGTTCCAGGACTAGCTCTAAGAAGCAGTCATTAATATGATGAAAGGATGAATGAAGTCCCAGTGAGCTTGCAAGAATCAATCAAATGGTGAGAAAGCAGGTATCCATCCCCTGGATAAGTAACCAAGTATTTCCCACCTCAGCATCATTCAGCAGACCACTGAAGTCCCATTGACTTCAAAAGATCTCAAGCACATGCCAAACATTAAACATGGTTAAGTGCTTGGCCGAACAGGAACGGACTTAAGCATGTGCTTAAACACTTTGCAGAATCGGGGTTGTAATGACAATAGCAGCCGTGTGAATTAATCATTAATTATCCTTCACTGGCATTGCTCTTTGAACCAGTGGGTGACCAGATGCTAGAGCAGATTTAACTCAATTAGCTGGGTCTCTTACCCACCCCACCCCAAGATGCTCTCCTGAGACTCAAACTGCGAGCCAGGGGGCTGGGGGGGGTCCATAGGCAGTAGCTCTTGCAAATGAGCCAAAAGTGAACCTCCCTTGTGCTGAACCCGTCGAAGCCATACTCCTAACAGCTCTCACTCAGCATAGCCAACAGCAGAGGAAGAGACTGCTTACCCACTAATCCACTTATATGGTGGACTCTTCAATGCAAAGCCACCACCACAGAAGGCACAACCCTGGGCCAGATAGCTGGAACTTGGTGTGCTCACCGCACAGAAGAAGGCAAGGACACATGGTGCTGGTTTTAACCAGGCTACAATGTTATTAGTCAAATTACATGAGGGACAGCCCGGTGAGTCACTCACACCCCCTGGATCCCTTGCCAATCCTGGTGGTTCCTACCCTAAGCGGCACCAATCATCACACTAGGAGAGTCTCTGGCTGCCTTCACTCACCCACCTGCATCCCTTCCCCCTTTCCGGGGTTGAGGCAAGAGGGGACCTTGCCCCCAGCCAGCACCACCACCAAGCGTATAATGTGGATCAAACATCCCTATTCATTATTTTGTTAAACCATTTTATCTTGTGCTACACGGGGATACATCTGTACTAGTGGGAATATTTGTACACACATCTCTAGTGCCTAGTACACTAGCAACAATTTTGCCTAGTTCATGTACTGAACAGGGAACTTGTAAGCATCTGCTCTAATACATGGCCTGGTTTTGGTTTCACATGGCCTGGTCTCTGGTTTCTAATACATGGCCTGGTCTCTGGTTTAGGCCTCAACTCTTGCACCAGGCCCAGCGCTCCAGGCTCTCTCTCTTTACTACATACTGGGGTAGTTCCCTGGCCCCTGGTTTGCATTTGCTCCAGTGCCCCAGTCTCATAAGGAGATGCCCTCGGCGTGCCCACTATGTTACCTTTTCATATCTGGAGCCTAAATCAGTGAGTTCCTGCACTGGGCACCTGCCAAAAGTTGCGACAACTAAATGACTCTCACATAGACACTCTCCAAACTGTGTGCTCCAGCAAAGGGAGAATTCCAGCCCTCTAGCTTCATAAAACTCAGCCAGAGGGGAAAGTAAGCCGGTCCAGTCCAGTCCGGTCCGACATACCGGCAAGAGCCAGTACGCTGTGCTGGACCGCACCGGCTTCCACGGCGGGGATTGAAAGGGCTCTGGGCTCCACGGGCAGCCCAGAGCCCTTTGAATCCCAGCCGCAGCTGAGATTTAAAGGGCTCAGAGCTCCCCGCGGGTGTGAGCAGCCCAGAGCCCTTTGAATCCCAGCCGCCACTCTGGCAGCCAGGCTGGGGCCGGGATTTAAAGGGTTCAGAGCTCCCCGCGGCTGCAGGCGGCCCAGAGCCCTTTGAATCCTGGCCGCCGCTCTGGCGGCCGGGCTCGGGCCAGGATTTAAAGGGCTCGGGGCTCCCCTCAGCAGCAGGAGCTCTGGGCCCTTTAAATCCCTGCCCCAGCCCCGCAAAGCTCCGTGTTCCTCCCAGCCGCTGGAGCCCCGGGCCCTTTAATTTGCCCCTGAGGGCTCCCAGCCACCTCTTCAGCTGGGATCCCCTGGTTGATTTAAAGGCTCTGGGTCTCCCAGCCAGAGCTGGTGCCCCAGGGCCTTTAAATCTTGAGAAGCAACGCCTCTTCCAGATGAGGCCACGCCTCTTCCAGATGAGGCCACGCCCCCCCCTCCGGACTCCGGCGGTACTGGTAAGTCCTGTAAGTTACTTTCACCCCTGAACTCAGCCCTTAGGTTTCACTGCCAAGAAGGTAAAAAAACCCAACCAACATCTGCATCTATGGGGGGGGGGAATTCCTTCCTAGCCCCAAAGCAGCAACTAGCACAGCCTGGTGAGAGGGTTAGCTCCTGGAAACCAGCGAACAGGAAGTGGCCCTGAGCACATAGCTCTTATCATAGCTCCAAAACTCATGCCAAATCCCATGAGACCTCAAACTTACCCTGGAAGTCTCACAGGACTGGGCCCATCCTGTCCTTCCTCCCCTACCCCCCTCATCATGGGAGCCAGTAAAATACACCCCTCAGGAGGACTGGGGCCCTCAGCTCTCTCCAATGGAACAGTGAACGTGCAAGGTGTGGGCGAGAGAAGAAGGCAGAAAGGAAGACGTGAATTTATCTATAGAACAGAGATAACACTCTCTGAAGAGAAAGGAAGAGAAACTGGGTGGGAATGGACAGGGTGGGCATTAGCCAGGTGCTCTCCTCTGTTAGGAAACTTGCTGGGATATTTAAACCTTTCCTTTTGAATCTCGGGGAGCAGGTGCAAAGCATTAAGCAAGGGCGTGGCAGGTGGAATCTGAGCAGCCCTTTGTCCTTGATCTCAGTGCAGAGAGATTACACCTCCAGAAAATAAAAAGGAAAGGCTTTAGTGTAATCCTAGTATTGAGGAGCTGCAGTCAAGAGCAGGCTTGGAAAATTAACAGGTCTAATCAAGGTTCTGTACCGACGCTCATTCATGCAAATGTGGAACAGCTCCACAGGAATGCAATTAGTGTCCAGCGTTTATCTCATGCTGGTAATTTTTTTAGTGCTCTCATTCCACAGCTACCTGGCAAGATTGCTTCCATGCCAATATTGATACTAAATGATCTACTGTCACCACTGCAGTTCTCCAGTACGATTGCTCTTGTCGTGTAGATAGCTCCTACTGTGACAGTTTTCTCCTGCATCAAAGGGTTTTTGCCAAGGAAACTCACTTTCTAGAGGCTTTTCTGATGGGAGCAGGAAAGTCAATTGACAACTCCAGGCAAAGATTAAAGTGATGTTGTACCAAAAAGAGTGAGGCGTATACATTCAGGGACACTGCATCAGCACCACGTGTCCCATTTAGTCTATCTGGCCCGCTTATGAGGGCACCTTACCAGGGGCGGCTCTAGGAATCCCGCCGCCCCAAGCAGGGCGGCGCGCCGCGGGGCGCGCTCTGGCGGTCGCTGGTCCCGCGGCTCCGGGGGACCTCTTGCAGACATACCTGCGGAGGTCCCGCTGGTCCCGCGGCTCCGGTGGAGCATCCGCTGGCATGCCTGGGGGAGGTCCACCCGAGCCGCGGGACCAGCGAACCCTCCGCAGTCATGCCTGCGGGAGGTCCACCGAAGCCGCGGTACCAGCGGACCCTCCGCAGTCATGCCTGCGGGAGGTCCACTGGTCCCACGGCTCCGGTGGAGCATCCGCTGGCATGACTGCGGAAGGTCTGCCGGAGCCGGCTGCTGCCCTGCCGGCAAAATGCCGCCCCAAGCGCGCGCTTGGCGCGCTGGGTCTGGAGCCAGCCCTGCACCTTACAAGCTTTAATGTATTTACCCTCACAACAAATCTGCGAGGTAGGATGGTGCTATTATTCATGTGGTAAAGACAGGAGACTTAGGCACAGAGAGGTTACATGACTCATCCACTGTCTCCCCCTGAGGTTGTACTGACATCTAGTGCAATGTAGGAAATCTGCAGCAAAGCAGGGACTTGAAGTCAGGTCTGCCAAGTCAGCCCCTAACCCAGGGGTGGGTAACCTGAGCCTGAGAAAGAGCCAGAATTTACCAATGTACATTGCCAAAGAGCCATTGTAATACATCAGCAGCCTCTCATCAGCTCTTCCCCCCACCCCACCGCTTCCAGCACCTCCCACCCACCGGCAGCCCTGCCAATCAGCACCTCCCACTCCCTCCCCGCACCTGCTGATCAGCTGTTTCATGGCGTGCAGGAGGCACTGGGGGGGGGGAGGAGGAGGAGTGACGGCATGGCAGGCCCAGGGGAGGGGGCAGGAAGGGGTGGAGGGGGGCAGGGCCTGTGGCAGAGTCAGGGGTTGAGCAGTGAGCACCCCCCGGCACATTGGAAAGTTGGCGCCTGTAGCTCCAGCCCCAGACTCGGTTCCTATACAAGGAGCCGCATATTAACTTCTGAAGAGCCGCATGTGGCTCCGGAGCCACAGGTTGGCCACCCCTGGCCCAACCACTGGACTGTCCTTCTAGTGAGATGCAGGGGGTCCAGTGTAGCACAAGAAGGGGAGAGTGACAACACTGGGGGCCATTTGGTTTTCAGAGAAGATGATTACAAGTGAAACTCACCCCTGTGCCAAGGGGGTAGTACAAGGGCTATGCACTGTTTGAATCCCTCTTAAGCTTGATATAAATGGCTCATAGTGTTAGTGCAGCCTCCCTGCCCAGGAGTGAATTTCACTGTCAGGATCCGAGTCTCATTTACACTAAGGCCAGATTTTCAAAATTATTGAGGTAGCTAAAAATGCAGATGGGGACAAGGGGGAACTAGGCTCCTAAGTGCTGTTGAAAAAACCACTAAGCACCTATTTGCATCTTTAAGTGCCTTTTAAAAATCTGGCCCCTAGTGTTTAAACGGCCTAAGGGTTAGTATAAAATTAAGCCTGCTGGTCTATCTGAGGTTGGCTCACAGACCAGAATTAGAAAGGTGTTTATATTTCTTCCCTACATTAAAGAAGGGTTATTTCACAGATGGGGCAGGGAACTTGTGGAATGGGTTTCCTCTTGATCGGATAGAACCTAGCAGCACTGATGCACTGAATTGATAGTCAATGAGTTCACTACATGGAGTTTAGTCTATTAAGGGGGCATTCGTGAATTCTGTGTTCAGAACTAGGAGCCATACTCTGCTATGGGGGTGGGGAGCGAATTTAGGACGATTGTGCTGTTTTCTATCTGGACTGAAAACGAAGGCTGGGTTGGTTGTGTGTTGGCAGGGGATGTTTTTTGCCTATCTCTAGCAAGGAAGGAATGTTTAAGAAAAAACCCACCCTGAATATCTGAATAAGCCTCCTCCTTTCCCATATTTTGTTTTTAAGTAACCAACCACTAACCCAGTTGGGAATTGGTCCTGCTTTGAGCAGGGGGTTGGACTAGATGACCTCCTGAGGTCCCTTCCAACTCTGATATTCTATGATTCTATGAACCCAGCCCAGTTGGCAGGAGGCACTGAAACACTTCACCTCTGGCTCAGGCAGCAGGTCGTGTCTGTCTCTTGAGTTCTCAGACCATGGCAGACGTGAAAGATGCATTGCCTGTGCCTATCCTTATGTTACTATGGAACCATGTACAGTAACTCTATGGAGCCTGGTTCTCACTCCCTGTGATAAATAGTGGCACTGTGCTTTGCATCCAAAGAGCTTTAAAAAGGCAGGTATTATCCCCACTTTACAGATGAGGAAGTTGAGGCAGAGAGGTAAAGTGACTTGGCCGAAGTCCCTGGCTGAAGCCTTCACTCTCCACACAAGGTTAAGGATATGAGGAAACCACACAGACATCTAAACAACTGTGAATTCTAACTATATGCAAACCTACCAGGCCTAACTAACTACATATATACACTGTTGCTGTATCAGGTGGCTTCTGCCATAGAACACAAACACTGACTAGCAGTGGTGGGAATAGATCCCAGGCCTCCTGAATCATAGTCCAGCATCCTACCATTGCTGTCTCGCAGCAAGGGCTTTCAGCAGTATCTTCAGCTTACCACAGCTCACTTGCTGCTAGCTCAGTTGGAATCACGTTGAGCTCAAACCATTTCTGCCAGCAGGAACTGTGTGTACATAGCGGGGAGAGGACAGGGGTGGGAAGGTAGGTGTGTTACTTAGCCGGAGCAAAAAGCTTGGAATTTGGATTGACAAACAAACCATCACAAAATGACTTTGTTGTTGCAAAGAAGATGGATCAGATTGGGTGGTACCCACCAAAACGTGCCGGGCATTGACAACCTGCTGTGTTTGGGCAAGGGGGAGCTCACTCAGGGTTATCGGCTGTAACCAAGAATGATGCAGGCCATTATTGCACTGCACTGAGCACACCGCCAGGACAAACACAGAGCTTTGTTCACTCTGCTTGCTCAGAGCAGATGCATCCATCCCCTCTTGCTTACCCTATTGATGGGCACTGATTAGCCAGGCTTGGACAACAATAAGAATTAATTAAACTGATAAAGAGAGGAAGTTATGAGACAGCCCTTAGATAAGGCTTTGTTCGGACAGTGCCATTTCCAAGACCAGTGGAAGGGAGCAATTTGCAGCCAATAGCCTAGTGACTTTTCACGCCCAACTTGATCGGTCTATCTCCTCGGAACAGGAAATAGAGGAGGTCTCCCCAACTGGATATTGTTATCTCCCTTCCACAAGCAACCCAGCTGGTGTGAATGAGTTACACTCCACTCCATCCTCCTGGATGTGTGTTCCTCTAACAAAAAAGGTTATATCCACTCCAAGTCCAGTTCATCTCCACTTAATAAATACGTAATTGAGCAAAAAGAGAATTCTGGGTAAGGCTAATGAAAAACAGGTTTCCTGCTGTCCTGTTCCTTCATTTAGACATATCCAGTCACAGTAGACAGAGGGTCTAGCTCCTGCTCTCATCAAGTCAATAGGAGTCAATGCCTTGAGTGTGGGCAGCCTTGCTTCCTAAAGGTATATTAAAAGGACATGAGGAAAGTCCACCATGGCTCAAGAGGAGTAGCGTTGCAGTCAGCCTAATTGGGTTGTTCTACTGCCTTATCGGAGACAATGGGGCCCGCTTCCAAAGAGAAAGGGGTTGGTTTGCTGAGAGCTACACAGCCCAGAGCCGGCACAAAAACAGGAAGAGAACCTGAGTGGGACACCCCTGCTCTCAGCCCAGGCCTCCGGATTTGATCAGACAGTGGAAACATGTGTCGGGCCGAAGAACAGGGTGAGTGTGTTCCTAATGAGTCCGTGCAGGTTACAGAGACATCAAACAAAACCAGAGCATTTCTTGCCACTGCCAGCAGCTTAAGCCTGACAGGTGTCAGAGGCCTTTTGATCTGTAGGTGGCAGGAGGGAAAGTGTTAGTCATCAATCTGCATTATTATTATAATATTACCTTTGCTCCTAGGAGTCTGCATGGTACTCCACTCCTGCTGTTTGAAGAGATCAACTCACAGCATCCAGCAACCAAAATGGCTCCATTTTCTCTGTTTAATGTATGGGCAGTAATGTCTGCAAAGCTTTGGCATGATTTTTATTCCACTTTTTCTATTTAAGCTAGATCTATTTTCCACTTATCCCCTGTATCTATAGCACCCTGACATGTGATACCATGAGGGACTCCGATCAGCGTTCATGTTGCACTCCCAGTCATTTGAACCATGGTGAGCATACGCTAAGATGTAATATCATTGCACTACCTACGTGACACCTTCTATACAACCCTGACAAGTTGTACCATTAGACTTCACAAACTAAGCAGGGCTCAGCCTAACCCATGCTTGGAAGACCTCCTAGGAATTGGCAGGGAGTAGTACTGGTCGCTCAGTAGGTGATGCTTAGGGTCAGCAATGCTCTAACATGGGAGTTAGAGGGTGCTGGAACTTATAAAACCGAAGCCCTGACCACTTGTAGTCAGTAATAATCACACCACACTCCTTGCAAGAACAGAGCTGCTAGTCCCAGTGGTCTGGTCAAATCCTTCTGAGTCTGGCCTGAATCAATGTCCCCTGAGCCAAGCAGATTCACCCTCAACTTGTGATTCTCCGTAACAATCAACACAACAGAACAAACTGCAAAACTGCTCACCCCAGTAATGTGGAAATGGCAGATTTGTTTACCCAATGCCAAAGGAACAGCCAAGATTACAAGTTGTGAGAAGCCCCTGAGGTCCCACTAACCATGGTAAAGCAATATAAACAATCAATTATATGGCAAGGGGCATTTCCATGTCAGGAATGTTATCAGCTCAACCCAGCTGCTCAGTTTAAAGCTTGTAAAGCCTGAGCATTAGAGCTGGTCAGACATTAAAAAAAATGAGGTGGAGGAGAGTGGAATTGTGAAAAAAGGTTTCCCAGCTTTGCCTAAGTCTGAAATGTTGACAAAATTTTTAAATTGAAAAACTGATCAGCTCTCCAACTGGGGGAGAAATGGAAACAAAGTCACCAAACATTTCACCAGGGCTCTTTTCTTTTTTTAAAATTTCAAATTTTGAAATTTTGTCAAAGTTTCAAAATTCAGAAAACGTTCCCCAGCTCTGCAAAGCCCCAGACTTAGCCAGCTGTACCAGGCACCATGCTTCAGGGATGCCCGTTATATTTCTAACTGCTCCCTAAAACCCCTTGTCTCATCTCAACACTGTGCAAGCTAGATCTATGTCTGTTTTAGTGCTAGGCTAACCACATCTGAGATTGGAGTCCTATATAGCCACAATATAGGTTCAGTCTGGCAAGTGGAAGGACAGGTTTGCCCCCCCATTGCGCTCCACCCCCAAAGTCCCTTGATTCATACCTAGCAGAGCTGTCTCAGACTGAGACACTCTGGCACCCTCAATCCTTGGATTCTGAGGACAGGAAACAGCAATAGCAAATACCTTTGGTGGCACATGGATTCTCAGCGAGGGGTACTCCGTTCTGCAGTACTGGGCTTGTGTTTGCTTGAACTGCTCACAAAGAGCGAATTACCTCGAGCGGGAATATGGTCAAATCAAACAGCAATTCAGAATTCAGCCAGCCATTTGCAAGCACTGCTTGTATAGCAGTTGTCCAACATGAATTATTACAGGGCAGGGAAACAATGAGGATATTTCCTGTGATGTTGTTCTGTGTTGGTTTCCACACAGACAGTCTATAACCAAGTGCTCTGTAGATCCAGCTTTCAACACCACTGCTCTTAGGGCAAATAAAGCCTTCCTCCAGCCTGCCACCAGCCAAATCTCTGGTCCTGTCATCCTCAAGGCAAGCCTCAAAAGGTCACAGCCTCCTTGTGGTGCATTTACCACAGAAGGCCACTACACGGTTAGTGATCACAAGGTCACCAAAAGCTCCAGTGGCATTAGAAGATCACCGATAAGGGACACAGACTGAACAGCCAGCCAGACCGTCTTCAGACCTATCTAGAGATCGATCAGGGGACCGTTTGATCTGCGAGAAGGCTAACTCTGGTTCTAATGCTGAATCTAAACCATGCTCCCTCCCTCTCAGTCTTGCTCAGGTGGAATCTTTACTTTGCACCAGCATAAGTAGATCAAATCCCTTTTCATTGTCTATTCTGAGAAAAAACCAAGACTGTGAGACCAGGTTTTCAGCTCTGAGCCTTTAGCAAGATTCATATAAAAATAGACATCAGGATCCTGCAAATGATTTCTGGTGAGGTAGAAACTCTTAACCCAGGGAGCAAAATGATTTACAATGGATTCAAAGAAGGAAAACTTAGCAGAAGCTAGTTGAGCGTCCCAACTACCAGGGCTTGTCAAGCATAAGCCTTTCTATAACATATATCAGGGATGGGCAACTGTCAGCCTGGGGGTCACATCCAGCCCACCAGATCATTTTATTTGGACTGCCACAGCCAAGTTCAGGGCAGGCGACGCAGCAGCACCAGGGCCAGGAAGGTGGCAGGGAGGGGTATCGCAGGGGGAGGGCCTCATCTGCACATGGACACATGTGAGTGTAGGAAGTGCTAACTCCCATCCCATCCCCAGGGCCCTCGGAGCTGGACCTGACATCCGCCCCCAGCATCACACCCCCAGCCAAAAGTTTTTAGTGGCCCTCTAGTACCTTAAAGTTGCCCATCCCTGATATATATCACCATAGTATTGCTTTATTATATTGACTGTACAAAGGTGGACTCACCGCTGGAGTGCCCCCATGTGGCTGGGCAAGCCTAGCAGGATCTCTAGAGCCCCCTGACAATGGCTGCTCCAGTTCTGCAGTGGTCTGTCTCTTGTGCTTCAGCCCTCCACCCAGGTTACCTCAAAGTGTGGGATATCAATGTCCCAAAGGGCAGTGTGCCACATGACACCAGTCATCGGTCTGACCACTTCCACCTCTCCAGGGTCCCGCTCTTCTAGGAGACTCGTGGCCCCAGGGCTTCTCTCTGGAGTCTTTACATCAAACTCAGAAGTGAAACACAAACACAACAAAAGCAACCTCTGCCCTCACCCTCGGGCATAAACTTTTAATGCGCCCTCCCCAGCCCTCAGTTCTTCTGCAGCACACTGCCTCAAGAGTTCCCTCCCAAGACTCTTACCTCCACTCTGCATCCTACACACTCCTCTATCCCCAAGGCCACCTGCTTTCTCCCAAGCCCACTCCAGGAGTCTACTTCACCCCTGCTGGCCTCTCCCATCAGGGCCCAACCCAGTGTGTAAACTCCCTCCTGAAGCTCTTCAGTTTAACACCTCCCTGAGTTTCTTCCCTGGAGTTCCAGGTCCTATCCACCACCAAAGCATGCTCCACTCCAGTGGCTTCTCTATCTCTCTCTGGGTTCACGCTCTATTACTCAGAAAGGGACTGCAGTTCTTCCCCTGCAACCTCCTCCTAATCTGTGCTTCACTTCTGTGTAGCCAGCACCCAGCTCTGTCCCCAGGTGGACCTCATCTTTCATTAAACGCCTGGCCCACCCTCCAACTGCAGCCAGGTAGCATAATTGGCCTCATAGGCCCAATTTAACCCTTTTGTCACCTTTGCAGGGCACAGACCCCATCACACTGATATTTTGTACTTTACAGAGATGCTGGCAAGATAAAGGTCAGAACTGCAAACGTGGCCTTATGGAAATTGTAAGATTTGATTTTGTTTATTTTAGCATTGTGATCATTGACACGCCTTGTTTATTTTTTTAATTTTTACCTGGCTTGGACACTGAAATTAGACTGGTTAGTTTCATGTTGGCTCTCATTTGCTAATATGATACTAGAACTAGGCTGTTTTGTCCAGGTCACTATTGCTAACTGCAGGGGAATATTTAAACTAAAGATGTTTTCACTGAAACTTAAACAGCCATGACAACATTTCTATTCCTAGTGGTGCTCCGGGGACTGAATATGGTACTATTCAACACAAAGCAAGGGGGCACAATCTGGCTTTATCGAGTAACTTCAGCCTAAACTCAAAGCAGAGAAGACTTAGCCTTTGTCCCCTCAAGATATTACCCTGCATCCACAAAAGCAGCGAGTTCATTCCAAACGCTCTCTGTTTTACCTGCTAAGTAATGTGAAATTTCTTCACAACAGGAGAGGCCTGTAAGAGCCAGTGAATTAAGACAGCTCAGGCCACTACTTGAACCAAATCTGCTGATTGAGAATTAGCAGACGCTCTGCTGGAGGCAAAGAAACTTTGCTTTGCTTCCTGCAGGGTTGCAGCATTAAAGATTTCAAGGAATACTTATGACAGAGTTGGTTAGAATCAGCCCAAGATTTCTACCACTGGCATGCTGACTGACTTACCCTCTTCTCTGTTTGTCATGGGT
Organism: Mauremys reevesii; assembly: GCF_016161935.1. NCBI lineage: Eukaryota > Metazoa > Chordata > Testudines > Geoemydidae > Mauremys > Mauremys reevesii. The sequence goes on from NC_052637.1 coordinate 22,825,851, forward strand.
CATCCATGAATTGTAGACATCTGTGAGGGACAAGCCAAGGAAGGGGTCACCTAGTGCCCATTTCATCAATAGTGAAGGACAAAACATAGTTATAAAGTTATGCCAACACATATATACAGTGGCTTGTTGGAAGCACAATACATATTTTTCCCTCCAGCCCTCTTCAAATGCTCTGGTTGCACCCATCTCTGAAGATGGACCATCACCCTGATAGGACTGGTGTACCTCAACCTCGAATCACAGGAGAGAATGATTTGCCCCACACCAGACACATGGCTGGTGAGACAAAGGCAACTGAGAAAAATAAATAAGCCATCTGAGTTGATCATTAAAGGAAGACAAGGAGGTAGGGGTTTGTTTTATTTTTTTATTTCCTTTCCTTAACTTGCAGGAAGAGCCCACAGTAAGAGGAAAATGGTGTGTCATCAACAGCACTGCCAGCTCTTCCTCTGCCTGCACACATGGGGGTCTGTGTCAGACACGCACCCTGACCTTGGAGGCTTCCACCCAGGCCCTGGTCTTGACTTGCTGGGAATGCATCCTGCATGTCCCTGCCAACAAAAGCCAGGTGGGGGATCCTCCCACTGTGAAAGGTGTCTGTTGGTGGAATCCCTCAAGAAGCAGGTAAGAGAGCTGCAGAAAGAGGTGGCTTGTCTGTGTAACAACTGGGAGCACAAGGACTTTGACAGGACACACATGTCTGGGATAGAGGATGCTAGCCAACCATAGATGACTACAGCACACCAGAGTAGGAAGGAGAACCAGCTGCTCTATGGGGAGGAGACTGGCTGCTGTCCAACTCATGCAGTAGATAGTGCTTCACCCCACACCCAGGTCCCCCAGCCATTGTGGCCAAGAACCAGTATGCTGTAGTGGTCAGGAACAGACCCCAACGGCTGAGAAGGAAGAGCCATCTGCCCCCAAGGCTGGGAGGCTCATGAGCACAACACCCAAAAGGAGTAGGACTAAGGTGCTGGGAACTGCCTTCTGAGGGGGACAAAGGCATCCATCTGCCAACCTGACCTGATATCCTGGGAGGTGTGCCACCTGCCTGGAGTCTGCATCCGAGATGTTACGCAAAGGTTGCCAAGGCCCATCTGTCCCTCTGACCATGAGCCCATGCTACTCATCCACATGGGCACTAATGAGATTGCCAGGTCTGACCCTGAGCAGATCAGCAGTGACTACAGGGCTCTGGGAGCAAAGGTGAAGGAGCCTCGGACACAAGTTGTGTCCTCATCCATTTTTCCAGTTCAGGGCTAGGGCCCAGGCAGGGACATGAACGTCCCAGACATGAATGCATGGCTGCACAGGTGGTTTCGACGGGAGGGATTTGGCTTCCTTGATCCTGGGATGCTGTTCCAGGAAGGAGGACTGCTGGGAAGAAAGGGGGAAGAAGGAAAGAGCATCTGTGAACACCAATTCACCAACCTAGTGAGCAGGACTTTAAACTAGATTCAGAGGAGGCAGCTGACAAAAGCCCATAGATAAGCACACACAAAAAATACTAGATGTTGTGGGTGACCTAGAAAATTAAAATAGGGTCACAGGAGCAACAAGAGGGAAATCAGTGGAGGAATCTGCTCAGCACAGTAGATGTCTATACACAAATAGGTGGTGTATGGGGAATGAACAGGAAGAACTGAAAGTGTTAGTACATATGCTAAAATATGACTTAATTTGCATCACAGAGACTTGGTGGGATACATGTCATACCTGGAATATTGTAATAAAGGGGTATCGCTGGTTCAGGAAGGACAGGCAGGATAAAAGGGGAGGAGGAGTTGCATTATGCATCAAGAATATATAGACTCATTATGAGGTCCAGAAGGTGGTGAGAGGCAGACCTCTCTAGGCAAAGATAAAAGGGGGGGGAAATGGGGGTGATGTCATGGCAGGGGTCAACTATAGACCACCAAATCAGGAACAGGAGGTTGAATAAATAACAGAAGTATCCAAAATACAAGTCTTGGTAATAATGGGGGACTTTAAAAGAGTAACATGGGAAAAACCTAAATGTCCAGTAAGTTATTGGAATTGGGGACTAACTATTTCATAAAGTGGAAGAAGTAACCACTGGAATAGCCATTTTAGAGTGGATTCTCACCTACAGGGAGGAATTAGTTGTGAATCTGAAGCTGGAAGGCAATCTGGGTTAAAGTGAATAGTTTAAAAAAACGGGGCATGTTTAGTCTGGAGAAAAAAAGACTGAAAGGGAACCTCATCACTGTCTTCAGATATGTTAAGGGCTGTTATAAAGAGGACAGTGATGAGTTGTTCTCCATGTGCACTGAAGGCAGGACAAGAAGTAATGGGCTTAATCTGCAGCAAGGGAGATTTAGTTTACATATTAGGAAAAGCTTTCTAATTCTAAGGGTATGTCTACACTACCCGCCGGTTTGGCAGGCAGTGATCGATCCAGCAGGGGTCGATTTATCGCATCTAGTCTAGACACGATAAATCAATCCCCGAGCGCTCTCCCATCGACTCCTGTACTCCACTGCTGTGAGAGGTGCAGGCAGAGTCGACAGGGGAGCGGCAGCAGTCGACTCACCGCAGTGAAGACACCACAGTAAATCGATCTAAGTACATCGACTTCAGCTACGTTATTCACGTAACTGAAGTTGCATAACTTAGATCGATCCTCCCCCAGTGTAGACCAGGACTCAGGGTAGCTAAGCTCTGTAACAGGCTTTCAAGGGAGGTTGTGGAGTCCTCTTCATTGGAGGTTTTTAAGAACAGATTGGACCAACACCTGTCAGGGTTGGTCTAGATTTACTTGGTTCTGCCTCAGGGCAGGTGGCTGGACTAGATGACCCCTCGAGGTTCCTTCCAGCCCTACATTTCTATGGTTCTATGAATTCTAACCCAAATATCAGACCAAAGATCTAGCTGTATGAGCTGAGCCAGTAACCCTTTGTGATAGTCTCATAGTCAACTTGGTGGCCATGAAATCCTGAGCTGCCTCTGAAGAATTATCCTCAGCATGGATATTAAAGTTACCAACCACTGATAACCTTGAGGACTCCAGTGCCACCTCAGTGAAGAACTTGAACAGCTCCTCTAGGGATATTATACTGATGGGTTCATTAACACCACCCCATCTTGGCTTCATCCCAAAATTCACTCAGTTTGGGGGTAGGAGACTTCCTGTATTTTGGGCTGGATGCTAACAGGGCAGCCAAATCCACAGATATCAATCCCCCTTCATTTCACACCATGTCCAATATCCAGCTGGAGTCAACTGTGGCAAAACCAGCCCAGCAGAGGCAGCCAACTAGGTTTCAGCTAACATATGCAAACTGAGGGGTGTCATCCTTGATCTGATCATGGATAACTGGTATTTTATTAACCAGCTGCTCTGCATTAATCAGCATGAACCAAAGGCCTAGTCTGTGTGATCTATGAATGTATTTATTTATAGACTTTTCTATAGCACCTTTCAGCATAGTGCTTGAGCACCTTGCATGCATTGATGTATTTATCCTCACAACATCCCTGAAATCAATGGGAATTTGGGACCTAGGCACTTTTGAAAATTCCACTAGGCACCTGTATGCATCTTCAGGCACCTAAATACCTTTAAAAATATAGCCCTGGTTTCACTGATTTCCAATGATACGTAGCCTCCTTAGTGCCTAAGGGTGTGTCTGCACAGGCTGACAATCTTCGGCTCACAAGGCTTGAATTACTGTGCTAAAAGGAGCTGTGAAGACCAGAGGCAGATTAAAATTGATTGGAGCCCAGGGCACAAAGAACTTTTGGGCCCCTCAGGCCTCCTTTGCCACAGGACCCTGCTCCCTGCTCCTCCTCTCCCCTCTGAGACCCCACTCCGTGGCCAGGCCAGTAGCCATGGCTGGGCTGTGGTAAGAGCCACAGCTGCCCAGGGAACCCAGGCTGTTGTGGGGAGACTGGACCCTCCACCTGCCCTGGTGGGGGGCGCCTGGGGGGGAAGGCATGAGCCAGGCGCTGCTTTCAGGCCGCTCAGCCCCCCGCCCAGGGCAGGGGGAGTGTCCAGGGCTTCCCACAGCGGCCTGGGCTCCCTGGTGGCTCTTACCATGGCCCAGCTCCAGCTTCTTGCCTGGCCAGGGGCCAGGCCTGGAGAAAAGAGGAGGATCAAGGGGAGGGGCCTCAGGGAAAGAGGAGAAGCAGAGGTGGGGCCACAGTCACGGTGCTGGTGCACCCACACTTCTACCCAGGTTCCAGCACTTCTGTGGGGGCCCCCAAATTGGCTGGGGCCCCTGGGCAGGGCCAGCGCTTCCATTAGGTGCTGCGGAAAACAGCAGCAGGCAATTGAGCAGCTCAATGACTGCCGCTGTCGCCTGCGGCATTTAGGCGGAGGGTCCTTCTTCGGCGGCGCGATGGGAGTGGAACCGGAAGCTCCCGTGCGCCCTGTGGAGAGCACACAGAATGCTGCCCCCCGAATTCTGCCTAGGGCACCAGAAACCCTGGCGCCGCTCCTGCCCCTGGGCATTGGCCCCATGGGCCCATGTGTTAATCCGCCACTGGTGTAGACAACACTTGTAAGCTGACTCTGGCTGGAGCTCGGGCTCTGAAGCCCACCGTCCCTCCCTAGGCTTCAAAGCCCAAGCTCCAGCCTGAGCTGCCACAGCTATTTTTAGCATGGTAGCGCAAGGCCAAGTCTGTTGACCCTGGTTCAGCAGCTCGCTGCTGTGGGCCGTGTAAAAGTATCCATAGTCACTTTTGAAAATTTCATATGAAGTGACTTGCCCAAAGTCACACAGGAAATCTATAGCAAAGCTGGGACTAAAACCCAGCTCTCCTGAGTTTCAGGCTAATGCCTTAATCACAAAAGGAGCCTTCTTCTAAACACTGAGTTAAGAATGTGACCTGTACTGATTAACTTCCTGCTGTATCATAAGGCAAACAGTGCTGTAGTTTCTGTACCATTATTAACTATCTGGGCAAATATACCACTCAGTCAATACCCACTTGCATCCTTAAGGGACTGATCCAAAGCCCAGTGAGGTTAATAGGAGTCTTTCCATTGAATTCAATAGGCTTCGGGTCAGACCCAGAATAAGTATTATTTTGCTCTCAGAGTTGAATCCCATCCCTACCCCCACCCCTGGGCTGGACTTTCTACAATATTCTGCTCAAAGCAACTGAAAACAGTTTTCATCGTCCCACTTCTCCCACTTCTTCCACATACTTTTCTTTAAACATTTTCTTATGGTGCTACATTTGGGGCAGTGTTCTGTGAAATTGGAATAGTATCACATAAGCTCAGGAACTAACTTAGCTTATCCATTCCATCTGGGACAGGTGTTTCCACAATGGCTCTCCGTAAATCAGATTTTGGTTGTATTTCTTCAGCTGTGCTGGTGTGTTCTGAATAGGTGGACTGCACATTGAATTGCCATGTTACACATTGAGCCCCCAAAAGTTTTAGCATGTGTGGTACCTTCTTAAAGTTGCATTAAGTCATCCCTGAGTTGCTCGACATCCAAGTATATTGTTGTGAAAGTAGCTTTACTCTGGAATTGCCTTGCAGAGATCATGTAACATTTGTCAAATGCAGATGCTGCTGAAGCAAGTCCAAAGAGCATATGTCTATTTCTGAAAAAAATCCTTCAGCTGTTACAATTGCCATATAATGTCAAAGGTACATGATGATACATTGATGAAAAGTTCATGGGACAGAACACCATTGTATTCTTCAGGCTAATCATCATTTCATTTATTTTTTGGTATCACACATCTCTGCACATCCATGTTAGTCCACTGTTTCTGGAGATACCCACCCTCATGAACCACTGGGTTCAACAATTTTAGCATCACAGAGTCTCCATATTTCCATCTATGAGGGTTTGTACCGGAATATTTCTTACTCTGTGCTAGACGAGGGTTGCACCATTTTTTAGTTCTATACAATGCCTGAATCTGTCGACAAATCTCAGAGGATGTGAAGCATTCTGGGAATCATTTAACAGCCTCAGAAGTAAAGGTGATCGGGGATTTTTCCACAAAACATTTTTTCATTGGAAAATACCTATTTGACACAACCCAAACCTTTTGGAGAAAGGTATTAAACTGAGATGGCATTGATGGAGAAAGACCCACCCCATGAGGGAATGCCTGTTGGATCTTTTTCGTAGGAGGGACTTGAAGCTGGGTCTCCTATAATGCAGCCTAGTGCCCTAACCACTGAGCTATCACTGTTCTTGTGAGAGCTTATGTTTGCTCTCTCTCCCGTGCCCCCATCCCCAGTTTCTCATGAAAAATTTCAAAAGGTCCCAGGTTCATCCCAGTGCAGATCCTGAGGCTTCTAGTATTTATAGTTCAATACCAGCCATACCTAATTTGCCTTGACTGGCGGCTGAGGTCACAGAGTGTAATCCACCCGGCTTTTCCATTTAGAGACTATTTGCTTTTGCTTATTTGATTCATGCAAGAGCTGCACAATTTAGCTGTATGTCCCAATCCTGCTCCCAATGTAGTCAACGGGAGTTTTGCCATTGGTTTCATCCCAAGCAGAACTGGGACCATCATTTTCCATATGCATTGTCTGCAAGGCATTTAGAGAGCCAGCCAGATGGCTGGCACCATCACAGCTAAAGCCAGGATTTTATAATGTGGCTCATGCAGGAAAGCTTCCCCTCCTCCCCTGTAATGCCATTCCTGTTTACTGCACTGACATCAAGGTGCGTGGATTGTGTGGGAGATAAGGACTGAATCCTCAACAGCTACTTCAATTCACTAGAATAACTAACAGTGCCTAATTCAGGATTAAATCCTTCCCCATCCACAGGATGTCTCTAATTTTGGAATTATTTGCCATTTCAACTATTTCAGCCCCAAATTGTTTTGTCAGCTAGATGTCAAAACTACTTGGACAGCCGCTGCATGTCTGTCCCTGGCATCCATCCAGATCCTGGGGGATTCAGAGGGGTCAGGGGCCAGCACTGTGGCCTGTCCTGCAAAGCAAATCCCACCTCTCCACCATGGAACAATTGCCGAAAGCCTTGAGATTTCCTCCCTGTTACACCCAGTCTCTTTGGCTTTGATGCAGGAGGGGTCAATTACAGGACTTACCTTTTGTTCTGTGTTTGTACAGAACCTAGCCCAATGGGATCCTGGATCGTGTCTGGGGTTCCTAGGTGCTACCACAATACAATAATAAGTAATTAAGCAATGGTCAGAAACAGACTCCAGGAATCTTGATTTTAATCACTAACCAGCTCAGCTTCTCTTGTGCGCCATCCAGCAAAATGGGGCCCTGACCCCTGCCTGTGGCTTCTAGCCATTGCCATTAATTATGATTATTAATTATTGTTATTATTATTATTATTGCTCTGCAGTACATCATGGGGATGTATGGGGTTTTTTTAAAACACAGCCTTCACAGCATGCATGAACTTTAAGCATAAAAATGGGAAAGCTACTGTCTAAAATTCATCCCTATGAGTCAATGATAAGTCCTGACCACAAACCAACACCGTAGGTTTGGGTAATCAGAAATGTTGTTAAACCCTCTGCAGAATTCCTGTATTTTAAGTGCTCAGATGCACTCATTTTCCTTTGACTTTCCTTAAAATTCTCGCAGTGCAGAACAGCGCTGTCCTCTGGAGGTCACTGATCACTCCTAACATATGCTTGAACTGCTCATTCATGCCCTTAGGAATCACTGCCAGTGCTCCCATGATCACTGGAGGTGTCTTTGTTCTAGTTTTCCATAATCGTTCCACTCCGTGGCAGAGTTCTTCACACTTCTTGTTCACACTTCTTTCTTTTTTATATTTCTGTCTGCTGGGATGGCAATATTAGTTAACAGGGGCTGGTTTGTCTTCTTTTCTACAACAACTATGTTTGGCCTCTTTGCCTGCGCCATTTGGTCTGTGACAATTGCCAGATCCCATAAAATCTTAGCCTCTTCGTTCTCTAGAGCACTTTCAATTTGGTGGTCTTAATACTGCATGGTTCATTTAAATCTGTACTTGCCACAGAGGCTCCAATGCAAACACTTGGCGACCTCACTGTGTCTGTTTATATATTCTCTCCCAGCCAGGCTCCTGCAGGTGCTGAACACATGTTCCACCACCTCTTCCTTTTTGGAACACATTCTGCAGTTCGGGGAGCAGTTCTCTCGGTCAATTTTGTTTCAAACATAATTAAGCCTTAAAGGACTGTTCTTACACACTCATAATGAGGATCTCTGTTTCTCTTTTGAGGTATTCTTCTACAAGCCATGAATTTGTTAATCTTTGATCACTAATGGGTTCTATCTCTCTCCACCACTGTCCATGCATTAATTTCTGTGTAAATCTTTCAAGACTTTTTTGGCAATTTGCTTTCTCCTTTCTTTTATGCTTTCTTGGTTTGGGATGCATACTTGGCCATTGCTTGTTATCGCGGCCAGATGATCTTTTACTCTGACTGAGTCCTTGTACATTTTGATGTTATAATCTTCATTGTCAATTGCTTCCTCCACAGACAGAAAACCTTTCCCTCCATCACATCGTCAGATGCACATTCCATCCACATCTGGTTTGATATTTGTTGCTCTATGCATCGCCAGGAGCTTTTTTGTTTGCATATCAAATTTTTCTTCTCCTCTTGATTCCACTTGATCATTCTGGCAGTGTACCACTCTTCTGGTATCACATGCATATTTATGGTTTAATGAAATTCTTTGCATTGAGTTTTGTCCTTAGAGTAATTCTTATTCATCTGTAATATTCTTTCCTCACTTCTTCTTTGACTTCCTTATGTAGTAACTCCAATAGTTCCCTGATTCCAAGGTATTTGGAGGGGCCATGCTCAGAGATATCTTGGATAGTATCTTTGTTAACTTATATGCCATCCGATGGTACCAATTTACCCCTCCTTACAGACACCAACACATAATTAGGCCTTCTATCCTCACCAAACTTTTCTACACCTCATCTATCTCTGCATCTCCTTTTGTAACCGTTCATATATGTTCAGATCATCCATGGATAGCAAATGGTTAACTGGTTGCTCTTTGCTGATATGATAACCACAGTTTATCTCACAGAGAATGGATGTCAGTGGCAGCATTATAACATTGGTGATAAGGAATCCCCTTGAAAGATTCTGCTTTTTATTTGGACCTTCCAGTTAGCGTCATGTATTCCAGTTAAACATAGATTGCTGCAGAAAGGAAATGATCTTTTGATCAACCTTGTGCATTTCAATGTTATGACAATCCACAAAAGTGGGATGCTGTCCTATGCTTTTTGGTAGTCTAGCCACATCATCTCCATATTTTTATTTTTTTGTTTTGCATCTTCTGTAATCCTTGCGTTCAGCCTGAGTCAGTCTTTTGTCCTTCTCATGTTTACTATGCAGACTTTTTGCTCAGAAGGTAGCATTCCATTGTGAGCTAGCACTGTCTGGATCTTCTTTGCCAGAATTGCTGGTAAAAGTTTCCACATAGCTGGTGAACGTGTGATCGGTCTATAATTCACAGGATTACTGCGGCCTTCTTTCTTTTTTTATATGAGGATGATTCTCCCTGTCACCATCCATCTTGGGCACCCATTCTTCAAACATTTTATTAAGTTGTTCAAGTAACCAGTCATGGAGAGTTGTTAGGCATTTCAGCCAGAATCCATGCACCCCATCTGGTCCGGGTGCTTTCCAAGTTTTCAGTCCTCTCAGCACCCAGCAAAACAGGGCCCTGATCAATCCAGACTTCTAGGCACTGCCATACTACTACTAATAATAATAAAATGTAACTGTGAGCTGAAATATATTTATGTTAGTAACAACACAGACATGGTGTATGAATACAGCAGAGAAAATTTCTGCTAGCCAGAATTCCTTTTCTAATTTTCCCTGTTATCCCTCTTCAGATTCCTAGTGGGGTGTGGAGCCTTTAAACATCTTATATACCAAACCTTCCCTGTTTGCTAATTGCAAATGGAAATGTCAACACATTCCTGCAAGTTTGCTACTTGTGCAACTTCTAAGGAGTATAATTCACACACATGCAGTTATTTTTCTGTCCTTGTCCCCCCATCCCCCCAATCTAAGTTTCCAGCCTTTTCCGGCACTTGCTAAGTTGAAAGCACTCAGCATTCCTGGTCCCTGTGAGGACAGTTTTAAATCATGCATTCTATTCTTCCACCCGTTCTCTGTGGTATTTTTGTAACCTTCGGCACTGGGCAATGCAAACCATGCCAGGTATGTTTGTGCGCTGGGAAGTTTTTGGAACAACACCCCCCCCACACACACACACACACACTCCCTCTCCCTCCTCCTTTATCTTTTCATTGAAAACAAAACTGGCCCAAGAGAATCAACTGGTTGATCATTTTTTGGATGTGCGAGGGTTCCCTGATTTAGCCCTTTGGAGCTCACAGAAGCATGAAATCCCTAACAGTCTCCCTCCCCAATGGCCCAGCCGAAGGCAAAATGCCACAGCAGACATGGTACAAATTTCAGCTACACAGCCTGCCCATTCAGAGCCTTGTTCCCACTCCTTAGCTCACTATGTCTCCTTTGCAGCTCTGGGGGCTTCTCTGCAGGTAGAGGGCTGCTTTGCAAGGAGGAGAGTCGGCTAGACACCACGTGGTGGGCTATTTTGGAAGAGCATCTTAAAGGGGACGTGCTCCCCAAACTCTTGATCATTCTCTGATTGTGAGACCTAAATAGCGGAATACACTAATACTTCCTCCGGCACTGGGCTGTCTCTCAGAAGGTAAGAGCCGGCTGCACTCTGCCTGGAGGAGATCCAGTGCCTTTTATTTGATGGATAATAGGATGACATTGCCGCTGCTTCTCGTTCTGCTTTCTCGTGTTTGAATTTCCTGGGGGCTAAACTTTGTGCGTGTGTATCCGTGTGTCCGCTCTATCGTTTTACAGGCAGGCTGAGGTCTAAGATCATTGTTTGGATCGTTTACGCAGAAAAAGCCCCGTGTCTTTTCGTGGGGGCTTGTTTACTATTGTGAGAAAGGAGACAAAACAAACGAGGGGGTTGGAAATTCAGACAGAAACTCCTCCCGGCCCTGGAGGACATAAAATCAAAGCATGGTGAATATCTGGGTCACGAGCTTCAGTGTCCTTGAGTTTGAAGTTTGGTGTCTTTACCCCCTTTCTTTCAACTCTTTTTTCCCTCTCTTTTTCCTTTATTTTTGTTGCCAAAAACAATTTCTCAAACTCCTTCTAAGGGCAGCTCCCTTCCTCACCCCCACCCCACTGCTAATCGCGTTCCCTTAGTTATTAGTGCAAGCAGATTTTATTTCCCTCTGGCATCATTTTCCACCTGAAATCTGAAAGGTCGTCGCTGCTTTATAAAAGTGTGTTGCTTTCTGAGCGACAGGAAACAATAATTTAAAGCAAGTCACCAAGTGGCTGGAGGGGGGCTGGGTTTTAGAGAATTCCCCAGCAATGCCGAACCAGATAGAACTCCTACCCTTTGCCCGCTATCACACCAGGCAGAATGTCCGCGGTTTCAATCTATGATCTGGATTTAAAATATTACACAGATATTTTCACACCTAAAACTGTTTCCCCCACCTCGCCGCCCCTCTTTCCAGTCCCCATCGCCTTGATTCAGCCCTTGGTAATTAATTTGGCATTTCAGAATAGCTACTGGGCTGGATAATGCCTGCATTCATCTCCCCAGCCTAATCTGAACAAAATCTGGAAGAAAAGCTTTCAGAAAGACAGAAAATGCCATTCGGTTACTGTTCAAAAGAACTGTCACTCTATAGGAATAAATCGCTCCTGATTATTTCAAACTGGGGTCTTCTTTGGATTTCCATAAAACTTACAATTACTTGTGGGAGAAAAAAAGCTTTAAAATATTTTTTTTTTGGAGAGGAAGATTTTATCGTGTTCTCCTCCCCTAAAAATAAAAAGAAATAGTTTGCAGACAGATGTGAAAATAATAGTTTATTGCTAAAAATAGAAGAAAAAAGCTGTAAAGAATGCAAACATCGAAAGTTATTTGACTATTAAAATAGTGTAGATTTTATTAAATGTTGCGATTTAAATACATTACCTCGAGTTCCTCCTTTTTTCTCCCTCACCCCCCCCCACCCCCATCCTTTCACCTCGGATGCACCATGGCCTCAAATCCGAGGTGAAAGGAGCAGGATCTAAAATTGAGCCCCACAAAATGATCACAGTATCAGAGCAGTAGAACATATTTATTTGCCCTTCAACTCTGAGTCCGATCAAACTTTGCCATTCCATGTCTCTAGGCAGGGCCGCCGTTTTCTGCACTTCATAGCCTGGCAAAACTCCTCATTGGCTTTACTGGGAGCAGGATCGGATCCCGTTAACTTCAGGGGAGTTTCCGCGGAGGCAGAACTCCCCTACAAGCCGCTTTAGACTATTCAGATTTTTCAGGATTCTTTTTAATACTTTGTGTGTCTGTGTGGGTGGGGTGGAGGGGTTATATAACCCCGTGCACAGGCTCCTGTGGGGAATCATATTTAGCCCTGAAACTGACCGAATAGGCAGCAGCTCCCGTTAGAGGGAAGAAATCGACTGGAGCGAGATCAATTGGTTTCACGTTGGATCTAATTACGGAGAGGTTTGAACCGGTACCTTTAGGGAAAGGTTTTGAAAGGCTGAGAGGCAACGGTGAAATTTAGCTCGAAGTGAGAGTTTTCAGTTTGCAACCCCCCCCCCCAAAAAAAAGCCCAGTTTGATCTAGACAAGAGAGATTCTTTCACAGCCTCTTTCTTGTAGATATGAGCAAGGGGGGTGACCAGAGAGCAAGCTGCAGGAATATTCGTTGATAAAAGGAACCCGTAGAGCTATCTTATGCTAGCACCCATTTTTTCCCTTCCCACGGAGGAATTTTTGCAAGGCAGCTGAATGATGCGAACTTTTTTGGGGGTGGGGGAGCGGGCGCAACTGGAAAAAATGCTACGGATTTTCCTCAGGCACCATATCCCTGTGCAGACAAGAGCAACAAGTGTTTGAAGGAGAACCTGGGGGGAAACACGGAATTTTAAGTGCACTATTCGCTATTTCTTTCCCGAGAGTCACGGGGAAGGAGGGAAGGAACCCATCGGAGAGCACAGCACGCACCACGGCCTCACAGGCTCTGCGTTACCGTTTGCACAACTTTAAAAAAAAATGGGGCGAGTTTTTGCCTAGATCCAGCCCCAGTTATCAGATAGAGCCGTTTTATCAATTCCTGCTTCGCGCACGGCGAAAAGAAAGAAAAAGGCGAAAAGAATTCCCTCGGTTCGAAAGAAAACGCTGCTGTGACATGACAAGCACTTTTCTTAAGTAGTAAATTCTTCCTTTATAATCTAGTCTACAAACACTTTCTGCTTAGAGGATATGCCGTGTCCTCAGAACCTTTAACGAATTAAGGAAGACATTAAATAGATTCACCGATGGGAATCAGCCTTCTATATAATTCAGAATTATCTATCTATCCATCCATCCCCATACACCCCATCTATCTATCTATCTATCTGTCTATCTAACTGAATTTCCCTTTCTGAATATAAATATATCAATGTATTTGTAATGGTATATCCCTCTGAAAACTAATAAATTAGATCTCTCTCTCTCTCTCTCTATAGCTATATAGAGATATATATAATTCATTTGATATATTTTTTCTCTCTGAAAGTTACTCCGCGAAACCCTCGTCCCTGCATTAGCAGCTCATAATTTAAACCCGCACAAACTAAGATCCCATCGGATTCGTTTGCATCGTGTGGTCATGTTGTTCCATTGCAATCCAACCCCAGTATTGGGGCTTTCAAAGCAAATATTCGTAGCCGTTTGTTTGCTGGGCGGGTTTCAAGCCGCTGGCCCCTTTCCCCCTAGATCTTGGCAGCGGGTGGTTTCTTCACGTCAGGGAGAAATCTGTGCAGGACATTAACACTAGAGCTGCAGGCACCGGCTCCTTCTCCATATAACCCCCGCACCCCCCAGTGCAGTCCGGGCGGTGCCCTGCACTGCGGACCGGGATTGCAAAGCAGCGGCGCGGGCTCCAAAGGCCCCGAGCGCATCAGGGATCGCGGGTCTTTCCCGAGCGAGCAGCGCCAGCTCGCCCCGGGCAGGAGGCTGCTCCGAGCTCCGGCTGCGCCCGCAGGACGTGTCCGCCTCCAGCCGAGCCAGGGCGCCGCGCTCCGGGGCCTCCGCGTTCAGCCCAGGCCGGCCAGCGAGCCAGGGCGGCGGGAGCGCTGCGTGCAGCCGGGGCTTCAAACCCAGCCGGCTGAGCCGCTGCGAGCTCCGGGATCGCCTCCTAGGGCCGTTCCCCGGGTTGCGGGCTCCATGCGGAGCAAGGAGAGTCGCTGTTAATCCCCCTCCACTAACCCACCTTCCCTCCCAGCGACCGGGCGGCAGCCCCGTCCGCTCCTCCCCGCAGTCAGCTGGACACATGGCCCCGTGACAGGCTTGTCCCCCAGCCCCCTCTGCGAGCCCCGGAGCCTTTTCAGGCAGGCAGCTTCCCTCCTGGTGGGCTGCACAGCCATGTGGTAGCGTAGCGCCTTGCCTGCTGCTTCCTGTGTCCAGGGCCTGTTCCCTAAGGGGCGGGGGGTCCCGCTGCCTTAAAGGGGAGAGGAAACGTGGGGGCAAAAGGGGTCTTGTAATTGTAGTGAGGCATCTTAAAGTTTCGATGTGAATATACCAGCCCCAAAGCACAACCGATTCTGCTTTTATAATGTCCTATACGGCTGCTGCTGCGGTTTCGTCTTCTATAATTTTTTATAACAAATTGATTGCAAAGAAAAAGGAATTCATGAATCTCAGCTGGGAAAATATTTTGGTCTTAGTAATCAGTGATAATATGTTGCTACCTGCTGTCTGTCTTGCTGATTAGTGAGTTAACTTGACATTAAACCCTTTGAAAGATATTTCAGCGCAGGGTTAATTTGACATTATATTAATTAATAAATAACCGTTAATCACCATGAGCTGATATATCCTCAGAAGGTTTAATATCCATTTAAAATGCTGCCATGTATGTCACTAGGCTCATAGACATGTTGCATGTAGTTATATATTATCCTTGATTATAATGATGATGGTGATAATAGGCATTTCCCATCTGAGATTCATCAATTCCTTTTTCTTTTTGATGATGGCTTGATGACTGAGATTAGAACATAACCATATGCAGTCAGAACAGCAACAACTCTTATTTAATTCAGAGCCAATATCGCTGGGTTATGTAGGACGTCTTTTCCCTATTATTCCTTTTTCTTTCAGGAAAACACATAAAAGAACAGGTGAAGGACTACTTAGATAATTAGATGTATTCATGTTGGCAGACTTTAACAGCCTCAGAGAACTGGTAGGTAAGGTCCCATGGGAAGAAAATCGAAGGGGAAAAGCAGCTCAGGCGAACTGGCAATTTCTCAAATATTTAAGGCATAATGGAAAACTATCCCAGTGCAAAGGAAAGAAAGGAAGAACAGTAAGGGTATGTCTCCACTTCAGTTAGACACCTGCAGCTAGCTCATGCCAGCTGAGTCTGGCTTGCAGGTCTCTGGCTATGGGGCACCACTATTAAACAGCCCCTTAGCCTGAGCCCTATGAGCCTGCGTCAGCTGGCATGGGCCAGCCATGGGTTTTTAACTGTGGTGTAGACAGACCCTAAGAGGCCAATATGCTTACATCAAGAACTTTTTAATGACCTGAAAATCAAAAAGAAGTCCTACAAAAGGTGAAAACATGGATAAATTACTAAGCATGAGTACAAAAAAAATAGTTCAAGCATATGGGGACAAAAGCAGAAAGGCTAGGGTACAAAATGAGTTACAAGGAGGAAGGGATATAAAAGGCAATGCATTACAAGCAAGAGAAAGATGAAGGCTAAAGTGTAAGTCCACTACTTAATGGGGAAGGAGAGCTAATCATGGATGACATTGAGAAAGCTGAGGTGTTTAATTCCTATTTTGATGGGGCGGGGGAAGGTTAATGTGACCAGATATTCAACACAATATTAACAACACAGGGGAAGGAACACAAACCAGACTAGGTTAAAGAGTTTAGATAAGTTAGATGTATTCAAGTTGGCAGGGTCTGATGATATTAACCCTAGGGGTTCTCAAGGAACTAAGCAAAGAAATCTTGAAACTATTAGTAGTTGTCTTTGAGAACTCATGGAAGATGGGCGAGGCCCTAGAGGACTGGAAAAGGGCAAACATAGTACCTGACTTCAAAGAGGAGAACAAAGAGGACCTCAGGAATTATAGACCAGTCACCATAACTTTAATACCTAGAGAGATACTGGGAAAAAACTATTAAATAATAAGATTATTTAACTATTAAATAATCAATAATTAAATAATCCAAGTAAGCACTTAGAGGATAATAGGGTAATAAGCAATAGCCAGTATGGATGTGTCAAGAACAAATCATGCCAAACCAATCTAATTTATTTCTTTTACAAGGTTACGGGGCTAGTGAATAGGGGAAAGCAGTAGATGTGCTATGTCTTGATTTTAGTAAGGCTTATGACACAGTCTCATATGACATGTCAGACACATAGAAAAACATAAACTCTTGAGCAATAGTCAACATGGTTTCTGTAAAGGGAAATCGTGTCTTACTAATCTATTAGAGTTCTTTGAAGGGGTCAACAAACATGTGGACAAGGGGGATCCGGTGGACATAGTGTACTTAGATTTCCAGAAAGCCTTTGACAAGGTCCCTCACCAAAGGCTCTTACGTAAATTAAGCTGTCATGGGATAAAAGGGAAGGTCCTTTCATGGATTGAGAACTGGTTAAAGGACAGGGAACAAAGGGTAGGAATTAATGGTAAATTCTCAGAATGGAGAGGGGTAACTAGTGGTGTTCCCCAAGGGTCAGTCCTAGGACCAATCCTATTCAATTTATTCATAAATGATCTGGAGAAAGGGGTAAACAGTGAGGTGGCAAAGTTTGCAGATGACACTAAACTACTCAAGATAGTTAAGACCAAAGCAGATTGTGAAGAACTTCAAAAAGATCTCACAAAACTAAGTGATTGGGCAACAAAATGGCAAATGAAATTTAATGTGGATAAATGTAAAGTAATGCACATTGGAAAAAATAACCCCAACTATACATACAACATGATGGGGGCTAATTTAGCTACATCGAGTCAGGAATAAGATCTTGGTGTTTTCGTTGATAGTTCTCTGAAGATGTCACGCAGTGTGCAGAGGCGGTCAAAAAGCAAACAGGATGTTAGGAATAATTAAAAGGGGATAGAGAATAAGACTGAGAATATATTATTGCCCTTATATAAATCCATGGTACGCCCACATCTCGAATACTGTGTACAGATGTGGTCTCCTCACCTCAAAAAAGATATTCTAGCACTAGAAAAGGTTCAGAAAAGAGCAACTAAAATGATTAGGGGTTTAGAGAGGGTCCCATATGAGGAAAGATTAAAGAGGCTAGGACTCTTCAGTTTGGAAAAGAGGAGACTAAGGGGGGACATGATAGAGGTATATAAAATCATGAGTGATGTTGAGAAAGTGGATAAGGAAAAGTTATTTACTTATTCCCATAATACAAGAACTAGGGGTCACCAAATGAAATTAATAGGCAGCAGGTTTAAAACAAATAAAAGGAAGTTCTTCTTCACGCAGCGCACAGTCAACTTGTGGAACTCCTTACCTGAGGAGGTTGTGAAGGCTAGGACTATAACAATGTTTAAAAGGGGACTGGATAAATTCATGGTGGCTAAGTCCATAAATGGCTATTAGCCAGGATGGGTAAGAATGGTGTCCCTAGCCTCTGTTTGTCAGAGGATGGAGATGGATGGCAGGAGAGAGATCACTTGATCATTGCCTGTTAGGTTCACTCCCTCAGGGGCACCTGGCATTGGCCACTGTCGGTAGACAGATACTGGGCTAGATGGACCTTTGGTCTGACCCGGTACGGCCTTTCTTATGTTCTTATGACATTCTCATAAGCAAGCTAGGGAATGTGGTCTAGATCAGGGGTTCTCAAACTGGCAGTCATGACCTCTCATGGGGGTCACAAGCTGTCAGCCTCCATCTCAAGCCCCGCTTTGCCTCCAGCATTTATAATAGTACTAAATATAAAAAAGGTGTTTTTAATTTATGGGGGCGGGGGTCACACTCAGAGGCTTGCTGTGTGAAAGGGGTCACCAATACAAAAGTTTGAGAACCACTGGCCTAGATGAAATTATTATAAAGTGGGTATACAGCTGGCTGAAAACACATGTTCAATGATTCACTGGGTCTGCTATTATTCAACATTTTCTTGAATGACTTGGATAATGGAGTGGAGAGTATTGCTTATAAAATGTGCAATCAGACCAAGCTGGGAGGGACTGCAAGCTCTTTGGGGGACAGGATTAGAATAAAAAAGATGTTGACAAATTGGAAAATTGGTCTGAAAGAAATAAAAATGAAATTCAGTAAAACAAGCGCAAAGTACTACACTTAAGAAGGAAAAATCAAAGGCACAACTATAAAATGGGGAATAACTGGGTAGGTGGTAGTGCTGCTGAAAAGCATCGGGAGGTTATAGTATATCACAAATTAAATAGGAGCCAACAATATGATACCGTTGCAAAAAACTCTTAATATACTGGGGCCTATTAACCGAAGTGCTGTACATAAGACACATGAAGTAATTGTCCCTCTCTATTTGGCACTGGTGAGGCCTCAGCTGGAGGACTGTGTCCAGTTTTGGGCATCACACTTTAGGAAAGATGTGGACAAATCGGAGAGAGTCCAGAGGAGAGCAACAGAAATGATCAAAGGTTTAGAAAACCTGACCTATGAGGAAAGGTTAAAATAACTGGTCATGTTTAGCCTCGAGAAAAGAAGACTGAGGCGGGACCTGATAACAGTCTTCAAATATGCTTAAGGGGGCTGTTCTAGAAAGGAAGGTGCTCAATTGTTCTCCATGCCCACTGGTTAGGTTACTGTTAAAAAGTAAAGAGCTTAATCTGCAGCAAGGGACACGTAGGGTAGATATTAGGAAAAAACTTTCTAACAATAAGGATAATTAAGCTCCGGAATAGACTTCTAAGGGCGATTGTGGAATCCCCTGTCATTGGGGGGTTTTAACAAGAGGTTGGACAAACACCAGTCAGGCATGGTCTACGTTTGCTCAGTTCTTTCCTCAGCACAGGGGGCTGGACAAGATGATCTCTCAAGGTCCCTTTGTGCCTTACGTTTCTATCATTCTATAATTTAAGATTAGGGAGTGACACTGAGGCCCTAGCAAATTTCAATTATTCATTGGCTCTGGAGTCTTTGTACGCCTAAGAGTATCTCTATAGAGACTGCAGCTTTGCTTTTGCCATTTAAACCCATTCCTTTGGACACTGAATTGGTGTTATAGATTCATAGATTATAAACCCAGAAGGGACCGTTGTGATCATCTCGAGATCATTAAAAAATAACTGGTTAGTGTACACCTCATGCCCCCAGCAACATACATGGCTGGAGATTTCTCTCCTTGTGAGTTAAATCTGGGCATTTTCTCTGCAGTGTGTGCGTGTGCACCTTGTTAAAAGGCCCAATCCCGCTCAGCCTTACTCATTCAAAATAGTCAATGAAATGGGGTTTTATCTATGTAAGGAATTGTTATTCTTATTTATCATCTCTCCAATCTGATCAGTGTCCTCTGTGTGGTACTGTACTCCAATATCAAGTCAGTTCCTGCCCCAGAGATTTTAAAATCTAGAAGGAATGGGCAAAGACATAGGACTTGGCCTAGAGAAGTGCACAAGTCTTGTTTGGAAGCCCAAGTGAAGGGCTGAATTTAAAGGGCCCAGAGCTGGGGCTGAAGACCCTAGTGAGGGCAGATAGACAGGTGTGTTGCAATTTTGCTGCCCCTGAAGGGATTCACTTTCATTGTATGACCTGGCTGAAGGGCTGAGCCACTCCTGTCAAGCGAGGCTGATAACCCACAGGGGAGCCAGGAGCAGGAAAAGGCCTGTAGTACTGCATGCAGCCGCCAGAGGTGCTCAAGAAGTGAATGCTCCCAAGAATATAATAGACGACTCTTACTAATTCACATTAATGACAACAAGACTGTTACTTGGTAATTCAAAATAGTCAGTAATTTGTAAGTTAGCAAATACACTAAAAATCAAGACTAATGCATCACCAGCTGTACTTTTTCCATTTATTTTGACAATTGTTCAGTGTGGTTTATGGCCACCTACCATAAGGCCCTTGTATGCATAGTACAGTATATTTTGTAAAAATAATAAAATCCTAGAAGTATGAGCCCTCTCTGCCATGGCACCTCTGCTAGTATATCTTTTCTGAGAGGTATTTAGAGACTGCCCCCCACCCTTTTTTTTTTTTCCATTTTTCTTTTGGAAGGATCATAAAGTGTGTGGATTAGAGAAATGCATCTGAGAAAGGTCCTACAAGGTGAGATCAAATATTCAGTTAGTGAAACCTAGTATATAAGAGCAGCAATTAATTGCACTCCATTTTAGGATAATTATAGCTCCATTCAGCAAGGTGTTTAAACACATACCTAACTTTAAGCATGTGCTTAACTACTTTGCTGAACTAGGGCCTAAAGTCAAAGTTTGCTCTAAGCTACAGGTGCATCAGTTTCCATAGCCATCAGCACCCAAGGGAGTGATTTGGCCAGCATCACAATGGATCAGGCACTTGTTTTGCAGCAGGATGAACTGGAGGAAGCCTTTAAGTGTGAGATCGTCCAACCCACAACTGTAGTCGAGAGCCTTAACAACTCAGCCACCACTCCTCAATCTATATAGTAAAGTCAGGGAGGACAGAATTCGATATTTTTTAATATAACTTTAACGGATCGTGTCTATGTTCACTTTTAAGCATTTTTTAAATTATCATCAATTTAATTTTCATAGTGCAAAATTATGGGTTTTACCATTCTTATCTGATGACAGTAGATGTTGAGATGCAAAACGTTAAAGTTTTATAACCGTTAAAACACTAATTTGTCAACATCTTACCTCAAAATACACAATGTAAATGGCCTTAAATCAAACCCTAATCAATTCTCAAGCAGCACTTTTCTTACTTTGCCTATCTGTAAATTTCAGTTATTATGGATGGAAATATTTTTTCATCAGTGTGTGTGCATGGTGAAATTGATCGACATTTACAGATAAAAACTGAATCCTTCCAAGCCTAAATATAATGTTAACCAAACAACTATACATACACACCAGGCATTCTGCACGCATCCTGTTCATGTAAGTATAAAAGAAAACCAGTGCACCATGAGGGTGGAGAATTCTGATTTCAAACTGTGTAAGGAAGCAGCTTGAGAACCATACAAAACTAAACACTGCCTGTCACTGTGGGCCTGATTCTGCATCCTTGACTCAATGTTTTGCACTGGGAGTAGTCCCATTAATATAAATAGCACTACTCACAGGGTGTAAAACTAAGCATGTGCATAAGTTTCTGCAGGATCTGGACCTTAGGCATTGATGGAGAGCATGGAGATCAGCTCCAGCATCACAGACTAGATCCTCATTGAAAACGATGGTAAAGCTCTCATTGATTCCAGTGCAAGCAGTACAGGTGCCAAATAAGCAAACAGGTCATAACTCTCTGCACAGACTAGTCCAAGGGGCAGACAAAGATGCTGCCACATGGGAATGCACCTTTTCACTAAGAAGTTGAAAGCAGCAAATAAACCATAACTCCTTGCACAATGGGCTTTCAACATGAGAACTCTCATGAGCTGGCACCCATCTCAGCTGGCTCATCAGCCTGCTGCTCACGTATGACCCGGCCACTTTAACATCTGTCTACAACTGTAGCAGGCAGGGCAGGCTGATGTGTGGATGGAAATATGTTTTTGCAGGTTAGCTGCTTTTTAGGGTGGGACTTAGACTGGGGAAAAGAGAAAATCATGCCACAGTGTTATGGATTTCCATGCTTTACAGGAAGATTATTTTCAAAATGCTGAGGCAATTAAAATGATGATAATATGATTTGGTTACTATGGCTCCAATTCAGCAAAGTATTTAGCACTTATTAATTTTAAGCATGTGAGTAGTCCCATTGGAGTGAGCAGGACTGCCGTGCTAAAAGTCAGCCAAGTGCATATCTACTTTGTTAAATTCTTCCTTGAGTTAGTTCCATCATAAGAACATAAGAACGGCCATACTGGGTCAGACCAAAGGTCCATCTAGCCCAGTATCCTGTCTGCCGACAGTGACCAATGCCGGGTGCCCCAGAGGGAGTGAACCTAACAGGTAATGATCAAGTGATCTCTCTCCTGCCATCCATCTCCACCCTCTGACTGACAAACAAACAGAGTCTAGGGACACCATTCCTTACTCATCGTGGCTAATAGCCATTAATGGACTTAACCTCCATGAATTTATCCAGTTCTCTTTTAAACCCTGTTATAGTCCTAGTCTTCACAACCTCCTCAGGTAAGGAGTTCCACAAGTTGGCTGTGCGCTGTGTGAAGAACTTCCTTTTATTTGTTTTAAACCTGCTGCCTACTAATTTCATTTGGTGACCCCTAGTTCTTGTATTATGGGAATAAGTAAATAACTTTTCTTTATCTACTTTCTCCACATCACTCATAATTTTATATACCTCTATCATATCTCCCCTTAGTCTCCTCTTTTCCAACCTGAAAAGTCCTAGCCTCTTTAATCTCTCCTCATATGGGACTCCAGATCATTTATGAATAAGTTGAATAGGATTGGTCCTAGGACTGACCCTTGGGGAACACCACTAGTTACCCCTCTCCACTCTGAGAATTTACCATTAATTCCTACCCTTTGTTCCCTGTCTTTTAACCAGTTCTCAATCCATGAAAGGACCTTCCCTTTTATCCCATGACAGCTTAATTTACCTAAGAGCCTTTGGTGAGGGACCTTGTCAAAGACTTTCTGGAAATCTAAGTACACTGTGTCCACTGGATCCCCCTTGTCCATCAAATGGGGTCCACTCTGCGAGCCCTCTCCCTCCCTCTGTTCAGCACCACATGGTAACATATCCTCTATAGCACCACATGGTAACGTATCTGCCTTCATGATATCCCACCACTTCTTCTGGGGATGGCCTCTCTGTCTTTTTCCTTCAGAATTGGACTTTCCTTCTGTCTATTGGACTTTCTTATCCACTTAGTTGTCAGGACTGAGCCTTACATGACTGACCCATCTGAGCCTGCACTCTCTCATTTTTTTCAGTTGTGGGTGTTACTTTGAGCATGTCTCTAATATACACATTCCTCACATGGTCTTTCTTGCTTGCACCACTCATCCTTCTCGATTGTCGCATTTCTGTGGAGCAGATCCTTTGCTCACATTTCTCCTTTGTTGCCCAGCACTCAGTGCTATACATTACAATGGAACAGGCCCCCGTTTTGTAGACTTTGCCTTTTAATCCTACTGGTCTCTTCCTGTCACGTGGCACATCACTTATCTCTCTCCATTTGAGCCAGGAACTTTTTATCCCAGCTCTAATTTCATCCTCCATATTCCTGGATTCTGGAACCCAGATACCTGAAACTGCGTTTTTGGTATTGTTTGCCCATCCGGTTTCAAGGATAATTCTTCAGTGTCCACAATACTGAAATTACATACCATAATACTCTGTTTTCCCTTTGCGTATTTTGAGCCCATGTTTCTCCAACACATTTCTCCATTTATTAAGATCCTCTTCTAGACTATATTTTCCCTCACTGCATAGAATGACAGCATCTGCAAACAGCATGTACCAAGGTGCCCCCTCCCGTATGTTCCTTGTGTGGGTATTCAGGACAAGGATAAACAAGAAAGGGCTTGGTGCTGATCTCTGATGCAATCCGACCTGTTAACCAATAGTTCATCTGTTTCACCACTAGAGGTTCTGACTATTGATGTTACAGCTATATACATGGCTTGAGAGAGCCACACATAAAGTTCTGGTACCATTTTCTCCCTCAGACCCCACCAGAGGAGTTCTCTTGAAACTCAGTCAAAGGCCTTTTCCAGCTCAACCAACACCATGTGAATATTTTTCTTTTTCTCTCTCATTTTTTTCTACTAGCTGCCTCAGCACAAAAACAGCATCTATTGTCGACCTTCCTTCCTGGCATGAAGCCATATTGATTTGCGCTAATATCTACTTCCCGTCTTGGTCTCTTATTGATGACTCTCTTTCACAGTTTCATTGCATGACTCATCAGCTTTATATCTCTATAATTTGTACCACTGCCAACATCATCACCTTTTCCCTTGTATATCGGCTCCGAAATACTTTTCCTCCACACGTTTGGTATCTTTTTCCCTCTCATGATTGAATTGAACAGGGATCTCAGGAGAGGGATGCCTTCTATTCCAAGCTTTTTCTATGCCTATATAGGGATTCCATCTGTGCTTAGCACCTTATTATTTTTCATTTTCGTTCACAGCGTTTGCCACTTTATCTGGCATGATAGGCTCCACTAGATCTAAATTCATCACTTTGCAGTTTCATTGCTCTCCTGGGTTTTCTTCATTTAAAAGCTGTTCAGAATACCTTTTCCATTGATCTTTTATGGGACTCATCAGTCAGCATGATACCGGTTTCATCTTTGATGAACTTTAGTTCCTTTATATATTTAGTACTTCTGTCCCATGCTGTCACCAGTCTATATGCATCTTTTCCCCCTTTCTTTGTTCCGAGTCTAGCATAAAGTTCTTCAAAGACCTTTGCTTTCTCAACTACATTCCTGGCCAATTTCTTCACTGCCTTGTATTCCCCTAGGTCCTTTGCTCCTACTCCTTTGCCAGAGTTTAAACTTTTTTCTCTTATCTTTTATCACTTCTTGTACTTTTATCGCTCCACCACCAAGTTTCTTTTTGAATAAAGACTTTCCCTTTTGATTCAACCACCATTTGTTTAGCACTTTCCAATATATGTGTGGCCCCAAAATTCCCAAGCGTATCCGTTCCTTCTTCATGTGTTGCTGACCTCATCTTCTCTATAATCAACTCACTAAAGTCCTTCTCAGCCTGTAGTGTTTGCTACCTTATCTGTGGTATTATTATTACCCTCTTTGATATTCTCTGTGTCTTCATTCTAAGAAACATATCCAAGATGAGAGGTCTATGTCGACTCATAAGTCTCCCTCGCAGTCACTTTGCAGTCTTTTATATCTTTTATTTTCATACCTTGTTAAACTGTGGCCTAAAATTAATAATCTTCCTTTCTAGAGCCAGGCTGCCTTTGTGCTAAAAATTCAACTGAAATCACTAAGTCTTCAAAGTAGCTTTTAAATAAAAGTAAAGGTGGTTGCAAAATAAATAAATAAAAATAAAATGTCCACCAAAAATCCACAGCAAACTTTTCTCATCAAAATTTTGAAATGTTCAGAAATTTCTGACCGATAACAGAGCTGGCAAAAAGTGGAGGAAATTATCAGTTCATTGAATTCCTCCCCTCCTTATTTTTGTTGAAACTTGTAAATTTGTAAACAGCTCCATTTCCAATACGCAGTAATGTTGAAGGTTTAATCTGAGATTTGCAAAGCCACCCAAGAGATTTAGATGCCCAGTTCACATTTAAATTAATGGGAACTAAGTGTACAAATCCTTTAAGCTGTTTTGAAATTCCCAGCCCTTGAGAGCTGCTATTTCATGATCTCCAGAGCTAGAAACAAGTGCTGTATGCCATTATAAAGGGGCAGTCCCGCCTCATCTGTAAAATCAAGGACCCATTTCTAACCCCAGCATTTCATGAGATATTAGCCCATATTGGATGGATGAGTATTACCAGATGTGCAAATGTAATGTAGTCTGTAGCGGTCCCTCACTGTCAGGCTTGGCAGTAGGCCCTCTGCCTTATCGCGTCAGACAGCAAACAACAGCCAATTGGCGCTCTAGAGGCTCTGGCCTTCTGGGTGGGGACAAGCAGTCTCGAGCCCAAGCCTCTTGGCAGGGGCAGACAGCAATTCCCCGTCTATAGCTCTGGCCCTCTGAGCGGGGCAGACCCAGGAGCAGTCTTTAGCCAAAGGCCTCTTGGCTAGGGCAGACAGCAAGTACTAATCTGGGGCTCTGACCCTCTGGGCGGGGCAGAGCAGCGAGCAGTCTTTAGCGTCAGCCTTCAGGCTGGAGCAGACAGCAATCACAGTTTAGGGGCCCACAGCTTCCTGGCTGGGGCAGGCCACAGACAAGGCACAGGTCTTCCAGCCTAGGGTGAGTAGGCAGCCAACCCAGGGGCAGGGTTGGCGGCAGGTGGTCCCAGCCCAGGGCCCTAACAGTGGCGGGTGGATCCCATCGAAACACACTGATTTGAACTGCAACAGCACAAACCTGACTAATGTCTGGTTCTCCTAGGCTACTTCCTACTGCAGGCTGTTGGCATGGCTCCATAGGCCACACATCCTCAGTGGTTTCTGGGCAGATGGCTGATGGCAGTCCCAGTAACTCCTTTCATCCGGTGGCAGGGTATGGGATGGCCCGGGGCCTAGTCTGGAGTCCTGCAGAGGGCTTGAGACATCTGCCTCCTTCCCTGGCTTGGCCCCAACTGAGCTGTGAGGACCTCTCTTTATACTTCCTGTCCCGCCCATGCACTTCTGGCAGGGGCGGGGCTGGTTTGGTTCCACCACCAGGGGTGTGTAGTGGTCCCTCACTGTCAGGCTTGGAGGGAGGCCACTCTGACTCACTACACAGTCCATTCTGGGTTTGGATAGGACATTCCACATTTGGAAGAAGCTGACTTTGTGTGGCATAAGTTAGGTGCCTGCCTTGCTCCACAACAAATGGAGGAGATGGTGGTAATGCTGTCGGTGCCCATCTTATAACTTTTAGCCCAGTGGTTCAAGCACTCCTCTCAGTGTGTGAGATCCAGGTTGAATTCCCCCCTTTCTGTCAGAGGGGGAGAGAGACTTTGAACAAGGGTCTCCTTCAAGCATGTTCTAGCCACTGACTGAGCTGCA
Source organism: Mauremys reevesii (assembly GCF_016161935.1). Classification (NCBI taxonomy): domain Eukaryota; kingdom Metazoa; phylum Chordata; order Testudines; family Geoemydidae; genus Mauremys; species Mauremys reevesii. The sequence continues at coordinate 22,852,666 of NC_052637.1, forward strand.
GGATTTTGCAATGTGGGGCTTGTTGAAGGTCTTGCACCATGGATGCATAAGGAAAGAGCAGCTGGAGCAGGGGTCTGACCTCAGACACGCTCGCCCAATGACTATTCCACTGTGGATAAATATTAAAATAGTCACTGGGCCCGAGGGAGACATAACGGGTAATCCAGTGGTTATGGGACCCACCTGGGAGATGGGAGACCCCATGGCCAGCCTCCCTGCTTCAGTTTTTTATTATTTATCCTCGGTGCAATGACTTCAACAGAAGAGAGTGAGGGAGCCGCACAGTAGTATATCCTATAGACCAATGGTGGAGCACCCTTTCTCTTGAGCATAGAGGGGAGAACTGAACCTGGGTCTCCCACATCCCAGGTGAGTGCTCTAACCACTGGGCTGAAAATTATAAGGTGGACAACTCCTCCTCCTCCTGGATTTTGAATGGGACCCAATCTAGTAAGCAGCTTCTCTCCATGCCTACAGGGTCAGGCCCTGCACGCAACTTAAGCAGATGAACTCCTATCTTTCCCCCGGGGTTGTGAATTGCTCTAGGGGTTGGGTGGGAGATAGGTGCCCAGACAACCACAGGGAGGCAGCAGTGCACAGGTCCAGGGGCAGAATCCTAGGTGCAGAGGGAATTTTCACTCTGAAAAACTTGGCTGCTGAATGAGTTTAGGCACCTGCAGGGCTCAGCAGGAATTCTGCGGGTAACAATGGGGCCCAAGCTGGGAATTAGGCTCGTAAGTCTGAGGTTTAAGATTCTAAATACTCTCGTGGATTCCAGCCTAGGCTCTGGGGCCCAGATCCTCAAAGCTATTTAGATATCTGGCTCCCACTGAATGAGAGTTAGGTGTCTAAATACCTTTAAAATCTGGGCCACTGATACTGTGATAAACAGCGATATAAAATCCTAAAATGGATACATGGACAGCTTGTGTGTCACATGGTTGTTTCCGGACTCTAAAACACATTAAAAGAAGATGAAAATACATTAAATCCTTTCTTGATAAGACATTTCCATGAAAGTCATTTCTGCAGTTGCAACAGGGCTGTTGTGTGATGGTGAATGCGGGGGAAAGTGTCTATGAGGCAATCACCTTTAGAATGTGGCACCCACTGAAAATGTTTGAGAAGCCCTGGATTCCTAGGCAGAGTGAAGAGGAAGGAGTCACAGGTAAATGGTAGACGGAGTTTATCAGGTGGCTGTCACCACTGCATATGCATGGTCATGGTGCATTCTCTGTCACTGGAGATTTTAAATCAAGACTGGGTTTTGGTTTTTGTTAAAGATATAGTCTGGTTCAAAAGGAATTATTCTGGAATTATCTATGGCCTGTGTGACACAGGAGGTCAGACTAGATGACCACAGTGGTCCCTTCTGGCCTTAAAATCTATGAATCTGTGCATCTTGCCAGCAAGTTAAAGAAGTATGGGCTGGATGAATGGATGGTAAGGTGGATAGAAAACTGGCTAGATGGTCGGGCTCAACAGGTAGTGATCAATGGTTCCATGTCTAGTTGGCAGCCGGTATCCAGTGGAGTGCCCCAAGGGTCGGTGCTGGGGCCGGTTTTGTTCAATATCTTCATTAACGATCTGGAGGATGGTGTGGACTGCACCCTTAGCAAGTTTGCAGATGACACTAAACTGGGAGGAGTGGTTGATACGCTGGAGGGTAGGGATAAGATACAGAGGGACCTAGACAAATTAGAGGATTGGGCCAAAAGAAATACGATGAGGTTCAACAAGGACAAGTGCAGAGTCCTGCACTTAGGACAGAAGAATCCCATGCACTGCTACAGACTAGGGACTGAATGGCTGGGCAGCAGTTCTGCAGAAAAGGACCTAGGGGTTACGGTGGACGAAAAGCTGAATATGAGTCAACAGTGTGCCCTTGTTGCCAAGAAGGCTAATGGCATTTTGGGTTGTATAAGTAGGGGCATTTCCAGCAGATCGAGGGATGTGATCATTCCCCTCTATTCAGCACTGGTGAGGCCTCATTTGGAGTACTGTGTCCAGTTTTGGGCCCCACACTACAAGAAGGATGTGGATAAATTGGAGAGAGTCCAGCGGAGGGCAACAAAAATGATTAGGGGGCTGGAGCACATGACTTATGAGGAGAGGCTGAGGGAACTGGGATTGTTTAGTCTGCAGAAAAGAAGAATGAGGGGGGATTTGATAGCTGCTTTCAACTACCTGAAAGGGGGTTCCAAAGAGGATGGATCTAGACTGTTCTCAGTGGTAGAAGATGACAGAACAAGGAATAATGGTCTCAAGTTGCAGAGGGGGAGGTTTAGGTTGGACATTAGGAAAAACTTTTTCACTAGTAGGGTGGTGAAGAACTGGAATGGGTTACCTAGGGAGGTGATGAATCTCCTTCCTTAGAGATTTTTAAGGTCAGGCTTGACAAAGCCCTGGCTGGGATGATTTAGTTGGGTTTGGTCCTGCTTTGAGCAGGGGGTTGGACTAGATGACCTCCTGAGGTCCCTTCCAACGCTGAGATTCTATGATTCTATGATCTAGGAAGTACTGTTTTGGGTGCCTTTGGTTAACAATGAATCGCTGCCCAGTGTATATAAGTCTATAGCTGTAAAGTAACTTTATCTAAATATTTTCTGCCTTGTTGTTTTGTCACTTCTGACCACCACTGGAGAGTCGAAAGCCTTCCTTGAATCCTGGGAGCTATTTAATTTTTTAAAAATCCCACAGGAAGGAAAAAACAACCAAAATGTCATTTATATATTCAGACACTTCAAAGCATCCTGCTTCCCATATTATTCCTCCTTCTTGGGGCAGCAGATGCTGCAACTAAAAACTTAGATTGTTCCCAAATGAGCTAAGCAAATAATTGCTTTTTTTGGTTCAGAAGGTGAAACAAAAAAAATCTGTTCGTTTTGAACCCAAACTGATTTTTGCCCTGTTTTTTTTCTGATTTAAATGAAAAACCAACAAAAAAAATTAGGGTTGGGTAGATCAAAATAAAACATTTTGACTGTCAATTTGAAATGATATTGTGAAATTAAATGTGGGATCAAAATGACACTTTCCATTCCGAAAATATCATTTTGAGTCAACATGTCATTCTGAAATTCATTGTGATTTTTTTTCAAAATGAATCATTTTGATATTTCAAAAAAATTTTGTTGTCAGGGAGGGGTTTTAGCCAGAACTATTTGCTGAGTTTGGCCCAAATTCATGAATAGCTTCAGTGCCCCCGGAATGCATTTTTCAGCATATTTACTATTCACCAAAAAATCTTCACCCAGCTCTATCCCCAGCCCACTAAGAGGAAGAGGTCAAAATGGTGCCATGTAAACAAAGTGTACAGTGGGTTTGATCTGGCTACATTATTTATCCTTGCTCCTCACTGGTGACCCTCCATAACCCAGAGGTGGATCTGCTTCCTCCACCACTGGCGGGTTATTAGGCCGTCTGATGAGAATAATCTGTCACTCCATTTTGAGTGAAATCTTGGCTCTATTGATGTCAGTGAACATTTTGCCATTGACTTTAGTGAGGCCAAGATTTCACCCAATTTTTTTTTCTGAGCAAGAGACTCCCACATATGTCTTGGATTTCCAAGGAGCTGATGAAATTAATAGGGATTTGGTCACCCAACTCCTTTGAAAACCCCAGCCATAAAGCATATATTAGCAGGTACTCACAAACTCACTTGTCTGTGTACACTGCTATAAACACAGACACCCCATTCTCAGCCCAGCCATAGCGGCTGGATTAAGCCTGCCTCTCCCTTTCACTGCACTTTATTATTATATATTGTTTCCCTCTTCTAAAAGGGCTCCCCTAATTGTGCATGTTATTTGTATCAGTTGATTGTGGGACTGGTCATGGAGCACTGAGTAATTCATAGTGTTTGGACAAGACAAACATTGTTCTGTCCCTAAGCAAACCTCCAGGAAGGTCAGCCCAGTTCATCCCATTGCTGTGGAGAGCGAAAAGTATCCAGATGATGTGAAAATCAGACCCTTTTCATGGAGGGGAGGGGGAAAAACAAGCATGCAAGCACACATCAACACGTCCTGACATTCCCCCATTCTGCTCCTTTCCATTCACCTCCCATTGTTTTACCAGCACAAAGTTGCCCCAAAGCCTTTGTCAGGCTATATTTAAATAACGACTGGCCTTCCCTCTGGAAACCAGGGCAGAGATACAGGCAGTCATGTCATGGGCTTTGCCATCTTATTCAGGAGGAACATTCAGAAGCAGGCGAGAAATCGGTCTCTTCAGCCGAGTGTGACATACTGTACCTTGTGGCACCTTAGAGACTAACAAATTTATTTGGGCATAAGCTTTTGTGGGCTAAAACCCACTTCATCAGATGCATGGAGTGAAAAATACAATGGGCACCCATGCATCTGAGGAAGTGGGTTATAGCCCATAAGAAAGCTTATGGCCAAATACATTTGTTAGTCTCTAAGGTGCCACAAGGACCCCTTGCTGTTTTTGCTGATACAGACTAACATGGCTACCCCTCTGATACTGTACCTTGTCCTGCCTTGTTCACGGCTGTCAGGTTCGCCATGAATTCCTGCGGGTTTGGTTTGAAAGAGGCAAAAGGAGTGTTCATCATCCGTGTCAAATGGTTTGTTTCATTGATCCGGTTCATAAACAACCATTTTAAAAACAACAGCAATGTGACCTGGAGTAGTTTAGCTAGAAAAATGCTAGAGTTGAAGGCAACTGAAGAAATATTTGCTGTGAGTTGTCTGGCCTAAGAAATCACTCGCTGTGTATTTAAAATACTAGCTGTAGTATAATGAATAGGAGGAACGTGTTATGCAAAGTTTCCCATGTACAGTGTTTGCTACTGAGGAAGTAGAAGTTAGAATCCGCCGTCCCTGCTGATACACCACCCTGCAGATTTCACTCCGATACCAATACAATTATCTTACATGCGCCTGCCACTTATTTAACTAAATTAGAGAAATGCCACTAAAAGGTGCTGCATTAATTGTGGAACCAAGGGCTGGATCCTGCCGTCCTTGTACTGCCAGACTTCGGCACTTGGGTGTGCTGAATCCAGTTGTTATGGATTTTTGTACTGAATGAATCCGGAGCGCTGAGGTCTAACTTTACACGGGAGGGGGTTACAAAAGAAAACTTGTTGCTGCTGTCTAACAAATGAAATCTCGCTCTCTCTCCTTCCTTCAGTACCACTAACCCCCACCCACACACACACACACACAAACACAAACACGCACACCCCACACACAAACACACACTCACCCCACAGTCACTTTACCCCTTTCCTTTCCTAAGCACACACAGCTGGGCTTTCTAACCTCTCTGGGAGGATCTCTGGGTGGCTATCCCAAACCGCGCGTGGGTGCATCCGATACCCGCCACGGGGCTGATCAAAAGGGAAGGGGTGTGAGCTACAGTCGGCCGCTATTGGATAAGTGGCCAACTAAACAGGGGCCCTTTTGTGCTGACTCCAGCGCTGAGCGAGGCCGGCGGGAATGCGCGGGGCAGCTGTACCTGACACCCCCTTTCCCCCGGAGCTAACGGGAGGGGTCTTAAGGGTGGCCCGCCCCGTACTTACTTTCCCCTGCCCCCGCCGGGGGTCCGGCTCCAGCGCCCACCCTAACGCTCACTCGTGTTACCAGGAGGAATTTTGCATCGGTAAGTGCCAACCTGAGCGGCGCTTTCCCACGCGGTCCTAGGTGAACTGCTGGATCGGGCCCCCGGGTGCGTCGCTTTTATATATATACAAAAAGATGCTAATTAAATAGGGTCACATCCTGAAGATCCCGATCCGGCAAAGCCATAGCCAGCTGAAAAGCTATCGGAGGAGTCTCCCTCTCTCTGCAATCCATGGCATGAGCAAGGACTATTCACTTGGGTAAGGATTTGAAGGATCGGGCCCTCAGGCAAAACTCGCTTGAGATCCGGTAGTGGGACTTCAGCTTGCAACTAAGGGTCCATTGTTTCCATAGATGGCAAGTGATTTCCCCCCCGATTAATCTTAATGAGTATTATAGTTATTGCAGACAGAATAGATTAAAATATTTTGCATTTGCTAAACTGCAGCAAAAAACATCTTTTAAAAAATTCCCTGGAGAGCAAAACCGACTAGCACTGTCAACATTCACAGCGAGCCTGAGAACAAAGCACAGGAATCTCGTAAACAGCCACAGCTTCTCCACATTCGTTTTCAAGTATCTCCAGTTATAAAAAGGCCAGTCAAGCGAACTAGTTTAAACCTGAGGTGTCTCAGGGCCTCGCAAGTACACTCAACCCTTTTAAATTTGCCGCTGTTTTGTTTTTGTCACCTCTACACCTTTAAATCTGAGAATAAGATTTTATTCCAGAGAAAGCGATCTGTACAGGATCAAATCGATAAAGTCACAGCGACGTAACGCGATGCGAACAAGCGGCTAGAAACTTTGACATTTACACGGTGGTTGCCGACCAAGCATGAAAAAATAGACATCTATAAATCCAGGACAACCCGGATTCATCAATAAATGCAGCTTCCAATGGCCGGTTTTTATTAAAGCGTCTGAGATCTCCACTCTCAGATTGACGTTGTTTGGAAAGCCCCTCAATTGAAAAATCCTTTGCACCTCCATCTGACCTTGTTAACTCATCCTTGTTGACACTGATTGCAGAGTGTTCCGAACCGTTCAATTAGACTGTGGTCCCGGGGTAATTGTGTAACATTTCCTATGATTTTTTTTAAATTACTTTGATGGTAAAGAGGGAGAAATTACTGGTTTCCGTAAATGCACCTTCTGATACTCGCATATCACACAAAATTCATACATGTGTAAAGTTATATGTAATACGCTGCATACACACGACTACACATGGAATATCTCCCCGTGCCTAGCCACGCTTTTCACTGCATCGGGACCCCTTAACATTAGACCGACCGGAGATTTTTGAAAGACTCAAACGAGACTTTTGACACCGGAGTCTCTACTGACTTGGGAAATCAATCAAAGAAAACAGGAGGGGATGGGTCGGGGGGCGTAGTTTGTATTTTAAATTCTAGCTCGGCTTTTGACTGAGTGTGAAGGTGTCATTGGACCGGGGCTAAGAAAATAAAACTGAGCAACCCCGCAGCTTCCAGGCTGCGCAACCTATAATTTTAACATCAAACCCACCGCCCAGCCCCTCCCCCCCCCGAGCCCGCCACCGCGCCGCTGGCCTGGGTGTCAGTTTCACGGACTAGAAAAGGATCCCTCTGACCGGATCGTTCGGGGTAGGGGAGCCCCAAACTTCACTACGCTTAAAAACAGAAGTTTAAAACAAACTCCTTTTCCGGGGAGGGGGGGAAACCCAGAGAGCAGGGAGCCTCCGGTGTCCGGTGAGTCTCCCTGAGGAGTCAGGATGAGTCCAACCTGGAGCCATCCCCACCCTCCGGTTGCTTTGGAAAATGCTTTGAACAAAGGGGTGGTTGCAGAGAGGACAGTGTAACCCCACACCCGCCCCCCAGCCCCTCTCCCAGAGCCAGCCCCCCAGGCAACCTGCCGCTGGGCCCCTCCCTGAAATGTGCTCCATATAAAGGGGGAGCCTCTCCGTAGAGCCATGGATGGGGGGGGGGAATGGGGCTTGTACCCCTGCCTTGGGGGTGCGAGGAGCGGGGGTGGGGGGGGGGGACAGGCAAATCTCTGTACCTCCCGGGGCGATTCCGCGTCCTGGGTTAACGTGGCTTTTAATGAGGCTCCTGTAATCCTGCCCCGGCGCGGCCCGGGGAGATGGAGCTGTAAGAGCGCCGGGGGGAGGCTTTCGGGCTGTTTCACGGCGCAGAGTTAACAAATCCATCCAGCAGCAGGGCTGTCAAAGGGGAGAGGGCTGGGGGCCGGAGGGAAGCTGCGCTCAGGCTGCCGGAGCCCGGCTGCCCTGCAGGGAGAGCGGTTGCACTGCCAAAGACGCCCCGCTGGGCTGAGCAGGAGCGGGAGCAGATTAATCAGGCCCTAATTCAATTTACAACAACCCCTTTTATTCAGCTCGGTGGCAAGGAATTCAAAGGGGGAGAGGGGCGGGGGGAGGGCAGGAGAGGGGGCGGCTATTCGCGTCGCTCCCCATCCCCCGAGCAATGCCTGTCACCGCGGCGGTTTGCAGAAACAAGGGGCGGCTTGCGGAGCGCCGGAGCCCAGGCGATTGAGTGACAAATGCATAGGGAGCCCGCGCGGAAAGGGCACCTCCGTTGGAAAAATAGAACTGCCCTTTTAATCAAGGGGCTCGGCGGAACGCAGCTGGGGTGGGGGATAGCAAACAAGGCCGGGCGCTGGGGCTGGGAATGGGACGGGGGGCTGTGCCAGCCCCGCCCCCCCTGAGGGCAGTGCCAAGCCCACCCGGCTAGAGCGCTCGGCTCAGCACCGTCCTGCGGACACCACCACCCCGCCCCACCTATCCAGCAGGGAGCCATCTCCTGGGGATGCTCAGAGCCCCACAGATGGGGGGCTGCCATGGACTCGGTGGCTTTGGATCGGACTTTCCTGGTGCCTGGTGCGTTTAGGTCTAGCGATATCTCACCTGTGTATTGGTCTGTGACTAGGTGGGGGGGATGTGCTGGGTTTGTCAGTGAACCTCTGCAAAATCATGTCTGATTCCCCCCACACACACCCCCGAAAGGGGTCTGATCCTTGTCTACACGCGTTAGAACAGACACCCAGCAGCCCGGATGGGAGCATTGGCAGGCTCCCGGAGTATGGGCTTGTTCCCACGCACACGGGAATGACATCTTGGGTTTAGAGCGAGGGACAAGGCGTTAAGGGTCAACACCCCCATGGACTCAGACGCAACTAGTGTGTATGAACTAGCGAGAGCCGCAGGGAACACGCGAGAACAGCTCAGCCCACGCCAACTTTGAACAGGACCCTTGTCTTTCCGGAGCTAGTAGATCCGCCTGGCAGAGAAACCTGGGGGTGGGGGTGCGAATTCGTCTTCTGATGTGACCCCAAGTGGAACTAAGACCGGAGGGAATTCAGCCCACGAGAACAACCGCCATGAAAATGACACACGCGTGCCTTGTAGAGAGTTTGACTTGAAAGATTTTAAAGAGGCCGCCACGCTTTTAACCGACAAAATAACTTCTCCCTGCCCAGGTCCCGCGCTGTGAGCTGAGGACAGAGACTATCTAGTGTGCACTGTTTAGCGACAACCCAGACAGTCCAGCACCTCCTCTCCCCCTCCTCCCCCCAAGTTATCTTCTGTGATCCTGGATGGGAGGATCACAGCCAAAATCTTGGTATTCCATAGAAAGTCACCCGGGCCTGTCCCTTGATCCCATTTTGATTCATTCTTCTCTTTGTTCTTAAGTTATTGGTGGCTTTTTCTTTACCTGTAATCAGTGTCCTAAGAGCCGGGAGTTTCAGTAAGAAAGAGTGAAACACTGTTCACAATACACACACCATATCAATATTATTAACAACACGTTCGAAGGTTCATTCAGAATATAGATGTTTCCCTCTTTCAGGATGAAACGATGAACTATGATTATTTGTTAGTTAGTAATGATAATTTATTAATTATACGGACACCGCTGTCCTGCAATCCACATTGTAACATAATCCAGTGTGTTTAATTAGCGAGGAACTACCAAAGCCGGAGCACAGGTGATAAGGAATCAGATGCGGAGTCTGGGGGCTTCCTTTCATTTGCACACTTGAGAGCGAGCATGAGATGCAGCCCCAGCTGGAAGAAAGGGCTACGGGGTGACGGCGGAGCTCGGCTCTGTTTTACAGACCGTCGGGAAGGCAGGGCTGAGCAGGGAGCTCATTCCACGCGCCCCGCAGGGCGTGACTTGTCGGTGGAAATGATCGTCCCAAGCAGCATTTCCAGGTGTCTCCCTGAAGGCCAAACACGCTGTGATTCACCCCCGGGGTGCAAACAAGTGGTTGATTCGGACCTTTTCCCTCCCTTGCCGGACGGGAGCCCTTGCAATTGCTAATGCAGCATCGTTAGCGCTCGTAGCCGCTCTGAAGCGAGGTGACAATTGGCCAAAACACCCGGCGCAGGGGGAATTGGAGCCCAGAGGAGTTTGGGGGTGAGCTAGGGGTGCAGGAGCAGGCGTTGCGCTACCAATACAGTAAGCGCCCATTGTCCGCGCGTCCACAACTGGCTTAAAAGGGGCTTCTTGGGGAAGAGTCAGTCTGCAGGGGCCCTCATAACTGGAGCGGCCCTGGTCAACTCGTAAGCGAATCCTGGGCACCTTCAGCGAAGTGACCTCCACCATGGAAAGTGCCCTAACTAATGGCACAAATAGGCTGAACTCTATACAGCGCGCCTGGGTACAGAGAGAGAGCGAGCGAGGGTGTGTGTGTGTGTAAAAGCAGCTCTCTGGTTCTGGGGGTGGTGGTGGTGAGGATAAAGTGATCAGCAGGAAAGCAGCCTCCGGGTTGAAATCTGCGCCCCTCTCTGGCATCTTCCCGGTAGGAGGCCGAGAGGCCCTGTCCTGCCAGGACCCAACCCCCCAACAGGCGCTGGGAACTTCTTTTACGCAGTTTAAAAAGTCGTCCCCCTCCCCATACAATTTCCTAGCAGGTGTTTTTTATTTCACCGGACCATGGGTTCCCGGAGAATATACCTGAGACGGGATCCAGTGAGGCTGCCCAGCCCCTACTGCCCAGGCCTCAGAGGGGCTCCGGTGCTCTGCTAGTGCCTGCGGATATTTCCAGCGCTATAAACCTGGGTGGATCCTATCTTAGGATCCCTGTCATCTCCCAGACTCTCTGACTACCCCCAGCAGGGCAGATTTGCCTCTGTTCTCTACCTTAAAAGTGACCAATTCTTGCCGGCTCGCCCAGTACAATCACCGAGTGCCCCCGCAGGCCCTTGCATAAGATTTGTCCTTGAGGGCACAGCTGTCTGGGAAGGGCCCGATCCTGCACTCCTTCCTGGGGCAAAACGCCCAGGGAGAGAGGTCAGAGCAGCTGATGGAAGTTCTGCCTGAGCCCGAAGAGCCGGACTGAACCCTGGGTGGAAAGGGCCCGATCCTGTGTTCACTGAAGCCGATAGGGACCGATTCCGCTCTAGCTTTCTCTAGACTCCTCTTTCCACGGACTCAGCAGCGTGCCAAGGCTTTTCTCAACCTCAGACACCAGCACAGCCCCCCTCCCAGCACTTGCTTGTTTATTTGCATATTATTTCCCCGGCTCCCTCTGAACAGGCGCAGCTGCTGCTTCCCAATGGCTTCCCGAACAGACTTGCAGAAAGCTCTGCTCTGACTTTTTGTTTACACCCCGTGCCTGGCGTGACACAAACCCTTCGCCCTGCGGACAGAGTGCAGAGAGGTAAATAACAAGAAGGACCTAACGAGTCCTTATAGTTACGGCCAGATCCCCTCAGGACCCCCAGTACAACCCCCTGCGGAGCCGACAGAGTAACCGAGAGCAGAGTTTGTGCCCGAGGACACCCCCAAACACACCAGCACTTCCACAAGGGAGAGCACGAGGAAGGTCCTTGCCACTGTCAAAGGAAGAGAGCAGGGCCCGATCCTGCTGCCATTGCAGTGGGTGGGAACATCAAACCCCTCCCCCTGCCTCGGCTCCTCTCTTCCTTTGCCTAAAGTTCGTCTTTGCTCCGCTGTAAAACTTTGCTTTCAAACAGCCGATGTGAGGAGTCTGCTCGCACCGATTCCTTCCGTCTGCTCCGTCCCCCCCCCCGCCTCCCCCACGCGCTCCTCTCCCATCTCTCTGAATTAGATGCTTTGCCTGGGTTCCCCCCACCCCCCCTCCTATTGATAAACTACCAGTGGATGTCGTTGTTCTGTTCCTTGTGCGAGCGGAATGTCACTCCTTTAAGATGACCTCAAACTCAGCAGAAGCTGGGAACGTCATTCAGGCTCTCTGCAAGGCGCGGAGAGGGAGGCAGGGAAGGACAGAGCCCCGCCACTAGGGTGTTTGGGGTGGGTTTTTTTTCTTTTTGCTCTGAGGATGGGAATGCTCTGGGCTCTTTGAACCACACACCGTTTAGCATCCAGCGCTTCCACTCCGCAAGCCAGGAGCGCTCGGCTGAGCTTGAAGACGGGCTGTGCCACCTTCCCCGGGAGCTCCAGAAACTTTACTCTTGCGCCTCAGGAGGAAAACCAAGCGAGCGAAGAAGGTAGCGTCCCACCTGTTGGTCTGCGACGGCTCCAGCTGCAGGGGGGTTAAAGCCACCAGCCTTAGCGGCGGGGGTTAGTTTGGGAGAGGAGGCCAGGGTCGCTTTGCGCTTCTGGTCCAGCCAGGGTTTCTCTGCCTCCAGGCGCAAAGTTCTCCTTCCAAGCCGCCAGCTTCCCGCCGGGCTGCAGTCTGGCTTTCCTGGGCAGTGCCCTGGCACGGAGGGCGCTTCCCGTGCGCTGCCTGGGCAGCGATCCCGCTGGATGGGAAGCGCCCGGCTTGCAGAGCCGGTCCCCTGCAGAGCGGGCCGGGCTGCGCTCCGCGCCCCATCTGCCGGGCTGCAGCCTCCCCTCCCCGGCCCGCGTAGCGGAGCAATTGGGTTTGTGACGGCGGCTTCACCTCCCCGCTTCTCTCTCTCTGTGTTTGCCCCCAGGCTCCCCGGAGGAGGCGCCCGCAGGATGCCCGGGAAGTGCTGGCGGGTTCTGGTCACGCTGGTGTCGCTGTGGTGCCTGGCGGGCGGCGCGCGCGGCGGCTACGGCATGAGCATGTTCGCGGTGCAGACGGCGCAGCCGGACCCGTGCTACGACGAGAACGGCCACCCGCGGCGGTGCATCCCGGACTTCGTCAACTCCGCCTTCGGCAAGGAGGTGAAGGTGTCCAGCACCTGCGGCCGGCCGCCGGCCCGCTACTGCGTGGTGAGCGAGAAGGGCGAGGAGCGCGTGCGGAGCTGCCACCTCTGCAACGCCTCGGAGCCGCGGCGGGCCCACCCGCCCGCCTTCCTCACCGACCTCAACAACCCGCACAACCTGACGTGCTGGCAGTCGGAGAACTTCGTGCAGCACCCGCACAACGTCACGCTCACCCTCTCGCTGGGCAAGAAGTTCGAGGTGACCTACGTGAGCCTGCAGTTCTGCTCGCCGCGCCCCGAGTCCATGGCCATCTACAAGTCCATGGACTACGGCCGCAGCTGGGTGCCCTTCCAGTTCTACTCGGCCCAGTGCCGCAAGATGTACGCCAAGCCCAGCCGCGCCGCCATCACCAAGCAGAACGAGCAGGAGGCCATCTGCACCGACTCCCACACCGACATGCGGCCGCTGGCCGGCGGCCTCATCGCCTTCAGCACCCTGGACGGCCGCCCCTCGGCCCACGACTTCGACAACTCGCCCGTGCTGCAGGACTGGGTCACGGCCACCGACATCAAGGTGGCCTTCAGCCGCCTCCACACCTTCGGCGACGAGAACGAGGACGACTCCGAGCTGGCCCGCGACTCCTACTTCTACGCCGTCTCCGACCTGCAGGTGGGCGGCCGCTGCAAGTGCAACGGCCACGCGTCGCGCTGCGTCCGCGACCGCGACGACAACCTGGTCTGCGACTGCAAGCACAACACGGCGGGGCCCGAGTGCGACCGCTGCAAGCCCTTCCACTACGACCGGCCCTGGCAGCGGGCCACGGCCCGCGAGGCCAACGAGTGCGTGGGTAAGTCAGGCCCCCGGCCGGGGCCCGGGTGCGTGGGGAGGCGCGTGTGCCTGGCCGAAGGGACCCCGGGGAGCGCGGGACGCGTGGCCTAGGGGAGCCTCGCGTGGAGCCTTCCCTCCAGCCCTGAGATCTAGGAGGAGACGCTGCGCCGACCCTGGCCAAGCCCCCCCCTGGGTAACGTTGATCCCCCCTTTCCCCTGATCGGTGCCCGGGGGGCTCGGGGAGGCAGGAAGGCAGATCAGAGGGCTCCGCGTCGGCCCCCCAAGCTGCTAGCGCAGGTGTTAGGTGGCTGGAATGCTCCGGCGGAGTCGGGTTTAGTGCCCCGCACGCTGACGCGGTTGGGTCAGAGATGGCTGGGGAAAGCCCAGGCAGAAAGGCGCCTTGTCCCGTCTCACCGCGATCACGTAACCCGTGCAGCCGGGACAGGTCATGTCTCATGAGCTCTGGGTTATGACACATCTCCCGGGCACAGATTAAGGCCCCAACCCACGCTACACAGGTGCCTCGCCATAAATTGTGGTGCAGAGGAGTTCGAGCCTTGGGAGCAATTGCATCGGTTAGTTCAGACTATACACGGACAAGCCTGACTGAAATGAATTGCATTCAGACGTGCGCGAGGTTAGGCTTGTTAGTAAATATTTAGCTAATGACAGCTCCAGAAGGGCAGGGTCACTTTCTAGTCCTGCCTAAATGTAAATAATTCCTCAGTTATGGGCCATCCAGGCGGCTTTTAAGGCAGACTGTTACAGCCTCGCTCAGAAGCCTCCAGCTCATAAAGCTGTGCATCAGAAACGTTTCAGTGGCTTTATAGCTCCAGAGAACTGACAGAGCTCTGGCAATGAGTCGCCTTCTGAGAACACAGTAGGTGGTGTTTTCTCCAGCTGACTTTATATGAAATCAATTAAAGCAGCACCTCCCTCTGAAGATGTTGTCCCAGCCCTGTGAAGTGCCTTCAATTGATCCATGAATAGGAGAGAGCAAAGGAGGGTTTGTGTGGAGTTGATGTGTTTGTGTCATTTCTGTCTCAGGCAGAAACACTGGCCAAGCCAATAATACTGTGGGTCTCTAATGAGGGACTTGAATGAGGACCAAGGCTGAAATGAGAAACAGCAGTGTGCTTGGGGGATGATTTATTTCACCAGGTCTGAGTCAAGAAATATAGTCCCTCTTGGCTGTAAACAATTCCAATAATCTAGGTTATCATTCAAGAACGATTCTTAGCGTATTTACAGGCAGTGCTGCAATATTCCGGCGTGGGTCGTTCCTGAAAATGACAGGCAGGAGGATGCTGTGTGGTTGGTGGTGTGTAGCTGCATGTTCTCAGACAAGGCACAGATATTCCTGGAGCAGTTAGGAAGGCTTCACCCATCCCAGCTTTCCCTTTCCCTTTAAATGGTGATTTTGACATTCAAGAAGACGAGTGAGAGAGAAATTGGCAAATATAAGATGGGCACAGATAGCTCATCAAACACCACTCAGAGGAACCCCTCCTCTCCTAGCCCATGACTTGCGCAGCTCTTGCTGGAGTACCTCTCTCCTGGCCTGTAGCATGCCCTACTGCCCCATTCTTGGGCTCCCGCACAATTTGGGCATGCACCTTATTCCTGATCTCCAGCACCTCCTTATAGTCTGATCCTGAGGCTCCTGCCTCCAGCTCTGGCAATGCTGATCTGCAGCACTCCCTTGTCCTGAGTCCCCCACATCTCTGCCAATGCACCTTAATCCCGTCCAGCAGCAAGCCCCCTCCCATTCTTGTCCCGAGGGCACCTTCCCCCAGCTTCGCCCATTCACCTACATTCTAACCTGCAGGAATTTTCACTTTTGCCCCTCACTCCCAGCATTGTCAGTAAACTTCTAATCTAACCTACAACCCCCCCCTCCAGTCATGCTCCCATACTCCACATCCTATTAATACATCTTAAAGTTGACCTGTAGCAACCCTATTCTACAGGGCTGGCAAGAAAGAAAAAAAAGTGTGGTTTCAGCATTTGTTTTTGTTCTGCACTGGAGCAAAAACTAGTCCTTTCAAAATATTTGTGCTAAAAATCAGAGAGAGAGCAAGAGTGAGTGAGACCCACTCCAAAATAGCCCCGTGGTTTGGACACTCACCTAAAATGTGAGAGACCCAAGTGAGAGCCCTAGCGCCTGGGCCATGGCTTTTCTGTGGTGGATCTCTCTCTCTCGTACATTTCCATGAAAAGTTTCAGTAGTGATGAATCAGCATTTTCCTATGAAAAATCCCCAGCCAGTTCTACCATCCTTGGGGTCTTCTAGCCAGAGACTTAAAGTCATGTCACACACTGGTAATGCTGCGGTATGAAAACTTGCCCACCAGAGATTAAACTGAGACTCAGCTATAACTCATTTTTACTTGTCATCTAAGCCACATTCCAAGACTAGTTAACATATAACAATACTCACTTATAAAATGCTTCAGCAGCATCACATGTTTTTTAGCACTTGCATATCTTGAGTAGATTCTCAACTGGTGTAAATCAGAGTATCTCTGCTGAAGGTAGTGGAGCTATGCTGATTTACACTAGCTGAGGACCTCTTTAATTAAAAGTGCCTTAATGCTGTATTATTTATTTATGCGGCAAATTCTAGCCATTGATGATACATAAGTCTCTGATCCTCCTTACACCGGTTTTCCACCACTGTGACTCCATTGACATTGATGGCATTCCTCTGGGGTTACACCACCGGAAACAGAATCTAGCCCTTGGAGGGAAACTTTTTCTGAGTGCCTCTATCATTTGTGAATATTTAATCACATTATTTACAAAGAAAGTATATATCACTTGCTCTGTTATCCAAAATATTCCGCTCCAGCGATAAGAATAACATTGTGCAGCATCTCCGAACAGTTTGTTTTTCCTTTGCTTAAATCATAATCAGATGTGACTTTGAAGAGTATTTAATTTCTGTGTCTTCCTCTTGAACACCAAGAATAATAACAAAGAAAAATACTGGCAATGCACAGGGCTATTTGGCTAACTAAGGCTTCTTCCTTTAGAAAATTAATACAGCTAAAATACTTCAAGATTAATACAAAATGCAGACGTATGTGCTTTGCAAACCCTTTACTAAACCTTAGCTCCATATACATGTAAATTCTACATTTTAGTAGAATTCTACTCTGCCAACATACACACGTTGTCTCTTTTCAGATAGATAGATAGATAGATAGATAGATAGATAGATAGATAGATAGATAGATAGATAGATAGATAGAAAAAGAAGAGTTTAGTCCAGTTTTAAATGGAAATCACAACGTAGTCTTAATTGTGGAGCAGTTACCAATGTATGTGTGTATACAATAAAAAAATTACTCATGGATGTAGGAAAGCTAGATTATTCTCTTTAGTGAAACTTGAAATTTCTTCCAGAAATAATCCTAAACAGCATGAAAGAGAAAAATATAATATTTCAGGGTTGGTGACACTCAGCAGAATACAGGAAATCTTTCATTCAACCATGCATTAGATCTTCGACTGGAGTAACTCAGCAGAGTTCTGTTAAAGTCCATTGAACTGTGCCAATTTACACCGTCTGAGGATCTAGTCCAATGTGTGTATGTAGGTATAGGTAGTCTATACACATGTGTGTGTGATCTGAAAGAGTGGTGGTACTGATCCTTTTTTTTAATGGATATTCTATTCCGGATGAGTTGAGGCTTGTGGAAGGGGTATTGATGATCTCTGTGAATTTTTAGGCTCCGTTGGTTTTCGCAGACTGAAGACAAGATATATTTCACAAATGAGTGACTGGGGTTTTAATAACCTTCCTATGAAATTTAGAACTTCCTATGTGCCACTTCAGCATTGGTTTTTTTGCTGAAAATAATTATTAAAAATAAATCACACAAGACAAATGCTCCAAGATCTTCCCAAGTCTGCGGCTGGGCTATAGTTTATGAAAACTAGTTCTGCAACCGAAATCACAGATTTGCATAACACAGCTGTAATTTAAACCCCACACCAAAGATGGATGTGGGAAATGAGCTTCTTAGTGCCCTGTAGTTCAGTTTGTCTGTTGGTAGTGTGTACCTGTGATACAGTGGTAATAATGACACAAACAGAGCTGCGTGAGTGTGTTCTTTATTTGACTGTTCTCTCAGCTGCAGGACTCAAATACTTTGCTGCCGAAGATAATTCTATAGAGTACATTGGGATAGCTTTGATGCAGAATAATATTAGTGTTTCATTCTCACTGTGGAAGTTAATGGAATCCTGGGTCACAGGAGTACTAGGAAGATTAAATACACAGGAGAGGAATGACTACAAAGGGAAAGGTTTGTCTCTTTACCCTGAGCCTGCTCATTACGCAAAATCCTTGGTTTTTATGCTTACAATTTCTGGTAAAAAGTGTGTAAAAAGTGGCTTATTGGCATTAACCTGTTGGAGGACACCAAATCCCAAGTCTTCAAAGGAGGTGGTAAAACCAATCCCTGAGGGCCTGATTCTGATCCCACTCACATCAGTGTAAATCTTGAGTAGCTCCAGTGAAGTCCATGGAATTGCCAGGGTATAGAAGTGGCCAAAGGGAGCGGAGCCCAGATTCACCTATACTCTCACTGCTTTGTCCCACTGTCGCAACACCTAACCTCTTTTCTGACCAGTTAAACTGGGTTGATGGCTGTTTTCTGTCACTGGCACAGCACATAGCAGCCAGAGCATGCTGGCAAATCTAGCCCTATGTCTTTAAAAAACTAGAATGATATAAAATTAATACAATAGACATTATGTGGATTAAAAACTGGCTAACTGATAGGTCTCAAAATGTAATTGTAAATGGGGAATTGTCATTGAGCGAGTGTGTTTCCAGTAGGTCCCACAGAGATCAGTTCTTGGCTTTACACCATTTGACATTTTTATCAAAGAGCTGGAAGAAAACATTAAATCATCACTGATAAAGTTTACAGATGACACACAAACTGTGGGCGTGGTAAATAATGATGAAGGCATGTCACTGATTCAGAGCAATCTGGATTGCTTAGTAAACTGGGCGCAAGCAAACAATATGCATTTTAATATGGCTAAATATAAATGTATACCACTATGAACAAAGGATGTCAGGCATACTTACAGGATGGGGGATTCTATCCTGGGAAGCAGGGATTGTGAAAAAGATTTGGGGATCATGGTGGATAATCAGCTGAGCATGAGCTCCCAATATGATATTGTGGCCCAAAGAAATAGTGCGATCCTGGGATGCATGAAGAGGGGAATCTCAAATGGGAGAGATTATTTTATCTCTATATTTGGCACTGATGTGACCACTGTTGGAATACTGTGTCAAGTTCTGGTGCCCACAATTTAAGGAGGATGCTGATAAATTGGGGAGAGTTCAGAAAAGAGCTATGCGAATGATTAAAGGATTAGAAAACATGCCTTAAAGTGATAGACTCAAGGAGCTCAATCTGTGTCACTTAAAGAGACAGCCAAGGGGTGACTTGATTGCAGTCTATAAGTATCTACATAGGGAACAAATATTTAATAATGGGATCTTCAGTCTAGCAGAGAAAGGTCTAATGTGAGCCAGTGGCTGGAAGCTGAAGCTAGACAATTCAGGCTGGACATAAGGTGTAAATATTTAACGCTGAGTGTAATTAACCATTGGAACAATTTACCAATGGTTGTAGTGGAGTCTTCATCACTGACAGTTGGGGATTTTTTTCTAACGGATTTGCTCTAGGGATTATTTTGTGGAATTTCTCTGGCCTGTGTTATACAGGAGGTTGGACTCTTTTGGCCTTGAAAATCTGAGGGCTACAGGGAGGCAGGTCTAGTTCCTCCTCTTATTTTAAGATTAGATTTCTTTGGTTTTGTGCTCTGTGCATGGTGTGAAACCCCAAACACTATGGAGTTCTGAATAACTTTCATTTTTAACAAGAGTAATGAATGACCAGCATCAAAATAACCGGGTAGATTAAAGACTTGCAGCAATGAAGGAGTTAACAGGTGCAACATGATTAGCCAGTGGGTCTCCATGGGAAATAGCATCTCCAAGTCCCTAGTGTGAAGCTAGTAAGTGCTGTTTAAATGTGTAAACAGTATAGAGCTGTCATTTATCTCAGTTAGCCTATAACATCTGGAGCAGAGCCACTGCTGGGATTCCCATTAACACCTAATGACCAGGATCCAGCTATTCACATGAACAATATACCAGGCTTGCCACAAGCTAAAGAGAGCCCCTTTCCACCATGCTGCTCTGCCTTTGTCATGCCAGAGCTGCCATTTCAATAAGCCAGTTTCTTTCCTTTGGTCTCCCTGAGTATTTTACTTCTTAAAAGCAATCACCCAAACTTCTCTCCGGCCTAAGGCCGAAGGTAAAAGAAGACACAGAAGAAGGCTCTTTAAAATGTGTATTCCCAGTGTGGCTGTTCGAAAGGCAGTGAAAATCGTCTCTCCTTCTTGGAGAATGCCAGCCTTTCTCACCACAGCTGGTATCTATTTTTTCCCCCTTAAGACGAGCTATGTTTTTTATTAAGTGAATGTATGTCTTGGGATTAACTCAAGATCACATCCTTAATAGTCTTATATGTTTACACTTCAAAAAGTCCACTTGATTTGATTTTCTTCCCTGTCATCATGATAATTTCTTTCTATGTCTGTTGTACAATATACAATCAACACATTACATTGCTCTATGGGTCTAATTTATAGTTACATGAATCCCAAATAGCTTTCTTACCCATAAGAAACATCCCCAGAACTAACCACTTTCCATGAATACAGCTCTTTAATCAAAGATTCTCAATGCATTTTTACAAACATTTGTTAGGAACATAGGAATTGCCGTATCAGAGCATTGGTTCATCTAGGCCAATGTCTTATCTCTGAAAATGGCCAGTATTAAATGCTTCAGAGTAAGGTGCAAGAAACCCCATAGAAGATAATTACAGAATAATCTGCTCCCTATGCATCTCATGAAGTGAGCTGTAGCCCACGAAAGCTTATGCTCAAATAAATTTGTTAGTCTCAAAGGTGCCACAAGTACTCCTGTTCTTTCTGCTCCCTAGCGTAAATTTCACTCCTAACTAAGATCACACCAATGTAAGGTAGAATGACTTGCTCAAGATGAGAGACAGGGTGGGAGAGGTAATATCTTCTACCGGACCAACTCCTGTTGGTGAGAGAGACAAGCTTTGGAGCTACACAGAGTTCTTTGTCAAGTCTGGGAAACATAGGCTACGTCTACACTGCACACCTTAAAACAGTGCGACTGTGCTGCTACAGCCACGCTGTTGTAAGGTACACAGTATAGCCGCTCTTTGTCGCCAGGAGAGAGCTCTCCTGAGGACACAATAAAACCACCCCCAACGCGGGGCAGTAGCTTCATCAATGGAAGCACTGCTCCCGCCGATGAAGTGCTGTCCACCCCGGTGCTTTTCATGGTTAAAATTTTTGTCCTTCAAAGGGGGTGTTTTTTCACACCCCTGCACAACAAAAGTTTTAACCACAAAATGCAGTGTAGACATAGCCTTGCTCAGAGTGTCACAGCCAACTACAAGGTGGAACAGATTGTTTAGCATAAGTAGTTAACACATATTTCAAGGGACCTTTCAAGGTGAAGTGGCCCATTAACATCCCTTCAGTCAGAAGGAGCTGGGGATTTTGTTAGAGGGTTATAGATTGTTATAATAAGCCATAAATCCAGTGTCCTGGAGAGGCGATAATGGGCCACTTTACCTTGAATGGTTCCTTGAAATATGGGATAACTGCTTATGCTAAACAATCTGTTCCATCTTGTATTTAACTGTGACACTCTGAGTAAGTGCTTGTCTACACTTAAGCCCCGTCTACACTGGAAAATTAGGGCAGGTCTACACTACAGACCTATAGTGGCATAACTACGTCATTCAAGGGTGTGAAAAGCCACACCCCTGAGCAATGTAATTATACTGACCATGTAGAGCTTCTTGGGGAGGTGAAATACCTACACTGATGGGAGAATCCATCTCCATTCTGTGTTGGTGTAAGTAGTGTCCACATTGAAGCATCACAGTGCCATAGTGTAGACAAGCCCTAAGTTTCCCAGACATGTAGAAGAGCTCTGTGTAAGCTCTAAAGTTTGTCTCTCTCACCAACAGAAACTGGTCCAATAAAAGATATTATGTCCCCCATCTTGTCTCTCTAATATCCTGGGACTGACACGGCCACAACAACATTGCTTAGGATGACACACAGACAAGATGACAGGAAGCCCTTGATTCAATCCTGAATCCAATTATATGCTTCACCACTATAGACAACACTTAAAATATAGCCCAATCTTACAACTCGCACAAGTCCTTACTTACAGGAGTAGTTCCATTGACTGCAGTGAGATTACGTGTGTGAGTAAGATCCGTTTGCCTGAGTAAGAGGGCCCAATACATTTGAACTGGTAATACTTCCTGGAAATTCCCTAGCACAGTGGTTTTCAAACTTTTTTTTTTGCGGACTACTTGAAAATTGGTGAGGGTCTTGGCAGTCCATTTAATGATATTTCCAAATGTTGTTTGTACCATTAGCTAGCTATTGTAAAACGCTTTGGATAAAAGCAGTATATAAAAAAACCCATAATAATAATTAACATTTTTTTGTTCTACAAATAAAAGCACACAACTCATATTTTAATATCATAAGAACATATCAGTAGTCTCGCCTTTCTAATGCAATGGATGTGCCCTCTCTCCCCTGCCACGGCAGCTCTCCCTCTCTCCCTTACCACGGCAGCCCCCGAGCTGGGGCTGGGAAGGAGTGGGGGTCTCTCCCCCACCACACCATCACAGAGTTGAGGCTGGGAAGAAGGGCTGTATCTCCCCAGCAGCCTCAGCCCTGGAGCTGGGGAAAGTCGCCTCTTTCTCTGGCTGCCGCAGCCCTGCATGTCCCAAATTCCCCCCACTCCCTCTTCTCGGCCCACTGCCCCTTCCCACCACTCCCTTATTCCCCCCAAGGCCACCACCTCACCTTACATGTGTGTCTTCTCCAGGGTCCAGGTACCTAATTAGGTGGGTGGCCCTTCATTCTCTCGTGTGCAGCCGCTCAGGTGCACACCTTAGAGGGAACTATCCGTGGACCACAGTTTGAGAACCTCTGCCCTAGCACAGTCAGCCATTCCAGGAGTCAATATGACACTCGCCTTCTTTTCTTGTTCCAAATTAGCTTGTGAGAAAGAGGAAATGAGTGTGTAATTCTGATGAATCTCATGGAGTTCATGCCAGAAACTACTGTGTATTGGGCTTAAATTTGTTTTAATAATTCTATTGGAAGATTCTTCAGAAAACACCACTTTCTCTTAGGCTATGTATACACTACAGAATTAAGTCAACCTAACATACGTCGGCATACAGCTACTGCAGTAATTACATTGTTTGTGCATGTCTTCACTTTGCTCCTTGTGTCGGAAGTGTGCGTCCTCACCAGGAGCACTTGTATCAATTGTACTGTCAGGGTGGGTCAATGTGGAATGGCTCCTGTAACAGTCGACATAATCAACACAGTGTCTGCATTGACCTTGACTTTGTGCCACTCGTGGAGGTGGAGTTATTAAGTTGGTGTCATGTGGCAGTTACATTGGCAGGAACAAAATTTAGCTGTAGACACTTCCATAGTTAGGCCGACATAAGCTGCCTTGCATGAACCTAACTCTGTAGTGTAGAGCAGATCTTAGACCTCAGATTTCTGAGTTACACACCAGTTCATCTTTTCCAACAAATGCCCTACACTTATCAGGAAGCAAGTGCTTTGGAAGGGTAAAACTGCTATAAACCAAAATGCTCCAAAACGTCTGTTAGTCTATAAGGTGCCACAGGACTCTTTGCTGCTGTAAACCAGCATTTCAAAGTGGGATTATGTATTTCAGTTTGTAGAGCACCCTAGGTACTGTATGTATTAGAATACACCAGTTCTAAATAAAATCCCCTACCAAACACAACAAAACAAACAAACTGCTCTGCCAAGACCGTACAGCCTGGAATAATCACCCATAGATAACAATCATAATAAACCTATTCAACCACCACCGACTTCCCAGCAATCCTCATCCCACTCTCAGCAGCAGGCTCATGATCAAAATCCAGAGAGCAAAGACGGGAATTGCAACATGCATTGAAGGGTAACAAACCCGGGCTTAGGCAGACAGAGGTTGGGAACAAAAGGTGAAAAAGTCAGTGGACATAGAGTGATACTTCCTGCTTCACTCTGAAATCTTCTTCAGTAGGTGGAGAGGGTGAAATCCCTCACAGCAGCAGTGTTCAGAATGCCAGGTTCCCAGCCATGCTGCCCTTATTGAAACCTGAATTAGCCTGAAGTCAGTTTTGTTATTACTGGACTGGTCAGACGTCTTCCACTGGAACATTTTTGTCTCCTTTGATAGAGAATTGGGTTCTCAACTAAATGAAAATCTTCACAGAAAGTATCTGCTTTCCTTGAAAATTTTCAATTTTTCATCAGAAAACCTGAAAAACAAAATTTCTTTGGCCAAAAACTAAAAAAAAATCAGTTGAAAAGCCTCAAATGTTTCCATTTTTGGTATTGTTTAGCTGGAAAAAAATAAATTCTCAACCTTGTTTCTTCAGGTTATCATCTGCGCTGCACTGAAGAATAGCTCTGTGTAGCACAAAAGTTTGTCTCTTTCACCAACAGAAGTTGGTCCAATAAAAGATATTCCCTCACCCACCTAGTCTCTCTAATATCCTGGGACCAACACAGCTACAACAACACTGCAAATTGCACTATTTGATCAGTTCCATTCCTGTCTGCTTCTGGCCAACCCAAACCAATTGCATGCCAGCCCAAACTCTTATTTATAAAGCATCCAAGTCCTTTATAGCGGGAAGGGGCTAGTGAAAGAATCCACCAGTGAAATGGCTTCTGAGCTCAAATATTTGCTAGACCATGGTAACACTTTCGAAAGAGGCCAGGGAATCTTGCCTGTACTTTTAACAGATTTAGTAGCATCAGTAAATTAGAGCCACTGGTTTGCTCTGTAACTTTTCATTAAATTTTTTAGTGCTAGAGATAAGCACTGCAGTAAAACACTTTAAAAACTCCCATTAACATGAATAAAATTCCCTCACGGTTGCCTTGGATATGGGAAACATGATTAGATAAATATATACTGCATTTTGTATTGAGCGAGCACTTTGAACGTGACCTCTGTAATTTGTTCCCATACCACTGGCTTAATCTATGGGGCCAGGGCGTGAGATGAAGTAAGCACCTGCACATCTCTCTGACGTCAATGGCACTTGCAGGTGCCCTGTGGCTCTCAGATTTTGGCTCTATATTTTTGTTCGTCTAGAAAATGTTTAACAATAACAACTGCAATCACAGTGTGAAAAGGGAAACATATTGTTTTTTCAGCTACAGGAGCTGGCACAAGATGCACATTAAGTCTCTCGTTGCATTAGGCCGGAGATAGCCTTGTTTGCCACAGTAGCCTTCCCATGCCTGAGTTGTATCTTACAGTTAGATGTGAGAACAGTCCGCTGGTAACCATGTTCCTCAGTTAAAGGGAAACTACAGCTCAGGCTTACTGGGTGAGGGGTGACTGATAAACTCTGGCAAAACTGTAAATGCAAAATCCTACCATTGAACAACTTCCTCTCCAGTGAACCTGGGGCTGGACTTTAGTATTTCAGTTGTTGCTGCTGGGAAAAAGTTTTCAGGGTAAACCGAGTAGAAAAACTATTCTGAGACAGATCCTTGGCTCGTGTCACTCAGCCTAGCCCCATTGACTTCAACAGAGCTCCATTGATTGACACCGCTGAGGATCTGGCGGCTGTAATTCTACACAAGCATTTGAGGTCTGTTGTATTTTTCCCCAAGGAGTTCCCCGGGTGCTTTATTAAACCCTGGGGTACCCTTCATTTTAACCAGCTTCAATCTTCCTGCCCCCAAAGCTTCATGTCACAGTCCTCATTATTCCAATGCCTAATATGTAATGAAAGAGGTGCCAGGCCTCAAGCATTCATAACAGATGCAGCAAGCCCAGAGGTGCTGGGGCTGTGAACTGCCAGGCCCAGAGATCTCAGGGCTGTGAACTGCCAAGCCTAGAGGTGCCGTGGCTCAGCCCTGGCACAAATGGAGCACTGCATTCTTCTCATCAAGATTTCTCTTCAATGAGCCTGAGGGGATGCAGTTGAGCAGCAGAAGACCATCTCTCCCAGCCCCTGTGGGTCAAGGAGTGGGAAGCTGAGGCCTGTGGCATCCATGGTGCTATTCCACAGGCCATTGGACCAACCCCGCAGCCCATGCTGGCCTGGAAAATGAGTGCAGATGCCTGCCTGGCAACGAGGAACAGTACTTTGGGGATTATAACACATTTAGTTATTTATCAACTTGCCAATTTAAATGCGTGATTCTTGTGATTATTTATAGAAAACCTGCTGCATGAAAAATATTCTCATTAATCAATGAGGAGAGAAGAAGCAGGGATGGGAAAATAAAGGCTAAACATTCGACTAAACTTTATAGTAACTCAGAGGACAGTTCAGCAATGGAACAAACAGCTCAGGTTAAAATTCTTCTGTCTCAGTGAAGCCACTAACGTGTCTAATTTTTTCTGAACTCGAGGCTCGTGAGGCTCTGGGGACCAGGTCCATTGCCAGGGGCGGCTCTACAAATTTGGCCGCCCCAAGCAATCATGCCCGGGAGGCGCCCCCGAGCCGCGGGAGCAGCGGAACTGCCGCGGGCATAACTTCGGAGGGTCCGCTGGTCGCGCGGCTCAGCTGGACCTTCCGCCGCTGCGGGCGGTTCGCTGGTCCGGCGGCTCCGGTTGAGCTGCCGCAGTCATGCCTGCGGGAGGTCCAGCCGAGCCGCGGGACCAGCGAACCCTCCGCAGTCATGCCTGCGGCAGGTCCGGTCGTCCCCGGGCTCCGGTGGACCTCCCGCAGGCATGACTGCGGCAGGTCCACCGGCCCAGCCTGCTGCCCCCCTGGGAAAGGGCCGCCCCAGGCGGGTGCTTGCCCCGCTGGGCTCTAGAGCCGCCCCTGTCCATTGCAACTGTATTTATTTACTATATGCACATAGGGAGCCCATCATGGTGGTATCTGGGCACATTTGACATGCCTTAATATAGTTACAGTTAATACTGGGTCTATTCATATCTCCCAGAACGAGCAGAAGACAGACCATGCTTCCCTCAGCACTGAAGACAAGGAGCCAGATCCTCAGCTGGTGTATCTGAGCATAGTTCCTTTGCCTTCAGTAGAGCTACACCAGTTGACCCCAGCTGAAGATCTGGCTCACAGAGTGAAGAGAGTCTGAGTCAGTGAGATAGGTGGCTCCAAGATGTCATGCTGAAATTCACGGGAAGCAAATCAGAGGGGGATTTGCATAGCTCTGGATTCTGTGGTGCTGTGATCTAAGTGTGCCAGCATCTCTACATGGGCCTGAATTTGGTCTTTTTATATTAGTGTAGACAATGTTCTCACATCGAAGTGGGCAAAGACCCAACATCCAAAGTGTTGTATTTCCTTACCCTTCACCTCATGTTTTCTTACCTTTACCTGAGTTTTACCCTCATTCAATCTTAGAGGCAGTGTGGGCTGGTGTCTAGAGCACTGGAGTGGGACTCTGGGTGCCAGGTGTGCCACTAGCCTGCTGGGTGACCTTAGGCAAGTCACTCCATCTCCCAGTGCCTCGGTTTCCCCTATGTAAAATGGGGCTTATGATACCAATCTCCTTTGCAAAGCACTTTGAGATGTACTGATATAAGCTCTCTATATAAAAGCTAGGGATTATTAATACAGAGGCTAATGTTTCATACACATGGATTGGAGCAGAAGCCAGAGCTGGTGCTTGTCATGAAGGGGGTTGGATGCTGTCATCAAACAGCCGCACGGATAATCATTTGGTTGGGGGCAGGGTCTGCTACACTCATTCTTCAGCTCAGTACCCCATGGAGGAGAAATGAGAAAGAATCGGTGAAGAAATGGCCATGCAAATCTCCAGGAAGTCAGGAGCAGTACTGCAGCCTGGGCATTCATCCTGCTCAGTGGTGGCTATCACATGCTGATGGCAGGTGGAAGCTTTGAAGCAGCTGTTTTTTCCTGTGATGAGTGGAGACACATGCACTCCACTAACCACAGACCCTTGAAGCAGGATTTTCAAGCTGTCTTTGCAGACGTTCTTATCCTGTCTGAGAGCAACACATCAGTGTGGTGCTTGAAATGACAGCATTTATATACAAATGCCATAAAACAAAGACAGGGCTAGTTGCATAGGGCCTGCTTTTCAGAGATGATGAAAGCCCACAGATCTTATTGCCTCTGTAGGAATTGTGGGTGCTCTTCACCTCTGGAAATCAACCTCTTCCCCCTTTCTGTGCCCCAGTTTACCCATCTGTGATGAGGGGAGGGCAATGCAATATCGTCTCTTGTACAGTGCTGTGGAGCGTGGGTGAAAATTGCTGTTTATTATTACTATACCTATGTGTTCAATATGAGTTTTTTCAGGAGAAAAATGACAAGTGTGGTCAGTGATGCAGTCAAATGAGCTACATGGAGTAAGAGCAAAGCCTCTGGCTGGGATGGCCTACAGGAATTGTACTTCAGAATCAAGTCCATGTAGGAGAATTTGTTGCAGAAGAAGGGTTTGATCCCAAGCATTACTGAACATCCATAGTTTTGATCAACTTCCAAGTTCTCAACACCCCTTAGGATCAGGCCCTAAATCCTGGGACAGCCTAAGGCAGGTTCATTCTGCCCCATGAGGTATGGATGGTATTGTTAGGAAGCAGTATGCATAGAAGTGTGGGCCTAGAAGCTGCTAGAGTTGCTAATTGTAGTCTCACAAGTGAGCCTTGCATTGGGGGAGCTTTCTCACAGCCTTTTATTCTCGGGAAGCTTAAAATTAAACTGATTTTCAACAAAAAGGTTTTACACAAACAAAACCAGCACAGTTAGGCTAAAACAAAACCAGCCTTGGAGGTTTGCCTTCCCTTTAGCTTGTCCACTGCTAACCTCTGCCCTCCTCTCTCCGGGCCAAAGCATGACATCCTTATTCTGTCCTTACTGATACAAACTCCCATTGGCTACCAGGGAAGTTCAGCCTGTGAGAGGACTGAGCAAGATCCGATCTTCGGTGATTATCAGTGATCCCGCTTTGAAAAAAGCATCTGGAGTTTAGGCTCTTATCTCTTGACTGGTTTCCCAATGATACCGAGGTTGCTGGGTATATTATTTTCCCAAAGGACACTAACACTTTCTCTTTATGGCCACGTGTGGGAAGCAAGAATTCCCAGCTGGGAACTTGCCCCCTCTTTGCCAGTTCTGGTACCCAGCACTGATTACTGAAGTGGGGAAGCACAAGCCTTACATCAGGACCATTGAAATGGTGTGAAATCTTCTCCGGTGTCTGTAAAGTTTTCTGTGAACATGTGTGGCCAGCTTAGCCTTTCTGGTGCTATTGAATTGCAGAAATAAATGTGGAATGGCCCCACGTAGGGCATAGGGACACTCCAACATGCAATATTGTGTACTGGGATGTTGTCTAGGAAGCAATCACTGATGCAGCCTCATTTCTGCCTTCAGTGGAGTGTACGCCAACAAAAATACACCCAATCTCCCAAAGCCGACACCTCTCAGGCTGCCACACCTTAGACGAAGATCAGGACAGGAAACACTTATAAACTGTTGTGACTAATAATCATTACAGTAATGACAAATATTTATTTGGTTCGTTAAAACAAAGAGTAAGTTCACTGCCCCAAAGAACTGACAGATCAGAGAGAATTTATGGTATGCGTATTAATCAATTTTAAGATTAATTTTATGCATATTTATTAAACTCATTAAAACATCTTTCCCTTTCTAGGTAGGTTTAGAAAGGCTAAGCTGTATTATCTAGGAGAAAATGATAAGGGTTAGCAATCCCCAAGCCTCAGGCACAGTCCGGAAAGAACATACTGTAATAGTGCATAAATCGTTCAACATCAGGGTGTTACCTTTTCCTCTGAAAAATCCACCACTGACATGTGACAAGCAGAACCTGTGTCTAGTACAGCCCACTGTCCCGCTTTTATAGCCTCTCTGTTATAGCACTCTGACATAAGGCACTTTCCCCCCACCCCCATGTTATTAAACCTCAGTATAAATGCTTGGCACCTCACAGGGTCTGGGTGTAGTCTTCCATAGAAAAATGTCACCGCAGATCAGGAGACATTTTAAATACAGAGGCTCAAATTGGGCCTCCATTTACACTTACACAATCCCATTGTGGATAGTTCTCTGAAAACACCCACTCAATGTGCAGTGACAGTCAAAAAAGCGAACAAAATACTGGGAATAATTAAAAAAGGGATAGATAATAGGACAGAAAATATCATGTTGCCTCTATATAAATCCATGGTACGCGCACATCTTGAATACTATGTGCAGATCTAAAAAAAGATATATTGGAATTGGAAAAGGTTCAGAAAAGTGCAACAAAAATGATTAGGGGTATGAAATGGCTTCTGTATGAGGAGAGATTAATAAGACTGGGACTTTTCAGCTTGGAAAAGAAACGGCTAAGGGGAGATATGATTGAGGTCTATAAAATCATGACTTGTATAGAGAAAGTAAATAAGGAAGTGTTGTTTACTACTTCTCATAACACAAGAATAAGGGGTCACCAAATGAAATTAATAGGCAGCAGGTTTAAAACAAATAAAAGGAAGTATTTCTTCACACAACACATAGTCAACCTGTGGAGCTCCTTGCCAGAGGATGTTGTGAAGACCAAGATCATAACAGGGTTCAAAAAAGAACTAGATAAATTCATGGAGGATAGGTCCATCAATGGCTATTTGCCTGGATGGGCAGGAATGGTGTCCCTAGCCTCTGTTTGCCAGAAGCTGGGAATGGGTGACAGGGGATGGATCACTTGATGATTACCTGTTCTGTTCATTCACTCTGGGGCACCTGGCACTGGCCACTGTCAGTAGACAGGATACTGGGCTAGATGGACCTTTGGTCTGACCTAGTAGGGCCATTCTTATGTTCTTATGTTCTATTTTTACCTGTGTTGTGTGGATGTGGCTGAGGGCAACATCTGGCTTTTTACCTGGGCTGCTTCCCAGCTGGCATGTAGGGTGCATCCAGCTGTCCGCTGACCATGTCCCTTTTCACCCATCCTCTCCTCCCTTCACACCAATAGCTTTTCAGCTTCACTCCCAGGGCATGTGCCAGTGTATTCTCGGGGTTGTTCTGGGGGCAGGGCCGACTCCAGACCCCAGCACGCCAAGCGCGCGCTTGGGGCGGCGTCCCAGCGGGAGGGCGGCAGGCGGCTCCGGCGGACCTCCCACAGGCATGCCTGCGGAAGGTCCGCTGGGACCGCGGCTCCAGTAGACCTCCCGCAGATGTGCCTGCGGAGGGGCCGCTGGCCCCGCGGCTCCAGTGGAGCATCCGCAGGCATGCCTGCGGGAGGTTCACCGGAGCCAATGGGCCAGTGGACCCTCCACAGGCACGTCTGTGGGAGGTCCACCGGAGCCATGGGACCGGCGACCGCTAGAGCGCCCCCCGCGGTGTGCTGCCCTACTTGGGGCGGCGGAAATCCTACAGCCGCCCCTGTCTGGGGGTGGCCACGGAGGGTTCCTCATTGCTGTCTCAGCTTTGTTCCAACTAGGAGAAACCACTAGGCATACAACCATGCTTTTTCTGGCTCTGGCAAATCCCAGCTCATTGGTTCTCTTTCCTATTGCCTAGACTTGGATACATCTGTTCTTAGGCTATAGCCTGTGGGGGGAGGAGGAAACCTAACAAACTCATGGGCTGTATCGGAACTGGCACCCAGAATGCAAGGCCTAGCAGCCCTGGTGTAAGTGAGAAATCAGTCAAGATAAAGCCCTAAACTCCAGAAGCTTTTTAAAAGGAGGATCCCTGATAATCACAGAATATCCTAAGAGACAGTATAACCCAGAAGCAGCTCACAAACTGTGGTTTCATTAGAGCCTATCCATAAAAAGCAGCATTTTTTTGCTCTCTCTGCGGGCTGAAAAAGAACCTGAACCAAAACTCTGGAGCCGAACTCTGGCTCTCTACGGTGGGAAAGCTTTGGATCCATATCTGAAATTTGTGGCTCAGCCCCCTCTCTACTGATAGTCGCTGTTAACTTACAAACAGTGTTCTCAGAGCTTGGATGGCATCACTGGAGAGGCCAGTGAGCGAACACCAAAATACAAAAAGAGCTAAGTTTAATGTCAGACTTTTCTAGGAAGGCATGGAAAATCACTGCGCCTTAAACGGGTAAGGACACCATTGGAGGGATGGGACTTTCACTTTCAAACTTTTTTCAGGGCTATTGCTTATAATGGAATGTTAAAAATTAAGTCGATTCACCCGTGCTTGACACAGTGATTGAGGCTGATGGGATAGCTCACTCCCCCATTAAAAGCAGATGGCCTCACTAAGGCAGTCAGTAGATTGACGGAATTTAAGACCAGAAGGGATCTATTTGATCCTAACCTGCATAACATAAGCCAAAGAGGCATCTTCAGGGCCAGATTGTGACCATATGATTGGCCCTGAGCAAGTGGCAGTGTGTTGTTCAGCTGTCTCTGGAGCAGTGCAGGGAATCACAGTGTCCATGTCAGTTTCTCCACTGCTCCAGGAGGTATTGAATTGCAATTGTATCTGGTGAGTTGCCGGCTGCTTGACACCCGAGCTGGCCAGCACTTCGAGGTGGCAGAACAAAGGCACTGCCCTCTCCCGCTTGCCTACACAGGGAGGGGCCATAGGTGTTTCTGATGTGGGTAGCTAGTTCCAGGCCCTTACATACCCATAGTCCTTGCACCAGTCAACACCGGGCAATGATTGGGCCCAAAGTTAGCTAGAATCCTGCCACTCCTGTTGACCTTAAGGGGATTTGGAGCTGAGGACAAATTTTGCCAGCTGTATCCAGGATGTTTTAGACTTCTCTTACACCCAAATGGAAAAATAGAGCAGAAAAGAGAGGTCCCGGGGACTGCTGTACACTCATGCAGTTTTCAGGCCAACTTCAATAAATATCCAAAACTATCAGGAACTCACTGAGCAATGGATGTCTCTGACATATAGATTTTATTGGAGATGATCTAAGTTTTCTGTGAGTCAAGTATCTCTGCTTCTAAGCCACTAGGCATGAAATCTACAGCTGAGCAATTGCCAAAGCTAAGGCACAAGTGATCCGATGAGCTGTAAGAAAAGGTCTTGGGCCTTGTCCTCAGTCCCCTATGAGGTAGGGCAGTGCGCTGATGAGATGCGTGGGCAGAAAGGTGAGCTGGCACATTCCTCTTGGGATGTGAAATCACTGGGGAAGAAGTTTCATGCAAGCCTGTGAGATGCACTTTCCCTTCCCCAGGGCAAAAACTGCAATGTTCCCCTGGTAGAGTAGGAAGAACATGAGCTTATACCCCCACTACCCCTGTCTAGCGCTTATTGACTCACTGACTCACCAGCCAATATCTTCACCTTTAAGGGCTACCCGGTGAAGCCTACAAGCCCATCATTAAGCTAGAGGTTGAATCATCAAACTGGAGCATGGGTACGTGATTGAGTAAATGGGGTTTGTTTGTCTTGTTTTAACAGTAAATTGATTCTTTTTTATCTGCGCAAGGGAGATGGGATGAGAAATCAGACTGTCACCCCTTGTTTGGTTGCCTCATGCACTGAGAAGTGAACAGGTTGATTTGTCTAAATCTGTATCATAGCCAGAAAAGATCACTCCCAGTTGCTCACATGCAGGCGTGTTAGCAAGATTTGACAGTTTCTGTCCCCAGATGGGAATTAGACATAGGAAGAAGACATGCACAGGGAAGTTAAGAAACAAGCTGTTTCAAATTTTCATAGGTTTATCACACTATGCAGTGTCCCCTACCTGCAATGCATCTGGATCTGATAATGAACCTAACATTTTGTAAGGTGATGGTACTTGTCCACTTTCCTGATTGTTCTCTGGTCACTGTCTTTGCACATGTCTCTCCAATGAAAGTGACAGACATGTGGACAAAAGCATAGCTGAAAATCTACCCAATGTACCTGATGGTATTTCTAGAGCACTTATCACCTTGTTATCAACGGACCATATATATAAAAAGCCAGCACTATCAGGTCCTGAATGAATAATTTCAATCTGCATTTAATTTTGACCAGTTAAGACTATTTGTGCATATCATAGTTCATACTGACTGATTATTCAAAATACCTGTTTTGA
The DNA here is from genome assembly GCF_016161935.1 of Mauremys reevesii. NCBI lineage: Eukaryota > Metazoa > Chordata > Testudines > Geoemydidae > Mauremys > Mauremys reevesii. The sequence goes on from NC_052637.1 coordinate 22,886,369, forward strand.
GCCCAGCCCTATTCTATTGGATGCAATGAGTTTTGCCTTTGACTTTAATGAGAGCAGAATGTGGCCCTGCTAGGATTAACAATTATGCAAGAAGAAAATGATCTTTTAGGAGACCACTCATTAATCATTTCACAAACATTAACAATCCCCAAGAAATGAAAATTAAGCCAGTTTTTGGAGGTGAACTGCAAAGCATTAAACAAGTCTAAGATTCACGACTCATAAACAGAATCAGGGGCGGCTCTAGCTTTTTTGCCGCCCCAAGCACGGCAGGCAGGCTGCCTTCGGTGGCTTGCCTGCGGGAGGTCCGCCGGTCCCGTGACTTTGGCGTACCCGCCGCCGAATTGCTGCCAAATCCGTGGGACCGGTGGACCTCCGGCAGGCAAGCTGCCGAAGGCTGCCTGACTGCCGCCCTTGCAGGGACTGGCAGGGCGCCCCCCGCAGCTTGCCGCCCCAAGCACGCGCTTGGAGAGCTGGTGCCTGGAGCCTCCGCTAAACAGAATCTATGCACAGACCTCAGAATTACAGATCAATCCATTTTAAAATGAAATGGCTGGAAATCTCCTTATGACCTGCCAAGTGTTGGGGTTCAGAGTTCTGTGTTTTCTCTTAGCAACATGAAAAGCGTGAGACTAAGGGCTAGTCTACACTTACCTGCTGGGTCGACACGGTGAGTTCGACTTCTCGGAGTTCGAACTATCGCGTTTAATCTAGACGTGATAGTTCGAACTCCCCACGCGCTCCGGTCGACTCCGGTACTCCACCACTGCAAACGGCGGTGGCGGAGTCGACCTTGGAGCCGCGGACTTCGATCCCGCGGCGTCTGGACGGGTAAGTAGTTCGAACTAGGGTACTTCGAGTTCAGCTACGCTATTCACGTAGCTGAACTTGCGTACCGTAGTTCGACCCCGCTTCTTAGTGTAGACCTGCCCTAGGACATGCATATATAGAGTGGTGAAGGATCCACAGGGAAGGGAAGATTCAGGGTGAGGGAGATGGAGCATAGGATCAAGTGAGGTTAGTAGTTGGGACAGGATAGGAGCAAGGTGTTGGGACAAAAGGCTGAGAGAGGAGAGATCTGAACGTATGTGGCTGGGGGCGAGGAGGAGGAGACGATGTTGGGAGGAGGTGCGGGGAGAGTTGGGAGAAAAGTGAAGGGCGAAACATGGCAGAACTAAGAGAGGGAGGGGACCAAGAGAGACGGCTGGAGGATCAAGCCATGGGGCTGTAAGCATTGGATTCACTGAGAGAGGAGGAGTGGAGCTGCTTTGCTAGGAAGGGGGCAGTGCTGGAAGAGGAGTGGCTGGATTTGCAGTGCAGGCATTCTGCACAGTCCCTAGATCTCCTCCAGTGGCTCAGGAGAAGCAGTGAAAGAGGAGGATGCCAGGTGCAAGCCAGGGCTCTGGTTTGGATGCCCTGGACTGGGGCAGAGGGGAAGGTTGTTGCCTGTGGAGAAGGGACTGGAGCTGAGCGAGTCAGGGGGATGGAGCAGCTCAAGGGCAGCAGAGAACGCAGGGATGACATTCCAAAGGCAGGGGGGTCTAATCATGGCAGTGACAACGGGATGGGTCCAAGATGACAGGAGTGGGTAATGCTGAAGGAGAGGAGAAGATCTCCAAGTCACTTTTTGGTGTGGCTAGGAAGCAATTTACAATGTCACCAATGATCGAAGACCTATATGTCAGCACCTCAGTACTACGGCGATTGCTACTATATTAACACCTAGGACAGACAGATATGCTATTCACATTGCAGCTGTCCACTGGAGACTGGGACAGGTCTAGCACGAATCAATCACTGTGCAGTAGCCAAATGGCTGAGAACCTCCTTGGGGCATGGAGAGGGTGGGATGGTGCTGAGCTTTTTATATTCCCTTGGTCATAGAACCATCACTTGTGTTGGAAGGGATCCCCCTTGGCTCACTGAATCCATCCTGCTGTATCACCACGGGATTGATTTCTTTAGCCTGGGACCATTCTTGATTGATGGAAGGATGTCAAATCACTGTTCCTTCGTTGCCATAGACCTAATGTTAGTTTGTGTGGAGCTGGCCATTCACAAGAGCTTTCCTTTGGTGATGGCATTTTTTTGTAATTATTTAAAAAACACACACACACACACACACACAAACACACACACACACATGCACACACAACACATACACACACACACGTCTAGTTTCCCAATTTTCTTAATAAATTCCATCTTTACCTTTCTGCTGTCTGTCCATTCAAAGGGCAAGTCCCCTTAAATGCCACCTATTTCTTTTAACTTTGAAGTCAAGTACTGGATAGAACAATTGATGGAGTAGACGGTAAGAATTCTTCTTTCACCTGCCCAGTGGAATTGTCCCAGGTGGGACTGAGACGGTATCTGATCAGCTCAGGTCGCCACCTTGTTGGGTACATCTACATGGCAGTAAAAACACCTACGACACCAAGATTAGCCTCTATAGATGATGATTTCCTCAAGCAGTAGACAGATGTCAGACATCCTTGCTAATACTGCTCGATCCTTCAGTGAACGTTGGGACCACTGACCATGAAGTGACTGTGGCACCAGTTAGGGGCAAAAGGAACAAGCTTTCATGAGGTTCTGCTCGTTTCTGTCAGAGAGGTCCCATAGGGAATGATGAGTGGCTGCTTTCCTTTCTGAGCCCTCAGCTGTGAGCTCCATAGGGCCCAGGCTTGTCATCCCTGTTCCTCATTTATGTGGAATGGCTGGGGGCGGCTGAGAGGTGGCAGGGGTTGCACTGCCTTGAGTTCTGTCTTGCCTTTCCATCAGTCCTAGGTGTATCCCTTGCCTTGTTCTCCTGATGTCTGGCAGAGGTAGGAGCCTGGGTGAAAGCCAGCCGGTGGCTCCCTCCCCCTCCCATCTATTGTCACAGTGGTTTTCAGTCTCAGGATCTAACTCATCTCTGCCCTAGGTTTCCAGAGTGCATCAATTACAGAAACACCTCCCTTTTCATCTTTGATTGCCCATGATTCTGCACTCATTCCTCTCAGATACAGGCCTCGCCACATGCATCTATGCTGCTGCTAGACAGTTCTAAGCTAGACAGTTGTACCAGGATCTGCCTGCAGCTTGTTGGGAAAGCTAGCACAACTGCCTTCTGAGTAAGGTCAACCAGCAAGAGCATGTTACCCTTATGCTCTCCAATCTGAACTGGCTGCCAATCATCTGGGTGAAATTCAAGGTGCTTGTTACCCTATCCAAAGCCCCAAGTTCCCCTCTCCCTCTGTGATCCACCTATGATCACCTGGATCCCTTAAATCTTTTTGTCACTTACATTATTGATGTGATGAGTCTAACAAAAGACATGGGGTGGAGGGCGACAAACAATAGGAAGAGGGTGAGCTGATGGAGGGCAAACAAAATAGGTTTGTGGAGTTATGCAGTTTAGGTGTGTGCACAGCTTACTGGTGCAGTTAATTTAAAAGAATTATTATTCTATGGGCATTCAATTATTTAAATGTAATAGTAATAAATTAATAATTAATAACATAATAATGCTTAGACGCCTCAACACAGACTTACAATTAAAATGAACAAGACAGACAATTGTTGGGAAAAAGAAACATTATTAGCCTCATTTTATAGATGGGGAAACTGAGGTACAGAGAGGTTAAGTGCCTTGCCCAAGATCACAGAGGAAACCTGTGGCAGAGCCAGGAACTAAATCCAGCTCTTTAGAGTTCAAGTTGACCTGATGCTCTATTTTCAATGGGGCTCTGCCCTTGTGTGGCTCTCTGTTCGTATAGCAAAGCTTGCCAGTGTAGCTGTATAATTTAAAATCGGTTTAACGCTCCTAAAACCGGTTTAAACGCGTAGTGTAGACCAGGCCATAGTTGTTCTCATTCCCTGTTGATAGGCAGTGTTTGCCGCTCTCTCTCTCACTCTCTGTGTGCATCACTCTCTCATTCCCCCCTCCCCCGGCTGTTTAACTTTTTTTTGTTCGTCTCCCATGTCTTGATAGACAAAAAGAGTTTAAAAATAGCAAATGTAAAAAAGAACCAGTTAAGAAAAACGCTGCTCAAATTGCAGTTATGATAATTACCACGTAAGATATGCTCCTGTTTGGAATCAGGTCAGGTATGCTTTGTTGCATGTCATGTCGTGGAAGAACCCTGGACAAGAGGAGCTTTAAATTTACAGGGTCTTCCTTAGATAGCTGCTCAGCATGAAACTCACTGGTCTTCCCTGAAAATCCAGAGGTGGATAGAGCAGGCCACACACTAACTCCACAAACATCTGCCAACCCTTCCTCTGTCATTCCCCACACCCAGTCTACCATCCATCCATCCACCCACCGTTCCTGACCCATCTTCCCAACTGCCATACATTTTTTTAAAGGAAAATGGAGGAGGCCACAAAGTCTTCCAGTTAGGAGCCACACACATTTAGCAAAATGCCCCGCCAGGTGGCAGCCAGATTCACCATGGTCTTGTCCACTATGGGATTCCATACAGATGCTAGTACAATGTTAGTGCAGACAAGGCCTCTTATGTATGAACACCCTGAGTGGTACCATAGTTCAAGCTCAAAGCGGGAGTCTCAGGGGTCATGGGCAGCAGCTCATCCAGGTCGGGGTGGAAGGAAACCCTGTGATTCAGGAAATAGACTGAGAATCAGGAGGTTTGGGTCCAATTCCCTGTGAGGCCACAGACCCTGAGTGTGACCTGGTGCAAGGCACTTACGGTATGTTTACATTGCTAAAAAAAATAAAATCCTCCATGCTGACTCTCAAAGCCTGGGTCAGCTGACTCAGGCTTGCGCGACAGGGCTAAAAATAGCAGTGTAGCTGTTCCCATTCCGCCTCTGAGACCTCACCCCTGCGGGGATGTCTACACTGCTATTTTTAGCCTATAGCACTAGCCCTACAAGCCCAAGTCAGTTGACCCAGGCTCGGAGACTCACTCCCATGGGTTGTTTTTTTTTCAGTGTAGACGTACCCATAATCTCTCTCTGCCTTAGCTCCCCTTTCTCGCATCTAAGGTCAGGGACTGTCTCGTACTCTGTGTTTGTGCAGCACCTGGCACAATGGGGCCCTGATCTCAGTTGGATTCTTTAGCAGCTACTGTCATATAAATAATAAATGAAAGTCAGAAGGTACCGGAGCAGGTGAGCTTGTTTCAGAAGCCAGTTCACTGTGGTGGATTTTACAGAGGTACAGATACACCATATATGCAATAGTCAGTGATTAGAGGTGGGAGGAATGCAAGGAAACGATTATAGTGGAGGAAAAAGAGCTGCTTTTAAAAACGAAGTCTAATCTTGCACCACAAACATCCTGTGAAATTAGCTGATTAACCTGTTGAGCGTCATCCTCAGACCCTGCCAAACCCAGCTTCCTTGCTTTCAAACCTTTGGCAAGAGGCTATTGTTTATTGGCATAATCGGATGCTGACATGAGAACCAGCGAGGCAGCTGCTCTGATTTTTGTCTTCCTCTTGTATTTCTGGCTATCCTGAGCCAGGCTGTTTCTTCTGTCTTTTCCCCCCTCTGCAGTAGGGAGTTGGTTCTGGTTAATGTTTGAGATTGTAATATGAGTACCAAAAGTCTCGTGAAATTAAATCATTTTGCTTCACAGTGAAAAGGGATGGAGGTGAGGGGGGTAGGCGGCGGGTGGAGGGAGGTGGAGAGAGTCTCTGGCAGGCAGGGAGAGATGAGCGGATATTGAAGGCAGACTGGCAGCAGGCATTGCACTGTGCACAATTGAGTTCTGACAGTGTGAAGACAAATACAAACAGCATCTTGTGTTTGCACACAATGGCTCTGTGGACCAGGATCCCAGGCCCTTTACTTTACACCCTTCGATCCTGGGCAGAGTGTCACCCAAGGGTAGGAGGGAGGGAAACTGCTGAATATTTTGAAATAAATTGAACTGTGCAAACATTCCATTGGAAAGCTCTCGGCGTGACGCTTTGGAGCAGAGACCCAGCCAGTTGTAACCCAACTGCTGAAGTTTAAAGAGCGACTTTCACACTGAAGCAAAACTGGACAAAGGAGGATAAATGAAATAGCCTTATATGGGGTTTTGTTTGTTTGTTTTTGTAACTCAGCTAATACTTCAGCAGTCATTCTGGAATCTAGTGTTTTTCCTTCACAAAGGCTTCTGCGCTGGAGTTGTAATTGGGGTTAGTGAAATGTCACAAGGTTCAGAGTTGGATTTGGATAAGCACCTCAGAATTTGGATGCTGTAAGCTTTGGAGTCTGAGAAACTGGGCTACAGAATGCTTTCTTGCTGGATTCCTGGCCCTTCTGCATCTGGTCTGAGCCAGTAGTGGTGTGAGAACAACCAGTTCTTGGGCTATTTCAGCACTTTCAGTTCCAGAACATGTAAGAGAAAAACTGGATACAAAAACTGACAAAACTTTAAAAATATTGGTCCAGATCTTTGGCTGGTAAATTGGCATAGCCCTTTTGACTTCAATGGTGCTACACAAATTTATACTGGCTGTGGATCTGGCCAATTGCCTGTTGGAGTGTGATTCTAGGATGCAGTATGATGCAGCAATGCTATGATCACAGGACTGGAATCAGGTCTTTCTGGGTTCTAATGTCAACTTTGCTCCAGCTTTGCTCATTTTCAGAACTGAGCAAATAAAAAAAAATTCAGTTTAAGTTTGATTCAAGCTGAAACTGAATTTTTTCTATTTTATTCGCTGAAATGTGAAACCAGAACAATTTCATTTGGGTTGCACAAAACCTTTTAAACATCATTTTGAAAAAAGTCAATTTAAAATGTAATGTTGAAATGATTTATTTAAAAAATGTCGAAACAAAATGTTTCAACATTTCTGATTTTTCTCCCCATTTTTTCTTTTGGGCTGAAACTATTTGCCAGATTCAACCCAAATTTGCAAACAGTTTCAGTGCCCCTAAAAATGCGTTTTTTTGGCAAATTTACTATTTGCCAAAATACTTGCATCCAGCTCTAATCACTTTGTAGCCCTAGGCAAGTCAGTCCTGGGTTGCTTTTTAGAGGTGCTGAAACTCTTACGGACTTCAGTAGAAATTGTGGGCATAGAGCACTTCTGAAAAGCTGGCCACTTTTCCTTAGCATGGACTTAGGGGCCAAACTTCCGACACTCAAGTGTGAAAATTTTGACCTTCTCTGGGCTTCAGCTGACCTACCTGCAAAGTGGGGCTAATACTTCCTGTTCTCACAGGGCTGCTAGGAGGATGATTTAGTTCATACGTGTAGAGTGCTTTGAAACCGTAAAGAGCTAAACGTCATTAGCAATGGGTCATAAGTCAGGTGTGTTCTTTCCAACTGGATGCATACACCTCTAGACATGGCCTTGTGCTCATGAGAGGTAGGCTTTAATCCTGCTATGTGCTGGAGGAACTCTACAGTCACATGAAGCCTCTGTTGTCTTCAGTAATGTAGCCTCAGGGCCTTATTCTGTTGTGAAATGACTGTGATAAGCAGAGCTTGGTGAACTGTATCTTTAAATAATCTACAACTGTTCATTAGAATTTTAAAGCAAATTGGCTTCAGCTGAGTTTGTGTCACTTTTAAGTTCACTTTCCACCAATATTCTAAGCAAAGAGTTTACTGGCAACAAGATTTCTCCCAGGTGAGCAGGAGTCATTGGAAATAACTATGGCTGCTTAATAATCAGATTGAAAATAATTAACGCTAATTAAAAAGTTGAAAATTTAAAAACCATAAATATAACACCCAGTTGTAACTTTACTTCATGTTATTTGTATTTCACAAGTATTTGGACAATCACCAGATGGTCACAAAAATGTTTGTGAGATCAGAAATTTTCATCAATAATGATTCATCCAAACATCTGGGCCCCAAAGTGCTTTGTTTGTCTCCTGTTTAAAAAAATTTGATCAGCCGATCAAGAAACAAAAACAGTACCATGTGACTTGGGTGACCTATGACACACAATAAATAATGACTAGAGAATAGCTGAAGTGAACAAATTGTGAACAGCTCGTATATCAAAAATGATTCATCCAAATTATGTAGTAAATCTTTATAGATATTGAATCCATTCAAAGAGAATCAGGACTGGCTTGTGAATTATTTGCTAACCAAAGAAGGCTAAATGCAGAATGAGTATAATTTTATAACAGAGAGTTTCACCAATATGGATGAGTTTAATGTATGTAAAATAATACGTTATAGTGTCATTATAGCAAAGACTGAGACCTGGATTTGGAATTTGCACTGGGCCAGATTCTTATTTCCACTAAGTCTCCTTTGCACCACCAAAGCAGTGCTAAAGAGACTTACAGTGGGAGTAAATTTGTGGTTAATTTATTTGCAATGAATAGTACAACTAGCTTGACCCAAGTCATGGTTGAAAAGGTTGGCATGTTGATTAGTGGCAGCAAGACATCCCACATCCCGTAGGCATTACATTAGATTGTCTAATACAGATACTTGGGATCCAATTCTGGACTCGCTTGAATGGAGCCTTGATTGGAGAGTCGTTTAGTATCTGTTGAGTATTCATGAAAAGAACTGAGGAGACCATGTAATGCTTTGCATGTAGGCAGCAAGTTTCCTGCTGTCGCTGGTGTGAATACTCAGTAACAGCTGGTCCATAGGAGTCCGAGTTTGGTAAATTTCAGATCGTGCTTGAGCAATCCGGCTTTAGGCTGAACATTTATTTTAGATTTATGTTATTTGGTATTTTCCCCTGATGCTTTAGAGCAGATGGAGTTTCCATGATGGGGAGAACTTTACCAGATGTTTCTGAGTCAATATCAATGATTGTGATAAATGTACATGCTTCTAACCTTGTTGTAGAGTTACAGCTTTTACATGCACTGTGTCAGCGAATTAACATTTTCAATGAAGGAGACTTTAGCATGGCACTCAGCCATTTTTAAAGGAGTTTCCATAGATCACACCACATTTTTTTAAACTGCTTACAAAATAACTGTATTCTAACCATTATTCAGACTCTTTCAGATATTTCACTACAAGCTGGGAAATGTAAAATTTAATGCAGCATAGTAGCTTGGGGTGAAAGTTGCAAAGCAGCATAAGGTCAGAGTCAGTGGGGCCTGGAGATGCAGCACTTCTACAGACATAGGAAGTACAGTATGTGTAGGTCAGCTGAGCCTTCTGCAGGCTGCCCAGGGAAAAAAAGAACGAAAGAAAGAAAAAGAAAACACATTGTTTTTGCTCTTTTAGCTAACATAGAGCTTGATGTCCAGAGGCTCTGAGCAGTCACAGCTTCCACTGGCTTCAACTGCAGTTGTGGGCGCTCACACATGTGAAAGTCAGGCCCAGAGGGTTTGATTCTGCTCCTAATGAGATCAGTGGCAACGTTTCCATCGACTTCAGTAGGAGACCGCTTGGGCCCATAGTCTCTGAAATGCTTCTGAAGGAAAGGCTAGGTGAGACTGAGCCAGCCTGAACTGATCATGTTTGGGATAGTTGGAAGAAAAATGTGCTGAAATGTGAGCTCATTGGCCTTGTGTAAGTGTTGAAACTGTTCCTGTGCTAGACCAGCAGCTTTCTTAACAATTGTTAGCTAGTGGGGTCTTAATGCATGCACAGCAAGCCCTGCTGGGACTAGAAACAGACTTGCAGGCTTGTTAATGAGAGAACTGCAGCGTGGAGCTGGTCATGCCGGAGCAGTAGAACTCTGTTTCCTTAAAAAACAAAATGCAGTCAAGGCCACAGTTTAGTGGATTTCCAGTGTATTCTAAAATCTTCCCTCTCGCCTGGGTCTGAGAAGCAGAATAACCGCACGTTCATTGCTGGTGAAAGATCCCTTGTTAGTTACATTGTGTTTGGACAGCGTCGGCTAACTGGAAAAAGGATGTGTATACACTGATACATAGATATTTGCTAGTTAAAATAATGCAGAGGTCACCAGTCAGGAGTGCACTGCCCTGCTAAAGTGTGGGAAAGAGCAAAAGAACAGAGACTCACAGTGAGGACTTGAGAAGAGTTGCTAGCTATAAAGGAGCTGGCTCGCGGGGCTCTGGGCTCTCATTGCCCTGACAATATTAAGCATTTGGATTGTATTCTTTGTGTGATTCTGCAGATATAATCACTGCAGCTTCACATGCAGGCAAGCCATATTCATAGGTTCCCTATTAACGGGGGAAAGGTAGAGCAAATATGTAGAAAAGGAGACACAAACATTCCTTTTTTGGCTTCTTGTTTTTTTATTGCAGGAAAATCTGCATTAATTGGAACAAGATTTTCATTCAGAGTTGCACTTCTGCAGGATAAGTCATGAACCAGGAAACATGCTTTGGGGGCCTTCAGTTATGAGTATACGTAACTAAGAGCAAATTCTAGTTCTGGTTTCGATACCATAGCCCATAGGTTCACTTTTTTCCCTGTAATTTTCAGTGTAATTATACAACACTGAAGGCTAATTATATCCGGCTTCTCATGGGCAAATTAACATTATTGATTTAATGCCAACAGCACACTCAGAACTGTGCAAACATATAAAGAGATCCAGAGCCAGATCAAAACCTGTTCATAATGGTGACAATCCAGAGTCACTCCAGCTAATTTCAGGGTGGTGGGTCCAGATTTATACCACTGTAGCTGAGATCAGCCTCTAGCCCACAGTTCCTTCACGAGCTAGCAATTTACTACAAACATTCACTCACCATTTAGACATACCAAGTACTTGTAGGAGTTCCAGCTGGTGAAGAAATCCAGAGGCCATTTTTTAAAGGCTCAGCAGAAGAACCTGTAATGCTTATCAAAGATAAGAATATAAGAATGACCATATTGGGTAAGACTAATGGTCCATCTAGCCCAGTGTCCTGTCTTCTGACAATGGCCAGTGCCAGATGCTTTAGAAGGAATGAACAGAACAGGACAGTTATCAAGCGAGACATCCACTGTCGTCCAGTCCTGACTTCTGGCAGTCAGAGCTTTTAGAGATACCCAGAGCATGAGGTTGTGTTCCTGACCATCTTGGCTAATAGCCAGTTTATCTAAATCTTTTGAACCCAGTTATACTTTTGGCCTTCAAAATATCCCCTGGCAAGGAGTTCCACAGGTTGACTGTGCGTTGTTTGAAGAAATACTTCCTTAGTTTGTTTTAAACCTGCTGCCTATTGATTTTATTGGGCGACCCCTGGCTCTTGTGTTCTTTGAAGGAGTAAATAATTTCCAACAGAGACTAATCAAAGACTGCAGCCTAGTGGATAAACAAACCAGCTCCTGTGTCTAATGTGCTGTATTCAAATCTACCTCAAGTTGTACTTATGGTTGTTCAAATTACTTGTAACTTTTCCCTCTGTGAAGTTATAGATATGTTCATTTTTACCCTGATTTTAACATCAGACTCATACTTCAACTACGAGTATTATCTAATCCCAAATAGTTCAAATACTGGAGGTGATGAGTGGGGAGTCAAGGCTCTAAAGAAAGAACAGCCATGTAAGGATATGAGGTCTGTAAAACTAGCCAGTTCGGAAAGAGACTATCCATTTAGATGGACAATTTAAACTAGACGTTAGTTCCTCTTCCCCAATTCACAGCTCCTATATAGTAGCCATGTTTAACTTGACCAGTTCAAGGACTAGCTTTTTCTAATGTGGCTGCTTTTATAGAGATTACAGCATTGTTAAAGGTTCTTCATTTTCAGTTTCTATTGATTTTTACTGAAAATTTCCCAGGTTCTACAAAGGCCATTATTCGGTTTTTATCAATTTTCACCTGAATTTTGGAAGTGCAGGAACTCCCTGGACCTGGCTCGTCCCTCCAGAAGGAGAGATGGCAGCTAGGTAACCTTGGCAGTACAGATTGTCCTCCTGTCCCCCAATATTAACCCTGATATTTACCCAAAAAACTGGTAATTTTTGGCACTGATTTTCAGCTCTTTTAACATTTAAATTTAAATTTAAAATTCTGATAAATTTCCTGGAAAGTTTAAACAAACTAAAAACAAAAAACATGTTGTTCGGCTCCAATGTTCATCAGATCACTTGAATTAAAAAAAAATTGGCATGGGAAACATTTTGGGTCAGATTAGATGTACAGAGAAACCAAGAGGGATGAGAAGACTGAAGGGGCTTCTAGCTTATATTTGACTACGTATTTCCATTGACTTCAATGGGACCTAGGTCAGGTCCTTATTGCTACTATTCAGTTATTATTTATTATTTGTATTCCTATAATGCCCAGCTGAGATTGGGGCCCTATTGTTCTAGGCGCTGCACAGATATAGATGAACTGGCTATTTTTCCTCATAGTAAATATAATTAGATTTCAGATAGTCTATGAAGTCATAAACATGTATCAAGTAAGGATCAATAAAGGCAGATGCATTTAGGAAGAGTGTGTCTGGCAGGACCGACCCACCAGTACAGTGTCATACCATTCCTGTAAACCCACTTTCAGGAGATGGTTCTTCAGGAGAGAACATGATAGCACACGTGTTTAAATGTCTAATAGCTGTATGTATATGTAGGGCCTGATTCGCCTCTTACTGACACCAGTGAAAATCAAGGAGTCTTCTTCTGGCATTAGCGTCTGATGGTACAAACAATGAATTAGATGTTGTGTAAGTGATGTAGCCATTGTCACGGCAGCATCATTAGCGATGTCAAGTACATCCATCCACTATCGAGATACTAAAGAGGGCAGTCCATAACAAGATAGCTGTTTGTTGTTGAGCTCCACAGGGAGCTCTAGAAGCTCCAGTGGTAAAGCTGTGAGTTAAACTACCCGGTGACCACAATGTATCCTGTTGTAAGACAGAAGGATCTTTAGGTTCATGGGGTTGTTCTGAGGACCATCCAAGAGCTGATCCAGAGAGATGAGGGGATGCAGATCTGAATTGTCTATCTGCCAAGAAATGTGCCATCGATCCAAAATACAGTCCCGCGCCTTCGGGTGCCTTTGTTCCTTAGAAAGGTCGTGTCTGATGTAAGTCTGAGAGGCTCAACTATTTCAGAAAAGAGGATGGGCAATTGACTTTAGCTGGTGTTTTTTATGTGGTTTTAAGATGAAATTGTGAAGCAAGCTGTCTTGCTATTTGGCTGCACACATAATGCAGCCAGGGCCCTGCCCTCAGGGAGTGATGACATTGAACTCAGTGGAGTTACACTGATGCAAATGACAGGAAACTCGTACCCATACAGCTGCAGAGACACACACAGGTGTGCTAAAAGCATGCACACATGCAGTACACCTGCATCAGAAGAAGCCCAAACCTGTGGAAACCAGTGTCAGTTCCAGACTTCCAGCCATGAAGTCACAAAGTATCAGCCAATCAGTTTCTTTGCATATTGTCATGTCATTCCCAGGTGTATCCCATATTGTTGGTCCTGTTCCAGGAGTGTTTGTGAGCTTCTGGTCAGGCAATGAAGAAGAGGGCTGTAGGGAAGCAGTGCCCCAGTGGCCATGTGCCTGTTGTGACAGATGGTGTATCACATTCATTAGCAGATTCCTCCAGCTGGACTCATTGGGCCAAATTCAGCACTCATGGAAGTGAAATCAGTGAAGCTACACCAGGGTAATTTTTGGCCCTTTTAATGTATGCCCTGCCACTGGTGTTCCTAAAGCCCCAGCTCCTGGAGTCATGGGATCACATGACATTTAAAAAAAATTAGTAAGTTTCTAGCCCTCATTGGTGTGGAGAAAAGCTTGAAAATGTGACTTCTTAGATGTTCAAAAACCAGGTGGCAAATAAAGACAACTTACATTTTATATATTTTTAAAAATCCCTTGATAGGTAAGCCAACCTTCTAATTTTTTGAAGGGGAAGGTTAACTTGTGATTTTTTTAACACTTTATCATCAGCGAACATGTATCGTCTAAGGCCCGTTGTGTCAGCCTGACTTGGTTGATGGCATCGCACCAGGCATTGTGTTGTGAAGTTCCCAGATCTGGCTCAATCGTGCGAATCCACTGGGTGGCCCTACGGGTGATGCCAGGTGGGGCCTGGGCATGCACCCCTTCGCGCATGGATGGGAAGTTTGAGAGCACTGTGGGCTGGGATGCTTTTGCCCACCCTGGTGACATGGCTGGAGAGCATGCTATGCAATACAGAGAGCGAGCTCTTTGCGAGTTTGTGACATTCTGCACTAAGTCAAACCACTTTTTGCTCAGGGATTTGGCTCTGACTGCGCATATAGAATGCCTCTAGCCACTCCAAGTCACTTTAACACTTGGGACTGGCAATACCGTTGTTAACTGGTTTTCTAACATTTGATAGGACCGTTGGTAGAACTCTCCATTTTCAAGCAGAAATGGACAATACATCTTCTGTGAATGATTGACTGTTACTGCCTCGGAAACAGACAATGGGGAAACAGCTGGTACAAAATGAACAAGCTTCCAGGCTTTCCAGCCTCCGAAACATTCTCCTGAGAGTTTAATTTTTGGGAAGCTTTAACATCACAAGCTTACCCAGCGCTGAAAGAAAGGTCAGCTAATCCCTCACAATGTCTGAATGAATTCAGGCCCAGAAGTGAGATTACTCAAAGCGGACGGGGAGGATGGGAAAGCTGCATGGAAACATAGTCAGTCCTGCTTTCTAAAGAAATGGACCTTTTATTTCAGTTTTCTTCCCCTGGGAGGTGGGAAGGGGAGCAAAGTCCAAAGCACCCAACTCCCCTCCCCCACCAACAACAGACCTAGAATCCCAAACGCAGTCCCAACAAGATTACATGGAGAGAAGCCCCATCAGAACAGCCAAGCAAGAGGCTGTCTCCAAGGGTGGGGGTGGAGGGGACACAGAGGGGCCAGCAATGAATTCAGATTCCCGGGGCATGCAGCTCAGATGCAGTATGAATGTCATTACCAAATTCCCTGATCTGTTTCTTCCATCACTTCTTGTCTCAATCCTCTAGCCAGGTTTGAAGAGAGAAAGGGTAGCCTCACCTCCCTTGTTTGTATCCTTTGTGGGTTGGGGTCAGTGGTTTCTCAAATTGGACATATGCTTATCTAGTGAATTTAAATCAGTGTAACTCTATTGAAGTCCGTGCTGATTTACAGTGGCTGAGGATGTCGCCCACAGTTTTTTAGGACACAAAGAGAATGTGGCAGGGAATCCTGAGAAGTAACCTAGGTGTTAGCCATGTAGGGGCAAGTCGAGAGAGCAATCAGTTTGGAACTGTTCTGTTACGAATATCATTTGACCCTGACTACTTCAGATGGTTTTCAGTGGGCACCCCAGGAAAAGGTGAGAACAAGGAGGAGAAATCCTCAAGAACAGCCCCCCTCCCTCCCTCCAGCACACACTCCACTCTCTTCTCTGCTCAGCATCCATCTGCAGAGCATGAGAATGGGATTTGTGCCTTCTGGGAATCCGAGCCATGAGAACGGTCCAGCACAGTGCGGACAGAGGCAGCCAGCTCTATTATGCACGGCACCCACAATCCATTGTGAACCCTGGGGTGATGACATGACAGCGCCACTAAGGACTCTCTTTTCTTCTGCAAATCAACTGTCCTCCTCAATGCTGGAAGAGCAGAGCCCCATTGAATGAGGGAGAGAAGCGGACCCCCAGGGTGTGGATGCACGATGGATGAGCCATGGTAACCTGGCTACAAGTGTGACAACACAGACACCCAACCCTCAAGGGTTCCTGCCAGGCTCCGAATTCTTCCCGGATTGGGTATTCAGGCCACAGGGTTTTTCTCTATTGACCTTGGAACAGTGTTCTGCATGGGAGAATTTTCTTTCTTTCTTTCTTTCTTTCTTTCTTTCTTTCTTTCTTTCTTTCTTTCTTTCTTTCTTTCTTTCTTTCTTTTGCTGCAGAATCAAGTGTTCGCAGTTTAAAACTACTGCTACCCACCAGCATACAATTAATTCAGTCTGCTGCCGTTTGGCCAATGGCAGGCCGGATTTGAAATCCTCAGGGCCCAACGGACAGCCGAGAAAAAGCTTATCCAGATGCCTCTTTGATGGTTCAGGTCCCAATAAGGATAGATTGTCCCAGAGCCATTAGCAGGGTGATACCTGTATCATTACATTATCTGTGCTCTTGAGGTCATTCCTTTGGGTACCTGCAGAAAGAGAAGGTGAGTAGAATCATGTTCTGTCAAATCGGACAAGGGGATACCCCTTGGGGAAAAGGTCCCATAGACCTGAATAGGAATGAAACCAATAGAGTTCTATAGAAATCACTCTAAAATCAGACCCTTTCTGTAGGTTTTTACAGACGTCCGACAGAATTCTGTGGCAGAGATTTAAATTTTCTATTATACTTTGTGTACACATTAATGAATTTGTGAAGTGCTCAGATACCACGGAGTCTAGACAGACAGACAGATATTTGATTGCATAGGAAGTTTTCAAAAGTCTACAGAAAGCTTACATTCGATAGGAATTTTCCATAAGGGATCCTACATGAGCCTGACAGCTGACCTCTGCTCAATGCCCTAGAGGGCAGAGACAATCTCCCTAAACTCCTGCTAATTTCCCTCTCAGGGAAAGTTCCTTCCAGATGCTAATTTGATGTTTAGCTCAACCCTGCACTTGTGAGAAAGAATCAATATGGTTAAGCATTTTAATAACATTGCATTGATAGGAATAGATTTTGTTTGTTTATATTATAATATATATATAATATACTATGTTATATATTTATAGTTTTTAATTATATTGCAGCTTTCATCCAGAGAATTCCAAAGGGCTCTACAGACTTGACAAATTGATACACAAACTTTAGATAAAAATAATTTAACCTCCTCTACTGGAATGCACCCTGTGGGGTGGAACATGGCAGTTGTGTAATAACACAGAGCAATGCCATGCGATAGTTTAGGGCAGGAAGTGAAGTGCAGGTTTTTTCCAAGCCATGAATTTATATTGATAGAAATACAGAATCTCTGGCATCATTATGTCCTTTCAAAAAACCTGCACAGTTGGGTGGTGGTGTTCCCAGGATTAACACATTCCACAGAAGTTGTCAGGTACTTTCTGAGAGAAGACGGGGGGCTACCTTTAGGGGAAATGCTTTTGACCTGATTCCTGTGATTTTCTAATCCAAATCCATGATTAACAATGCAACATGGCTTTAGAGATATTAAAGCATGAAGTCTTACTGCACATGTCATACATAATATTCCTATTTTACAGATGGGGAAACTTAGGCATGGAGTAGGGGGTGAGCCTTGAGTGGCAGCTCCCATTCCACTATGTGAGCCACTAGAAACCCTGGGCCTGATTCTCCTCTCATTACACTGGTTGTGTGCTAGTGTAATTCTGACTCCTGATTTACACCTGTGGATGTGAGATGAGAACTGGGCTCCCTAGCTCTATATCATGTGGTATTAAAACTAAGGTTCAAGTGCAGGGTATTTCCTGGGGATTCCTGGCTAGCTAGGGGAGTTGATGACCTAAGAGGCAGTGAAAGATCCACAGGAGGCACTTACAGACTTTTAAAAATCTAACCCCAATTGACTAAGATACTTCTGAAACTTTTACCCATTATTCGTAAGGTGAGAATGGGACAGCAGCTCTGAAAGAGTAGGTGTACAAGTGTTTGTTCCCCTTCTATTTGCTGGGACTGTGAGGTTATTAAATAATATCCTAAACTTGTCTACATCAGAGCATCTCTTTTCTCATGCTGTCCAGTCACCTCGCTTTGTTAGATCCTCAAGCTCCTCCCTGCTCTCGCTCGCACTAAATATTATTGTTTCATCAACAAATATTGCCTCAAGCTATCTAGCCCCTCTCCAGATCATTAATTATACTGAGTGCCACTGGTCCCTGTGCTAGTTAATTAGTAAATTACTCACTAATTAGCTAACTCATGTTTGCAATGTGCTTTGAAAACAGAGAAAAGTGCTATGTATTATTATTAGTTATTATTGAGGCCTAGATAGCCTACCATTAACGTCTCTGCATGCCAAGCATTGGCCATTTAGTCCTATCCTTTGTTTCTGCTCTCTGAATCAAATATTACTCTACAAAGGGACTTTGCCTCTTACCCTGTGGCTATGAAGTTTCCTTAATAGATTTTTGTGGAGAACTTTATCAGCTCTTTGAAAAGTCTGGATTATTTATATCCTCTGACATGTTAGAGAGGTAGGATTTATCCTTACGATAGTACACACAGCTCCACAGTACACCTCAGATCTCACTTGCAGCAACCCCGCTACTGTTCTGATCTTGCACCCCTCAAAAAAATGGATGATATCCTGACTTGCATCACCTGTGGCCCCCACTGTCCATTCCAGCCCCTGACACGGCCCTGCCATGAGTCCCAATCCTGACTTGTATCACTGATGTTTTGCCAGTCCCGGGAGTTTACCAATCCTGTGATTTGTATAAATGGTTCCTTAATATTGTAGTGTCTACAGGCAGGGATTAGGATAAAACCCTAAATTCACTTTCACTTCACTATCTAGTGGCCTCCTTCCCTATTCAGTTAGTTCCTTAGTATGAGTGAACAGCTCCTTGGTTGTTTCTATATGCTAGGCTACAGGTGTTTTAATAATCCATTCTCCTGAAGTCGGATCTCAAAAGCTCTGGATTCAGCAAATGCAAACCAGCAAAGCCCCATAGGTTTCTGTGATGCTGAAAGCAGTCACTTCCCAGACTCTCTCTGGATGAGTAGGAGCCATAATCACAGACAGGGCAGTGGACACCAGGAAAGAGTAACTGGTCAATTAGAAGGTTTCCAAAGGAGTCCCTTTCAGTCCTTCTTGTCTGGAGCATGAGAGTGAAGACACTGCAGGGAGGGACAGAGATGAGAGATAAAGAGGTTACAGAGAAGGGAGATGGTTGGAATCCATCTCTGGGCTGGGCAGGAGGAGCATAGAGGACTCCAGTGTGCGGCGGAGAAGAGAAACCACATTCCAAAGTCTCTAGCTATTAAAAAAGTACATGGAGAAAGTTCATTTGCTTGGAAAGATCTTGGCATCTCTGATGCATAAACACGTAGAATTGTCTGGAGACTTTCGTAGTTCGTTAAAATGTCATCAGCTCATAAAGCAATGTCACGACGAGCTGCAGTCATCTCATATCGCCGTTCAATCGAAACAGGAGTCCTTTGGCACCAGATAAATAAATAAGACCCTCCCCCATTTTGACAATTGTATTAAGAGACAGACCAACTTCTGGCACCAAACAGACAACAAGCTATAACTATCACATAGCTACCGTATGGCCTGGGGTGCTGGAGCTCCCCCACCCCCGCAGAGTTGGCTGACAGAGCATTTGGCCAAGCAGAGGAGCAATACATGCACATCTCTCCAGAACTTGGCCATTTTATTGCTGTTAGGTTTATGATAGCACCTGGAGGCTTCAAATGAGATGGGAGCCCCATTGTCCTAGGCACTGCACAGACACATAGCAGGGCTCCCCCTTATGGTGTACCTGGACTGGATAACACATGTTAAAATTACAGCTGCCTTGTCTACACTACAATTTTAGCACAGGTTAACTAACTCACACCATTTCCCAAGTGAAGAGATGGCCACAGAGACTAAGGGCCTCATTCTCAGTTGCCCTGCACCTTTGTATCATTTACATCAGAGCAAAGGGTGTGTAAGACACTGCCATTCTGAGCTGGAAAAATTCGACACCAACTACAGAAGTTGCAGGACAATGGAGAACTGGGCATTAAGACTTGCCTGAGGTTATACAGTGAGTCTGTAGCAGAAGCAGCAATTGAACTCTGAACACTTGAACACCAGTCTAATACCTTAACCGCCAGACCAGCCTTCCTTCTACTTTGTCCAACACACTTCATTGGCAGAAAATTCCTGAGAGCTCAGCTTCCTCTATAATTGTCCTACCTTTCCCCACTGTTTCTGGGGCAAGTCAGCAGGCTCTGCCATGTTCCCACCAGTGCTAGTCAGCTTGCTTTGCTTCTTGACATAGCGACTAGCTTGCAAGCACCTGGCCACCCTCCTAAACATCTCTGCCTCCCTCTGCAGTGGGACAATGAAAACTTGTTCCCTTTATAGTTTTCCTGAAGCAGGATGCGACTTCCAGGCCCACTACTCAGCAGATCAATTTAATAGCGTGGCTGCAGTGCCACAAGCCATGATTTCCTTCCTTCCTTCCTTTCCAATCAAGGCTATGCATTTCCATTCAGATGAAGCTCCTGCAAAATCTCTTTATTAAAATAGAGAGAGGATGAAGAACTCTGGAAAGAAGCAGAGCAAAGAGACAAATGCATCTGCACCTGGGAAATGTCATGATTTGTTTTTCAACTTAAAATGGGCGAAGTGACAGCAGCTCAGCGGGGGCGTAAACGGGGGAATTGTGCAGATTTATAGCTTAAGATCCTCAGGCTGAGCCAAGTATTCCACCTAGCATTAATTTTATAAATGAGACGAAATGCAGAACCTTGAAAATAGGGTTCTTATTAGAATAGAAAAGCTAGGAGAGCTGGAATGAGGGAATATCCTGCCATGGGGAGTCACTCGACTTAGAATTTTCAAAGGCAAGTGGGCACAATTGGAGTCTAGAGATGCGCCCCAAGAAGGACCACAAAACCTAAATACTTCCAAGCTTCAGGGATGTCTAAAAGTAGATCTGAATCCCTTGGTTCAGGCTTGTCTCTATAAGCTCATCAATTTCACTCAAAGGGCTTCATGTTCTTCAGGTCTGCATTAGGTTTGCGCACTTGAGTTCTGTTTCCAGTTTCACATTCAAATGAAGTTTTGGGTGTAAGCCAAAGGTTTTAGCAGGTCTAACTGGAAACAGAAAGTGCAAAACTCTGACTCTTTAACTCTGGTTTTGGTAGATACAGGGTTAAGCAGCTTCCCTTTGGGATTGCCTCAGCACCCATGGTATATCAAATCATCAAGTTCCAGATCTGGATGGCTGGAGATAATTGTTAATACTCTGCTGGATGCAAATATTTAACAACACAGTGATAAACTGTGCAATGTCCAGAAGCATACCAAAGCAAAGAAACTTAAATGGGAACAAATACCCAACCAGGCTAAATTAGATTAGTTATGGAGGACACATACTTAGGGACACAAAGAGTTTGTCTCAGCAGAAGAAATGTGGGGACAATTGTACAAACGGTAAGATCCCAGAACAAGGAGGCTTGTGGGATTCATGGGCATGTTAACATATTTAAGCAAATTCATCCTTCATTTGTTTTGAAAGTGGCACCCAGAATACTGCCTGAGGGCAATATAGGCAATACAGTTTTAGGATAATTTGCAAGAAATAAGATCTTGGAAAGTAAAATGTTGTTACGGAATATTACAAAACTGGTACTGAAATATTTTGAGGTTAACAAAGAACCTATGATCTCAATACATACAAGCTGACATGGATTGGAGGCCTCCTTCTTGAAGATGATGGCTTGTAGTCATGGCTTCCAAACCACTGACTGAAACACACCACAATTATGTTCAGATGGAAGAAGACATGGAGGCCATTATTCCAGTGAGCAGTATTATGGATGTTTATGGGCAGAAATTGGTTGAGGTAGAAACAGACCAAGGGTGAAATCCTGGACTTATTGAAGTCAAGAGAGTTTTGCCATTGACTTCAATGGGGCCAGGATTTTACCCCATACGTTTATAGAAGCAAATTACAAAAGCCATTGAGCAAAGCAGCAGGAGACTGAAGCAATTATGACTCAAGAACAGCCTGTTTTCAAAAAAATATATGAAGAATTAAAATGAGAAACCACAACACAACCTTACATGAATTTGAGGAAATAATGCTAGATGGATAACTGGAAATCCCAGACATTTCCAAATATAAAATATTTTCGGAACTATTGAGATCAAATTGCTACATAGGATGGATTCTGTGCAAAGGATATTGTGTCATAATATTGCACCAACATAAACTTAGAAGGTCTAAGCATAATCCGTAGTATGTATCTAGGTAGTAAGCAGTTTAAGAACAGAGCCTGAGATATCCTATTCTGGCCATGTGTGAATGCTACCATTGAAGATCTAAGTGTGAAATCTGCAGTAAATATAGGTGATAGAACTGAAAGAGCCACTGAAACCACAGGAGATTCCCAGCTGTCATTGGTATAAGTTGGATGCAGATCTATTTGAACTAAATGGGAAAATTACCTCTTAGTAGCATACTACTGCTCAGAGTTGTGTTTAAACTGAGATTTTGCACAACACTTTGGATAGTGATGCAAAAATGTATTTAAATTGTGTCCTCATTCACCATGGCATTCGAGAGGCATCAACAACAGATGACAGCTCCATAGTTCACAAGTGACTTGTTTTGGCAATTCTCTTTGACATATCTGTTCATGTGGTCACTTCAAGCCTATTTTGTTCACATTCAATGGGGTTGATAGAAAAATCAGTACAAATAGCAAAGAGTAATGTGCAAAATATAGTAGATGGCTCTTTAATCTAGCAGAAAGAGCCCCAATGGTTGTAAGTTGAAGCTAGACAAATTTAGAAGAGAAATAAAGTGCAAATTTCAACAGTGAGGGAAAATAACCATTGGTATAACTTAGCTAGAGACAAGGTGAATTCTCCACCACATGAAGACTTTAAATCAAGACTTGATAACTTTTTAAAAGGCATGTTGTAGCTCAACAAGATGGGCTTGATGTAGAAATTATTGGGTGAGGTTCTCTGGATTGTGTTATGCAGGAGGTCAGACTAGATCATCAGAAAGGTCCCTTCTGGTTTTAAAATGAATCTATGAAAAAAGGGCCTGGTGGCTTGGAGGGATCCATACTTGGCATGGTGAGCTCAGGACACATTGTTAGGTCAGAACATGCCTCTCCATGTTTTATTAGAATCACCAGTTCAGAAAGGTATGGGAAGAAGAAAAAGACCCTTGGTGTCAACATCTAACAAATTTCTGCAGCCAAAAACATTCTACCTGACATACTTACACAAGAGTTACATGCCAGGAAACCACAAGAGAAGAAATACTGTGGCAGGAATGCTGAACCGTTACCCCACTGCAAGTGAGAGAAAATGTTGGATTCCAATCAGAAAGTTGTTGGAAACCTACTAAGGTAACAGCTATACCATCCTAGCTAG
Organism: Mauremys reevesii; assembly: GCF_016161935.1. NCBI lineage: Eukaryota > Metazoa > Chordata > Testudines > Geoemydidae > Mauremys > Mauremys reevesii. Next base: position 22,909,283 of record NC_052637.1, read on the forward strand.
GACATAAGCCATCATGACCCATTGGTCCTTAGACATCTAATAAAAGCCAAGGGGGACTCTGACTGCTTCTTGAGGAATGCTAGACAGTGCTCGTGGACTGACAGAAGCAGCATCCGCCCACCCAATCAGTGAAAATGACAAACATCAGAAAGCTGCCTGCAAACCTGAACTCCAAGGGGTGGATCCTTCTTAGCGCCTGAACTGGCTACCTCAGTCTGAACTGTTTTGAGAACCAGAAGTGGCTGCATGATCAAAAGCCAGAGAGTCAGAAATGGGGGTTATTAAACCAATGCCCAATAAAAGGTAGAATAATCCTGCTGACTGCCAGTGGGATCCAGGTCCTCCCGCTGCCTTCCTCCATGCTAGACGTCTCCATTATGTCAAGTATCAGAGGGGTAGCCGTGTTAGTCTGGATCTGTAAAAGCAACAAAGAATCCTGTGGCACCTTATAGACTAACAGACGTTTTGCAGCATGAGCTTTCGTGGGTGAACACCCACTTCTTCGGATGCAAGTGGTGGAAATTTCCAGGGGCAGGTTTATATATGCAAGCAAGAAGCAAGCTAGAGATAACGAGGTTAGTTCAATCAGGGAGGATGAGGCCCTGTTCTAGCAGTTGAGGTGTGAAAACCAAGGGAGGAGAAACTGGTTCTGTAATTGGCAAGCCATTCACAGTCTTTGTTTAATCCTGAGCTGATGGTGTCAAATTTGCAGATGAACTGGAGCTCAGCAGTTTCTCTTTGAAACAGTTTCTCTCCATTATGTTTCATTAACTGGCTGTATTAGTTTTTGGCGGTTGTTTCCAGTTGTTATTATGTTTTATTGATTGATTGGTCTGTCTTTTCAAAGGGGAGGTTGTAGCAGTATCCGCTGGAGTCAGTGGACACCAACCTCTGTCATCTCACAGGGATATTAACCTCTTGTAGTCCTGAGATATGACTTATGACTAGGGTGAAGGAGAAGAGGCCAGTCTTTTACCAGCAGCGCTGTGTGTGAGACCATAGCAGGGACTTTTCTTCCTGGCAGCACAGTCTCTGCCTCATTTTCCCCTCAGTGGTCAGGTAGCTCATCCCTCTGGTCAAATCCCCCAAGGCCTCCCCTTCAAAAGTCCAGCAAAACAAAAAATCCAACACAAGCTGCAAACCCTCAGCCTTCAGTGCCCCACCCCTGGTCAGTCCATTGACATTGGGCTTCTCCCACAGCCCGTGGGCACACCTATAAGCTGCTCTTGCTCTCCTAAGGTTCCCCCCAGTTTTATTCTTCCTAGCTCAAAACACTCTTTGGTTGCCCTTCTAAACCTCTCTCCACCCTCTTGGCCTAGGAAGACCCAACAGCAGGTCCTGTTCCTTTCAGGTAGAGAGGCCAACCAGATGTCTCACCCTTCTCCAGTCTCTCTCTTACTAGGGAAAAAGGAGCTCAGTTGTATCCCTGCCAGCTTTCCAAGCACTCCGAGCCTACAACGCCAATGGTATCTCTGGACTACAAGTCCCAGAATACCTTTGTTCTGGGCTAAACTAGGAACAGGGCCAGAGCTGGGTCTTGAACCCATCTTAAAGGGCCAGGTCATCCCATGACACACGTCTTTAGGACACATAGGAATTTTACTCTATGCACTTGGGAATACTTGATCCTTCCCTAATGATTGTTATACAGCTGTTGCCTTTGTGATCGACAAAGCTGAGCTCCTGGAATCCAGAGTCTCTTTATACGTCCTTTTCATTTTCCTCTGGGATCTTAGCTACGCACTGTGGTATGAGTCAAACCCTGCTTCCAAGTTGTGAAAAGTAGTGTATCATTATATAACCTGTCGGGGGATTATCCAGGGATCTGGTTACAGCTGTGGCATGTAAATTATTTTTCATTAAAACACCTGACAGTTGCGCAACATGTTGCACAAACCAGGCACATTATGCACAAATAGCAGAGCCCCTCGGGGCTATTAAAGGGTTAGGTTTCTTACCAGGCTTTGATTTAAAATAATATAATAACACTACTTATTATTGATTTATGGAGTGCCAACAGTGCACTCAGTGCTGAGTAAAGATACACAGAGCAGATTATGAGGCCTGGGCCATTGAAGCTGTGCCATTGACTTCCATGGGAGCAGGATTGGGCCAGAAGATAGAAAGTGTTATGTTTCTCCACACACAGAGCAATCCTAGCTCTACACTCAGAATTACCTGTATTTTATATTCAGAGCGTGTGCCTTGATGCACACCACGTCATGCTGAATAAAGGGATGTTGTCTGAACAGTGTCCACTGCATTCAATTTAAAGGGCAGAACACTCCAGTTCAAATTCCCTACAGAAGTTTCCAAAGTGGCTGGGAGACTCCACGGAGTGTTTATTTTATTTTCCACAGAGGCTCAGTCAGATCTCAGTCCCTCCATCATCCTCCAACAACGTTTTTTCCCTCTTTTCCTCTTCCTATTGTCCCAGCACTTTGTCTGAGCAACTGACTATCTGGCTGATGAAGACTGGATGGGGCTTAATTCTGAACCTGCTGTCAGGGCTACTCCTGAGCTGGCCAGAGAAGTCACTGTTACAGGGTGATATAAAGTGCTCCTTGAACAGTAGCACTCCCAAACACTGCTGGACTCAGTGGCATGGGACTGAATTTGAGAGTCACACTCAGTAACATGTTGTGTCATACCAGATTGCCTGGTCAGCTCTCAGCAGGGTGCTTTAAAACTAGCTCAGGAACCAGAGTGTTTCAAAGTAATTTGAAATCCCACTGCAAATCCTGATCTGAATGGAAAATGGGGGCTGCAGTGGAGGTGGTATGCGAAGGGAGGGAAAACAAACAGTTTGATGAAAGATTTGGTTTTCAAAATGGCCCAAAGTGGGGTTCTGATTTTCTTCTGGACAGATGCACTCAAACCTCCCCCAGGTGCAAATATCAAACAAACTGTGAGGAACACTCCAGCAGATAGTCCCAGGACAGCTCTACAAACATAAGACTCTGAGGACCCGATTCTCTTGTCGCTCACACTGGTGCAAAAGAGGAGTAAATCTATTCTAGCCAATGGAGTCATAGTGATGTAAAACAGCTGTGAATGAGAAGAGAATCAGGCCCATATTTCTCTTCTCCCTGTTTTATCAAGGCCCTTAACATGCCAATCACGGTGATATCTGCTGGAAAAAAACATTGCCCCATTTCCTCCTGTCCTGTTCTGAGCTAAATTGTGGCTTTGCTACAAGCTCTAAGTAAGGGCAGAGCACAGTTGTGCCACCTCATAAGCATATCAACAACCAGATTATGACTCAGATTGAGTTGCAGTCTGGTCCTCAGTTCTCCCCTTTCTCTGGGGCTGGATGGGAAATGATCTATGCTAGTCCTATAGCTGGTTCCAATTACTCCCCCTTCCCTCCCCCATGTCCTGGCCTAGCTGTGATGGCTGGCATGTTGTGGGGGGCTCTGCCCACTTCCCGCTAACTTGTCCAGGAGCACTACGCCTCCAGCACTAGGCCTGCAAATGGTGTAGCCGACACAGGGAAATCAGAGAGTTCCTGGGTAGGTGCTTTGAGTAGGTGCATGAGACAATTACAAGCCTATCCAGTGGGACATTCTAATTTTAGGACTGCACAGCTAAACTCTGAATGGCCCTGGGGTAACAGTTTCTGTTAGACATTTAGAAGTTGGTGAGGAAGTACTAGTTTGCGGTTAACAAACTAAGAAACACAAATTCAGAAAAAAGCAAAATGTTTTGTTTTGACATTTTCAGAATGAGATATTTTGATTTTTCTATTTGAAACAATGTTTCATTTCAAAATTTACTTCAATTTTAGTTATTTTTTAGATAAACCCTTTTTTAAAAAGCACAACATCAAAATGATGTTTTTTCAACTTTGTGGTTCGCCAAAAATTTCATTTTTGAGTCAACCTGAAATGATTTCTTTCCCCAATGTTTCGGAATTGCCAGTGAACTGCAAAATCTGTTATTTGCACAGCTCTCGTTGTAACTAGATAATACTGCAATAACTCTCTCTTAGCTAGTATTGAGTGGCGTCCTATCAACTCCTAAAATAGACAGATATCTGCCACCAAATTGGCAAGCTGCTAAACTGAGGTTTTGCTGGTTTAAGGTACTTGATCAAATTGTGATCCTCCCTCATTTATTATTTATTAGTTGTAGATAGTTTGCAGTGCAGATAAAGATGGCTTCTCTGTCCCTGAAAACCAGAAAGACTAAGCAATAGGGTCTCTGTGGGGGCAAGGGATTGTTGTTAAAGATGAACAGGATATTGCTGGTATAGGCCAGGAGTAAATTACCATCACCACTGTAACCCCACTTCCGGAACAAGCTTGGGCAGAATTGTGACTCAGGTATCTGTCTCGGGTATATCTACATAGCAGTGTAAGTCCAGGGTCTATAGGACTCAAGTCCATAGACCTGATATTTCTAAGCCCATGCTTGAGTGTCTGCACTGATTAGTGACCCTGGGTTTACAGGTTCTGGACAAGGGTCTCACACCTGCACTCACGCATCCTCGCTGCACTCCACAGACCCACGTCTTTGTCATGTCTCCTGGAGTGGTGCAGTTTATGTGCCCCCCTACCACGCTCACCCAGCGCTGTGCTTCAAGTGACAATCTCATGGACCTGTGTGTGTAATAAGGGTAACAAAACTGGACAGGAAAAGAAAAAGAACAAAAGACTGTCAAAGCAGCATGTTGCAATCCTGTGATGTTTGGGATTTGGAGGCTGCTCATGGCAAAGTGAGTAAGGATGAAATTGGGGGTCTCTGCAGTGCAGGTCATTTCAGGTTATGGTTCACATTGTAAAAGTTAGTGGAATAGAGGGGCAATGGGGCAGGATGAGGGGAGGAGGTGGAGAGAGAACAGTGGCTGCAGGGGGAAGACAGAAAGGTTCATTCTGGAAATCTAAATGGAGTATTTTTCTCCATGTGGCTTGAAATCCTGGGCCATTTCCCTTGGTGTTTCTAAAGGAAGATCCCACCTCGAAGGATGAGTGAATCTGCCTGGATTAAATGACAACCCATCCAAATCTTTCCCTGTGGTGCTTTGGGAAATAGGCTGGTGTGTCCGTCCAGCCCCACTGATTTCAAAGATAATTAAAGGCTCTTGGTGCCTCCCAAGGACAGGCCTGATGTCTGCAGTGCACCAGGCATACCGTAGGAAGTGCTGTATGAATGTTGGCTGGGCAAATTGGGGTTGGCTCTTTTCTGACCCACTGAAACATGGTGTGATTCTCAGGCTTCAGTTGTAGAGGGTTTGCGCTTGGATTGGGGCAGTTTGTGGAGAAAGGAGTAGAGAGAAAAAGGTTTTGACGACACCTGTAGTAAAAATGGATGGGAGAGAGGGGGCAGAACGAAAGCCAGCTACAGAGAGCGTGTGAGCAAAGGGACAGCGAGAAGAGGAAGAGGAAGAACTTTCCAAGGACAAAACAACCATTCAATACACCATAGGCCTGATTCTCAGTTACTCTGTAATTCATGCTCACTCTGAGGCCCCTTTACCTGGCCAGAGTGGTGTAAAATGGCCTTTGTGTACATGGGAATTAGGTCCTCTGTATATAGGGCACCCACTCTGACCAGCCTGTCCTTGGGGAAGATTCTTCTCTCTCCAAAATAGGGACAGATTTTGCCTCCCCTTAAAGTGACCATGCAGCAGAGTAGTAAGGATTCCCCATAGGACTCTCTTAGGGCTGGCAGGAGCTTGGATCCCAGTCCTGTGCTCTGCACGGTGCCTTCCAGGGTGCAGGCAAGAGGGGTGGAAAGTGGGGAGATGCCAGTTGCACCTTTTTCAGGACTGCAGTAAAATTGCTACCGGGGAGCCTGGGGTGGAACTGTAACATTCCCGGGGCAGTGCTGTTAATGCTCTGCTGGCTCCTCCAGCACCATCTCGCCCAGCGGGTCCAGACTGCACACCGGTTAGAAAAGCTCTTTATTTTTTTAACTTATTCGCCTTGTGGAGAAAAAACCAAGTGTTAAATCGCTGAAAAGTCTCCCAGACTAGCTCAGGAACTCACTGGGCCCTCAAGCTCCCTGAGGTTCGCCTATTCATGGTAGCAGCAGTCATGCCAATCAGTCAACTGCCTTGCTTTGTGCTCAGAATATTGTCAGTGTAATTGACAAGTCAGTAGAAAATTGACCATTGTCAGCACATCTTGATGTTGGGGAAGGGGCTGGCAATCCATCCCTGCCTCCTTCCTCGGAGCAAAGCAGCCAAGAGGGGACCCACGCTCAGAGGAAAGCCGTCTTAAAGAGGCGACATAATGGCAGATTAGGAGGAGTCCATGGGAAGTCATTGAGCCGCCTGCACTTCCTGGGACCAGCACACACTGGTCAGTTGAGGCATTAACTGGAACTTATTGTGCTGCTCCCTCCCCCGCCAGCTCCCACCTCCTAGGAAATCCGAGCTCCCCCCATCTCCATTTCCCAAGCGTTTGTGCTCAAGTGGAGTCGTTGACAGATTGTCCTTTTATTCACACGATCAGCTCCCCGGGAATTTTTCCTAAGGCATTTTGATCCCAGAGCATGTGAATGGCGGCCCGGAAAGGGATAGATCCTCTCCTGGAGTGCGTGGGGTTGGAGGAAGCTGGAGGCCTATTAAATGGAAGAATACCCTGAGCCAGCAGGTGGGACATGGGAGCTGTTAATCCCGAATCATGTTTCTTGCTGGCATCTTTTTTATTTATTATTATCACCAGCAAGGCATGGGAGAGTGATATTATTCGTCCCCTTTTGTGCACCATACCATGTTTGAATCAAGAAACAATGTGTAGCTGCGTGTGCCTCCCCTTAGACGCTTTCCTGTCCCACTGGGGATCCGGGACCTTTTCATTTCAGTCCCTACACACGATTGGCCGCTTCCTTTCCCCATTTTAACTCTTTAATAAATATTGCGGGGATTAAAAAATTAACCCCCAAGCTTCAGGAGTCCTTTCTGCCCTCTGCTAAACAGGGAAGAAGAAAGGAGAAAATAGTAGAACACAGAAATGATAAAATACTAATAATACTTAGCACTTTTGTATCACTTTTCATCCCTGGATTGCAAAGACGAGTTAATGTTGTTATCCCCATTTTACAGTTTGTAATTTTAATTTACCATTGTTTTCTTCGGTGTTTGTACAGCACCTAGCACAGTGGGGTCCTAATCCATGACTAGGGCTCCTAGGTGCTATGGGAATACAAATAATCATATACAACTGCAAGATTGAGACCAAAATGTTCCACAGGAGCTACTAATTTTGGGCACTTCAGTATCCAGTGGAGACATCATGGGCTTGATTTCCAGATGTGCTGGGCAACCAAAGCTCCGGTTGATGTCAAATAGAGTTGGGGGCATTCAGCACCTCTGAAAATCAAATCCTGTGTGTCTCAAGTGGGCACCCAAAAACGGCAATACCTGAATGAATGGATGCTTTATTGGAGTTACTCCATGCCAGAACTGGTGGAGCAATGCAGAGTGTTCACGGGCGTTCCAGTCGGACCAGGTTTGTGCCTGTAATGAGGGTGCTGCTCAACAATTTTCAAATGTTTGCTTTTATTTATTGAAAATGTCAATTTCATCAAAATGTGTTGTGAAAACTGTTTGATTCTGATGATTTTTTTAAATTTTTTGCTGGAAAAAAATTAAAAACACAGAAATCTTTTTGTTTTGCTTTTAATTAAAGGTTTGGTTTGGTTTTCAAAAAACAAAACTAAATGACAATTTCCATTTGAAATGGAACACATAGTTTTTTATTAGTTCATTTACAGAATTTTCACTGGGAATTAAAAATTTTCCCACAAAAAATTTCAAAGTTGTTTCATTTGAAATTTTTTTGCAAAAATAAAATTGAATTTTTTTATCATCTAGGTCTAACGCTCAGGCCTGCTGGGAGGAATCAGGACTTAATTTCATGGTCCCACACTCATGATCTGACCAGGCTCAGTGTCTCCAGTGGCTACATTGAGGAGCATCTTGTTGCTTTCTGTTTGAAACATTTATGGCAGTGGGTTTTCTTGGCACAGATGTTTGGGGGTCGCTCTTCTCTGTAGGTCTCTCTTCTCTGTATTCATTTGCAATACAACAAAGGCCGTTAGAGTGAACCAGAGCATTAGTTAGTCATTATTTATTATTCCCTGTAAGTTAGTTCCCCTTTTTAAGAAGTTTCAGGGAGAGATTCTCTCTTGTGTCTATTTCATGCTGGGCACAGCAGAGGGGGAGACTGTCAGGGAACTAGTCATGGCTCCCGGTGAATCTGTTCTGGCCCCAGATCAGTTTAGAGGAGCCTGGAGACTATTGTAAACTGCACCAGATGGTCTGTGGTTCCTAGGGGCTTCCTAAAGGACCAGGCAACAGGGATTGAAGTCCTTTGGCTGCTCCCCCGCCCATGCCAACATCCCCTCTCTGAGGGAGGGGCAGGAGTTGACTCCACTGAATTTACACCTGCTCCCTTCAACCAGAAGTATGTGCAGCAGAGGTTTTGACTCCCTTTGTTTCACCTGAGAAGGAGCAGAGAGAACCCAAATCTCTCCCCCTCAGACATCCAGTCAGGGAGGAGCAAGAATACCATGTGATTTAGCTGATGACTCACACACACCACCAATAGTGAATCCTTGAAGCAAGCAGACTGAGAATGATGCAGAGTCTGAAATTTGTTTACACAAACTGTATAATTTTGAACAGCATCTTAGCAATTCTGTAAGATAAAGAAGATCTAAACTCAGTGAATATCATTCTCAACCACTAATCTGACCGGTTCTAATCCAGATTTACACTAGTGTAAATGAGAGCAGAAAAACAACTCTGTTCACAGCCAGGACTGCTTAAAAGTGCTCCAACAAAATGGAGTTTAATAGATTCAGAGTATTACAGAAATCAGTTCTCATCCAGGCATTCCAGTTCACTGGCTATCCCCCTAACAATCTTGTTTGTATTTGTTGGCTCCATGTGGGCTACCCCGAAGGACACTAGTAAGGAAAACATGAATCCCCAAATTCTGGCCTAACAGTGGGGAAAAAAAGGTAACAACTTTTATCTAAAGAATATCAGCTGAGCATTGTTGGGTTGGTTTGGGGACTGGGGAGGGGTGCGGGTGAGCGTGTGTGTGCTCAATGATCCTGCTAAGAACAGAATTCAAATGGCTTCTGTTAAAGTTTGAAAATAGCTCACTAGAACTTTGTGTGTTCCTCAGAGACAGTAATAATTGGAATTGGTCTGCTTGGTTTGCTTCTCATTATTTTTAAGTAATGCCAAAGAAGCTGGTATTCTATGTAATTATTATGATCCAAAGCATTAAAAATCAAATAGGAAAAATAAGTTGTTAAACAAATAAGAGGCAAAGAAGTTACAGGTCTGAATTTCAAGAGTTTTCTATGTCCAGCAGGGTAGAACAAAAAGCAAATGACTTAGTTTGCAGCAAGAAACAGGTTAGATAAAACTTGCTACAGTAGAACCTCAGCGTTAAGAAAACCAGAGTTACGAACTGACCAGTCAACCACACACCTCATTTGGAACCGGAAGTACGCAATCAGGCAGCAGCAAGGATCAAAAAACAAAAAAAGCAAATCCAGTACAATACTGTGTTAAACGTAAACTACTAAAAAAATAAAGGGAGAGCAGCATTTTTCTTTTGCATAGTGAAGTTTCAAAGCTGTATTAAGTCAATGTTCAGTTGTAAATTTTGGAGACAACAACCATAACATTTTGTTCAGAGTTACAACCAACCTCCATTCCCAAGGGGTTCATAACTCTGAGGTTCTACAGTAACTGTCAGGGTAGTTACGCATTGGAACCGGTTACCTGGGGAGGTTGTGGAATCCCCATCACTGGAGGTTTTTAAGAACAGGTTAGACAAACACCTGTCAGTGATGGTGTAAGTGTACTTAATCCTGCCGCACTGCAGGGGGATATACCAGATGACCTCTTGAGGCCCCTTCCAGCCCTACATTTCTAGGATTCCATGATTATTACTTTACCTGTGGTTTGAACAGGGTGGGTCTGTCCCCCCTGAGAGAGTCTGTATGAACTGAAGGATTCAGAATTTGAATCTCTGAGGACTGCAGATATATACAGAATGATGGAGATCCTCTGAGGCTTGGCACTTGTGCCTGCCCTCCACAAAGACAGCAAAGGATTTATAGATTATTACGATTAATACATTTCTTTGAAAGGGAGGAAGAGTACCTGCCACAACCCAAAGGAATTGTGAGTCCTGACAACCTGAACTTGGGCACTGGAGGGAGGGTGTAGTGTGTTCTCTCCCCTTGACCCCACAGGGGACCCATGAACTCCCACAGCAGGCCGGCTATTGCACACGATGGTCCCAATCCTGGAAGCCTTCCACACACAGAGTTCCCATGTCCAGCCTCAGGCCTGCTCTGATCTCTAGAATGGAGGGGGCAGTTGGGCAGAGGGAACCAGCAGGGTGTCCATAGACGGCTTGGTGAAGGATGAAAACGCACCTAGTGTTTGCCATAAAAAATGGTGCTCCCAGAAAATCATAAATATTGTGCTCAAGTAGTGACTGGATGCCTCAGAGGATGGTACCCAAAAGCTGATAGTGGCTGAAGGTTGGTGGGTTTCAGTCCAGCTCCCAGTCTGTCTCATCTAGTTATATCTAGAATATAAACTCGGTAGGCCAGGGACTATTTCCTGCCATCTGTATGTGCAGCACCTGGCACAATGGGGCCTTGATCTTGGCTGAGGTCTCCAAGTGCTCCTGTGATACAGCCTGCGTAGTAACAGCACTATGCAGGGATTTCTGGAAAGGACAAGTTTGCACCTTTCATCATTCAGAGACAAAAGTGATTCATTTATTCCCAGTTGCAGAGGTGACTTAACTCATCTGGCCGTGGGGTTCTTTGTTTGCTTGTTTCCTTCTTCTCAGAGGAGGAGGTCATACCTTGACATGTGAAAGGCCAATAACCTCTGAACTTTAATGCCAACGGCACCAGCTTGAAGCCATTTTCATGCTCTATAAATTTTATTGGAAAATCTGTTTCGGTCAGGCCTTTTTAAATATCCCCCAATTACACACCAGGAAGGGCTTGTTAAAGCTGAGCTTCTCACACTGATTAATCCTTCCAGGCAGGGAGAGGTGACACATGCTAATGACATTTCCAGCAGGGCCTGTCCCCGGAGACTCCCGCTGCTGCTGCTGCAGGCTGAATACCTCCTAGGGAGACAGAGTTGGGCATTTGCAAGGTTGCTCTTGGCTGCAGCCTGCGTTTGTAGTGGATAAGTGCCTGTAGGAGTTGAGGCACTCGCTGTCTCTCGGACTGTTGAGGAGAACAGCCACGTCTGAGCCTATAGGGATAGCACAAGGGTTTCCATGGATAGACAGTGGAACTCCATCAGGGCTGGGGGAGGAGAGGGAATGGGACGGCTCTTTAACCGGTAAAGACAGGAGTTGCCCCAAGAAAGTTTCTTTGAGGAATTAGAGATCTTGTCTGTACCACAAGGTCATTGTGTTAACCTAATAAACTGCAGCTTGGGTCTTGCCAGGGTTCTGAGGTTCTTGGAAAGCCACCGGCTAACGACACCTTTCCAAAACAACCGCCATCTTAATGAACTGGCTGGGCAGGCACTTACTTAACATCCAGTGGGAGAGTGAGATCCACTTGTGCTGCTCTTCTCCCTCAGATCTCATGCAACCACCTGTGCCCACCCACCACCCCTGGAGCTGGTGATGGGAAGCTCTCCCATTGCTCTTAAGCCTGTTATACTTCGCTTTCTTCAGGAGTCCCCCAGGGCTCCATTTGGAGCCCCTGTCTATGGCCTGTGGATATGGACTCTGTTACAGTGTTATTGTGAGGGGCTGGGAGGGGGGACACCCACTGCCACTGCCACCTAATGTGTGGCAGGTTGTCTTCCTCCTGGGCATCCCCCTTTTTTTCTACAGCTCCGCCCCATGGTGGTCTGGCCTTTCAGTGACTTAACCCTAAAGCCAAGACTTGAAAGTGTGATAAAGGGTTTGATAATGGAGAAGTTTTCAGAATTTGGCAATGGATTCAGGGCTTTCCCCTGACGTCGGGGTCTTGTGGTCCAGACCCTTGTACCTACAGGGTCTTTCCCAGCTAGGTTCCCGGGTGAGGGATAGACTTCTCTCGTTGTTCTTCTTTAGGGGGCGGTAGGGGAGCCCAGCCCACACGCTGCACCAAGCTCCAATCCAGGTCCCACTAGCAAGCACCCTGCATCTTGGAATGCGATGCGCTGCCTCACTGCATCGCTTCCTACCCATCCCCTCTCTTCTCCCAGGGTAAAGTAAAGAACTAAACTACATACAGAGAGTCACGAATCCCTCCTCTGCAGGCTTGGTCAGGTCTCTATAACCAGGCCTCAGGCAACATCCCTGTGGTGGTCCTTCTCAGGAACTGAGAGTGCAGGGCAGCACACCTCCATTGTCTGCCTGCTGCTGAGCTACTCTGCTCCCCTTTGCAAATTCCTTCTCCAGCCTGTGCCTGGGCCGAAAGCAGCTCCTTAACCCCTTCCTCTCCACTGTAGGGTTTGTTCACCCCATCACAAGGGTCAAGGCTGAAATCTTAGGCCTAGTCTACCCTAAAAAGTTAGGTTGACTCAGCTGCGTTGCTCAGGGGTGTAAAAAATCCACACCCCTTAGAGTTAAGCCAACCTAACTCCCAGAGCAGACAGCACTAGATCAATAGAAGAATTCTTCTGTCGACCTAGCCACAACTTCTCAGGGAGGTATAATACCTCTGCCAACTGGAGAACCCCTCTGCTCCCATTGGCACAGGTAGTGTCTACACTGAAGTGCTACAGCAGTGCAGCTACTGTGTTGCTGTAGCATTTCAAGCGTAGGCAAGCCCTTACCCTCCTCTGTTCTTGTGCAAAACCAAGATCCCAGCCTCACAGGAGAAAACAAAATCAGGGAGCTTTCCACAGTGATTCAGGAATGTGGCCAGAGGGGATGCCAGGTGGCCTTGGTGAGCTGGCATAAAGGCAGCGCCTAAGAACATAAGAATGGCCATACTGGGTCAGACCAAAGGTCCATCTAGCCCAGTATCCTGTCTTCTGACAGTGGCCAATGCCAGGTGCCCCAGAGGGAATAAACAAAACAGGCAATCATCAAGTGATCCATCCTCTGTCACCCATTCCCAGCTTCTGGCAAACAGCGCAGTCAAACAACCTGGCAGACTGGCATGAAACCTGTGCATTGAGTGGGTCGCAAGTAAGAGAAATCATGCAGTGATTCAAAACAGAGAGTGGGCAAAGGAGCGGGCCCTGGGTACTTACTGATGACCCAGGACACTTAGCAAACATCCAGCACTTAACACAAAACTAGCAAGACTGACTATAGCAGCTCTGCTGTCCTCTGTGAGTCTCTGCCATTGTCACCAAGAAATCTAAGGGCTTCATAGTACACTGGGCTGGGAATTAAGTGAATTTGCTGAAAGAAGGTTACCACATTCTATAAGTAAGAAAAGAGTAATTGTATTTAAACTGGCACAGCATAGTTGTTTTCACTTAAGCAGAACTATGCACAGACATAGCTCATAGCTGCTTCCACTGTGAGGTCTTGTTCATTTTGGCCCAAACAGCCATGAGTGAGAGAGGTGAAGCGAACAGTCAGTTTTTGGAGGAGGCAGTGGAAGGTGAGTGAGAAGGAAAAACTAGAGCAGTACAGTTTACATTACACTCCTAGAGCCAGCAGCTCCAATCCAAGTACAGCAGCTGAGGATCTGGCCTCTTGCTCTCAATCAGGTGACAAGAGACCTCTCCCTGTCTCGGTGTTTTGGCTGTTACCGGTATGGGTAACGACTGGCCCAAACTGAGATCAATGAAGGGCCTGGCTCAAACTCCCAAATTCAGAGTCATGATCCAACTTGGCAGCTCAAATATTTGTCCATAATCAGACCAAGTCTTCACACAGAGTTCACAGCCCCCCAGCATTTGGGAAAGTTTGGATTTTGAGACGGTTTTCAGGCTGGGACCGATTTGACCCCTTGAAGCCAGAGATTCGGAGCTCACTCAGACTTTATTTTCACCAGTGTAATTCCATTGATTCCAGTGGAGTTAACTCCTGATTTACGTTTAAGTGAGATCAGAATCAGGCCCAAGAAGTTTGGATCCGGGTTTCCATTTCAGTTCCGTCTCTGCCTAAAATGCAGCTAAACTGGACCTGTTATCCTGATGGCTAGCAGGAAGTTAGCTTAAGTCCCACCTTACTGCAGTGTGGCCAGATACCACAGTGAAACTTTCCTTTGTAAGGGAGTGTAGACCTCAATGGGATGGTGTCAAGGGGTGTATATACCCCACGCTGGCTCAGCAACCAAAGGGCTAGTGCTGATTGGAAGCCTCACAGTAGCTGGGAGAATAAAAGAACTGGGAAGCAAAGGGGCAGGGTGGCTGCCAGGGGAGTGAGTTGGCTGGAGAAGAGAACTGCTGCCAGCAGGCTGCTGAGAGCTGCACAGGGACAGCACCCTGAGACAAGACAACTGGTTCTACAGGATGAAAAGCCTATGGAAGCCAGGGGAGGTAGGCAGTGCTTACTTTGTGCCAGGGTTTGCCAGGGCTGAGTCCCAGCACCTCTGGGCTTGGCAGTTCATAGCCCTGGCATCCCTGGTTTGCTGCATCAGTTAGGAAAGTAAAAAAAAATTGCTTGAGCCCTGGCACCTCTTTCATTACAAATGAAGGTAAGAGCGAGCTTGGGACATGGCCAGAGTCACTGAGTTCTGATCCTGCCTGGCTGGTTTTCGGGCCCTGGCTGGAACCTTACCAGAGACTTAAGAACTGTGGGCGTTTCCACACCCCTTGGGCACCAGGACCAGCCGACTTTGCCAGGACTAAGGAGAAAACACATACACCCCAGCGGGACTGTGTGAACTCTGGTGCAACGCTCTGCCTTGCTGGGGGCGGGGCTATTTCATTGACACACTAGCCCACAGGTGGTTAGTCCAGGGGTTAGAGTGCCAGCCTCAAAACCCAGGCTTCAGTTCCCTGCTCTGCCACAGACCTCCTGTGTGGCCTTGGGTATTTAGGGGCTTAACGATGCAGATAATTGCCTAGTGGGACTATCTGCATCTTTACGTGTCTAAATAACTTTGAAAATCCAGCTCTTAGTGTGTTTTGTTTCTCTACCTCACGGGGAGGTGAGAGGCTGTGGTGCTGGGGGCCATGATGAATGCTCAGTATAAGACCCTGCACAGAACAGAATAGCCTACGAGATAGAAGACACAAAGGTAATACACTGGCTGAGCTAACTAAGGAGCACACCTCACCGTTCACATATGTCACGCATTGACAGTTCTTTGGGCTGTTCCTGAAGACACAGTTTGTTTAAAAAGCAGACACACATTGTCTTACCGATTGATTTAGTGCTGGACCAAACAAATGGGGTTTAGGTGCCTAAGTCTACATGGGGACTTAGGCACCTAAACCCCAGATGTTGGCACCAAAGTCTTGGGCTTGGGGGCCTAAGCCCCAGTTTTAGGCTTCACTGCCACCCCCAAAACTCCTGACAAACTCTGCAGGTGCCTAAACTCGTTCGGTGCCCAAGTCTTCAGGGTAAAAGTTCCTTGGCCCTTGTCTGGATGCCTATCTCCTGCCTAAGCCCCTGAGTGAGCCACAAACCAGGGGAAGACAGGTGTTCGCCCGTCCAAGTTGGGGGTGGGGCCCAATCCAGGAGGTGTGCTCAGAGGCCACCTACTGGATTGAGTCCCATTCAGAATCTGGCCGCTGAAGGTGGTGGTGCCGCTGCCCACATTATTTCTCGGAGAGAGAAGGAGAGCGAGCGAGAAGGACTCTGTAGTCCAGTGGCTAAAGCATCCAGCTGCGAGGAAGGAGACCCCTGGTCTAGACCCCCTGCTCCAACCACTCTTTCATTATTTATCCATAGAGGAAGAGTTTCAAGAGGAGAGACGGAGGAAGGGAGTCCCACATGAGAATATAGCCGAGTTCACTGGTGAGAGCACTCCCTGGAGAGGTGGGAGATCCCTGCTCAAATCCTGTCTCTCCCTCAAGCAGAGGGGGGAATTGAATCTGAGTCTTCCACATCCCAGGTGAGCGCTCTAACCACTGGGCTAAAAGTTATAAGGTGGGTACCACTACCACCGCTGGTCTTGGATGGTGCGAGGCCAGCCCCTAACTCATTCCTTCAGGAAGCTGCTTTGGTGCCTAAGCTGCCTGGCTCCAGGAAACAGGTTCCCATTTGCAGATTGCCAAACAGAAAGAGGTGCCCATACTTAGGCACTTGTCTCTATGAGGGGGCGGGGCTTAGTACCCTCCCCCCCAACACAATCATTGGCATCTCCCGTTGGCTGGTGGAGGTGGCTCTCCACCTAGCATGCTGACTTTTGTAGATCACGTTCTAAAAGCGCTGCTTTCTCCCCATTATTGTACAGGCAACCTAAGTGCCTGACTCACCCTTTGTGGTTCACAGTGTAGTTCCTGTGATTTTACTAGGCACCTAAAAGTTAGGCATCACGACGGTCAGCTTTGCAATGCCTAAGTCCCTTCATGGATCTGGGCCCAGTGCACCAGCAGAAAGCTGGTGGTGATGTCTTTCAGGTGAGATGTAGAACAGGGGTCCTGGCCATTTCTGGCCACTAAAGATCCTGTGGTGATTCCAATGGAATTTATGATAGATGTTTGAGGGGTATAACAAGTAATGGTGGGGAATGAAATTAAAACATGGGATGAGCTAGACTGGATGTTAGGAAGCACTTTCTAATAGTGAGTTCTGTTAGGTTGTGGAACTGTTGCTGAAGGGAAGGGATGGAAGCCTCATCTCTTGGTGCATTTAAAAGTAGATCGGACAGAACACTAGAAAACTTGTTGCTGATTACTAGAACAATCTTGCACTGGTCCTGGAGGCTGATATGAAAAGTCTTTTATACTTTTTCCTTCTAACACTCTGTGAAGCAAACTGTATGTAACTGGCTGAGTTACCTTGGATGGCTGAGCCCAAGCAACTAAAAGGAGCTGAATGCAATACAATTCAGTTCACTTTTTCTTGCAGTCTGGTTTACTCAGAAGTATTACAGACATTTCATGGCCAGTTGCAATCTGCAAAGGCAAACACAGGAGAGCCAAAGTTAAAATAGGCCACACACGGTCATCTAGAAGTTTGCTAGAGCCAAAGGGTTACAGATGTTGGCCGAGATTCTGGGAGAAGATTCTGCACGTAGCCAGAGGTGCAGAGTAGGAGCTAGGAGGCTTGGAGAATAGGGTTTGACTGTTTAATCAGAGAAAGGGTTTGGAATCACAGGCCAGGGAAACTAAGGAAGTCAGTTAGCCACAGAAGGTCACAGAGGCTGTTCCAGATGTAGATCTGTCTTGAAACCAAACTCTGCTTTTAAAAACAGCACCCCCGTGTTCCTTAACAAAGAAAGGAAGAGAAAATCTTGCAAGAAATAAATAGAGGAAGAGATTCAAGGCCAAGGAGCTTGGGTTCAGGTTCAGAGGGATCAGGGCAAAGGAACAGTTCACTTGTGATTTTCATGACTTTGTCATCATTTGTGGTGTGCCCTTCAAACATATCAAGATATGTGACAGGAGAATTGCGACTAAATTTGTGCATGCGTCTGAGGGTCTCCAGGGGTCCCAAGCTGGATGAAGTTCAATGTCTCAGTCACTGTGATGTTATAAGTGTCCCCCAATGTGTGTTTATAGCTCAGCATCACTGCAGTACTTTTTCTCTCTCTGGTATAAATGACAGGTGTTGATTCAATTCAGCATGGGAGTTGGTTAGGTTTCACTAGAGAATAATACCTGTGTTTCTATACAAATGTTTGAAATCCATCTATCCTATGTTCTCATATGGTCCCCATTACCATGAGTATCTGAGCACCTCACAATCCTATAGAGTTGTAGGTTCCAAGGCCAAAAGGAACCACTGTGGTCATGTGATCTGGCCTACTATGTAACACAGGCCACAGAGCTTCCTCAAAAGAATTCCGAGAGCCGATCTTCTAGAAAAACATCCAGTCTTGATTTAAATATGGCCAGTGATGGGCCCTTGGTAAACGGTTCAATGGTTACTTATCCTCACTGTTAAACATTTACACTTTCTTTCCAATCTGAATTTGTCTAGCTTCAGCTTCCACACAGTGGATCATGTTATACCTGTCTCTGCTGGTTTAAAGAGCCCATGATTAAATATTCCCGGTATAGATACTTGTAGGCTGTGATCCAGCCAACCCATAACCTTCTCTTCATTAAGCTAGATAAATTGATCTTCTTGAGTTTAGCACTGTCTTTAATGGATTTATCCTCACAACACTCCCAGGAGGCAGGGCAGTGCTATTATCCTCCCTGTACAGGTAAGGAACTAAGGCACAGAAAGGGTGAGGACCTGATCAGTAAAGGTACTTAGGTGCTAAACCCCAAACTTGAACCAAGGGAAGATAGGGGGGTGAATGGCTATCTTCCCTGCGGGGCCCAATCTGGTAGGCATGCTCAGAGGCTACCTATTAGATTAGGTCCCATTTATAATCTGGCCAGAGGAGCAAGTGGTGCCCACCTTATCACTTTTATCCCAGTGGTTAAAGCTCTCACCTGAGATGTGGGAGACTCAATTCCCCCCTCTGTTGGAAGGGGAGAAAGGAATTACTGCTATTTTTAGCCATGCTAGCTTGATTAAAGCTAACGCATATATGCCAGCCCGAGCTGCAAGCACATCTCCAATTGTCACGAAGATATAGCCACAGTCACACACAGGAATAGCAGCTTGTAGTAGCAGGCCCTGAGTTGAGTCCCATAGGCCCAAATCCTCAAAGGAATTTAAGTATCTAACTCCCATTAAATCAATACCTTTGAGGATCAGGGCCATCAAAGTCAAGAGGTGAAGGTTCCATAGGAATTATTCTAAAAATCTATAAACTGTAATAGAGAATAAATTCCTTTCTAGGCATTTTCCCCTGGAACAGGGGTATAATTTTCTAGTAAATTCCATAGGCTGATTCAAAAATGCCTTCAGTAAGGTTATCATTTTCTGTTAAATTCCACATGAAAAGAACAAATTAAAAATTATTTAGACAAGTTAGATATCTTCAAGTCACCAGGGCCTGATGAAATGCATCCTAGAATACTCAAGAGCTGACTGAGGAGATATCTGAGCCATTAGCGATTATCTTTGAAAAGTCATGGAAGACATGAGAGATTCCAGAAGACTGGAAATAGTATATAGTGCCAATGTTTAAAAAGGGAAATACGGACAACTGGGGGATTACAGACCAGTCAGCTTAACTTCTGTGTCTGGAAAGATAATGGAGCAAATAATTAAGCAATCAATTTGCAAACATCTAGAAGATAATAAGGTCATAAGTAATAGTCAGCATGGACTTATCAAGAATAAATCATGTCAAACCAACCCGATAGCTTTCTTTGACAGGGTAACAAGCCTTGTGGATAGGGGGGAAGTGGTAGACATAGTACAGGCAGTCCTCAGACTTGCGACACAATTGGTCCCTGAAAATTGCATCGTAAGCCAAAACATCTTAACTCGGAACCACAATACACTCTATTGCGGGACCGAGTGTCGTAAAGTCGAAACCAATTGTTGTAAGTCAAATCAGGATGTCAATTCAGAAACATTGTAAGTGTGGTTCCTCGTAAGTCGAATGTCATAAAGTCGAGGACTGCCTGTATATCTTGACTTTAGTAAAGCTTTTGATATTGTCTTACATGATCTTCTCATAAACAAACTAGGGAAATGCAACCTAGATAAAGCTACTATAAGGTGAGTGCAAAACTGGTTGGAAAACCATTCCCACAGAGTAGTTATCAAAATGGTTCACAGTCATGCTCGAAGGGCATAACAAGTGGGGTCCCGAAGGGATCAGTTCTCGGTCCAGTTCTGGTCAACATCTTCATCAATGATTTAGATAACGGTATGGAGAGTACACTTATAAAGTTTGCAGACGATACCAAGCTGGGAGGGGTTGCAAGTGCTTTGAAGGGTAGGATTAAAATTCAAAATCATCTGGACAAACTGGAGAAATGGTCTGAAGTAAATAGGATGAAATTCAGTAAGGACAAATGCAAAGTACCCCACTTAGGAAGGAACAATCAGTTGCACACACACAAAATGGGGAATGACTGCCTAAGTAGGAGTACTGCAGAAAGGGATCTGGGGGTCATAGTGGATCACAAGCTAAATATGAGTTTAACAGTGTAACACTGTTGCAAAAAAGGGAACATAATTCTGGGATGTGTTAGCAGGAGCATTGTAAGGAAGACACAAGAAGTAATTCTTCCACTCTACTCCACACTGATTAGGCCTCAACTAGAGTATTGTGTACAGTTCTGCATGCCACATTTCAGGAAAGATGAGGACAAATTGGATAAAGTCCAGAGAAGAGCAACACAAATGATTAAATGTTTAGAAAACATGACCTGTGAGGGAAGATTGAAAAAGTTGGGTTTGTTTAGTCTGGAGAAGAGACGACTGAGAGGGGACATGATAATTTTCAACTACATAAAAGGTTGTTACAAGGAGGAGGGAGAAAAATTGTTCTTCTTAACCTCTAAGGATAAGACAAAAAGCAATGCACTTAAATTGCAGCAAGGGCGGTTCAGGTTGGACGTTAGGGAAAACTTCCTAACTGTTGGGGTGGTTAAGCACTGGAATAAGTTGCCTAGGGAGGTTGCGGAATCTTCATGAATGGGGATTTTTAAGAGCAAGTTAGACAAACACCTGCCAGGGATAGTCTAGATAATACTTAGTCCTGCCATGAGTGCAGGGGACTGGACTAGATGACTTCTTGAGGTCCCTTCCAGTCCTATGATTCTATGAGACAACAAAGCCCGATTAGATCACAGTAGCAGAACAGTGTTTATTTTTCATAGATTTAAGCCAGAAGGGACTATTGTGATTATCTGATCTCATCTCCTGTATAACATAGGCCATAGAACTCCCCCAGAATAATTCCTAGGGCAGATCTATTTTATTTCCTGATTCTGCATCCATTAAAGTCAATGGGAGCTTTCCCATTGACTTCAATAAGCATATTTATTATTGCTACTGTGGTAGCACCTAAAAGACCCAGTCATGAACTAGGACCCCCTTAGGCTAGGCACTATGTAAACCCAGAACAAAAAGATGCTTCCTGCCCCAGAGAGACTGAAGTTGAAATGTAGGGTTAAGGCCAGAGAATCAGGAGATCTGGGCTCTTTTTCTGTCTCTGTCACTGACTTGTGTGAAATTTCTGAGCATCATTGAAACTCCCTGTGCCTCAGCTTCTCCCTCAGTAAACTAGAGATTATAATACCTAATCAGAGGGGACTTCTGAGGCCCAGTTTATGAATGTTTGTCAAACGTGTTGAAATCTGTAGCGGGACAACACCATAGAAATGCACAGCATTATTATTGCAGCAATATTTTGTCAACACAAATGGCCACTCTCCCATTCACATTTCCTTCTGCATGTCCACCCTGCCAGATACTGCCTTTAATAAACACATTTTGTGGGACTGAGGATGATAGCCTTGCTATTAACTGGAAAACAAGGTTTGCTAACACACTATCTGCACCCTGAAGGCTGGTGACCTCAAAAGGCCTGATCAGCTGAACTTGTCAGATCTGCTTTGCTCTGGAAATTTCATGGGATTCTGCTGTTTCATTAAATTGCCGTCACTTCTCCTTTGGCTGTTAGCAGTATAGAGGACATGACACACAGCTGAGAGGTTGATGCCACTCAGTAGAGGGTACCGGTTACATGTATACACTGGTCAGATCATTACATAGGCTACTAGTGAAGCAAAGCTTGTCATGCGGCATTAAGGATTCACACCCGTTACAATCCAACGCTTGACACTGGTGTAACAAATCTGCGGCTAACCACGACTTTACAGTTGTCACTATGTTGACAATTTTCCCTCTCTCGATATTGACACCTCCTCATTAATTATTGGGAGTGGACCACATTCAGCCTGACTGAATTGGCCTTGTCAACACTGGTTCTCCACTTGTGAGGTAACTCCCTTCTCTTCATGTGCCAGTATATTTATGCCTGTATCTGTAATTTTCACTCCATGCATCTGAAGAAGTGGGGGTTTCACCCACAAAAGCTTATGCCCAAATAAATCAGCTGGGGCTAGAAACTCAAATGCAAAGTCCCTGCTGCTATGTTTATTGTAATGATTTTGAACCAGAAAATACCACAAAGCACTAGGAGACGCTCTGGGAAATGTGCTCTCATGAGGACACATCCGCCCAAAGAGGCTTGAATAAGAAGAGTATAATCTGAATGCTGATGCTTCTGACAACGGAGGCTCCTCAGAGCAGAAAAGCATCTACCCTAGTCTGAAGTCAGATACATGTTGATCACCCCTGTATGTCACTTTCTCTTGCCTCCTTTCTGAGCTTTGTTTTCTAAACCCAGACCTCTGAAGTGTTTGTGGTTTGCCGATCACTGAACCATAAGCTGGCAAGGGCTTGTTTGCCATAGTTTGGATCTCTGGCACAAAGTTCACCACAGCCCTGGAAGTAACCCTGAGCTGAAGCATGATCCTTGCAGCAGGAAACAAATATAATGTAATAAGTGTTAATAGAGAATGCAGAGTGGGTAGCAAAGCACTGCATTTCCTAGGAACCCAGATGTTTGTAATGGAAGCACTGCTCCAGTGCACTGCATTCAGACTGATGTCAGGAATGTTAAGGGCCTGGAGGAATGTTATTACATTAGGAAACAGTGGTTTAAATGCTGTTTACAGACTACAGAACTTAGTTGAAGACTAGCCCTATGGTATTCATTGGCATATCACCCTGACTATAACATCTGGGTTGGTGGGGGAGGGAGAAACCAGAGCAATAGTGACATATTATTAATCCAATAAGGATTATAAACCAAGGATAAAATTCTCAGGATGAAGCAATACAGTTTTGGGCAATATAAGAATTCATGATGTGTCTGAGGTACTAAGGGGATGTTCTGGCTGAAACTACCTGAGGGCAAAACTCAGGCCTTGCGTAAACACTCCTAACTCTGTTGAAGTCAGTGGAACTGCAACAGCTTAAATCAGGGCTGAATTTGGCCCATAATGGTTTATGATTGTCATGTTATGTGTCAGACTGACGGTCACCAAAGTCAATGGCAGAACCCTTCAGCTGGAGCCATGACCCTGCAGCTTCCTAAATCAGGCACAAGCAAAGAGGCAAAATCTCATCACTACCAAGAAAGCAAACTTGGCTTATTGTTTTAATACCAAGCCAGGTCACTCAAGTTAGAATTGGCTCTAATGTGCCTTCTGCAAGTGGAAAGCTCTTAACCTGCAGCTAAGCTTCTCTCTGAAATGGGGAAAGCTCTCTCCTGCTTTTGAAATCATCAGAGAAAACTATTTCCAACTGGATCCTCCCAACTAAAGCACCTCTGATCAGTGCAAGGGAGAGAGGATTTTAAAAAAATTTTTTTACAGACAAGTTAAATTGAACTGACCCTCTTAATTTGAAATCAGTGTGCACACAAACTTGCATTGAAATAACAAAAGGTGTGAATGTAAACTGATTTCATTGGTTTGGCTTCAGTCTGTGTATAGATGAGCTCTAAGAGCTTGTCCACACTGGCAAGTTTCTGCACAGTAAAGCAGCTTTTTGCGCTCAAACTGCAGCCGTGTACACACTGCCAAGCCACTTTGTGCACAGAAACTCCTCAGTTGCAGCACTGCAAAAAAACCACCTCGACGAGAGTCGTAAGGCTATTTGCACAGAGGCTCCAGCGCTCTACTGCCAGCGTAGACACTTGATTGCTTTCTGTGCTGTGATTGGCCTCTGGAGCTTTCCCATAATGCCTCAAGTGACCGCTCTGCTCATTGTTTTGAACTCAGCTGCCCTGGAGACATGCATCCCTCCCGTTTCAAAGCACTGTTTCTGACAGCCCTCGCATACTGTGCCAATCTGCTCTGGGACACAAAGCAAACCATTAATGTGGGTGCTGTTGAACACAGAGGCAGGTGTATCTCTCTCTCTCTGTGTGTGTTTGTGCATGTGTGTGAGAGAGAGAGAGAGAGAGAGAGAGAGAGAGATTGCTGTGCAGAGAGTCCAGGGAGGGAGGCATGGGCTGATGTCGGGGTTTCCCCCTGCCTCAGAACTGGTTGCTTCCTGCCGCTGTCTGAACTTACAAGACAGCATGCTGACACACTCTCTGTCCCCCAAAACACACTGTCTCTCTCCCCACATACACAAACACACACTCCCTTTCACACACGCTTCCCCCCCACCCCCACTTCAGTTGAAAAGCAGCTGGCAATGGAATAGGATGACCATGGAACAACGGGATTGGGAAACCTGCATCGTGTGACGCAAACCCTTCCCAAAGTACCCTGTTACACAGTGGGATAGCTACCACAATGGAATAGCTATCTTTGCAAGAGCTGCAAGAGATGTAAGAACTGCTAATGTGGATGCTCTCCCGCATCACGAGCACAGTGTGGAGATGCAACAGTGGTTTAATTCCAACATTTTAACAAAAGTGGTATAACTTGTGGCACAGAAACTTGCCAATGTAGACATACCCTAAGATGCTAAGTCCTGGTCTGCACTTAACATTGAGATAGATGTAGCAACAGTACTCAGATTCACCCCCCTGAGCATGACAGCTATTTTTGCCCTAACTCCCGTTGTAGACACAGCTAGGTCAATGGAAAAATGCTTCAGCTACAGAACCCCCCCTCAGTCTCTGTAGGAAGCATCTATGCTACAGTGCTATAATGGCATAGCTATGCTGCTGTAGCACCCGCAGTGTAGACATGCCCTGAGTCTTCAACAGGGGACTTCTGACCCACTTCCCCACCATTAACTGCCACTACTGGCTAAAGCAGCATTGTTTATAAGAGGGCGATTATTTAGAAGAGGGTTATTAGGGCTCTTTTTCATAGAATCATAGAATCATAGACTTTAAGGTCAGAAGGGACCATTATGATCATCTAGTCTGACCTCCTGCACCATGCAGGCCACAGAATCTCACCCACCCACTCTTGTATCAAACCTGTGTCTGAGCCACTGAAGTCCTCAAATCATGGTTTAAAGACTTCAAGGTGTAGAGAATCTTCCAGCAAGTGACCCATGCCCCACGCTGCAGAGGAAGGCGAAACTCCCCCAGGGCTTCTGCCAATCTGCCCTGGAGGAAAATTCCTTCCCGCCCCCCAAAATGGTGATCAGCTAAACCCTGAGCATGTGGGCAAGACTCACCAGCCAGACACGCAGGAAAGAATTCTCTGTAGTAACTCAGATCCCACCCCAGCTAACATCCCATCACAAGCCATTGGGCATATTTACTGCTAGTAGTCAAAGATGAATCAATTGCCAAAATTAGGCTATCCCATTATACCATCCCCTCCATAAACTTATCAAGCTTAGTCTTGAAGCCAGATATGTCTTTTGCCCCCACTACTCACTTTGGAAGGCTGTTCCAGAACTTCACTCCTCTGATGGTTAGAAACCTTAATCTAATTTCAAGTGATGGCCAGTTTATGTACATTTGTTCTTCTGTCCACATTGGTACTGAGCTTAAATAATTCCTCTCCCTCCCTGGTATTTATTCCTCTGATATATTTATAGAGAGCAATCATATCACTCCTCAGCCTTCTTTTGGTTAGGCTAAACAAGGCAAGCTCTTTGAGTCTCCTTTCATATGACAGGTTTTTCATTCCTCAGATCATCCTAGTAGCCCTTCTCTGAACCTGTTCCAGTTTGAATTCATCCTTCTTAAACATGGGAGACCAGAACTGCACACAGTATTCCAGATGAGGTCTCACCAGTACCTTGTATAACGGTACTAACACCTCCTTATCTTTGCTGGAAATACCTCACCTGATGCATCCCAAGACTGCTTTAGTTTTTTCACAGCCATATCACATTGGCGGCTCATAGTCATCCAGTGATCAACCAATACTCCGAGGTCCTTCTCCTCCTCTGTTACTTCCAACTGATGCCTCCCCAGCTTATAACAATAGTTCTTGTTATTACTCCCTAAATGCATGACCTTGCACTTTTCACTATTAAATTTCATCCTGTTACTATTACTTCCGTTTACAAGGTCATACAGATCTTCCTGTATGATATCCCGGTCCTTCTCTGTATTGGCAATACCTCCCAGCTTTGTGTCATCCGCAAACTTTATTAGCACATTCCCACTTTTTGTGCCAAGGTCAGTAATAAAAAGATTAAATAAGATTGGTCCCAAAACTGATCCCTGAGGAACTCCACTAGTAACCTCCCTCCAGCCTGACAATTCACCTTTCAGTACGAGTCTGACCCGTTGTAGTTTCCCCTTTAACCAGTTCCTTATCCACCTTTCAATTTTCATATTTGCAGGTAATGAGAAGCCATTAAGATTTACTGCTTACAAATGTGAGTTCTGAGCCATTAAAAAAGGACAGAGGCAAGAGTGGTTTCTGCACACCTAATTGCTATGCATGGCCCTGAGCACTGAGCTCCAGGCTGGCTCTTTGAGCATTTCTCTCCTAGCACAGCATTTGGATGTGCTCCACTACTGCCATGGTGTTAAACATGGTAGTCTCTGTCTACATTGAATGCTACTTCACATTTCACTTAGTGTTAGCCTATGGCTACACTACAGGTTATGTTAGCAGAATTTATGTCGCTCAGGGGTATGACTAAACTTAGTCCTGCCTTGCGTGCAGGGGACTGGACTAAATGACCTCTCGAGGTCCCTTCCAGTTCTATGATTCTATGATTCTAAACCACCTCTCCCCAAGCAACATAATTTACACCGACAGAAGTGCTGCTGCGGACAGCACTATGTCGGTGAGAGAACTTCTCCCGCCAACATAGCTACGGCCACTCGCAGAAGTGGTTTTATCAGGCTGATGGGAGACCTCTCTCCCGTTGGCATGGAGTGTCTTCACCAGATGCGCTTCAGTGGCACTGTATGTGTAGATGTGCCTTTACAACATGACCTCGAGGAGTCACGGTAACTAAGGATCTGTCTTCACTGCAGAGTTATCAACACTTGAGTTACTCCACCTGAGTTGGCCTAACTCAAGCGAGACTGGCCACACAAGTTGCTGGGTTCACGCCTGTGCTGTACACACTTTTATGTGTTGCTAGAACTTCTAGGGGTACATCCCCTGGTTCTTAGGGCTGGTCCTATGAGTTCTTTCCCTCTGAATTGTGGGAGAACTTATCTATCCTTTTGGGGCTCCTGTGTGTGTGTGGGGGGGGAATTGTGGGAAGGCATTGGAGGACTATCTACACTTGAGTGCCACTCATCATACAGCCAAACTATAGGGTGGTCATGTTAGCAGCTGATGAGTTGTACTCACTTGAGTTTTAGCCCATGCCCCCTCTCAAGCCAGCCAACTTGAGTTAAAAACCCCACCACAATGGAGTGAAGGACTTTTGTACATGCATGGGACTCGCGTTAGGAGTAACACTTGAGTTATAACTTGGTGAACTCTGCAGTGAAGACAAGCCCTAACACTAATTTTCCAGTTTGGACAATCCCTTAACTTTTTCAGCTGTCACATATGAAAGAAAGGGTGGTCTAGTAGTTAAAGCAGAGGACAGCGAGTCAGGGGGCCTGGGTTCTCTTCCTGACTATGTTACATACATCTGTGAGCTTGAACCAGTTACACAGGGTCTGATTCTCAAGAAGTCAGATGTGCATTGGAATGGCTAGTTTGCATGCATTAATACTAGGATTGCACATCCACCCAAACCAGGTATTGGCACACATAAAGGACAAGTAAGATGCATGACTGGCTGTTGTGAGAAACAGTTGGTTTGTGCATGTAATTGTGATTTTTTTTGGTCCTGCTTAATGTGTCTTACCTTGCAACAGTCCGTACCCGTGCAGCACAGGGCACAGGAAGAGTTGCTTGCCCAGGGATAATGGTATTTAGTAGTGCCCAGCCACACTGGAAAAAGCCAGGCAGGATCTTAGAAATGTGTTTCAATGGCTGCACTAGTGTGTATCTCGGCTGATTTTCTGAGCATGCCTCACGTGTCCTTAGGGTGTGATGCTGAAAGGCCTTCAGCCATGTGAGGAAATGCGCACTAGCAGCCAGGGGAGAAGGCCCAAGCCCCAATACTGAGCACGGCCTGTCATCTCCCAGCTGTCCACCATGGCTCACTACCTCGATTGCCCGCCCTGTGGGAAGGCTGAGTGTGGTGGAATGTTCAGAATGCATGTTTTCTCTGCTCGAGGCGCCCTCCTTAAAACAAGAGCCAGTCACACACATCGGAAACGCTGGTTGACACAACATCTTTAAGTGATGTTGTGCAAAGCGGCCCAGGACAATCAAGGTTGTCCTTACAGGCTACAGGCTTCTTCACACGTGGAGGATGGAAGGAAATGCCTGAGAATTAGGGAGGCTGCACTCTGTCTGGAGCAGCTCTGCCATAACTGATAGGTTGATGAAAACACAGCTGGCACAAGGCACTCTGGGTGTTATCCTGAGAGGTGCTGAGCTTCTACCATTCCCATCAAAGTCAATGACAATAAGAGGTAGTTCGGCATCTCACAGGATCTTGGGCTTTGTTAATTGTTCATTGTTATGGAAAACTTCTTAACTGCCCATGTGGAGTAATTCAGACTGGTTTTGTGGCCTGGGTGGAATGCACTACCCAGGAGTTGTTTTGAGGTCAGAAAGGAACAAGCCTTTTGCAGATGATTGATGTTATTAAAAACATCCACCCGGGGGGGAAAATCCTCTCTCCTGTTTGGGAAAGATTTTCCCACTGCATCCATCAAGCAAAAAAGAATTCTGTATGAAACATTAATTTTAAAAGTTTGCGAGGCAGATGCACTGGAAAATGAACCGTGAAAAGACCCAAGGTGTGGCTCAGGGAAGCATCCAAGAGTCAGCGTAAGAGCCCAGACTAAAGCACAGGAGTCTTCACTCTCAGTATCTTCCGGTAACTAGTAGACATGCAATCTCCTCTCTGCAAAACCTGGGCAAAATTCTGCGCAAGGCTGAATTCATGAACAAAGCTGAAGCAGAGAGGAGGTCTTCCGAAGAGATGTTTGCTCTTACACCACAGTGTGCCTCGGTAGGTAACACAGAGGATTGAACTGCAGGGGAGTGAAATATTTTTAAAAAGATAAAAGGAAACAAAAAGGACATGCTTTCCTTGTTTCATAGATTCCCAGGCCACTCACCCTTGTGTTTGGGGTGGGGGAGGGGGAGTGTAGAATGATTCCAGATCAGAATTCTGGTGTTCCACTGACTTACACCAGTGATAGCTTTTCACACCACTTTGTACACGTATAAATGAGTAGAGAAGGCACAAGGTAATGGAGCATTCAATTCTTTGTTGGCACCCACAGAAGCCCCAAAAGCTCAGTAAGAGCAAAGACCATTTTTACTGTATCTGAGTGTTTGTGGCTTATATAGAAATGTGACTGGCTTTAGGATTTGAGGGGACCCTATCTGTGATCAGGCCTTTCCCATCATCCTGTGCCCACAGCAGCCGCCTTCCCTGCATGTGATCTCTCCCAGACAGTGGCTTGAAATATGCGGCTAGCTCTGAGGAGCCTGCAAAGTGTCCATTTGCCAGCCACTCCATGATGGAAACTGATCAGCTCTTGAAGCAACCCAAGATTCCTTGTGCCAGCCCAAGAAAGAAGCCCCACTGTACCCTGCCACGAGACATCAGGGTCTTAGCCAAACCTCTCATGTCTGCCTCTCCCCTGGTGGCGGCTTAGAGGATTTCTATTTCCAGGATGTCTTTTTTCTTGGCTTGAGAAACACAAGTCTCTAAGTCAATGGCTTTGACACATTCCAGATCTGTAAGCTGCTCTAGAGGGAGTCTAAGCGATGAAGCTAATTGCCTGTGATAAGCTAATTAAATGGGTCTGATAAAAATCTGCCTTGTAGACTCTTGGGAATCCAGTGGCTGAGCCCTCCCCAGTGAGGAACTGGAGAGAGGCTGGCTGAGCTGCACAAATCGCTTCATTCTTTCCCTCCCAGCTCCCCTCGCTCCACAGCTTGTCAACACCATTGTGGGCCCTAGCCTAGCTCCTTTCCTTGCCCGCCTCTGTCATTCTCCAGTTCCACTCCCCAGCACTTGTTTTTGACGGAGCGGCTGGGTTATAAACATGACCAGAGGTACTCCAGGCAGGCACATGGGACCGTGCAGAAGGCTCAGCTCTGCTGGACTCTTACAGATTCTTGAGGCGTTGGAGGGCTCTGGCACACATATACCTTCGCCCAGATAATGCCACAAAGCATGCAAATAGATCCCCAGAAATGCCACAGCCATGTGCAATTCTTAATTCTTTGCTAAAATGAAAGTGAAGAAAAGAGGCTTTCGAGTTCTCGTGCACTTGGAGTGACAGCATTGTGGTTAGCTTTTTTACTGCAAGATCTTTCCTGCTGAATCTGCCTGGATATAGGTACTTTAGCTTAGAGAATTAACAGCCGTGTTTAAAACTGTGCAAATCCTCCTCTGGCCCCACTCCTCCAAACCTCAGGGAGTCCTCTGCAAAATCATTGCCCCAAAACATCCGTAACCCAGGACCCTTCCCCCCAGCAACATCATCTCCCATCTCTGAAACATGAGCTCCCCATAAACTCTAACCTGTTTATGGCAACTGTTTATGGCAACAGTTATGGCAACTGTTACTAGCAGAAAATCTTCTTCTTAGTTTAGAATGGAGTTGGGAACCATGTAACAGCGTCTTTTCCCTACACAGGCGGGTGCAGCCTACAGGACTGAAGCTTCAAAGCTATAGGGGATTGTCCCAGATCTAAGGCATGGCCTAAGCTTTGGCTTGTTTTCTGGTCTCGCAGGGATATAGGTACTGAGATAGAGGTTAGGATGACCAGATGTTCCGATTTTATAGGGACAGTCCTGACATTTGGGGCTTTTTCTTATATAGACTCCTATTACCCCCCACCCTCTGTCCTGATTTTTCACACTTGCTGTCTGGTCACCCTAATAGAGGTTGAAGAACTTAAAGTACAAAGGGGATTTTTCTCTACTGCTTTTCCTATTCCTAAAACACAGAGAGGACAGTATGAGTCAAAAATCCTGAGATTGGCTTAAAAATGAGATTGGAGGGGAGGAACCAACATTTTGAGGTCTTTCTATTTGCCTTCTGAGGAGAGCTGGGGAAACATTTTCCTGCAAATGGTAAATTCTCCAAAAAATTGCAGGGGCAAACAAAACTATTCACAAGTTTGGGTCAGATTTAGCAAATAGTTTCCACCAAACAAAAAACGAAGAACATTTTTTGAAAATGGTTCATTTCAACATTTCCAAAATGGAGCCATTTCAGTTGTTTGTTTCATTTGACCCAAAGAGATTTTTTCAGTTTTTCATTTTGGTTCAAAATAACCCCGCCCCGCCCCCTGATTTTGCAGTTCAGCCACCAAAATCAATTATTCGCTCAGCTCAATTTCAAAGCTCTTTGGTTACACTGGGGTCACCTCGTCACGCTTCTCTCTGCAACCAAGGGGCTAAGAAATGTATTTATTTTAAAAAGGAAAGCTGAAATTCTTATGTGATCACATGATTCCAGCAGCTGGGGCTTTGACAAAACTAGACTTGTGATAAGATCACGAGGGTTGGCAATGGTGAGTAGTGAACCAAAAATACCTGCCTGCGATGCTGTGATCCCTGTCATAGCTGCAGCTGGCCATTATAGGCTGTCCCTGTGTTAGAAGCAAAAAGGCAAGATCTCCCTTCTGGGCAGTGTTAGCCTTGAATGGATGGGAGAGCCTGGGGGGCTGTTTGTAGTGGAAGGAAGCAGTGAGTGCCTCAGGGAGTGGGGGCTGCTGTGGGAGCTTGGGGCCTAGGGATTTGTTGGAGGGAGATGACAATCGGGACCAGGGGGCCTTTTGAGGGCAGCAGGAGCCTGGTAAGCTAGGGCAGTGTTGAGGGGGGGCGATAGGAGCTTGGTGGCTCAGTAGGGTTGCCAAATTTCTAATCGCACAAAGCCAAACACACTTGCCCCACCTCCCTCTCACTCCATTCCCCCCCCCCCCACTCACTTGCTCATTTTCACCGGGCTGGGGCAGGGGCTGCAGGTGCAGGAGGGTGTGAGGGCTCCAGCTGGGGGTGCGGGCTATGGAGTAGGGCCAGAAATGAAGGATTCAGGGTGCAGGAGGGGGCCCGGGGCTGGGGCAGGGGGTTGAGGGGGGTGTGTGTGTGCAGGCTCCGGGAGGGAGCTTGGGTGCAGGAGGGGGCTCAGGGCTAGGGCAGGGGGTTGGGGTGCAGGAGGGGGTGAGGGGTGCAGGCTCCGGGAGGGAGTTTGGGTGCAGGAGGGGGTTCCTGGATGGGGTAGGGGGTTGAGGTGTGTGAGGGGTGGTGCAGGAGGGTGTTGGGGTGCGGGAGGGGGCTCCAGGCTCGGGCAGGAGGTTAGGGTGTGGGAGGAGGTGCGGGGTACGGGCTCTGGGTGGCACTTACCTCAGGGGGCTCCCCAGAAGCGGTGACATGTCCCTTGGCTCCTAGGTGTAGGGGCAGCCAGGCAGCTCTGCCAGGTGCGTGCTGCCTCCGCTGGTGCAGGCACTGCCCCCACAGCTCCCATTGTCTGCAGTTCCTGGCAAATGGGAGCTGCGGAGCTGGTGCAAGGGGCGAGGGCAGCGCACTGAGCTCCCCTGGCCACCTCAGAGCCAGAGGGACATGTCGCTGCTCCTGAGAGCTGTGCGGAGCCAGGTAGGGAGCCTGCCAGTGCCACCAACCAGACTTTTAACGGCCCAGTCAGCTGTGCTGACTGGAGCCGCAGGGTCCCTTTTCAACCTGAATGGACGCCTGGCAACCCTACTGAGAGCTTGCCGTGGTTCAGTGGGAGAGCTGTGCTGTTTAATACCAGACACTCCTGGGGAAGGGACAGGCGACCCTTACTGGGTACTCTCTTTTTGGAAGCCTTCAGAGAGGTGCTGAGGTATATTTCAGTGGGTGTCCCTTGGTTTGGGTCAGTCTACACTAGAATAATGACCCATTGCTGAGAGTGCCTACTGGCCACGAGTCATCTTTGGCTCCCCTGGCCTAGTGCTGGAGATGGTTCTTCCCTTAGAGTCTGATGCTCTGAAGAGCTGAACGCAAGGTCAATGCCCCACCCCTGTTTTTGTACAGAACCCAGCACAACAGAATCCTGGTCCATGACTGTGGCTCCTAGGAGAAAGGGTGCTTCAGAGGTTCGAGCACTAGCTTGGAACATGAGAGACCCATATTCAGTTCCCTGTTCCATCAGACTTCCTGTGTGGCCGTGGAAAGTCGCTTAGTTTCTCTGTGCCTCCACTTGCCTGCCTGTGAAATGGGGATAATAGCACTGTCCTCGCTCAAAGAAGTGTTGTGAGGACAAATACATTATGAGGGGCACAGATACTATGGTGATGGAGGACACAGAAGTACCTAAGATAGATAGGCACTGCTGAAATATAAATAATAGTACTTCATTCATCACTGGACTGAAGTCACTTCTGGGGTGAAACATAAGAGCTTTTAGACAGTGCAAAGTGTCACTGCTCAGCAGTTTGGGACAGGAAGTGAAAAATAATATCCAGTGGCAATTGCAAAGGAATTTTGGGAGACAAAATACAATAGCCCACCAGGATTTATGCAGGACAGTTGGGTTAACCTTGCTTCTGTGGAAGATGTTATCTGATCTTTAATGTTCACAAGTGGTCAGGGCCTTGGTTTTCTGCATCACTGAACAGTACCCGTAGCTCCTATGCATACCAGTGAGACAACAGATCTTCCTTCTGCAAAGGAATTATCCATTGACTCCTCAACCTTGTAAGTTACCTTCCCTGAAATTCCCCATCTAGACCCGATCAAGCTGAGACAGCAGTCCAAGGTTTTGCACGGAGGGAGCATCCGTTGCAGAGAATAGTAGCTTTGCTGTCCTGATTACATTGGCTAAACTTGTCTACTCTTGATAAACCCAATCTCCAGCATAAAATGCACAGGGGACTTGCAGGAGACAAAACCCCAAAGCCACACTCGCTCTTCTATTTTGTGTAATGCCTGCTTGTTTTTGCCTCTGTTATGGGTGTACTGAACAAACATGAAACATCAAAACAGCTGTGGGGACTAGGGAGAGAAAATAGCTTGTCCTGACACCTTCAAACACTTTCATGTCCAAGTCCGTGATAACACTGAGCGAGGTGTCAGTCATATAAGCTGCAGGTTTCCTCCTTTCTTAGATCTTATTGATAAAATCCCTGGACATACCTCTGCTGTGTTGATTGTGGGTTTAGCTAGCCTCTGGTCACAAAGGAGTGCTGTGTCAACAGTCCTTAAGGGGCAGGAATATAGCTGAACAAATACAACTGTAACAAGCTCTTCACACCTGTTCGATGTTTTGTAAGCACAGCCCAGGCCTGACATGAGGGATCCAGGGTTAATGCCTTTGTGAGCAGAGCAAACAACAGGAAAGAAGAAAGGAAGAAAAGAAGGGTAGATCACAGGCAATTGCATGTAGCCCCCACTATTCCAGATGGGGGTGGGGGGGGTCTAGCTTTCTCTGCCCAGCCTTGTTGACACTACTGGCAGTAAAGCTGGTTGCATGGTACATTGCCTGGGAAGTTCGCTCCTTCCTGTATGTGTCTAGCAGATTTCAGATGTAACTCTTCTGTCTTGTGACCGTAAGCAGGGGAAACACTTCTGGCTGCAGCACAACCCCTCCTTGGGTACATGCAGTGGAGGAGTAGCTTCATAGTGGCAGAGCTGCTAGTGAAAGTGCTGCTGTTCCGCCTGCACCTTCAGTGGGGTATTGATTTACTTTGGATGATTTGCTATAATCAACACTTGAGGCTGTTTAACGAGTCCATAATGCTTTACCTGTTAGATCGCTGGGCCTGCAGTTAATAAATATTTTCAAATAGGTGACAAAGCAACACATTTTGACAAAATTATCTCAGTTTTGGAAAACTTTGATGCAGAACTACAAATCCATTCAAATTAAGGCTTTCCCAATCCCAATTAGTTTTGAATGTTCCCCTAGCCCAGATTGACTCCGCTGTTACCTTTTCAGGGGGTTGTGAGAAAACAGAACATTTTCCGTTGCCTGAATTTTCTTCTTGCAGAAAGAGACAGTTTTGACATAGGAAACCATCTGTTTGTTTGTCTCTAAATATAACCCTGTGAGCCACTTTGATCTGAAGAGCTCAGCATTCTTTACAAATATCAAAAAAAGCTTCATAATAGTCCCATGAGGTATGGTACAGAAATATCACACCCATGTCATGGAAGGGGGAAACTGAGGCACAGAAGTGGGATGACTTTGCTAGCAAGTAGCAGAACCAGGACTATAACCCAGGAGTCCTGACTCCCAGATTTACAGGCTGATCTACTACACTACATGAAGCTGCACCAATTAGTCTGGGGGGACAGAATTTTACCATTCACAATGGATGAGGCTGCCAGTCTGCTGGAAGTGTGTGGGGCGATACAGCGGTGGGGGGTAGAGTGATGGAAATGGTCTTGTTTTACTGAGAAGGAAGAGCGGAGAAGGTTGCAGGGCTCCTGCAGGGATGGCGTACATGAATTAACTCTATTGCAGTGCCCCTAAGCAGAAAACAATGGGCAAATGTGTTTCTGTTCAGTGGGGTGAGGGTGGCATTACAGAATGAGGAGCTAGCTGCTCCTTGCTGAGGGGTGTGTGCAATCTGCATAGGGGTCACTTTCCTGATGTGCTCCAAGGAACTAAGACCAAAACTGTCACATCAAGATGTGGGGATCAATTAGAGAAGAGAAATAATGACTCAAGGCATCCTACCAGGCAAGGAAAACGGTAGCAAATAATCTAGGTGGTTGGTAGAATGAGGAGTCTAACACACATGAGAGCAACAAATCCGTAGCAAAGGCTTCATTTATATAGATTTGTTGTGTCTTTTTAAGGGGGTTAATGTTAGTTTGTGGAGTTTCCTCTCTGGGGCACAGAATCCCCTTGGTGACACGTGTAAGGCTCCAGGTTTGTTGATATATATTAGTGATGGCTCAGAGGCCTGGAGAAGTAGCCAGATGTTCCCATTAAATTCCAAGCTTGCACATCAAGAGATGCAGTGTTCTCTAGTGGTTAGGCACAGACCCAGGGGTGAGGAGGCTTGAATTCTATTCCTTTCCCTCTTAGTGGTTGGCTTTGCTTTGAGTGAGTTATTTCATCTCTGAGCCTCTATAAAATGGGAATATCCTAAAATTACCATACTGGGTCAGACCAAAGGTCCATCTAGCCCAGTATCCTGTCTTCTGACAGTGGCTACTGCCAAGTGCCCCAGAGGGAATGAACAGAGCAGGAAATCACGGAATGATCCATCCCCTGTTGCCCATTCCTAGCTTCTGGCAAACAGAGGCTAGGGACACCATCCCTGCCCATCCTGGCTAATAGCTATTGATGGACCTATCCTCCATGAACGTATCTAGTTCTTTTTTGAGCCCTGTTATAGTCTTGGCCTTCACAACATCCTCTGGCAAAGAGTTCCACAGGTTGACTGTTCGTTGTGTGAAAAAATACTTCCTTTTGTTTGTTTTAAACCTGCTGCCTATTAATTTCATTTGGTGGCCCCTAGTTCTTGTGTTATGAGAAGGAGTAAATAACACTTCCTTATTTACTTTCTCTACACCAGTCATTATTTTATAGTCTTCAATCATATCCCCCTTAGTAGTCTCTCTTCCAAGCTGAACAGTCCCAGTCTTATTAATCTCTCCTCATATGGCAGCTTTTCCCGGTGCCGGTGGGTGCTCGACCTCCACCTCGCCCCTGGCCCCTCCCCGACTCCATTCCTGCCCTGCCCCCTCCTGCTCCTGCCTCGCCCCCATTCTAACCCCTTCCCCAAAGTCTCCACCCCAACTCTGCCCCCCCCCACCCCTATTGGACTCCTTCCCCAAATCCCCACCCCGGCCCTGCCTCTTCCCCAAGCATGACGCGTTCCCCCTCCCTCCCAGCACTTGCCACCGCGAAACAGCTGTTTCATGGCGGCAAGCACTGGAAGCAAGGGAAGAAGCATTCTGATATTTTCTGACTTATTTTCTATTCCTTTCTTAATGATTCCCAACATTCTGTTCGCTTTTTTGACCTCCACTGCACATTGAGTGAATGTTTTCAGAGAACTATCCAGGATGACTCCAAGATCTCTTTCTTGAGTGGTAACAGCTAATTTAGACCCCATCATTTCATATGTACCTAAATACGTCAGCGTTTGGCTTGTCATTGTTATAACAACACAACTACCCTCCCTCGTGTGTGTCTCTGTCTGCGCTAGATGTTTACACAGTGCCAATCACCATGCTATCTAGGCACTGCCTAGTTGATTGAATGAGGTATCATTTCTCACCAGCCTGACACATTTCATCAAGGTAGTGGCAAGGACACGTGTTAATATTTATTCCTGGGCTTACTGGAATGCCATTTTCTTAATACACATCTGGATCAATGGAGTGATTTGCTAGTAAAATCCAAGATCTGGCTAGCATAATCTGAAACAGCTCCTTGCTGTGCTGCCGTATGCTGTACTCTGGTGCCAAGACGTTTTACTGTCTCTTACTTTACTAGAGATTCCTCAGTGACAAACAGTATTAACAACCCAGAGAGAAATGGAGTTTCTTCTGGGAATACTAACATCTTGAGATGCCTGGGAATTACTGTGGTGCCAGATTTGTTCCTGGTGTTTTGACGGGGCAGAGTCTGAGATGATGAACATTTCTTATTCCCTCTCTGGCAAAGGAGAAGTCCCTGTTCCATTGAAGACACTCTTCTTCCTGTCTTAGGACCTGATCTTGCAGTCACTGAAGTCATTGGCAAAACCCCCACTGACTTCAACGGGTGCAAGATCTGACCCTTACAGCAGTGCATTTTCTGCTGCAAGGGAGTGATGCATTCAGCAGTGGCGAATGACCAGCTCAAATTGATTAGAGAACCTCATTGCTGATTAGAGGACATCTGTATGAAGGCCAGAAGCCCATTTTTGATCACCAAACCCTGACATTAACTTTTATTCACACAACAAACCATTCATCAATCTAGGAGCCTTTATTCCCTTTGGAGGGTTCTCATATTTTGGAAAACATTTTGTGATTTAAATTAAAATAAAAGGAGGTATTTGGTTCAGCCCAAGTAGCTAAAGCCCTCACAACGATATGGGTCCCCGTTTTGGTCTTTTGGCAGGGTTAGAAGTGCCTAAACCATCTGGAGGTGGGGGTAGATGACAGCACTTCTCCTTGCTCCTGTACAGGCGCTTTTGGCTGGTAGTTGGAGTGGCATATAGTCCTCCTTATCTGGAGTGTAGGACCAGTGAAGGTAAGAGTATAGGAGGTACCATAGCAGATCAGGTGGCTGTTCCCCTTTTTCAGACTATAGTCAGTGCTGGAAGCTTTAGGGGAAACCTTCTCTTTGCTGGAAAAATAGCAACTGAGCACAGCTGCTGAATGTTGCTTATCCCATCATGAAACAAACTCCAAATTCCTCCTTGTAACAGGAGATGGAGTCTCTTCAGGCTTGCTCCCTTGCGGCAGCACAAACACTCGATTTGCTCTGTTGGATGAGCAGGCTGATCTGCCAGCCATTGCCCTGAGCCAGCCTGGCCTCTGAGGGAAACCAAAATGCATGCTCCCAAGAGCTGTAGCCTGTAATCTGTTACAAGTGGCCGAGCCGAGGTCTGTAAATCATCGGAAAGGGGAGGAGAGATCGATAAATGCTCCCCAAGGGCTTGCACTGTGTTCCATTTCTCTTGCACAAAGCAGGAGACCAAGAAGGGGAAAGATGTGAGTTTCCTGAGCTGGCTGTGGGAAAAATCAATCCTGGCGATTGAATGGACCTCCACACAGCCAGATTGCGGGATTTATCTATTGAGGGACAATAGTATAAGTGAGGCAAAGCTG
The DNA here is from genome assembly GCF_016161935.1 of Mauremys reevesii. Classification (NCBI taxonomy): domain Eukaryota; kingdom Metazoa; phylum Chordata; order Testudines; family Geoemydidae; genus Mauremys; species Mauremys reevesii. The sequence goes on from NC_052637.1 coordinate 22,947,979, forward strand.
CTCCTCCTTGATTCCCTCTCCGACGCGGCTATCATCAGCTTATTTAATGCAACTGCTCAACCCAGCTGTATTTAGAGGGGTCTTTTCCACAGAGTTTAACAGGCGCCATGTCAGATATTTTAACCTAGTTCTAGGCAGTATCCCTTTTAAGAATATTGATGTTGCATAGGCCAAGGTGTTCCACTGATCTACATGAGTGCAGCTCCAATGAAGTCAATGAAAAAGCACCCACTTACCACAGCTGAGTACCTGGCCCCTCTTATCTAGGAAAAGAGAAGACTATTCAGTACTCTTAATTCTTGATTGTTGGACCTGATTCTGCTCTCAGTTACACTGGTGCAAACCAGGAGTAACTCCACTGGAGTCAGTCTGAAATTGGTGCAAATGGGCCCACGGGGTCTAAGAGCAGGAAATACTTCAAAGGGGCAAAGCCACATCAATGTAGGACTCAGATTTAAGTTTGTAAGAACAAGATGTTGTCAAACTCAACCTTGCTGAAAATGTTTCCATGCCAGGATGACTCATCCAGGTTCACAGAGCAAGTCAGTGGCTCAGCAGTTCTTAGAACTCAGGTGCTTGTAACTTCTCTGCCTTTCCTTAGCGCCCCCCCCAAGACATACCATATGTCTGATTTCAGACATACCTCAGACCTCCAGGTGAAACTCAGAAACTGCTGATTTTCACCTGGTTTTAGTGTGAAACCACAAATGGACCAAGACTCTCTTGAAAGTCCCAGGATACTCAGCAGATAATGAGTTCTGCATTTGTAACAAAACCAGATACCAGAGGAGTTTTGTTTGGCTTCAGGTTTCATACTGAAAGCTTCTCTGTTGCATTTGTAGAGCATCAGTCACCATAGCTGCTCTATTGACCTGCGATGTAAAATGAAATAAGCCTCCTGAGTGGTTTAGTGTGGGACATTATTTGATGCACATTAATAGCTCCAAGTCACACAATGAAGCAGTTATGCATGCAGGCGAATAGATTATTCAGTTAGAGTAAGAATTTCTAGATTTTGTGGTCACCATTAAGAGATGGCTGAAGTAGTTCAAGTTTCTGATTTTCTCAGGGAAACTATAACGCTCTACTTAGTGATCTGCCCTTTCACCTGAGGCTCCAGATGAACAGTGGTTTTGGTCAGGTAAAATACTCCTCCTGGGGAAGGATAGCAAAGTACATAAAAATGGCTTTTGTAACAACTCTGTGCCAGTGGCACACTTTGCAACAGCTGTACTGATTCCATAAATCCAGTTTCAGGGCTTAGCCTTTTCATCTTAGAGGTGGGTCTGAACCAGAACCACGGGTCAGAACACACCTCAATTGTGGGGTTTTCAAACCCAGACCTGTATTTCCTGGCTTAGGCTCATTCCTTAAAATCTTACCGGAGCAGCTCAAAGACACTAGTGCAAAAATGTTAGGGGTTGAATAACATTGCAAACTCTTTGGGGCTGGGAACTTGGCTTCCTCTGTTTCCTGTAAAGCATCATGCAAATTTGCAGCACTACATAAGTGCCTGGTAATAATAGCAAATAGCGTTTGTAGGAAGCAGTTAGCTGAAGAAGGTTCGACCACTCCAAAACACTGTTTCCCTCCCTGTGGCTATGGGAAGGCTGCTGCTGAGATCTGCACCAGATAAGAGTGTAACTACAGGGGCAAGCAGTTTTTAAGTGGACAAATTGCTCCCAAGTGGATTCCAATTGGACTCTAAATAAACACTTAACAAACACCTAAGAGTTTAGCTTGAGCCGGAAGTTCAGGGGCCAACGGCTGTGTACTTTCTCTGATAACCCTTGCATTAACTCTTGCCTTAGGCTTGAAGTCTGAACTACTGGATATAAACAATGCTTTTCAAATCATTTCAAGAATCACACATCTTTGATTTGTGCAGGGTGCTAAAAATAAAACACCAGTGTTGCTTTAGTATCATCACTTGGATTGAAATACATTGTTCATTCCTTTCACCAGAAATAATTCAGGTTGAGTCTAGGCCTGTCTAGGCCTGGTCTGCAAACCTGGTGAGCTGTGGAGGCAATGCAGCAAGAAACCCAGCTAAAGAAAAAGAGAGAATCTTGACAAGAAACAAACACAGACACTGGTATTAACGATCAAATATTGGACAAAATCTTGATGTGATGCAAATGGGCCAGCAACTTCAAAAGGGCAGATAGCTGCTTTGCAGACTGTTTTTCTCTGTGCAGAAAATGGCTTTGAGTGAATCCAGTAATATTTCAGTACAATGCATGGGATCCAAAGGGTAAGGTCTTGAGGACTCTAATCCACTGTAATTGGAAATAGATATTGTTATTATTTAATATAATGAACCACAGGAGCCATTCTATATGATTGGAAGTGTCTCATAGAATACAAGTTAGGAATATATGACACCCTAGAATCCCATTGGCTTGAAAGAGCTACTTGCTACCTGTCAGCTGGTGATGGGCAGACCTGAAAAGTTCAGAGTTTGGATTTTTATCTGAACATTTCGGGTCTGCAGAGTGGGGCTGTAAGTCTCACAGGAACAAGCTCTCTCGTGAGATTCTTGGTGCTTCCTGCCAGGCCAGAAATACCATGTGGACAGACTGGGAATATCTCTTGATATTAGCACTCCAGTCCTGTCTGGAACTAAGCTGTGCAGAGGCAGTTATGAAAATGATGTATTTTTTTAAAGTTAACCTACATTTTTCAAACCACAGATTCCCATTATAGGCAGTGTTGCGAGTCAGTTCTTTTATTATCCAACCTGGTTCGTATGTCACTCAGGGTGCTGGAATGATTGAAACGGAATGGTTTTTCTATGTTTGCAGTGACTATTGGTCAGCTTCCAAAGGTGTGTTGTGGTATCAAAAACCTCCATCCTTAGATGTTTTTAAGGGCCAGCTTGACAAAGCCCTGGCTGGGATGATTTAGTTGGTGTTGGTCCTGCTTTGAGAAGATTGGACTAGATGACCTCCTGAGGTCTCTTCCAACCCTAATATTCTATGATTCTATGATCTTGCAGCTCTTTACCAAGGTGGTAAATATTAGAGCTGAAAAAATAACCCTCAGAGTAACTGTTTTGATGAGGTTTGTCCCTTTCTGTCTTTGCAAATTGCTCACAAGCAGGTTAGGCTTTTCTCTAACTGTTTGTTGTTCAAATGATCTGCCAGGTAATTGCAGCGAATAGTCCTTGGCCTGTAGATTTTTGACAAATTGCCTCTTGGAAGTTCTTGCTATCCAAACGTTGAATTGTGGTGGTTGGTGGTGATTTGCACCCAGCTGTCATTGATTTGTTCTTATCCTCAGATTGGATGTGGGGAACTCTTCCAATCAGTTTTTGGAGGGTGAATACTTCCCACTCCAAAGCTCTGTGAATGTTCTCTAATATTTGCTTAAAAATTCTGGGTATGTCTGCACTACGGAGGCCCTTCCTGCATAGCTATGCTGGTATTAGTCCCGCAGTGCAGACACAGCTTACACAGATCAAAGGGTTTTTTCTGTTGGCCTGGGAACATCACTTCCCCAAACGACAGTTAGTTATGTCAACAGAAGCCCTCTTCCATTGACATAGCTGCATCTACACTGGGGGTCTTGTTGGCATAGCTACATCAGTCAGCAGTGTGTCATTTCACACCCCTGGCCAAGGTAATTATGCTGATGTGACTTTCAAGTGTAGACCAAGCCTCACTGTTTCTCTGAACTCCCTGCCAGTAAACTAAGCTGTTTGGAAAACAGTCTTGTAAGGAGAGCAAGCAGAGAGGAAGCACATTCCACTTTTCATTGCAGTGACTGTTTTGCTTTGAGTTAGTCACCCAGCTCCCGTATGTACTAGTGTCTCTGTGTTCCAGACGGGGCAACACTGAGCCCCAGAGAGGTGCCTGTTTGTTACTGTTATTACGATCTGTGGGCTTGGCTGCGCTGCAGAGTTAACTCGAGTTATAATGCGAGTTTTGCTCCTGGCCAAACTTGAGTCCCCGTCCCCACACAGAATCCCTTCACTCAAGTGTGGTGGTGCTTTGGATGGCTCTTCAGGGGGTTCAAGCTACAGCTTGAGTGAGCACGACTCATCAGCGCTAATCCAATCACTCTGTGCACTAATTTATTCTGTTATCAATAGGTTCTTATGCTGTGCTTGTCAGTATCCAAACGCCTGCCAGTCGTGCATTAAGCAACATGCCTAACACCTAAGCTAGCTCGGGTCTGTCTGCACAGGCTGCAGTCACACCTCTCGATTGCCCTGTAGACCTACCCTCAGCGTGGTGTGATGCAGGCATGCTAGGGTGATAAGCACTCCAAATTTCTCTGGCACAGCCTCAGATAATGCAGTAACGGGAAATTCCATTGTGACTTGACATTAATGAGTCATTATTTGTCCATAAACAGTGCCCATTCTTCCTTTATTCTGCAGCCCATGTTCATAGCGAAGATTTCGTGGACTCTGCCAAAGCATAGCTGTTTATTATGTAGTGTCTCCATTCTCACGCGGACTTTACTGCACTCCTGCACTCTGACTGTCCATGCCACCAGCAGGTCTCCCTTTCACAGCCACAATATGCTGGTGTATTTTTTCCCGATAGTGGCTAAGCTCAGGCAAACCAAATCTATTTCATCCCCTCTCCCTTACTCATATGTGCAGCACATGCAGATAAATTGTCCCGGGCAAGTATTTACATTCGGTTTAGGCTGCGAGAATCTGTGGCTGATGACAAATATCCAGCAGTGGGGATAGCTCTGGCTTATCCCTATGGCCTGTGTAACCGCTATGCTAGGCGGAGGCACGTCAGCCAGCACAGCAAGTAGGGATAGATTGCTGGTTGCTGTTGATTATTATTTCAGTGTGATGTAGTGAGGGATCTTCCACAGAGGGATGACTTTATGAACTCCCTTGTAATGTCTGCACCGGGGGTGAGGGTGTTGCCATACATCCCAGCCCCATTCCCCACAGCACTGGGTTACAGGGAGTTTACTTTGGTTACAAGGGCTGGGTGAGGCTGGTGTCTCTGGCAGACCTATGGGGACGTCAACTGAGGAGGTCATTGCTGGGTCTTTGCCTGCTTTGAGGAAGCCTCTCAATTCCTCCGGGGTGGGGTACCTGCACAGGGAGGGGTAGCAGCACCAGGGACAGACCAGCGCACCTTTGTTTGCATTGCGAGGTGAAGAGGCAATGTCGTAGCACAATGAGCTTGCCCTTATGAAGGTGGCAAGCTTGCTACCGAGTGGGCAGGCTGCCTCCACTGCACACTCAGGCCTTGCTGGCCCAGAGAGCAAGAGAAGTGGGGGTGTCAGTGCAGAGTGAAAGCACTCAGCTCCTGCCAGTCTGGGGAGGGAAAGTGCCGTGCAAAGCCTGCTGGCTTTGGCTTGCTTGAGTTTCAGGACCTCTGCATTTCAGCTTCTGGTTTTGTGTCTTTCTGCACCTAAAACCTCAAACTGATATGCCAAATGAAACCACATGTGCCTAATGGGACTAGCTAGTCTGTGGGAACTGAAGAAACTCTCCCAGAGAACCCTTTCCTCGGGGACCAGGCCACCCGACATTAGCCAATGCACTGCCTATTTATGTGTGTTCTTCCAAGGGATGGTAGAACTTAGTCAGATAAAATAAAATCTGACCCAAACTTTCATCTAAAACCACAGCCTGACTCTCCACCTACAACACAATCTGAACTTTATACAAGGTTCAAAAAAGCTTTAAAAAGGGGTTTTCTTCCACTACGTCACAGGCAGTTCTGTGTTCCTGACTGAACTGGAGATTTCCAGCTGAATTTTGCAAGCCCAGCTGGCTTTGATGAACCACCAGACTTTTGGAAGCTTAGCTAAAGTAGTGGTGATTGAAAAATGGAGAGGCTGTGGTGCACCATGAGGGATGCCATCCCCCTGGGAAGCTGGGCCCTTAGGAGCAAATGGGAGCATGAAGGACTGGAACTACAACTCCCACGAGGCACTGCGGCAGCTCATGTAAATGCAGAGATTAATATTAACCTGACCCAAAATGAAACATTTCAGTTTTCCTGATGGAAAAGTCCACCAAAACTTATCTTGTGCTGTGGAAACTGTTGACAAAAAGTCATTTTTCAGTAATGTTTCATTTGAAATTTTTTAACCAGCCCTAAACCAAACCTCTGACTCTTCTGAGGTTTGGCTTTCTCTGTTTTTTGTACTATCTGCATTTAGCTGGTACTAACTAGTTTACACTTAGGCCTGGTTCTCCAGGTAAAGGCCCTTTCCAGAGGAGCATGATGGACATATTTGCATGTTTGCAAATAAAATTAGCCAACATAGGGCAATTCAGGTCCCAGGCAATGTTGGAGACAAACGGTCGCTGCATGTATCACTGCCTAGTGAGACACCCAATGGCATTCTAGAGATCTCAGCAAATGACAATGTTCTTCTGTTCTGTACTTAACCTGTAGGTTTGGGTGTCTGCTAGGCATTTGCTGACCATATTGACAGTTATTATTATTCCTATTGACAAAAGGAAGAAATTATGTAGGTTGGGAGATAACATGAGAAAGATTGGGTAGCCTGTTAGGTCACAGCTCATGAAAAGGAAGATCGAGAGGTGACTTGATTACTTTGTACAAATACCTTCACAGAGAAAAGAGCAGGTAATAAAGAGCTCTCTAATCTAGCACAGAAAGGTATAATAAGAACCAATGGCTGGAGGTTAAAGCTAGGCAAAGACAAATGAAAAATAAGATTACAAAAGGGTGATTAACCATTGGAACAAACTCCTAAGGAAAGTGGTGGATTCTCCACCTCCTGGTGTCTTCACATGCCGACCGGATGCCTTTCAGGAAAATATGCTTTAGTCACACACAAGTTATTGGGCTCAACACAGGGGAAACAGTGAAATTCTCTAGCCTGTGTTGTAGCCTGATGATCTCATGGTTCCTTTTGGACATAAAATTTATGAAAATATATGATGTATAAACTAGCATTGGGAGACCCAGTCCTGATATTACAAACTCCCTGAAATAGCTCATGACCAAGGTATAGATGGGAGCCAACCATCTTCAAATCCTTCAAGGCTGAAGCATGAATCCAGTCTCATCTACACTTCAAGATGAACCATGCTTTTAGTGATGTGCCAGGGGACTGCTCTGGTGTAGCCATGTCCCCCAACATGGCTCTTGCAAAAGGCCCATCTAGGCCTCAGTTCCTTCACATTTATCTTTATTCAATATGCCACCATTATTCCACCCTCCCTGCATGCTATTGTAAGAGGAAATGGCATGGCTGTTTTTCGGTCAGATCAAACCTTTCCCAACAGGCATCATAAAGCACAGCAGGCTAACTACTGTAATTGCCAGTTAGTCCTGGCTGATGGCCAGCTGAACATAGTGCCAGAGTATTCAGTGACTGGGCATTCAGGAATAGGATGGAAGACAATAGTTTCTAATAAATCCGGTCTTCTCATGAAATTAGAGCCCGTATTAGCTGCACTTCCAATGGCCGGCCTGATTAACAGGCCGTGGTTTCTGCAAACAGGTGCATCGGAAGGGAAAGGAATAAATGGGCACAAGAGTGTGTGTGTGTGTGTGTGTGTGTCTGCAGCAGTATGCAATAGGATGATGATTATGGAGCTGCAGGCCCAACAAAAAGCCCACAAAGCTGGCACCACCTGACACTTCATAGGGATCATTCCACAGCAAGGATAAGGAGGCAGGAAAATGAAACGTTATGGTTCATGGTTCCCCCTCTTCTCCGGGCTCAGAAAGGAAGGGTGGCAGGTAGGGGAGGGAAGAAGGTTCTTTGTTCCCACGTTTTGTATCTGAGCTGGACATAGATGGAGACGTGTATCCTGGCGCAAACCTCCCCCCACCACAAACAATGCAGAAGTTTGCTCTAAGTGCAGGGGTGTATTGTGTACCAGAAATGGAGCTGTGGGGAGTGAAGATCCTTTGGCAGTTTGAACATACAGAAGAGAGAAGCAAGAAGAGAAGGGGAGGAGATAAAGGAGGCGGAGAGGGTGAGAGAACCAGAAACAAAGCTTGTGGAAGCTATTGGTGTGTGGGTGGAGGGAGGGGACCATTTGGTATGTTGAGGGAGCTAACAATAGTGTGAGCAGTGTGTGGGCGGGGGAGGGGACTCTCCTGGGAAGGGTAGGCTGGCTGGCACCAAGGTGCTTTCATCCAAGGTAAGGCTGAGGCCAGGCAGACAGAAGTGAACGGGGTTTGCAGAATGGTGTGCATGAGAGAGAGGAAGGTAAAATGCAGAACTGGCCCCCAGCAGCAACAGTTCCTCCCCACAGGGCTATGGAGTCCCCTCCAGGGGTTCTCTGAGGTACCTCCAAACGTTCTATGAGTGGTGAGTGTGTATGTGCCATGCGAACCTTTATGCCCCTTAGTCTCCTGCTGCTGACGGGCAGCCTGAGCTGCTTGCTTCTTTTAGCCTCCGCTGTTGGTTTCTGCTTCCAAGGTCCTTTGCAGGGAAAAGGGCTAGAAAGTTTTCTTTTCAGGGAGAGCGGAGATTCACCTGCCCCTGCGTTAGGAGAGGGGGCTATGATGGGCCTGAAAGGCTGGCTGTGGCAGAGCACAGGGGAGTGGGCCTGAGGCTTGGAGACATTGGCAACAAAACACTTCAGTGCTTTCCCCTCACAAAAAGTGTAAACCCCGCCCCCGCCCCAGTCCTCTTACTGTAGTTTCAGCTGTATAAAGAAAAAAATTGCAAGAAAAGAAAACCCAGAACGTGCTGAATGCATGGATCCTATTTTTGTCCTAGATGAGAGCCTCGTTAGTTGCACTTGCACTACTTGTGAATGTATCTGTTGTGCAGGCAAAACCCTACCAGCAGAAATCCCCCCACACCAACCGGTGGCTGTGTTCCTAGCAGGGCAGATATAGCACCCCTTTTAGCAGGTGAGCCCGGCTAAGGAGATAGTTGGAGTATTTGGGTTGAAGTCTCATAGCCGGTTGGTGTTAATGGATTTCAGTGGCTGGGAATATCCTGAAAGATAATCTCAGTGCTGCTCCTAGTGTTAAGAAAGTTTTTTATTTCACGGGGCAGAGCTGCTGCTTTGGGATTGGAGGGGGCTAGTTCAAGCCCCAGCAGGCCTCACAGCATCAGAGAATGAAACAAAATACAGAACAGAAACACAGAAAGCCTTTTCTGCCCTGCTATTCTAGGCAGAGAGGGTACTTTGCTCCCCAATAGGGATAGGTTGGTTGCAAGTCAGGAGTAGAACAGCGACTGCTCAGAAAAAATAAAATGGAGCCGCACTGTAATTTTTTAGGCTGAAATTTGATAATTAAGTAAATACCACAAGTCTTTGTCTTGGGCAAGGAGCATGAGGTAAACAGGAAGGAATGGGATTAAGATGTCTCTGTTCTAAAGGAAGGTGTCGAGCAGAGAGCTCTGACACCTTCCCTTTGCAGAACGGAGAGGCCCAGATGTGGGTTTGCATTGCTTTGCTGCATTGTTCAATGCTGTAGGGCAAATAAAAGCAAAGGGAAAAGAAAAACAGGCTATAAAATACTCTGCAAAGCTCACAGTTCTCGCAACTGCCGCTTGACAGCTCTGGGGAATGGCAGGGGATGGGCTGAGCTTTTGATGTTCTCTTCTTAGTTTCCTTTTGTACTGGCCCTTGTTAAAAATAGCCACCATGTTGACATTAGATTGCATATGGCAGAAAGATCTGGCATCTCCTGGCAGGTTCAATCATGGCGTAACTGTCAACAGAGAGGACTGCTTGGTATTTAACTAACAATGTCAGGTTGGCCCAATCCCTGCAGCAGGCTGAGAACGGCTGGTGTGAAGGAGCGAGAGGTTGCATTGTAATGTTGTGATCTAGACACACAGTAAATGGTGAGGCTACAGAATCCAAACCTTTCTAGAAATGTTAAAGGGGAAGGTTTGATAGAACTATTTCAGATCCTTAGAATTCACACAAACTGAGCATCTCCTAACTGTACAGCAAGTGTGTGTGGTGGGAAAGGAGAGTTTGCCTCTGACGCTTTAAAAGTGGGGCAGAGACTGGGGAGAGGGGAGGCATGTCATAGGACTGTGCTGAACAATTACATACTGGTGAACCGGACTCCACAGGCTCAGGAGATGTCTGGCTGGCTGCAGGATGTTCTCTATTTAACACTAGTTAATGCAGTGCCACTTCAAGAGCAAATCAGAGGGTAGACGATAACAGTTCGCATGTGTATGTGAAGCTGACAGTCACAAACGTTTCTGACTGCAAAGGGCAGAAGCCTATCAAAGGCAGGCACCACCATTTTAACTAGACAGGTGCCTCGCTCCCACAGCTCAAATCTGCATCCAAAATTCAAGCACATTTTGATCCAGGCTCTTCCTTCTGGCCCATCTGACTGACTATAAGAGGGGAGGGCCAAGGGGTTCCACTTCCTGCGCTGTTATCCCATCGTGAGGGTGTAATCTCAGAAGGTTGGGATAACCCCTCCAAAGCTGACGTGCTTCCCCAAACTCTCCATGCCCCAGGAGTCTCCAGTACTCAGTTGTAAATCTCTCAGGGTATGTCTACACTGCAGTTATAAACCTGTAGCTGGCCCGTGCCAGCTGACTCAGGCTCATGCGGCTTGGGCTAAGGGGCTATTTAATTGTGGTGCAGATGTTCAGGGTTGTTCTGTAGCCCGGGATCTAGGACCCTGCAAGGTGAGAGTGTCACAGCTCATCCCAAACACCTACACTGCAGTTAAACAGCCCCGTAGCCTGAGCCCCAGAAGCCTGAGTCAGCTGGCACCAACCAGCCGTGAGATTTTAATTGCAGGGTAGACATACCCTCAGGAGCTGGTTTCTTCAGTGACCTGCTACCCTTAAGGCTGGGAAAGCAGCCCTTCCCATGGTATTTTGGCACTTCCACTCCCAGTCTCAGGTGCAAGGACAAGATCATGAATGTAACAAATTACTGTCTTTTTTAATTTAACATGCACGTTGCATTGAGGGCCAACCAGGCTGGGTCCCATTGTTCAAGCTGCTGTATAAACATATGGTTAACATCATTCCCAGCCCCAAGGGGCTTGCAATCTAGGCTGTGTAAGTCTGGAGCAACATCACTGACTTGTTTTCACCAGTGTCTGAAAGAAAAATCTGGTCCCTTTGCATATTTGTAGGGAGTTTCAGATTGATTCTTGTTCATAGAAACCAGATTGAATTGCTAATGTCCAGCTTCCTCCTCCTCCTTAGCCTCTGTGGTAATGGCCAGTAGGCTACATTTGGCCCATGGCATACTGAGATCCAGTTTCCCCGTGATCAGGGGTTGAGTCTGTCAGTAGGAATCAAGGGGCTGGGATATAGCTCTGCATTGGTTCATGAGACTCATGTACCACAAGTGGCAACTTTTCTGCTTTTTGCCTCTTTTCCCACAGCTTGTAACTGCAACCTTCATGCCCGGAGATGCCGCTTTAACATGGAGCTCTACAAGCTTTCAGGCCGCAAGAGCGGAGGGGTCTGCCTTAACTGCCGGCACAACACGGCGGGCCGCCATTGCCACTACTGCAAAGAGGGCTACTACCGGGACATGACCAAGCCGATCACCCACAGGAAAGCATGCAAAGGTACGCAGGGAAGGAGTGCCTGAGGCGATGGCTGGGATACTGAACGGACTGTTCCCCCCACCCTTCCCTTCCTGTCTGTGTCTGTTGTTAGCCTATTCCCACTCTACCCTCTCAAAGGCTAAACCACAAAAATGCCTCTTCTTTCACCCCCTCACTCCTTTCTCTCCACCTCACCTTATTCCCCACAGCCATACTCACCAGACCTGCCAAGCCCTGGCTATTTAGAAAGAGAGCTTGAAGGTAGCTTTTAACAGCATCTCTGCTCTGAGGATGAAAGATTTTGCAATGTCTATTTCAAGAAGATGTTTTGGGTCATATTTTTAAAGCGATCTTAACCAAACACCAAGCTGTGCCTGCCAGGTAGATGGTACAAAGCCACAACTACCTGATGTGCATGGACACAAATTTGACTTGTGCAGATTTAGAGGCTGTTTCTGACAAATGTGACCCGCTCAAATCTCACTCATTAGGGGGGAAAAAGGTCTTTTATTGCACCTGTCATAGCTTAAGAGAGAGAGACACACACACACTCACATATTCAGTGGGTTTGAGCGGCTATTCACAACACGTGTGACCAGGCAAGCAAAAACAAACAATGAAATGGAAAAGAAAACGCAGCCAAAGGAGAAGAAAAACAAAGGTGTTCACGGATTGCTACGGTTATTCAGATCAGCAAAGGGATCTCTGACATTAAAAACCAAAGCTCTGGTCCCCCGCCTCCCACACCTTCTCACAGGTGTGCATACCAGCAAACAGTGGGCTCCATTCAACAGGCTTAGCATCAGGGAGGACAAAGGTCATGTCTCTTACGAATCCATATATCTGGCGTACACACAACATAGGTCGCAAGCATTAGGGAGAGAAAGGAAAAGAGAACATTTAATCCATGTACCAACAGCTTTGTTCCTCTGGACAAAATAATAATAAAAAGGGAGGCAGAGGGATCTATTACAGCTCAGCGGACCAGGCAATAATCATTTAATTTTTCTGATGTGATGTTTTAATTTTCCCCTTCGTTGGAAATGATTTGGGCTCGAGCCAGAACTCTAGGGGTTCCTTGAGAGCATAGGAGGATCTGTTGGGTTAGCCCCTAAATTCTAGTACTCTGGAATTCCAGACATTGTGTCGTCATTCGATCTGGGCCTGCTCAAATGCCCTTTAATTGATTTTTCAAACCATTTTTATTTGGCGATATTGAGACAGGCACCTGCTGCAGAATGCGAAGGCAGCTGTCCTTTTGTGTACATATGAGCAGAGGCAATGGGTGGGGGTGACTTAGGTTACAGTGAGGAACAGTTAGTCTTGGGGAGATGCTCCCTTAAGAGTTCATGGTAAAAGGAGGCAGGGAGTGGGTGGAGAATGGACATGTCTGAGGATACATGGGCTTAGGTGGGATTCTGACCCTGCACATGAGGTGCTTAGCAATGCTGTCTACTCTTTAGGCTGTGTGCCTTGTATTAGCCAGGTGTAGGTGGTGGCTACACATTAGCACTCCCACTATCGTTGGGTTGGGGTCCCCAGCACCCCAAGTCCTGCTCAGCCCTTTCTAAATTGTTTGTATACAGGGTAAGGAAGGATCAAACCATGAAAATCAGGCCTGGTTTCAACTCTCAGCCAAGCTGGTGGGAGGAAGATGAATTGCATGCCTGAGATGCCCTGTTCAGAAAACAAAGACACCCAACTGGCAATAGGTAGTTTGTAGGGCTGGCTTGAAAATGAATTTCTTTTCTACAGGAAAATTTTGTCTTTTCATGTGTGATAGACCCAGGCCAGTTGGGTACAGCAGAATAGCAGAAGGCAGATATAATGGCCACTGGATTAACAGTTTTCTGTTCCCTGACTGACCAGAGCAGGGGCTGCTCCAGGCTAATGAGAACACCTAATTAACCTGCAAAGAGTCAGGTGAGGCCATTAAGTTAATGTGACCACCTGACTCTAATTAAGGCCCTGCTAATACTATAAAAAGGGCTCACTCCAGTCAGGCAGAGGAGAGCCAGGGAGTCAGAGGAGAGGAAGTGCGGCTGAAGGGCTGGTTACTGAAGACACCCTCAAACCATTGTTAAGGGAGCCCTAAGGTAAGAGTGAAGAAGGGAGAAGCAGGAGATCTGTGAGGAAGTGGCCCAGGGAAATGTAGCAACTCTGGCAGTGAAAGGTTGGCTGCCAACAGCTGCTACCATTAGGGTCCCTGGGCCGGAACCCGGAGTAGAGGGTGGGCCCGGGTTCCCCCCAACCCACCCCTACAGGAACATCTCCTGGAAGGGGAAGTCAGGTCCCTGTCAGGACAGGAGGCTCAACAGAGACTGTGGGAGTTCTCTCACCAACCTCCTTGCTGGCCTATGATGAAAAGGGCTCAGCAGACTGTAACCCTGGCCCTAGAGAGAGAAGGGCTACGTGGAGGGTCACAGTGAGCCACTGAGGCTAGCATAAACCGCCTAGAAGCGCAGGACCCACGGGAGCAAGGTCAGAGCTCTGCCACACATGGAAAAAATTGAAAAATGGTGACTGAAAACTGAAAATGTTTGGCCAAAATGGCAAGTTTTGACTGAAAAGTCTTGGGTTTTCATTTTTTCAATTAAAACTCCAAATTTTCTATGGAAAACAGACCTTTTTGTTAGGTTGATGGCTTTGTTTACCTTTTATGTAAAATGTACTTTCATTGTCTCTGCCTGATGACCAGGCTGGTTAGACTACCAAACACACATCTCTTTGTCTAGAGCAGACTGGGCTTATGCATTGCTTGCCAAATACATTTTAAGAACATAATTCTAGCCCATATCCATAATTCCTCGTACACACCCCATACATACATCATGAAGTAATATTAATAATCAGTGAGTTATTAGTTTTCCAGTGATGTATTACATTCCACTTTGAGTATATATCATGACAACAGTGTGTTAGGTGCAGTGAGTATATCAGTCCTAACAAGAGTTGCTAACACAGAACAGTGAACCACCAATGGGCCTCTGTGTCACACTCTCTTCACCCCTCATTCTTCCACACACCCTAAATACCTGCTTCTAGTAGGATTCAGATATTGACCCATCAGCCTGGCCTGGTCACTTTCAAGCTACTCCAATTGTCCCTCTAATTTTCCTGAAATAGACATAATCCTCTTTAATCCTTGGTACGCTGGAGCAGCTGGCTATGGGATTTTTACCAAAAGAGTGGTGTTTGGGGTGACACCTCCCTGCTTACTATGGAAAACCTGACAGTCATTCAATACCCTGCAATAGGCAGCAGTCAAGTCCTGCAAATTTGGTGTTTACACTATGATAGCTGGTGACATGGCCTTACTCCTGAAATGCCCAGTGATTTGCTCACATGCTTCTGATTATGTCACAACGATGATTCTGCTCCTGTTTGTTTACTCTTGGGAGCATTCCACTGGTATCCGCTAATGCTAACGCCGCTGCAAACTCCATGTCTAATTTACTTTTATTTTCAACACAGGCTTGTCTTTTTTGTCAGTTACTGGATCTCAAAGGAATGCAAGCTTGTCCCTGGAAGCCGGGATTGTTGCCTTTTTAACTTGTTCTTTTTTTTTCAGGTGGAACATAAAACTTTTTTTATTGCCTCTGGAAGAAACCGGATAAAAATTTCCAAAGTACCTAAATCCCAATGGAACATAGGTTCCTAAGTGTCTTAGCTGCTTTCCCCCATGGTGGATATTATGCCCAATGCTCAATCCAAAGCACTAAAGCTTTAGCGAGTGGAAAGGAACTATTTTGGCTTGGCTTTACCAGGGCCAAGTCTCCTGGCTGCATGTGATGGAAGCAGAATGCACAAGGGGGTTTCCCCAGTGCTCCAAATCCAGCTGTCACAATGTAAGGGTCTAAATCCAATGCTGCTTCCAGTGAAGTCCGTGGACATTTTGCCATTGACTTTGGTGATAGCAGGATTGGATTCCATGATGCAGGGAATGGGCTGCTCTTGTGACCCCAGCTGCGTGGAAGGAAAGACTTTTGAGGTAGCATCAGCTCAGGATCACTTCACTACAGTCAGCCAAATGGCAGTTTACACCAATGCTCCTCCCCATCCTCCAAGCTCTGGAGTCCCTTAAATTTGGCCCAAATCAATAGGCTGCCTCCATAGTGCCTTTCAGCAATGGACAGAGTCCAGAGTCCCCAAAGCTCACTGATGGAGCAGTTTTCCATTACCACTGATGTACCACTGATGCCTGTCAAGCCAGCA
The DNA here is from genome assembly GCF_016161935.1 of Mauremys reevesii. NCBI lineage: Eukaryota > Metazoa > Chordata > Testudines > Geoemydidae > Mauremys > Mauremys reevesii. Next base: position 22,963,668 of record NC_052637.1, read on the forward strand.
TCTTCCACAGGCACAAAAGGTGCAATTCATCCCTGTAAAAAGAGACACTACAATTCCCATGCAACACCCCCATGGTGGTACATACGCCAGATGCTATCTCTTGGCATAAAAATGCAGTTCTACCTGAGGGAGGCAGTACGGTCTTGTGGTTAAAGCCCATAGTTAAGCTTAAGGAGATCCTAGTTCTAGTTCTGCCAGTGACTCGGTGTCTTTTTGGACAGTGACTTAATCCCTCTATGCCTCAGTTTCCCCATGAGAATAATGCTTACCCACCTTTGTAAAACACTTTGCAATCCTAATTAATTCTACCAGATTCACTTTGCTATGAATTTATCTTGATGTGGCTTGTTCTTGAATAGCTCCTGCTCTTGAATTAGAGATCAGCAAATCTGAATACTTCTCCCCACCCTCTATAGTTTATAACAAAACCCCGGCTATTGGAGCTAATAGATACAAAGGTACGTAATAAATATGCTAATGATTGATAAGCCCCTGACTCTCCAGCTATTCAGCACAATTTCACAGTAGTTGGAATGGTTTATTGTTGGTATAATCTATTGTCCTATACAAACGCAGATGAAATGAAGTTTCCTGCAGAACGGGGAATTCCTTTGAACCATGGTATTCCTGAGCTCTTTACAATACAGAGGCTTTTCGTTTTCCACTGTTGTTCTTTATGAACTTTGGCTCTATTATAAAATATTTTCTTAAATGGTAAAATAATTGTTAAAAAAGAGCTATCATCTAACAATTTCAGCCATTTCTCCATTGATAACAATATTAATTTATCATCTCACCAAACCATCTGTTGATGGGCTTGGCTCCCCCAGAATCTCATGTGGACTGAATGCATTTAAAATTAAGAAATTAACCACCCTATTGCATCTGCCATCAGCCTTACAAATGACTCACGTTTCATTTCATAGAGCAGATAATGTTTCTCTATAAGACTTGATTCTTTCAACCATTGCAATGCTCCATTCACATTTTACGTTTAACACATTTAATGAAATACCAGTGTCTTGTGAAAATAAAATTGACAGAGAACTGTCAAGCCAGCATGCAGCATACTTAATCATTCTTGCAAGCATATTTTGCCTGGTGTGAACTTATAACACGTGTTTGATAAAGGATCGGTTGGATATGTTTGTATGTAATAATTCAACTTCATTAATTCAACCTAACAGACACATTTTCCTAAATTGCTTTTCCTCATACGTGTGTTATTCCTCTTTCACTCCATACTATAACAGGATTGCATTTCTTGATTTATTTTATATCTAATGGCAAGGTAAAAGAGACTGCTTGGTGAACAAAATTGTGTTCTCTAAAGGGACGCTGTGATATACCCAGTTGGGTCCTCAGAAATGGGTTTGTACAAAATGGGTTTTACCAAAGAGTTTTTAGAAGTGTCTGCATGGCGGATTTAAAAAAAAATAAAACTTTTTTTAAAAAAACCCATCAATAGGTCCCTTGTTGTGTTTTGGTTCCCAACATTGCACATTGGGCAAGTGTATGTGAATCAAATTGTGAATGAGCTGTAAACAGGGAGTCAAAATGACCCAGGTAGTTCTCCTGTCCAGACTAAGTGAAGCTTTTGTTAAAGCGGGGGGGGGGGGGGGGTGTGTGAACAAAGAGCATAATGAAAGTGCATTCTTTTAAAAAAATATTTCAGTTTTAATAATCCACCGTGGTCCTGGAAACCCAGGTAAGGAAATGTGTAGTTTTTTGGGGGCTTGTAAGGATGACTTTTAACCTGAAGTGTCCTGTTAAAGAATTATGCTCTTATGTTCATGATGATTTACTGTACATTTGCTTCCTTCCTGTTATCTTCTTACAAAGAAAGGTTTCAATGGATGCAGAGGCTGCTTCCCAGACCCATGCAACAGCCAGCACATGGCATGAAGGCACATGGAAAACTTTTTTACTAGACTGGCAGCCTGCTCAGCCAGACATTGCAATTTGGCTGCAAACCACATGCAAGGGAACTGGAGCCAGATTGAGAAGGGATATTGCATGAAGTGGCAGAGTTGGGATTATGCCAGGCTCTCCAGGGCAGAGCCTGGAAGCAAAAGGAGCAGCCCTATTACATCTGATGGTGGGTGGTCAGACAAAATGAGAGAAGCAAGTGGGTCAGGAAGGGGCCTTCATGTCTTTCAGGCTTAGAGGTCAGATTGCATGAGTGAGCCCGGTATCTCTTGGCTGATCCAAAGCTCATTGAAATCAATAGGAGTCTTTCTGCTGATTCCAGTGAGCTTTGGATCAGCCCTAAATGAATATGATGCTCCTATATTCTAGCAGCTGAACTAGGACCTGGGGTTCCTTTCTGCATCACTTCAGCTTATCCCAATATGCTTGACACTGTGTGTGAAAAACAGTTGGGCAAAAACCTATACAAATATCTTCTTAAAACATTTGTGTCCCAGCCTCTCCCTGACCTCGGTGGAAGCAGGATCAAGCCTTAAACCATGGAATCAAAATTGGTCTTTCCTCTGAAATAAAGCTCCATGCTTACTTTGATTTACTTCCCCCCGACACACCCACACCTCTCAATGATGTTGCAAGTGAAATTCCACACCTCCAGCCTATGTAAACCCATTCCGTCATAAGCTATTATAAGTAGAGTAGATTCCATTAGCTCTTTTGATTAAATTCAGTCCTGATATTTGCCAGACTATTGGTCCTAATGTAATTATATTGAAACAGAGAACCTGTAGGGTTTTATAGCATTTCCATGAAACAGTTCTGCACTTTGAGGGGAAAGGATTTACATGTTTTTGATGAAAAGATGACAAGTGATATGAACCATGAATGCACTTGTGCTAAAGTTGCCAATGTAAACCTATTGCAGAGGGGTGAGATTTGGCATAGGTAGGAGAAACGGCTAGATCGCCTAATGCAAGATTAAAAATTTCATTAAGAAAACCAATCTTCCCCCTCCAACATGCAATTTCAGCTCAGTATCAACACAGAGTCTCAGCAGAATTGTAAATCTTCACTGAAGGATTATTACCCACCCTGCGTAAAAAGTTTGACCCTATCCTTCCTGAATTTACTGCCTTTCACTCATCCAGGCACAATATGGAAGTTTCCCTTTTGGAGACAGATTGGGCCAACTGTCATGTAGTTTCTGTGATTGCTGTGTGTACTCCCACCTGTGTGTGTGTGCAGAGACCCCAGTTTTGTATCTGCACACACAGTTTGGTATCTGTGCATGTGACGATTTCTCCAGGTTGCACACACGCATGCTGCTAATGGTAATACATCTGCTAATGGACGCACTGGCAGACACTGCAGGTGAAGTGAAAGAGGCCACTTGAAACTTGTTCTCCAGCATGTTATTTATTGCTGAGATAACCACCAGGCCTGGATCCCAGTAACTTTGCTCAGAGCCAGCTTCATGAAGATGGGGACTGTAGGGTCCTTGAGATCAAGAGGGAACCACCTAATGGCAACTAAACGTGCTTGCTTTAAGAAAAGCCGTGTGCTGTCATTTGGTTAAATAACAGAGTGATTCCATCCAACTCCTGCCCGGTATCAGGAAATAGAGTGCAGGCGCTAACACCACCTAAGGGGCCTTTCAGACATTAAAGGGGCAGCGTCTTTGACACTCCTGGGCTCTGAGCAGCCTGGTCGGAAGAGGGAGAGGGCCCCATAGCCCCACCAAATGCCCAGAGCTAGCTCTGCTGTTTCACTTTGGCCCTTTCCTCAGTGGGAGTTTTGCTCATTGGGACCATTCCTGGCTTTGTCGCGGGTCTTCTGAGTAAGCTTGCACACGTCTCTGTGCCTCAGTTTCCCCATTTGTAAAATGGTCATAACAAAGGAGCTCAGTATCGTTGTTGTTGTTGTTATAAAATGACTGGAAATATGAAACGAGGGAGACGGTGAGTATGAATCAGATAACAAGGCAAATAAATTAAAGGAAAGAGAAGAGAAAACAAGACACAGCAGAGGACTCTGTTGGAGGTTATGCTAAGTGTTAAGATTCTGTTCTGATCCTGCACCACTCTTTTGCTTGGGCTATCGGTACAATGCTTTTATTTCACAACTTAAAGGGAGCATCACCCATGTTTTTTTCTTGCTTTCCTCTACAAAGACATTTGCCACTGCCAGAAGTAGGATGCGAGATGTGATGGACCAATGATCCGATGGGAACACCTGTGTTCCTAAGCTCTGTTCCCAACTGTCTCATGTTTTAGAGTCAGATTTACCTGCTTTCCACCCAACTGGGTGCTTAGTGCTGGTTAAACCTCAGAAGAAGACTCAGATCGCAGGGTCAATAAGGAAATGCACACAAGTGACTGGATAGGTATCTTATGCTTATCAAATCATAGGAACATCAGGAGTGACAGACTGAAACACACCAGAGGTCCATCTAATCCAGTGCCCTGTCTTCAACAGTAGCCACTACCAGCTGATTTGGAGGAAGGTTCAAGGAAACCCAGAGTGGACAATTGTGGAATAATATGTCCACCGTTAAAGTCACTCCTAATCCTCATTCAGAGGATGCCCTGAAGCAGGAATGTTTTTTTCCCCCTTCTAGAACACTTGGCCTGCTTTTTATTCAGTAATTTGTTTTGCTTTTTAAATCCTTACTGTTATACCTCTGGATACAGTTGTTAGCCCTATAAATGTCTAGCCCTTTCTTGAATCCTGAGAAGCTCTTGGCCTCGATGATATATTGTGGCAATGAGTTTCCCTGGACAATTGTTCAGTGTGTGATGAAGAATTTCCTTTTATCGATTTTTAATTTGCCGCCTTTCAATGTCATGGAATGTCCCCTTGTTCCAGTACTTTGAGAAATGGTGAATGGAATTGCTGGACCTATCTTCTGTGTGCCACTAAGTATTTTGTATTTCTTATGTCCCCTCTTATATCTCCTCTTTAAAGTAAACAATCCAAGTCTTTGCAATCAATATCTGAGTTTTTTCCATGACTCATCATTCTAATTGCCTCCTGTTTTCTTTCTGAGATGGGGTGACCAGAACAAAGAAGAGTTCCCCAGGTGAGAGCTAACCACTTATTTATATAATGGCATCATAATATTTCTGTATTATGCTCTATCCCATTCCTTATTCATCCAAACATTTTGTTTACTTTTTGGACTGCAGCTTCACACTGAGCGGAGGCTTCCATGTAGATGTTCACACTGATGCCCAGGTCTTTTCCCAGAGTTGTTACATTAACTTAGAGCTAAGTAAGATGGTTCAAATTATTCTTTCAAAGGTGCATCACATCAACCAACATTGAATTCCATCAGATACCATGCTGCCTGCTCACCTAGCTTGGCTACATCCCTCGGGAGTTCCTCACAAACTTCTCCATTCTTAACTAACCTCCATAATTCTGTGTCACCTGCAATCTTTTTGCATCTGGAAAATTAGGCAAGAAATCACCCGTTGCTAGTCATCTGTCTTTTATGATTGCAAGTCACTGACATCAAAATGTTACATCGTGAAACTGAACCTAGAGGCAATACTTGGATATGCTGAAGAAATTGTTTCTATCTTACTGCCAGCTACCTGCACAGCTCTGGTTCTGATGCCTTTCATTGTCAGAACTTTCACCATGCTTTGGCCTCAGCAGGTTGAGGAAGAGGGACAAATTCTGTCCTTAGATGCATGCTTGGAGATCTCATTTCCTTTGGAGGGAGTCACCCTGTGTGTCTGAAGCAGAACTGGGCCCAAAAGAGTCACCCTTCGTTATAAAAGCTCCCTCTTTTTCCTTTCCCTTCCTTCTTGAAGCTGGATCTGAGTCATAGAATCATAGAATATCAGGGTTGGAAGGGACCTCAGGAGGTCATCTAGTCCAACCCCCTGCTCAAAGCAGGACCAATCCCCAGACCGATTTTTACTCCTGATATTAAGTGAAGAGATGAGCCCAGTCCTCAGTGTTTGGATGCGTTTGGATCTGGTGCCTGTTCAGGACAACTTCTGATGAGGACTCCCAAGAACTCTTGTTACTACATTCAACTCAGAGGTGGCTCTAGGAATTTGGCCGCCCCAAGCACGCCGGTCCTGCGGCTCCGGGGGACCTCTTGCAGACGTGTCTGCGGAGGGTCCGCTGGTTCTGCGGCTCCAGTGGAGCATCCGCAGGCATGATTGCGGAAGGTCCGCCGGAGCTGCCTGCCGCCCTGCCGGCAAAATGCCGCCTCAAGTGCGCACTTGGCGCGCTGGGGTCTGGAGCCGGCCCTGATTCAACTGACCCAAAACTTCCCAAGCGTTGCTCTACATCGAGGCTTGGAAGGATTAGATCATTATCAATAAATGTCAGTAAACATTGATTTGAACCATACATATACCAACCAACAAAAACTATTCCCATCGATAATCATCAAAATTTACAGATAAGCAAAGTAAGAAAAATGCTACTTGAGAACTCATTAGCATTTGATTGAGGGATATTTACGTTGCGTATTTTGATATGCGATATTGACACTTTGTGTTGTAACTTTAACTTTTCAAATCTCAGCGTCTACTGCTCTTGTATAATTATTATCTGCCCCCATAATTTCGCATACCTGTGAAAACTTAAATAGATTAAAAAATTAAAAGTGCTTCAAAATAAACATTGCTATTATCCATTGAAATTATACAAAAATAAAAAATTGGATTCTGCCAGGCCTAGCTACACCTTCCCTAAGATTCACCAGGGCATGCGTTTATTTTATCTAATCTAGTTAAATGTTTATACCACCCTCATCACTGCAGTGTCTATGTCTGGGCATTCCAGTTCCATGTGACCAAGTAAGTTATTTAGTTTTTGATAGGGTTACAAACGTCTAGCACTAGGTCATAGTTTTATTTACAAACATTGTCATCAGAAAAACAAATTTGGTGAAGGAGCTGAATTACAGAAGTGCCAGACCATCACATTGAAGGTTTCCTTATACAACAATATAACTCCTATAAGTTTTATATAGTCATTGTCCAAAACATTGCTGCAAGTTCTATTGTGAAATGAACTCTCTCTTTGAGAGAGTTGTGCCACTGGCTAACTATTTGGCCTAGGGCAGGTCACTTCACCTTAGTTCTGTGTCTGTAAAATGGGGATGATCATTTTTATGCCCCTTTAGTAAAGTACTTTGAGAGCCTCAGATGAAAGTACTAAGTATGATTGCGCTTTAAAGTTATTTTTAACCAATTGAGAAGATATTGGTCCCAGTTCAGAAAAACACTTAAAGCCCATACCTGTTCATCACAGCACTTAATATGCATAACTTTAAGTGTATTTACTTTAATGGGACTTAAGCACTTGCTTAAAGTTAAGCAGGTGCTTTTGTGCTATGCTAGCGATGATTTGCTGAATCAGGGGACAGTGAAGTATTTCTGTTGCTTGGCACAGTTACCTAGAGGTTTCTAATACTTTCAAGCCAGATGGGACCCCATGAGAAAACCTCAATCTTGTTCTCCCCTTGGTGCAATTTGTTCTCATTCTAATGAAATATAATCCACCTGTATCATTAGCAAGGAACAAAGGCAAATACTGGAAACCACACGAGGCCCTTTTCTCTTCACAACCAACAGCGACCCACCATCTCCACTCAAGTGCGTGGCTGTGTTGAAAGGTGTGTGTTTGAGATCTGCTCCCCAGGATTGCTAGGAACCATAGACACCATTTCGTATTTTTAATCTTTGTTTAGCTAAAGCTTTCAGTATTTTCTTTCTTCACTGAACACTAATCCTCCCTATCTCTTACCCTGTAGGTGTCCCTGTATCAGTGCTTGTTCTCAGTTCCTGCTCCTCTCTGACTTCCTCCTCTCCCTGACCTCAGTTCAGGACAACATAGTTAAATGCTATTCTGAATTGGAGCCAGTACATTCAGAAAAGCCATGCATATAGGGCGAGCAGAATGGCAGAGACCAGGGCTTTGCAAAAGTCATCTGCCCTTGAAGGAACATGAGTTGGGTGATGTTCTTTGCCACGCACACTGAAGACTGAAGATATCTGCCTCTTGCACCGGTTCCCTACTGCTGCAGAACCTTAAACTCCAGATTCTCCCCAGTTGGCCCTGTAATTCATTACAAAAACAAACACACTTGTCTATGCTTGGGTGATACACCTGCTAATAACATCACAGTGAAGTCACATCAATGCCAGAAATCACTTCAGCTGCAGATGGCTTAAGGCTCCAGGGAACCAGTGATTTCACATATTGCTCCCCCCCAGCCTCCATCCTGGTATAATTTTATTTTCTTTCAACCCTTTTTAACTCTTCAGATGAGGTGGCTCTTTTTGGAACTCTGGCTTTGTCAGATTTCACCCTGTGCAGGCCTGGAGCTCTGAGGTTTTATTTCTTTATGGGGGAGAGGGAGTACAAGGTGATGAGTTAATTTCTAAACCAAGGTATTGCTCCAGAAGACCATGCCATATTTAAAACAGTCTTTCCACAGTGTTCTTCAGTAACACTTCCCTTTCTGGGACATCTTCTCTTGAACATTCAGAAAAATCTGAGACTGTTTTACATCCCTGGTGTCAAATTTAAAACAGATAGAGCTTAGGGGAGGAGGAGGACCAGGAACAAGATGGGGCCTTTGACATCCCTTCAAAAGGCTGAGAAGACATCTGGACATAAACAAGACAGTATCTCACTGGAACAATGTCTGATCTCCGGTGCAGTTCCCAGAATGTTGCTCCAACATGTCCGGTCGACATCCCTAGTGAAATCTCCAAAGTCAGACTGTGCCCAGTTACATCAGAAGTATTCCCAGACCCCCTGCTTTTTGACCATATCTCAGCCTAGCAGCAAGGCACATGTGTTTGAGTGTCCTGCCTGCTGGAGCGCAGAGAGGCTGCTCTTCCACAGATGCTCTCTCTGTAATAGCATCGGCATTTGGCTTTCAGGAATGAGCTTGTTTCATTCAAGAAAATAAAAGCAGCAGGATGCACAACAACAATCACATGACCATAGCTATGGTGGAGAAGAAATCCAGAGGAAGCAGCTTTGCACTGACTAGAAATAACCTTTACTTTGCAGCTAGCCCTGACATTTTTGGGGGGAATGAAGGACCAGGGATGAGTAGCCAGGATTGAGAAACATGGACCTGAACAATTACAGAGCTAACATAAAACTAATATTCTGCATCCAAAGCACCTCCAAAAGGAACAAGGACTGCACTGGAAACTTTAGGGGAAATCCTGGCCCCACTGCAGTCAATGAGAGATTTGCAATTGACTTGTAAGAAGAGATTTTCAATGTTGCCTAAGGGCTTTAGGAGCACACATCTCTGACTTTATATGGGCCTTGTGCTCCTCATTCCCCGAGCACCTTCAAAAATCTCCTCCATAATCATGAAAATAAAGGGAAATCTATTTTAAATATTGTGACAGGGTCAAGCCAGATGACTACAGGAGAGTGTTAGAAGGAAGATATATTAGTCCCAGATTAAGTAGATCCCTTTTCCCTGGGTAAGGTAACAGGGGCAGTTCTAGAACAAGCAGGAACTTGCTGGAACCAACTAAGGCGGGCAGGCTAATTAGGACACCTGGAGCCAATTAAGAAGAAACTGCTAGAATCACTTAGCACAGGCTGGCTAATCAGGGTACCTGAGTTAAAAAGGACCTCACGTGAGTTTGTAGTGTGCATGCAAGGAGCACGAGGTACTAGGAGCTGAGTGGGAAGGCATATTGCTGGAGGACTGAGGAGTACAAGCATTATCAGACACCAGGAGAAAGGTCCTGAGGTGAGGATAACGAAGGTGTTGGGAGGAGGTCATGGGGAAGTAGCCCAGGGAGTTGTAGCTGTTGTGCAGCTGTACCAGGAGGCACTCTAGACAGCTGTAGTCCACAGGGCCCTGGGCTGGAACCTGGAGTAGAGGATGGGCCTAGGTTCCCCCCAAAACTCCCAACTCCTGATCAGACACAGGAGGAATTGACCTGGACTGTGGCTTCTACCAGAGGGGAAGGTGTCTGGGCTGTTTCCTGACCCACATGGTGAATCTCTGAGGTGAAATCTGCCAATAAGTGCAGGACCCACCAAGGTAGAGGAGGAACTTTGTCACAGTATATAATTAAAATATGTATTTAAATACATATTTTTAAAGTTGGGCTCTCAAATCTGTATTTAGGCTTGTAAATAAAAGTGACTTGATTTTTTTTTTAAAGCATGTTTGGCACATGCAGATCCAACAGACTGCGATAGGCATTGTGGGTTCTTGGCACTTCAGAAACTCAGGCCATTCTTAATTTGGTGCTCAAATAGATTTAGGAGCCAAACTTCTGGCACCCAGGTTTGAAAGTTGTGGCCTTTATATTTAATTCTTTCATCAAGAACACATTACAAAATGAAATGTTAAAGGCAAGTTCTGGCCCAGATTTTCAGAAATGACTAGTGATTTAGGTGTAGACATTGGAGGACCAACTTGAAACACCATAAAGGAGACCAGATTTTCACAAAATGCTGAGCACCTGCCTCTGAAAATCAGTTCTCCCTCAGGTTTCAAGTTGGGCACCCCAAATCACTAGTCACTTTTGAAAACCTGGCACTTCATGCATATCTAGGAAAAAGGGAAAGAAAAAAAAAAAAGTAGAGCTAGGTGAGAAATAGTTTTCCTGTCCCATGAAACACTGAGATATTGAAAAAATTTCCTATTCCAAATCAGGATGAAAAGTTGAAATCCTCAAATATTTGCAAACAAACAAAAAAAAAGGTTCAGGCCAATCAAAACCTTTCATCATTTTGATTTTTGACCATTCATTTTTTTTACTATAACTATTTTAAATTTTAAACTAGAAAACCAGAATTTTTTGTTGTGCATTTGTTGAAACAAAACGTTTTGAGAAATTTGAAACTATTGCCAAAATGTTCGTGAGCTGAAAAATTGGTCCAAACTGACCCTTGTCCATGAACTGTTTTGGTTTCAACAATCCGTCATTTTCTCATGAAAAATGTTTTGTCAGAAAATTCCCAACAAGCTCTAAAAATGACTTAAGTAGTGGGTCTGATCAGAACATTTCTGCAGGCCTGCTTCCCTTTCTCTCCAGTATTGCAGGAACTCCCTGCTCTCCACAGTCTGCCTTGTGCTATTGCCAGAGTTTTCTCATCCTCTGTGCTTAGCAAGTACGCTTTGATCGATAAGCCAAAGAGAGTGAAGAGCTGTGTAAGTAACAGCTGCATAATAGCAGCAACAGAATGGAAGCACTTAGGTCATGTCTACACTACAGCGGTACAGGTAAGTTGCTGCAGCTGTGCCACTGTAGCAAGATTGGGCATGTCTTCATTACCACATTGCATTGGTGCTGCCGCAACAGTGTAGCGCATGTGGTCAAGACGCACTGTAACTACTCCACCTCAACGAGAGGCCAAAGCTATGTTGGCAGGAGAGCGTCTTCCACTGACATAGTGCAGTGAAGAAACTGCTTTAAGTTGGTGTAACTTACGTCACTCAGGGGTGTGAAAATACCACCCCCCAAGCAACGTAAGTTACATTGACTTTAGCGGTAATATAGATAAGCCCTTAGTATAGATGCTCCATAGATCGACGGAAGATTTTTTTTCCATCTATTTAGGTATTCCATGTCTCCGAGAGGTGGCAGCTGGGTTGATGGAAAAATTCTTCTGTTGACCTAGCATAATCTGCCCTTGCTGGAAACCCTAAGGGACGGCTGTCTGCTTTCCCTAAGTGTGAATCAACCTGGTGGTGCAAGAGTCCAGCTAGGGTATTATAGATGATATCTCTTTGCACCATCTCGGATGTGGCTAATGTTCAAAGTGAAACTGTGTGGGTGTCTGATGTGGGTGAAATGTCTCTGAATCTCCAAACAATGTGACACTTTCCTGTTCTGGGATTTTACTGCAAACCTAAAAGCCAAAAGCAATTCACCAAATCATTCTCCGAGGTTCAGAATCTTCTGGAAAATGGGTGGCTGAATTTTGAGGCTGGGGTCAAGTTTCAGATGAACATCTACCTTATTATGGCTTTTGGTGGAAATCATGCAGATCTCAGTGGTTTCATGGACCTTCAGTCCCAAGCCAGGTGAATTTAGTAGAATCAGGCTTTACTGGTATGTGAGTTACTAAATATAATATACCAGATGGATTCTTCTGTCTTTCCAGATAAAGCTCATGGGAAACCAGACTTTCTGTTCCATGGGGTAGTCTGACATTTCAAAATTTGTTTTCATTCTGAATCAGAACAAAAAGTCAATTTCAAAATTTCCCACAAAACAAACATCTAGAAAAATTGACTTCAACGGTACTTAAGCATATGCTTAACTTTACATATGTGCTTAAGTGGTTTCCTGAAAAGGGATACTTTCCTGAATTGGGTCCTTACTCACTAACCACTGCAAAGGAATAGATATTTCTCTGGGCTTAGTTCAGTATTTATATTGACATTTTACTGCTCACCACAAAGCACAGCACGCTCACTCAAAACCCTGGGTTTTAAGTCTGAAAGCTATGACGTTATCATTGCAGATATGGTGCAACATGAAGAAATCCAAACACTTACCAGGAAATTAAGTTGTCTTTTATCCAATGAAATGGGCTTTGTATTGGTCTTAGCACATTGCAAAGGAACAAGTTCCTTTAAAACAGGAAGATGCAATTCTCAAAAAATGTGAAGTCCTTTCAGTCTCCCACCCCTGGGTGAACTGGATACCATCTCAAAAATGTCACACTTGACAAGAGATAATCCTGGAAATTTGTCCTTCTGTTATCTTTCAACACATATGCGTTTGGAGATTAGCGGCTGAGAATACCTGTGACAAAAATTCAGGGATGGAAAAATATTTGCATTTTTGTAGTGGCTGCTTGGTGACCTGACACAAGCCAGACAGATCCTAACAAGTTCTAAAACTTTTCAAGGGAATAGCTCTCTTTCTTTCTCACTCTCTCATTCACAGCCCTGAGGTTTTGCTTTGAGGTTTTTTATTCGAAAGCCTGAAAACTCCATTCTAATCTCAGCTGAAGCATAAAAACAAAACAGTGCCTATACTCAGTCAGACCAGTGGTCTGTCTAAATACAGAATCATGTCTATAGCAGTGGCCAGTATTGGATCAGAGGAAGATACAAACCTCCTGTTTCAGGACACAAGCCAACTACTAATTGCCTGGAGACTGGAAGAAATTTCCCCCATGGGCATGGGTTATTGCAAAATTGTCTGTTGTGAGGTTTTATATGTCCCAAGTATATATTTTAATCTTAGCTAGTGCAACTGCAGATGTTCTTAATCTAATCCTGCTGTTGGGCCTTTGCCATAATGTCTTGTAGCAGTGAGTTTCACAAGTTAATTATGTGCAGCGCAAAAGAAGCATTTTGTTTTATTTAAAATATGTTGCCTTTTAATTTCATTGAATGCCCCTTATTCTTGGATTTTGATTGACCTTCCATGTTCTGTATATTATTTGGCATTCCTCAATAGTGTTTTTATTCATCTTCTCACTAAACAATCCTAATCTTTTCAGTCTCTCCTTGTGTGGAAGCCTTTCTATGCCTTTTATTGATTTAGTTGGCTGCCTCTATTCCTGTGGGTTTTTTTTTTTAAGATGAACACAGTATTCCAGGTAGGACGTTCCATTGATTTATATGATAGCATGATATTATATTCATTGTTATTCACTGTCCCTTTTGTAATACTACCTAATATTTTGTTTGCTTTTCTGACCTCTGCTATGCATCAGCCAGATGTTTTTCACTGAACAGTCCTCAGTGACTCCTAGATCTTTTTCCTGTGTGGTTATGCTTAATTTAGAACCCTTCAGTATGTGTGAATAGTTCAGTGTTCTTCCCAATAATGCATTTGCTTTCTCATTGAGTTTCATCTGTCATTATGTTGCACATTCACCTAGCTTGGTGATTAGGCCTCTTGGAGGTTCTTCACAGGCATCTCTAGTCTTGACTGACCAAAATAAATTTGAGTCATAGGCAACTTTGCGATCTCCCTTCTCACCCAGCTCACTAATAAATACAATACAAGCACCACAAGACCTTGTAGACTGAAGCACCTCATTGTTAATTTCTTTCCATGTTGAAAAGTGACCATGCAGTCCTACTGTTTTCTGTCTCTTAGCCAGTTTCTAAACTATCACAGAACTTTATTCCTCACTCAATGACTCTTTGGTGTCCTTAGTAGATATTTAATAATAATAACAGCAGACTCTTGTGAGGGACTTTGTCAAAGACTGTTTGAAATCCCAAATAAATAATCTTGACTAGTTCTCCTTTTCCCACTATTTTGTTGACTCCCTCAAGGAATTCAAATAGATTGGAGGGGTATGGTTCTCCTTTATCAAAGTCACTCTGGTTTGTCCCTGTCATGTGATGCTCATCTTGGTGTCACACAATTCTATTTTTAACAGTTGTTTTAAGCAGTTTACCAGTACAGATGTAAGACCAACCGCTCTGTAGTTTCCAGCATCACCTCTGCTGAGTTTTTGAAAGATATGGATAGCATCAGGTACACTCATGTCCTGCGCCATATCAGATTTTAATGAGAGATTGCATCTTTTATCTAGCAGCTCAGCCACTTCATTCTTAAATTCATTCTGCTTCTTGGACATACGCCATCCAGTCCTGACGACTTGTTACTGTTTAAATTATCCATTTGTTTCCACATCTTGTTTTTTTGATACCAAAGCCTCTGACAGTGCCCTGACTTTATTACCTTCAGAAAGTAAACCTGGGATAAGCATTTACTCAACATCCTCTGCAGTGAAGACTGACCAAGCTTTGTCTGATCTAAGTCAGTATAAAACCCCCAGAGTTTTATATAGTTTCCACCTGTCAGCATGAGCCCACTTGGAACTCAGGTCCCAGAGTTTCACCAAACTTGGCCCAAGTTTGGTGAAAGATTCACGCCCCTCCAGAAACCTAGTTTTCTGCTTAGTTATTAACATCTCTGCATATTCTCAGGTCCTGGACTGAGCAATCTCCTCTCCCCTCTGCCCTATGGATCTCTGTGGGATATTCTGCACTCTGTTGGTATCTGGGTTGTCCATGGAAATTCTATGCATGGAATGACTGCAGAATCTGCAGGGCGGGTCCTACATAACCAGTGAGAATCAAATGTAAGGATTTTGCCCTAATAATATCCCCCACTCCTTTTCAATCTCGTGTTACAGATCAGAAAAGTTTTGGGAGCCACTTAAAGAAAGGGAGTTCTGAAATCCATTCAGGATTTGCCCTCCCATTGAGGAGGTCACAGAAGCCAGACTGAGATCCCATGCTGAAGAGAATCAGTGGGGCCCACTTGATAGGGCCCATAAGGAGTCCAGGGTTCCATTTCAGGCTCTCTAACCTTCTGTGAGACCTTGGGCAAATCCCTGCCTCTGTCTGTGCCTGTGTTGTGCTCACGTTCAAAATGAAGATAATTCTACTGATCTTCCTTTGTAAAGGAGCAAAGTATAGGAGCAAAGTATAATTAATGCTGAAGGAGACCTAGGGGTGAGAGTAGACAACCAGTTAGACATGAGTTGATTATATGCAGTGTTGTTGTAGCTGTGCTGGTCCCAGGATTTTAGAGAGACAAGATGGGTGAGGTAATATCTTTTGTTGGACCAACTTCTGTTAGAAAGAGAGACAACCTTACCTCATGCACCTTATCTCTCTAATGAGTTTACTGTGTGATATGGCTGTAAAAATGACACAAGCAGATTTGGACAGGATACGCAAAAGTATCACATCATGGGAGAGGGAGGTGGCATTGCTATTTATTTATATGGTGCCCGCAAAGTCCTGCCTTGACAGACAGACCCCCTCTCCTGTAAGATTCCTACCCTTCAGGCCTGATTCTGTGAGTCTTACTCATCATGAAAGCAGTCTTTATTCACTGAAGCCATCCTATTGCAGTCAATGGAGGCATTCCTATGGATAAGGATTACTCCTAGGGTGGAGGGCTTGCAGGCTCCTGCCCTGTATGAACAATACATGGGCCCAAAGGGGAAGAGAGGCAGCATGCATCACGAGGCGTTTCGTCTGCCACTCAGAACCCTTGTCTGATTTGCCTTACTGCATTTAACCCTTGCCTGGCTACTCTTTGTTCTGAACCCTGTCCTGTCGGATAGTCTTTGATCTTTAACCCTTTCCTTACTCTGTATTTCTTTCAACCCTTCCCCAATTCCCTGTATATAACCTTTTACAGTTTTAAACTATATCTTATTGCTGCTAACCCTTCCCTGATTTCTGATTAGCTTGTTCCTGATACCCCTGCTCTCTCCCCAGAGGAGGCCGTCTGCCTCTTTTGATCTTAAGTCTGGACTGTCAAAAAATTTCCATCGAAACTGTTTTTTGATGGAAAATTGGGCTTTGATTAAACTAAATGTTTCACCAAAAGTGCCTGCTTTCTGTGGAAAAATTTTGACTTTAAGTTAAAATCCCACTCCAAATCAAAAGAAAACTTGCAGTTTTAAACTTTTTGATTAAAATTTCAATTTCTGTCACTTTTCTGCGGGAAACTCTCCTCCCTCCCTCTTTTCCCAACCAGCTCTGTGAGAGGCCAGTGGGAAGGTGGCAGGTTACCCATCCTCCCAGCTGCCTCCCTGAGAGTTTCTCCTCTGCCTCACGCTGCCACAAGTCCCTCAAGTGAGCAGGGACATGAATACAGGGAAGGTGGAGGGGACGTTTTCATCCATCCCAAATTTCAAGTAGAGGGGGACACTGCCCCCCCACCAAACTCTCAACCATGTAGACGTGGAAGTGGGGAGAAGGCATTGGGTGGAAGGGAGGACAATGGTGCATCCTGCTGCATTCCCCTCTCCAACCTGAACTGCCCCTTGACAGCTGAAGAGCAGTTCAGCAGTTCCTGACGGTTGGCTCTGCCCGCAGCTGGGAGCAGGGGAAGAGACGAGGCAGGTGCCCTTCTGCAGGCTGCCCACTTTCCCCTCCCAGAACTCCAAGGGGAAAGATGGGGGAGGGGAGAAAGAGGCTGGGGGGAGGGGAAGGAGGAAACTGGAGAGGGGGAGAGAGAGAGACTCCAGGGCAGAATATGGAAGCCAGAGAGAGTGGTGGAGGGGGAGTTTAATGGCAGGGAAAGGAGTGGGAATGGAAGGAATTTGAGGGGGAAGGAGAGCGCCAGATGGGTGGAGGGAGGTGGAATTTGAGGGAGGGGAGGGGAAGTCAGAGGAGAGCTGGGGCATGGGGGATTTGAGCAAGAAAAAAGAAGCCAGAGGAGGGCAAGAGGGAATTTGAGGGGTGTGTGCCAGGGGAGGCGCAGGGGGATCTTGTGAGGAGAGCGGGAGGGCAGCAGGAATTAAGGTCTGTAGAGTCAGCTTTGTGCCCCACTCTTCTCCCCCACCCAATTTTGGGCCCAAATGACTCCCCAACCTGTTACTAAAATTGAGAGGGGCAGTTCAGAGAAGATTTGCCTTGATGGTGTTAGGACACAGGGCTGCCCGGGGGGTGGGGTGGGGCAAGTGGGCAATTTGCCCCGGGCCCCACAGGGGCCCCCACAAGAGTTTTTCGGGGCCCTTGGAGCGGGGTCCTTCACTTGCTTCAGGGGCCTCAGAAAACTCTCGCGGGGCCCAGGCCCCCAGAGCTTCTTCCGCTCTGGGTCTTTGGCCACAAATTGGCAGTGGGGGGTCCTTCAGCTCCGGGACCCACCGCCGAAGTGCCCTGAAGACCCGCGGCGGAGGGTCCTTCCACCCCGGGACCTGCCACCAAAGTGGCGGGTCTTTGGTGACAATTTGGCAGCGGGGGCCCCCCGCCACCAAAGACCCCAAGCCCCCTGAATCCTCTGGGCAGCCCTGTTAGGAAAGGCTGGGGCAGCTCCAGTGCCAGTGTAGGGGTGAGGTGTCTGTGGCCACCACCTTCTTCTACTTGCCATGGCAGCTGGAGGCATTTCCAGGGGATTCTGGGGGACAGCACCCCTCTTTGCACTAGGGTGTGAGCCCTCCCTCTGGGACACTGTGCTCCATTCTGTACCTCATCCCAGGCAAGCCTGCCAAACAGAGCAGGTCTAAGAGAGGAACAATGACATGTAGTGGGATGGAGGGACTGACCCCAGTAAAGCTGAGGCATTGACTATGTAAAGTGTGGTTAAGAGGTGACCGGCGTGTATGTGTATGGAGAGGGAGGTCTAGATGTCTCAGAGGTGTTGTTGCAGTCAAGGATGAGCCTGAATACGCACAAATGAAGCACAGAAAATGGGGCCTCGGCAATGCGTTCAATGAGACGAGTGGTATTGGGACAAACTGGTGGGAATCACGAAGTTCTGTGGAGCGAAGCTGGATGCATGGGATGGTCACTGGCTGTACAAAGGGGGGTCCATAGTGCAGATCAGAGCACAGAATGTTCCAGAGAGACCTGGTCTCCCCTTGATGGGGTGAAGGAATCCAGACTGCCACAATGGGGAACGGGGATGCACAAGAGGACCTACTGGCTGGGCCTTCTCAAGAGTCCATGATGAGCACCAGTGGGAGTTACATGCTCAAACTGATGCTAACAGGCTGGAGTCCTCAGGTGGAATTCAGCTGTACCACACACTCCCCTTCCCATGCCCATTCACCTCTGCTGGCCTTTGGGCATAGGCAGCAGGGCCAGGCGTTGCCCTGCCCTCACCCAAACCCTCTGGATGCTAGCACCAATGGGGACACTCAGAGGGAGTGGGGTTTGTGCTTCTTAGGGGGATTGTGAATGAACTCCGCAGGAGAATGCTAGAGGAGGGAAGGAGGGCTTCTCGCATCTTCCTCATCGCTGCCCATCTCGGAGGGGTAGGCCACAATCTGGCCCTAAGTGTGTAGCACATGAAAAACGGATGTTAATGAGCCTCTGTGCCTGTATTCATGAAGTGTTGTGATAGTTACAGTCCCTGATGCTTTTTACAAACAGCTGCACAGTAAGTGACCTTGTGGGAAATTAACGTAGTGTCATTTCAAGTGCAGATTTTGCATCTCCTTTCACGCCCTTCACATCTGCACTCAAACCTCCATCCACCTGAAATGGAACAGTGGGACATGCCAGCAAGCGGGTACCCCAGGCTGGGAAAAAAAGACAGGGGCATTTCATTCCTGCACCCACAGTACCAGCTGCAAGGGATGCTGCTCAGCAGGGAAAGGGTGAAAGGAAAAGTAAGAAAGTGAAAGTAAGAAAAGTAGGTTCTTACATGAGAGGTGAAATGAATTCGGACCCTTTCTGAAATCGAATGGTTTCCAGCTAAAATCCCTTGCAACCAGTAGGTGTGAAACTGCTCCCTGAATTTGTTCTCCTCTCTTAATGAACTGGCCAATAACATGCATTGTGTGACTTTGCTGTCACCAGCTGGCACTGTGGTTTCCTGAATCACCATGTTTATCTGTCTCCCTCTCCTGGCACTCCCAGCCATGGGACCAACACTCCCAACTCAAACTCCTAGAATTAATCAATTGCAACATCACAGGGTGGATGTCATCACAGCAATGCTCTAAAAGACCTTGGCTGCTCAGATCTACATAATCTGGAGGCGGATAAAGCCTCCACTAAACTCTATCCACTTGGTTTGATGTAACTAGGTGCGTGTCTTGCCTTCAAAATGTGTTTGGCCTGAGCCATGTCCTCAGCAATTGGATTGTGGGCTTGTTCATCCCCTTGTCATGGTTTCTGACTTGCATAGTGACTGTTTAAATCCACCTCTATAAATTGCCACCTTTGTTTCAGGTTGACGGGATTGCTGGCTACTGACATGCAGTAGCGTTAGATTGGACGGATAGCTGTGGAAACCTTGTGGCAATCACTGCTACTTCTACCTAGTCCTGCAGCTCTACTGTAACACTGTCTCCTACCATAGGTGGCGCTCTTTGATATTGTTGCTAGATGACATTGTACATTTTTCCCCTCCCCCACCTCTGACCCTTTTGTTGTGTGTTCCCCCCACAGCATGCGATTGCCATCCCGTGGGTGCAGCTGGCAAAACCTGTAATCAAACCACAGGTCAATGTCCCTGTAAAGATGGTGTGACTGGCATCACGTGCAATCGATGTGCCAAAGGCTACCAGCAAAGCCGATCTCCCATTGCCCCTTGCATAAGTACGTGGACCACTCTTTTTGAAGTCTGTAGCATAGTGGAATTAACCTTTTAAAAAAAACAGCAACTCAGCCACTGAGACCTGAATGGGTCGAATGGTTACTAACACCAGATTTTATATGCTCAATTACCAGTGTTTAATTGAAAACACATTTGTGAACTCCTAGTTGGACAGATTGCATGTACTGTGTGCATCTATGCTATAAATATATGCACAGATTACATGCATCTCATTTGCCACACTGGTTAGTTTATGTGAGTGCAGTTTAAAACCCACTTAATCAAACAGCTGGGTACTTTTTAAAAGGGCTTGATTTTTGCTTTGCAAACACTTCTTTAATGCAATGGGTGTCCTGAGTGTTTATTTCCTTTGAGATGTCACCACAATCCTGGTTCCTATGGCAAATTGCTATGATGTTTTTCTTTCCTGGCCTTGTATTGTCAAGGTCCTTCAACTGAAACCAGCAGATTGCCAGGGTTCATTATTAACAGTTGCTGTCATCCTAAAAGCATATCGAAAGCAGCTGAACACTCTACAAGCACGCACACCCAGACTGTTAAATGGGACTGTACGCTCACATCATCCAGCCAGAAATGTGGAACATTTGACTTTTTTATGTGTTAAAGTTTTTATTAATCTTCTGATTTAAAATACACTTTAAAAACAACAACAGCAACAAGCACCAGGCTGCAACCTCCAAAGTTTCCTCCCTTTGTAAAATGCCAGCTCCCCCCTTCTATATCCTCTTAAGAACCAGCCTTAGGGAGATCCACATCAGCACAGCCAGCCAGAGTGTGTTCTGTGTCTCAGTCAAATGCTAACCCCTAATCTCTTCAATTGAACCATTCGCTGTGCTGCCTGTTGTCTTTGCTGTTGTTGGATAACTTTGTCCGCCCCTGATGTGTGTGTGGTTGTTTCAGTCCCTCTTTCTCTACTTCTGTTAAAGAAACCAAATGACAAAATTCTAACAGTTAAAATCAAAACAAAACCAAATCACAGTAGTCTCGGAAAGCAGGAGGGGCAGTAGACAGCAGCCTTCCTTGCCTATGCTAACTTCCTGGTGTTAAGACAAAAAGGAAGATGAAGGTTGAAAGAATCAAGTCTTTATCAGAGACCATGGGTCTATTTCAGCATTGTCCATTCCCAAGGACTGCCTGAGATGACTGTTTCTAAGTATGGAGAGATACCCCTTCTCCGCTTTTATTACTGAATCAAGCATGCATTCCATGGTGGGTTTTGGTCATTTGAGATTCATTCTTTCCCATGTTGCAATGGGACAGCAGGAGCCAAAAGCAGATGCTTGTTTCCCAAGATGCCATAATCTTGACACCCCACTGTGCTTTGCAATGGATATGTGCAAAGGTTTATCACTACCGTCCCCAACAGCCATGGTAAATCAGAGGGTAAGTTGCTCCTTGCATCACCTCCCCTGGGTTGTATTGCACTAAATAAAGACAGACACAGAATTTCAATGTGATCAAAGTGAGCACAATGAGGAGCATGTTCATGCTGACTCATGGGATCAGCCTGCGAGACAGTCGTGTTGCTGGAGTATCAGCCTGCTAGAATGCTAAGGTGCTCTCTAGTGGCTGGATGTCTGGCTTTGCATACTGCTGGCATTTTAAAGAACATGCAGGCACTCTGCTCTGCCTTTGACAGAAAACGTGATGGTGTCTGAAGGCTTTTAAGCACTTCCCTGATTAGTTCCACAGGAGATTTTTTTCGTTATTACTGGATTTTAATTCTTTTCATTGTAAAATATTGTTTTAAGGAACCCACACATTTTGGGGGTACAATTTGAATAATTTCAGAACTGAGGACTGGTTACAAATCCTGTTCCTATATGTATATATTGTCACGACAATTTACGAACCAGTGAATATTTTTATAATGATGATCATCGAGAGGAAAGTATATTTTACTTGCCCATCAGTGAAAATTACTTGCCCCAGGGCATGAGGACAACTAGAATTTTGCAGGTCTGATATATCATGAAATACACATATGCCAAATATATGCAGCCAAAAGTGTTAAAACTTATATAAATTCTGCTCACTATGATCTCTAATTTTTTTCAAGCAATAGCACAGTTTCATTCCTAGAAAATGTCAACCAGCATAATAGATATTTTTAATGCAGAGCAATGGTTTTTGTACTAAGCATCTTTTTCATGACAGACAGGGAGGGAGCCGGTAAAGTTTGTCTACAACAGGTTCCTCCATCTGTCTTTAACTTTCTGATTCAACTCTCTGATTTACCATTGCCTATATTTTCCCCATTCAAAATCCAGTAGACTTCCATCTTTCATAAAATTCACAGCCCATGTAAGGAACAGGAATACACTTATGGCCAAATATCCAACACACATACATTTGTATGGTTTATACTGATTTCAGAGGGAGCCACACAAGTTAAGAAGAGAAGGATTTCAGCATTAGTATGTATGCTATTTTCCTCTGGTTAAATTCTGCTCTCAGATTCACATGGAGGATTTTGACTCATATTCTGTTCTCTTACCGGGATTTTCACATATGAACAGAAATCCCAGCACTTTTCTCTAAATATGCAAGTGTTTTCATTCCATGTGCACTGAGGGAAGAATAGATCATCTCACTGCACTTAGGATCATATCCTGCACTCCAGCCTATTGACATCGCTGTGTTCAGTTAGACTTGGGCATGCAGATCCAGGGCATTATTGGGCCTCAAATGTGTATCAAAATACATAATATCCTGTGACTAGGAAATTAAAGCAGGGAACATTTCATTAGCAATAGAGGTATTTGTATTTCCTTTGAGGTGTGAGATAAAATGTCTGTCCCACCAAAGAGATACAATAGGGTTCATACATGACACATGGCATAGCCTACTGCGCTGGAAAGAAATGATTTGCAAAGATCACTTCCTGAAACATGCATCCGCACAACAACTAAGCAGAAGAAGCAAACATTAGCATCATTCTCTCTTTCCGTTTGTTTGACATAGCCTAGAATACAGTTAAAACTGGCTGCTTTAGCCCCAGGCCATATCTTGAATTTTTCTTATTGATTTAAAAAAATAAATAGATGAACTCCCAGTTCCTATATTACACCCACCTGGGCAATACAAGCAATTGTCAACCTGGGGCAGGTTCTGTATCCCATTGGCTCTCGAGTGTAAACTTTGCTTTCTCACTGTGACACATGTAAGACTGCAAACAACTCCCATGCAGATGGAGTTAGTAAAAGCAAGTGGGATGTGTGCATAGCCCAATCTTATCTGGAGCCTGAAATAATGCCCCCCCCCCTTTTTTTTTAATCCTTTCTCTTCCCTTCCTGTTTCTTTTTCTCCTGCACAGAGATTCCTGTTGCTCCACCCACCACTGCGGCCAGCAGCACAGAAGAACCTGCAGGTATGTTATTTTCCTTTCTTTTTTAATCCACTCCACTGACGGGTGCACGGATGGAAAATACCTTTTCAGTGCAGAGGAGGGAGGCTTCCTGAATAGGCAAGCAAGAGTGAAAGCCATTTTGGGGAGGAAGGCAGGGGAAATGGGAGGTTATCGCTCCACACGTACCCCCTTGGTTCTGTTACCTATACTGAGATAAACTAATACCAATTAAAGGCCAAGACGTGCTTGCAGAGAGAAGCTCCAAAATGCCTGTGCAGGTGGTTGCTTCCAGGACCCTGAATCATGTGGCTGCACAGATAGAAACACAGAGAGACTTTTCGGAGGAGGCACATGGTGACTGCATTGACTGGGTTTGTGTGTATATGACATTCTAGTCTGGGGTTGCCCAGAGTGGGCCTGGAACTGAAACACCATGGCCAGACTGAGATAAGGACTAGAAGCCAAGCTTCACCTGCGTGGTTACAAATCTTCTCTTGTCTAGTGACACTGAGGCTAAAAATGGCTCCATGGCACCACAGTGCCCGGCTCAATTGTTCTTCATCAGCAGGGCGAAAGCGATTGTCTTTTGCTTGCCCCAAACGCTTGGGCAAGCCAGGATGGCACTTTCCTTCCTTACAGCCAATTGAGCCAGGGTGTGTAGGGGAGGGGTTCCCTCCACCATCAAAGAGAAGCTGGGCTAGGTTTGGGACAGAGAGTGAGTGCAATGTGCTGGCTTGGGGTGGGGGGGCGTGGATAGATGTGCATGCACTTGCACCACTGCCCTCCACTGCCTTACACCCAACACTAGTAAAAGCAGGAGGATAATCACGGTAGGAGTCTGAGCTTTAAAGCACAATCGTCTGGTTTCTAGCCCCTCTGTTGCAATGGAGTTCCAAGGGGCCATGGGATAACCATGGAATATTTAGGTGCCTGTGGATTTGTTATAATGTCCAGATTGACAGCCTCAGTACAACGTCCCAGATCCAGGATAAACCCGAGTCTTTCTGAGAAAGCCCAGGCATCTCATGACATGCGAACCCTCTTATTTTCCCATTCACGCTCCTTCTCCTTGCACAAGAAACAAATACTTGTATACTGTGCAGATGTCGGTGCTGAAGACCCCAGAGCCGATTCTCCTCTCACTCACATCAGCTTTACACCAGTGCAATCCCACTGACTACAATGGAGTTACTCCTGATTAAT
This sequence comes from Mauremys reevesii, assembly GCF_016161935.1. Classification (NCBI taxonomy): domain Eukaryota; kingdom Metazoa; phylum Chordata; order Testudines; family Geoemydidae; genus Mauremys; species Mauremys reevesii. The sequence goes on from NC_052637.1 coordinate 22,988,178, forward strand.
ACCAGCGTATGTCATAGAAGAATGCTCACCCCGGCTCCCATGTCACAAAGTGATTTGCCAGAGATTTATATATAGTTTCCTTGAGGCCTAACATGTCTCAACAGGCAATTACAATGCAAGCAAGAGGCCCCCAGGAAAGTGGACATGGTAACTGATGATGTCCAAAGGCTTGTAGATTCCTGCAGTATTTGAACAGAACTGTCTCTGTGCGGGACTTCGGGAGCAGAGGTTGTTTGCTTTTGTCCCAGCAGTGTAGGAGGATTCATAAATTAGGGATTTTGTACTAAAAGTGATGGATGTCACCTTGACTTGAACTCGGAGTCCCTCACACTGTTCGGTGGCAGGACTTTTCACCCAGTGAACTTTCAGGCCAGTCACATTGCTCCGTACTTAGTAACCCTTTCCACGACAGGGACACCTGGAAAGCGAAAGGGTGAAGGCTTTAGTTTGCAGTGTCACGGAAAGTTGAAGCCCGCTCAATGTTTTCTTTAGCACTGGCGTTTAAGCCTTTGCTCTCTTCCTCCTGTGTCACTCAGTCACAGCAGCAGCAACCCTGCATTTCAACTTGTCTTGTCAGGTTGATTGGTGGCCCAGATTAAAGAGGGGAAATCTGTTGCTCAGGGCAAGAAATATTTGAGGGCCTGGAGTCTGTAACTCTCATCTATGCCTCATGAAGACTGTTCACTGAACTGCAGTCTCCATGGCCCAGGTACGAAGTATGAATCTGTGCAAAAACAAACTCCTCCCAAGCTGTATGTCCCTTAACCTGAGGTTGGTATTGAGAGCTTGCATTGACATTAGGTCAGTTTGTTAGCTGTTGTCTTTTAACGTTAGCAAATTTGTACATGTGATGACAGGAGATTCATGAGTGTTTCAGCAACAAATAAAGCAGTGGTAAGAAGGATTAGCAACAGAAGCAGCCATGCAGAATTGGAACAACTAAGTTGAAAATGCTGGATGTTTGGGTCTTTGTTACACATATCACAACCACGAATCTAAACCTTCCTTGTTACAGCTCCAGCTTGTTTTCTCTTGTTCTTCACTGGGAAGAACTATTTCTCCCTTTGGTCCTTAGGCTGTCATGGTGAACCTCTGAGCAATTATCTTCTCAGACTCTCAGAGTTCCTCAGAAGTTTATATTCTAAGCTTTTCATTGTCTTTGCTACTTTGTTATGAGTTTCTTCCAATTTGCAAACACTCCATTCTTGTGCAAAGTTCCCAGTACTAAACATGCTTCCCTGACATCTTGCTCTCACTGATACTGACGTGAGGTAATAATTCCTTCCTAGGGACCTGGCTATTCTCAGTGGAAATGCATGTGTAGCCTTTTATTTTTATTTAAAGCAAATTTTGTACTGGGGTATTACACCACCATGGGTTCAGCTCTGGTGGCTACAGTTTCAAGCTTAGCAAAGTGAAAGTCACCTCTGCGACTTGCTTCAGATGTAGAGTCTCTAGGAGCACACAAAGTCCAAGGGTGACCACACATTATAGGATTATAGAAGTACAAGGTGGATCAGTAGTTAGAAGAGATAATTAGGTTTTTGGTATATAAGTAAGTAGGGCTGAAACACAAGGCCTATAGGCTGAGGCCTGTAAAATTTTAGCTTAGCCATGCTAGGCTATAGAGTTAAGAAATGCTTAACATAAGTAAATGACCAAAGAATGACCCTATGCCACCAGTTTATGGGAAAACATGTACCAATGGGTGATATTGCAAAAAATTAACTCCCGTGGCCTTACCAAGGTTTCTGACCGTGATAAAATGGACTGGATTCAGAATAAGGATAAGAGAGCTGTATCTTACACTGGCATATCTCTTTGTAATGTGTTTGTTTTCGAAGTTTAACCAATAACTGTGGCAGTGGTTTCAGACAATCTATATTGAGAGAAAGAAAGCAACTTGGGACTGGTCACCGATAACCATCCTCCAATTCAGCACTGGTGAGAAAGTGAGCATCACAAATGGAGAGGAGATGAATAAGACATACTATGCCGTTTATTTGTTTAGCTGTCCAGATGAAAAGCATCTGGTTATCCCTTCACCCCCAGTAGTGTGCTATGAAATACTGGAGGAAAATGACCCTTTCTAGGACCTTTGAAATATTGTACAATTTTTAATTTGTTCAAGTGTAAAGATTAAAAGGCATCTGCTGTCTGATAGCTGCCAAACCATCTAGATGCATCCAGGCAGAGTGCATCTGCTTGTGTTGTTGAGTGTTCCAGGTTCAACTGAGCAGAGCACACCTGCTGAGCTGCTAATCATTGCAGGTGCATATAGGTGGAGCAGGCTTGCTGGGCTGCTGCTAAATGAATGATACATCCCAAGGCAAAACACACCAGCCAAAGCTACCAAGTACATAAGGAACTTCCATGGGCAACACAACTGCTGTGCTGCTGAATGCACAATATCAGGTGTATCCAAAAACTCTAATGATTTCCATGGGATGCTAATGAGTGACAGCAGTGCAACAGGTGCCAGGGGGAACAGGATCTAAAGGGCTAAGCTGGAAATATGCTTGTGACAATCTGGTTGGAATGCTAAGGGAAATGTTGTCCCATTGCTCTCCCTTGACAAAAAAGCAAATTGCCGAAGGAGCTAAACCCAAAGCCCTCACTGGTGCTGTAAATTAAGACTCCTTTGGGATGTGATACATATCATGAAGGTGCTGAGGGACATCTCGGCTGTTCTTGAAATGTGTGGGAATGTACAATAACCCAGTCTCAGTCTGGGGGCCCCCAAAAGGTCTCAGATGAAGAGGAGTACATAAGTGTACGTCAATGGGCAGCGAAGGGGCTAATCCTGACAGTATGCCAGTGGGGGTTTGATAGCGAGTCCATTAGGAGATTCCACAGACTGCAGTTTGTAGTAACACCAAGTCGGCTCCATCAGAGAATGGTAAATTCGAGCATAAGGTCTGGCTCAGACCCGGTTAGAGAAAGGCAGATGGAATATTAAATTTGATGCTCACAGGGTCTGGTTATCGTGGGGTGACTCACAGATGGAGTTAGCTTGCTATCTCGAGGCCAGGGAACACTGTGTTTTTTATGTCATGCCTCGGGGCCCTCTCACAAGCTCTTCCCAATACACTGCAGTGTGATCAGCGTCAAACCAAAACACTGGTGCGTGTATCAAAGGCCATGCCGATGAATATGGACATTCTGTAGCTGAGGAGATGCAGGTGTGGACTCTCATGGCTACTCCTCTGCCCAGCTTGGTTTGGGGTGCCTCTCCAAAGAGAGCTCTGGTAATGGTACTGATTGCCGGCATAAACCATGGTGATGGTGACAGTGTCAGTGCATAGGGCTAATGGATAACCCCTGAGCTGCTTTGTGCATGGATCTCAGGAGGCCGTTTTGCTGGGTTGAGAGTGCTGGAGGCTCACGTCCTTCCCCAGCCCCTGGCAGCAATGATACAAGCTTGTCCCACCCCAATATTCCACTGCCCCCTCTTCCCCACCGATGTACCACAGCCCCGCCCTGGGTTCAGGGGCTGAGAGGGCGATTCAGTCTGCACGGGTCCCCAGTATTTGCCCTGAATTACCGAGACAGTCAGTTAGTGCCCAATGTCATGATGCATTTGGTACCATGGACACTCGCCCTCTCGGAACTGGACTTACACCAACAATTAATTTCACATGCTCATCTGAGCAGCCAGCAGATCAGCTGGGCAGGTCCCACCCGGTTGCCTGAGTTGTGTCCAAAGCGTCTCTTGGCCTGATTCTGATCTCCCTTTGGCTTTGCACTGATGTTACCTTCTTGGCTTCAGTGGAGTAGCTCTGAATTTACACTGGTGTAAATGACAGCAGATTCAGGCCCTAAAACTGAAAGTGAGCTACACAGATCAACACATATGTTACAAAACTGGTTGGGTTGGGTGGTATTTTGTTGCAGCTGGGTTCACGTGACCGTCCCCAGCATCGCCCGTCAGGGCTGCTGGGAACACATGCAGCAATGGCTTGGGGTGCTGAAAGGGCCTGGATTCTGCAAGTCTTTGTGTGGTGTGCAGAAGGTGGAGGCTGAGAGGAGGCTATGCTCAGGCATGAGTTATAGTATGCAAGGTTCAGCCTGATGCACTGAGCTGTGGTAAGTGTATAGCAAGAGCAAAGGCTAACAGAAAGCTTGAAGGGCAAAGAACGGGTGTATCTGAGACGACACTGGCCATAGGATGATCATCTTGCTGCTGAGGTGCTTAGCAACGCTCTCCCCATTCAGGCCCCATTCCTGCGCCGAGGCTGGAGTAGCCCACTTCCAACAAAGCAGCACACATTAGTGCAGGCTCTCAGACTTTTACCTATGCCCAAATACATGCCACACTCCATACCTGTGCTGGACAGGCTCGAGCTTAAGAGGCTATATACCAGTATGTTGGATTTGTTGCTGCTGCATTGTTGTCCTCTGGTGTCAGTGCCTTGTCATGGCGGGGCAGCTTGTGTGCTCTAACGATCCCCAGAGCCTGTGTCGGTGGGGGCTTTTTCTCCTGGCAGGTTCAACCATGCTGATTTGGTCTGTGGGGGAGGGGCCAAACAAAACAGACACCTTGGTCCTCCAGGTTGGGGGTTAGGCACAGGGCTAACAACTCTGTCCCGTAAAAAACAAAATATGTTTCGGAAGCAGCGGCGGAGAGATCGACCGTTACTGTGCGTGATGACCCATATGACTGCCAGTAGTGACAGCCGAAAGGAAGCCATTGGTATGAAGACTGAAATGCTCAACATCAAGACAAAACCCAAACTTGGTTTTTGGAATGTACGGACAATGTATGAAACAGGAAAGCTAGATCAGGTCACTACAGAGATGAGACGCTACAGCTTACACATCCCGGGTGTCAGCGATAGCAGATGGACAGGATCAGGGGTGTTGCCAGCCTTTGGTCGAAAGCGGTGGAACGGTTCCTGCTTGAATGGACATCCATCATCAGCAGACTTATGAGAGCCAGACTGAAAGGGAAATATTACCCTGATTCAGCGCTATGCTCTGACAAATGACAGTGAGGAAGACACAAAGGACAAATTTGACCTTACATTACAGGCGGGGTTAGAGAGAGTACCATGCCACGACCTAACTATCGTCATGGGAGACCTGAATGCCAAGGTCGGTAAGGCCAACACAAACAATGACAGAGCAATGGGAAGACATGGGTGTGGCACCATGAATGAAAACAGAGAGAGCCTTGTGATTTCTTCAATATGAATGACCTAGTCTTCGTCGGAACCCTATTTCAACATTGTGAAATTCACAAGCTGGCATTGTGTTCTCCAAATGTCAGAGATAAGAACCAGATTGACCATATGATGATCAATGGCAAATGGCAATGCTCACTGACAGATGTGAAAGTGAGAAGGGGAGCAGATGCTGCAGCGACCACCACCTTGTGACAGCCTCCATCAAGCTAAAACAGAGAAGTGTGGGTCCACCAAACAAGGGCCATAGACGTTATCACGTTGACAAGCTAAAGTCCCCTGAAATACAGAAGGCCTTCGTTCTGTGTTTAAACAACAGGTTTCAGGCACTTGAAGACCTTGATAAAGAGGAGGGGAATGGAGATGAGATCAACAAGAAGTGGGACAAAGTAACAACAATCTATAAACAGAACAGTGAAGCCTGTCTAGGTTATAGGCAGAAGAGAAGAAAGGAGTGGATTACATCCCGCCCATGGAATGCCATAGAAATCAGATGAGCCCTGAAGAAAAAAGTTTTAGACGCAAAATCCCAGAAGCTAAAGGACAAATATCACAAGTGGTTTAGCAAGGCACACCAGGAGGTCAAACGTCTTGTGAGAGCAGACAAACGACATTATATTGATAATCTGGCAACACAGCTTATCAGTGGTAAACAACAGACACCTACAAACACTCTCATCAGGGACAAACAAAGCCACTTACAGACAACAGAAAAAGAACAAGAAATGCGCTAGACAGAGCACTTCAAAGAATTGCTGAACAGGAAGCCACCTAAAGAGGAAGCAAACATCCGGGAAGCAGAAGATGATCTTGATATCAACACAGACACACCAACTAAGAGAAAGACCGTTCAAGCCCTCGAATCCTTAAAAAATGGGAAAGCTCCTAGCAAGGATAACTGGAATGCAGAATTGTTCAAGGTAAATCCTCAGTTAACAGCATCTATCCTGGCCCCTCTATTTACAGAAGTCTGGGAAAGGGAAAAAGTGCCAGATGAGTGGACCAATGGGGCTATAGTGAAGATATCAAAGAAAGGGACTCTTAGTGATTGGTATCACACTTTTATCTGTGCCAAGCAAGGTATTGTGTAAGATCATGGTCCAGTGTATATCAGAGACAGTTGATAGCATTCTCAGAAAAGAGCAAGCCAGTTTTCAGAAAGGGCGTGGATGCACAGACCAGATCTTCACTCTACGAAACATAATAGAAGAATAATTAGAATGGCAACAGCAATCCTATATAACTTCATAGCCTTTGAGAAGGCTTTTGATAGTATTCACAGGACCAGCCTATGGCACTTTCTGCAGGCATATGGAATCCCTCTCCATACAATCAACATCATCAAAAGTTTCTATTCCAACTTTAAATCCAGTGTTTGATCACAGTGAGCTCAGTTTTGAAGTCAAACAGGAGTACGTCAAGGGTGTGTCATATCTGCAATTCTCTTCAACATTGCGATCAACTGGGTAATGCAGTGTACAACGGAAGACATGCCAAGAGGCATTAAATGGACACTCTTCTCATCCCTTGAAGACCTGGACTTCGCAGATCATCTCGCTCTCCTATCACATCCCAACACCATATACAAGAAAAAACAACTCAACTCAACGCATTCAGCCAGCAAATTGGACTGAAAATCAACTGCAATAAGACAGATATCATGCCCTTTAATATTGCCTCACCATCACCGGTACAGAGAGAGGATTATGTTTTCTCACCAATGTTGAAACATTCACATAATTGGGCAGCAGCAGCAGCCAGGAGGCTGGAACAAACCAGGACATCCAGAACAGAATCAGTAAAGCCAGGAACACCTTCAGGAGCTTAAATACAGTCTGGAAATCATCAAAATACAACACCAAAATCAAACTCAAGATTTATCAGAGCTGCGTACTTTTATAGTACAGAATGCTGGGGAATGAGAAAGTATGACATGTCCAAATTGTCTTCATTCCATATAACTTGCCTCTGTATCTATAAAATCTTCTGTATCTTTTGGCCCAGAACAATCTCAAACCAAGACCTATTCACACAGTCCAGCCAAGAAGATATGAGCACCATCATTACCAGGAGGCACGTGCTTCAGATGGAAACTGATTCCATCACCAGAATAGCAATAAGATGGACACTGGAAGGCAAGCGAAAATGAAGTCACCTGAAAACAACCTGGAGAAGAGCTGTGGAAACTGAGCTGAAAAACCTGGGGCACAGCTGGGGAACCATTGAAAGACTTGCCAGAAACGGACAGGAGTGGAGGAGTTTCGTCGCTGCCCTAACCACCAGAGGCGTAATGGGAACATCATGATGATGATGATGAGCATTGCACAAGGAACTGGTTCAGTCCAGGTCTCTATGTGCAGATTGCCTGCAGTCTGTTCCAATACATTCCTCATCGGTCACCTCAGCCGTCAGCTCGTCTCTAAACATGATCCTTAGCCTAGGGATTACTTGCAAGCACCTTAAAGCCCAAGGATTTGGTATCAGAAATTCAAATTATTCAGTTAGTTTTGATTGGACATGCAGGTCACCTGGTGTCTCTTTGTCCTCTGATTGGATGAGTGTAACTCTTGGAATTCGGTCTTTGCTGCAAATATTTGTCTTTATGAGCCCAAAATTTGCTTTCTGCAAATGTTCACTCCCTCCTTCACGGCCATTCTTCCTGCCAGTAAACTCAACCTCTCAAATCTTCACAGGGAGTGAATGCAAAGGGGACACACATGCAGCCCCAATGAATCCATGCGGGGTGGATATTTCTTGCTGTCTTTGCCAGTCTCTGTCAGACAGCACTCCAATTTAAAGAGACACAATAGACAGCCCACCCCGTTTTTCCCTACCGGTGTTTCAGGTGACTACGCAGTGCTGAGTGTCTGCGGGTGACATGCCTCCCCAATCCGAGTACTGAATTCAAAGTCAGGAGAAAATCAGAGAGAAATAGCTCTCTTTGAAAAGTCAAGAGCCAGCTGCAATGACCTGGCCAAATTCCAGCTAGAGTAATTGTATCTGACTATCCAAAATTCCTCTTGCCACATTGCTAGGATACAGTATTCTTCACACCCTGCCCTGAGTTGTTCCACAGTGGCAAGGTGAGGGAGGTAATATCTTTTACTGGTCCAATTTCTGTGGTGAAAGAGACAAGCTTTCGGCCAACAGAAGTTGGTCTCTTGGTGTAAATTCTGCGGGAGGGCACCAGTGGCAAGACTGCCTGCTCCCATGCCTCCTGAAAGGTGTGTGTAGAGGAGAATCATCCTGCAGCACAGATTGGTGCACCAGCCAGGATGAACTGAACCCAGAGCCTCAAAACACTGAACATTTAAAGCCCTCTATCCGTGCTCATCACCCCTATTAGCATTGCTGTGCAGTGACACAGCTGCAATGCTTAATTTGCGCCAGGGCTGAATCTGGCACCTCCGAGCTTGGGAGAGCATAGCCCCGGCACCTCTGGGCTTCCTGCATCAGTTTGGAAAGTAAAAAAATTGCTTGAGCCCTGGCACCTCTTTCGTTACAAATTAAGCACCGCACAGCTGCCCTGTTTAGCCTGCATTTCAGTGACAGGAGAAGTGATCCTTGTGTATAACACTCTGAGGGATTTTGAAATGAAAGGTCCCATGGTAATATAGCTGAGCATTTGTTATTACTCATTGTTTCACTGGTGTCCACAGTGTCATTATCCAGTGCCTGTAGCCATGTGCCTCTTGCACAGAGAGATGGATCTAGCTACAGTTTATTTTGTGATCTGCTTCTTACTTTTCTGAGCTTTAATACATTTTTTTTTTGAAATCTAGATTTGGGCAAAACACTTAAAGTTAAGCACCTGCTTAGGTACTTTGATTGAGGGCTAAAGCAGGAAAGGAAATTCTTGTTTTCAGACTGCTAGAAGAGAGTTACAAACAGACTGAAGAGCAAACCAAGAATCCCAGCAATCTGGGAACTATGAAAAACGACTCAGCGGTGTCATTTGGATTCCTGTATTGTTTAAAATTAGGATTTCCTCGTTCCCCTGCCTGGATCAGTTACAATGGAACAATCCATCTTTTCAGAAACTGATCATAGCACGAGGCGCCCTCTCTTTAAAAGCACAAGGAAGGTTCAGCCAAATTGAGCAATCTGATTGGCCGGGTATGCCAGAGCGCCTGATGATAATTATTTTTATAACAATTTTATTGGATTTTTTAAGCACCACTTCAGCTGGGGAGCTTGAACCTCCCATATTTTTGTTCCTTCCGTTTCATTATCTGGCCAACGTGTCAGACGGCTCTGGATCTCGGCGCCGTTTAGAGTCCACCGCTGCACACATCCTCCGAGGCAGCCTGCTGAAATCCGCAGCATTTCCTAGACAATCTGTAAGTCAGCGTCTCTGCAGGCTGCTGCTCCAGGAGAAGTAGCCAGGGTTCCTGTGGTACGGCCACAAAGGGCTGTGCAGCTTGAAATCCAGAGAGAAATCTAGGGGGAGGTTTTGTGAAACCAGCTCCTGGAAAGATGCTTCCTTTAACTTGGTTTGTAGCTAAGACTGGCAGAAAGTGGCTTCCTAGCCAACAACTGAATTAGTGTCTCCAAGAAGCGAAGACTTAAGGAGCCTAACAACCGAAGGCTGAGGGGAGATAGGATTGCTCTCTCTAAATACATCAGAGGGATAAATACCAGGGAGTGGGAGAAGTTATTTAAGTTAACAGCCAGTGTTGGCACAAGAACAAATGGGTATAAACTGGCCATCAAGTCTTCAAGTATAGGCTTGAAATTAGGCGAAGGTTTCTAACCATTGGAGGAGTGAAGTCCTGGAACAGCCTCTCAAGGGAAGCAGTGGGGGCAAAAAACCTAACTGGCTTCAGGACTGAGCTTGATAAGTTTATGGAGGGGCTGGTCTGACGAGGTTGCTGACAGTGGCATGCAGCGCATCCCTGACTGCTATTTGCAAAGATGGGACAGTCAGCGATGGGCCGCTGGGGGGGATGGCTCTGAGTTACTACAGTGTATTCTTTCCCAAATGTCTTCCGGGGTGGGCTTGCCCACACACCATATTTGAGATTGCGAAGGAATCCCCCGCTCCCACCCCGGTCAGATTGGCAGAGAGGCACTAGGGGTTTCCATCTTCCTCTGCAGCATGGGACACGGGTCACTTACTGGTTTGAACTAGAGCAAATGGTGGATTCACTGTGCTTTGAAGCCTTTAAATCAAGATTCGAGGACTTCAGTAACCCAGCCAGAGGTTAGGAGTCTGTTACAGGAGTGGATGGGTGAGGCTGTGTGGTCTGCAATATGCAAGAGGTCAGACTAGAGGATCACAATGGTCCCTTCTGGCCTTAAAGTCTCTGAGGATCTAAGTTACAGTTGGGCTAGTCTCAAAAGAGTCAAATTCAGCTCTGGTGTAAGTTGGCAAAACAAGATTGACTTCAGTGGGGTTGCAGAATGTTCTGGTTGTCCCTAACAGTTCTGGATTAGTTTGGTAAAGCAGCTCAAATTCCACTGCTTGTACGAACTGTGTCCACACTCTGACACCCTCTAGGGTCTGCTGCACAGGCCAGGATAGCTGGAGATTTTGGTGGCTGCCTGTTGCTAGCCAGGACAGAAATGAGCACAACCTTTCCTGGCATCCCCTCCTATCTGCAACATGGAAGGTCCAGACAGAGGCACAGTAAAGGAGAAAAACAATGGCGGGGTGGAGGAAGTTTTACAAACCTGGAGCGAAGCTGCCAGTTAGTTCTTCTGTTATCTGAATCTGGCCCAGATTGGCCTGGAAACAATTATCTTAGGTGGATGATTTCAACTAGTAAGTTTACCTAAAGAAATAAATACAGGTGATTTGGGGTCATATGCAACCTTGAATGACTTCCCCCTGGAAATAGATCTAGCAAATTCCACGTCTAGATCTGAACTTTCCCAAAAGGTGATTAGATCCAGGGTTTGGGTTTGTCCCTCTGATTTCCTACCGGTAAGGAAGAGGTGGGATTTATAGCTGTGAATACCAAAGACACTCTTTACTGAGGCTGCTGAACACAGACAGACCCTGTGGATCTCTGACTGTCTTGCAAGCTGTGCTGCCTGCATAGGGTCTTCCGAAATCCTGGCCTAGACTCATCAGCCACGGAAAGCTCTATGCAGCTGTTAGAGAAATAGAAGCCAGCTACAAAGTTAGGCTCCAGATCCAAACGTTCCCTCTGTTTGGGGGGGATCCAATATGGAGATTGAATCAGGCCCAGCTGGAGTTCCTGTAGTGTGCAGGCAGGATTGATATCTTCCGGAATCAGCTCCTGAGATGTGAGGCGGGCAGCTGCTCTCTGTGTTGGAACAATTTGAAATAGATTCGAGGGGAGGAAAAAAATAAACCCCTGCAAGCTGTGAGAGCCTTTCGAGACTGTTCCTATTGCTAAGCCTCACTTGGAAAAAAAACACAAACACAGGCTATGGCTCCAGTCTGGGCAACAGAAACTTTATAAGAAACATTAGAAAACATTCATTTAAAAACATCATTTCTCCAGGAGGGAAAACTCTCTTTCCAGCTCATGTGCTGAGCTGATCCGCCCAGCAGCCTTATCGTGCTTTTATATTTGTCCTTAAAGTGACTCCAAAATAAAGATCAATGCAGGACTCTGATACAGGGGTTGCCAGTTGGCAAGGACGGGCAGAGTATGGGAGCCACAGGCTCGATACTGCATGGTGCTGAGCACCAACTCCCACTGACTTATGTGACAGCTGAGGAGGGTTAGCACTTCTCGAGAGGGGCCCTGCACACCATAGGATTGGACCCCTCATATTAATCCAGGGGCTCAGATCACTTTCTGATGTACTTGGGAAAGCATAGGCAGCATTCCCCTAGCCAGGCAGATACCCTACAGTTTCTACACTACAGTTTCGGTCTCTGCCTGCAAAACGGTCACTGCTTCTCCGAACCTCTTGCATCTGTAAGTTTCAGCTGGAGCTGACTTTGCTGGTACTTCCTGCCTGCAGTGGGACCAGGAAAACAAGAGAAACAGCCTTTCTCATGGTGTTCTAGCACCCCAGCCTCTGGGTCTGGCCAGGACCAGGAAGCCTGAAAGAAATACTGTGCAAAAGGAAGACATCAGTAGCATCGAGTGACTAAACCTAAACTAAATAAATCAACAAATAACTAACATGCCAGGTTCCAGTCTGGGTGAAGGGTCAGAGGAGGTTAATTTCATCTGCCCATTCTCCATTGCAGATCAGCATTGCAGAGACATACCAGCCACCGTTGCTCCCAAACAATCCAGAATGGTCAGAGAGATTAGGGGGCTTCCACAGGAAGCCAACAGTGTTCTCCACCTGCGCAAATGTACCTGCCCTGTGGCCAGGAAGGCTCTATGGCAGAAAGTTAAATGGAGGTTTCCATAGTGTTGAGCACAGCTTAATGGGGAACATATCTTACAGCCATGGGCGCCAACTTATATGGGCTCCTGGGGCTTTAGCCCCAGGAATATTCACAGTCAGGGGCTCTGCTCCAGCAATATTTGGAGCTAGGTTTCTCCCCTGCTCTGTGCTGCCGGCAGCTGCCGCGAGCCCAGAGCCTTTTAAATCCCAGCCGCGGCCGGGAATCAGAGGGCTCTGGGCTGCCTGCTGCGGCGGGGAGCCCAGAGCCCTTTAAATCCCAGCCGTGGCCGGGAGTCAGAGGGCTCTGGGCTCCCCGCGGCTGCCGGCAGCCCAGAGCCCTCTGACTCCTGCCGGGGCTGGGATTTAAAGGGCTCTGGGATCCCCGCGGCTGCCAGTAGCCCACAGCCCTTTGAATCCCAGCCCCTGGCCGCTGATTGCCCCCTCCCCAGACCCCTGCCCCAACTGCCCCCCAGGACCCCCACCCCCGATCTAAGCACCACTGGTCCGTGTCCCCGGATTACCCCCTCCCAAGACCCCTGCCCCTAACTGCCCCTTGGGACCTCAGCCCCTATCTAAGCCTCCCTTCTCCTTGTCCCCAACTGCCCCCTCCTGAGACCCCACCCAACTTCCCCCCAGGACCCTCCTACCTGTCCCCTGATAAACCTCCTGGACTCCCATGCCTATCCAATTGCTGCCTGTCCCCTGACTGCCCCTCCGAACCTCTGCCCCATCCAACCCCCCCTGCTCCTTGTCCCTTGACTGCCCCCCGGAACCCCGTACCTCTTCTCCAACCCCCAAACTGCTTACTGTGCCACTCAGACCAGCGTGTCTGGCTCCGTGCAGCTCCAGACAGTTGCTGCCATGCTCCCCCATGGAGCCCACAGCCCTCTCCCACCCCCAGCACCTGCCTTCCAGATTTGAACACCTCAAAATTCAGGAGTGCTCAAACTCGGTTTGGGCAGCTTTTACTTCATTTCTCCCAAATCAGTTTCCCCTGCAAGGTGCCAACTGAAGGTGTTGGAGAACAGAGAGATTGGGTGGCCTCCTAATGCCTGGAAAAGAGACAAAGGCCGGAGGAGGGAGTGTCAGTCCCTGTGTGGACTTCTGGGAAGTGCATGGTGTGGAAGGGGATGCTGTGATGCTTTGGAACAACTCCATACCAAGCCAGTCAGGACTCTGGGGGAGCCTCCTCTCTTGGAGCATACTGTCTCCAGGGCAAGAAGCTTACACCTTCCTGGGTCTGACCTCGGAGCATTCAGCATGCCCTTCCACATCATGCACTTTCCACAGCGAGTCTGCCCAGGCTGGTTCTGGGGCAACCAGAGGTCCCTGCACCCCAACTCCACAGTCAGATGTGACTCTCAGCCAGACAGTAAAACAGAAGGTTTATTAGATGATGGGAACACAGTTTAAACAGAGCTTGTTGGTACAGAAAACAGAACCCCTCTGTCAGGTCCATCTTGTGAGGTGGGGAGCCCAGAACCAAGTTCTGGGTCTCTCCCCATTTCCCCAGCCAGCTCCAAACTGACACTCCCTCTGGCCTCTGTGTCTCTTCCGGACAGGGAGGCCACCTGATCTCTTTGTCCCCAACACCTTCAGTTGGCATCTTGCAGGGGAAACTGAGGCACCCACACAGTATTCAGAGAAAATATTAAGAACATTCCCACTTCATCACAACAGGTGCAACAAAATATAATACTGTATATTGAAGTAGGCCAGTGCTGCTTCTGACTTTCCACTTTTAATTGACCCTTGTAATCTTGTGGCACTGACGCGTTGTAGCTTCATTTTATATCAGCTTACAGGGCGGGAGCGGGGTGGGGCACCACCATTTTGGGCCCCACCAAAAATTATACAAACCTGCCGCCTATGCTTACAGCAACCTTCACTCACATTCATGTGCATTCATGGACACATGAGCCTCCCATTCATGGTCACATAACTCCCCTGGCAGTAACTGCAGCAATTGCCTGCATGGCAAAGTGCCATTAGGAAAGGATTTAATGTCTTGCTAGTATGATTTAGCATCTGGAAACAAGTGGCCAGCACTGTGGGACCTTCCTGATCTGAAGTAACATCAGCAAGGGGTGCAAGGAACACAGAGGACAGTTTGGCAGCTAATGGGCTATGGAATTCCACTGAGCCCCTCCAGGACTTAGGGCCCAAACCAAACCACAGCTATCCAAGCACCCCAGACTTGGGGTGTGGATCTACACTTTGAAACGTAGGCCTATTCTCGATTGATTACCTAAATCATTGGACCCACTCATACTCCTGGACACATCAGTGGCAACCTCCCATTAACTTCAATGGAGTTCAACCCCCGAGGCAATATGGTGGCTAGACTTTGTTGGGCCGATAATAATGTCTGTAGTCATGTGCTGAGATAAGGGCCCTCAGATCTGACTGTTTGGGAGGGGCAATCAGCTGGTCACTGCAGAGGTTAGGAGACAATCCCACAGTCTCCTCTTCAACCTCCACAATGGTGCAGGCCCGTGAAGGGAAGGATGGGAGGGGTCCACCTTTCGCTGAAGTATAACATACTGGCAGCTGCTGAAGGCAGGATACTCACTTGATATTAGTGGGGGAAACCCATGGACCAGATTCTGCTCTCTTCTACACCAATGTAAATCTGCAGTAACTCCAGGGACATCAGCATATTAGTCCTCTCTACAGTACAATGTTTATCGGGCTTTGTCACCAAGTGGTGACGGCGTTGGCTTGGAGCATGGTTTGTGCTTACACGCTGGGTGGTTAATACTCAGTAAGCATGGCAGTATGCCACCCTGACAGGAAGCACAGGCTCATCTTCCAGGAACCGCTTTGAGACACTGTTTTCTAGCAGTCCAGACAGCAATGTCCGATGGTGCGGGAAGGATTCAGATTCCAATTCAGACAGGAAACCCTAACTCTGTGTAACTGGTTTGGCTGGCCCTTCTTCCTCCCTGCTCTGTGTGCACTAGGACACCACCCAGAGTGCATTGGCATTTCTTGGGCATGCCCCTTGGGTACTCTGCTCCAAATATAGGGCTGGAAAAGGACCTTGAGAGCTCATTAAGTCCAGCCCCCCACACTGAGGCAGAAGCAAGTAAATCTAGACCATCCCTGACAGGTGTTTGTCCAACCTGTTCTTTAAAACCTCCAATGATGGGGATTCCACAGCCTCCCTGGGGAGCCTGTTCCAGAGCTTAGCTACCTTTAGAGTTAGAAAGATTTTCCTAATATGTATTTTCCTAATTCTCCCTTGCTGCAGACTAAGCCCATTGCTGCTTGTCTGTTAGGAATCAGGGCCTGCATCAGAGCTTGTCTTGAGGCAACCCCATCAGTGCAGCTGGCCTGCAGCAGGCAGCTGGATTGGCCGGCCCACTGGAGGGCCAGCAGCAGCAGCTCACTGGCTTTGCCATTCTCATGCCCACACCCACCACTGCCCTTGCTCCTATCTTACCTTGTTTCTGCCGCTCCTGCCTTACACCCATCCTTGCCTGCTCCTCTGCTCCCTCCAGTTCCTGACCTCAGGCTTGACCCTTGGCTCCAGCTTCTGACTATCAACTCCAGCTTGACCCTGAGCTCTGATAGCCAGTTCCTGATCTCCAGCTTGCCCTGTGGCTCTGGCTAACGACTACTGACTCAAGCTTAGTCTCTGGTTCCAAAGCTTGGTTCGCAATGCCTGCTCTGACCACTAGGCTAGACTGTCCTCATCCCAGTTGTCCAACATTGTACAACCTGCGGTGGACATGGAGAACAGCTGATCCCCATCCTCTTTCAAACAGCCCTTCACATATTTGAAGACTGTGATCAGGTCCCCCCTCAGTCTTCTTTTCTCAAGACTAAACATGCCCAGTTGTTTTAACCTTTCTCACAGGTTGGGTTTTCTAAACCCTTTATCCCTTCTGTTGTTCTCCTCTGGACTCTCTCCAATTTGGGGGGAGGGATAGCTCAGTTGGTTGAGCATTGGCCTGGCAATGCTCCTACTAATACAGCCCAATATGCCATTGGCCTCTTGGCTACAAGGGCACACTGATGACTCATATCCAGCTTCTCATCCACTAATCGCCAGGTCCTTTTCTGCAAAACTGATGCTTAGCCAATCATTTCCCAGCCTGTAGAGGTGCATGGGATTCTTCCATCCTAAGTGCAGGACTCTGCACTTGTCCTTGTTGAACCTCATCAGATTTCTTTTGGCCCAATCCTCCAATTTGTCTAAGTCACTCTGGATTCTATTCCTACCCTCCAGCATATCTACCTCTCCCCACAGCTTAATGTCATCTGCAAACTTGCTGAGGGTGCAGTCCATCCCATCATCCAGATCATTAATAAAGATGTTGAACAAAACGGGCCCCAGGACCAACCCCGGGGCACTCCGCTTGATACCAGCTGCCAACTAGACATTGAGCTGTTGATCACTACCCGTTGAGCCTGACAATCTAGCCATCTTTCTATCCACCTTATAGTCCAGTCATCCAATCTGTACTTCCTTAAATTGCTGGCAAGAATAGTGGATCAAAAGATTTACTAAAGTCAAGATATATCACATCCACCGCTTTCCCCATATCCACAAAGCCAGTTATCACATCATAGAAGGCAATCAGGTTGGTCAGGCATGACTTGCCCTTGGTGAATCCATGGTGACTGTTCCTGATCACCTTCTTCTCCGCCAAGTGCTTCAAAATGGATTCCTTGAGGACCTGCTCCATTATTTTGCCGGGGACTGAAGTGAGGCTGACCGGTCTGTAGTTCCCCAGGTTCTCTTTCTTCTCTTTTTTAAATATGGGCACTATATTTAGACTATATTTAGTCCTTCCCCAAGTTTGAGAGGACTAACGTCTGGGGTTCTGATTGAGGCTCTTCTCTAATAACAATGTGGGGTGTTTCACAAATCAGCTTCTCCTCCCTACAGGACTGCCCTTTGGCTGGTGTACTGTAATTCTGCTTTCCTGCTGTGTTCCCAGGCAGCCACACTCACATCCCCTCCTTCTGATCCCAAGTTCCTTCCTGGACTGAGAGCCTCTGTGCAAGATGCCATCCCAGGCCAATGACGCACTGCTAAGTCACTCTCGGGGAACTGGAAAAACACACCAGAGAAATTCCACAGTGCAGGGTGGGCAGACTTGGCATGTTTCCAAGATTTACCACAGGACCCGGGTGCAGAATGGAGCAACAGTTCCTGGAGGTTTCCAATGACCTTACTCTTCCCCTTTGTTGTGTAAAACTGTGACATTTAATTTGCAAGAGCTGTTGTGAAACATGATTATGCAAGTACCAGCATTATTGAAAACTGGACACAAAAAACCCTGGAGAACATACTGTAGGGAACATTTCTGCACTGGCCGGAGGATGGACTATGCTTGACCTAAAAAGTCAATTCCATTTCTGTGAATCAATGCAAATGTGATCTCATGGAGGGGGAGTGGAGGGGAAGGAGAAGGAGCAGAGACACAAGAGAATGTTGGTTATTATCTTGGGCTCATAGAAATTGAAATCAACCCCTGTGAGCCCATCTTTGTGTTAATGTAGAGAACAGCATTGTCATTCTCTTCAAAACATGTCAACTATCCACCTATTTGTATGGAAATGTCACCATTTAAAATGCCCAAATCCTTACAAATAACACACAATTGTATCCACAGGAAACATCTTATGGCTCAGATATTTTGGGGGGCTGGTCACTGTGAATCACAAGGTATGTCTTCACTTCAGAGTTAGCCAGGGTGATCAGCACCTGGGTTTGAGCCCCTCTGCTAGCCTAGCCTGAGTGTGAGCAGCCGCACGGCAAAGCCCTACCATGTCCTCACTGGTACTGCACTCTCTCATGTGTGTCACCCGGATTTCTGGGACCATATCCCATGGTTCTCTGTGCTGCAGTAAGCACAGCCTCTGTATGCATCTTTCTTCATGAATTGTGGGAAATCTTGTCTGCCCTTCTGGGCATACGGGGTAAATTGTCGGAAGGCAGTGGAGGACTATCAACACTCAATGGATTTAAGCTGCATTTTCACTGCAAAGTAGATGGGTTCCCAGCCGAAGTGAAAGCAGAACCCAGGCTCTATCCCACATCCCCAGCCAAACCAGCTAGCCTGGGTTGAAAGCACCATGAACCATGGGTGAGAGGGTTTTGTGTGTAGATGGGAGTGGGGTTACTGGCTACATCCAAGTTCTTATGGCGACATGCCCTAGAGGGGGGGATTTGGAGGAAGGGTTTATTAAAAGGTTCCAGGGGTTGATAATGTCATAAATCAAACATGGGAATGTAAACCAAATGTCCCAATCCTACTAGACCCATGGTCTCCCCTCCCAGTAACATGACTGGTTTTACCATGAGTAAATATCTGCTCTTCATCCCAAAATTGCTCTTGCTTGTGAATGGAACAGGCACATAGTGTGTTTGTTTGTGTGCATAGTGGGTGGCGAGTTCTACTGGTCACACTTAATCTCATACTAAGTGGTGAAGCACTGGAATGGGTTATCTAGGGAAGTGGTGGAATCTCCCTCCTTAGAGGTTTTTAAGGCCCAGCTTGACAGAGCCCTGGCTGGGATGATTTAGTTGGTGTTGGTCCTGCTTTGAGCAGGGGATTGGACTAGATGACCTCCTGAGGTCTCTTCCAACCCTAATATTCTATGATTCTAAGCTCTTGTCAATGCCCATGCCAAGCAATTCCCAGTGGCTATTTCCCATTTCCCAGTGGATACTTCCCAAGAGCTAACAGTGCTTTCATAGACTGTAAATTCCTTGTTTAAAAAGCACTAGCAGCACATTGGAGGTACTACCATAATCTGAATAAAATCCATAATTATACGAGGGAAGTGTCACTCCACCACTAGGTGCCTTAGTGCCTAGAAATAATAAACTAAGGGAAACAACTAAGGGAAATTAGGTTTTGTAATGACCCATTCCATCATGTGCCAGCAATGCCCCTCTGCCATATACATTGGCCAAACCAGACAGTCTCTACACAAATCTGACATCAGGAATTATAACATTCAAAACCAGTAGGAGAACACTTCAATCTCCCTGGTCACTCAATAAAAGACCTAAAAGTGGCCATTCTTCAACAAAAAACCTTCAAAAACAGACTCCAACATGAAACTGCAGAACTGGAATTAATTTGCAAACTGGACACAATCAAATTAGGCCTGAATAAAGACTGGGACTGGATGGGTCATTACAAAACCTATTTTCCCCATACTATTTTCCCCCTACTGTTACTCACACCTTCTTGTCAACTGTTTGAAATGGGCCACTCTCATTACCACTATGAAAGTGATTTTTCCTCCCTTGGTATCCTACTGTTAATTGAATTGTCTCGTTAGACTGACCCCCCACTTGGTAAGGCAACTCCCATCTTTTCATGTGCTGTGTATTTATACCTGCTCCTGTATTTTCCACTCCATGCAACTGATGAAGTGGGTTCTAGCCCATGAAAGCTTATGCCCAAATAAATGTGTTAGTCTCTAAGGCGCCACAAGGGCTCCTTGTTGTTTTTACTGATACAGACCAACACGGTTACTGCTCTGAAACCATTCTTAACTCCAGGCTCCTTTGCTGTGTTCATCATGTTTAACACTCGACTCCTGCTCTAAAGAATAACACCTCACAATGGGATCCCTTTACAATGGAGGAAGCCAAAGGTTGTGCCAAAGGTTAGAAGGCTGTGAGGGGTCACTGGGGACTCCCCAACCAACACAAAGGAAAGCTGTATGCCTTTACCCCTCCAGTTCTTACTATTTTCACTCTGCTTTGGTTTTGCAGGTGGATGCTGCTATTTTGCAACAATGGGGCATCTTGGTAGGAGTTGGAGGGCAGGGGGAGTGAGCGTGGATGGCCTTTATAAGTGCACCTCACTCCCCCTCCCCACACCCACCCTTATCCTTTGCAAAGCAAAAAGTCCTTCTATGGAGGATTTTATTTTGTCTTGGGAGTTGAGTCTCGTTGGAGTCTTTGTGTCGGTCTCCTCAGAATGCAGGGCAGCCAAGATCAGCTTTTCTGTTGCCGGGGAGGAATTTATTATTTTTGATGGCATTCCCATGGAGAGATTGAAGCATCTTGAAGGAAAATGCTGGAGGCAGGAGGAGGTTTCTTCTCTGGGTGTGCACTGAAGATGTCCTCAGCTAAGTTTGGTTTTTGCTTCGTATTTTTAAGTGGAATGAAAGCAACCGTGGATGTTTCCTTCACTTACAGACTGTGCTACCAGTTCATGGGGCTCTTGGATTTCCAGCACCAAGAGCAAGGCAGTGTGAAAGTGATGCAGGGCTCAGAGTCAAAAAACAGCCAAGGTATTTTTCTCAGAGTTAGCCCAAAACCAGACCCTTGAACCTGAAGCCCTTTGAACTTTGGTTAAGTTAAAATCAGAACCTCCAGATCCAGACTCTTCTCTGTGGTTGTAACTCCAGGTCTGATCTAAGATTAGACAGGAGCAATTTGCTGGCTTCAGCTTATGGCATTTCAGCCAGGATTTCAGAACTGTCAAATCTGCCATTTGAACCCCACGTTGCATCCACCAAGAGTGCCCCTGCCAGGCTGCCTGGTGAATTCCCCAGGGGAAGGGGATTCTTTCAGACAGACTGGGAGTGGGCAGGGAGTTCTTACACACCAGTGATTCTGCACTGGGCAGTGGCACATCTCAGGGCAGCCTGCAGGAGCTCTGACCTACACCAGCAGAGGGATGGATTTGGTAAGCAGCAGAAGGCATGTCAGTTCCAGGATGCCACCAGGACTTTGTGCTAACCTCTCTGAGTGGTCCTTTCCATGCTCTTAGGCTGGGGCCAAGCAGCTGGCTCAGCAGGCCTATGGGATGAGTTTGCAGCTCCCTCACTACAGAGGCAGGTCCTTGGGGCTCACTGCTTCATGATCCCAAACTCAGAGGCCGGCTCTTTGCCTTGTGTTCCAAGGATATTGCCTTAACCGTCCTCAGCATGCACAGCTGCAGCGACAGTCACGTCCTGTGGATCTTGAACTTGCCCTGAGATGCGGTGGGGTTTTCTGGTGGCAAAGGATTGGCTTGGCGCAAGTTATACAGGAGAGGCCTGTGCTTGCACAGCCCTCTCAGTGGAACAGGACCAAAGAGGAGCCCAGCTGTGCAGGATATGAATGAGTGGGGAACAGTGCTCAGCAGTGCCAGGCATTCATGTTGTTTCTTTAGCAGGTCTGAAATGTTTCTGCTGTGTGCTTGTTTCTGTGCATGGGAAGTGGATTGTTTTAACAGGTCAGCTTCCCATCCTATTCTATATTTTTCCGCTTGCAAATTCAGAATTAAAAGGACAAGCAAAATATCTCTCATACAGCTTTATTTTGTTCTTCCTGGACAATATGTCAGGTAAGGAAAGGCTTATGGAGGTATCTGATTTCAAACTGGAATTGTCCACAGATCTGGTGAAATCACAGAATTCCTCTTCCACTGTGCACACAACCAACCTTCATAAAATAGTGAGAAACTAACTGATTAGGCTTAGTTTATTAAGGTCTAACATGTAACGTCTTGGCAGTCTGCTGGGTATTATATTAGGTGAAAAGGTGTGCACACACACAGATTAGTTAAAACAGAGCAATGGGTGCAAATGCATCCACTTTCCACATGTGCAGGGTTATGAAATATTCCTGTTTAGGTAAAGGCTCTCTAATCAGAGAAAATGAATGGGCAGGGATTTCTGTGGTGGCTAGAAACTGCCAGTCTCTGAGCAGCAGTTTCTTTTATTGAGAACAGTCCTTCCCCATCTCAGCAAACTGGGCATATTCTCCCAACCTCATAGAATCATAGAATCAATCATCAGAAGAAGGGACATGATCATCCAGTCTGACTCTCCTCCTGCCTCCTGTGCAACACAGCAGCGATCTCCACTCCTCTCCATTAGTTTCCCCCCCCCCCCCCTCGGGAGAGGAGGAAAAAAAAAACCACCACAGCCAAGCCTCTACTGGAGGAAAATTCCTCCCCCACCCAAATAATATGGCGGTCAGCTGCCAGCAGCATGCGCAGAAGACTCTCCAGCCAAACCCTCTGGAAAAACTTACTTGAATGCAAATGAATTAGGGAGCCCACACGCCTAATGCATCACTGTTTCTTGTTCTAATGAGGATGAGGTTCTAATGATGACACTGTGCTTTTTCATCCAAAGAACTCAAAGAGCTTTACAAAGGTAGGTAAGTAGCCAGTGGGTGAGTGGTGCTCTTTCAATTTGGTATTACCAAGTGGATAAGTATTATTGTCACAATGGAGTATTAAAAATGACATGCACAGAAAGATGCTTGCCCTTTACCGGTCTGGTCTACACACAAAGTCGTATCACGTTAACTCAAGTTCATTTTTTAATCAGTTTAGTTAAACCAGTGTACAACCCTGAGTTGGCACTCTTAGGTTATGTCATCACTGCCGAAAAAGGTGTGCTCTTACAGCAAGAGAGCTCTGGTGTGTTACCTCTCCCACCGTGGAAACAAGGCACTGTAGCTCAGCAAGGTCTAGGGTGACCAGACAGCAAGTGTGAAAAATCGGGATGGGGGTGGGGAGTAATAGGAGCCTGTATAAGAAAAAGACCCAAAAATCAGGACTGTCCCTATAAAATCAGGACATCTGGAAACCCTAGCAAGGTCACCCCCTCCCCGGGGGGTGAATCATAGTGTTGAGGTTGCCTAGCTACATCAAAGTAAATTCTATCCGAGTCTTGTCTCCACTAGGACCATACAGTGGGATTGCTAATGCACATTAGTTATATTGCTTTAAAGAACCACCTTTTGGGGCAGTGAAGCCTCAGTTTTATACTGATTTAACCCCAGCATATATCAGTTTAGCTTGTGTGGTAAACTTTAAGACGCTACTAAACCTCTATAAGTGTAGTGTGAAGACATAAAAACAAAAAGAGCCATGCTTTAAACAGCAACTAGAGAACTCCTTAACCAGAAAGTTCCTACATTTATTAAGCTCCCCTCCACAACACATCCTGTGCTTTCTGGTACCTATGGAGGACCAGGAACTCAATAACCATTCCACATCTCCCTTTCTTTATAATAAAAGATTAAATCTTAAAATATAAACCTATATATATACTGTGATGGAGCAAGGCCGGATGGCTACAGGAAAGTATTGAGGAGCAGGTATGTTAGCTCCAGGCTAAGCAAATCCCTAGTACCATGGGAACCAAAATGGCAGTTGCTCCAGGCTAATTAAGGCACCTAGGCTGGCTATGCGAAGTAGCAGAGAGTAGCGGTCAAGCAGTCAGTGGTTAGCAGCAGCATAGAGACTGCTGTGCTGCACAGGGGCCTGGCTGGAACCCGAGTAGAGGGGGGGCCCGGGTTCCCTAAGCCCGCTACTCCTACAATCTATGGGTTTCATCAAGGGGAAACCACTGAGGGGAAGAAATCCGCCAATAAGCGCAGGACCTACTAGAGGAGAGGAGGAACTTTGCCACAATACAAACAATTCAATAAAACTCCAGATTCCTTAAAACTATTTACACTACTCTGTTCCTTTATCGGTTGCATTTAAACAGTCCTGAGCAGTATTCTAAAGATTGAGTCTTTGGAATGGAGGGAAGGAGGTCTTAGCAGTTCTCCAGAGCGTGTTCTCACTTCTGTTAAGTTTGCATGTGAAGTTCCCTGTGGAACTTCCTGACAGAGGACCTGCAGGTCCCAGATCGTCTCTTCATTGTGTTGAGAAATATTGAAGATGAACCCGAAGCTGTCATATGAAGCTGTATTGGTGCCACAGGTAAAGGTACCCTTAGTCTGCTGGCGATAGTCCAGACTCAAAGAGTGTTGACTGATATGCCAGGAGTGCTTTTTATGGGTCCACTGATTTTGTTAGAAGTCTTTCTAAAGTCTGTACTGCTCTCTCCACCTCCCGGTTGCTTTGGGGGGAAAATGTGGACTACGAGTACAATGTTCACAATCAAAGCCCTGAGCAAATGCTAGGAATATTTCAGCAGTAAATTGAGTCCCATTATCTGCTATTAGGATTTCAGGACTCTAGGTCTTGCAAAGATTGATGTTTGGTTCTGGATGACCTGTGCAGATGATGTCTGCGTATAGCCAAGTCAGTGTATCTGGAGAAGTAGTCGACGACAGAAATGTATGTGTGTCTTTTCCAGAAAAACAAATCTGTGGCTACCCCCTGCCAAGGTCTGCCAGGTAGCTCTGTAGAAAGTAATGGTTCTGGTGATTAGTTTTTTCCCCCTTGTTACATAACTTGCAGTCCTCTGCTAACATCTAAATTTGCCTACTCAGACAGGGCCACCATATGGATTTTTGTGCGTGTGCACTGCACTTGTTCATACCTTGGTGTCCCTCATGGATTTGGGAGAGCATCACTTTCGGAACTACCGCAGGGATCAGAATGTGCCATCCTTTCAGAAGTAAGCCATTGGCCATGTGAAGGTCATTTTGTTCCTGCCAATATGGTAGTAGTTCTGTTGGAAGTTGACTCCCAGCCGAATTCTTTGGCAGAGTTGAGTCTGTTTCATGCAAGTCTCATCCTTGTTCATCTCTAATTTGCTGAAGTCAGCTGGCAGATGCTGGAATTTCTGGCAGAACAAGGTCAGTGTAGATTTTGACATCTTTCTCTAAAGCTTTTCCTCCTTCCATCGATGGATGCTCAACTGGGGCTCTAGATAGAGAGTTTGCTTCTGTGAGTGCTTTCCCTGGTATGCGCTTGGTGTTGAAAGAAAGTCACATCATCAGCCATAGTCAAAATCTTTGAATCCTAGGGGAAAGGTCAGCCAGTCATTTTTAACCCAATAATGCCACTAAGGGCCTGTGGTCTGTTTCTATGTTAAAATTCAAGCCAAACAGCTATGAATTGAGCCATTCACAGGTTCAAGTGACTGCTAGAGCTTCCTTTTCCAGTTGAGCAAACCACTGCTCAGTTTCTGTGAGGCTTCTTATTGTGAATGAAGCAGGTCTCTGGTCTCCTTCTGGCTGCTTCCGTGTGAGCTCTCAAATCATATGAAGATGTGTCCACTGCTACCATTGCTGGATAATTTATCGAATATTGTGCCAAAACAGGTGGAGATGTCAGTAGTTCTTTTATTTTATTAAATGCATTTAGGTGTTGGCTACCCTAAATAGACATATCATGACCATTAAGGACATCAATTATGGGTTTTGTTAGATGAGCTACATTTGGTAAGGTTTTCCCAAAATCAATTGGCATGCCCAGGAATCTTCTTACAGCAGAAATATCTTTGGGTTTGGATAAGGTGACTAATGCCTTCAGCTTGTCTGAATTCTAGTTTGCTAATTATGTGTCATACAAATGTTATCTGCTCCTTTCCAAATTCACATTTCTCATTCAGAATGAGGCCAGCTTGTTGGAAGCATCTCAAAACTGCACGTAGTCATTGATCATGTTCATATTTCTCTGTGTCATATACCAGATAGGTGCTGAAGCACCCATGAAAAAAATTAGCACATGCTTAGCACCCACTGGAAGCCAGCTCCCTTTCTCCCTCCCTCCAGCACCTCCCACCTGTTGGTGGCCCTGCCAATCAACTTCTCCCGCTCCCACCCGGCACCTCCCAACTGCTGCGGTCAGCTGTTTTGCGGCATGCAGGAGGTGCTGGGGGGAGGGGGAGGAGTGTGGAAGGGGCATGCTCTGGGGAGGGGGTGAACTTGGTGGGAAGAGGTGGGGCGGGGATGAGAAGAGGTGGGGTGGAGGTGGGGACTTGGGAGAAGGGGTTGGAGGGATGGGGCTTGGGGTGGAGTTGGGGGGTTGAGCACCCCCTGGGCCCGGAGGAAGCTGACTATGATAGCCATGATATACCAATACTAACACATCATCTGCCTAGCAAAGGATGCCAGGCAAACCTGACACAATCTGAGAGATTCTCTTTTGGAAATGTTCTAGTGCTGAAGATATACCAAATGGAAGACAAGTGAAACAGTACCTTCCAAACAGGGTGATGAATGTAGTTAATGGTATAGATTCTTTAGCAAGTGGAATTTGCCAGAAGTCTGCTGTAGCAGCTAACTTTGAGAAGACTTTGGCTTCTGGTAACTGACCTATCATCTGGTTCACTGGGCTAGGGAAGCTATCAGGGCAGTAAAAAATATGCACATGTCTTTCTCTGCACACACTTACCTTAAGTTGTGTCAGGTTGAGACAAATTCAGATTTTGCCTTTGAGCTTTGGTACTACTACAGTCCCCACACACCAGTGAGTGGGTTCTTCTATCTGGGAAATAACTCCCATATCTTCCATTCCCTTTCACTCTCCTTTGACTTTCCCTAGCAAGAGTATAGGAACGCAGTGTGGGACTGTGGACCCAAATGTATTTTGTACTGCCCTGACAGCTTTCCTAGCCCCGTGAAGACATGTGGTTACATCTCCTGTTTAGTTTGCTTTTTGCCATTAATGCACTGCAGTTTCTCTATGACATGTAGTCTTGTATTGCTGGCAACTCTAGTAGGGGAGTTGTCAGTTCTTGTATTACATTTATTATTTGATGAAGAATTTTCCATCATTTCTCTAGTTTCCCAAAGAACTGGCCACAAACATCCAATGTATTGTTACTAGTCCCACAGAACATTTTATTTGGTTTTTGCAGATATCCATCCTGGCATCAGTTATAATCTTTTTTTAGAATTGCAGTGATGGCTGCCCCAGGATCAATTTTAAATTTAAGGTTTTCACTGTTTAGATTAATGGTTGTGTACCAAGGTGTTGTCTGTTCTGTTGAGAAGTATGGACTCATTGTCATCTGATGATAACACTCCCTCCCTCGGGGATTGTTTCCACTACTCTTGGTGACGTGCATGCTATTGCAAAATGTCCCATTTTATAACATCTACTACATTCTGTCTCTTTTGCTGGATATTTTTGCCATCTGTGGCTTGGTGTCTTGCCACATCTTCCAGAGCTTTCCCAAGCTTTCCCCTTATTAAGGTTCTTTGGTCTCAGACTCTCTAGATCTGCACTTTACGTATGTTATAAATTGGTCTCATTGCTCCCTTCACATTTGTCTTTTCTCTTTACTGTATCAGTATTGTCCCCTCTGCTGCTAACATGTAAGTCACGTTGCTGTTCTTTATAGTTCCTTGCATTCTGACTTTTGCTAGTGTGAGATCTGGGTCTACCTGATAGTTATTGGTGTAAGAAACTCCAGTTTATCTACACAGCTTCAGTTAATCCCAGATGTATATTGGCTTATAGCCAGTCCTATAATAAACTATATAAAGATGTATTAAGTAGGAAAAGGAAATTAGAGAGTTATTTAAAAGGTTAAAACAAACAAACATATACACACAAATTAGTTACTGCCTTAGGTGTCAAAAGATAATATAGACTTCTATCTTCAGCAAGCTCTATTTGATCTTTAGGGCTAACTCAGGCTAAAAAGCTGGGGATCTCTTGCTTAAGCCTAGAAACATCTTGCCCCCCCAGAGTCAAAGCAGCGTAGATATCCTGAGTTCCTTTGATTTGGGGTTTTTATTCTTGTCCTGCCATGTGCTCTGACCCGCAAAATCAGCTGATGGAAGGAGTCCACTTGCATGACTCATCTTCTCAGGGAGGAGAGCAATACAACAATAGGAGTTGTTAGTCCTTTTGTTGACAATTCCTCAATCCAGATGTGGGGCATTTCCAGATGTAAGATCCACCCATAGACTGTCTGGTATTGATGCGTCTCCTCTTTTGGGAGGGGCATAACAATTTCTGTAGAAGAGCAAATCTTCACACAAATTAATGTCCCTCCCCTGTATGGCGATTCACACAGTCACAGAGGCTCACAAGACAACTGCTCAAATATTATATTACAATATGGAGCACAGATATTACAAGTAAGATTAATACAGGCAGCAACTCAAAGGCATTCAATAAGAGTCCAGACATTACACACTTGCTTATAATTCTAATACCTATTTTATCAATATTAACCCTCAAGTGAGCCAGACAGATTCCAGCTGTGTATCTGTTAGTGTCCAGCTGAGACATGGGGACCTTGGCACAAACTGGCACCTGGCCTGCCAACGTCACAACGCCTTCTTTGGAGAGAGGGATTCACTCCTGACACCATGTAGACACACATATCAAGAGCCATGTTTTAAACAGCAACTGGAGACCTCCCAAACCAGGAAGTTCCGACATTTTTAGGCTCCCTGCTGCAACACATGCTGGTCCTCTCTGGTAATTGTGGAGGGCAAGGAATTCTATAACCATTCCACAATAACTAGTTTTAAACCATCATATGTGTGTCCACACTAGGATTTGCTAAATGGGATTAGCTAAACCGTTTTTTAAACCAGTAAACCAGTGCAATTTCCATGCACAGACAAGATCTCGGTTTAGGGGAATGAAAGGGGACTGAGTATAAATGTTTTAAAACAATTTTTATGTTAAAAGCTATGGTCTAAATTCTATTTTAAGGTTCTCTGATATAAATCTGAGTCACTCTGTTGATGTCAGCAGAGTGACTCTGGATTTACACTGGTGTCTCTGCGTAACTAATTCTGCCCAGTGTGTGTATGCCGCTAATGATCCTGGATTGTAAGTATGTCAACTGATGGATTAAAATGTTCAGTTCCCCTCTAAAGAGAAACTTTCACTGTATTCCAATGAGCAACAGACTCCACCTCTGGGTTACAGCCTTTCCATCTGTACATGCTCCGTGCCTCACAGCACTGGCACGGTGCATGGGCCGTTCTGACAGGGAGCTGCTGGCTGGCTGGTAATTTATAGAGTGGCCAATGCTACTGAAGACAGATGGTTTCCTATTAATGTATTTAATCACGCAGACTAGAGCTTTCTGCGAGTTGGTATCCTGGAGGGCAGCTGTAATAGGGAATTCTGAAGTATGTCAGCAGTTGGGGCACAAACTCGGGGGCTATTGCTCTTCAAGCAGGGAATAGGAATAAAGGCTTTTGGCTTGTGGATGGCTCTCCGGAGGAAAAGCTCCCAGCCAGGGCGGCTGAGAGTGGGTTCGGGCCCCGGTGAAAAAAATTTTGGGGCCCCCCAGCAAGGGCAGACTGGTTAAACAGGGCTGATGAAGTCGGGGAAGCCGGGCCCCGGGCCCCCTTCTGGACCGCCGGGCCCCGGTAATTTGTACCGGCTTCCCCTCCCCTCGTCGGCCCTGCTCCCGGCTGTGTTACCTTGGTGACAAAATGCGGTTTGGGCTGGAGTGAAGTGTTTTGTAAATTTCATAGGATTAAACCGTGGCATGAAGCCTCACTCTGTGTATGTGTGTGTGTGTGTGCGCGCACACGCATGTCTCCATATGTGTGTGTCTCTGTGTGTGTGGATGCATGTCTCTGTGTGTGTGCATGCATGTCTGTGTGTGTGTGTGCACATGCATATCTCTGTATTTTTATGTGTGTGTGTCTACATGCATGTCTGTGCTTGTGTATCTGCATGCATGTCTGTGTGCATGTGTGTTCACATGTGTGCATATCTGTGCATGTGCATGAGTGTGTTTGTGTGTGTATATGTGTGTGCACTCGTGTGTGTTTGTGTCTCTTTGTGTGCCTGTGTGCATGCATTTGTGCATGCATGCATATGAGTGTGCCTATGAGGCCTTGTCTACACACAAAATTGCATCGGTTCAGTTAAACTGGTTTTGTTAAACCGGTTTACTTAAACTAATGCAAACCCTTGGTTGGATACTTTTTTGGTTAAAGAGCGGCTTATTTTGGTTTAATGTAAACCTGTTCTTTAAAATAAATCAAAATAAACCTGGATTAAAGTAAAATAAGTGTTGCCCCTCAGTCTTGTCCAGTGGTTTAGCTAAATCGTTGAAAATCACACCTTAAGTTAAACCAGTGCAACGCAGCTCTCAGGCTCACCTCTGCAGTACGAGCTCCAAGAGGCATGGCTCCTGAGGGCATGTCTACACTGCAGCTGCAGCTCAGGTAGATATACATACATTAGCTTTGATAGAGCTAGTGCACTAAAAATTACAGTGTAGCCATGGTGGCACTGGCTAGCCACTTGAGTATGTACCTAGGCTCTCTGGAGGGGTTGTACTTGGGTGTCTTGACTGTGCTGCTGCAGCTACATTGCTATTTTTAGCATGCTAGTTCAACCAAGCTGGTATGTGTCCATCCACCTGAGTTGGAAATTACACTAGCAGCTGCAGTGTAGACGTACTCTCAGGAGCACTGGCCTGAATCCTGCATGGTGACATGAAAGTGCAGGGTGAAACACTGCCACTACCGCTCCACTTTATAGGATGCAGTACGCATTCTACCCTGCACCAGGTGAGCTTTGCTGGATGGAGTGAAGGGTGGGCTCATACCTGGTCACGCCTTGCCCCCATGAGATTTCCAACTCACCCAGTAGAGAGACTTGCATTCATTTGCTTTGTATCTTTCAGCGGACCTATGGGGCATTTTCCAGGCACTTGCTGCAGGCTGATCTATTTCCCCCCACTTCAGACAATATAATATTTTTGACCATTCGGATTTGATCCTTTTCTCCTGTGAGGATGCAGGAGGCTGGGCACTTGCAGTTTGACACAGAGATCTTAGTAAACAAGCCAAAAGCTTCAGGAATTTAATTCACTCCAGAGAGAAGTTGCCAATGGCAACTGTACCTTGGGGCCTGGCTGGCTGGGATGTAATTGATCCGGTTAATGGTGGGACAGTGCGTACAAAGAAATATTGGGGAGCAGGGCAGAAGTATCTGTGTGGTTTGGATCTGCAGATAGGGACTGTGGCTGTTTCAAATTTAAAAGGAAGCAAGTGAGTAAAGACTTTGGTGGAGTGTAACAGGGTGACTTGCCCATAAGGGCTAGAGGCTTGGGACCAGCCAATGGTGTAGCTAAGGAGCAGGGATCAGCTGATTCCCCTATAAAGAACAGCAGGCAGCTGCAGAGGGGGAGTTCAGGGAGATTAGGGTGGATTACAGAGGCTGCTGAAACTTGCTTGGGAGTGAGACTCCAGGCAGGAAAGGCTTGAGAGTGATGGGTAAATGCATGGTGTTGAGCAGGGATTTGAGAATTTTATTTTGAACTGTTTTGTTAATAAAACCTCAGGCCCCAAGGAACAAGTGGTACTGGATGGAAAGCGTGTGTGTGGCGTTTGTTTAAGAAGCTCCTTGATGGGGGAAACCAAGGCAGGCTGCCTGCAGAGTGACCTGAGGCTACGAGGGGTGTGTGACAGGTGGCCACCCACTGACATGGAGGCATAAATACTGCAAAACCTAGTTGCTCATATGGCGGCTTGTTTTCTAGTGTCCTGGTGTGCTCAGACTTTCCCTTTAGCTGCTTGACTGTAGCTTGAGCCCCCCAGGCATGCCAGGGCAGATTGTGCCTGCCAGGCAGCTGAGTGTCCCAGGAACCTAGCCCATCATTCTCCGCAGGGGGCACCTTGGCTTTCTCAGCTGTGGAATCTGGAGGGTGCAAAGAGGCGCCCATGGGAGCATGCAGTGTGGGGGATTCCGATGTAGCGTGAGCTGCTATGTGCAAGTGTGTGCGTGGGGGGGTAGAGGTGCAATTCATTCAGGATCACTCCCTGTTGTTCCGCTTTGGAAGTTTACAATATGTGTCTCAGGGCCCCTCTCAACACCATCCATTTACCCATCACTCTCAGGCCTTTCCTGCCTGGAGTCTCACGCCCAAGCAAGTTTCAGCAGCCTCTGTAATCTGCCTGCCTGCATCTGGAACGATAACAATAGACTGGGGCAAACCTCAGCTCCTGACACCAGTGAACCTGGAATGTTGCAGGAAGGGAGCCTCGGCCTCCAGGCCCAGCTCTGGATCTGCTGCCTCTGAACCAGACAGCTGTGAATTCTGGGGAAATGCAGCTCCAGACGGGGATGGGGCAGCTCAACCTCTCCTATGCTCTCGTGTGGCTGTTTGGGCATCCCCAAGAACTGCCAAGCTTGCGGCCAAAGCAGCTCGCTCGAGAGTTCCATGCAGAGAGCGAGGAAGGGGACCATCGCTGGTGAAGGTTTAACAGCCCTTTGTTTTCCCACGAAATATCGATGGATGACAGCAGCACAGGCAGGGGCAATGGGGAACCAGCAATGAAAGAGTTAATGGCCATTAATATGTATTACATTGAGGGCTGGGTTGTGGAGCTCGCCCATGCTGGGGATGCTGCATGGCCATCCCTCCCCAGGTGTGAGACACGATCCCTTCCCCGGTGCTTAGAGGGGAGAGTGCACACTGCAAATCTGCTCTCCCTGTGCGCAGTCTGGCCAGCGCTGCACAGTGAGACAGAGCCAGGGGGCCTTGCTTCTCCCCCACCCCTTTGGGACTGGCACTCCTGCAGGCTCTAGGAGGGGGCAATCCCATTACTCCCCCAAGCCCAGGAACTGCTGGTCTGTCTGGGTGGGGTGGAGGAGTTCCATGCGTCACTCCCCTGAGCTAGACACAGATTGGCCCTAGGCTGAAAGAGACGCACAGTCAGGCAGATGCTCCATCGAAACGTTTGCTCTAAACCTTGGCTTGGCACCTTGGCTTCAGCTAGTGGTGTTGGAGCCGTCAGGCCTTCCTCTTGCCCAGAGGAAGCTCCAGCTGCAATTGTTTCCCCATCAAAGAGTGGGAGAGCAGTGGAGGGGAGGGGAGAGAGGTTCTGGGCGGGGACTTTCAGTTATGACTCCAATAAGCATCCTTCAGTGGGAGGCAAAAGGATCCTGCTTGCTGGGTTATAACGACATGGTGGCAAACAGAACTTCTGGACGTGGCATTCTCGCCGGGCTGCAGGGAATGAAAGGGGCAGAGATGGGAATACTAATGGGGCCTTGGCTCCTGCAAAAAGCCTGGGCTTCGGTTTCCAACCCGGCAGCTCCGGGCAAGAGGCTTTAATCTAATTACATGCTTTATTTGCGCCAATTTGTTTTTCAATCAATCTTGTTCAGCCAGAAGAAAGGACATTGCTGTGGGCTTATCTGCACCTTCTTGTTCCAAGAGTGAGGTTAATGGCAGTTATCCTTGCTGGAATTGCCTGTGGGGCTGCAGCCCTCACTCAGTTTGGCTTCCTGTTTGCATATGACACAGCCTGCCCTGAGTGAGTGTCATTTTGAACCTTATCTTCCTACAGCACTCATCAGTGCAAAGTTGTTCGGCTACAGAACAGCCCAGCTGTAACATAAGTGTCTCTTTGCACCAGGCCTTATGTATGTAGTCAAGCGTATTGGTTTAACTAGATCCATTAATGTAGTTAAACCGGTGCAAACCCCTGCTGCAGACATAGCTAAACCGGGTTAAGCTTCGTCCAGATCAGGTTAGACTGGGTCAGTAAATCCAGTTGAGTTATTAAATCAGTACACTTTTCCTGCATAGACAAGATCTTAGGTTTGGTCTGCACTTCTAAAAGTTTCCAGCATAACTATGTCAGTGAGGGCTGTGGCTTTTTGTCTTTTTCTTTTTCTAATTGAAAGCACTAAAGCAGACGCAGTTATACTGATATAAAGCACTGGTATAGCTTATTTTGCTTTGCCAACCCTGAAGAAACTACACTGCTATGAGCACTTTTATACCAGTATAGCTGGATCTACACTAGGGGGGTCCACTTTAAGCATACAAACATAGTTCCTGTGGCATAACTTGAAAGTGTAGACCTGGTCTTTGGCCTGTAGCCTTAGGCCTGGTCTACACTTCAAAGTTTTGCTGGCGTAGGTATGTCAGGAGTACGAAAACATCACCCTCTTAACAGGGCTGGATTAAGGTTATGAGGGGCCAAAGGTGAATGGGAAGGAGAGGCCTAAGTATGAATTACATATTGCAAAAAAATTACAACCACCATAAATTGAATTCGCAATCTTGATGGATTAATTTGTACACAGCAATATCTAATGAGGAAAGATTTCCGATGGCCCCGCTACCGTCACTCAGCTGTTACTTCAGTATAGACTGGAGGGCCTACAGTAGTGCCTAAAAATAGGAGGGCCTAAGCAGGGGCGGCTCTATGTTTTTTGCCGCCCCAAGCACGGCAGTCAGGGAGCCTTTGGAGGCGTTTCTGCAGGAGGTCCGCCGGTCATGATCCGTGGCAGCTCTGCGGGTGCTCTGCCAGTCCTGCACCTTCAGCGTACCCGCCACCGAATTGCCGCCAAAGCTGTGGGGACCGGTGGACCTCCCACAGAAACGCTGCCGAAGGCTGCCTGACTGCCGCCCTCGCGGCGACTGGCACGCCACCCCCTGTGGCTTGCTGCCCCAGGCACATGCTTGCTGTACTGGTGCCTGGAGCTGCCCCTTATTAGCCTAGGGGTTAATCTGGCCCTGCCCCTTAACTGACACAGCTGTGCTGGCAAAAGCCCTGTAGATGCAGTTATGCAGGCAGAATAGTCCTTTTGCAGGTGTAGCTAATTTATCTCAAGGAAGTGGTATCAGCTATACCTGCAAAATAAGTCTTAGGAGACTTTGCTGTTATAGCTCTACCGGACAACCCTTGCTAGTGTAGACAAGGCTGGGTCTGAGGGAGCTGCATCTCAGAGGACAGTGAACGAATCCTGCTGTACCCTCGGGCTCGGCGTGGCTGGTTGGGTTAGGGGTTCTCAAACTTTTTTTGCTGGGCCCCTTTTTGAAAATAGTTCAGGCTGTGATGACCCTTCCCCCACTCCATACCACACCACCCTTGTTTCTGTACTGCCACTGGCAGTGACGCTGCCTTCAGAGCTGGGCAGCCTGCCAGCAGCTGCCATTCTCCGGCTGCCCAGCTCTGAAGGTAGCGCAGAAGTCAGCGTGGCAATACTGTGACGCCCCTACAATAAGCTTCAACACCTTTTGGGGTCAGGAATCCCAGTCTGAGAAACACTGGGCTAGAGACATTGTATCAATGCTACCTTGTAACGTTTGAGTCAGTATGCATTGGTGCAATGACTTTACTCTTTCATGCCTGCGGCCCAGTGACAAAGTCAGGAGGTGGCAGATGTTAGGGAGCGTGTCCTGGAGGAATGAGACCAGTGCTGGGCCATGGAAAGTCCTGAGTTCTGAATCCTGGTTCTGTGTGGCTTTGTCTGTGCTGGAAAACTGTATCATATTAGAACACATGTAACTCACTTGATGTTACACATGGCTCAGCACTCAGTATAGACCAGCACTGTCATGTCCTTGGGCGTGTGACCATCACCCCTTCTAAACACCATCCTCCTGGCCTGTTCTAAGTGGTGTTAAAAAGTATTTTAGCTGATACATTTGCTAAACACTTCCTTTTCCTAGTCTGAGCAGAGCCTGAGTGTTTAATATCATGCTAGGGTGCTTTGTTCTAACTGTAATTGCCCAGTGTAGACCGAAGTATCGGGTCGCCTTGGGTAAGTCATTTCACCTTTCGGTCTCAGTTTCCCCATCTGTAAAATAGGGTTAATAATATTTACCCACTTCCTTTAACCCACCTTAATGGATATCTGTGCATTATTTTGCACATAGAAAGCCCTATAAAATACTAAGTATTATTATATTATTATGGCACCTTAATCCCAGGCTCAGCCCAATACCCGAGCTTGCAAATGTTGAGATGCAGTTGGGGTTCATATCAGGGGGATGCAATCCCACACAGACTGAGTATGCTCAGTCTCATGCAATCATCATAATAATTACGAATTCTAATTTGCAGTTACATAGAACTTCATATTTTCAAAGCACGTTACACATATTAACTACTGTAATTCATCACAGCTACAGGGGTCCACCCTAATTTAAACTGACTCTGCAAATAACCATATTTTATGGTAATGCTCAGCATTTCCCTGTCAATGATATTATAAAGTGTGTGAGGTGATGCAGAAGAAATTAACAGTGTGGAATCCATGGCTCTTAAAGTGACTACAGTAAGGAATTCTCTGCCACTAGGTTTCTTTTATGTTAAAGAAAGAAGGACACTCCGAAATGTAATAATCTGATCAGTTCCAAGCCAAAATAAATAATCAGAATAATACATATTCTGGTGTACCTGGGGCAAAATTCATATCTGACTGTCTACTGAAATCAAAGGAATTAGAGCAGTGAGGAATTTGGCCCTGAACTTTTGGACACTTCTTCAAGATGACCATCCAAACCTTTCATGCTTTGCCCAGCACTCCACACGCTCCCATCCAAGGAGGACAGTTTTAATATTTCTGCAATTTTACCACAGCTGATGTTTCCGTAGCAACCATTAGATTAATTCTATAGAGTGCCTGTCGCGCTGCCCAAACATGCTCCCTCCAAACTAGCTGCTACTTTATGTCCTTTGCTGGCCTTACGTCCCGGGGAGGGGAGGGGAGGGGATGCTGCAGGAATTGCGTTTTCATTTGCATACTTAGATATTGGACATGGATGGGGGCGGGTGTTAAAAATTTACTGTATATAAAGCACAAATGGCTGATTGCTCTGGCACTGCAGACAGGGGCGGCTCTATGTATTGTGACAGGGTCAGGCCAGATGGCTACAGGAGAGTGATAGAAGGCAGATATATTAGCCCCAGGTTAAGTAGGTCCCCTTTCCCTGGGTAAGGTAACAGGGAAGGTTCGAGAACAATCAGGAGCTTTCTGGAAACAATTAATGCAGATGGGCTGATTAGAACACCTGCAGCCAATCAAGAAGCTGCTAGAATCAATGAAGGCAGGCTGATCAGGGCACCTGGGTTTAAAAGGGAGCTCACTTCAGTTTGTGGTGTGCGTGGGAGGAGCTGGGAGCAAGAGGTGCAAGGAGCTGAGAGTGAGAGGGTGTAGCTGCTGGAGGACTGAGGAGTACAAGCGTTATCAGACACCAGGAGGCAGGTCCTGTGGTGAGGATAAAGAAGGTGTTTGGAGGAGACCATGGAAAAGTAGCCCAGGGAGGTGTAGCTGTCATGCAGCTGTTACAAGGGGCACTATAGACAGCTGCAATCCACAGGGCCCTGGGCTGGAACCCGGAGTAGAGGGTGGGCCCGGGTTCCCCCCAAACCTCCCAACTCCTGATCAGATACAGGAGGAGTTGATCCAGACTGTGGGGAAGATCACTGAGGTGAGCAAATCCGCCAATAAGAGCAGGACCCACCAAGGTAGAGGAGGAACTTTGTCACAGTATTGTGCCACCCCAAGCACAGCAGTCAGGTGG
Organism: Mauremys reevesii; assembly: GCF_016161935.1. Taxonomy (NCBI): domain Eukaryota; kingdom Metazoa; phylum Chordata; order Testudines; family Geoemydidae; genus Mauremys; species Mauremys reevesii. Next base: position 23,025,611 of record NC_052637.1, read on the forward strand.
CTTTTGGCAGCATGCCTGCGGGAGGTCCGCCGGTCCCACGCCTTCGGCGTTCCCACCGCCGAATTGCTGCCGAAGCTGCGAGACTGGCGGAGCTCCCACAGAAACGCCGCCAAAGGCAGCCTGACTGCCACCCTCACGGCGACCGGCAAGCTGCAGCTTGCCACCCTGGGCACGCGCTTGGTGCGCTGGTGCCCGGAGCCGCCCCTGACTGCTGAGTAATTCAATACAAAGCCTGGGTGGGTTTATTAGAGGGTGAACAACTTGCTGATTACAATGTGAGGCATGGCCATACAGGGGACATCATCTCTTGGGATTCAGACAGAATTGTGGAGATGCGGAAAGGAATGGGATATTCTTCACCTTCCGTCCTGTTGCTAAATAGTTGCATCACAGAGATGGTTGCATTACAGTGGTGTGCTGTTTGATTCCTGCTCTATAGCTGGTACAATGCTTTGGGATGCTTCAGCATGGCTTACGTCAATGTCATTTTCATGTTTGACCCACCCACCAACTCCAAATGTCACTTCTGTTTAGTTCACACTTTGGGCAAAGATTCACGTCAGTTCATCGTTCTGTGTTGCTCCCCCATCTCTGTGTAATACATGTGTGTGCCTCAGCTTCCATGAGCAGCCATGGAGAGGGGTCCACTCGCTCACTTGGTTCCAATCCTGCAAACACCACCTTCCCACCCCAGGTTCTTTCCTTTGCATCCTTGACCATATGCTGAAGATGTTCACTGTGACAGGCCTTTGGTTTGAAAGCTCTCCTTATAAAGGGGATTGGAGACTTGATTTGCAGCCTGAGCATGAGTCAAATAAAGTGCTCAGCCCTGCAAAGACAGGAATGAATCCAGGCTGAAACATTCTGCTGATCCATTGTGGTGCTGGCCAATGCTTTTCCCATGTGCAAAACATGGAGAGCGCTGGCTTACCTACCAAACAATCCATCCCCAGAATGTGTTGCATTCGTTTAATGGAATGCACTCACATGCACACAGCCTGCACTGCTATGGTCACCATATTATTTTCTGGCCCTGCTGAGAAATCCCCATTGCAGTCCAGTTCCCCGGACTGTTTGGCTTTACAGGCAGGGTACAATGTAATGTAGGATGCATTCCTAGGCCATTGGCAGGGGACTACATGGCACATGAGTAGCTTGTATGAAGGCAGCATGTAGATTAGATAGCTTAGTTATTATGGGAGATGGGCTCAAACCACCAGGTTTGGATCCAGATCCAGATCGGTTCAGATCCAGGGTTTGGTTCAGCCCATTATAGACAAAGAGGCAGGCTGCAAAGCCAGGATATGGAGCCAGAGCTAGACCTGAGATTTCCTCCAATTTAAGACTGGGATGGAAGGTTTGTTCAGGTTTATCTCTAGTTTTAGCATCCTAAACTTAACTGTGCAAAACATTGTAGTTTTGGCTCACAGAGGAATAAAGTAAACTGTTTCCCTGTTTCCAGATGTGGGGTTTACACCTGGATTTTGTACAGTTTCCACACAAAACAATAAAATACTAGGGAGAATCTCAGCTCATATTTACCTGAAAGTCCTTGTGAAATGGGGTGAATTTTTCAGTAAATGCTGCATTTGTAATGAAACCTGAAAGCAGGTGAGTGTCATGGAACCAAGAACTGTGTGATGTGCCTGAGAATCAAAAAGGAAACGGGAAAGGATCTGAAAAGGCGTGGCAAAGAGAGATCTTTTGACAGACTTAGTGGTTCAGGGCCCAGGCACTGGGATCCAGCGACTTTCACCTTGACGTCCGTGGCTCAAACAAAGCCGATGTTACTAGTGACTTAAAGTCAATGTCATCTGATGACTCTTTGGTGGTCTATGCAAACTGAGTTGGTGAAGCTCAGTCCAGTTCCAGTGAGCTGCATGTGTCCATGTCACTAGAAAGGCCTCTTTGTTGGTAGTCTCACAAGAGAGGCCAAGGATTAAGGTGAAATTCACCGCTGCACAGAGGGACAGCATAAGGGTGCATAGACCCCACTCAAGTTTCATTTAAATGCCCCAAATAGGGCTTAAGTGGGACTTTTAGGGTGCATAGGCCCTCCTGCACAGCAGTGAATTTCACACCAAAAAAATGAAATACACCAGCCTTTCCCTTCTGCAGTCTTAGCTGGGAACCTTAGCAATCATACATAGCACTCACCTGGTACTTTAGCAGTGCAGATAGGGTGACCAGGTATCTGGTTTTCAACTGGAACACCTGGTCAAAAAGGGATCCTGGCGGCTCCGGTCAGCACCACTGACCGGGTCATTATCTGTTCAGTTGGTTCTGCGTGCTGCTCTGCCCAAAATGCCACCTCCATCATTCCCATTGGCCAGGAACCGCAGCCAATGGGAGCTGTGGGGGCGGTGCCTGTGGAAGGGGCAGCATGCAGAGCTGCTTCAAGTAAGCACCGCCTGGAGCCTGCACCCCCAACCCACTTCCAACCCTCTGCCCCAGCCCTGATCCCCCTCCCGCCCTCCAAACCCCTCGATCCCAGCCTCCTACACCCCAAACCCTTCATCCCCAACCCAGAGTTTGCACCCCCAGCCAGAGCCCTCACACACACATCCGCACCCCAACACCCTGCCTCAGCCCTGATCCCCCTCTCACCCTCCGAACCTCTCGCTCACAGCCCGGAGCACCCTCCTGCACTCCGAACCCCTCATCCCCATCCGCACCCCAGAGTCTGCACCCCCAGCCGGAGCCCGCACCCCCCTGCCGTGCTCCAACCCCCTACCCCAGCCCTGATCCCCCTCCCGCACCCTGAAATCCTCATGTCTGGCCTCATCCCAGAACCCACACCCTCAGCTGGAGCCCTCACCCCCTCCCATACCCCAGCCCCCTGAGCCAGCCCGGTGACTGAGGGTGGGGAGAGTGAGTGACAGAGGAAGGGAGGAATGGAGTGAGCGGGGGCAGGGCCTCAGAGGCGGGAGTGGGGCAGGGGCAGGGTAAGGGAGTCCGGTTTTGTGCGAGTAGAAAGTTGGCAACCCTAATTGCAGAGCACTTTATAAACCTCATTTAGCCTTTCTTTAAAACCTGCACAATAGAGGAGGGTTCTGAATCACCTAAATAAACAGGGTAGGAGCCATTCTGGTACATAACGAGTTGAAACGGGGCCTTTTACTTTCCATCAGCTGCCTCTTGATGCAGCCTTCCTCTCATTCATTCTTCTAGTCACATCTACAATACAGCAGCATTGGAGCATGCAGGCCGCACATGGGGAGGTGGAGAGGAGGGGGAAGTGAAGCCCATTTTTTCCTACAGTCTTGTCTTTTTAACAGAGAGGCCCAAACCAACACCCCAGATCCAAAACCCTTCGGGAGTGTCTGAGATACAAAGCAGGATCCAGATCTGAATTTCTCAGGCCAACCCGATCTTTGTAACGGGATGAAGGGCCAGAGTTGGGAGCGTTTGAAATCCAAACACTCTGTATCCCTGCTCTGCTCTGTGACAGCCTGCATTCATACCCTGCAAGGCGCAAAACAAGAAACTGGAATGCTTTGAAGAATGCTTACTCCTCGGGGGGGACAAGGCAGGGGACCGGATTCACCTCATACCAACAGACAGCCTGTACGCACTAGTACTGGAACTACTGCAGCCTTCTCATGTAGGGGAGGCTTTCTGAGTTGTATCAGGTGAAAGATGGCAATCCATGGTGCATCTGAACCTTGTGACTGTGCAGCAGGAGTAGAGGTGAGGTGAGTTTCAGTCACTGATGTGCTGAGGCCAAATGTTCAGATCTGGGTGCTTAAAGTTAAGCACTTAAATCTATATTTAGGCAGTTACATCAGTATTTAAGTTAGACACACAAATCTCAAAATGGTTTTAAATGTTTCTAACTCTTTATAGCTGAGCGGCATTTGGTTTACACTACTGCAGTGTGGTTTTAGTAGAGTTGTGAAGATCATCTTTAAATCACAAGTGAAGTAAGTTTCCTGGTTGCAGCTTAGCCTGGGCATGATGAGACGTCCCTGCCTTGCACTGTTCCAACTAGAGCTGGGCAGAAAATTTTGGCAAATACTAAATTTGGAGAAAAAAATGCATTTGAGAGAGCAATGAAACAATTAGTGAATTTGGATTGAATTTGACAACAGTTTGGCCTGAAAAAAATGTGTAAAAAAAAACAATTCTGAATAGTCAAAACATTTCACTTTGACCATTTCAAAACATTTTATTTCTATTTTTAGTTCCAAACAGCATTTTGATTAGAAATGTGGTTCATTTAGAAAACAAAAAAAAAGAAAAGAAAGAAAGGGGGAGGGGGAAACCACCCCAAAATTAACCAAAACAAAATGAAAAACCAAAAAAACCTTGTTTTCGGGTTAACCTAAATGAATTTTGTTTTCAGCCTTTTTTTTTTTATTATTTAGCAAAAAAATTCCAAAAATACAGTTTCAGTTTGAATCAATCTGTAATGTTTTTTGGATTTTTCAGGTTAGTTCCTGAACCAAAAAATCCATTATTCATTCAGCTTTCTCCCAGATCCGAAAGGAGGTGCACAGGTAGAGCTGAGTATGGTTGGTTCTCCAGCACCTGACTGCACCATGCCTGGCTCTGACCAGCACCAACACTCCCTAAAAAGATGGAGGGAGAACATTGTTTTTTAAACTAAAGTGACTTTTTTCAGGAGAAAAAACATTAATAAAACAAACAAGGTGTTAGCCGTGAAAGCCCTTCACACAGCCAGAGAGTTAGCTAGGGCCTGGTCCACACTAAAAAGGGGGTTTGAATTAGGGTACACAAATTCAGCTATGGGAATAGCGTAGCTGAATTCGAAGTACCCTAATTCGAACTACTCACCCGTCCAGATGCGGCAGGGTCGAACTCCGCGGCTCCCCCGTCGACTCCACCACCGCCGTTTGCAGTGGTGGAGTACCAGAGTCGACCGCGGCGCTTCCGGAGTTCGAACTATCGCATCTAGATCAGACGCGATAGTTTGAACTCCGTGAAGTCGAACTCACCGCGTCGACCCGCGCGGTGAGTATGGACCTGCCCTCAATCAAAGGGACAGGCAGCGCCATAAAGCCTGTAAATGCATTGCTGACATATTTTACTAAGCTGAGATGGGCACAAAACAGCCTCCCCGCCACCTGCTCTAAGACCTTGGATTGCTCTCAGAACAAGTAGTACCAACTGCATCTTTCCAAACTCCCTCTTGCTCAGTTTACCACTGAGACTCAGCAACTGCCTTCCCAGTTCGTGTTTTCTCATGGAAAACCATCCAGTCACTCCCATGATATATGGTAAGATTTTTTATCATGATGTTTCCCCTTTCTTTGATATTGGCAGGTCTACAGCCCATCGAAAAGGGAAACGTGGACTGGTGGGAGGAACATATACCTGGGAATCTTGAGGTTTGGGTTTTAGTCCTGCCTCAGAGTTCCTGTATTTTCAATTTTCTAATTTGGATGCCTAAAGTAGGCACTTAATGTCCTTTGTTTGCCACCCAAGTGCTGATCTACTCCCTTAAATCAGAATGTAGGTGCTTAAAATGGGTATTTAGGGTCAAGGATATGGATTTAGGTGTCTGTGTTTGAAAACTGGCTCTTTAAACCTCTCTGTGCCCCGATTTCCCCATCTGTGGGGAACAGGGATGATACAATGAAGGGAGTTTTGCATGGCTTGGTTAGTTCAGGTTTGTAATGCACTTGAGCCCTCAGACGGAAGGTGCTGGACTAGTGACAAGTGTTGTACTGTAGTTTCTCCTTGTTAAATAGATTTGAATCCATAAGAGCGCATGGGTCACCTTGTGAGTCAGTGGGTCCCAGATGCGATTTGTGCAGGCTGGGTTTAGGGGGAGAGCACGCTATGTTCTCAAGCAAGAGATCGTGTCCGTCAGGCAGGAAGAGACGGGAGAACCCAGCTTTCTTGCCAGAGAAGCAAGGTTCAAAACAAAGGAGTTGTTTGGGGTGGAAAGTCTCCACCCATTCCAGGAAGTCACCTGACCCATTAGCGCTATGGCCGCCAAAACATTACCGAACAGTGACATGGCGGCACCAGTAACGGTTAAGAAATAGCTAGGATTGATTCCATCCTCCAGCCAATCCCTGAGAGGCAGAGCAGAGGGCAAAACCTCCAGCCCAGGACTGCTCCCCATGGGACTGGGACAAATGGCAACTCAACTCTTCCCAGTTGCTCTTACAGCTCAGTTCCTACACTACACTACAGGTTCCCCTCCCTCTCGCAGCAGGCCCTGTGTCATCCTGGTCTCTATCACTCCGTCTGGAGACAGCGGGTGAGTAGAATGACTAAGGTGAAAATTATTCATCTAGTTGCTAGGCAGCTCCCACTCTCGATGCTTCAGCCATGTCCTTTGGTCTCTGGGATCCTTCGTCTAGAGGGGGATTACTCCATGGTTGGTCCTCGTTAACCTAAGAGGTGTGCAAGAGAGCACCCACATCTCTCATGGAAGCCACTGGGAGCTGTGGATACTAAGCCCCTTTCACAATCAGACCAGTCCCACTCAGCCTGGTAGGCAATGGGCGTATGGTGAGGAAGAACACAGGGAGAAATAATTGAGGCAGGGAGAATCCTACATCCCTTTAATGGCCTATATGTGTTGCAGCAGTGCTCAGTGTGTTCCAGTTGTCAGCAAGTCGTGTCTCCTCCCCATTTCCGACCCCCGCACCCAGCAACCCTTGGAGCTTGGCTCGGCGATCAGTTTTCAGCAAGGGAGCAGCAGCACAGTAAATCTTTCCACCGGAGTCTGAGCTGTTGAAATTATGTTTGATGGACTTGAGCGGAATCTTTTTTTAATCATTAGGCAACATTAGTGTAATAGACTACAGCGCTCTCTGTGTGCATTTGGCTTGGCTAATATTTAATATTAAGTATGCGGCACAGCTCATTCGCAAGCCCAAAATCTGAGCTTTGTTTCAGAGATTTAATTTGTCATCCGAAACAGTCTCCAGTGGGTTTTCTAGCAGTATGAGAAAGGAGAGAGCTCAGAAGACGAAAGACAGAGAGAGAGCCAGGGGACCCGATCCACCGGTGATGTAAATTAGCACTGATTTCCAGTGGAGCTCTGCGGATTCACACCCGCTGGGATCTGACCCATTGACTTCACTGGAGCTACGTTGATTTACATGAGTTGGGATCCGGCCCGCCCAATTTCATTAGAGCTATGCTGATTTATACCAGCTGGGGAATTGGACCATTGACTTCAATTTAAACCAGCTGAGGCACTGGCCCAGAAAGTAGAGATGTGAGGAGGGAGGAAAAAGGAGAGAGGGCAGAGTAGGAAGGTCTGATCCAGCTCTCCCTTACTTCAGTGGAATTACTCTTCATTGACAGCAGTGAAAGCCAGGGAGTGCCAGACCCAGAACATAGAACTAGATAGTTAATTAAGAACTAAACTGGTTCCACTTGGTGCATGAGGCTCGCAGTATCTCCATAGCCACAGCTGCTGAAGCACAGAGGATGTTTTCACACCACAGCTACCAGCAATCCTTGCTGGGCACCGTTAGGCTGTTTCCTGTCATGTTAAGAATCACCGGCCCCGATGCTACTCCCTGCCCTAAAAGCAGGACTGAGCCTGTGGTGCTCAAATGTGCTGATTGCTGACTCAATGCGATATCCGTTTAGGAAGTACATACTGGCAGGCCAAGCTCATAAGGTCTGGAGAGTCAGTCGAGTTTGGATACTTCTCTGAATCTTATCCCAGGCTCCTGGGTTTGGAAACCTCACGAGGGAAGGTTTCTTGGAGTTCCTAATCTCAGCCCAACTGGAAATACTATGAGAACAGCCTGGTGATTGAGAAGTGCAGAGAATTAAGCCACAAGAAAAGGTTGCTGAACTTTTTGAAGCTCCTGAAGAGATGTGGGCTCATTTCCATGCATGGTTCCAGACAAACTCCAGGGTGATTCTTGGTCTGGGATTAATCCCACTTTCTCTACCAGCGGTACTTCTGGACCTGATGCTAAGACAGGGCAAGCTATAGGAGATGGGCAGAAAGCCTTCCCGTATTGACATGCTCAGAACAGCTCCCGCTGGCTCAGCCAGTGACGAATCTACTGTTTGGTTCTAGCAGAGGTGCTACTTGTGGACCACGCTGGTCATGGCTGGAGTTTTTGCACTCTCAAAGTGAGCTTTGACCCAGAGCAGGGACTCTGTCTACTGGTCATGTCCCCCCACCAGCTACCAGACACAAGGCAGCCTCTGCCATCTGGGGTAGATTGGGCTGGGTGACCACCATTCATCCAGGAGGGCATTTTTGCTCTAGCTTATAACTTACGTTACATCCCTGCTGCTCATTTCATTCATTTCATTTGGTACAAGTATCAGGATGTGGTAACTTGCTCCCTGTGTTGTCCTGCAGCTAGGGCAGCAGATTGATAGACAGAACTCCTGGGTTTTAGTTTCTTCTGCTAGTAACTTGCTGTATGGCCTTGGATAAATCATCTTTCTGTGCATTGTTTTCTCTTCTGTGAAATGAGTATTAGAAAGCCTCATTAGTAGGCACTTGTAAAGCTTAGAGATCTTTGAATGACAAGTGCTATAGGAGGACAAAGCGTTGGTAAATAATCATCATCATAGAGCATTAGTATCCAGAAAAACGTCCTGCCTGTTGTTCCTGACTAGAATCCCATTAGCTGCATAGTCAATTAATCTGATTGCTTGTCTCAAAGCTGCATGTTGTTTAGCCAGATGTGTTTGGTCAGAGCCCTGTCTGTTCTGGTTAGGTCAGGGCCTTAGGACTTCTTCTCTTTGCAGACTCTTCCACACAAGTTTTCTTTCAGTGTTCATCATGTGGAATCTTTCACAGGTTCTCAGCATTGTCAACATTCAAATAACCCATCCTGGACATGGCCTGTGCCCTCAAAGGATGGTTTGGTGTTGTCTGGCCCATTGCAAACATTGGCTGCCATTTAGTGTCACTGCAAAAAGAGGAGAGTGCATCTCCTGTGGTCTGAACAAAGGGAATTCAGGGTAATCAGCAGTTCCTCCCGTGGCTGCAAAGTTCAGGCCAGAACTTAGGGTAGCCCTTCGTCTGAGAGCCAGAGAGAACCACAGGATCTGTCTGTGACTGTAGCCTTCATAAAGAATCTCCTTTATATGAATTGCAACCAAGTTCTGGCCCTTCTCTACCCCTACAGAGGGTATGACACGCAGACAGGTTTAAGGATTACAAAGGAAACCTCTGAGGACAGGCAATTGAATGATTGTCAGAATGCAAGCCCTATAGGGTTAGTGAAAGAAAGGGCTAGATATTATAAAAGATTCCAGCTAAAGCTTTCTGCCAATGCTTTTATGGGATATCCACTCTCTGTTCCAGTGTGTTTCAAGTCTTGCTTAGAGAGACAAGGTGGGTGAGGTAATATCTTTTATTGGACAAATTTCAAGTCTTGCTTGACATTCAGGATCACATTAAAAGAAGAAAACAAAAAGCCGTAATGATTTCTATAATCCGTTGGCCCTTGGCTATTCTTTTCCATTTAAATGGTTCTTGGCAGGTTGGGAGCCTGGTAGGGAATCTCAGCAGGGCTTCTGGCATGGAAAACGGTGTTGTTTCAAATGATAGGTTTTGCTTCTGGCCCCTACTTTGATTAGATCATATTTAGAGAGCACAAAGCAATTTATCATCATTCTGAGGGATGGGAATAAAGTTGATAGCAGTCAAGAGACTAGTGTCTGGAGAACAATAGGAGCGAATGGAGATGGTCTGATGAGGCCGTGTGTGTATTTGGTTAGGATTAGTCTGGGGGCTAGGGCTTGGGTTGGAGGTGGACTCAGAGTTAGATTTTGAGATCTTGCAAGATTTTAGCCCTAACTGGTGGAAGTCTGGAAGATTAGCCATCCTGGAATTTCTGTCATCTTGGTCTCTTAGCAAGACTGTGGCCACATCCCAACCAGAACCAGAAAATAATCTGCTTCTGAGTTTAAACGTGACCTGGCACCAAAACAATTGGCCAGGTCTGGGATCAGGGGATTTGAATTCTCTCAGATTTGTAAAGCACCGAGGCACCTAACTCCCTTCAAGTTAGGCATCTAAACGTTTTGAAAATCCCACTAAGTGCCTATCTTCATCTTTAAGGGCTTAAATACCTTTGAAAACCTGACTCCTGGTCCCTTGGTGTTGGGCAACTGCACTTCTCCTGGCTGTACCTTGTATATTTAGCAATACAGGAGGTGCATTCCAACTAGTTCTACCTAACACAGGACCGGATTTTGATACTCTTGCTCCTGTTGAGTAGTAACATGCTCCATTGAAATCCGTGGCACTACTCATGGGGTAGGATACATACGCAGAGGAGTAAGGGTGGCACGATTGATGCTTTCTACTTAGGCATGCCTGGTATGTCCCAGCAGAAGTCAGCTGGCTAATGCAGAGGTCTGTGTTTTCATCACGCATTGGAGACGTGCTGACTTCCCACCAGAGTCAGCACAGGTTCAATAGAACAAACTTCCCCAGCAATTCTGGAGAGTAACTCCAGTTTCAAATAGCTATTACAGCTACAAAGGCCCTAGTGGCCTTAGACACCTCTCGTTCCTTCTGCACCTCTCCAAGGTTAGGAGAGTGGTGGGTAAGATGTTCCTAGTTCCCAGTCACTTCCCCACGCTGTGCCTCTGTCACCCCTCTACCCTTGGTCTATTTAGATTGTGAGGTCTTCCAGGCAAGGGCCATTTCTCCCTATGGGTTTGGACAAGACCTACCACAATGGGGCCCTGATCTCGGCTGGAGCCTCCAGACACTACTGTAATGCAAATAATAAGAGCAGTGTAACAGGGTGGCTGGTGTGTGGGCTGGAGAGCCTGGAGCTAAGGCAGCCCTGATTGCAAGATGAGCCCCACCTGAGAGAAATCTAGTGATTCCAATATAAGAGGGGCATGGCTGGGAAAGTAGCTGAGCTTGCCAGAGGCAGTACAGGTGGCCTGGCTGTAAACGGGATGCTTGGGAAACAGGACGTTGGGTGGAGCTGGGGCTGGTGGATGGAGCAGCTATAAGGAGCAAGTTATGTTGCTGCAGAGTCCTAGCCAGACCACACTGGAATTACAGGAGGGAAGGTTTGCTGCGAAGCTGTGTGTTTGTTCTGGACATTTGACAAAGTTTGTTGCCAGCCTGAGGAGTGCCGGTGAAGAGCAAATTAGGGGATTTGACCTTACAAGGTCACTGGAGACTGAGTGAGTTAAAGGGGCCTGTATGAAGGGGAAATAGAGGTGGAATGGCCACAAGGTTGTAAGCGGCAATAGTGTTACAAGCAGGTTCAGAAGATCAGGTTCAATGCTGGAGGAGATGCAGGCGGACACTGCATGGTTCTGTTTAGAACATTCCAGCCAAGGCTTATCTCCAGCAGCAAATTGCATCAGGTCAGAACATGAGCTTGGGGAGGTGTGTCGGAAAGTCACCTGCAACTTCCCATCAGCTGGATCTGGGCAAACCCTGCTGTGACCAGTGGCAGATGGCTCATCTGCTTGTGCCCTGGCAGCCTTGCCCTTCACTGGCACTGCTTTGCTTTCCTCCTCCCCGGCCCTTAGTCACAGAGCTCTGGTGGCATTTGCATTTTTTTAAGGATTACCAAAAAACTGCTTAAAAATGGGAGAGGGGTGAGCAAGATGTTGCAGAAGGGGTATTTTTGTGTGGATATCTGCCCTGATTCAGCCTGGCCACCTGCCTGAGTCAAACTCTCACTCCCTTTACATTTCCCCCTTCCATCAGGCCCATTTGCAGCAGAGCAGCCATGTGCACCAGAACCTCTAAGGCCAATGGTGGAAGCACCAACATCCAAGTGATTTAAAATTGTTACAGTGCCAAAGTTGCATGTGACGTTACTTTGTCGCCACCTTGTGCCAATATATTTACACATCACAGTGCAGTGTCATGGCGACAGGGGATGGATCATTTGATGATTACCTGTTCTGTTCATGCACTCTGGGGCACCTGGCACTGGCCTCTGTCGGAAGACAGGATACTGGGCTAGATGGACCTTTGGTCTGACCCAGTATGGCCGTTTTTATGTTCTTCTGGCAGTGCAATGTACTGCTGTTACATCATCACATTGCAGCATGGCTGCATCATGACGTGTTGTCTGCTCCAACCACGTGGCCAGACTTAGAACCGCCCTGTCAAAACTGGGATGGCTCTGCCAAAATCCGAGCAGGGAGGAGCCTCCGATATATCAGGAATAAGTCAGTATCCAGTGGGCTGCAATGCATGGAATTGCTCCAGCACAGCAAACACAGTCACTATGTTGCCAGCGCTGCCAGAGCAACAGTCCCGGCTCCATCACATTAGTGGCAGTGGAACACAGGCTGATGTTCGGAGGAGTAAAATCATCATGTCACAGCAGTAGGGCCCATTAGAAATGAAATGTTCCTACTGGGGTATTTTATTTGCACACTCCAGTAGAGTGGACACCAAAAGGCTTTGCTAATGCTTCATGGGCTGCTAATTTCCTCTCTGACCTCTTTTGTCGGCGCATGACCCCAGCCAGAATCTCTCTGCAATGAATGCCAAAGCCTGCCACAGGCCTGGGTTAGGGGTTACAATGAGGCCTCTGTGGGCTTTAATCAGGCTCCAGTTTGCAGTTTAAGAACGGGGAATTTGTGTGGCTCTCAAAAGAGCTGGGTGGCACAATAAGGGAGGCCCCGGGCTCTCCCATGAAGGCAGAGGCAGCCCGGCGAAGCCAGCTAAAGGGATTCGTCAGGCGGGGAGGAGGGAGGATGGCTTCCTTTGTAAACGGCTTTCTTTAGAAAGGAAGGTTTTGCTGAATGCCCCTGCTAGACGACCCAATCAGGGCCTGGCAGATGGATATCACAGGCATGCTGCTTATTCATGGCAGCCTGCAGCTTTTCTCGCTTCCCCCTCCCCCAGCCTTTTATGCATTTTTAAGGCTAATTTGTTTTGTTAATCTTTTCTTGCCCTCCCGCTTTCTCTCCCCCATACAGATTGTGACTCATACTGCAAGGCGTCCAAGGGGAAGCTGAAGATTAACATGAAGAAATACTGCAAGAAAGACTATGGTGAGTTGTGCATTCTTGGCCTTCCCAGCGCTTTTAAAATGAGAAGGATTTTAAAAAAAAAATCTCTTTCCTCAAATGCAATTGGCCTCATTCATATTAGATGAGACTGCAAGGGATGAACTCTAGCATGTCTGAACTCAGGACATGTTCTGCCCAGCATAGTCACAGATTGCACAGGAGAAAAGCACGTATGTGGCCGGGACCACATGCTCTTCCTCAGAAGATATGGAAGGAGCAGATTGGTCAGGCTTCCCGTACAGCTCCATCTCTGCTCTAGTGCAATCTCTGGTCATTCCTGCCCCATGCTCTGAGTGTGTTGTAACCTGTATTTTAGGCATTATTTTTCTATGGTTTAGAGATGAAATCAGACTCCCTAAGCAAGACTCTAAATCGCAGTGATGCCTACGTGTGCAATGACACTTCTAAAACATGCAGTGCTGCTTTAAAAGTATGTGCAATGAACAGTGACCACAATTCCCCCAGGGTCCTTGCCCAGCCCCGCCACTGCATTCTCTGTTACCTAGAGTCCTCTGGGGCCACGCCCACGCCTCAGCCCAAGTGATGCATACTCTGTGACGGCAGGTGACTTTTAAAAATTGTTTTAGGCTCTGGAAAACTAGTGGCCAATGCTGCTTTGTCATCTGAGTGCATGTACTCTTCCCCACCCAGCTACACCAGGCACAGCTCTCCCCGTAGCACGGAAGTCTCATGGTTTGGGCTCCGTGCTACAGGTTATCATTAGCGCTTAGCAATTTTCAGAGTGACTGAAACAAGGGGTAGGGGAAGAGATATGTCTGCAGACACAGTGACTGGTCTGCTGTGTCTTAGCAAAAGAATAGTGTGTGTTTTATACAGTAGGATTTTAACGATTGTTCAAGTGAGGATGGCGTCCAATTCACTGGGACACCTCCCAAAAGTCAGACCGTGCACAATCAAAAGCTCTCCCATCTCATTTGTCTGGAAAGTTAGTTTTCCAAATGAGATGGGAACATCTAATCAAACGACCAGCTTCAGAGGTTCCGAGGCTTTTCCACTTCCAGAGCCCTAACTTCCTATGCTCTGGCACTTCCCAGGCAAAGTAGCTGGATAATTTGGCAAGAGGGGTGGTGGTGTGTCACATCACATGACTTAGCAGTACAGAGACCCCTGAAGTCAATGCTGCAGTGCCAGTTAATACCAGCAGAGAGCCTGGCCTCTAAGGGTTAGCTATTGGTTACACACTTCTGTTTTTGTTTTGATTTAATGTAGATAAAATAAACCCAATGAGCTCCTAAGCTAAACTATCTGCCCCTTAAATGTAGGGGGACAAGCTTTATTGGCCCAGCTTCTGTTGGTGAGAAAGACAAACTTTCCAGCTTCACAGAGCTCTTCTTCGGGTCTGGGAAAGATACTAAGAGAGTCACAGCTAAATACCAGATGGAACCGATATACTTATGCAAAACGGTCTGATTAATTTGTAACACTAGTTTTGCCAGTGACTTCTATGGAGTTACTCCTGATTCACACCAGTGTCTCTGATTCACACCAGTGAGAGAAGTATCATAGATTTTAAGGACAGAAGAGACTCTTAGATCATGTAGTCTATAAACGCAGACCAGAGAATTTTACTTCTGTATTGAGTCAAACATCAACCCTTTGCATTTAATGATACGGTGATGCTTAGCTCCTTGGTCATGAAAATATCTTTACAAAGAGAAGTTTGTAATGGAGCTGTGATTTAATTACATCATCAATATCTTTGACAAGTTCTCGGGCCAGTGTCAGCTGCAATTCAAAGTGTTGAGTCTCATCTATAGAGCCCAATGGGCCTCATTCTGATCCTAGATACTCTGGTAGCATTTCACTGAGGGGGCTCCAAAGAAGTCAACAGACTTACTGTGGGCTTAGCTGAAGTTAAATGAGGTTAGAATCTGTCTTGGCTTTCGGGGAGATCAACCCTGCTTCCCAGGTGTTGCCATTGCAGTTGAGATTAGCTGGGGGGATTCTAGGTGTTAGGAACCAGATTGCACAGGAATTTTCCATCAATCTGTTAAGGGTGGAATCAACGGGGCTCTGTAGAAATGTAACTGAAGTTTGTAGCAATGACTTCAAACATGCCTACAGGGACCGAGACCATTTCTATAGGTTTTTTTTAAGTCACCTATAGAATTCCACATTAGGGATCTAATTTTCTATTACATTTTATAGGATAGTCCAGAAATCCTACAGAAAAACGATCATTTTCTGTTTAATTCCATGGGGCTTTCCCATTAGGGAGGGGAACTGGAGGCAGCAGGCTGTGTGCAGTCGAGTATTCTGGACTCCTGAATTCACTTCCTTCACTAGGATGAGGTCCTGAGCCAACTTCTGTTGAGGTCAACGGGAATCTTCCCGTTGACTGTAATGGAAACTGGATTGGGCCCTGGCAGAGCCTGGGCCACCTTCTCCCTTACACGGAAGCTCCTTTACCTCAACCTGGCAGTGTAAAGAAAACTTAAAGTGGGTGTGAATTACAGTTGTATCCACTTTAAAGCCCCTTGATGCTGCCAGAGTGAGGTAAAGAGGCCTTTGTGTAAATGATCAGCCTCCTGTGTCTACTGATCTTCAGAGTCCATCTCTAAGCACTGGCTGTTGCCTATATGCAGTGGGGGAGTGGCCTGGTGTATAATACACTATGTAAAGGGGTTCAGATCCACAGCTGGTGACACTCAGCGCATTGCTGGGGCAGGGCCTGACATCTTTAGTCAGGCATGCAGTTCTACACTGGCGTGCAAAATGGCCTCCTCCGTGCAGCACAACCTCGCCCAGATGGTGCATAAGAGCCCACACAGTGTGGAGCCTGCCATGTAGATCTAGAACGTGGTGTCCTCCAGGTGTGTTTGGGGGCCAGATGGACTTGTCCCATGGGCACAGCTGGTTCAAGAGCACACACGCATGCACTGCATACACTGCTCCAGTGAGCTCAACCGTGCTACATCCACTTAGGAGCCGGTCTAGGGTATTTATTAGGGCCTTTTGTTTGTAACAGTTGCTTGTTAGGTTCAGTATTGTACATGCTCCTAGAGCTGTACCAGGCATATTTTAAAATCAGTTCTTTAAACTAATGAATAATGAAGTAATTACAAGATATTGTCTGGCCATGTTTTATTTCTGTGGGTGTCTTGATTTCATCCCCACCACTCCTAGGCACAAGTAGCACATTATATCCCCATCCCATTGGCTCCCTTGCTGGGGGCTAAGATATTATTGCCCAAGCCCTGTATCCTACCCATGTCATGTTTGGGGTTGATCAGCATACTTGTGCATGGCGATTTCAAACTGTTGCTGTGTCAGTCCAGGGCCAGTTTTTAATGTGATGCCTGGAGCAAGCCCAGATGAGCTCAGCTGAATGCTGGAGGCCTCTGGAAAAAAAATAAAAAGGCATCCTCTCTGTATCAAAGTTTCCAGCAGCAGTGGTAATGGCACCTCCTCCTCCTCGTTCCGAACGTGTAGTCACACCAGCCGCACGGCACATCCTGGAAGTGTTTGCAAACGCAGAACTAATTTCCATTTAACACTCCTTCACAACATCTTTTTCATACAAGGGAATTCCTGGCAGTGGCAGAAATTGCTGTGTTCCGAGATGCTCCGCTTTGGCTTTGTATTCTGACAGCTTCGCGTGAACTCACGCGATCAAGTGCGCACAGAGGGGCAGTAAGAAGAGGGCCCTGTTCTTGTACATATACCCGCCTCCTCTTCCACCCCCCAGCTCCCACCCACCCTCCCTGTGAAATCAAATTCCATCGTGCATTTACGGAATTAAACCCTGAATAATTTATCATCTTTGTTTTCTAACATGGGGGGGGGAGGGGGCAAACTTTGAAACAGCAGCAATCGGGACTTTCCCAGCCAGTCCCACTGCGCAGGGCTTGAATGCAAAATCTGCCTGTTTATTCTTGCTTTATACCACATGGCAAATGTGTTCTGAAGTTTAAATGCAAGACCATCCCCATTCTGCAACAATGACCAGGCAGGGCTGGAATGCATTCACTACAGAATATTAAAAAGGACCCTGCCAAATTCTGCTCCCACTGATACACGAGCCACCAGGGGTTTGAAATCCTATTTTAAAATCAGCCACAAATGTCTTTCCTTAGCGTTACTTACAAGTAGTGTCTTCAATTATTAGAGGGAAATAATTTTAAAAATCACAAGCACTTTTCATCTTTGAAGCTGTGTGTTGACTTTTTGCATTTCACAAGTTAGTTTCAACATCATTTCCAGTCAGTTACAGCTTCTCGTTCTCACGCACTAGCAGTCCTGCAATGTAGGAATTTTACAGCATGGCAACGGTTAGGGTTGCTTCACCCCTCAAAATTCTTGTTTTTATTGATTTTTTTTTTTAAATCTGTATTAGGTTTTGTGAAACATTTTTTAAAAGAAGAACTAAAGTTTTGGGCTTCAGCAATCTCATGCTATTGCTTTAAGATGCTGTCCTGTCAGATACTATGGTTGTGAAGACAGTATAAAAACCTGTATAAAACAGTACAAAAACCTATACTTGCAATGAAGCACCCTACAGGGATGCATAGGAGGAAAGAGGGAGCTATGGAAGTTGCAATCTTTTGTTTATTTTTGTTCCATACAGTAGCAACATTTGTTTAAAACAAAACAAAAACAAACAAACAAAAAAAACTTTCCAAGGAAGCTTGTGTAGGGGGTTGGGTTCCGATCCTGCGATGTGCTGAGACCCTGCTGGGAAGTGGAGCGTCCCTTCACCTCCACTGAAGGGGCTCTAAAATGGAGGCGCTCAGGCCCCCAGAATCACACCCGTAATGCAGTTCATACCATTCTCCCATGCCCATACAGGCCTACGGTCAGTACATCGTCTTAGCTGGGGCTAAAGAACATTCAGGACTCTACTTTTTCAAGCAGTGATGTTTGAGTGAACGTACCAAATGGTATCAAGTCAAATGAAGGAACATCCAAGGGCACCAAAAATGTGTACACCTCGGCTCTGCACGGGGAGAAGAGGGTGGGGGTGCGGGCGAGTGATCCCAGCCACATAGGCTAGCCCGCACTCATGCTGGCGGGGCCTTGTAAGCATGCATTAGGTGAGGGCAGCCCAGCTTCCGAAACATTCCAGGAGGGAATAAAGGATTGAAAAGGCGCCCGGAGTGATAATAAAGACTTTTTGACTGACACCCCAGCGGGAAGCCAATTAGGAAGCAGTTTGCCTCAACTTTACGGAATGATAGCGGCTCTGAATGTCCTAAAAAGCCCCAATTAGGTTGAACATGGTTACTTCTCCTGTGAGCTAAAGCGGGGAGCTATCATCTGGATAGCTCTGCTCAATAGGGCTTTTTAATCTTCCGTTTTAATTCAGTGACTCAAAGCGGATCTTTTTATTTATTTATTTGTATCTATTTGTGCTTTTTTTTTTAAATAGGCTGTTTCCTGCAAAGTATATTCTGTACAAATATTTTGAGCTAAGCCATGTAAGAGGGATGCAACTTCAATTTAAACTTCAATGAGACTTGGGGTAGAACAAAATTCTTTTTACTTTACTACTAAGTGGAATTAGTTAATGACTTTGCTAAATCCCCGTTACACAGAAAACAAGACTGAGCTGGTAAACTGGGAGGTTGTTAAACTGTCTGAGCTCAGGGCTTTGCAAGCGATGCACTGGGAAGCCTTGGGTTTGTGGGGGTATCTAGGTTTGGGGGTAAAGTTGGTGAGGAGACCCCACCCCCCATCTTCCTGGCCTAGTGAAGAAGTTCATGGCAGAGGTTACTTCTCAGCTGCTTTGCACCTTGTGTGGTTGTTCACAGTTGTGCAAAGAGGGTGTGGGACGCTCGCACTATGGTGTGAGTGAGCGGAGGATTCTGACCGGATAGCATTTTACTCCCATTTCCACAGGGGAGAATGATATGCAGCATTCAAGGCAAAGGAGAATTAGATGCCTGGTTTCCATTCTAATGGAGGTCCAGCCATCTCTGCAGGCCAGCCCCTGGAGTCAAATGTACTTGGTTTGCTGCAGCTCCATTTGTCTCCTGTTTAGTCAAAGTGGCTTAGGCCAGGTCTACACTAGCAGAGATTTGCCAGTTTAGTTCCACTTCTATAGCTACACCAGCAAACGCTCCTAGTGCAGGTGTGGGTATACTGGCAAAAAGGTTATTTTGCCAGTAATGCTGATACCAGGGCAGCAAGCAGATTAAGCTATACCAGCAAAAGCCCTTTTAGGCTTGTATAATTCCATCTCCACTAGAGCTTTTGCCAGGATAATAATGTAGAAAAAAAAATCATCCCCCTTAACCAACATTGCTATACTAGTAAAAGCATAGGCCTGGTCTTAGACCAAATACTCTGGTCCAACTGAGATGTGCTCAGCACTAGAATGTGATGCAATCCCGCATCAGAGTCAAGGACTGAGCCATTCTTTACGCCATCCTTTGTGCCTACCCCATTCAGAGCTGTCCAATCACCAGGCTGCTACCCAGGCAAATTAGATCAGCCTCAGGGTTGCTCTACTTTACTCAAGCTCTTTGTGGTCTCAGAGGGCCAATCCCAAATCCAGGGATCAGAGAGGTGTTGAGATTCCCCAGCCTGGTCCCAAGTGCTGGGTAGTGGGGGGAGCACTGGAGCTGCTTTGCTAGCCTTACACCATGGAGGGTTCCCTAATGCAAGAAGAATCCTACCTTGGCCAGTTAAGCTGGCTTTAAAGCTGTTTTGCCCTACGGGAGACACACAAAGCAACCATAACTGGCCAGGGAATTTGGGCCAGGGAAGTTTCTGCCCATGTGACTCCGGGGTGAGTATTGGTGCCTGACTCCAAGCCCCTGGAGATCTCAGAGGCAGTTCTGTGGCCACCGGTGAGAATTTCGAGCTACATGTGTCCAGGATGCTGCTGGCTGCATCAGCATCACTAGAGAGTCTGCCCTTCTGCCAGCACAACTGGGTACCTGAGTCAGGTACCTGGCATCAGTATTTGACCCGAGGGAGTGATGGGTGCTTAGCACCTCTGAAAAGCCAGCCACTTATTTAGATCCCTACATTTCAAGCCTTGGTTTTCCTGTCGGTAGGTGTCTTTTACCTGTGGTGCCTAACCAGTGATGAACAGGAACTATGTTAAACAGTGCCCCCGGCTCCAAGGGGTGGAGCTCAAGCATCTAGAGCTGCTGGATATGTTGGAGCATTCCCTGACACCACTAAGCGAGTGAGAGGACTCAGTTAATAGAGAATTAAAGGACGATAAGATAAGTAATGCCAGTCATGACAGGTCTATGGAAAATATATCCTGTCAACTTGATATCTAGTTCTGAAGTTTGGCTGCTAATGGTAATAGTGTTGATGTAATATACATAGACTTCTGCAAGGTGTTTGACTTGGTAGCACATGATATTCTGATTTAAAAAAACTAGAAAGATATGAAATTAACATGGTACACATGAAAAGCTCGCTAACCAATATGTCTCAAAATGTAATTGTAAACTATGTGTTTCTAGTGGGGTCCCACAGGAATCGGTTCTTGGCCCTACGCTATTTAACATTTTTATCAATGCCGTGGAAGACAACATACAATCATCACTGATAAAATCTGTAGATGACACAAATTGGGAGAGTAGTAAATAATGAAAAGGACACATCAGTGATACAGAACAATCTGGATTGTTTCATAAACTAGCTGCAAGGAAACACTATGCATTTTACTATAGCTAAATGTAAATATATACATCTAGGAAAAAAGAATGTAGGCCCTGCTTAGAGGATGGGAAGCAGTGACTCTGAAAAAGATTTGGGGGTTGTGGTGGATAAGTAGCTGAACATGAGCTCCTAGTGTAAGGCTGTGGCCAAAAGAGCTAATGCGATCCTGGAACGCATAAACAGGGAACCCTTGAGTGGGATTATAGAGATTATTTTTTTACTTCTGTGTTTGGCACTGGTGTGACTGTGTCTGGAATATTGTGTCTAGTTCTGGCATCCAGAGGGATGTTGATAAATTGGGAGAGGGTTCAGAGAAGATCCACAAGAATGATTGATTAACGGCTTAGAAAACCTGCCTTAGAGCTCCATCTATTTAGTTTAACAAAAAGAAGGTTAAGTTGATTTGATTACAGCCTATAAGTACCTACATGGGGAACAACTATTTAACAGTGGGCTCTTCAATCCAACGGTGGGCAGAGAAAGATCTAACATGCGCCAAAGGCTGGAAGTTGAAGCTAGACAAATTCAGGCTGGAAATAAGGCATACATTTTTAACAAGGAGAGTAATTAACCACTGGAACAATTTACCCAGGGCTGTGGTGGATTCTCCCTCACTGACAATTTTTAAATCTAGACTGAATGTTTGTCTAAAAGCTCTGCTCTGGGAATTGTTTTGGGGCAGGTCTGTGGCCTGTGTCATACAGGAGGTCATACTAAATGAGCACATGGTCCTTTCTGGCCTTGGGATCTATGAATCTGCGAAGGAGCAGTGAGGGGAGCGAAATAATGCAAAGGGAGGTAGGGCCTATGAAAGTCAGTGGGAGTCTTGTTACTGGCATCAGTGGGCAATGGATAAGGATCCCAATCCTCAAAGGTATTTAGATGTCTCAGTACTATTGAAAATGGGAATTCGGTACCTAATACCATTGAGGATCTGGGCCAAGGCCGCTAGAGATTTGAGCAAGAAATATCACCACAAGATTCAGTTTGGAACCCAGCTGCTAATACATGTTGGGAGAAATAGCATGACACATACCTAGTGTGTGAGAAGGTGCAACCTAGAGGGAAGAAAGAGTGAGAGCGCCTCAAGCTGAAAACGGACGACACATTAGGCCTGAATATGCAATGTGATGCAGCGGCCAAAAGGAAAAGGGCTAGTCTAGTTTTGGGGTTGCAGATGGAGAGGCACACATCATCACAAAGCCCCAGGCCCTTCTCTCTGCAGCTCTGGAATATTAGCCTGCTTCTTTTCTTACCATGGGCTTTAGTGGAGTTACTCCAGTTTTACCCTGCTGGGAGGGAGAAGAGAATTGGGCCAATTGTGATCATTTCTGGGCAACTATTTATTAAAAGAGATAGGCAAGTCGGATGGAGTTCAGAGAAAAGAAACCCAAAGTGGTTATGGCTTCATGTGGCCAAGCTGAAGAAGTTAAATCTGCATAGCCCGAAGCACAGTAACAATCCGCAGGTTATTAGAAGGGTCTGAAGTCCAAAGAGGCAGAGTAATAATTTAGTGAAGTACAGAGACTTTTAGACTGAATTTAAACTTCCCATGGAATAAGTTTCCTAAGGGATCCCCCTATTGCCTGGCCCACTTAGCACAGAACTGGACAGGCCAGTCTGGCGCTGGCAGGGAGATGGATGGGATTAAATAGCCCTTTTCCATCCTTCGAGGCTCTGGCTGTTCCACTCTCTGAGGAGGGAAGGATTCTGTCATTTCCAGCTCAGCTTCGGAATCTCCATTACAATCTCCTTGGCAGTCCCAGGCGCTCTGTCCTCACCTGAAGGCTCTGGCACCAGGCCCAGTGAAGCCAAACCCCAAGCAGCCATGAAGGAGAAAGCAAAACCACAGGCTGTGTTTGTAGGGATTCCCGGCTCCATTCCCTAGCACAATAGGATTTGTGCTAATTGGTGGCTTTGGAGGGGCTGAGGACAGGCCTGGGTCAGCATAGAAAGTGACTGGGTATTGACCTCTAGAGAAGGTAGCACCTCCAGCTCAAAGCTGAGGTCATTAGGAGGCCAGAGAAGGAAAGATTAACTGCCCCGCGGTATGTTTGTGCTGCGCCACACCTGGCCTGTGAATAAACAGAGGGTTTCAATTTCCAGAGCTGTTAATCTCTTAATTCTTACAGACATGTGCATTATACATTCTCTCCCTCCCCCTCCTCTCTCTCTCACCCCCCCCCCCTTCCTCTCCAAATGCAAAAATAAATCTACCCAGCCTGGACATTGAGACTTCTTGTTCACAGTCCTTCTGACCTCACTTGGGAGGGTTCCCTTTGCCCCAGCATGGGCCTGGTCCTGCAGAACTGAAGCCAGAGGGAGCAGGTCTGTAGCCTCTTCGTGGGGATCCCAGTGTGAACGGTGTCACCTAACTAGGAGGGAGCCCTTCCTCCTGCCTCGCCAGAGGGACCCGATCCTGTCCACTCCCACTGACATCTCGGGGGCTGCTCCGCACCTGACGCTATCAAGCCTAGCACACGAGTTTCCTTTGGCTTTGAACAGCTTCGCTTGCCCAGGAAGGGGCGGCAACCACAAGCTCCTTCTTAAAGCAAGAGCCAAAGCTGCCCTCCCTGTGCCCCGTGCCCCCTTGAGAGCAGAGCGCTCAGCCCCTTTCTGAGTGTAGCAGGAAGTGACCCCCCCAACACCCACATCCCTTTAGCACACCCAGGGGAGTGAGGGGAATTAGTGGGATGGGGGGGTGGCCTTCCAAACACAAGTCACTTGCCTGCCGTTACACAGCGTGCTGTCCGGCTGCTTGCCCACCCCCGCTCCCTTGACTCACCAGTCCCTTCCCAATCAACATTTGGAAGAGGGGCTGGGGGGAGATGGTGGGATCCTATTCGAAAAGGTGAGATCATCTTCTCACTCTGCCCTTTCTTGGAAAAATCCTTCCTTCACTGAGACTTCAGTTAGTCACCCCTTTGTTGAAAGGCATCTTGGCAGCGGCACATGGAAAAATCAAAATATGTTTTGAAAAGGCAACTTTTTAAAGTATTCCACATAGAAACCTAAACCGATCCGTTCTGAGGAGGCCCCTAGGGACAGACTGGGAGTGTGAGGGGCTAACCCATACCTCTGCTTTTTATAAAGCCTCTCTCCAGAAGAGAGACCTCCTCTCCGTATTATTGTGGAGAAACCCTATTGCTAAATGCAGGGGGAAAGTCCACGGAGCGGGAGTGAATTGCTATGAAATCCCCAGCATAACTGTGTCCATATGCTCTGGAACGCTGTGTGGCAAAGGAAAATTCTGGGGGAGAGGAACACTGAGGTAACCTGCTCCTCCAGGGCTGTAATAAAACTGGCGCAAGAATGAATTAGACCGTGCGAAAAGGAAAGGGCCTGGATGGGTCAAACAGCAAGAGATTAAACCTCATAAATCTCTGATATTAAACTGGTATGACACGGGTGAACCTAACCAATAAAACAATGCTGCAGCGTGAACGCCATCTTCCAATACTGGTATGAATGCTGCTGGAGAGGCAAGATTAAACCAGAACCATCTGACTGGATTGCCCTTAAACGTGGGGAGTTTAGATGAGCTAGGAACAGGATCAGAGCCATTACTGGGATTTGTTTCTGCTGCTATTGCCATCTGTGGCAAAACAGCCATTGACTTCAATGACAGCAGAATTTTCACTCTCCAAGCCTGGTTAGTGAAAAACCGAACAGATGCACATAAGGGGCTGGACTAAAGTTGGCTAGATTTAGGTTCAAATCCTGGCTTTGCGACTGGTTTCCTGTGACACCTCGGGCAAGTCACATGATCGCTGTGGCTCAGTTCCTGAGCTATCAAACAAGGATGATGTTACGTCCCTACAGCACAGGGTGCAATGAGGGTAAATACATTAGTGTTTATTAGTGTTTGTGGGATGCCAAGCTGCCACAGGAATGGTGGGGTGGTGCCCAGAGACAGTCTTATTATTGAGTAAACTGGTACATGTGTCACTTATAAAAACAGGTTAAACCCTCATGAACTTAGGGTGCTTGGGTTACATGGAACCTGGCCCTGAGCCACCACTGGGTTTGAGTTAGGGCTTGCAAAAGCAAAAACCATCTGAGATTCTCCAGGATGCAACCCAGCCACACTTTAGCCTTCGCCAGCAGCTTCCATCTGAGGCGCTCAGAGTGTTTTACAAATGTTGGCTGATTAAGCATCGCAGTAATCCTGTGCAATCAGTGTATTTCCCTTAATATGTTATCACTCACAATAAAATGAGCTGCTAGACACCCCAGTTTGCATGGTGGCATTTTCCATCAAGTACCTGCCATTTAGGGCTCTTTGGAGACTCCTTCCACAAGATACCAAGACTTTCTCTGCAGTAAATTCACATACACACACCACCCAGCAGTAAGTTCAGCCTGCCTGATTAATGATAATGTTAAAAATAATAGGTAAAGATGAACATTGAAGCTAGAACATCTTAGGAAATGTTACCCTTTTACAGTATTGCCAACTCTCACACTATTTGATGCCTTTCTTAAAGTCCTAGCTTCTGGAGTCCTGTGATTATGTCAGAAGCTCCATTTTTGGGGGGAGGGTTGTTTTTGTTTTTTAAAAAGTAAATTTCTAAGTATCATAGCTGAGGAGAAAAGCTTAAAAGCAGGGACCCTAAAGACTCAGGAACCAGAAGCCAAATAAAAAGAACCCCAGATTGGTTATATTTGAAAAATTCCTGATTTTTTTTAAGGCAACCTCATGATTTTCAGGACCTGACTCAAGCTTTTTGAACTCTGGGAGTTGACAGTGCTGCTTTCGTTTGGTCTTTTATGATGATGGCCTCCAACATTTTTTTAAAATCTATTTTTTTTAATTGACATATCAGGTCCTCACGTCATCCTCGTTGTCACATGAGGCTGTAACCTGTGCTCAGGTGGGAGGGGCTGCCAGTTCTTGCCCTGTTTAAAGACCACAGCAGCATATTGCCATCTGGTGGCTGTCTCAGGGTATGTCCAAAGTAAATTTGGTGGGTTTCGATTCAGCTCCCAGTGACGAGGTGTCCATGCCACCACAACTTCAGAGGGACCTAGGGCAGAATGGCCCATAACAACTGAGCATCTTCCCATCTCTGGGGCAGTACCTCACCATCCTGGCTGAGGCACGACAGTGCTGTAGTGCAGGGTTGGGTGGCTGGCCCTGCAGCCGTCTGTGCTGTACCTGTCCTGTGTTTAAGCAGAGCATTTCGTTCTCTGGGGCTGTATCTCTGAGAGCTTTAACCACAATAAAAGGCCCGGCGACAGGTGGAAGTTGCATTGGATTCACTTACATCGGGGTTTAAGTGAAACCAGTGCAAACCAGTGTGTGGACACACTTGTATCAGTTCAAAACTGGTTAATTGCAGGGGCAAGTCAAACAGCTATAAACCAGGTTTCCAGCAAGTTAAGAGCGTCAACGCACAAAGCTGCACTGGTTTAATTGAATTAGTTTCACACCACATCTTTAGTTAAACTCAGGCAACTGTGTGTGTAGACCAGGCCTTGGAGACAAACAGTCTTTACTCTGGTTTGACTCATTCCTGAGTCAGACCGACATCTCATCGAGGCCAATGTGCCTTTTGCCTGAGAGAGGAGTGTAAAAATGGAGCAAATGGTCTAACGCAAAGGTTCTCAAACTGGGGATTGTGACCCCTCAGGGGATCCCGAGGTTATTACCTGGGAGTCGCGAGCTGTCAGCCTCCACCCCCAAACTCTGCTTCGCCTGCAGCATGTATAAGAGTGTTAAATATAAAAGAAGGTTTTTTTAATGTAGACTGTGGGGTCGCACTCAGAGGCTTGCTATGTGGAAGGGGTCACCAGTGCAAAAGTTTGAGACTCACTGGTCTAAGGAAAGAATCCCCATTGCTGATCCAAGTGAGGCGCTGTCCTGTGGAATTAACCACACCTGCACATTTCACTGGCTTGAGATAGCAGTGGGCCTGCCCGGGTACCCGCGCCACTGGCTGGGATCCTGGAAAGCCACAGCCAGTTTTGCAAATGCAGAGCGAGGGGAGAGGTTAAGAAGAAGGTGGCTAGCTGATTTTTCAAAGCCCAAAGCACACAAGCAGGCGAAGGCAGCCAGAGGGATGCCTGCTCTGCTCTGCTCTAGGCCGCTGGAGCTGTGCACTCCCAAGGTATTCTGTTCAGGAACTGGACAGGAGCCATTCCGTGTTGAAAACCGGTGTCATCAGCCCAGGCTGCAGCCAGAGCTCTGTGAAAGCTGTGACTCATTTGATTTTGTTCTCCCCTCAGGGGGTACATTGCTGGAACTTAGCAGCATCACATGGCTGCTTACGGGGCACCCGCTGGTTGCTTCAACAGCTCGCCTCAATTACGAATCACAGCAATTTCGCCCATCGTGTATTTCTTATGCCAGGGCTCAGACTAATCCACTTTGCCTCTGATCATCGGGTGGGCTTTGTGGCTTGCCGTGTGAGCACCACTGTGAATGCAATGGGGGTGATGCCTTGCAGCGGGAAGTTCCCCTCTTCCCTGCTGGGAGAGGTTACCAGCCCTGTTAACCAGCTGGCTTGTCAAAGCTTCCTTTGGCTAAATGCTGATTTGATCTCCCTGCTGGCTGGCTGGGCCTCCCAGCAACGATGGGAGGAGGAACGGGCTGCGAGTGTGCATGTCTCTCTCCTGAGCATTGCTGCGCTGCCCTGGCCATGTGCTTCACCAAGCCAGTTCCCAGGGGGGCCAGGCAGTTAAGTTGATAATCAACCCCAAAGGGCTCTGATGAGATCATACTCCACAAGGGTGCCCAGCAGTGGCTTGCACTGAGATCGGAAGCATGACAAGGCCATGCCCTAGGCCGTGGTTGTCCAGCTGTGTCAGGGGGAATGGTTCAGGAGCCAGTGGAGTAAACACCTTCCCTGCCACCATTAATCACCCTGTGGAACAGGAGCATGGCCTGTCTGCCGACACTGGGGTGCTGGGCTCATGGGCCACCACAGCAGGATCAGCATTGCAGAGAGGCCACAGCGCCCAGCAGTGACATTTATCACTGGCTTCTCTGCCCTCTGGGAGGTTCCAAGTGACTGAAAAACACTGGAGCTGCCCCAGAGGCCACGTTGCAGTCGCACCCCTCTATCTCCCCACCCCACAGCGATGCACACGGCTGATTTTCCTCTTGTTGGGTTCAGAGTTTGATGTTAGGCTATTTTCAGACAAGACCTGTTGGCCTAGCCAATGAGGCCCAATGGGAAAAATCAGTGAGACAAGGTGTGACAGCTCCCTGACACCACCAGCCTGTTAGCCACCCAAACAGGCACATCTGGGCTTTGCCCTGCAGGCTAACAGTAGGTGAACCCCCAATCCCTGCACCCCTTTGAGGCGGTCCCCTGTAGTACCCAGCCCCTTCTCCACTGAGCACTCACAGAACTAGCAGGTCTTCTGTCCCCAAGGAACCAGTGCACACACCAGCATGTGAGATTCATCACAGGCACCACTGCTCGTTTAATACCACAGCACTGAGATATAGTTATAGTGAAACCAGCTGTCGATTATCACAGATCACCATTTCAGAGAGGGTGAGCAGGGATAATGGTAAGAAAAGGGTTACATATGAAACCAAATTATAAATGCTTCCTACAGTCTAACCCTTGCAGGCTAACCTGCAGGCTAAATCATTTTATCCTACCCCAAATGTCCTCTGGCATTTTTAGATCCTGTTTTCATGACTATCAATGCACTGTTCGCTTCGCAGATGCAGCAGAAAGGGTGTTACCCTGGCCTTCTCCTTGTAGACGCAAAGTTCATGGTCCGTTCCCAGAGTCAGGATGAGCCCCTGGAGCTTATTCTCCAGTGTGCACCCTCCCTGTTAACTTCCCAGCCCACACTGACTTAATATGCAAATGAAGCTTCCACTGTGCTGGCCTACAACGCTTAATATACATGTGAGTGACAGAGACAGGAATAAACATCTTGTGTCCAGCAGAAACCCACTTGTCAGTGCTGCTCTTGATACAGACTGCAGGGACGTAGTACCAGCAGACACACAACACCTGACATAGCATCTGTCTGTACATTTCACAACGGTATTAATGACCGTTTCAGACCTCACATGATATTCTTTGGCGAACCAGAATGTATAGCCCAGGAGCAGGATATTCCTGCATGGCCCTGGCCAGTTGGCACTGAGGGGCTCTTAGCGTCACATGAGGCTAGGGAGGCTGTTGAGACGGGCTGTGTGGTGAGCTGGGTGGTTGCCAGTGAGGTGGAGTTGAGGAGAACAGTCTGAGATGTGGGTTTGGTGCCTCAGTTGCCTATGATACACAGCGCACATGTAGCTATGGAAACAAGCACCTCATTGGGTTCGATGTGGGTTACAACACATACAGCTAATAGCCTTGCACAGGTGAGAGGCAGTGGGTGCCCTCAGTGGTTCTCACCACATTTGCTAATGCTCCTTGGAAAAGCACCTTTTCTCCTAACCAAGACAGGGCCTTTGCCTTTCTCTGGACTTCGGCCGAGGTCCTCAAAACTCTCATGGGATTGATTTCAGTGGAAATTAGGCACCTTTGCGGATCTGAGTCTGAAGATGTGTGTCTGATTTTCCATTGCCCTGCACCTTGTCTAGGTGACAACTTGTCTATGGCAATTTATAACACTAGCAACATTATTATTATTGCTTATGACTATTCTTGTCATGTTAGCCTGCAACTTATGTCATCATTTACATCCATGCAAATGAGTGGGAAGTGGGTATAAAACCTGGCCTGCTAACATTGCACACTGAAACGAGGTCACAAGTTGCGGGGCAACAGGGAATTGTTCCCTGAGTCTTAGGCCCTGTGTTTTTAATGCACTGGGGTACACTAAAGCAATGCCAGTTCCTTGGTGCAACCACCAATGCAGATGTGCTGCCCTGAAGGCTTACCCCAGTGTGATTTACTCCAGACAGTTAAAAAGAGTAATTTGCACCAAAGCAGCTCATTTACACTAGGGGTGTGCATTCGTGATCGGGGGGTGACATTTCCAAAAGCGCCTGACTTAGGCTCCAGAAGCAGGTTGGGACCTGATCTAATGAACTCCATGGGCATTAGGCACCTCACCTGCTTAGGTGCTTTTGAAAATCCCAGTAGATGCCTATCCACATCTTTAGGCTGCTAAATACCTTTGACCATCTGGCCCTTAGAAAGCTAAAGGTCCATTGAAGTCAGTGGGCTCTTGGCAATTTTGAAAATCAGACTTATGCTCCCAAGTCATGTAGGCACTTTTGAAAACTGACCCCCTGACCTTTGTGGCTGGGTCCCAGCTAACATGCCAACCACCTGCTCCAAAGCCAGACAGTGAAAGTCTCTCCCCATGCCCTAGCACAGAAGTCCATCTAAATATGCCATTGGGGGATCGTCCTGCCCAAACTCAGCCCTCCCTGGTGACTGGGAAGGTGACTCCATGCTACCACTGTAAAACCAAAGGCAAAGGGGTGAGTTTTCACTCCCCTTCTGACTGCACAAACTTCCTTTGGGAACCCCAGATGTGGGTGACAGATGTTTGGCCACAGTCACCTACCAGTTAGAGGAAACAATATTTGAAAGGCCACTTATTTTCCTTCAGCTCCAGGGAAACCACATGTTCTAGATGCAAGGTTGGAGCATAAAACTTTCTGTCAATGAAAACAGCAGTGGCTGTGCCAGCCACGCTTTCACCTAAGCCTTCAGTCCTTCCACTTCATTAATTAAAAAAAAAAAAAAGAGGACTTTGACATCAAAATATACAGCCTGTATTTTTAGACAAACCATGGTTCCTGTAACCACCTCTGTACAGTTCCTTCGCATTCATTTTCTCCATTCTGTCAGTGTGGATCAGGGCCGGCCAAAGGTTTAAGTTTTTTTGGAAAGACTTGTTTCCAAAAAAATAAAAAAACTGGCTCATCTTCACCATTTCTTACCTTCACACTAGTCTGGGAAATATGTGGTCAGAGCTCGGATTTCATGAAAGCATCTGGCACTCATGACGTGCGTTTTAAAAACAATATATATTTTGTAATTTTTTAAGGTATTTGTGGACTTACCAGCTTTCGTCCTCCCCCAACTTTTTAGCATTAAATCATGTTGTGTATGAGGTTTTTTATGCAGATGTGTTGCTCCTACAAGTGTTAATTCAGTAGGTTGAATGTTCATTTGTCATCTAAACAGGTCAGAGATTTTTGTTTGGGTGGCTGATTAGGTCTTCTTTTCAACCTACATAATGAAGGTTGCATCCCTCCAGCATTGACCTGGCTCACGGTAAATCTTACAGACAGACAGACTGACAGAGAGGCTGCATTGTAAATCAAGAGGTTGGAAGGAAAAAAATAAAATCCAATCAAAAAAAAGTGTTTCGTTGTTGAACTACAAAGGCAGGCTGGAAAACGGAAAAAGTGGCATGACTACATCCTCTGGGCTGAGCCAGCTTGGATCTCCCATAAAGTGATTTCTCTTTATTTTGTCTCCTGTCCAGTGCTGTAACTTCCAGTGGATTTTTTTCTCCCTCTCTCTGGTTTTATTGATTCCTCTCAGCTCACAATTAGCAAATAAATTCATGAAGTCTGCATAATCGTTTCCCCACGAGGCACTTTCCTGGAAGTCAACCGTTCCCTCATCAGAGGAAAGACAAAAATAAGAGACATGTTGTGTCAACTTTTTGCAACATCCAGCAGGGTCACCCATTCCTCCCCCATTTTCTGCTTACAGCTGCCATGAGCTTCATTTGACTGACAGCTCTTCAAAAGAAAAACACATTAACAAGGCAAAGGAAGGTGCCTCCAGATTTTGTCTCTGTTTCATCAACATGCAGCCACTCAAAATGCTCTATTACTCGAGTAATGAAAGCAGTTTTCCTTCCCTCCTTGTGGGTTGAAACTGAATCCACAACACTGACATTTTTATGAATGGAAATTCCGACTGCACCACGCATCACCAATCTGGCAACCCTACGGTAGTTCACGGCAGCAATGGAGACTAACTTTCTGTGCAGAGCTCAGGGCCCAGAGCCGGTGTTTGTCTCCTGTTTGAAATGCATTCACTTCTGGTGAAAGTGGCACAGGGACTAAGTGAATGGATGGGTTTCTCCACCTGGAAATGACTGTGTATCTATAGCATGAACTGGTGCTTTAAATAAGTATAACAAAGCAAGTAGCATGTGCAGTGAATTATTTGGGTGAAAAATAGCTGCCGAAAACTCTTATCAGGCAGTTGGTAACCAAAGGAGTTGGATAGGGCTTTATAATGCACCTCTGGTTCCATTGCTCTGGGTGAGCTTTGAGTAGAGATAATGACCTAGGGTTTTCAGAAGTGATTTTAGACATTTGGGGGACCTACAATTTTGGTGCTCAACTTGAGATATATTCAATCAGCTGCCTGAGTGGATGGCTTGTAGCGGAGCATCTGGGCGAAGATGGCAGTGGAGTGGATCCCTGGGCACAGGACAGGTGAGCGATTACAGTGTTCTGTTTGGGCCACATTTCAAAAAGAAACGGACATGGGCTGGGACAGAGGCAGCATCCACAGAAGTGGGCATGCAAACGATAAAAGGGGCTGGTGGTAACAGGAGGAGGTGGTTGAGTGACAAACATCAAGCAGCCCAGTGCATCAAGTTCTGGAGAGCAGCCTCCCTCCTCCATAAGGAGGTTCCAGTCCAGCCCAGAACCTTTGGAGGGTGGATCAGAACCAACACCAGTACCCAGCACCCTACTGGCTAGGTCCAGACACTGTCTCACAAAGGGGCTGAAGCTAGTGCATAATGCAATGATCTGCTGTAGCTGAAGATGTTTCATAACCTGCACTGCATCCCACTCAGCACCTGAGCCAGATCAAAACCAGCTCTTCAGCATGGAAGAACTATGATCGATCCTGGACCTTCTGAATCATGGCAGGCACAGTCTAGCATCCTGCAGGTATCAGAACACAGGTGTAAACTCAAGGGAGCTGGAAGAAAGCCCTTGTCAATCACAGGGCCTAGTTTTTGCATCCTCTGATAGAAGACCAGGAAGAGGCCTGTTCACGCTATCTTCAGATCATGATGTAACGTCACCTTTGTGTAATGCTGGAGTAGTGCTATTAGGCACTGTTAAACAGCCTCTGCGTTCCACACCGGAGGTGACTGCATGTGGGTGAAAGGATACGGCAATATACAAGTAGTAGTTTGCACTGTGCTTTTGGGTCCTTCAGTGTGAAAGATGCCATAGGGATGGGAGATAGCAGTGCAGCACACTGCTGAATGTCTTAACAGATGTCACCATCATTCCACTTTCCCCTCCCTGTGTCCCATAAATGACAGCATCCAAAACTGAGCGAGGGATTTCCCAGGAACAGTCAGCTGACATTCCCATTTTCTTGCTGAGAGTGCCTGGATGGCACCTGTTGGTGTCTCCTCTTGGGCTATGAAATGTCAGTTGTGGTGCTGAAAGGATAGCACCATTTCTGCACTGAACTCGCTTAGACTAGGAACTGAACCTTTGGATCATGGATTCTGCACATAATGTAGGCCAAAAAGAACCATCTCATCTTTACACAGGCACACACCAGCACTGCATTGTACCTGTATGCTCAGAAAGTGGGAGATTGGCAGGAGTGGAACAGCCCTGTTTGGCCAATCAAAACATTGATCAGAAACATGCACTGGGCTTTGTTGATATGAGACAAACTACCCATCATCTGCCAGATCCAGATCTGGGTGTTTGGGTCTGGGGATTTGATTTGGCCCATCTCTAAATTTCTGCCTCTCTACACCCCAGCCAGAGATTGGTGAACTGGCTCAGCTAAACTAAGAACCACCTCCTCATCCCAACATTCCCAAAGGAACAGAGAAGCATCCAAAATTCTTCTTCTTGCTTATGAACACCTGAACTTCATGGCTTTGGAGTTCGCAGCCCTCAAGCCCTATATCGCTACCTCATTCCTCTGCTTGTGCAGATCTCAATAGCATATCCTTACAAGACCATAAGCAGTGGGCTGTAATTAGCAATAGGGGTCATTGCTGAACAGTGCTAGGAGAGATGAGCCTGCACCAACCCCCAGATCCAAGCCGCCTTGCACTTTGTGTAGATTCAAATCTGGGGCCAAACATTGGCTCAAGCCAATCTCTTTACAGTGGACCAAGCCAGAACCTTTCCCTCAGCTTTGGGGAAGTTGAGATCCAGCTGCAAGCACCACCCCCATGAAGGAGTCTCTGCCCCATCCCTGCCCAGGGCTAAGCAGCCTGCTTGCTTGATTTTTAATACAAATTTAATAGATGGTAACTGACCAACAGCCTATGCTTCCCCTTGGCAGGAGAGAATCTTGTGCAATAAAACCAGGGACTTTGGGCTCCAGCTCCAGTCCACTGCTCTGAACTGACTCCCAGCTGATTTTCCTTCCACCTTCAGCCTTTCCAGCTGGCTGGTGGTGTTGGCACCAGCAGCTAATCAGTGCTGCGGCCTCAGATGGCCTCTGCAGACAAGATGGACAAAACCAGAGCCCGGCCAGGGAAGTGCTAAGAAGACAGCAATCCCAGATTGCTCATGGACGTCGGGACCACCTTTTGATGCTCTTGGAAATCTAGGTCCCTGGGCGATCGGCAGACACCCTGCTCCTTTTCCCAGCATGACTTCCATCCGATGTTCAGACCTTGTTGATTTAAGCCTGGACTGATGTACATTGGGTGCAGGATGCTGCACTCTTGGCAAGCACATGAGTGAGCATCATAGGGGAGGAGCGGTTTGTTCTGCGAGACAGCACAATAGCTGCTACTCAACAACCTTTACAGATCCCTCCCCTCCATAGTAAGAGACCTTTTCCTTTCCTGTCCCCTAAAAAGGAAGGTGGTTACAACTCCCCTGGACCAGTTCCCCTTGGCGTTGCCACAGCCAGGCTGAACTCAGATGCACTATCCCCTCCTGTAGTCCCCAGGTTATAAGCGGAAGGAGCTTAAACTTCTGCAACTTGGTGGAGGCTTACATGACTCCTTTTCCCTCCCATCCCATGCTATGCACACCTTGGGCAGCCATTGACACCAATAGCGGGGTTGTGAAGATGGAGGGTTACACTGGGAGGGTGCGGTATGATGAGACTTGTGTGGAGTCAGCTGGTAACATCCATGCATGTTTTGGGCAGTGGGGTTAGTGTTCTGCTCTGGAAGGGCCGGATCCACTTATTGAGTTTCTAATTCAGTTGAATGGCACCTGAGACGCTGCCTCAGATCGAATGCAACAGGCCAGGGCCACAGAGAAGGGAAGTTGAAACCCTGGGGTCAGACTGGGATTTAGGGCTTGTTCACTTCCATTCCAGGTACAGTACTTCTCTCCCATGCAGAAAGTGATGTGAACACAAGGACAGTGTCTTGTTTGCTCAGTGGTGCCAGGATGCAGCTAGAAAGGGGAGACACTTCTTAGATCGTGCTGACCAGCTCCCTGGGCTCAGTGCAGGATGGGCCCATGCACGAATGGGTCAAACCAATTCCCCTGCATATCGCCGAATCTGAGCAGTCGCAAAGGCCGGGATCCAGCTCTGAACACGCAGCTATTTCCAAAAGCACGTTGTCCAAACAGCTGGAACAAACTGGCCGGGAGGGAGGGGGGATGAGGATGTTGTCCTGTTAATACTGGCTGAAGTCCTGCGTTGTTAATGGGGAGGCTGTCCTAGTCTACACGGTCTTCCAGCCACCTGGTCTCTGCGCAGCTGGTCAATATAACCCCAGGTGTGTCCTCTCTCCTGCGAAGAGAGATCGCTGTGGGAGATATCCTGGATCCTGTTTCCTTCAAAAAGGGAATAGGCTGAGTTCACAGGAGATGCTGGACAGTTAACTCAGCTGCTAAACGCATCCTGTAATAGCCTCCCAATGGGGAAATCAAGTCTTGGGAAGAAAGTGCTGTTACCAGACCCTGCCTCAGCCTGGGCTGTGACTCTCTCCCGGAAAACAGGCCAGTTGTGCAAGGAGATTGGGCAGTTGTCCCAGCAGTTACCCAAGCTGCCCTCTGCTGGCCCACTCTGATTTCCTTGGGCCAGCCCAGATTCTCTTGCAGCTAATCCCCCAAAAGGTATGGTCACATCACTCCCTTGCATCCCCCCACAGCGCTGTGGCCACATCTCTGTCCTGAGTGGCAGCACCCTCCACCCTCTCCATCATGCCATGACCAGGTCTCCTCCAGCTCCGTCAGCATCTTTACATTCCTGACCAGCTGCACTCCTTTGCTATTCCAGAGCAGAGCCTCTTCTAACCAGAGACTATTCATGGTGTCTGTGTGCCTCTTGTTTGGGCGACATGGCTAGATGTACACACATGGGGATCACCATACTCACGTGACTTGTGATGCAGTTCAGGTTTAGGTCTGGAAAGACATTGACATCTTAGGACACTGAGCCACTAGTCCAGATAATGCAGAGCTGCAGGCTGCTATCAAACTTTTACATTCTCCTGAGCTAATCTCACTCATCTGCAAGGCAAAGGCAAAATATTCCTCAAAAACTGAAACAAATGATGAATGACAGTCAAGATAACCCCCAAGCCCAAATTCTCCAGCCACAAAAATCCCACTCCTCACTCATTCACGGCCATGTAACAGGCCTTCCATTTTCAAGGGCCATTCTCACGCCCAACCCAGCAGCCCTGGATGCAAAGTCCTGGTGTTGAGGCACATTCTGACATCTGAGCTTGTCCTGTGCGCATCGGGCCTGCTGTATGTTCCATAAATGCTGGTGATTTGTGCACAATAGGCCCACATACCACTTCAGAGCAGCTCTGGTATCAGACTCAATAGCAGATTTGATGCAGATTCATGTAGCACATCATCCACCATGATGACCTCTCCATGTCCCAGGAGTGGCCTGTACAGGGGACAGCATCTTAAATGCATTGACTTGCAATGTCACAATCTAGGAGAGATATTTAGGCACCTAACTCCCATGGATTTCAATTGGAGTTAGGCACTGAGGTACTTTGCCACTCCCATTTTAGGAGTATGGCCATTCCTTCATGTACATGCCTAACTCGCACTGCCAAGGATTGGTTTTGGGTGTGAGAGATCACCTTGCCGCCTAGTGGCAGATGTACAAGGAGGATAAGCGCATTAGTGCCACCTCGAGGTGCTCTAGCTGCTCCAATAGTGGAGGATTCTAGACCTAGCTGCCCCTGCTGCGGGTGTGTGTGAGAATTGTGTTTGTTCTTTGCTGTGTGTTCCCAGTCCTCCAGTAGCCGGGGAAAAGGCAATGGGCCCTAGGAGCAGGTTAACAAGCAGCAGTTTTGCTGAGTAAATGTTGAGAATATCTTGCAATGAAATTCATTGCACAGTCCTGGCCAGCTCTGTCCAAGGAAAATAAGGGTTCTGGATGGTTTATTCCACCACCACCCCGCCTCTCCCCTTGTTGCTTTAAGTGGAAGGGGTGCATTTTGTCACCAT
Source organism: Mauremys reevesii (assembly GCF_016161935.1). Lineage (NCBI taxonomy): Eukaryota > Metazoa > Chordata > Testudines > Geoemydidae > Mauremys > Mauremys reevesii. Next base: position 23,062,563 of record NC_052637.1, read on the forward strand.
GGTTACCTTCATGACTTCAGTCAAACATGAACCCAATTTACTTTTTATTTTATTTATTGTTTCAAAGTTCATAATGAGCGTCAAATCCCTTGGTGAGGCAAACATGGCAACGGTTACCATCATAGCCGGGTTTGGAACATGGAGCCCGGAGTGCAAAGTTCAGGATGCCCAGAAACATCTGAGAGAAAAGTTGGATGGGTCTCTCTCGCCACAAGAACCACGAATAACTCTGAACTTCGTCTGTGTGCATCATCGGCACCCCTGGCCCTTGTCCCTGCCCCTCACCCTACCCCCCGGGTGCAACAGCAGTGCTTTGAATAATGGAGGGAATCACAGCACAGAGCTCCACCTTGAGCTATCTGAAGGCAGGATGGTCCAAAGGAGAGCACATCCTAGGCCCATACAGGCTTCTACCTTGGAAGCCAGGGCTTCACCAAATTCCAACAGGAGCCTGCCAATAATTCTACCAGAAATAATAATGGCCGGATGCTGAGCTAGCGTAAATCAAGCGTAGCTCCACTGAAGCCGTTTGAACTGTGTGGATTTACATCAGCTAAGGAGCCATCTCTCCATGGTCCTAGACTGTTACACTTGCTCCTACTTGTACTCCCTTTGGTAAACAAACAAACGGCTTATTGGGAGAGATCAGCACCCATGGAAAGCAAGCAGCGAAGTGGTCACAGAGCCATCAGGCAGAGAGGGCCCTGGCTTGTTCCATTGTTAGTCTCCATGGGCCACACCGATTAAGGTACCTCCATAGCTACGGCAGCAAACTGAAGGCTCTGAGGGGCTGGATGGAACTCCTGTGCCCTGGGTGCACCTGGGGTGTACCTGAGTGTTATATACAGTACCCAGCACTTGGGCACTAGCTGGAACCGGGGCTCCCATGGGCAGCATATTTCTAGATTTCTTCCTTCCACTTAGAGAGGAGTGGATGAAGGCCTGTCAGATCAGCCAGCCCATGACCCTACAGGGCAGGAGCATTCCCCGCAGCCCCATTTCTAGTCACCGGCACTGGGGCTTCCCTCCCTGACACCCCATCCCCAGAATCATTTCCTGATACCCAGGCCACACACTCCCTGACTCTGCGGGACACCCCCTGCTAGGATGCTGGAGGTTCTGCACCTGGGTTGCTGATGTCTGCCTCCTCCTTGACCTGCTGGTGGAGGTCTCCCTGTAGCCCCTCTCCCTGCCATGAGTCAAATGATCACCTTGAACCAGGTCCCTCTAATTGCCACTCTCAGCTAGGAGCGAGCCTATCCCATATGGCTGAAACCTCCACTGACCCCCAAAGCTCAGTCCTTTCTGCCAGGTCCCATTGCCCTTTGTACCACTGCCCCAGACATTCACACCTACCAGTTATGGATTATGGGGGAGAACAGCCTGGGGCAGAAGGACCCAGGGGGTGGTGTTAAGGCACTACTGCACACTCTGTGGTGTACAGTAGGTGCAGTGATGGTAAGGTGGGTGCCCGAGCAGAGAAGAGGGGATGCATTTTTCCCTTCCTTGCTTTTACGGTTCAGCCTCAAACATGTGGTGTGTGCAGCAACCCCCACAGCTCCACAAGAAGTACTTTGGGGGAGGGGTTAATTCTAGTGTCTCAGACGTTTGTGCTCAGAAAGTCTCCTGGACTGATGGCCCTGGTGCCTGATGCCCTGTATTTAGCCTCAGAATAGTACCTCATGAGCAGCAGGGCAAAACTTCTCTCCAAGCATCTCACTAACAAGTCTCATCCCTGACATGCTGGGACCATGCCTGGGGGTATGACCGGAGTGCATTCTTTATGGCCCAGGCAATGGTTGGCATCACTGCTTAGAGACGGCTTGCAGAGTAGTTAATTAGCAGTGACTCTTGTGGTGGCTTTTGCAACATGGACTTTGGTTCAGGGGGATTTAGCATCATTCAATAGCTCATTTCACATGTCACCACAAAGCTATTTGGCCTTTGGCTGCTCCTTCCAGAGGCCGGTCATCAGAGGTGAAGGGTCTTTGTCTCAGGTGCTTTATTAGCTGGAGTTAAAAACAAGCTTCAACTTGCTTCCTTTTCTTGTCTTTTTCCAGCTGTGCAGATCCACATCCTGAAGGCCGACAAAGCTGGCGACTGGTGGAAGTTCACCGTCAACATCATCTCTGTGTACAAACAAGGGACCAACCGGATACGGCGTGGAGACCAGATCCTGTGGATCCGCTCCAAGGACATAGCATGCAAGTGCCCGAAAATCAAGCCCATGAAGAAGTACTTGCTGCTGGGCAATGACGAAGACTCGCCGGACCAGAATGGGATCGTAGCAGACAAGAGCAGCTTGGTGATACAGTGGAGGGACACATGGGCTCGGCGGCTCAGGAAGTTCCAGCAACGGGAGAAGAAGGGGAAGTGTAAGAAAGCCTAAAGGAAGAGGCAGCAGCGGAGCGCGAGAGAAAGAGAGACTGTGCATGCTGCTTTGTGTAGAACCTGGAGCAGATAGGGATTGGGATTAGGGATTTTGTGAAGGAACTCACTTTGCAGTTTGTGTGTGTCGGGGGGCGGGCGGGTGGGATGTAGGGGAATCACTTCTGTGGGACTGCCAAGTTTGCACCTCATAGTACAGAAAAAAAAAACCACCACACACACACACATACAAACCTTTGCGCCACGAGGCTGGATTGGGGCCTGCGCTGCCTCGATCGCCACAGCACCCAGGCTTGTTCAGTTACCAGTTCCCGTGGTCCCCTCGCTTATTTCGCCCCTTTGTGTCAAAGAGATCACAGACGCCAAACTGCCTTAAAACTGCTAACGCCCGCTAGTTCCAAAGCCAAGAAACTAACCAACGGCAATGCTGGAAATTAACTTTCCTACCCCAGAATCACATTTTCTCATCTTAGGTTGAATGAGACAATTATTGTAGGGGAACTAATTAGAAATTGATCATTGAGGACATATTTGAGGATCAATTAACACTGGTTACTTGAATGGTCTTCAGTAAAATATAGTTCTAATAATCAATTGCCTGCTGTACAGTATCCAAGAGACAGGGCTCGATTTTCAAAGTTGGGCGTGTGTGATGGTGCTTGTTTATTAGTACCTGCTTGCACCCACACAACAGTGTGCCTCTTACACTGTGTGTGGAGCAGCCACTAGAAGACGACACAATAGTCGGTGTGTTACACATGCACCTAACTTTGGAAGCATGGCCCAGCTATTCCTGTCGGATTCAAATCCAGATTTTCAAAGGAGAGCTGCATGCTGTTGAGATGCCAGCTGGTTAGCACAAGATATGCACTGAACCACGTCGCGGCACACACGGATCCACCTCCCAGCTGACAATCCTCAGTCTAGCGTTTAATAATTCAGGTCCCATTTGCCAATGGCCAGTCATCGCCGTGTTAAATCCAGAGAGTGGAGGAGACAGGAGGAGAAGATTTGCAGAAGCACCTAAGGGAGGTTGGTGCCCAGGCTTTGCTTGGAGGCTTCTTTCCAAACTCTTTGCTGGCAGTAGCTTCGCTTCCGTACCCAACTAGGCCTTCACAATCCACTGCGCCTTCCCCAACCCTCCCGCCCCCTTTAAATGTTACTCAGAAGATGAAGGCCCCACTGGGCAAACTGCTGGGAAGCCCACACAGTCACGTTACTTCCTGCCCCTGAGAGTCCTCACGTGTCGCTGAGACGGCTGGCCCCCGTCTTCTCATTTCTCATGCAAGTGATGACGAGAAGTGGAGATTTTTGTTCAGCATCAGGTTGAATGCGTCTCTTTTGGGGATTTGCGCTAGAGCAGCAGGTAATAACGCAAAGTTTCAAACGCAGATTCACGCCTGTGCTGAGGGGCCAGCAGGAAGGTGTGTGTGCTACTTCAGCCCCAGCTGATGTACATGATGATTAGCCCTGCGCCGGGAGAAACACTAGCCAAAGCGACTAGATGCAAAAGGCTCTACCCATTTAGCCACTGTAGAAACAAAACTTTCCCAAAGCAGAACAATAATCTGCCAGTATAAATGAGAGAACCGAGGTCAATTCTTCTAGGCAGAGGCTGTATTCGGCTCTCTCTTGGCTTCCATAGGCATTGCTGATATTCAGCACCTCACCGTTATAACACTGCTATGGTGGAGCGGTTGGGGCAGATCAGATCAGACTCGTGTTTGAGGGGCTTAACTCCTCCATGGAGCCTGTGGCACTTCTGCTTTGTTAAAGCCACGGTGCAGATTTTTCTTAGCTTCCACATTAGGCTCATAAGGGGTGAAGGAGGTTTGCACTCACACACAACTTGTACAAGCAACTGCTTGTAAAAAAACAACAAAAAACGGGCGCAACTTGGGTGCACAATTCAGACTCAATTTCTACGATGCCCATGCTACAAAAATCAAAACCTCCCTGATACTTTTCCTGTTAGGAAACTTGGAAACATCCATTTTATGACATTTTCCAGCAGTTTTGCCTTGTTTTATAGCAATTGACAATATTTATATAATGACATAAACCACCCTAAAGCAAGGCAGCGATGTAAATCGGTGTAAAATGGAGAGGTGCCCAGTGAAACGCAGAGCAGGCTGGGGGAGTTGAAATTCATGGCTGGGATGGGGAAACCAGCTCCTCTGAGCTTGTCTGACCCTTGGTGTGAATTACAAGGCTTAACTAAAGCAAATGTAGTCGTTAGGAGAGAAAATATACAGACCACTCCGTGGCAGTGAGTGTTCAGCAAAACCAAGTATTTGTCTCGCATCCCCTTTTACTGACCACCGGCCAGAAAGAAAAAGGGGCATCTGGTGTTAAAGGCAAACAATTTTGAAGTCAGTGGGACTAGTGCTCCTACGTCACTTGCACGCTTTTGAAAATCTCACCCTCAGGTACCTAAATATGTACTTGAGAGCATAAACTGTTGGCCACACTGATTAAATTGGACTGGGCCAAAGTACAGTCCTTGAGAGCCTGCATTGGCTTGGAGATCTGTCTGTGCTTCATGGCACCCAGCTGCTCTGGCTGCTCTTGTGGTACAGCACACCCAGTTGAGTCCCATCACCCTGCAGCTGCCAGCCACTACATGCAGTAAAGGAATGATTGCAAAAAACAAACAAAACAAAAAACACTATTCCAGGAGAGCGCTAGGCAGGCTGCTGTGTAACGCTATGAGGATGTTCTGTTGATAATCCCAAAGCTCACTCAATCGACTAATGAGATTTTTCAACTAATATTTCCAAGGTAGCCTGTGGCTGGAGTGAGAAGGGAGTTTCAGTGGTAGGTGGGTACCCTCCGGTGCCTTTTACAACCCCAGCTCCCTAATTTGCGTTTAGTATAACCTCAAAATACAGGTACCTGCCCCAGTCCCTGAGGTTTGGCTGGCATGCAGCACATGCCTCCTGCACTCGCATTGCCCAAATGCATGTTGAACTGCAGCAAGGTGCCTTCCAGGCGGAGTGGCTGCATTCCCCACGATGGCTAGCCGTCCAATGGCAGACACTTCCACGTTTGGGTTTGTGGAGCTAGCATTGTTAACCTGGAGCCCGGCACCTAGGGTGGCATCCAAAACAAAAAATTATAAACTTTAAAAAGCAAACCCCCACCCCTCGGGCTATTGCTTTTAACATTTTTGGAAGAACCCCCGGAAGAACATGCAGAAAATGTTCACGCCTCCAACACAGGATATTTATAGGCTGAAACACTGCAAAGGGCCATGGGTACTCCAGACAGTAAAAAGAAAACCAAGAAATTGGTTTGTATAGTTAGTACGAGATGTAAAACAAACGTGCTCAAATTTTGTTAACCAGAAGTATAATATTGTCGATTTTTTTAAACAACCCCCCTCCCCTGCCGTGCAAGCCCTAACCCTAACAAATACTGTCTTTTTGCGGTTCGGTTTTTTACTTTTGTGCTTGCCAACAAGTCCGAGCGGCTTGTTTCGCTCCGCCCATGCCTAAGAAGTATCCCTCTTTAGCTGTGCGTAATACGTTCATACAGAATACTGAGCATGTGTAACATATACAATCTCCATCACTACTAGGTAAAGCGAAGCAAAACAAGCTGCCTTTCAGGGGGTGTCTTATGAAGTAAGTATTTCCCACAGGCTGCTGGCTTCTCTTTAAGGACAAACCCCCTGGACTTTAGTAGGGCCTGGATTATGCTCTTTGGGTAACAACTTCCATAGGGGCGGCTGCTCCTCAGAAGAATCCTACAGCTCTTCATCTGGAGGTAGCCAATAAGGCAACCCCATATCCCAGCCAGCAAGGAATTTATACCCACCACCTAAAAGCAGGCGGATCGGTGGCTGATTAGTTCAGGCCTGCTAGTCCAGTGGCTGATGTGAATTAAATGTCACGCTGTAGTGCTCCCCCCCGGAAACCGAGAGCCTTGTCAGAATGTTCCACTGAAATGAAAAAAACCCTCATCTGAGTCTTACAGGGGAAAGAACCAAAATCATCACCCGAGACGAGAGAAAAACCCGGGGGCCCAGGGAGAGGACGAAGGGCTTTCAGAGAGTTCTGTACCGGCAGTGATCATTAAGGGTCACACACAGTGGTGGAACGTGATGGTAACTTGACCACCACAAAAATAAGTAAATATCTCTCTAGGGCCTCTGAGGAAGTGTAACGTGGAATTTGTAACAGGGTAAAGGGCTGCGGTGCCAACCAAGCGATTCTGGAAAGCAGCTGAAATGCCAAAACAATCATCACTCCACAGTAGCATTAAACAAAAGTCGTTTTGTTTGTTTCATTCTGTGTCCCTTCCCCGCCCCTGCACACACCCACCCACTCGCCTTTTCGCCTGTTACACAGACCTGGCAGAAAAACCTGTGTTTTTTGTTTATCTCTGTTAATATCTTGAATTGTAAATGTTGTTTAGTTATGACCATTACATACTGTTTTGGGCAATGTTTCTTTACAATGCATACTAATATATTATGGTTATTATATATGAATATATTTAATGACGTGAAAAAGTTGTGGATTTTCTTATTTTTTTTTCCAAGTTGTCTTTTTGTTTTGTTTTGTTAGATGGCTGTAACTGAACCAGACGGAGCTTGTAACTGTTCAGCACCCACTTGGTAGAATTCAAGTCAGAAACCAGTTGAATAAACTCTTGTAAACTGTACTCGTCCTAGGCCAGTCTTTTTAGTTACGTCGTGCTGAAAGAGGGGCTCTAACGCGTGGGATACAGGCCCCAGCAGCTCTTAGCAGAGTTGGGATCAGCCTGGTGGATCGGGACCTGCCTTTGGGCATTCCCTAACACGCTGTGCAATCAACACTTTGGGGATGGGTGCCGAGGGAGGAGCCTAACAGTAATATAGCAGCCTGGCTCCAGTCCATGCGGGCAGCAAACAGCAGAATTTGGGGATTTAGTGCTGGTGAATGTTGCCAGGTTTCCGGTCCTTGGTACAAACACAAGCAGCAGCACAGCTAACCTCCCTCCACTGCCCCGTACCATGCCTCAGCCCCGGCCAGGCCAGTGATTCCCAAGGGTGCGGCATTAAATGGCCTCTCCCTGAGGATGCCAGCAGTGGAATGAATTATTGCCGGAGGTGGTGGTTTCCGTGATGCAGACGCCTGCCCAGCAGGAACCCACCTCCCCAATGTAGCACATGGAGGCCACTGAGTATCCCATGGAATGGGACTGACTAATGGAGTGGGATGGGTTTGAATGGGCGACTTAGGTTCTTGTGTCCCATTAGCAAGTCTCTGAGCCACCCTGCACGACTCCGCTCTGCTCCCAGGCATTCCCAGCCGCATCCAGTTCCGTGCACGTGGGAACCGATGGATGATTAAAGAAATCCCTTCCCATGGTGGGGGCAGGGCTAGGACTCCTTAGGACTTTCCCTGCTGACACAGCCTGTGTAGCAAGCACCCTGAGAAAGCCAAGCAAAGCCCAGAACCCTGGCCAGGAACAACCCTGACATGAATAATGGTTTACTCCCTTGTCTTATTTCCCCTCCACTCATTCCTCCCATCCTTGCACCTCCTCCCCCTCCATGTTCTCCCGCCATTCTGCTGGCCCCACAGCATTTCAGGTTAGGTCTCTGAGGAGGTGGGGTTTTGAACATGCTGGTAAGATCCAGGGCATCAGAAGACATGGGAAATGTAGCCTGAGGAAAAGGTGTAAGAATGGCAAAGGAACATGCATTCTTCAGGAATCCGGCCCAGGCTTGTTTTGAGAGTGACTTGTGTTGAAAACTACAAATCTCCCTTTCAGTTGCAATAAAGCTCTCAGGATATCAGCGGTTACTGATGCTGCACGACCATGAGTGTGGCTAGATTTCATACCAGGCAGCCTGTTTCAGGAAGAAATGAGCCAAGAATTAAAACATTACATGACAAGTTAAGCAGAGCAGAGGGTGGCATTTGGAGGGGAGGCTTCCAGACACCCAAATGCTGTGAGAGGGAATAGTGCGGGCAAAGATCCTGTGAATTGCACAGAGGTCACACTGAGCGACCCAAACTGTCTCTTCTAGCCCTTAACGTCTACGATAATTTATTAGTTCAAAAACATCTTGGAGGTCAGCAATCTCAGATCTTTATGGCAGAGGCATATGGGTCAAACAGGCTGCCACCTCCTCTTTGGAAATCTTGATTGAAGCTTTAAAAAAGTGAAAATAGATTTACCAGGTTTTTCCTGCTTTTAGCTAATGGTCTGTGAAGGAGAAACGGCAGCAGCTCTGAGAACTGGGGGAAATGAGCCTATTCCCAGCTGAACGATGGGTGTACACGGCCTTAGCACCTGCCTTGGCCTTTCGTCCCTCGCCACAAATCCCAGAACCTCTCAGTGGTGTTCTCACTTCTCCTCACAGCCCAGAGTATAAAGAAGTCCCTTCAAAAGGCTCTGGGGTAACTCTGGCTGACGATTGGCTCTGGGATGTAAATTTTGGGGTAATCCTGGCTGGCAATTGGCTCTGGGATGTGAATTCTGGGGTAACCCTGGCTGGCGATTGGCTCTGGGATGTGAATTCTGGCCTGACATGCTCAGTGCCTAATGAAATTATCCTTCCTGGAGCAGCAGCAACAGCTGCTGCATCAGTGGAGCGCTGTATAAATAAGCAATAAGAAAGGTAATTTAACAAGGTGTAACAGCTTTAAGGGCTCATTTATTCTGAGTGTAGGAACTAGACTCCAACAGAAATAAGTGCCGTTCACAGCAGATTTACTGTACAGCAGAACATCAGAGAGTTTGCACTTTGCATTTTGGCCCACTCTGGTATTTTACCCTCTTAACAAAGAGAAATTAAAATTGGAAACAATGAAGAGAGAGAAAAGCATTTTAGACTCCAGAGCACATGTTAATTCAACAGAAAACAATGCGACAATGCACCCTACCAATAACTGCACAGCTGTGTGGTATGTCAGAGCTACCTGCACCCAAAGCTAGCTACAGGTAATGGAAATTTCCTTTTCAGCAGCAAGAGCCTCCAGCAGTCTGTACTCCTAGGTTCTTAACAGCAGCACCAATGAGTCAAATAGGGAAAGGAAAACAAACCTATCAACTTGTCTGCTCTGAGGACGCACTGGCAGAAAGCTGCATCAGTGGAGGCATGGACACCTACCCAGAACACTTAGTAATGGAGTGGATGGGTCTCCAAGGGACCTGCCTGTAACCTCTTCGATTGTAATCACCCATCTCGCCATCCCGTCCTGCCGGACTCCTTGTGTAATAGAGAACCAGGGTGGGTGAGTGAATATTGTTTATTGGACCAACTTCTGTTGGTGAGGGAGAGAGAGAGAGAAGCTTTCGAACCATGCAGAGCTCTTGGCCTAAAGAAGAGTGGTGTGTGGCTCGAAAGCTTGTCTCTCTAATATCCTGGGACTGACACAGCTACAGCTACACTGCTTGTCTAACAGACTTTTCTGAGAGGGGACAAAGGATCTCTTCTTGGAGGATGCTTCCATCCAGAAATACAGGCCTTGGGAGATGCTTGGCCTTCCTATGAAGAAGCATTTAGTTGAGCTGAATGTTTTCATCCCTTCAAGGTAAATATTAAGGGCTTGACCACACTGAGCGAGCACAGGGCACGTTGCTTATCACATTTTAGGCTGGCACAGAAGGAAAGGAGAACTCTCTACCTCTGCAAACCCGGTGAGATCCCTGGGGATGAGTACCTGGGGAACTGAGGTTTTATTGGCCAGGATGCATGTGGAACAGCTGACCGTCTGCCAGGATGTCGAGTTTCCCAGCTACGGGAGCCCAGGGATTCGTTTCCCTTTCAGGTTAGGTAAGGCTTGAGCAGGGCTATGCACCGTATTAATTCATGCCAGGGTGCCTCAACCCCAGGGTGGGTTCTTTTACTCTCAGATTTTTAAAGGCCAGAAGCGTCCATCGTGATAACCTAATTTGGCCTCCTGCATAGCAGGTCTAAGAGCACCACCTAATAATTTCTGCATCAAGCCCATAACTTCCAGGTGAGCTAGACCACCTCTTTTAGAAAGCTCTCCAGCCTTGATTTAAAAACTTCAGGTGATGGAGAATCCACCACATCTCTAGGTAAGTTGTTCCAATGGTTACTTACCCTGGCTATTAAGAAGACCCTTATTTCTAGTTGGAGTGTATTTAAAACCAAATTAATAAGCATATTGAACTGCACTGGTTTCCCCATTGCTGCTAGGGGACAGTCAAGGCATTGATTTCCAACTCTAAGGTCCTAGCTATATCTGAGTCCTGGCTTTGTTACAGGTGACCTCTCTGTCTATGCACCACTAAACTAAGCTGCTTTGGCTCATCCTCCCCTAAAATGCATTCCTGGGAGATTGGAGACAGAGGGTTCCCAGCTGTGAGATAAGCTCCCATCGGCCACCAGGCCCACTGCAGTTGGGGAGTCTCAACAGGAACACACAATGAAAGGCGTCTCTCTCTGATCAAGCACGAGTCTGATTATATGGACCTTTGCTGGGGATGGTGGTGGCTGGCTTATGATGGGCAGGAATGGCTCTGTACAGGGAGTGGGGGTGTCCTTGGTGTCTACTCTAGGCAATTTAAACTTGTTGCTTGATTTTCATTTGTGTCACGTGCCCAGATGCCACAGCAACCAGCTCATAAAATTCATTAAATAGAATAAACCGAAAATGCACTGAACTCAGACTGATCACACTTCGCACTCTTCAGTTCCACTCGCTTGTAGACAATGAAACCAGTCTGTTTATTTTAGCCTTCCCTTCCAAAGAGCAGTAAAACACAAAAGGTTTCCACATACACCATGAAAGCCCTGCCAAATCCACTTCTCTCTTTTTTAATAAAACTCCTCACCCACATGCCATGTTTAATGTTATTTAAAGGGCAAATCTAAGGACCTCTTTGTTAAATATTTCAGCAATAAGACTCACTGGTTCTCCCTTCCTTATGCCCCAGAAATTTTGTCCCCCAAGAATACAACAAATCAGAAAGCAGCTTTTAAAAAGCCCCTACAGAATGGACCCAGAATGTTGCACAGAACAGTGGCACAATTTATTCTGATCAGCGTATCCAAGGATTTCAAATAAAACCCGAATTCCCCCCTGTAAATGGCAGTTTTAATTAAAAGACAGGTTCTTCAGGTTCCTTAACACAGAAACTGCTCGAATGCAGATTTTAAATACAACACCAGGAACCACAATTATTTGTTTTCGGCTGGAGTGGCTGGGTTTAAAAGCTCCATTTGTACTGGAGAAAAGTCAAGCAATAAGATCGTTGAGAACGTCCTGCAAAACATGCAGTGGTTAAACGGCCTCTTGCTTTCTCCTGCGGCTGTTTGAATACAGAGCTCCTCTCCAAGTGACAACGCGCAAACAGGCATGACCCTGAGGCCTAAACAATTTTGACTTAACTGACTTGTCCGATCTTTTCAGAAGAGCCTTTCCGAGCAATGCAGGATAGAGGGGCGCTGAGTCCTTGGGTTTTACTGCACAGAAGACAAGGTATTTTTCACTCCCTAATACACGGCTGTGTTTATCCCACTTCCCTTGGTAGTCGCCAGGTTAAAACTCACTTAGTGGTTTGTTCACCTGTGTACCTGCCTCCCATACAATCTACATTCCCCACTTTGGCTACCCGTACGCTGAAACATCAGCCAGGAGTGCAATTGCTCAGGCTGTGAAGAGCTGGTTGAAAAACAGATTTTCTGTCCTATGAAAAAAAAATTGAGAGTTTGAAATTTTTTTCATCCCAAATCAAAATTCTGAAAACATTCGTTTCGGATCAATCAAAATAAGTTTTGATTTTGACCTTTTTTATTTTATTTTATATAAAACAAAGAAAATTTGGAATGAATAGTCATTTTGAAACTACTCTTCAGATCCATCCAGCTTCCAGAGTGACCTGTGCACCACAAAAATCACCACCACAATTAGCACCATAGTTTCAGTATATGCTCCTGGTGTGACTGGCTCATGGAGCCTGAATGCTTAGGTCTGGTTGAGGCACAGTGGCAGAAGATGGTGTTGGGGAAGCTTAACAAGAATAATACCTATTCTTCTGGAGTGATTTGTAGCCACAGAGCTCAAAGCGCTTTACAAAGGAGATTAGTGTCATTATCCCCATTTTACAGATGGGGAGACTGAGGCATGGAGCGATTTAAAGGACTTGCCAGTGGCAAAGCTGGGACTAGGACCCAGGTCTCTTGAATCTCAGCCCAGTGCGCTCTACACACTAGGTTTGCACTGCTGCTACCCACTGCACTAGTTTGGGGGAGGTAGGGTTTTGATTGCTAGTGCCAAGAATTAAATTCATATCTATAATTGCACATATTCTGTTTTTAAGGAGTAAGACACATGAGCACCAGCTTGGGGCTGAAAAACAAACAAACATTGAAAAGTACAAAAGAGACATTTCAAATGAAACTGGAAGTCTAAGGAGCCAGTTTCTTTCGCTCCTCAATATCAATCTCTAGGAAACAAACAAAAAACCTTTAAAATATTAAGAGGTTATTGGAAACAATAAAAAACATGCCAATAAAAAGCAGCATGTAAATGGATCAGCTTTTATTCAGTGTTGTTATTGCTCTATCAGTTCTGACAATTAAGTTGGCACATAACAAAATAATGATGTTTGGGAGAGCAATGAGCATTACATTCTTTTTTCATTTTTTTTAATACTCGTAATATTTTCCTTTGCAGTTTTAACAGTTATGAAAAATGATAAAAGAAAGCTGTGCACATCTCTGGTCTTGAGACTAGTCTCTTCCCTGTATCAGGACTTCTGAAGTTAGTCAGTTGGGGTAAACGTACCCCAGAGAACAGTTAACAGAAAGCCACTTTCCCCCCTTCTGAGCACACGTCGGGCAGAGCTTTCCGCTGTTCTACACCCGGTTGTGTTAAATGTTGGAAAGCTCCACAGTTGTTTGCATTTCGATCTGTGCAGATCAACACTGGTAATTCTCTCACAACAGCCAAAGATTGCCTCATACTTATGTTTGTAAGGTACATCTGAGTCCTTATATTCTGTTCTACCCTCATCACCAGGCTTTTCAGTCTCAAGCTGTGCCTGCTCTCTGACCCTCCAACTTCATTGAAACTTAGTATCAATCAGTTCCTTACAACACTCACTTCTTTATAAGATGCAAAATCTTGGTTCAGAAGATCATCATTTAGCAAGAGAGGAGGAACTCCAGACATATCCCACACAAACTATGTAGGAGCAGTACACAGTACATTAAACCCACAGGATGACTGATCTCTCAACAAAAGGGGCCGATTGCTTGCTTAGAGTCAGTTGCACTGAAGGGTAAATCTCTTAAAAGATGCATCTACTCCAGTTATGTCCCTCTGAAGTACAAAATCAAGGAAGGAAGAGAGTCCTTTTGAAGTTCAAATGCTCCAAACTAGCCACAGGCCTCTGGCTGTGCATTGCGTGCAGCAACGTCTTCATTCTAATACTGAGTTTATTTAACACACAAAACGTGTTTGCAATGGAGTTGTTCGCATCCTCTGATATTGTCCAGCTCTGCTGCTGCTGCTGCTGCTAAGTGGCATCTCTGATGGTCCCCGCACTTGCGTTAGTGCGTTGGCCAGACGGCAACCACAGCAATTGCAATCAGCAACAACACAATCACCACCAACATTCCTGAAACAGACAAAGCAAAATTAAGTTACCGTCTTCATCTCATCGGAAGGATTTTTTAAATTTTTTTTTTAAAAGGAAACTTAGTTTGAGTCCCCTTACATCACCCTAAACAATAAAGTAGGTTAGAAACTTGGCTGCCCAAAAGTTTTCAATTCTAACTAAAACCAGATCTTTACATGTTATATATGTATAGAAATCGGACTACAAAAATCATTTATGAAAGGGTAGTTTGCTTAAAGCTATCAGGCCTGACACTGTGTATTTGGTTTCTGGTTCTGTCTCCCCAAGAATAATTCAACTATTCTACAGGTAAATGATTTAACAAGTCACCACACAACTTCAGCCCTGCCCTGAAGAGACTTTTATACACAAGGTTATCACGACACTCTCCAAGCAGTCCCATTCAGTTAGTTAAAACCATGCAGGATTGATGAAGTTTAGTAGAATTTACAGAATCATAAATTAGTTCTCTCTCTCTCTCTAAGACATGTGAGGGCTAAAATTTCATAGGAAGATTGCTGCCAGGACCTAAATAGTTTTACTACTACAAGGCAAAATTATTTGCAAAGCAAAAAACCAAAACTAACCTGTGCAAAACAAATCTGACTTAGGAAAATGAATGGCGATGAACATTTAAAAAAAAAACAACAACAACAGAGAGTACTGTGCCAAACCATGCAGCAAACCTGCTTTGTGCAATATGCTGTACATTCCTGACAACCTGGGTTTACAAAATGTTATGACAGTTTACTAGTTCAGGTACAAAATTCACTCTTAGCAAGAGGAGAGGGACAAAACTATTCACATATTAAAAAGAAAAAGATTGCTCTGGGAAAATGACAGACTAGAATTTTGCAAGCCCTCTGCATTTGAGTCTCACAAAGCTCGCTCTCATTCACAATACAGACTGACTGAAAGCCGGAGATAAAAGGACAGTGGTTTTCCCAGACCATGTTTTGTGATATCTTGCTAGATGAAGCTAGTTCTACTGGAGTACTCTCTAACCTCCAAAACATAAGGGAGATAACCTGCCCCTCTTAGCTGAAATACAAGTTTTATATCTTGCAAATGGAGTGGATCATTGCAAGTTTTGGTAATAAACCCTTCTCTTTCCTAAACAATGACAAGTCCCCTAGCATTCGAACACCTGGCAAAACCTCCTGGATAGCTTCCCAGTGTCCTATGCATTTCACTCAACAGAAACACCACACACTGGCTTCCCCTCAGATTAAACCATCTTTGAATTATTATTTAAAAAAAAAAAAAAACATCCGCACTAAAGTATCCCCTTTAGAGTCGGGTGAACCATATTAGGGCTCAAAGAGTGGAAAAAATGTCCCTTCCATTTGGTCTGCTAACAGATGACTATTACTCAACCACTTACAATATTTACAAGTCCAGCTCATAGCAATTAAAAAGGATGTATTAAAATAAACTTCTTTTTCCAAACTGGAAAGGATATTAGACATGGCTCTTCATAAATAGTGTCATGGTTTCTGTGCAGAAACAGCTTTCATGCCTGTGGGCCATATTTTTTTCCAGTGCCATGTGGTTGCCACCAACTTTATTTTTTATCTGAATTTAGAACTGGGACCACTTGGCCAGTCTGTCAATATCTCAGAGCACTAGACATGCATTTGGCTCTTCCTAATGGTTATTTGTTAAATTACCACTCCAGAGAAGCCAATGTTAGCATGCTTCCCCGGTGATAAACAAGTCAACTACTGGAGAGTGTCAGACATGTTTCATTTGGCCTAATACTTGTTCTTGCCATCAGCTCTTATTCTAATTGGGAAACTCTTGGAATAATCATAAATCTCAGGGTTGATAACAGACTCTTTAAAGAGCTGTTGGTGCTGCATGGAAAACCATTCTGACCGAGAATTTCAAAGGAGCCTATGGGTGTTAGGCCCCATAATACCCACTGATGTTCAAAGGGGGTGTGAACCTAACTTCCTTAAGCACCTCTGAAAACACCTGCTACTGCTGCTTATCTGTACCTGAAGTCAAGAACCTTCTCCCGCTCGTGTTCATTTACACAGCAACCAATGACCATGTGATGGAGCACTGTCATTTCACGGGGGAATAAGCCACAGGGCCAGAGGAGTTTTTAGTTAACGATCCTGTTACCAGACACACCGACGACCATGGAAGAGGAAAATGAAAGCAGGAGATCCGTGCAGAGTAACTCGCACACAAAACCCTTCCCAACAATTTCTGCACGGTGTCTGCTACCTTTGAAGTGGAATTGTTTCACAAAATTTATTTGCCATTCCCCATCCCTCCCCAAACGACTTGTGATAAGAACAAATAGCCCCGTTGGTCACATACAGCACGATGAGAAAAAACTGACCGAAGTGCCAGCAGAGTACTCCGGTGACACGTGACTCTTCCCTCTTCTGTACATGACATGTAAGCCCCCCAGCTCTCCCAACACTAGCCAACACCAGCATTTGGAGGAAGAGCAGCTGTTGAGAGTTAAACCCACACAACACTAAGGAGAAGCCAGTAGGAAGAGAGAAATGATTCACAGATCCTCTCTCCCTCTGCAACATCCCCCATGATCAAGAGCATCTGCCTTCAAACTGTAAGCTGATCTGCAGCGTCGGGGTCTTCTGGGCCTTCTCAACACTACTGGAAACTCCAAAGAGCCAGGATGGCAAACTATGCACAGTGCCCCAGCCTCCTGGCTCACCACCATTGCCATGGTGAACTATCCATGTGTGACCGTCAGCCTTGATTATTGCAACTCACATCAAATACTGGAGCCACACCCTGAAAAAAGCTCCAGCAGCACAAAACATTCCAGCCTGTCAATTTAACTGCACAGGTTGTCACTGACACATCGCCCTGGTGCTCCGCCCTATGCACAGCTGCCCATTTAATAGAGAACCTTGCTATAGTCAACACCCTCCCACAGTGTTAGCTCCAACTACCTAAGAGATCAGCTCTCCCTCCATAACTATCGTCTCCCATGACAGCAGTGCATCACTGAAGCCATGAGCCTGTCAACAAACCAAGTCTTGTAAGGGCGGGAGACAGACATAAGTGGGAGCTGGACTTAACCTATGGAATTCATCTCTGGAAGGTGAAGAGAGCAGCCCTGGGCCTCACTGTGTACAGAACTAAACACAAAACTCTTCTCTTCTACTCGCCTTTCCCTCAGTAAATTCCTTTCCCCGACAAACATCCCTCCCCCACAACAATGCAGGGCTGAGTCTCAGCTGGCAAGATGAGTCCACTGGAGCTATGCAGACTTGCACCAGGTGAGGCTCTGGCCCGTAATCAGGGAACTTGCTCCTCAAGAAGGAAGAGGGAGATTGATGTTTGTTATTTGCGATTCTGGAGAGGCACTGAGGACTTGTCTACACTGTGCATTAGTCCGCACTACAGGAGTGTAAAATCTAGTGTGCACTAGGGTGTCGAACCCTGCTGGCATGCGTTCCAAGTTCCCTAGTGCACGTTAATGTAGATATTCCAGTGACGGATGCTAAAACATGAGCACAGATAGGTAGCAAGAGATTTGTTTTTCCTTTATTAAAGGAGAAAGAATGGTGCATTTAACCAAACCAATTAACTTGGAAACTTGTACTTTGACCATTAACTTTCAGAGACATCAGACGACATTTAGAATATGATTGAGTTCAAACATGGTTAAAATGTGTCTCAATTTTTAAATGTTACTGTACATTTCTCTCTGATGGCATGGTTAGGAGTGAACAATGCTGCTGGAATTGGGAAGAAATAAGGCATGTAATTATAGTGACACACTTTGGCTGTCCAATATGTTTTTGCGCTGCAGGAAAAAGATTTAGAGGGTGAAAATCCTCAGTGAAGTTTTGATGCAACTGAATTTAGCAATTAAGAGACAACTGAGATTGGTTTCTTGCAAAATACGCTACAGGTGTGAATTTGTAATGATACAAACTAAAATTAATTGGGCATAACTATTGTGGAGGCCAAGAATTAATTAATAGAGGTTTGAAGGGATCTTAATGTATGTTAGCTAATTAGCAGAGGTTAAGATGTTACCCTGTATCTGGTGCAGAGTGAATTGTGTGAAAAGTCGTTACGACCTTGTGAATTGCAGTCTTGTTTTCTGTTCTAAGTATTGCAGACAAATAAGATAACAATAGGCTTATGTATAAACAAATGCAAATGTTTACTTTGACTGTCTGCAAGTATGCTAACCATGGTCTGCTAGAAAGGTATAAAGATTGTTATAATTGTTTACTAATTGAGAGAGATCCGTTCAGGACAAGGGGCAAACCTAGCTCCTGACTCTCTCTCCCTCTTGTGATCACTAGAGTATTATAATAAAGTATTTGTTTCTGCTGCACCTAAACATAAAAGTGAGAACTGAGTTTTTCTTCGACACTATTTTATGACAACTCCCAAGAAAATCTGTTTATCAACAGAATTATTATACAGCAGGATTTCAGGAAAGTAGAGGATTAATCAAAATGTTGCTAACATGCAATAGGAGAATGACCGGGAGATTTGAAAGAAAGTGAAATACAGCAGCAGCAGCATTGCATGGTGAAAAATACAAAACTAAGTTTTGCTCCTTGAAGGAAACTGGCATACATAAAGTTAGGCATTTCATTTGGAAACACAAAAGTAAGCAGCAGACGACCACACATGATGTGCATCATCAACATATACTTGTAAGCCTATCTGAAGTAGACAATTACAAGGATATGGATTTGTAAAGTTTTGTACCCATTAAATTGCAAAATGTGTGACATGCTTTCATAAATAATCTCATTGACACGATTTGACAGTAATCACGCACTCTAGATTCTCTGCCTGTTGGGCTTTTCTTGCTTCAGGACTGTGAAGTGTAAACATCCCATCACTAAGAAACATCTCAAAGAAAGTTCACACGGAACAAACTCAGTGATGAGGTAAGTGGGACTTACAGAGACTGGAAGAAACAACAGATGCATGTGTGAATCGTATGGGAAATGTTGATGCAGATCTTCGTTTAACAAGCTTACAAAGAGGAGAAGGTGAGAAAAGCAAGTTGTAATCTGCATATAATCAATGGAACAAATCAGCAAACATGAACCACTGGAGAATGGCCAGCTCTTTTGTAGTTCCTTAGTCTGACGAATCTGGAATATGGATGCTGCTGAAGGACAACCAATCCTGGAGATGTAGGGAATCCAGAATGCTCTCTCTCAACAGGCCCTCTGTCTAAATCTCGCAGACATTAGCAAGGAAATGCGACGCTAAAGGCTAAGCTTTTGAATCTCCACCAAAACAGGAGCTCCAGTTGTATTTTGGACAGCGCACAAACTGGATCCACCAGGATGCTCACCCATCCAAGAGTGGCAAGGGTGAATTGAATAATATATTTGCTGAATATCGGGGGAGCTAGTGGGTTCACAGATACTAACAGACCATAACCTGTGGGCTGTGAGCTGATAACTCTTTGCTAGTATGCCAGGCACAGCTACAGAAAACATCAGTCTGTCCTTCCTTCATTAGTGACTGAACCACTGGGTCCTTCTCCCCACCCCTTACTACTCCACCCTAGGGAGTGAAGATCCCCTTTGCCCTTGGGAAACATACCCACTTCCCGCACACAACCCCAGAGCAGACAAAGGTTCGCTCAGTAACCCCTCTCTTCCCAGCCTCCAGGTGACGGGAGTGCAGAATCCACCCACCCCCTGCAAACAAACAAACAAAAAGAGACTTCTTCAGGAAGTACTTGGGTCAGTTGGTACATGCTATAAAGATAGTAAGTGGGGAGTTGGGAAACTGGAGGCAACTGTGATTCATTCTGGTATGGTTTATGATTAGGATAATCTTGCATTGATATACTGTCTTTGACTTAACACGTTTGGAGGGATATACAACCAATACATACAAGTCACTTCATCCACCACTGAAATGCAGCCAGCTCTGGGATGACACTAAGCAGCTGTTTAACATACACAAGCACCACAAAAAGGATCTGCAAGGAGGCTAATATCTGTTCCATCTGAAATTGCAGGAGGAATTTCAAGAAAGCATGAGATGGGATTTAGCGAGACATTTGAACGTTCTACTTGTATGTAGACCTGATTGAAATGAAAATGTTTCATAATTGTTTCAATAATGGGTGTAATAAAAATTTCAAAATAATTTTTAAAAACTGAAAAAAGCCATGTCAAAATGGGTCCTTTTTGAACACTTTAATATGGAAACAACTTCAACATGTTTTGCGAAAATAGTTTTTTGGGTTTTGGACCAGCTCTACCCCTGACTATGATCAGATATTAACAAGCAGCAATCAGGGCCGTCCATCTTTTTCAGAGGATCATACCCTTAGCAGTACAGAGCCTCCTGCTGATCCACCACCAATGCCAAAGGGTGAAAGACACTGAGTGAAACCTCAGCACTGCTTCTGAAGAGTCCCATTCCTGGACACACTTTGATTAGCTTGTGAGAGCTCATGGGTAAGAATGGTGTCCCTAGCCTCTGTTCATCAGAGGATGGAGATGGATGGCAGGAGAGAGATCACTTGATCATTGCCTGTTAGGTTCACTCCCTCTGGGGCACCTGGCATTGGCCACTGTCGGTAGACAGATACTGGGCTAGATGGACCCTTTGGTCTGACCCGGTACGGCCTTTCTTATGTTCTTATGTCCTGAGCTGAAAAGTGGCCCAGGCTGCAGGTACTGTTTGTACATGTAACTTTACAACATCCACGCAAGAGTTTCAGATATGCTGGAAAGATAGGTAAAGAAATACCTGCTAGAGAGCAGAATGAGACCATACAATTCTTTTTCCCATTTATAACCTAATCAGGATTTAGCGCTACCCTCCCCCTACAGAGGGATTTACAATGTCATTTACTGAATAAGACAATCTGCCTTAAAAATGATAATGAACCACAGTAGTTTCACCTGTGAATGCCTACTGCCAGCCTGAGCCATACCCTGCATTTGCCATCACTTGTCAAGAATCTCTGTTACTCCCGCTGCCTTTTGGAATGGAAGCTATGGGAGCACCTGAGGTTCACCATTTCTTTAGCATATTTCTAATTTTTAATGGTAACGATGGTCTGAACTTAGTAGAAGTTTCTGCACAAGAGCACAACTTCATGGAGACAGCTCTTCACATCGGCCATATAACAAGCACCCAATTCTTGCTTGTCAAGTCAACGTTTAATGCCCATTTTCTGGCATGCCAATATTTACTGTGAAATATCCGCTTCTTGTGCTGAATATAGCTCCTGGGAAGTTGAGCGTGTTTAGCGTCTGGCAGCAATTCAAGAGCCTTTGAAAAGGCATTCAGGAACTCTGTCATAAATATGTCTTGTTTTGACAACTCCCTCTTGAATAAGTGTCAAAAATTTCTGGTCTGTTTCTATCAGACTATTGATTTACCATTAAAAGTCACTCCATACCTGCTGTATACTGACTACTTACATTTAATATGGTACCAATTAGGACATACAGTAATAAGCTTCTAAAAGGGGACGCATAACATTACTGGCTACATGCAAAAGTTTCAACAGTCTGAGGATATGCTGGATAGACAGTGTGGAAAACATAACATTAAGTTAAGGATATTTCTCTTCAGTGTATCATTTGCAAGCAAGCAGCAATTCATTTCATTTCTATAACGAAAAGGCATTTGCTTTGTAGCTGAAAAGCTTTTCTCGTTCACCCTGCACGCAAGCCCCACAATTCACTCTGCTGCTAGAGTCTAGATCCAGAGGGGGGACGTCTTTGGGACCCTGACTACAGTATAGGCAACAGCAATGGAAGCTTCCCCACAACCACCCCATCAATCTGCCAGCTAGATGGGAGTGAATATTGATATTAAGAACTGCAAGACCCCCAGTTCATTGCACATAGCTACCCTATGGCAGTGCGATAGGTCACTACCAAACTTCTTCAGATACAAACAAGTGACACCAGCGGGAATGACTTGGCATATCTGACCCAGTCCCCTGAGCCACCTACTCCCTTATCAGTTTGACATTCTTGAAGTTAGACGCTGGTGCTGACACATCTGCAGACACTAGGAGGTGTGGATAAGTTACTCTTGAATGGTTCTGCCTCAGCTTTCTTAGAGGTCCCAGGGCATAGTGTTGGATAACTGTCCTCCTGCCTGAGCAGCTCTCATGCATTTTCAGCGCACAGTTCCATCCTGTCACCATTCTTGCTCACCAAATCCATGGGGCTGTCAGGAGAGCTAATGAGGGAACAGGTGTTATCGTGTCTACAATACAGATATGATGCCCAGCTCCACCTCTCCATTTCACCCCACCCATTGTGTGCAGTTGAGAGAATTACCCACTGCCAAGCAGAGAATGGGGTTTAACCACAGCACAGGTAAGAATGCCGTAAGGTTCTCAGGCAAGCAGAAACAAGACAGTGTGAAAGAAGAATATAGTGAGGGCAGTGCGTTTGCTGCTCGTTTCTCAGACTCGCAACTTGAGGGTCATCTTAGATTGCAGCTGATTCTGTACCTCCCGGTAACAGGACCTCCCAAGAACAACTTTTACCATGTGAGCTCAGCACAAAGGTTGCACCCTCTCCTTTCAGTTGGAGGCTTCCCAAGACCTTTACCACTTTGAGGCTAGATTGTCGTAATGTGCTTTAAATGGGGCTGCACCTTAAGGCTGGCCAGAAACTGCAGCTAGTGCAGATTGCAGCTACTGGCGTATTAAAGTGTTTCACTCAAGAGAACACACTACACTTGTGCTCTGTGCAATTGATGTCCTGGTGAAATTTAAAGGACTAGTTTTGACCTATGCAAACCCCAAGGGCTTGGGCCCTCACAGGTCTTTGAAATCTCTTCTCCAGCCCCCAAGGTGATACCACAGCCTTTGCAAATATCTGACGCTCTGGATCTCACAGCGTCTGATTTTCAACCACAGAATTTGCCGCTCCCCCTTGGTTTCGCAAAACCAGGTTTGGTGCTGAGAGGCTCATCTGTTTTATTAGGCTTCTCTGGAGAATGATGGTGAGAGAGGGACCACGGGGCGCTGGATGCAGCTGAGAGGGGAGAAAGGAGGGAGGGTGAGAACTCTACTGTGAAAGTCCTTTTATGGTCATTTTAACCTGCTAAGTTCTGAAGCATATTCATAATCCGTGTTCTGCACACAGAGCACTGGTGGCACCTTTAGAATCAGGGAGAAATAAATAAAAGCATATGGCAAGGATAGGCTCTTCCCCTCTTACTGATGGCTCATGTCCACCACTTTGCATTTGAATTCACAGTCTGGGGGTACCCATAGAGCCCCAGCTGTGGCTAAAGAATCATATCACTGCTGTGACTAGGAATGCTTTTTTCTTCTTCTCCACATCAGAGCAGCTGTGGGAAACATCTCCTCTGGATGGGAACTTGACTAAGCAATCCATGCCTTTGCCACTGGGAGTGGTGTGATTAACTCTACAAGGGTTAGACCTTAAAGCCAGCTGGAAACTGAACTCAATGCCAAATTGGACCACCCATTTTGTAAGCTGTGTGGGTTTTGGCTTGGTTTTTTTGTACATCAAGAACACAGGAAACTAGGGTTCAGTACTGTGTGCTAGCTGCCTGCTGGTTTTCTGGATGGAGTTTCAGGTGCTTAGTTCAACCTAAAAAGCCCTAGATGGTTTAGGACCTGCCTACGTAAGAGGCAACTCTTCATTGGTTCCACAGTTGTGGTTAATGTGGGTACCCGTAGAGGGGACTCCAGCTCAGAGCATTCTCTATGAGAAGCCCTCAGCTGTGGAACTATCTTATGCCCTTGACTCAAAGTAGCCCAGGTTTGCTGACCCTTAGGGATCCCTGCAAGGCCCTTTTTGCTTTTGTGGTGATCATTTATGGGGAAGAGGTTTGGTGGGGAGAACCTTGCCCATTGGGAGTGAAGCCTTGTTGGAGGTTTTCTGATGCTTTGCTGCTGGTTTAGGTGTATTGCTATTCTCAGTGACATCAAAGGTACCTCTTCTGTGTCATTATGCAGTGAAGTAAAAACAATAAAAATATCAGATGATGATTTTAAAGAGCCCGGTGCAACATTACATTATCTGGATGTTACACTACCCATGCCAAGAAAATTATATCCCTGCAGAACTGTGTACCCAGAGTTTAGGAATAAGTCCTCAAATCTATCACAAATGACATGGAGCATTAACTTATAAACACAGTATTTGCTTTACAGAGGGGAAAGCAGGGAAGAGGTGAAGTTTCAAGGAGAGACTTCAGTGTCACTGCTGCCTTCTTTGTGAACTTCTTTTTAATGTCCCAGTTTAAGGAAAAATACCTTACCTGCTTTTTAATTAAGTGAATTTTTCAGTGTTGCCAGGTATATGGCAACAAATCTGTTAAAAACCCTTTATCTTCAAGACATTAGAGAACCAACTTGGAAGGCTATAAATTCAATTTATACACCAAAGTCACTAGTTTTATATGGCAAAACAACCTAACAAATTCATCTTTCCTTCATATTCCCCCCAAAAAACCATAACCCCATGCTCCCCCCCCCATCCCAAAAGCCATAAAACCTTTCCGTCTAACATTTTTCTGTTTTAACGTGAGACAGGGTATTCGATTTGTATTGCATTAAGAACCACTTTAGTATAAATCCCACACTATTAAGCTGGCTTGTATGTAAATACACTCCCTGATTGCTACACCTGCATCATTTGAAACACATCCTCTAGGGGCCTGCTCTTTATTAATTTTGTGACAGCCAAACCTTTTTCCCCCGTGTGATATGTCTGTGTAAAAGGCAGCAACTTCACATTATCCGACACCCCCACCCACCCAAAGAAACCTAGACTCTTTATTGCTTTTGACCTTCTTTTTAACGGGTATGACTTGAGAAATTTAATGTTACAATTGTACTTCTCAACTCTGACACCAAAACCATTGGCAATCCTCCAACAAATCAAGCACAGACTTTGGGAACAGCTAATAAAGGCTCGGAGAGCCATATGTTTCATTGGGTCTTAAAAAAAAAATGAATATGTCTGAAAGAAACTGAGCGCTCTGAGAACATTTGCATTTGGAGGAAAGCAAAAGCTAGGTCACTCTCTGCGATATGAAAATATGACAAGTTATCAAATTTGGAGTTACACATAAAGGTCCATATTAACTGATAATCTTAGCAAAAGCTTTAATGATCTGAGTGCAAACGTGTGAGGTTTTGTGTTCCTTTGTAACAATCCTTCCATCCCTCTGGTTAAATGTATGACTGAAATGGTGCCCCTGCCCTTCCTTTTTGCCACGTAGCACTGGAAGTCAGCTGTAGTACCAGAGTGGATGCTTGGTCACAATAAAGTCTTATAATTACCATTAATACCATCATTTGCCATCAGAGCCTGAACATGTGTTAGTATTTACTACCAAGTGATGACTGCTGGCAAAGGAAATAAAGTGAGGATGAATCAAAAGCAAAAGAAAGAATGAGATGGGAATTCATATGTCACAGTCAGAAGAAGTGTGCAGTGAGTTTAAATCCAAAATGTTCAGTGTCTCCATGATCAAATAATCTCCAGAGTTTATGGTCCCAAACCACATGCACACCCCAACGGAATGAAAGGAAATGAGATAAGTGTTCCCCCTAAGCTATCATTGTTCTATCTCAATTCATTTCTGGAGCTATTTTTTAAATCTGTTGCTACTTTTCTAAAAACAAATCAATGCCAGAGGGTGTACTCAGTTATTTCCATGTAGAATTTCAAAGACTTTCCAAGTTCTTTCAGGAAAATTTGATTTTAATATCCAACTTCAAATTAACTGTGAGGAGGATTACTTCACTGAGCATAGTTATAGCATTCTAAATACCAGAAGCTTTTCTCTTTATGGTTTCCAAATACCTCTTTTGTCCTTACAAAAAAGACGGTTACTCACCTGTAGTAACTGGTGTTCTTCGAGATGTGTTGCTCCTATCCATTCCATGTAGGTGTGCGCGCCGCGCGTGCACGGCTCTCCGGAACATTTTTACCCTAGCAACTCCGGCGGGCCGGCTGGCGCCCCCTGGAGTGGCGCCACCATGGCGGCGTATATATACCCCAGCCGGCCCGTCCGCTCCTCAGTTCCTTCTTGCCGGCTATTCCGACAGTGGGGAAGGAGGCGGGTTTGGAATGGATAGGAGCAACACATCTCGAAGAACACCAGTTACTACAGGTGAGTAACCGCTTTCGTCTGCGAGTGATTGCTCCTATCCATTCCATGTAGGTGATTCCCAAGCCTTACCTAGGCGGTGGGGTCGGAATGAGACGTGGCGGAGTGTAATACCGCAGAGCCGAAGGCTGCGCGTCTCTAGACTGCTGCACCAACGCGTAGTGGGAAGCGAAGGTATGGACTGAAGACCAGGTGGCCGCTCGACAGATGTCCTGGATGGGAACGTGGGCCAGGAAGGCGGCTGACGAGGCGTGCGCTCTTGTCGAGTGTGCGGTAAGTCGGCACGGGGGGACGCGAGCAAGTTCGTAGCACGCCCGCATGCAGGATGTCACCCAGGAAGAAATCCGTTGAGATGAAACAGGCTCGCTTTCATGCGCTCCGCACTGCGACAAAGAGCTGGGAGGAACGCCGGAAGGACTTAGTTCGGTCAATGTAAAAGGCGAGGGCCCTACGGACGTCGAGGGTGTGGAGCTGCTGCTCACGAGGTGAGGCGTGCGGCTTTGGAAAGAAGACCGGGAGGAAGATCTCCTGATTAAGATGAAAGGCCGACACCACCTTTGGGAGGAAGGCCGGATGTGGCCGAAGCTGCACTTTGTCCGCGTGGAAGACGGTATATGGGGGACCCGCCGTCAGGGCGCGGAGTTCGGATACTGCCTGGCGGATGTGATTGCCACGAGGAAGGCCGTCTTCCAGGTGAGATGGAGGAGGGAGCAGGAGGCCATGGGCTCGAAGGGCGGGCGCATCAGCTGGGTGAGAGCCAGGTTCAGATCCCACGTAGGAGCCGGCGGACGCACTTGCGGGTAGAGGCGGTCCAACCCCTTGAGGAAGCGGGCGACCATGGGGTTGAAAACACGGAGCGACCATCTACAGCAGGCCGGAAGGCCGAAAGCGCCGCCAGGTGTACCCTCAGGGACGAGATCGCGAGACCTTGGCCTTTCAGGTACCAGAGGTAGTCGAGGACCGTCTGGATCGGGGACGAGAAGGGGTTAAGACCTTGCTGATCGCACCAAAGGGCAAAGCGTTTCCACTTTGCCAGATAGGTAGAGCGTGTGGACGGTTTCCTGCTTTCAAGGAGAACTTGCTGCACCGCCGCGGAACAGGTCCTCTCCGCGTCGGTCAACCACTCAGGAACCAGGCTGTAAGATGCAGCGACTGCAGGTTCGGGTGACAAAGCCTGCCGAGGTCCTGGGAGATGAGATCCGGCCATAACGGTAGGGGAATGGGATCCCGGATCGATAGCTCGAGGAGCAGGGTATACCAGTGCTGCCTCGGCCAGGCCGGAGCGACGAGAATGACGCGGGCCTTGTCCCTCCGTAGCTTGAGCAGTACTCGGTGGACTAGCGGGAACGGCGGGAAGGCGTATAGAAGGGGACCCGTCCAGGACATGAGGAACGCATCGGAGATGGAGTCCGGAGCCCGACCCTGGTACGAACAGAACCTGTGGCACTTCCTGTTGGTCCTGGAGGCAAACAGGTCTATTTGGGGAAATCCCCACCTTTGGAAGATGGTGTGGGCCACGTCGGGGCGAAGGGACCACTCGTGGGAAGCGAAGGACCGGCTGAGACGGTCGGCCAGCGTGTTCTGCACCCCTGGCAGAAAGAACGCTTCGAGGCGAATCGAGTGGGTTACACACAGGTCCCATAGGAGCATCGCCTCCTTGCACAGCGGGGAGGATCGGGCCCCGCCCTGTTTGTTCAGATAGAACATGGCTGCCGTGTTGTCCGTGTACACCGCTACGCAGCGGTCCCGGAGGTGTGCAAGAAAGGCGAGACAAGCCAGGCGGATCGCTCTCAATTCCCTGACGTTGATGTGCAGGGAGAGCTCCTGGGCCGACCAGAGGCCCTGAGTGTGCAGGTCTCCCATGTGAGCCCCCCATCCAAGCGCCGAGGCGTCTGTGGTCAGGGTGACCGACGGGCGAGGGGGGCGAAACGGAACCCCGGCGCAGACCACCTCCTGATGCAGCCACCAGGTGAGCGTCTGGAGAGTGGGGTCTGAGACCGTGACCACCAGATCTAGGGGGTCGCGGTGGGGCCGGTACACCGAAGTCAGCCACATCTGGAACGGACGGAGCCTCAGCCTCGCGTTCGCGGTCACAAAGGTGCACGCAGCCATGTGGCCCAGCAGGCGAAGGCAGGACCGGGCCGTCGTGGAAGGGAAGGCTTGCAAGGTGCGAATGAGCGAGGCCATCGTCTCGTGTCGAGAACGAGGAGGCAGGCCCTGGCGAGGTGGAGTCGAGGACCGCTCCTATGAACTCCAATCGCTGTGTCGGCAGTAACTGGGACTTCTCGGCATTGACGAGGAGGCCGAGAGACCGGAACAGGTGCAGTATCTCTGACACCTGAGCTGTCACCAGCTCGTGAGAGCGCCCACGGATCAGCCAGTCGTCGAGATAGGGGTATACGTGGATTCTGCGACGACGGAGAGCTGCGGCCACGACCGCCATGCACTTGGTGAACACCCTCGGGGCAGTGGAGAGGCCGAAGGGTAACACCGCAAACTGGTAGTGGGTCTCGTTGACCGTGAAGCGCAGGAAGCGTCTGTGGGGGGGGTAAATCGCCACATGAAAGTAAGCATCCTTCATGTCGAGGGCGGCAAACCAATCTCCCGGATCCAAGGAAGGGATAATGGACCCCAAGGTTACCATCCGAAACTTGAGCTTGCAGAGGTATCTGTTCAGCTCCCGGAGGTCCAAGATGGGACGAAGACCTCCTTTCGCCTTGGGGATGAGGAAATATCTGGAGTAGAATCCCCTGCCCCGCCTGCAGGGAGGCACCTCCTCGATAGCACCCACGCTCAACAGAGCCTGCACCTCCTGTATGAGGACTTGCTCGTGAGAGGGGTCCCTGATGAGGGACGGGGAGGGTGGGTGGGAGGGCGAAAGAAACTGTAGGCGGTAGCCGTGCTGGATGGTGCTGAGGACCCAGCTGTCCGATGTTATAGCAGACCACGCCGGAAGGAAGCGGGCAAGGCGATTGGAAAACAAAAGGGATGGATCCTGGGGGGAGAGTGATGGGCCGTCCTCGGGCGTCCCGTCAAAAGGCCGGCTTTTGGCCTTGCGGAGCCTTGGACGAGTTCTGCGCCTGGTTGCGCCGCCCTCCTGACGGTCTACGGCGGAAGGGGGCCGTTCGGCGGTTGTTAAACGGCCGAGACCTGGCCTGGTTGAAGGGGCGGTAGGGCTGCTGGCGGAACGAACGCCTCTGCGTGGCCGGCGTGTGCATACCCAGAGTTCGTATCGCGACCCTCCCATCCTTTAGGGACTGGATTCTGGCATCCGTTTTCTCAGAAAACAGCCCCTGCGTGTCAAACGGGAGGTCCTGGAGGGTGTACTGGACCTCAGGTGGGAGGGTGGAAGATTGTAGCCACGCAATGCGGCGCATCGTCACCCCGGATGCTACCGTTCGAGCCCCTGAGTCTGCTGCGTCCACGGCCGCCTTGATCAGAGTTCTGGAGGCTAACTTGCCCTCCTCCAGCAGCGCTGAGAATTCAGGGCGGGATTCCTGAGGGGTTAGCTCTGTGAACTTCGCAAGGCACCCCAAGATATTAAAAGTGTATCTGGATAAGAGGGCCATCTGGTTGGCGATACGGAGTTGGAGGCCTCCCGCCGAATAGATTTTTCGCCCTAATAAGTCCATGCGCCGGGCGTCCTTCGCCTTCGGCGCAGCGGCAGGTTGACCGTGTCGTTCGCGGTCATTGACCGATTGGACCACCAGCGAGTCCGGGGTGGGGTGGACGTACAAGTATTCGTAGCCCTGGGGCGGGACGGAATACTTCCTTTCGACGCCTCGCGCCGTGGGGGCAACGGAGGAGGGCGACTGCCAGATAGTGGCACTGTTCTTCTGAATGGTGCGAATGAACGGGAGCGCCACTCTGACAGGGGCGTCATCTCCCACAACGTCCGTAATCGGGTCCTCGACTTCTTGCACCTCCTCTATGGGCAAGTTAATGGCCTTTGCCACCCTTCGGAGAAGGTCCTGATGTGCCCTGAGGTCAATGGGCGGGGGCCCTGATGGCGAGGCCCCCGCTACCGCCTCATCTGGAGAGGACGACGAGTGGCCCGGCAGCACCTCCTCCTGTTGGTGCTCGCCCCCCTGGCGATTTGGCGGCAGCGAGTCCTGGCCCAAAGAAGGGCCGTGGGCGGCGGCTTGCGTCGGTGGGGACGGGGGGGCTCGACTGACGGTGGCCACCGGTACCGATGGTGCCGAGCCCGGTTGCCTGGGTGGCAGGGGAGGCCCCTGTTCATATTGCGCCCAGGGCACCCAATGTCCCCAATACTGGGGTCCATGATCCGGGGGAACGGAACCGGCTCTGAAATCCACCGCACTGCCTTGGGGTGAGGCTACAGAGGGTTCCCTGGAGGGCCAGGGTGGAGCCGTGGCGGTGCCTGGGCGGGCGTCCAGCGCCGGCGTGAGACGATGCTCCGGTGCCGAGGGTCGGTGCCGGGCGTCTCGGGGGTCCAGTGGCGAGCGGGACCTGTGCTGCACATGGTGCCGGGAGCCGGATCTCCGGTGCCGGGAGCCCGATCTGGCGCCGGAGCTGGATCTCCGGTGCCGAGAAGGAGCGGCGGCGCGGAGCTCGACCGGCGACGCCGGAGCTCGACGGCGGTGCCGGAACCGACCTCGAGCGGGATCTGCGGCGCCTCGAACGGCTGCGCGAGTCCCGATGTCCACGGTGCCTGGACGCGGACCTGCTGCGGTGCCGGTGACTTCGTGACCGGGACCTAGAGCGCCGCCGGGAGTACGACCGGCCCCGCGATGGAGAGCGGTGCCGGGACTGCGACCGGTGCCGGGACGCTGAGCGGCGTCGCGATGGCGATTTTCGGCGGGATGGGGAGCGGTGCCTCGGTGACCGTCGCCGGGAGATAGACCGGGATCGAGACCGGAATCTGGAGCCGCGGTCGCCACGGTCGCCCGGAGATAAGGGGCGCACCATCGCTGGCTTGCCGAGGGACTTGAATGTCCGCACCGGTGGTGCCGGCGGCTGATATGACGGGCCCGTCGCTTCGATCAGCTCTCTTGCCGTCGCGAACGCCTCCGGCGTCGACGGGATCCTCAGCTCCTCCTCGGTGGGCACCGGGGAGCTGGGCAGAACCGGACTCGACGGGCCAGGCGGCGCCGGAGTCAACGGTGCGGTGCACTTAGCGTGCATTGCCTCAGCCTGCACCGTTTTCGTCGGAGGCGGCTGGGCGGACGGCTTTCGCTGCTGTTTTGCGGCGGCCGTCTTCGGCGCCTTGTGCTTCCTCCCCGGGGAGAGGGAGCGGTGCCGGGTCTTTGGTGCCGGCTCGGGGCCGGAGGGGCTCGGTGCAGCCGGAGCGCTGCTCGCCGAGGCGGTTTTCGTGCCGCTGGAGCTGGCGCCGGAGGTTGGAGCGCAGACTCCATCAGTAAGTGCTTCAGCCTAGAGTCTCTCTCTTTCCTCGCACGAGGCTTAAAGGCTATGCAAATAGAGCACTTATCTGGCCGGTGCGACTCCGAGGCAGCGGAGGCAAGAGTCGTATGGTCGCTAACCGCATAGGCCGCTGGCAAGCCGCACAGGGCTTGAAACCCGTGCCCGGCATAAGCTCAAGACTGGGCGGAAGAAGAGGGGCAACCCCTCTAATTCCGTAACTATTAACACTATTAACACTAAATATATATACAACTACAACAAGAACTGAACTAACTACTAAAACTATCTACACTAGAACTATGGAGAAACACTAGGGTTGTGGAGGTAAGGGAGCACTCCACTGTTCCAACTGGCCGTCACGGGCGGGAAGAAGGAACTGAGGAGCGGACGGGCCGGCTGGGGTATATATACGCCGCCATGGCGGCGCCACTCCAGGGGGCGCCAGCCGGCCCGCCGGAGTTGCTAGGGTAAAAATGTTCCGGAGAGCCGTGCACGCGCGGCGCGCACACCTACATGGAATGGATAGGAGCAATCACTCGAAGAAGAACACTCTGGTTTATCTTTTCTAAGGTACACACTTTTCTAAGGGTATATCTACACTAGCTGCCGGATCGACAGGCAGCGATCGATCCAGCGGGGATCGATTTATTGCATCTAATCTAGACGCAATAAATCGACCCGAGCCCTCTCCTGTTGACTCCTGTACTCCAGCACCGCGAGAGGTGCAGGCAGAGTCAATGGGGGAGCTACAGCAGTAGACTGACCGCAGTGAAGACACCACGGTAAGTCGATCTAAGTACATTGACTTCAGCTACATTATTCACGTAGCTGAAGTTGCTTAACTTAGATCGCTCCCCCCCTAGTGTAGACCAGGACTAAGGTGTGTTGGCAGTGACTGGAGTGGTTGAGGTCTATTGCTTTAAAACAATATGTAAGCATGACTTAGCTGTAGACATGAAGTCAGCAACCAGTTACATTAGAAGACAGGTATTTGAGAGAGTAAAGAATGAACGGACGGGTCTCCAAACATTTTAAAGAAGGGTGGGTGCATCTTATCTTAGTTATACAGATAGGGCAACTGGAGCACAGACACGCTTAGTGATTTGCCTAAGGCTATGGCTACCCTACCAGGCTTTTAGCAATATGGCTGTGCTGCTAAAAGGCGAACAGTGTAGCTGTTTGTCTGCAGGTGAGAGCTCTCCTGTTGACAAAGCGCTATTCACACCGTCGCTTTTCATCAGTAAAACTTTTGTTGTTCGGGGTTTGTGTGTGTGTGTTTTTTTTTTGTTTTTTTTTTTTTTTTTTTTAACACCCCTGAATGACAGAAGTTGCGCAGACGAAGTGCCAGTGTAGACAAAGCCTAAGAAATACAGAAGTAGACAGGGACAGAGCTCGCAATAAAATCTATTAGTCCCGACTTCCAGGCTAGTTTGCTGGATAGGGAGCATGGAGCCAGATCTGGTTAACCTGAACTATTATGCACTTTTTATAAACAATACAAATTAGTTCACAGTACAATCATAGAAGAAGCATTTCCACTTACGTTTTTCAAACAACCATTACTGGATTACTGCAGCTTCAGTGAAGCACATGAAAACAATTGATAATCAGGCAATTAGCTACCTGAACTACCCCTACCTCCATATGAGTGCATAACAAATGCAACTTAAAACACTTTTAGACAATTCATCACTGCCCAGAGACATACTGGGTGTAGATTTACCAGTAAGGATGGTATAAGCTTTTTCTAACCATTCAAAAACATAAACATCATTTATAAACATTTTTGATATTCCCACCTAATATGTGCTCACATTTCAGCGGAGGGCTCTGACAAGCGATAACCACTAGGCAATTATGGGTTTAATTTTCTATACTGTTATTTGAAAAGCCGAGCTGATGACAGTCTACAAGAAAGCTACTTTAGGTAGGACCCATCCTTTTGTTGGGTCTCCCCAGCACCTTGCCCAGCGGGGTCCTGGTCGGTGATTGGAGCTCCAAGGTAGTACCACAACACAAATACTAAAAACTAACAATGTAAAAACACAGGTTTCCCCTAAGAGTCAGTTTGGGTGTTTTTCACACATCGCCTGTTTTCTGGGTGGAGTTGGCAACATTCTCTCACCCCTGTTTTATTGATGTCTGTTCTACAGGAAGCATCAGATAGATGTTTGTATAGAAGGTCACCAAGATCTCAAAGCGAGAAGCTGGAAACATTCGAGTGCTTTTTCCTTCTGTTCTCAGTAGTGTGACTTCATAGGCTTTCCTTGTCCATCCCCACATTGCTATCATCAACCTATTTCCAACCCCAAAGGTCATCAGCTGACACAATTACTGGATTTTCAGATGTGGCTTATTTTTTCTTGTTTAAAAACACACACATTTTCCAATTTTCCCCCTCGCAGCTGCCTCTCTCTTACATGAGCGAGACCTGGATGCAAGACGGGTCAAGTGACGTGCTGCATTTCTGAATCACTGCGTTATACTTTGGAACGGGACTCGTAAAGGTTTGAGAAACTCACAATCCTGCACTAAGTTTTACCAGAAGGAAAAAACCCAACCCAAACTAAACCATCCACGCTGGATAACAAGGAAAGAAAATCTCCTCTGTACCTGCGACACTGAAGGTGAAATTCTCCCCCTGCACAAGGAGTTAGCACAGGGCCTGGCCACCACTTACATCCCTCTTAACCCCTCAAAACAGGGCCTAAATGGTACACAGGCCTCCCCTGCTCAGGGGTATTTTACCCCTTCAGAACACAAAAGCTGATTACAGCGCTAACAAGGAGAGATTCTCTATGAACATCTACACTTTGGACCAAACTGAGAGGCAGGGCTAAGGGAGTCTGAACTGGTTTACGCTTTCTTCCAGACTCCTCGCAGCTTAAGATACAGTAACGCAGGCTCAGTCAGACTTGCACCTCACAGGGTGCCAGGAGACGGGGTGGGTCAGGGGAAGAAACCGAAACAGGGGATGGGGGATAAGAAAGTGTAAGCTTTACTATAACTTAGCCCTTTTCATGCGCTATGGTAGTCACCTTCCCTGTGACTCTTGTGCTCCCTCAGTTGCCAATATAGGAAACATTTGTCAGGGACAATTAGTTTAGTAGGCTGGGGTGTGGGGGCCGAGAGGCTCCCAAGCGCTGAAGGGTCATGTGGTCGATCTGGTGAATTTAGACCATTTTCTTAGGATGGAAAGAGAAAGAAAAAAAGGCAGAAATAATCCTAAAGGTCAGCACAACACTGCTCCAGCTGCTTCCTTGAAAAACTGCTCCTCACACTAAAGGGACTTTTCTCTGCACTGGCATGATGACAAGCCTCCCACCAGGTCCTCATGATTGGGTGCCTCATCCTTATATTGGGTGTGGGGAGGGGCTTCCTGCCAGGGGAGGCAGCCAGCAGGGGGCACTGCAGAGCTGAGAGAGGTAAGCACAGCAGCACTCCAGCAATTTGCCTGCCTGCCGTCCCAAGGCCGGAACACCCTCTCTGGCACATCCTTCCTTGTGGGCACACATCCATGCACCCTCCCAAGCTCAGACCCTGCCACCCTCACAGACAAGTCCCTCACTCTGCTGCCCTCTCCCCTCCAGCACAATAACTACAGCCCAGGGATTGCAAGCGATTTTCCCAGAGGGAAGAGGGCGACAGAGTGGAGCACCACTGAGATGCTAGTTCTTTTCCTGGAGTGTGGAGGAGGCAGCTGTGGAGGACCTAGGCCAGGGAACTGCTGGCATTCCACTCTTCCCTCCAGTATGAAAAAAAACAGTGGTTACCCTCCCTGCTAGGCTAGAACTGCCCGGAGCAGCCGAGTGAGGAGCATACCTGCCAATGACCCGAGGGCGCTGGCTGGGACACCAAGAGCCTGGGATGGGTGTTCAATCCCAGCTAAACCAGGACCGTTGGTAGATGCATCTCCAGGCCCCTCAGTGTGCGAGTTACACCAGCAGGGCTTCCCTTACAGTCCATCTCAGTGAGCCAAAACACACCAAGAGCATAAGTGACACATCAGTAAGCAGATGAGCGCTGGCACCTAAGGGATCCTTACTGGGCCTATGTTGGGGTCACTTACCTGCTGAGGACTCTGGAAGGGTGCAGGTACATTACACCCACTAAGACACCAGCCCTGAATTTAACCTTTCATTGTAAGCGCCATGAGGAAAGATCTGTGTCTTCCTCTGTGTGTCACACTGTGCTGAGCATGCCAGTCAAGGTCTTAGTAACAGAGAAAAACCGGGAAAGCAAGCAAAGGTGGGGAAATGGCATCAGTCAATGTACCTCACAAGGCTTCCACTGCCATGTTTCACAAGTGAATGCAGCGGCAACGCAGGGCATGCTACTATTGCCAATTTATGCAATTTATGTTCTGGGTGTGGGTGAAGGGGGACAGTTACACAAGCTTGGGCTGCCATGCTTGCTGCATGCGATGGCAGTTACAAGCACTTCTAGGCTGTTTAAAGCCTGTCTGAACATCTGAATGGAGACAAATTGATTGAAAAATATGGTTCTAACCACCTCAAATGCATGGAACAAAGCAGCAGGGCGCTGGCTAACATGCCCATGTCATTACATATGGCGTGTGTGGGAGGGAAGAAAGCAGAAGGAAATATGGACAATGATAGAGTTCGCCAGAAGTGACAACTCTGTTTCGTAGCAACTTTCAAGGTTTCCCAATCTGTTTTTGTTCTGCACTGGAACAACCCAAAACCTTCCCAACGTTTCCATGAAAACAAAACTGGTGGATGTATGTGGTTTTGGACGCGAGCACGTGCTGTCTCTCTCCTGGTGGTTAGGGCGCTAGCCAGGGATGTGGGATACAGATCTCTGCTCAGACTTATTCTAAGTGATCTGGGATGAAAAACTGCTCTGAATAGCATAGACCTGGGTTCAGGCTTTTAAGCAACTCAGTCACTTTTGAAACTAGGACTTAGGGCCAGATTAAATACCTTTAAAAACCTGGCTCTTAGGCACTTTTGAAAATGGTATCTCTAGTCAATGGGACTTAAGTCACGGGGGAATAGGAGCTTTTGAAAATGGGACAAGCTTTGAAGGCACTTCATTTCTTTTTTAAACTCATAATGGCTGAGTTTTACATACAGACAACAAAACTTCCAGTGTCTTCATCAGAGGAGGATGGGGAGTGGAAAAGGAGAAGAGAATATTTAATGATTAGTTCCTTATGGTTTTTACATTCTTGAAGCATATTTCTTGCACTCCCTGGAACACTTGTGCATTCTTGATTGTAAGATGGCAATAAGCGATTTCCTTTAAAAGCATGGTCTTTTATTGGAATACTAAAAATACCCTGAGAGCCAAGCTTTGCTTAGCTCTCACTCTTTCTTGGAGAGGCACCATCATCCCAATGTGTTACATTTCAAAGACAGCAATAAACATTTCAGCATGGTCTGTTCAATTCACTTCATAATATTGTGCATTTCTATTATAGCCCCACTAGCACCATAAATCACCTGTGCACAGATTAAGCATGAGAAATTCCAGCTCAAAAGGAGTGTGGATTTTTCTTTAACAAAAATGTTGTAATGGGTGAAAAATACGGTAAAAAATGGAATGACTCTGGCAACCTCAAATATGGAGCTACTAGCAGGACCCATAAAATGGCAAATGCACGAGTATGCAGCACTGCTCCAGAATATCTGTGTGAGGTAAACCTACCAGAAAGGAAAATGCTCTTTGGGGTACTGCCTGGAGAAAGAGACATGCGTTTATAACGTCTAAACAAACATCACGGAAGAGGATTAATTACATACAGCACATTTAAAGCGGTTACACACGTCTGCATAGCTGTTTCTTTCATTCTTAATTCACTC
This sequence comes from Mauremys reevesii, assembly GCF_016161935.1. Classification (NCBI taxonomy): domain Eukaryota; kingdom Metazoa; phylum Chordata; order Testudines; family Geoemydidae; genus Mauremys; species Mauremys reevesii. The sequence continues at coordinate 23,099,867 of NC_052637.1, forward strand.
AAGGCCTGTATTACTGTTGGATTGTTACACCCTTCAGTTGCCTCCCTTTGCAATTTCCAATGGTCTGCAGCAGAAACGTACATTTTCTGGTGTGCCAAATATAAAGCTAGAGTAGCTGAAACATCACCCATGTTACTATGTCGGCTCTGGGAGAAGGAGCTTTTCCTTTAGAAGTGGTTGAGGACTAGATGGTGGAGTGGAGATAGGGTGACCAGATGTCCCGATTTTATAGAGACAGACCGATATTTGGGGCTTTTCTTATATAGGCACCAATGACCACCCCTCTCTTTCCCCCCACACACACCCTCTCTGTCCTGATTTTTCACACTTGCTATCTGGTCACCCTAAGTGGAGATGTGCTCTGGCTTCCACCTCTGACTTCAAGATGTAGTGCAGATGGACAAGCTATTTGTTTTCCTCCCTCAGGGATTTCAAAAGTTTATGGTAAACTAAGTTGTGCTAGTAATTGAGCTTAGTTTTGCTCATGTTTATAGCTAGACATGCCCACACTCTCACTTCTTCTTGTCTGCCTACCGCTATCACATGCAGTAAGATTTCTGCAGACAGCTAGTTCTGTGCAGCGCATGATGCACTTGGCATTAGCTTTGTTTACCACCAACTCCTTTCTCTCTCCCCGATGAACTCATAGGAGAGCTTTCTAGCACACATTCTTTCTAGAACTCTTACCCCTTTGTTGTCTCTCTCATGCAGCAGAGAACTTGCATAAAGAACCAATGGTTATTTTCTGGTAGCTCTGCCTACCAAAGCTGATTTTATAAAATGAGGTATCAACAAAATATACGACGTGGAAGAGTCTGGTACACAAATAACAGGACGCTGTGGCCTAATGGAGGAAGGGCTCCTTTGGAGCTGGGGACTGCAAGATACATCCTAATTTGGGTCACAATAGTCACATTCAGGCTCAGCACAAGTGTTAATTGACTTCAGCGAGACTATACCTGTGCTTAAAGAAACACGCATGTGTAAGGACCTTCTTGAACTGGGGCCTTAAAGGAGGAAAGATAGTTTTCTGGTTAAGGCACTGGACTGGGCACTTATTCTTGGATCAATATTTGGTTCTGTCCCAGACTCTGGGGGAGATTTGGGACAAGTCACTCAATCTCTCTGTGCCTCGGTTTCTCCATCTGTAGAATGGAGATAATAGCTTCTTAGCTCACAAGAAGGTTAAGGGGGTAAATTCACAAGTGACTAACAGACACTCAGATGCCACAGTGATGGGAGCCATTTACGTATGCTCCAGTGGGTCCATCTAACAGCCAGCTGGCTTAGTGGTTGGGCAATGGCACTACAGTTCTCTTCTGTCTGCCTGCTCTGGAGAGGGCCCTGTCAGGGTGGACACAGCAAGACTCAGTCCCTTTTGCATCCTCCTTCTTCTCCCCTTTGGGTTCTGTGATGATGGGGAGGGAGTAGGAAGGGGAGCAGGCCCTCCCACTCCATCCGCTCCTGACTCAGGGCCCAAAGGGGTGTTGCAGTGTGCAGACCATTCACTGGTCCACCCAAGTTACACTCCCCTGGGACCTTCCTACCAGGCTGTGGCACATCTATTTGGAGCATGCACTGCGCAGCCCCCTAGGGCTCCCTAGAATCGCCATTGACGTTACTGAATCTGTTCATGCTAGTAAGCACTATGCCCGGTAGTCAGCAATTACAGTATCAGGCCTCAGTGGTACTGAGACGTAGGCAAGTAAGTCAATTTACTCACGTGAGCACTCCCATGCGCCTTGTGTGTTTACGTGTGTGCAGCCTCAGACCCTTGGTTTGTGCTCCTGGAGGTAGTGCCAAACACATGGAAGTCTTTGCATTCTAGTTTTTATAAGGGTGATGTCTCATCCAATACTAGTACATGACCTATGGGTTAGGAGGCCTAGTGTATCCTCTGTTACTGTTTGCCAAGTGTTCACTCCCAGTCCAATAAGACTTGAACAGATGAGTAGTGTGATTTTTTTTAAAAAAAGATTTTTTCCCTCTAGTATCCAAACATACATTTCAGACACCATTCCCTCACTTTTCATTTCAGCAAGACTAAAAGAAATGAACTGATCATGCCAACTCAGCTCCGGCAGCTGTTGAACAGAATGTAGCAAAGCCTACGCCTTATCTTTATTAACTTTTAATTGGGTTAGGCTTTGTATTTTTAAATCAAATGCCATACTTTTCATAGTTAGGAAAATCTGAGGGCCCACTTCCTCACACACAATAGAATTCCTTTTGTACTTTACATGGACAGCTTCATTTTCATTCAGTAAAAACTACTGTGCTTTAATTTCTTCAGTTTCTAGTAATTTTACTAAATACAATGAGACATACATGTTGTATGTACAGGGCCGGTGCAATCATTTAGGCGACCTAGGCGGTCGCCTAGGGCGCTGGGATTTGGGGGGCGCCATTTTCTTCGGCAGCAACCGCGGCAGCCGGATCTTCGGCCGCCCCAGTCACCTCCAGCATTTAGGGAGAGGGAGCTGGGGCAGGGGAGCGCGGTGAGGGCCGCTTGCAGCAAGTAAGGGGGGGGGCAGCACGCAGGGGAACTCCCCGCCCCAGTTCACCCCTGCCCCGCCTCCTCCCTGAGCACGCCATGGCCCCTTCACTTTTCCTGCCTCCCAGGCTTGTGGCGCCTAAGCTGATTGACACCGCAAGCCTGGGAGGCGGGAGAAGTGAAGCAGCGACGGCGTACTCGGGGTGCTTGTGCGTGGACCAGAGGTGAGCTGAGGCGGGGGGGTGCCTCAGGGCGGAGGGTGGGGAGCTGCTGCGTGAGGCGGAATGGGGGGGGAGGGGGAGGGTGCAAGGTGGAAGTTTCACCTAGGGCGCGAAACGTCCTTGCACCGGCCCTGTGTATGTAAGCCTATTAGCACAGCACACCTTCCTTAAGAAAAATGTTCTATAAACTATACATCCAGATCAATTCCTTTGTAAGCTGCTGTAAGGCAAGTAAATGTTATTTTAAGTGCTTAACAGTTACAGGTCTATTTGTGCAGTACTTTATATTCTGATTTCGTAACTGATACAAAGTGTTCTGAGGAGGGGAAAGTTTGATTTTTTTTATAATACTGAAAAAAAATAATCAAAACCTGTTTTAACCATCTGCTGCAGTAGTCAAGGAGCACCTGCGTACAGTTTTTCTAGACAATGCTACAGTGTTCCTAGGTTTCATGCCTTAAGCATTTAGTAGTTTTATATGAAATTTTATGAGCATCAAGTAGAACAGAAACTTGCATAATCCTTCCAATGCATGCTCAATCTCACACAGGCATTGAGCTATTGGGATGATGTTTTTCTCAACTATTTTAGGAAGACTTAAACAGTAGATGGACCTTGATAAGGTTAACATTCAAGTGGAGAAATATTTATCATCTCACAAATATGGTGGTGGAAACAACTGCAACACATCTTTCACCATGGTTCTCAGAAATTTAAATACAATTAACCCACTGCTAAGAAACCTGAAAATATATTATATACTAAATTAGGTAAATACCAACTTTTGCTGAAACATATCTTTAATACCTGTACATTTGTTGATTTTATATATATATATATATGGCACTTCTGTTGAGAAAAATATTTAAATTAATAATTAAAACAGGAACAATATTCTTAGAAACATGATCACCCTTTGGCAATCCAAAGGAACCAGAACACCTCACTACTACGGAAAACAGCAACTAAATATTTATTATTAATGCCACTTACAGCTGTTAATAAGAAACAACCCTTCTAAAAGTGCCAGTGGAAACAACAGACCAGGTGAGACATAGGATATTTCAGAAATAGCCTCCAGCCAATAAGCACAGAATTGTGATGAGCAATTACATTCAAATTGCACAATCATTTTTTTAAAAGTCCATGGGTAACTGAGTCTGAAGAATAGAAGGCTGATAAAATACCACAGTTCAGTAGCAATTTAAAAACCCTTGTTCATGTAGACCAAGTAGGGAATTCAGTCCTTTCTGAACTCCTGAAGTAATCTAACTGTTAACAGAAGTTTCTTCTAAAAAAAAAAAAAAAAAAAAAAAGCATTTGTCAGAGCCCACACACACTGATCTTTGATTCCTAAATGCTAGTGCACAACACATAATTATTTTGGTTTTGGAAAACCGCTTTGCCTCCCGTGTTGGGGTGGCTAATTTTTTTAAGGCCCTGTCTTGAGCAGTGCCAAAACTGTAAAATTTATGCAAGTAAAATACAAGAAGTTTGTTCTCATTTTACAAAAATGAAGTACAAAAAAGGACAGAAAATTCTCACATTATTTCATCTCAATACTTTTCTAAACTTTGCTAAGTTTATAGGCTCCTAGCTCTAGTTCTCTGCCTTTGCTATCACACATGACAAATATAAGCTGCCACAGCAGCTGCAAAATAAATGTCTTTAAAGGAAATAAAGAAATAATTGCATTAAGAACAAAGAGCAGGGGAAAAAAGCTGACTGGGTGACATGAGTAATGCAAGGCTGAGCTGGATGTACCCATGGGACTGAATGTGGTATTTGTTACAGATTAATACAGGGTAACCCCTCTATACTCACTAACCACTGGAGACTTTTGTTCCCAACAGAGAAGGGTAGTAAAAACAGAAGGGGAATTGGGAGAACCTGCATATGGCAATAAGGTTTGAAACCATGTCCTCATATATACAGTATCGTGTTCTCATGCCCTGAAACACGTCCACCTTTTTTAACTCTTTATAGTGTTACTCCTTAGATAGTGCCAAAATTACATATGGAGGTTCACAAAAAAGAAGTCTGTATAGTGAATGCACCCGTTGTAAGACAAAAAATGATCAGTACAAAATATTTTGACGTGAAATTAAATTGCTTATCTTACTATACTGAGTTTTCCTTTGAATCTAGTGCTGTAGTAGTTTTCCTTGTTTATTCCCCTTGCACCTCTAGGAAGAAAAATAGTAAAGAGGCATATAAATCGTTGTGGCTCATTTGTCTGAATTCTACTGCTTCCCCTGAATTTAGGACATTCCATATGCTTCTCCAGTACCACTGTTTTGATAGTATTACCAGGAGTGTCCCTTATTAATCACCTTGCCACTAAAAAGTCTCTCTGGAACATTTGCAATCTGTTTCAGTTTATTCTTAATTCATTAAAAGCTCACCAAAGGCGAATACATTCAAAACTAAGTTCTGCCATTGCAGAACTCAAAAGAGAGAAGAGGTTTTTTCCTATTACCTATGTTTATTTAGACAATCCCACCCAGTTTCCTCCACTCCCAAAATATCAGAGAATCACTGGGTTCTGCCTTGTCTTGGTCTAGAAATATGTCTACACATTTAAGGATTTGTAGCTAGGAATGTTTCCTTTTAAGCTGACATTAAAATTCATGAAACTTCCTGGATATTACTATTTGAGTCAGGATGTTTGGAATAAATTCTTTATTGGCACAATCCTGCAAGGTACAGAGATCTACGGGACCATTCATGTACTTAAACACGTTCTTAAATGCTTTGCCAGATCAAGGATAAAGTACCACCACCCAGCAGGTCAGAGCCTTTACAGGGTACAATGCATCTCTAAATATTATGGAACTGCAGCTTGTGGGTTCTTCTGGTTCATTATAACTAGGACATTTGAGACCAACTGGTTAATAAATACAGTGACAAAGCACTGTAAAGCAAGATTTTCCCACTAAACAAAAATTCGATGTTGTACATACTATTTATTCATTGTTCTTCTTTTCATACATCAGTGGCTGATGTTACAAACTGCATACCTCAGCAGGTAGAGAGGGATGAAGGAGAGATAAAAACATCTAGGTTGTTAAGTTGATGATTGAGCAGCAGTGAGTGGAGCATAGATCTACACATGTCCTGGATTTGATGATCACCTGGTTGTCACTTGATGAGCCAGCAAGGATTAGAAGTGCTATGTAGACAGTAGAGAGCCGTGTAGGGTACTTAGAATCATAGAACCATACGGTTAGAAGGGACTACAAGGGTCATCTAGTCTAACCCCCAGCAAAAGTGCAGGATTTTTTGTGTCTAAACTATCCAAGACAGATGGCTATGCAGCCTCCTTTTGAAAACCTCCAGTGAACAAACTTCCACAACCTCCCTAGGCAGTCTGTTCTATTGTCCTACTGTTCTTACAGTTAGGAAGTTTTTCCTGAAATTTAATCTAAATCTGCCATGCTGTAGTTTGAACCCATTGCCTCTTGTCCTACCCTCTGTGACAAAAGAAAACAACTTTTCTCCATCTTTTTTATGGCAGCCTTTCAAGTATTTGAAGACCGTTATGTCCTCCATTAATCTCCTCTTTTTCAAATCAACCATACGCAGTTCCTTCAGCCTTTGCTCGTGTGGCTTGCGTTCCATCCCTTTGATCATCTTTGTCACTCACTTCTGGATCCTTTCCAGTTTCTCTACATCCTTTCTGTACATTGGTGACCAAAATTAGACACTACTCTAGCTGAGGCCTAACCAGTATCGAGTAGAGCGGTACTATCACCTCCCCTGACTGGCATGCTATGCCTCTGAAAATGCAACCTAAAATTGCCTTTGTTTTTTGAAACAGCATTGCATTACTGACTCATGTTGAGGTTGTGATCCTCCACAACTCCCAGATCCTTCTCAGCAGTGCTGCTGCCAAGCCAGTTATCCCCCACTCTGTATTTGTATATTTGGTTTTTCTTCCCTAAGTGTAGCACCTGACACTTGTCTTAGTTGAATTTAATTTTGTTGTCTATAGGCCTCTTCTCCAATTTAATCAAGATCCCTCTGAATTTTAGCCCTATCCTCCAAAGTGTTGGCAACCCCCACCAGCTTTGTATCATCTGCAGACTTGATCAGTATGCTCTCTATACCTACATCCAGGTCATTAATAAAGATGTTAAACAACTCTGGATCCAGAACAGATCCACGTGTAACTCCACTTGAGACCTCCCTCCAATATGACCTCATTCCATGAATAGTTACTCTTTGTTTGCGGTTGTTTAACCAATTGTGTGTCCACTTAATGATAGTTCTGTTAAGCCCGCATTTCTCCAGCTTACTTATCAGAATGCCATGTGGGACTCTGTACAGACACTGCTCACCCAGCTAGCATAGGTATAAATAGCAGTGTAGACGGTCAGGCACTGCTTAGGTACGTACCCTACACGGCTCTCTACACACCCAAGCAGTACCTCCCATGTCTACATTGCTGTTTTTAGCAGAGTAGTGTGGTCACACTGCCTCCACACAACAGAGCCTTTCCCCGATACAGTGAAAGATACTGGCGGCGGCGGGAAGTTCCAGCAGCTCCCCTTGGCAAAGTCCTTCCCTGCTGCAGGGAAAGGCTTTGGCAGTGGGGAAAGGCTCTGGTATCCACACTGCCTCACCCCTGCCAGATCCTTTCACTGCCGCATACAGCTACACACTGCAGTGAATCCAGACATAGCCTGCCTTTCACTGGAGCATGTAGCTACCTGGACTCTACACACCCCGCTGCAATTGTAGACAAGATCTTAAGACTGATCATGCGGGTGGTGGTGGGAGTGCCTTATGCTGTTTAACAGCAGCCCCTCTTCGCTGCTTCAATATCTTGTGTTAGTGAGTTCCACAGGTTAATTACAGTATGTACTGCATTACCAGTTTCAAATGTGTTGTTTTTCAGGTCAGAAGAGTGGTGACTGCAATATGGGACCTTAAAGGAATCTGGGGGACCTACATCACCCCAGGAAAAATACGCTGGATATCAAAATTTCTAGTGATTGAACAAATATGGTGTTTTGCTTTGTATAATAGTAAAAAAAGATCACTAGTGCTACCATTGAAAAAGTAATATTGTTTACATGACTTCTAGAACAGGGGTTCTCAAACTGGGGGTTGGGACCTCTCAGGGGGTCGCAAAGTTATTACATGGGGGTTCGCAAGCTGCCAGCCTCCACCCCAAACCCCGCTTGCCTTCAGCATTTATAATGGTGTTAAATATATTAAAAAGTGCGTTTAATTTATAAGGGGGAGGGTCACACTCAGAGGCTTGCTGTGTGAAAGGGGTCGCCAGTAAAAAAGTTTGAGACCCACCGTTCTAGGAGGACTATCTGCAGAGCAGTAACTCAAGCCAGATGGTGCAAGTCTGCAGAAGTTTCACATATAAAACCAACACTGAAAGTCTTTTCAAATGACAAAAACAGATCCCCTTCATTGCATTCTTATAAAGGTGTGTCTCAAACTATAAAATGATGTTTTTTAATTCTTGTCTTCAATCAGATTATACAAAGATGCATTTTAAAATTATACTTCAGATTTATCATTCCTCTGTTATAATCTATATCACCTGTGGGTGTGTTTTATTACTGAAGATCGATCCACCTTTAAGGACAGGGCACTATGAAAAGACCCTGTGCTCTCTGGGGCGCTGATCCAGCAAGCAGATCTGCATGGCCTGACCCAGGCATCCATGCGGAGCCCTACTGACATCAGCTGGGCCTCACATAGGCACAAGGGTCTGCCAACCTGGATTCACATTCAGAATCAAGGCTCAGGGGCCAGACCTAAAGCCCTTTGAAGTCGATGTAAAAAACCAGATCACTTTCAATGGGCTTTGGGTCAAGAACGACATGGTGCTCGATATTTAGATGAGGTGGCTGAAGGGAGCCAATGGGCTTCTACAATGTGGCTTCTGACAGCTCGTTAATAGTGGATTGCAGTTTGTCCAACAGGTCCTGCTCCAGCTCAGTCACACTGGCACCTTTAGTCCGTGCAGGCTACACGCTGTGCTAAAGATAAGGACAGCTGCAGACTACCTGATTTTACTTTTTCTAGGTGCAGCACGTGGGACTGCAGCAAGGTGCTGATGCAGCCCTCAAATGGGCAACCTCTGACTTAAGACAAGTCGTGGAACAGGAATGTTATTTAAATAAAATCCACGTTTACCCAAAGCGTCCTCTCTCTTTGCTCCAATTACATTTTTTCTCTCTTTAATTCTGGATAGAAGTCAACAAAACGTTACCACCTACCATGTATTTTATCTTGAAATAGGAATTCTATTCACAATGCCTGTTTTTAGGAGGCGAATAAACAAAAGGAAAGGATGGTTTTCCTCTCTCTCTCTTTTTTTTTTTTTGGAAGTACAATGAAGGTTGGTGCGAGGTGAACCTAATGAAGTTTAAAAGTTAACACTTTTGATGGGCTGTCACTAATTTCTTTAAAAATGAAGGTTCGGGTGTGGCAGTTAGTTTGCTTGCTAACAGAAGTCATTTTTTAAAGCTCTATGGGGATTTTAAAGGCTTTGAGAAGAGATGTTTAGTAAGATCAACTGCCAAGAAACATCTCCCAGTTAACTTCCTTTGGACATAAGTCAGTAGCTGACATTAGCACAGCAGATCTATCTGCAAATCCAAATTTCTAAAAAAAGACAAGACAGTTTTCCGCCCAGATCAGTGGTTCTCAACATTTGCCATTGTGGGCCACATACCCAGCTCTCTATGGATTATGCAGGCACAATATATATACTACAGTAACTCCTCACTTAAAGTCGTCCCAGTCAACCTTGTTTTGTTGCTGATAAATTAGAGAACATGCTCATTTAAAGTTGGGCAATGATCCCTTATAACGTCCTTTGGCAGCTGCCTGCTTTGTCCACTGCTTGCAGGAAGAGCAGCCCGTTGCAGCTAGCTGGTGAGGGCTTGGAACCAGGGTGCACCCGCAGCCCCACTATTAGCTCCCTGCTCCCCTAAGTTCCTTGTGCTGCAGCCCCCCAGCAGGCTATCAATTGCCGACAATTCAGCTGCCCCTCTCCCCACTGCCATGTGTTGCTCCTGCCCTCTGCCTTGGAGCTGCTCTGGGGAGCCTCCTGCTTGCTGTGCAGAGGGGAGGGAGAAGAAGGGTGCTAATGTCAGGGTGTCCCCCTCCCCCCCCCCCCGCTTACCCCATCTCCATAAAGTGGGGGGGGGGGGAGAAAGGGGGACAGATAGAGCTCAGGACAGAGCAAGCTTGCTGGCAGCAGCTGCTGTCTCAATTTACTAATCCACTTAAAAAGGCAATGTACTTAGAGTGGGGTCAGTGTACTTAAAGGCGCAATGCGCATCTCTCTCTCTCACACACACACACACACACGGTGAGTGTCTCTGTCTGCCATGCTGTCTTCCCTCCCTCCATTTGTGCTGCCTTGTAGAGCAGGGGTCTCAAATACACGGCCTGCAGGGCTCTTCTGTGCGGCCCGCCAAGCTCCCCGCGCCCCCCCGCCCCTCTGCCTACCTCTAGGTAAGTGGCGCCGGGCCGGAGCTCGCACCCCTCCTGCACCCAACTCCCTGCCTTGACTCCCTGCCACATCCCACACCCTAACTCCCTGCCCTGAGCCCCCTGACGCACCCCGGACCCCTCCTGCACCCAACTCCCTGAGCCACTGCCGCATCCTGCACCCCTCCTGCACCCCAACTCCCTGCCCTGAGCCCCCTGCTGCACCCTACACTCTGAGCCTCCTTGTGGTCATTTGAGTTTGAAACCCCTGTTGCAGAGTGTGAGGCTACATTAACAACGGGTTAACCCTTAGGGTTCAGCTGAATGCTAGTTCATCATTTAGTAGTAAGGCATTCCCTGGGAAATATCCCACCCTCTTACTTCACCACCTCAACCAAACTTCACAATCATCATTGCTGTGTACAGTATTAAATTGTTTAAAAGAGTGTGTGTGTGTGTGGGGGGGGTGTCTCGTCTGATGAAAAAAATTCCCTGTAACCTAACCCCCCCAATTTACATTAATTCTTATGGGGAAATTGGATTAGTTAAACATTGTTTCGCTTAAAGTCGCATTTGTCATGAACATAACTACAACGTTAAGGCAGGAGTTACTGTATCTGTATGGCCCTGAGGATGTCACATGTGCTTGCAGCTGTGTGCTGATTGGGCCAGAAGTGGCCACAGGTTAAGAACCATTGCCCCAGACTGATTTTGGTAGGGAAAACATCCTTAGCAAGGCAAACATTTTTTTTAACATTTTAGCGTTCGAAACACATGGTGTGGCCTATAATAGTACTCACAATAAAGGATGATTTTAAGTCCCCTTCCTCACTTAACTTGCCAGTGAACATGGGAAACCATTAGCTCAAGCTGCTACAATTAACTCACAGCTTCCCCTTCAAAGGCTCGCACAATTCAGCGTTGCTTGTCATGCAAACAACCTGGGAGATTCAATCTCATTGCAATGTGAAAGGAGGGGTAAATTACTGAGTTAAGTAGATTATTGGGGAAGGAGTCACACTCAGCCGCCTTATGAGATGATTAGACCCTGGGAAATTCATACTGCAAATCTCTAGGCCCTGACAGTGCACATTCATTACCAGTTCTGCACAATCTGCAATCAAGAACTTCTCTGGCAGCATTAAATATCCCTCTTCCAATGGACTTTCATTTAACTTTTCAAAGAGGAGCTACATTTTAATTTTGCAGGGAGAGTGCTCCAGCAGTGAAGCAAGCACACACTCAGCAGTTCACCAGTAAAACAGCCATTTTCTTCAAAGAAATGCCATCATTTTCCAAATAAAAATGCTATCACCAAATCCGAATACACACACACACACGGAACATAGGCAACTGACTCCCTTTGGGTACAGTCGGATGGGCCTCTGCGAATAAGACACAGAATGAAGCAGTTATCTCTGAAAGGAGTTGCTGTTTTACAGTGGGATGCACATTTTAATAAATACAGCGTAACAGAGCAACTTTCAATTTGACCAGGAGAAAAGTTACAGTTGGGGCAAGACAGCCAGATGCTCTAGTGAAAAGAGCTTATGTGTTTGACTTTGTACCGCATATTACACAGGAAGTTACAGGAAAGAGTCAATGCCCGCGGTAGAAGACAAACCCGAAGCTCATGTTCTATTGTGGCCACTCCCTTTATGCAGGAAGAGGACTGCTGGGAAATACTGCCTCTAAGAAAGGCTGCTCCCCAGCAGCTTCAGTCAATGAGCTCTGCCACAGGGTTTTATTTGTTTAAAGGGACAGGATTTTCTTAGCTTAGAAGAGCCCATTTTTTTTGGTCTGGTACATTACAGTGTATGCTATTCACCGTTCTTTAGTGAATTTGGGGCTTCCCACTTTTTATGCAATTGTGTAAATCAAAAGGGAAAGAGAATAACACAAGGCGTGAGCAATATGGCATACGCAGGATAGCACTGGCTTGAACTCCCTCTTTAGTCACCTGATGCTGTTTTACTAAAGACAGGGATTTTTTAAGTCTTTTTTAAATGAATGAAAAGCGCCTCATAGGCGACAGGAGAGGATCTGCGGTTGCTACACTGGGATACAGCTGCTGAAAGGAAATTCCAGCACCACCAAAGTCTTATTCAACCCCAGTAACTTAGCTTTACTCTCTAGGGCAATGACAACCTCCTTCCCTCTCAGTCTGCCCAAGGACAACACTGAAATGATTTCAAAAGTACAACCCTTGTGCATAAGCAGACAGATGATCTTCAAGATACACTATCACTGATAAGCAAGAAGCATAAGGCCTGGGGACCCAGGTCACTGAACTGGTGTACAGGACTAATCTCCATAAGACAGTCACAGAAGGAATAGAGTTCTGAGATGGGATGTTAAATGTATAAATAAAGAAGATGTGAGCACGGAGAAGTGGTGTCAGGGGCACATCATGCAGGTAGGAATATGTGGGGTCACCTGAAAGAACATTATGGTTATTGATCTAGGGGATAAACCAGCTGAGCGGGATCTAGCGGCAACTACATGGGTTAGAGGTTATTTCTTTTTAACAAACTCTTGAACCATGTGGATGATTTCCTCCCCAGTACTGGAGTCAGCTCAAATCACAGCAAGTAGAAAGTACTGGAAGCTAGACAAGGATCAGGTATAGTGATTCCAATGTGAAACCTGGGAAACCATACTTTAATCCACACATGTGGTCCGCTTCCTCATGCCGGTGCTCCACCTGGCCATAATGTACTTAACTTTGCACTGGGCACTTCGCGATCTAGTGCGGCAGACCCAGGAGAGTGACAGTCTGACTATCATTCTGCTTGTTCTTCACTCCTGAGGGCATTACGTGCCGAAAAATTAAAAATTCTGCGCACAATATTTTAAAATTCTGCAAGTTTTATTTGCCAATAAATAAATGCAGAGGCTCCAGCATGGCAGTGGGGAGCACAGGCCACTGTCTGTACGAAGGTAGGAGATCACCTTGCAGTCCCCTCCTGCCCCCCCAGACACGGACTCAGTGAGGCTGCACCCAACCCTGACACAGCACAAGGCCTGGGCCTGCCCCAGAAACACCCTGGGGCCTAGCCCCTCTGCCCCAGACACACCAGATGTGGGGCAGGCAGGCTCAACCAGGTAGGATCCAAGTGTGGAGGGGCTCAGTGTTGGGGAATCCAGGTGTGAGATGAGAGAATTCTGTGTGGGACAATCTGGGTGCAGGCAGCTCAGAAGGGGGTCTAGGTATGGGGGAATCTGGATGCACAGAGGCTCGTTGGGGGGGCTCCAGGTTCAAGGGCAATGGGACTCTGCAGGGGCTTCCAGGTGAAAGTGGTTGGGGCTCAGTGCAGGGGCCTGGGTGTGGGGGTCTCAGCAGGCGGGTCTGGGTTCTGGGGGAGTGGGGCTTGGTGGCTGGGGGTCTGGGTGCACCTAGTTGGGGGTCAGTGGCATGGGGGTCTGCATGTGTGGGCTTAGGCTTGTCAGGGTGGGGGTCTAAGTACAGGAAGCTCAGTGGGGGGTGGTCTGAGTACAGGGCGGGAGGTCCAGGAACAGGGGGTCTGGGTGCAGGGGGGCTACAGATGCAGGGGTTGAGGTTCAATGGGATGGGTTCAGGTATGGAGGACTAGGTAGGGTTCTGAGTGAGAGTCAGGGTTGTAAGGGGTGTCTGGGTATGGGAGGTCCAGATGCATGGGGGTTGGGCAGATGGGGAAGCAGCTCCCGGTACAGTGACTGCTCCCCCTGCAGCTGAGGAGCGATGGGGGCAGGAAGCAGGGGAGGATGTTGAGCTTCCTGCAGCTGGGGGAGATTTCTGGCAGTGGGTTTGACCAGCCCTAACCACTCCTTGCAGGGGAAGAGGAAGTCCCATCCTCTCCTGCCTCCAGCCCAGCCCTGGGGTGATTTACCTCTCTGCTGGCTGCCCCATGTGCCTGAAACAATGTACTGGAGCAGCTAGTGAACGGTGTGTGACTGCTCTTGCAGAGTCACTTTGCTTCCCTGTCAGAAAGCCAGCTTTCTGCAGGGAAGCAAAGAAATCTGTGGGGGACTTGAATTCTGCGCATGTGCGGTGGTGCAGAATTCCCTCAGGAGTAGCTCTTGGACTGTGTGCTTGGCAGAGAGAGCAGCTGAGAATCCTCCAGCACAGAACCTGTGTCTTTACTCTCAAGACCTCCTTTGTTGAAACTACCTTGTTTTTATCAAGCTCCAACAAATTCAAAGGTAAGTCTTATGCAAGAAGCAAGACAACTCATTTCCCCAGTTTTTCTAGTCCTTTGCTTTGACCATTATCCAGCAGCCTTATACAAATAGTGCAGACAGATTTACCCCCAACACTTATCCACAGGCCGAGCTAACCGTGGCCTTTTCACTAAAGGGTATATTTGAAAATTTTCCTTTCTACAAAATTACAGCGTAGGGAATCGTCTACCAGTCATAAGACCTGAAATGCAGACCAGTGCAGCCATATCTGAACACGGTTGCAGGGGGTCACCTTCAAAAATGTTTCCATTGCCTTTGTATATCACATTACTGCAACACTGTCTAGGGGTTCCCTATACCAATGGTAAGAAATAGGGGACAACTGGAAAGCTCTGAAAAGGCACCCACTGTGGGCAATTAAATTAATCCCATTTGGGGCAACCTTTAGATCTGCCTATTGGAGTTTCTCCCCTTCTCCACAGCCTCACTCTCCCCTCTCTAATTCCCTCCCTTCTCCACCCCATCTATACTCCCTTCCTTGCTTATCTGTACACAGCTGCCTTGACCCAACCCCCATTCATGCCACACCTGTATCCAGGCTTTTTAAAGCAAACTTTTTCAATGAGAATTGCTCCGAACTTAGTGCGCCCCTTTGCCCTCAGGGGAGCACACTCGTCAGGGCTGTCATCCCTGCACACCAATCCATGGCAATCTATTTTCCTATTAAGGTACAAAGGCAACTAATATACTTAGACTCGCTGTATGGATTATCGAATGTATCAAACAGTCCTATGAAATGGGGGAAGAAAAGCTAACTACGCTTTGCAAACTCCTGGCAGTAGGGTTGCCAGGCGTCCGGTTTTTGACTGGTCAAAAAGGCACCCCGGTGGCTTCGGCTGGCACTGCCAATCGGGCCATTAAAAGTCTGGTCAGTGGCACAGCAGGGGCCTGGGACTAAGGCAGAGTCCCTACCTGACCTGTCTCCATGCAGCTCCTGGAAGCGGCCGCCAGGTCCCTGCAGCCCTTAGACTCTGGGGCTACAAGGGACTGGGAGGCTCCACATGCTTCCCCCACCCCAAGTACTGGCTCTGCAGCTCCCATTGGCCGGGAACCGTGATAAACGGGAGCTGTGGGGAGCGGAGTCTGCAGGCGCGAAGGTAGCACACACCGTGCAGAGCCGCCTGGCCGCCCATGTGCTTAGAGGTTGCAGAGACCTGGTGGCCGCTTCCTTGGAGTCACTGTAAGCGCTGCTGGGACCCCACACCCCAACCCCCTGGCCCAGCCTGAAGCCCACTCCCGAACCCCAAACCCCTCATCCCTGGCCATAGCCTGCACTCCCAGCCCATATCTCCTCCCACACCCCAACCCCCAGCCCGGTGAAAGTGAGTGAGGGTGGGAAAGAGTGAGCGATTTGGGGAGTGGGGGGAGGGGGGGTTATCATGGCAACAAAGCATATTTTAAACGTACCCGTGGGGACTGTCTTTGTAGCCCATAAATCATAGCCCATGACTGATTTTTTAAAATCTCTTCTCCACTGTAACAGCTCGGGCTGCTGGTAATAACAGTGATGTCATGGCATCTGGCCATGCCTCTTGTGCATGGATCTTCAAAATACACATTTCAGATAACCCTCCCAGGTGGCAATTTAATACCTCTCTCCTTTCCTGCCTTCATACAAGATGCAGTGACAGAAAAGGAAACTGCCTCTTCCTATTTATTATTTGTTCCTAGGCTACTCTGTGTGATGCTACAGAAGCATACAGTATGACCAAAGCAGAATTCGTTCACAGTTAGGAAGAAGAAAATGGCCCAAGTTAATTTTATAAAACCTGTCTCTGCAGCTTAATCTAGACACCAAGCACACTGTCTTCCTGTCATCTTCCAAGATTCAGAAGCTGGTTGCTCACTATGAAGTCACCGCAACGTGCTTAAGCAGAATTGTTACAATTCAAGTTTTGTGAATCCAACTGGGAATGAAAAGAAAGTGGAGAAGCTGCGTAAGCTTTGTTATTTTTAGTGGGGAAATTACAGCGTAAGAGGAAGGGTATCACCAGCTTGTGAGCAATGCAATTATTGTTATGGAGGATATTATGTGCTATGGGGCAGCCTTTGCTTCAGTTGTGATCCCAACAGGAGAAAAACTTTTAAGTATGCAACTAGTGATTTCTTCTAGCTAGGATTTAACTGGTTACTGCTAACAAATTACTTCAAAACTGGGATGACATACTTACCTAACATTAATGTGTCCCTCTCTGTCACAGGCAGACAGCCAGCACTGGTACTAGCATTAAAGATGGGTTCCAGCTATATCCTACCAGCTGTACTAAGTGGGAAAGTACTCTGGTGCTGGGCTTCTTGGTGCTTCTGGCACGCTGTCCAGGTGGCAGGTGTGTGTGAAAAGCCTGAGCTGTTAGCATGCTTTGCATCCCAGTTCAACATCCTGCTTATGCGCACCAAGTGATCTAGTAAATTATTCACCGATCTTGGCTGATCCTGGTAGCAAATTTTGAATACAGGAGATTCCTGGGCAAGGCAAATTTTCTATGCCCACCCCTTACTAGCCACTTCCAGACATTGATTTCCTGATCAGTCACCAGGCAATGAAACATCTCCTTGGCGTACACAGATGATCTTCTACCAGAGGACTTGAAGAGTTATTCTCTTCAAATCTGGGATATCCGGCAGATTAAAGTTCTCCAGTGCTGACTGAAATACTGCTGAGACTAACTCGTAGCAGGTCCTAGTCCAATGTCCTAGTCGAATGACCTTCCCCCTCTCCCAATTCCAAAAAACTTCTAATTTTTGTTTTTCAAATAAACTAAATATGAAATATTTTCCATAGTGTCTATGGGCTGGTAACATGGATGCAGTTGCTGCTGACCAGGAAAATGTGTAGAGATTAAATAAAGGTCTACCCAAGTATCAGTTTGTGGCCTTGCCGTGACATAGTATGTAAAAGGGGAGATATACTTTTGTCCATGATAAGGAAAAAAAGTAATATGCTCTTTCATTGCCTTGGCAATACTTTCCACCTCTGCTGGGCTGAGACAGCCACACAGGCCTCTTGGGGAAGGAGAAAATGGATTAGGGATGATTTGCTGTGAGAACTGCATGGTGACTTTGGGTGCAGCTTGGAGAGGCACCTCGAATTGCATAAGAGCAGCTGGGGTAGGAGAGGAAGGACAAAGTGACGGTGGAGTCCCTAGAGCACAACTGAAGGACAAGGGAGCAGGACTGATGGCAACAGAGGGAGCGGTTTGAGCAGCTGATCACCATGACAACCAGACAGGAGTGTCTGCACCAGCACCATTGCCAGTGGACTCTCCTACATGCTAGTATGTCCTGCAGCCAAAGCAGCTAGTGGACAATTCTGGGACGGATGAGTAATGAGTCAGTCAACACAATCTGAGGATGGAAGTGAGCAGATATACCCTGTTCAGTTGATCCCCATGCAAGCGTGGGGAAAGGAGAACAGGTTATGCTGACAGTGTGCAATTCCATTACCAGTGAGATGATAATGCACAGACTGGTATCATTGTGACAGTTTTCATGCACATAGCACTTTTCAATGTTGTTACTGCTTACGTATTTTACTGACTAGCAGTTCGGCTGACTGTATTTGTTCTTAAGGCAGTATTTTGTATTATGGCTTTGGGCACACTTGCATCCAAATGGTTTTGTAAGCAGCACCAAATGCACATTCTACTACTGTCCTACAACTACTCAATGTAATTAAACCTTCTTCTGCCAGGTGCTCATACACCGGGGTACGGATTCTGGGCAACAGAGGGTAGATCGTGTCCCCTAAAGTTACAGTAGGCACAGACACCCCACTGATAGCCATATTATTTTGAAGGAATAATGTCCCTTCTTCTCCAAACAGGTAAACTCCAGATTTCCTGAACACCCTGGCATCATGCACCTTGCTGGTGTATCCTAAGTTGGTGTTCATGAATCTGCCTTTATGGTCAACCAAGGCCTGCATAACAATCAAGCAGAATCCCTTCTGGTTGACATATTGATGTGCTCCTTGTGGTGGGCAAACAATGGCCCTGTGTGCCATGACGGCTGCATTCTCTCAAAGCCAGTTGTTATTTTGGGAATATTAGCAATGTCCACCGCGCATGGCTAAACCACAGCAAAAATCACCTCACAAATCTCCATCATAGTGCACCAACGATTGACTTGCCAACTGGTTAGCCACTGACTTGTAGCAGTCTGGCAATAGCAACCCGCTTCTGGACTGCTGGAGGGCTGAGGCAAGTTCCTCACACAGCTCCATGAAGGTGGCTTTCCTCATGAGGAAATTCTGGTCGCAATGATGGTCATCCCAGATCTGCATAATGATGTAGTCCCACTACTCTGTGCTTGTGGTCTTGTGCCATAACCACCCATCAGCACAGGGCAGAGGTCCCCCAAATGTGGGGCACGCGCCCCCCTAGGGGAGCCCAGAGGAACATTTGGGAAGGTGTGATGGACCTGGGCCAGCCCCCATAGGGGGCAGGGAGTGCTACCCAGCCCCACCCCACCCCTAGCCCTACCCCCAGCTGCGGCCCATTTAACCCTCCCCTCGGAGCCACGGCCCTGCTCCCGGCTCCAGCGGGGCAGGGACTGGGGTATGGGAGGGTGCAACCCTCAAAAGTTTGGGGACCATTGGCATAGGGGGAATCCACAGCAACAGCAACCTGCATCAGCTTGTTCCACTCTGCCATGTCATCATCTAGTCAGCATAATCTCCTCACTAAGAACTGCCACTTCCACTTTCTGAGGACCGCAAAC
This sequence comes from Mauremys reevesii, assembly GCF_016161935.1. Lineage (NCBI taxonomy): Eukaryota > Metazoa > Chordata > Testudines > Geoemydidae > Mauremys > Mauremys reevesii. Next base: position 23,118,989 of record NC_052637.1, read on the forward strand.
CACTGCCGAACTGCTTTCCATTGCATCCTGCTGCATTAACAGTGCAGCCACAAGTAGGAACAGTTTGTCACTCTGTGCTGATCCATGCTCTGGCAGAGGCTGGAATAGACAGAAGTGACGTGCGTGCAAAGCTGGAAGTGCTTCAGGTTGCTGTGCTGAAGGACTAAGAATACTTTTGCACCGGATCTTGGGAAGGACAGACAAGCTGTCCCACAATGCACCACGAAACAATTCCTAGAGCTGCTCAACCCTAGAACATACCACCAGAAATCCTTTCACCAGGTTACTGCAGTGGACACATGGGTACGACTTGAATGTGGCCCTGCAGTGTGGCTGCTCACAGGTGGGTGTATCATCATCCGTAGCCCTCATCTCTTGGTTCTCAGGTTTCTAGTTCTCTTAGCCTGCCTGTGATGAGTTGTCACTGAGCCTGATGAGTCCCGAGGTCATTATCTACACATCCTAAGAGTCTAGCCAATCCACAAGCAAGGGTCTAACCACCTGACCTCAGGGCAGATATATAGGCTCTAGGGCTGTCGAACGATTAAAAAAAATTAATCGCTATTAATTGCAGTTTTAATGGCAGTGTTAAACAATAACAGAATACCAATTTTAAAGTATTTTTGGATGTTTTTCTACATTTTCAAATACTGGTATATTGATTTCAATTACAATGCAGAATACAAAGTGTAGAGCGCTCACTTTATATTACTATTTTTTATTACAAATATTTGTACTGTAAAAAAGTCAAAAAATAGTGCAACCTACAAATCGAAGCATAAAGTGGCATCTGAATGTTTAGCATATCTGGCATGTAAATACCTTGCAACACCGGCTACAACAGCGCCATGTGAACACTTGTTCTCACTTTCAGGTGACATTGTAAATAAGCAGCAGGCAGTATTATCTTCCATAAATGTAAACAAACTTATTTGGCTGAACAAGAAGTAGGCATGAGTGGACTTGTAGGCTCTAAAGTTTTACATTGTTTTGGTTTTGAGTGCAGTTATGTAAAAAAAAATCTACATTTGTAAGTTGTACTTTCACAATAAAGAGATTGCACTACAGTACTTGAGGAGAATTGAAAAATACTGTTTCTTTTGTTTAACTGATTCTCCTTTAACTTACACTCCATGGACTAAAATGGAGCTACTTCCGATTGCACTCAGTGTAAGTGAGAAGAAAATCAGATCCAAGTACAAATGCACCTGAACTTCATGGATGCATACTAGGAGCGGCTAGCCCATGTCTTTGCTGCCTCTGCCCAGGCTACGGCAGCTACACTACTATTTTTAGCATGCTAACTCACACAAGAGCTAGCATGATTATTTCTGGCAAGCTGGGAATCAGACCCCTAGCTCACAGTGTAGACACAGCCTAACTTGTTCTGTGGACACTGCTACAGTGCATTTTACGGAACTTTTCGTGAACTGTAGTCACACTTTGGTGTGCTGCAGTGCACACAAACTCACCACGTAGACAAGCCCTAAGAGAGTTTAAGAAGCAAATGTGGAACCAAGAGAGGAGAGAAGAAATGTTATAGTTCTTACAGGCTAACTAAAACGAGGAATATAATAGTAATATGAAAATTTACCAAGGTCCTGGGGATCAAGCTACTTCTCAACAGACATCAAAAAGGCAGGATGCAGGGACAGAGTGAGAATCCCTCCAACTCTGCACTTCAGTCCTATTTCTTTCATAATCAAACCTCAGGTTTCCTCCAATGATACATATTGGTGATAAATGTTTAGTTACAATTAATCAAACTCAAAACCTATCTGAACATAATGCTTACACACACACACACACACACACACACCCCTCATCTTGAGAAGATCCGAAAGCAAGAAGCAGAAAAACATAGAATTAGTTATTTTCCCGTTAGATCTTTGGTATCATAATAATCAACAAAAATCATTTTAGATTCTATTTTTTCCACCAAGTGTTACTAAAATTTTCTACATTGCTTAAAGGCTGATATTTATTAGGTGTTATTAAAAGAAAAAAATAATACAAGATAGATGTAGAGAAGTTCAGCACACAGACAACAGCAAATTCAAATGTTAATGTTCATATGCAGTGTTTTTTCTTTAAATATGCTAGTTTATGTAATTAACGATCTGACAAAAAATATGCAGGATGAAGCATATAGTACAGTTAATATTTCTGTAAGAACCCAAAATTTAGAATTTCCTGACTTTTTAGTCCTTGATTTTTCACTTTGAAGCTGAATTAAAATTAATTTTTGCATTTAATGTTAAGAAAAATTTCACTGCTAATGGCCTTTACAGGTACTGTGGTTCTGATACGGTGCTTAGTATAAGCACTTCAGCAGGACTGCAACACTTGCTCATTGTTCCAGAGCAGTCTACTATTAAGATGTCCAAAGAGTTATAATGAAAAAAATTCTGTGTGCTTGGATTCATAAAGGGCTTATAAGCAGTGCAGCACAAAGAGACCTGCATGGGCTGGAAACCATATGGCATTTATAAATTCTCACGGTTCACAGAAAGCTGATGGGGCCAGAAGTCTCTCCGGTCCTGGCAGTTTGACCTTGATCTTTTTGATTAAAAAGTAAAACAATAAAAAATTAACATGGCACACATTAAATGGATTAAAAACTGACTAACTGATAGGTCTCAAAATGTAATTGCAAATGGAGAATCGTCATCGAGCGGGTCTATTTCCAGTGGGGTTCCACAGGGATTGGCTCTTGGCCCTACGCTATTTAACATCTTTATCAATGACGTGGAAGAAAAATAAAATCACCACTGAAAATTTGCGGATGATGAAAAAAAGAGTACAGGTCTCTGATACTGAGCCACCTGGATTGCTTGGTAAGCCAGGTGCATGCAAACAATATGCATTTTAATATGGATAAATGTAACTGCACATCTAGGAACAAAGAATGGAGGCCATACTTACAGAATGCGGACTCTACCCTGTAAGCAGGGACTCTGAAAAAGATTTGGGGGTCATGGTGAACAATCAGGTATGATGCTGTGGCCAAAAGAACTAATGCAATCATTGGATGCATAAACAGAGGAATCTCGAGTAGGAGTAGAAAGGTAATTTTACTTCTGTATTTGGCACTGATCCAACTGCTGCTGGAATCCTGTGTCCAGTTTTGGTGTGCACAATTCAAGAAGGATGTTGATAAATTGGAGAGGGTTCAGAGAAGAGCCATGAGAATGATTAAAGGATTAGAAAACCTGCCTTATAGTGACAGACTCAAGGAGCTCAATCTATTTAGCTTAACATAGAGAACGTTAAGTGGTGACTCGATTACAATCTAGAAGTATCTACATGGGGAAAAATATTTAATAATGGGCTCTTCAATCTATCAGGGAAACGGTATAATGTGATCTAATGGCTGGAAGTTGATGCTAGACAAATACAGATTGGAAATAAGGCATACATTTTCAACAGTGAGAGTAATTAACAATTGGAACAACTGACCATAGGTGACACGTAGTGGATTCTCCTTACCTGACCATTTTAAAACCAAGACTGGATGTTTTTCTAAAAGATCTGCTCTAGGAATTGTTTTGGGGAAGTTCTATATGGGTTGGGTTATACCGAAGGCCAAATTAGATGATCACAATGGCCTCCTGTTGTTTTGGAATCTATGAAGTTAGTGGTTTTCTCTGATCCTGTGGACCTTGCAAGGTGAATGAATAAAAGATGCTGCTAAAGTCTGTGCCCCTTTATTTTACAGAAGATTTGCCTTTCATCCTTTACACCCAGACACAGAGAGAAGTGGCAATGTGGCATCACAAAGAGTCAATCTAAGAATTAACCAAACTCCCTGCTATGCAAATGCGTGGGGGGATCTGCAGGCTAGCAGGCAGACAGGCAAATAGGTGGGGGTGAGGCGAAAGACGGGGACAGGTAATCTTCACATAGAAGTGGCATAACCATAACTCTCACCTGTCTCTCATTTCAAATCTAAATTCACTTTAGTGTTCTCATTTAATTATACTTTATATCAGAAACCTATATCAGTACCTAGGGGTTACAGTGGACGAGAAGCTGGATATGAGTCGACAGTGTGCCCTTGTTGCCAAGAAGGCTAACGGCATTTTGGGCTGTATAAGTAGGGGCATTGCCAGCAGATAGAGGGACGTGATCGTTCCCCTCTATTTGACATTGGTGAGGCCTCATCTGGAGTACTGGGTCCAGTTTTGGGCCCCACACTACAAGAAAGATGTGGAAAAATTGGAAAGAGTCCAGCGGAGGGCAACAAAAATTATTAGAGGGCTGGAGCACATGACTTATGAGGAGAGGCTGAGGGAACTGGGATTGTTTAGTCTGCAGAAGAGAAGAATGAGGGGGGATTTGATAGCTGCTTTCAACTACCTGAAAGGGGGTTCCAAAGAGGATGGATCTAGACTGTTCTCAGTGGTACCAGATGACAGAACAAGGAGTAATGGTCTCAAGTTGCAGTGGGAGGGGTTTAGGTTGGATATTAGGAAAAACTATTTCACTAGGAGGGTGGTGAAGCACTGGAATGGGTTACCTAGGGAGGTGGTGGAATCTCCTTCCTTAGAGGTTTTTAAGGTCAGGCTTGACAAAGCCCTGGCTGGGATGATTTAGTTGGGTTTGGTCCTGCTTTGAGCAGGGGGTTGGACTAGATGACCTCCTGAGGTCCCTTCCAACCCTGATATTCTATGATTCTATGAACACTGAATTAAACTGAGATTACAGATAATGTTTTCTATGCTAATGACATCATCTCCATAACAACCTGGGGCTGAATTAATCAAACCTCAGCTCTCTCCTGACAAACTACTCAAAACAGAACTGTTTGCGAGTCTTCATCTCCATCCACTACATCACCACTTCTTGACTACATCCACTGGGGGATCTCTGTTACTTGCAAAATCAAATTCAAACTTCTTGTTCTCATCTACAACACCCTATGCAATCACTCCTCAGTCTCTCCTCACCATGTCTCATCTCTCATTATGCAGCACTGCTCTATGCACTCCTCAAGTATTTTGCATCAAAACTGCTCTGATTGCTGGCTTTGTACCTTCTCTTATACTGCCCCTTCTATCAGAAGCCATCTTACTGGTCCTTGTCTACTAAGCATCCATTTTGTTTCCTCCTTCAAACCTCTATTTGAAATTCACCTCTTCAAGCAATCCTGCCACTTGCTGCTCATCTTCAGAAACACCCCCATCTCCCTGTCCTGCACTGGTACACGGGGTCTTGCCTTGCGTAACGTGGATTGCAAATCTCGGAGGAAGGGAACACGACTACCTATGTTTGTCAAGCTCCATCTAACTTTACAGCACGACATGCATTATCAATCACTTCACATTTTCTGGCCTAGCAACCTATAATTTGTTCCTCATTTTGGGTTGTGGTTGTAGACAGGGCCCACAGTTGTGTCTCAGAAGATTGAGAGGGATGATTTACTACAGATGAGCTTCCATAACCATCTCTTCATCAGTGTTAGTCAAACTGGGTTTTTCAGAACTGACATTTTCAATAAAGATGCAAACTATGTCAGTACTGGTCCATTACAGCCAAGAGATGTGAAGACAGGAAATCATGTGAAGAGAGTTTCAATATTTATCGGGACTTGCTCTCAGCTTGCTGGAGAAAGTTTCACAAATTATTATTCCACAGGCTTTAAAATAAGCCACTTACTTTAATGTTAGCAAGATTAGATTCTTTTAGGTGATGGTCAAGATTACTATATTAGTTTGTTATTCAAGTCATTTCATCTAATAACCCCATGAAATTTGAAGGGTAGTATTCCTCCCTCTATAAAACACCGGCATTAGTTACTTAAGGAACAGTGTTTGCCCTTTTTGGTTTAACCTCCCACCCACCATTAAGACTGATGAACAAAGCTGTGGAACAAAACCTCTTCTACCCCCCACTAATTTTTTTGTTTACCCATATACGTCGGCTATAAAGGCTGGGTAGTTTTGGGTCCCGGAGGAACGTTCAGACAATTGCTCTAGCATTCTGTTGGGGGATGTGGGTTCACTTTTATAAACAGAGGTTGACCTCTGGCAATGCCAAGCTTGCACTTGCTACTGTCTTCAGTTTGGCAACACAACACAAAAGCAGTGTGCATGTATACACTTTCCAGGCTGAGCCGGCTATTCAGAGTGGGCTGGAGCTTCACACGTAATGGGCCCCCTAGAGACAAAGCCTGAAAGTTTCTTAATTAAGTCTAAGTGAAAGACAGCCTAAAAGCATCCCGCTTATATCTTCAGAGTACCTTCATTCTGGACTTCAAACACACACAGAGTACACTGCCCGTCAGACCAAAGCATTAATAGCCAGTTGACAATTTTTCTCTTCTAAATACAGAATGCCTTGCCTTCTGTGAAGCCTCTTCAGCCTGCTCTCATTTTCCCTGCAATTTTAGACATGTCTCTGGTTTATAATACAGGAAACAAAGGGACTTCTTGTGTGTCAGCAGCCCTCCACAGGGTCTGCGTTTCATTCCACCCTTCTCCAAAGCAGGGCAATGTCTGGAGAGCTCTTTAGCCGTTTTTGTCTCATTAACATTTCCATGAGGGATCAAAGAATATATTAAAAAAATATCTAAGTGTAAGTACAATTCCTGCTAGGGAACCAGAATATATTAAAAAACTTGTTCAGATTCCTTTCCCTGACCAGCTTCATTATTATTAGATAATTGTCTCTTAATGAAACCAGCTTTTACTTCCATTGAGCTGCCGATCTACAAATCCTGTAAAAGTCTCAATAAATCCATTCCACTGAATCCCCACCTCCCAAGATTTTCTGAGCTTCCCTGTGATAACGCTCCTTGCAAACAGAACCTAATTATTCCCTGGCAGTAAGTCACCAGGAGTAGGAATTGCTTTAATTTTGCCCCCTTTTAGCAGCTGCTCAGGGTGCGCTGCGAGGTGGCTGTGGTAGTGAAGCTGGGGTGAATACTAAAGAAGCACTGAGGCATAGCATCCTGCAGAGAGAAAAAAAAATAGTATTTTCTCCTTGCTGGAAGCAAATCAAGGAGCTTTACGTGTCAAAAAAGGAGCTTTTTACTGTATATTTGCATTCCCAAACCAGAGGAATTCCTATGCACCTGACCATCTTGTAAAAACTTCACCTTAAAATGTTGAAAGTGCTAAACACACCCTCCCCCTGCTTCTCCTCCACAGCAATTCTTTGCTTTCTCATTAGAAATGCCCAGCAACATCCACCAGACAAAGACACTGCAAACAAAGTGCATGGAGAAGGCGGAAAAAAAAATTTGAAAGAAGAAAGAAGTGCAGAGGAATTCTTCATTCACTGATCTGTAGAATACATTAATATCCTAAACTGTTGGCACAGCCTAAAATACTCAGGAGGCTAACAATGCAAGCAATGACTCTGAGTCTGGGATCTTCAAATAAACCACCTCTGCTGTCATGGCCACCGGGAAAGAGAAGAACAGCGATATTAACTGACCTTCATTTTGTTGTTTCTCCAGACCTGACTGCTGGACCTCCGTTTGCCTGTTACTAGGATTTCTTAGCTGAAAAATGTAAGCATTTCCTAGACGATACAAGAGCCAGTTTATTAGGTAAATAAACCAGGCCCTAAGCAATCGCATCTGCTTGATAATGAGAAAGACAAGAAACTGATCTCCCCCCACCACCTAAAATAAAAACTCATCCATGCTCTTAACTAACACTGCATGCACATTTTTAAACAGTTAATGAAGAGGTGAAGGGCATTTCAACCTAGCCAACTCATGGGCGAGACCAAGTGTTCAGCAAACTACAATACAGACATTGCCTACCATTTTTATGGCCTATGTCGTATAAACCTGCCCATCCAAGGAAGTGGAAAATAATAATAAAAGACTAACATTATTTCAAACGTTTTTCTGAAGAGGGTGTGAAGGGGGAAATAGGTGTTTTTGAAGTGATCATCCACAAAGGGCTGTATGAAAAAAAAAAAGTGTAACGTGGGTTTCACAGAATTGTAGAAATGCTGGGGCAGAAGGGATCTTGCGAGATCATGTAGCCCAGCCCCATGCACTGAGGAAGAACATACACAAACACATAGACCATCCCTGACAGGTGTTTGTCCAAACCTTATTTTTCCTAACATCTAACCTAAATCTCCTTTGCTGCAGATTTAGCCCCTTACTTCCTGTCCTATCTTCAGTGACAGACTCCTACCTTGTCCTCTTTAGAACAGCCCTTTGCATATTTAGAGACTTATGTTTCCTTCCCCGCTCCTCCCAGTCTTCCTTTCTCAAAAGACTAAACATGCCCAGTTTTTTTTTAAACCTCCTATCACAGGTCAGGTTTTCTAAACCTTTTGTCATTTTTGTTGCTCTCCTCTGGACTCTCTCCAACTTGTCCACATCTTTCCTAAAAAGTAGCACCCAGAATTGGACACAGTACTCCAGCTGAGACCTCACCAGTGCTGAGCAGAGTGGGAAAATTACCTCCCACACCTTATAGACACAACACTCCTCTTAATAAGCCCCAGAATTATATTAGTTTTTTTACAACTGCATCACATTGTTGATTCTCATTCAATTTTTGATCCACTATGACTCCCAGATTATTTTCAGCAGTACTACCACATTGCCGGTTATTCCCCATTTTGTAGTTGTGCATTTGATTTTTTCCTTCCTACATGAAGTACTTTGCACTTGTCTTTATTGAATTTCATCTTGTTCAATTCAGACCAATTCCCCAATTTGTCAAGGCCGTTTTGAATTCTAATCCTTTCCTCCAAAGTGCTTTCAACCCCTCCCACGTTAATGTCATCTACAAATTTTATAAACACACTCTTCACTCCATTATCCCAGTCGGTAATGAAAATACTGAATAATACCAGACCCAGGACTGACCCATCTCCAGTCCTGTGGGACTTCATCTGCCCTTCATTAGTTCTCAAAGATAACTGCTAGTGGTTCCAAGATTATTTCCTCTAGTTCCTTACCACCACCTTCCAGTTAAGAAGGGTAGAGACATCTGCCTTGAAAAGAATACAAGGTGCTCAGTCCTCTGAGGGACACACAATGTGGTCTCCACGACTCTCCCGTCTACTGCAAGCTGAGAAGCAAAGGACTGAAGCAGCATTTCAAAATCCTATCATAACATTAAAAAAATTACTTTTGTGCAAATAGTTAATTACGACTTTTTTTTAAGCAATTCAAAGTCATGACATGGAAGCCATGATAAAAAAACCCCACACAAAGCCACCACCCATGCTATGAAAGAATGGGCACAATCAAGTTAGTCTCTGACTCTGATAACCTACCAATTAACACGTTTCAGCATTATTTCTGGAAATACAAATTGGTGATTTAATCCTGAGATGTATCCTTGGAAACAAAACTGTAAGCAGTTACCCCTGGCTATTTCAGACAATTCCAAGTTTGCCTTTTTATATTCAAATATAACTAATTACTTGGCCTTTTGGGATGATGGACGGCTTGGGTGAGGTACGTGCTCAGCGTCTCAGTTTAGGCTGATTGTACAAGTCTAGCGGTATGTGGGTTGCCAACAGCTGCTCTAAATCTGCTAGGTGCGAACAAGCACTGGTGAAGTTCAGTCTATTTGAACAGCTGCATATGCAAATGTAATTAACTAGGTGTCTATTAGAGAGAGAAGGTGGGTGAAGTAATATATTTTATTGCACCAATTTCTGTCTATTGCCTCACCCACCCTTTACTCTCCTAGGCATAGTGTGCTCCACCCTCCCTCCCCAGAAAAATCTGACCACTTGTTGCTCACTAAATGGGCCTAACTTTTATGAGCTCTTATAGAGTGTGTGATTTATACCTTATAGATGAGTCCCAGAGACTCCATTCTCCAGACCCCCATCATTGTTTTATGCCTTTAAAATATGCGGTGTTGCTATCAAAGATTAGGTCATCCTGTGAATTATTTAGGTTTTCAGATGAAGTATTTCCATTAGGGCTGTCAAGCTATTTAAAATAATTAATTGTGATTAATCGCGTGATTCAAAAAATTAATTGTGATTAATCATGCTGTTAAGCAATAGAGTACTATTTATATATATTTTCCACATTTTCAAAAATATTGATTTCAGTTACAACAGAATACAAAGTGTACAGTGCTCACTTTATATTTATGTTTTATTATCAATATTTGTACTGTAAAAAATAAGAAATAGTATTTTTCAATTCACTTAATACAAGTACTATAGTGCAATCTCTATCATGAAAGTTGAACTTACAAATGTAGAATTATGTACAAAAAATAACTGCAATCAAAAATAAAAAACAATGTAAAACTTTAGAGCTTACAAGTCCACACAGTCCTACTTCTTGGTCAGCCAATCGCTAAAACAAGTTTGTTTACATTTGCAGGAGATAATGCTGCTCGCTTCTTGTTACGTCTCCTGAAAGTAAGAACAGACGTTCGCATGGCACTGTTGTAGCTAGTGTTGCAAGATATTTATGTGCCAGATGTGCTAAAGATTCATATGTCTCTTCATGCGTTAACCACCATTACGAGGACATGTGTCCATGCTGATGATGGGTTCTGCTTGATAACAATCCAAAGTAGTGCAGAACACCACATATTCATTTTCATCATCTGAGTCAGATGCCACCAGCAGAAGGTTTTCTTTTTTGATGGTTCAGGTTCCGTAGTTTCCGCATCGGAGTGTTGCTCTTTTAAGACTTCTGAAAGCATGCCAGACACCCCGTCCCTATCAGATTTCGGAAGGCACTTCAGATTCTTAAACCTTGGGTTGAGTGCTGTAGCTATCTTTAGAAATCTCACATTGGTACCTTCTTTGTGTTTTGTCAAATCTGCAGTGAAAGTGTTCTTAAAACAAACAACATGCTGGGTCATCATCCGAGACTGCTATAACATTAAATATATGGCAGAATGTGTGTAAAACACAGAGCAGGAGACATACAATTTCCCCCCAAGGACTTCAGTCACAAATTTAATTAACACATTTTTTTTAACGAGTGTCATCAGCATGGAAGCATGTCCTCTGGAATGGTGGCCAAAGCATGAAGGGGAATATACATGTTGCTCAGATCAAGTGTAGTACCTGTTCTTACCAGTGTGATGTCTGGTATGTTCTTATCTGGCACATAAATACCTTGCAATGCTGGCTACAGAAGTGCCATGCGAACATCTGTTCTCACTTTCAAGTGACAAGTGGGCAGCATTATCTCCCGTAAATGTAAACAAACTTGTTTCTTAGCGATTGGCTGAACAAGTAGGACTCAGTGGACTCGTAGGCTCTGAAGTTTTACATTATTTTGTTTTTGAGTGCAGTTACGTAACAAACAAAAAAAAAATCTATATTTTTAAGTTGTGCTTTCATGATAAAGAGATTGCACTACAGTACTTGTATGAGATGAATTGAAAAATACTATTTCTTTTATCATTTTTACAGTGCAAATATTGGTAATAAAATAATATAAAGTGAGCACTTTATTCTGTGTTGTAATTGAAATCAATATATTTGAAAATGTAGAAAAAACATCCAAAAAGGTTAAACAATAGAATAGCAATTGAAATTTATTAACAGTGCGATTAAAACTGTGATTAATCAAAATATTTTTTAATCGAGATTAATTATTTTGAGTTAATTGCATGAGTTAACTGTGATTAGTCGACAGCTCTAATTTCCATATTTGAATTTCCAACCAAAAAAAGGAAAATTTTACCCAGGAAGAAAGCCCATTTTCTAACCAGCTCTAGTCATAACTAACTGTTCTACAAACTGTATCCAGTAACTCATTCACATTGCTCCTGTCACTGCCCAGGGTAGTGTTCTGGGTTTATAAATTGTATGCATTACTCTGTATTTTTTATTTACATACTTATGTTCAACACTTTATTTCTACATAGTTCTCTCCATTCCAATTAATGATTCCGATTGTGATCCAGTGTACCTGTTTCTCCATCAGATACTTTTAAATCAGATGACCTGGATGAATTTCATACATTACTTCAAATTTAGTCTCATCAGTCACTGATGCTGCACTAGAATATTCTCCTCTGACTTGCATTCAATGCCTTTATTTATAAACCCAGAACTCTTTGCTTCAGCTGCTTCCTAGGTTTGTGCCAAAGGTTTGAGAGCCATCCACTCTTGTCCCTAGATCCTACTATAGATTTACGTTTTGCAGCTGCTAATCTATAGATTTGAAAATGTATAGTAGAACCTCAGAGTTACAAACACCCTGGGAATAGAGGTTGTTCGTAACTCAAATATTCATAATTCTGAACTAACCATTATGGATGTTCTTTCAAAAGTTGATAACTGAACATTGACTTACTACAGGTTTGAAATGTCACTATGCGGAAGAAAAATGCTGCTTTCCCTCTCTTTTTTTAAAGCAGTTAATGTTTAACATAGTACTGTACTGTATTTGCTTCCCCCCATCTCTGCTGTTGCCTGATTGTGTATTTCCAGTTCCAAATGAGGTGTGTAGTTGATTTCATAATTCTGGTGTTCGTAACTCTGAGATTCTACTGTACTGTGTTTTGAAATCTGTGCCTTGCCTCATTACCTTACATTTTCCTGCCCTGAACAGCACAATCCACCCATCCCATTTGTTTTTGTTTATTTTTTAGTTCTCCAAAAGATTAGAGAAGAAAATGTTGTTCTCCTTTTCTCCCCAGTATACAGTCTCCATTTGACAGCATTTTTCCTGTTATCGGTTTCACATTCCACCTGTACAGCAAGTAGCCAGTGAGTTTCCCCTCATGCATGCATGGGTCTTTTCTTCTTCCCTACTGCTGTAAAAGCATTTCAAGTGTGGTGGTAAAACCACAGAAATTGGCAGGGAGGACAACCAGAGAGGTGTGGTACCTGGAAATACTTTTAACCCAGACTTTAAATTTAATTAATTCTAAACCCCTTTCCTTAGTTTTTCTTCTGGTGTGATCCCTGAGTGATCCCCTTCATTATTTCTTCTTCCATCCCTTGGAACACGTGTTTCTGACTCCTGAATCAATTCTCTGCCCTCCTTTGTGAATGTTGTGACAAATCATTCATGTCAATTTGCTACAACAGGTACCTTTCCTGTCACTGCTCCTGTACCTCCAGCTCTGCATTCTGCACTGCACTTTTAGATGAACCTGCTGCTGTCATTTTAGACTGTAAGCTCCTTGGGGCAGGGACTGCCTTTTTATCGTGTGTGCGTAAAGCAGTGGGCCCCTGCTCCTTGAGTGGGGCCTCTAGACACTACTGCAATATAAATGAATAGTGTCTGAACATCCTAACAGTGCACCCTACAGAAACAGATGCTTACCTGCCTGCCTGCACCATAGTATCTGAGCACCTCATAATCTTTAATGTATGCATTCTCACACAACTCTGTGAGGCAGGGCAGTGCTATTGTCTGCATTCACAGATAGGGAACGGAGGTATAGTGAGGCTTGGGGACTTGCCCAAGGTCACCCAGGGCCAAGCAGGGAACTGAAGTCAGGTCTCCCAAGTCCTAGGCTAGCGGACCATCCTTCCTCTCTATTGTGAGCAGTACAGTTTGTGAGCATTGCTACAGAAAGCTGCAGCAAATGTTATATACAAGGAAAACCGGTACGTAGATGCTTTACTGTTCGGTTACAGTCTATTTTCATATAAAGTAACACAAAACAGATTAGAGAAGGAATGCATTACTGAGGCGCAGATGACGTTTCTAATACAAGAAGGAAACCATGTACTGTATAAAGCCGATGTACAGCAAAAGACAAGAAAGCTAAAACTTGAACCGAACCTCCATTCATGTTGCAGCTTACTTGCCTTTTGTTATATTTTGTACATCAGAGGAACAAACCCGAGTAACTGCCATACATAACTGATTGTGCGTGTGCCCATGTGTGTAAAAATGGCATAAACTAGGTTCTTCTAATCCATCCCTGCATCAAATACAATGCTGCAGTCTTTTAGCTACATTGCAGTGGAAGTTCAGATTCCTTGATTATGAGAAATGATTAACATGGCATTGCTATATGGAATACACCGATTTTAACATTAGAGCTAAGCCGCAGGACAGTGGAGGCTTCGATTTCCCTGTCGCACACCACCCTGTTGAGGGAGCAGTGCTGCTGATCCAATTTGCACTTTGTACACAATAAACTTCTTTTGTTTGTAGCATTCTGTCTCAGTGGTTTACACGAAACACCTTTCCAGACAGAATTTCTTAAAAATGGAAGAAACTCAAGAGGAAAAAACACACACACAGAAAGTACAACTCACCAGGCCAAGAAAACTAATCACTTTCAAGCATGGACAGGTGACTCAGAACCAGTGCAGCTTTCGGGAAGAATATTGGTGTAACCTTTCTGAGAAACAGACTGCAGGAAAGGTTGATTTAATGTCACACTAGACCAAGTTCTCCACTGCTCTAAAAATAAATAAATAAATTGACGGAGACTTGCTCATCTAAACACACAATGTACGTCAGAGGAACAAACCTGAGTAACTGTCATCCATAATTTATAAAGCAAATTAAGTTCATGGCAAAAATAGCTATTACTGAGAACAGAGGGATCGTAGAGTCTGGCAGGAAAAGGCCAGAGTCTGCATGAATCATTACTTTCTAGAAGAAACCTTATATAATCCAGGCTACTCTACTTTAAAATAATTGAAACCTCCTGAAAACTAAAAACAAACTAGCAAGTTTGGCAAAAACGCTGCATTAAAATTCAAATTCATTGGTGATGGGTTAAGATAAAAAGGAAGCCTGTTCCCAACTTGCTCTACAGTAGCTGGAGTCATAGTTTCAACTTCTTCAGAAACCTTTATCAAAAGATAAGTGAAATGAACACTAGACACACATCTAACTGGGTCCATCAACAAATGAGTTCCTAGAGAAAGGCTATTAGATTGCAACGCCACCTTGTGGAACAGGAGAAAATCTAAAAGTGAAACAAACCCTGACCGACCACCACTTCTCTGATTAGATCTAATTTTACAGTGGTAGAAAGATTGCCAAGGGCACAACTGGTATGTAAATTCATTCATGGTTGCTTCTTATTATCTTGGAAGTTCAGAGTAGTCCTGAGTAACAATGCCGAAGACAGGCTCCTCCCCAGACCACTGTTAAGAATGAGACAATATAACCATGATGTCAGAAATATAAAACTTGCTCCTCTCTTTGCACTCTCTTTCACTGCGAAGAAGCCATCCCATTCCTTGCTGCCTCCTTAAGAAATATGCCTTTTCTCCTTAATCCTACTCCAAGAGCCTGCTATAGGAGACCACCCAAGGAGTGCCCTCTGAATGAGAAATGGTACAGGATCACATGGACTCCAATCCCCTCCCAACTTTTGTTTAGAAGACTTCATCCCATTAGGGCACTTATCTAATGACCTTGGTCAGGACTAGAGTCTAACCTTGAGTTCTACAAAAAAAAAAAACAAAAAAAAAAAACCAACAACAACAAAGAAAAGAAAAATCAGACTATTAATCCACTTTGTTATTCAGTGGACCCATTTTAGATCAATACAAATATTCTCTTCCCCCCCCACAAATTCAGTGTTTAACTTTATCTATACAAGTGAAACTGAACAGCAGACCTCTATACTAGCTTTCATAAGACCTTATTATTTGGTGCCTGTAGGTCTGAGAACACTAATGGAACAGGTTAATTTTGATGCAAAATTAACCTGTTCCATTAGTGTTCTCAAACCTCCAGTCTGAGATTTTTTTTGAAGCATCTCAACTTGAATTTTACCCTTAATATTTTTAAAGTCATATTTAAGGTTTTTTTCTTAGAGCCAAAATTTCCCAAAATTGGTATAATAAACTATGTATGTACTTTATTGTGCCTACAAAATCAAATGTATAAAGATCATGATTTGAGACTGCTTTTGAGTTCTGAATACAAAGAAACAGTGATGCAATTTAGCACATTCTTCTTTGAAAACCTGACCACAGCATTTTATGGAATAATTCCATTATAAAAGCAAATATTTTGCACTAAGCCATTCCTGTGCTGTCCAACTTGCTAAGCATCAACAGTATATTTCTTATGTTGCTTTTTATTTACTTGATCAATGGTTTATGTGAACATTATGGTAAAAGCTGAATGACAACACAACTGCTAACACTTCCTTAATGGAAATGGAAGTGGAAAGTGTCATCAACTATCCTCCATTGGCAAGTATCAGAGGGGTAGCCGTGTTAGTCCGGTTCTGTAGAAGCAGCAAAGAATCCTGTGGCACCTTATAGACTAACAGACGTTTTGCAGCATGAGCTTTCGTGGGTGAATACCCACTTCTTCGGATGCAAGTAGTGGAAATTTCCAGGGGCAGGTTTATATATGCAAGCAAGAAGCAAGCTAGAGATAACGAGGTTAGTTCAATCAGGGAGGATGAGGCCCTGTTCTAGCAGTTGAGTGAAAACCAAGGGAGGAGAAACTGGTTCTGTAGTTGGCAAGCCATTCACAGTCTTTGTTTAATCCTGAGCTGATGGTGTCAAATTTGCAGATGAACTGGAGCTCAGCAGTTTCTCTCTGAAGTCTGGTCCTGAAGTTTTTTTGCTGCAGGATGGCCACCTTAAGATCTGCTATTGTGTGGCCAGGGAGGTTGAAGTGTTCTCCTACAGGTTTTTGTATATTGCCATTCCTAATATCTGATTTGTGTCCATTTATCCTTTTCCTTAGAGACTGTCCAGTTTGGCCGATGTACATAGCAGAGGGGCATTGCTGGCATATGATGGCATATATTACATTGGTGGACGTGCAGGTGAATGAACCGGTGATGGTGTGGCTCATCTGGTTAGGTCCTGTGATGGTGTCGCTGGTGTAGATATGTGGGCAGAGTTGGCATCGAGGTTTGTTGCATGGATTGGTTCCTGAGTTAGAGTTACTATGGTGCGGTGTGCAGTTACTGGTGAGAATATGCTTCAGGTTGGCAGGTTGTCTGTGGGCGAGGACTGGCCTGCCACCCAAGGCCTGTGAAAGTGTGGGATCATTGTCCAGGATGGGCTGTAGATCCCTGATGATGCGCTGGAGGGGTTTTAGCTGGGGACTGTATGTGATGGCCAGTGGAGTCCTGTTGGTTTCTTTCTTGGGTTTGTCTTGCAGTAGGAGGCTTCTGGGTACACGTCTGGCTCTGTTGATCTGTTTCCTTATTTCCTCGTGCGGGTGCTGTAGTTTTGAGAATGCTTGGTGGAGATTTTGTAGGTGTTGGTCTCTGTCTGTGGGGTTAGAGCAGATGCGGTTGTACCTCAGTGCTTGGCTGTAGACAATGGATCTTGTAGCGTGCCCGGGATGGAAGCTGGAGGCATGAAGGTAGGCATAGCAGTCGGTAGGTTTTCGGTATAGGGTGGTGTTAATGTGACCATCAATTATTTGCACCATAGTGTCTAGGAAGTGGACCTCCCGTGTAGATTGGTCCAGGCTGAGGTTGATGGTGGGGTGGAAGCTGTTGAAATCGTGGTGGAATTTTTCCAGAGTCTCCTTCCCATGGGTCCAGATGATGAAGATGTCATCCATTGGCATACACTTATATGGAAATGAAACAGAGCCAAGCAGCATACAAACATCATCTGCTTGTGGAAGATAGAGGATTGTCAACAATAATTTCAGTAGAAACAGCACCCTGACGAAGGGCTCAATCACGAACCCACTGAAATCAATGGGAGATTTGTCATTGACTTCAATATGGGGGTCACTGGGCCTCCAAGGGGATCCACTCAAAATGACAACAGGCCATAATTTGTTGGAATCTAGGCTGGGATTTTCATAAGCACACAGTGGCCTAATTTTGCCCCCACTGAAGTCAAAGGAAGTTTTACCACTGACCTCACTAGGATTATATTCTGACCAACGTGGAGTGTTTTTGAGAATTCCACTTGAGGTGTTTAAAAAACCCCAAATTCAAGGCAAATAAAATAAAACCCCTAATACTTCTATCTCAATTGTACGTGACCAATGAGACAGTAAAAATAAAGTAGCAGCTCTTTCCAACAGCCCCCATCAACAGATCTCTTCATTTAAAACCAGTTCTCTCTCAACGCATAGACAAGACTAGCGCATAAATCCCACCCCTTGATTGGAGACAAAGTCCATTAAGGAACCTGAAATTCTGTTCACAGAAATAGGACAGCTACAGAAACATTGAGATTGTGTGTGAACTTCATTTAAAGTTCTGATTGCATCAGGGATTCTCTGGTTTATTACTACATTGGCTGCTAACGTTCTTCGACAATACGGATATTGCTGATGCCATGTCAAACGCACTAATAGATTATATTATGCTCTTAGATTATTCCTCAGCTGAAGTCAGAATCCTCTGCAAGGACAGTTGTCAGAAAAAGACATTATGATTTCAAATGAGGCACAACACACAGCAACAGATAGGAGTTGGAATAACAAAGATACTGTTTTCATACAAAGATCACAATTATTTTTTGATAAATCCAAAGTAACACTACTGAAAACCAATGGGTTAGTCTGCATTTAAACCAGTGTCACTGAGATCAGAATCGGGCCCCATACTGCTAAAACTGATTTGAAAAAGATACCTGTGAGGTGCCAGTTCTTTAGAAAAGCTAATGTTCATTTGCGAGCTTTTTCTGACTTTAGAGAGACACAGTGGGCAAAGTAAGAGCTCTTCTTCAGCCCTGGGGAAAGTACTCAGATGGTCACAGCTAAACACAACCTTTCCCAAACCCATAGAAGAACAGTGTGAAGCTCGAAAGCTTCTCTCTCTCACCAACAGAAGTTGGTCCAATAAAAGATATTACCTCACCCACCTTGTCTCTCTAATATCTTGGGACCGACACGGCTACAACAACACTGAAAACATTTTCTGACTTTAAAATTTTTTGGTGCTGGGCATGATTGGCAGTGGGGGAGAATGAGTGAGAAATGCTAACAGTAACATGTTAGAACTACAGTAGAACCTCAGAGTTACAAACACCAGAGTTACAAACTGACCGGTCAACCACACACCCCATTTGGAATCAGAAGTACACAATCAGGTAGCAGCAGAGACCCCGAAAACCAAACAAACCCCTCCCCTCCCAATACGCTATAGTACTGTGTTAAACGTAAACTACTAAAAAAAATAAATAAAGGGAGAGTTTAAAAAAGGATTTGCAAAGTAAGGAAATTTTCTTAATTTAAATAAAACAATCATAGAAAGTTAAAAAGCAGCATTTTTCTTCTGCATAATAAAGTTTCAAAGCTATATTAAGTCAATGTTCACTTGTAAACTTTTGAAAGAACCACCATGACGTTTTGTTCCAAGTTACAAACATTTCAGAGTTTCGAACAACCTCCATACCGAGGTGTTTATAACTCTGAGGTTCTACTGTATGTACTGCCTAGTATAGTTATTATAAGATAACCTAATGATCAGACAGTCAAAGAGTAACTAGCTAGTTGAGGCCAGTATATTGTTTATGTATGCACAAATGATTATGCAAACACAGGAAGACCCACTGGGGTAGATTGAAAAGGGCAATATTGCAGCAGGCAGACCTCTCCACCCAAAGAATTTCTTTTCCAATGCAAACAGGTAAGAGGGTAGTCTGTGGATCCTCCTAATTTTCCAGTTTTACAGCCTCTTACTCTCAAAACCTGTATCACAATTGCTACCTTAATTGTTGGGGAGGGATTAAATTATCTTGCAACATTGTCTGGATACTACATGTATATTAAGAAACTTTCAGAAAGGGGGGAAATATATCTAAGAGCTGAGAAATTATTAGACATACTAGATATTGTTTGATAGCATTCCATAAGAAGTCATTTTTACTACTTCCCCTGAATTGTCATTTAGTTTGGCAGTTTCCCATGGTCATATAGAACAGTGATTTTCAAGCTTTTTTCATTTGCAGACCACTAACAAATTTTGAATGGAGGTGTGGACCCATTTGGAAATCTTAGACATAGTCTGCAGACCCCAGGTTGAAAACCACCAGTATAGAAAATAAATGTAAAACCACAGAAATTGGCAGGAAGGAGCAAATATATCAGATACTACTTTAAGTTTAATTTTGTTTAGACTGCCTAGATTTTGAGTTTCAACATACAAAAAAATTACAAAATAAAAATGTCAGTCACATCTATGATTCTTTCCACAGCTGATAATTGTTGGGTTAGGTGGACAAGTACTCCTCCGACAAACTAATCCATAGTTGGCATTCTGAGCTTTACTTAAACAGATTAAAAACAAGCAGGTCAATTTAATTCACAGATTCATACATTTAAGGCCAGAAGAGACCATTATGATCATCTAGTTTAACCACTTTCATAACACAGGCCATACAGAAATCACTTGATGAATTTGTATCAAACCCATAACTTCTGACTGAGCTAAAGCATAATATCTCATAGAAAAACATCCAATGAAACTCGTTACGTCCTTAGGTAAATTGTTCCAATGGTAATTACCCTCTATTAAAAATGATGCCTTAATCTGATCTAAATTTGTACAGCCAGTGGATCTTTGCCTGCTAGATTAAAGAACCCGCTATCAACAACAACAAAATCTTTTCTTCATAGAGCCACTTCTTGACTATGATCAAGTATCCTCCTAGCCTTCTCACTGTTAAGCAACATACATTGAACTCTTCTAGTGTCTCACTATAACGTAGGTTTTCTAGAGCTCAAAATCATTCTCGTACTTCTTTTCTGAACTCTTTCTGGGTTGTCAACACCCTTTTGGAAGTTGTGGACATCACAAGAGAACACAGTAATCCAGTAATGGTCTCAACAATGCCATACACAATGGTAATATCACCACTTCTATTTGACATTTATCCAAGGATCACATTTGTTCTCAGCCATTGCAAGCTCATGTTCATTTTCTGCCATGACCTCCATGTGCTTTTCTCAGTTACAGCTTTCCAAAATACAGTTCCCCCATCCTATTAATATGATGTAGATTCTTGGTTCCTAGACGTACAACCTTGAGTTTAGTGGTATTAAAATACATGTTGTTCAAGTGAGGCTCCCAGTTTACGATATGATCCAGATCGTTGTGTAGAACTCACCTGTCATTAGTTACCACTCCACCAATTTGGCTGTAAACTGAAAACTTCACCAGCAATGGCATCAGATAAACATATAATCCCTGTGGGACCTCACTAGAAATGTCTCCTCCCAGCACTGAATGATGATTTGCCATTTACACTTACTTTTTGAGATCAGTTATCCATTTTTAATCCATTTAATGTGTCCTGCATTGATTTTGTATAGTGCTATATTTATAATCAGAAAATTGTGGTAATTAGTCAAATACTTTACGGGAGCCTAATTACAGTTACCTTTGTCAGCCACATTTGAAATCTCATCAATTAACAATAACAAGAATTTTCTTGAAAAGGGAACCATAGCACATACAACCTTCTTGGCACCAGGGATAAAACTGTTCTTGTGAATTGAACATGAGTATAGAAGTAACACAAGCCATTTCCTACCACATGAAGTTGACTTTTTGTCCACCATCTTCACATGCCGGGTTTGACTGCGCAGTTTGTCATCCGTATTTGCTACCAAATTGGTGAGGTCATTGATGATCTCTGGGGAAAAGGAGCAGCAAAACACAACAATTAATATCTGATGCTCTCTACATCACTTCCGAACAAACTGAATGTATACCCCCCAAATCAAAAAAACAGCAAGAGGACCAAAAACATGGCCCCATTGTTAAAGAGCAGACTAAAGTTGGTGGTTTGGGTAAAAAGGCATCATTTAAAAACCGGGAGGCAAATCCTATTGAAGAAAGTAGAAAGGACCATAAACCCTGGCAAGACCAGTGTACAAATATAATTAGGCAGGCCAAAATAGAACTTGAAGAGCAACTAGCAAAAGACAAAAACAAAACAGCAAAAATATTTTCAAGTATACCAGAAGCAGGCAGACTGCCAAACACTTAGTGGGACCACTCAAGGAAGACAAGCGTTGCAGAAAGGCCAACTGCAAACTTTACAGAGTCCTCACAGCACAGGATGTGAGGGAGATTCCCACAACTGAGCCATTCTTTTTTTAGTGACAAATTTGAGGAACTATCCCTGATTGAGGTGTCCATGGATTGGAACTAGTTGATAAATTAAACAGTGATAAGTCACCATGACCAAATGGGATTCACCCAAGAGTTCTGAAGGAACTCAGATATGAAATTGCAGAACTACTAACGGTGGTACGTAGTCTGTTGCTTAAAGCAGCCTCTGTACCAGATGACTGGAGGATAGCTAATGTGACTCCAATTTTTAAAAAGGCTCCAAAGGTGTTCTGGCATTTACAGGCCAGTAAGCCTAATTTCAGTACCAGGCAAATTGGTTGAAACTAAAAAGAACAGAATTATCATACATATAGATGACCATGATACGCTGGGGAAGAGTCAACACAGCTTTTGGGATGTAAATCATGCCTGACCAATCTATTAGAATTCTTTGAGGGTGTCAAAACAGCACATTGACAAGGGTGATCCACATTATACAGTGTACTTGAACTTTCAGAAAGCTTTAACCAAGTCCCACACCGAAGGCTCTTAAGCAAAGTAAGGAGTCATGGGATAAGAGGGAAGGTCCTCTCATGGATGCTGTTCAAAATATTCATAAATGAACTAGGGGATAAACAGTGAGGTAACAATGTTTGCAGACAATACTAAATTACACAAGATAGATAAGTCCAAAGCTCTCTGTGAAGAGTTACAAAGGGATCTCAGAAAACTGGGTGACTGGGCAACAGAATGGCAGATAAAATTCAATGTTGACACATGCAAAGTAATGCTAGTTGGAAAACATAATCCCAACTATATACACAAAATGCTGGGGTCTAAATTAGCTGTTACCACTCAAAGAAATCTCAGAGTCATCGTGGAGAGTTCTCTGAAAACATCTGCTCACTGTACAGCAGCAGTCAAAAAGCGAAGAGAATGTTAAGAACCATTAGGAAAAGGATAGCTAATAAGACAGAAAATATCAGAATGCCACTATATAAACCCAAGGTATGCCCTCACCTTGAATACCGCGTGCCATTCTGGTTGTCCCACCTCAAAAAAGATGTATTAGAATTGGAAAAGGTAGAGAGAAGGGCAACAAAAATGATTAGGGGATGGAACAGCCTCCAGATGAGTAGAGATTAAAAAGACTGGTACTGTACAGATTAGAAAAGAGACAACTGACAGGGATATGACAGAGGTCTATAAAATCACAAATGGTGTGGAGAAAGTGACTAAGGAAGCGTTATTTATCCCTTCACATAGCACAAGAACCAAGGGGCACGTGATGAAATGAAATAGTCAGCAGGTTTAAAACAACCATAAGTAAGTATTTCTTCATACAATGCAGAGTCAACCTGTGGAAGTCGTTGCCAGGGGATGTTGTGAAGGCCAAAAGTATAAATGGTTCAAAAAAGAATGAGATAATTTCATGGAGGATAGGTTCATCAATGGCTACTAGCCAAGACTGTCAGGGATGCAATTTCATGCTCTGTGTATCCCTAAACCTCTGACTGCCAGAAGCTGGGACTGGACAACAGGGGATGGATCACTCGATAATTGCCCTGTTCTATTTAATTTCCTCTGAAGCATCTGGCTCTGACCAGTCAGAAGACAGGCTATTAGACTACATGGACCACTGGTCTGACCCAGCATGGCTGTTCCTATATATTCTTATTTAAGAGGCACACAATTGCAGTTTTTGTCAATGTTTCTGCAAGCACTACTTCCATTGCAGGATTGCAGCAGGACAAAATGGAAGTTTCACATTGTTTCAATACACTGCAATTCTACTTATAGCCAAGCTGTTTGGTGGCGGAAGAAACAAAACAAAAACAACACGCTGATTAACTAGAAGAGGACTCTCCTGTATATACTTTTTAACAGCGGGACAACGAAATTCCAGGCCAAGCCTTGCCCAGTCCCATGCACTCACTGGATGTATCCTTGCCCTAAAAAACCGAACTAGGTAAAAAGCCTGGGTTGAGATTTCCAGAAGAGGGTGCCGAAACTTACACACACCCAATTTTGAAGATCTAGGCATACGGTACAAAGCTATCCTCATGGACCTTAAAGAAGACCACTTCACCATTTAAAATTTCCTCAGAATTCACCCTGCCAACTAGAAATCGAATTCAGATCACTTTCTCAATGGTCGACACCTCTAGATTTTGTTTAGAAATGAACACGCATTATTTATTTCTGGATGTGTGAATCCCCTACATTTCAACTGATTTCCACCCTGCAGTTAGGAATGAGTTTCATGTGACAAATGAATGAAATCAAGTAGCACAAATTAGCCGAGGGACAGCAGCCAGAAACTGCATAAGGTTTCAGCACATCTTCCTCTGGTTACACTTCTTGCACTTTCCCTGCTATTGATCAAGGTCTTAATAAATTCAATTCAGTATCTTTTCATATAAGTTCTGGGCTTGCTGGAGTGCCAACTGGCAGGTGGTGACTTATGAAGTCATTTGTGCACAAAAGGATCCTAGTATTGTATTTCTCAGTTACAGCGCTAATGAAACTTCAAGACTTAATTGACTTAGCCAAAAAAAAAAAAAAAGGACAAAAGTAAGAAGAGCACATAATTGAATTATGTTACATTTGTGATAGTAAAATATGTTAATATCCTGCTAATTTTTTAATGCATATAATACCCTGGTTACACACTGGCTGAGGGTTAGACAGTACAATTGCCAAATGCAGTGTGAGACCTTTATTGCTTTGACTGTATTATGGCAAGCTATTTTAAACCAGAGATTTCCCAAGTCCCTCTCTGCTCCGTACACAAGTGGTTACACACGAATAACCCAACACTTCTAATGAACTTGAACAAGAGTTTTTGGGTATGCAAG
Organism: Mauremys reevesii; assembly: GCF_016161935.1. Classification (NCBI taxonomy): domain Eukaryota; kingdom Metazoa; phylum Chordata; order Testudines; family Geoemydidae; genus Mauremys; species Mauremys reevesii. The sequence goes on from NC_052637.1 coordinate 23,143,743, forward strand.
GAATGCAGAATTAAGCACAGTTGTCACTGAATGTCATTACTTGTTCTTATGACTTCTAGAAAACTCTCTTTTATATGTCTAGAACCGGACATAAACTCTCCACTGATGTATGAAAGAATAAAACTTGAACAACAAATTATTCTCTAGCTTTTGCTGCAAGAAAATAAACTTTCTTATGCATATTTCCACTCTATTGTTTCTTTTTTTCTTCCATCCCAAGTAGCAATTGTGGATGGAAACACAGAAATTAAATCTGTGCCTGACCATGTCAGTGGATTACATTAAAAAAAAAAATCAAGATTTTAGTTCACTTTATGATTTTCTCCTTCATATGTAGCTGACCGAGTAGCTATGAAGTCACAGGGGGAGATTTCCATAAGCACAAATGGCAGTGAGATGCTTAGCTCTCATGGGAAGTCAATAGGAGTTTAGGATCTTTCTGCCTTTTATACTTAGAAAGCTTCCCCCCATAGTCATTTTTAGGGCAAAAATGCATAGCATCAGGTCCAAGTCATCTCTAGGTGACGGAATTGGAAAGGATCCTGTACTACTTTTGAAACTTAAAATATTACGTTTGTATTTCTTTCCCTCTATTAAACTGGTTAATGTTTATATTAACAGAGCTCTACAGCCAGGCATTAGCTACTTCTGCCTTTCTTCGCATCTCCCCTCATTCTCTGTTTGTTCTCCTCATCTAGACTGCCCATTACTCCCATGCCAAAGTAGCATTTTTATACAAACCAGCAGGAATATTGTATACTTATCTGGGTCAGAATGAAAGAACAACAGTAGAACTTCAGAGTTACGACACCTCAGGAATGGAGGCTGTTTGTAACTCTGAACAAAACATTATGGTTGTTCTTTCAAAAGTTTACAGCTGAAAAGTGACTTAATACAGCTTTGAAACTTTACTATGCAGAAGAAGAATGCTGCTTTTAACCATCTTGATGTAAATGAAACAAGCACAGAAATGGTTTCCTTACCATGTCAAATCTTTTCTTAAAAACTTCCCCCCCCTTTTTAGTGTTTACGTTTAACACAGTACTGTATTGCATTTGCTTTTTATTTTTTTAGTCTCTGCTGCTGCCTGGTTGTGTACTTTCAGTTCCAAATGAGGTGTGTGGTTGACTGGTCAGTTCATAACTCTGAGGTTTCTACTGGATTTACATTTGGTAGGAGTAAGGCCACGTGTCTGTCACAGAGGTCACAGAATTCACAGATTCTGTGACTTTCCATGACTTCTGCAGCAGCTGGTGCGGCTGGCTCCGGGGTTGCCCGAGCAGATCAGGCAGTATCAGGGCCAGCAGCACCAGCTGCTGCTGGGGCAGTTTGGGTGTGGGAGGGGGCTCAGGGCTGGGGGTTGAGATGCGGGGTGGCGCTTGCCTCGGGGGGCTCCCCAGTACAAGCCAGCATGTCCCTGCAGCTCCAAGGCAGAGGGGGCAGGGGGTCCATGTGCTGCACATGCTCTCAGGTGCTGTCCCCGGAGCTCACATTGGCTGCGGTTCCTAGCCAATGGGAGCTGCGGAGCTGGAGCTCGTGGTGGGGGCAGCACAGGGAGCCCCCTGGCCTTCCCTCCCCCTAGGAGCTGCAGGGACATGCAAAGCCAGGTAAGGAACCTGCCAGCCCTGCCAACCCCCCACTCCCAGCACCAGCGGGGGTCCTGGGCCACCCCCGAGCACCTGCAGCGACCCCGACCCACATCCCCCAGCATCTGTGGCGACCCAGCCCAAGTTTTAGTCAGGGGTATATAGTACAAGCCGTGGACAGGTTACGGGCTGTGAATTTTTGTTTACTGGCCATGACCTGTCCATGACTTTTACTAAAAATTCCCATAACTAAAACATAGCCTTAGCTATGAGTGACTTTTACACAAGTGAAGATCTTGCTGTCTATTCATCAAACTGTTTTCCCAACCACCACTTATTCAGACACAAGGTTTGAATCATGGGGTTAGCTCAGGATGTTAATTCCCTTTCCTCCTTTTCCCTCCTCAAGCCTAAAGGCTGCAATGACAGAACTTTTGGAAAGCTGTATCTGTTTTGTGTGATGGGGCACACAGGAAGCCAGCACAATGCTGCATGCATTGCAGAGGAGAGTTTTCTCATGTTTGCCTCTAAACTAAAAAAAAAAAAAAAAGCGTGCTGAAAGTTCCCTTCACAATTCAGTTTCCCATCGTTGTCAAGGACAGAACGATAAGCACGCTTGGGAAATAAGATACTTTCCTTTGCCAACACCGAGCAGATCCTCCTTGAAAAACATCTTGGCGAACAGGCTGCAGCTAAATGAGGAGAAACAAATGCAACCAGGAGTGTTTTTTTGTCTAAAAGCTCAAGGTATTATGCTTGGATCCTTTCTAAATCCTTCTCGTCCTGCACTACCTGAATCAGGATATTAGCAATGACTCATGTCCCCATAAAAATATATATGAGAGAGAGAGAGATTTTTGTTCCAAAGAGCTGGACTGCATCTAGTTTGGGTGAAATGTTTTGAACTCCCAAAGATTTTCTGACACCGTTTGCTTTAATTATAAATGGAATCAGCTCAGCTGAGCCAATTTCATTTCAGTTCCAATACAATACCACACAAGTGTCCTAATCTTCTAGCATGATATACATTTTTAACAAAGATAATGAGCGCCACAAAATTCCTGGCAGAACTTAATAACCATAAGTGCTAAGGACTAAGTGAGGCCTCCCTTGTACAGGTGTGCTGCGGCAGAAGGGGGAAAAGACAGCAGAAAGAGCTCCTTCCCAAATCACTTGTTCAGGAGGCCAAACATAAACTGGCCCCAAAGGCTGTGATGCAAAGGGCAGCAGGGGAAACCAACATGCTTGGCAGACCTAACCACCCCAGGTGAGGGCAATTCTGGGAACAGGAAGGAAGTCTGTGTCCCTACACATACTCTGATGGCTGCGCTTGGAGAGTGTGGGTTATATCTCTTGAAGCAGGTGTAGCAAGCAGTGCCCCTCCCCCCGAACCCCACAGCTTTTTAAAGGAATAAAACCTGTAAGCACCACTGCTTGGGCAATGCACCACCTCCATTTCCACTGCCCCAGTTCAGTTCAGGCTCTTATGAGCGCGTGACCATCATGTATATTAAGAGAAATTGCTCAACAGAATAAAGTATGATTTGACTACAATGTATATTTACTTTAGAAGACAGATGTTTCAACTCTCTATTTTACTGCTAAAATATCTGTACATATAGGCAGCAGGAGCCGGCTGTAGGAGAGAGACTGCTGCATTTCAGAGAAACCAAGATGAGCACTGACAGTCCACACACTTCATCTACTAGCAGGAATCAGATTATCCACCAACTGTGCGGAGGGAGAAGAATCCATGGCACCCTTCTGCCCAGTATAACATTTATCTTTTGCATGCAAGTTTCTCCCCCCACCACCACCTTTTTACAATGCGGGAGCACAGATAAATAGGCAGAGATTGATAGACAACCGAAGGAATGAAAGCTTCCTATTTTCCTACACAGCAGAATGGGAAAGCAAGCTGAACACTGAAAGGTTGCCATTGACCTCATGAAGGACGTTTCTGTAACACTGCACTGCAAACCGCACTTTAAGACGCCCCGCTAACTGCCAACTCACCCAAATTAGTTGAGATTTTTCTTTCAGGAAAGCAGGATCACAGAACAGAAGATAAAATGTGTTGTATAAAGCTAATACTTAAAGTGTTTCAGTAATCCAGACACAGCTGAAGTGGGAGAAGTTTGGGGGCTTATTACAACACAAAATATGCATTAAATCAGTTAGAAATTAGGTCGCATTGTACCATTTATATCAATGTGAACTTCTGCTTAAAAACTGATGTGATCTGGCCTTCCAAGCAGGTTGACCGGCCTTTAATAAAACTGGACCCCCCCTCTTAAAAATGCACACTCATTCCTTTGATATATCCCTGGATATGAGTCAGCAGTGTGCCCTTGTTGCCAAGAAGGCCAACGGCATATTGGGCTGTATTAGTAGGAGCATTGCCAGCAGATCAAGGGAAGTGATTATTCCCCTTTATTCGGCACTGGAGAGGCCACACCTGGAATAGTGTGTCCAGTTTTGGTCCCCCCGCTACAGAAGGGATGTGGACAAATTGGAGAGAGTCCAGCAGCGGGAAATGAAAATGATTGGGGGGTTGGGGTACGTGATTTATGAGGAGAGGCTGAGGGAACTGGGCTTATTTAGTCTGCAGAAGAGAAGAATGAGGGGGGATTTTATAGCAGCCTTCAACCACCTGAGGGGGGGTTCCAAAGAGGATGGAGCTAGGCTGTTCTCAGTGGTGGCAGATGACAGAACAAGAAGGAATGGTCTCAAGTTGCAGTGGGGGAGGTTTAGGTTGTATATTAGGAAACACTATTTCACTAGGAGGGTGGTGAAGCACTGGAATGGGTTACCTAGGGAGGTGGTGGTGGAATCTCCTTCCTTAGAGGTTTTTAGGGCCTCGGTTGACAAAGCCCTGGCTGGGATGATTTAGTTGGTGTTGGTCCTGGTGAGCAGGGGATTGGACTAGATGACCTCCTGAGGTCTCTTCCAACCCTAATATTCTATGATAGTATATTCAAAATGATCAACTACCAAACCAAGAATTGCAGCCATTTTCAAACCCTAGATGATGAGCTGGTGACCCAGATAACTACACAGTTGCTAGGTTTCTGGAGGAAGAATTGTGGAGATGTGAAACTGTGAAACTCTATAGCATACGAACTCCTATCATCAACCAGCCTCTGATCCCTTTCTTGGAAGGTGGCAGCAGAGAAATGTGGACTCCTAAAGACTCAGATTGCTGGAAATTTTGAAAACGTTTCTGGAGACAAACTCTGAAAATCTGGGCTGTAAATTGTAATGGCAGGTTTTATTCAGAGATCTAAGTTCTCATATTACAGTGTCACAATGCTTTCCGAGCGCTTTACCAATTTACCAAGGTGAACAGAAGATGGTCTCTGTATGGGACAATTGCCACGAAAGTTCCTTCTGTGTGTATAACTTCTGCTCTTCAGGTTGTCAATTCCATTGCTCTAGCTGTCATGGATCTCATGATCATGAAGATTGCAACAGGTTGGGATTAATTCAGGTTACCTTCAAGTAACATGAATTAATCCTATGTAGGTGTTTGTAAATAAGGGCCAAAAAACCCTGAACAACTCTTAATACAAAAGAAAAGACAGTGAGGAGAGTAGAGAACGGTGGGAAGAGGAGGAGTTCTTGGTAGTCTGTGTGGATAAGTAGGCAGATTGCTGTTTTCTGAATTGCCTGACACTATTTTATTTTAAAGCAAGGTCAATGTTTCATTGGTATAGTGCATTTTGTGGCGCTGCAGGAGAGCCAGGCTCCACTATTGGTCACTCGTTCCCGAACCAGCAGAGGAGGGAGAAAGTACAGGACCAGCTCCTGGAGGACAAGGAAGGAGACCCATGTACTGATAAAAAGCAGCCTTCATGGGAAATAAAGTGACTGACAGCCTCAAAATGAGCTCCATCTACTATTGCTCAGTGACACAGAGGTATTTAAGGGAGGACAGTGTATAACGGGACCATTTTAAAAAAAAAACCAAGGAAAACCAAGATACCTCGTTGAAGCCATAAAGGCACCATACATACATAAACATTTTTTCAGTTTTAAAAAAAGTGTCATACTTTAAGTCCGTCCCTGCACCATCCATCTGGGCCTAATTATTAGAACTTACTTGCATTTGATGAACCAGAAAGATTAAAAAGCTAGCTCTTTGTCATGCTGCATCAGTCATGGCAAATTCAAAGCAATATCATTGGCTGCAGTCAACTTGTAAAGAATCAATCACCTATCTACCAATCATATAAATGGTGCACATTCCTTTTCAAAGTCTTACTCTCAAAAATGGAAAAACTGGCCTGAGTAGTAACTGTTAAATACTTTCTATTTAGTATTACCAGAAAAACCCATCAAATGAGGTCTTGACCTCCCTCCATCAAGAAGATGTCATGAAAGCCATCAAACAACTGAACTCTGGCAAGGCATCTGGAAAGGATAGAATTCCAGCAGAACTGTACAAAGCAGCAGGCCCAAGGACTATCGAGGTGTTTTAGAACACCTTGAGTAGCATTTGGTTAGAAGAAGAAATGCCACAAGACTTTACAGATGCTATTATTGTATCACTGTTTAAAAACCAAAGGCAGTAAAAACTACAGAGGCATTTCTCTCTTCTGTACAGCAGGGAACATACTAGTTCACATCTACTGAACTGACTCATTGTGAACATATCTGAGAATCTACCTGAAGTGCAATGTGGTTTCAGACGAGATTGCAGTACTACGGACATGATTTTTGTGGTAAGGCAAGTCCAGGAAAAATGTTTAGAGCAGAACATGGACCTGTATGAAGTTTTCATCTACTTGACCAAAGCCTTTGATAAAGTCAACAGAGGATCTATGGGTTATTTTACATAAACTGGGCTGTCCAAGAAGGTTCATACAAATTATCTATGACCAGACTGGAGAGAGTTCTTGTCAAAGCACTTTTTACAGATGACTTCGCTCTGATGGCCCATAGACATGACAACCTTCAGGTCATCGTTGATAGATTTTCTGAAGCATCCCAACTCTTTGTCCTTACCACCAGTCTTGTTCCAACCAGCACCTCATTCCAATGCCCCAGTGCCAGCCATCTCCTTCGAAAGCACACAAATGAAAAATGTGGACCAGTTCAAGTATTTGGGCAGTACTATCTGTAGTGACTTGTTCCCTTGATAAGGAAATTACCTCCAGAATCAGTAAAGCCAGGCAGGCCCTTGTCCGACTTCAAATAAAAGTCTTTAACCAACATAACATTCGTCTCTCCACCAAATTGAAGATCTACAGTGCAGTGGTCCTAACCTCTCTCCGGTATGGTTCTGAGAAATGGACTCTTTATAGATGGCACATGAAACAGCTTGAGCAATTTCACATGCGCTCCCTAAGGAACTTGAGAGAGGAAACACAATCGGCATGAGGAAATGTTACTGAGAGCACAACTTAGGTAGACCGGACATTTCATCAGAATGAAGACCACTGTCCCCCAAAACGAATGGGAGGAGCTGAGGAAGGGCAAAAGAAAGAAGGGTCTGTGACATTACGCCCCATATTCTTCATAGAAATATTGTTATGATATTAATAGGGCAAAACAGATGTGTTTTGTGCAAGATGGGTCATGTGAGGTATCACTGGAAAGGTTATGACTTACTGTGTAATTATCCAATTTGTATGCATCATTTCTGTATCTGAAGTTAGGAATATTGACTATGCAACAATTACAACTGTGTGTGTACTTGGGGAACGTCCCCACCAGACAGTATGCTACCAGACTGATGGACCATTAGGAAGGACAATAGGACTTTGAAGATACTAATCTCCCTCCTTCCTGAGAAGTTTCCTGGGATGCTGCTTTGACACTGCAGGGTCATGTGATCATGTCACCTGGTACAGGATACCATTTTGAAATGCTGGTACTTTTCCATGGGAAGGGGGTGGGGGTCAAATTAGAAAACAAAGCATTCCCACCATATGGCAAATCCTATTTAAGGCTGGGGAGTGAGTTAATCTTGGGTCTTCTCCACGGCCTCCCAGACCAAGAAGGAAAACTGTTGAAAACACCCGAAGAAACAAAGGAACTGATCTGGGGGAGGCAGGGGCTGAGCCCAGGCAAGAAAGGTCAGCCTGTAAAAGGAATCCCTGAAGATTGAGCCATGGACAGGTTAGGGGTCGTGAATTTTTGTTGAGAGCCTGTCACAGCAGCACAGAGTAAGGGGAACCCAGGCTGGTGGGACAGGCGGACTCAGCAGGATCCTAGCACATCAGGTGGCACCCTGGAAGGGGGGTCCAACCTGTCACAGGGTCATCCATATAAGCACTTCAAAGATAACTTAAAGAGCAGTCTCCAGTGGGCTGGCATCCATCTCAAAGAACTCAAGCAAACAGTTCAAAACAGGGCTCGCTGGCGGTCTCTGACAAAATTAGCACGCAACAGGTTCGAGTGGGATTGATGAAATTGTCTCCAGGCTGCCCGTGAAAGGCGCCATAGATCTGCATCATCAAACATCACAGATATGGACTACCCATGCCCTCAGTGCGGCTGACTCCGTGCATCGGGGTCTGGACTTCAGAGTTGTATGATGGACATAGATGAGAATTGCGACAATATTGTCATCACTGTCTGCGATGGATTACTACTACTACCACTACAACAACAACATTTTATCACTGGGCTTCAGAATCCTGAAACTTCAAATTAATGGTGGGGAAATAAGATCTTTAAAATCATCATTGCTGTGTATTTACTGTGTGTCTTTGAATTAAATATTTGCAGTGTGACTGACAGTGGCATCACAGCCTACTCACTCTCTGAATTTTGGTTTCCATTCAAGCATGTGCAATTATGGTTAAAATAATTAAAATGAAATTGACCGCCACCATGGAAAAATACCTTCTGAAATTAGGTTTCAGAGTAGCAGCCGTGTTAGTCTGTATCCACAAAAAGAATAGGAGTACTTGTGGCACCTTAGAGACTAACAAATTTATTTGAGCATATGCTTTTGTGGGCTACAGCCCACTTCATCGGATGCAAGTAGTGGAAAATACAGTAGGAAGATAGATAGATAGATAGGTAGATATACACACACACAACATGAAACAATGGGTGTTACCATACACACTTTAACGAGAGTGATCAGTTAAGGTGAGCTATTACCAGCAGGAGAGAGAGAGAAACTTTTTGTAGTGGTAATCAAAATGGTCCATTTGCAGCAGTTGACAAGAAGGTGTGAGGAAACTGGAAACCTACTGACTGCTATACTTACCTACATGCCTCCAGCTTTCATCCAGACCACACCACACGATCCATTGTCTACAGCCAACCTCTACGATACAATCGCATTTGCTCCAACCCCTCAGACAGAGACAAACACCTACAAGATCTCTATCAAGCATTCTTACAACTACAATACCCACCTGCTGAAGTGAAGAAACAGATTGACAGAACCAGAAGAGTACCCAGAAATCACCTACTACAGGACGGACCCAATAAAGAATGTAACAGAATGCCACTAGCCGTGACCTTCAGCCCCCAACTAAAACTTCTCCAGCACATTGAGGATCTACAATCTAACCTGAAGGACGATCCATCACTCTCACAGATCTTGGGAGACAGGCCAGTCCTTGCTTACAGACAGCCTCCCAACCTGAAGCAAATACTCACCAGCAACCACAGACCACACAACAAAAACACTAACCCAGGAACCTATCCTTGCAATAAAGCCCATTGCCAACTCTGCCCACATATCTATTCAGGGGACACCATCATAGGACCTAATCACACCAGCCACACTATCAGAGGCTCGTTCACCTGCACATCTACCAATGTGATATGTGCCAGCAACGTTCCGCCATGTACATCGGCAAAACCGGACAGTCTCTACGTAAAAGAATAAATGGACACAAATCAGACGTCAAGAATTATAACATTCAAAAACCTGTTGGAGAACACTTCAATCTCCCTGGTCACTCGATTACAGACCTAAAAGTCGCAATATTACAACAACAAAAAAACTTCAAAACCAGACTCCAACAAGAGACTGCTGAATTGGAATTAATTTGGAAAATGGATACCATTAAATTAGGCTTGAATAAAGACTGGGAGTGGATGGGTCACTACACAAAGTAAAACCTATTTCCCCATGCTTATGCTCAAATAAATGTGTTAGTCTCTAAGGTGCCACAAGTACTCCTGTTCTCTCTTCTGAAATTAGTACAGTGGAATAACAGCCTGGCAGTTGAAAAAAGGTGTGTGGGGGGGAGTATTTACACAATTTAAATGAGTAAAAATGAAATCTAGATCAGGTTTGTTAACAGCTAGGAATCTACAGAATTACGCTAAAGACCACTGCAAAAGGCAGGGAATAAAAATGGTGCTGAGCTGAATTTTTTTTAAAAAGGTTACAATATTCTTTTCAGGGAAACTATTAAATACTTTGTATCCTCCTTTGCTTAAAGATTTTGCTTTTGTAGAAAAGTACAGTGAAATCATAAACTAAGTAAACCAGAGAAAGTTTTGCTTTAATTCAGAAAGACATTCAAGCCTTCTCAAAGAGAGTGGCTCTCATTCTCTCCAGCAGTGGCATGGATAATTTCAGTGCTTCCCCTGGGATGGACATACCACACGTTAGCACAGCCATAAGTCATTTCCAAAGGAAATGGATATACACAGTACTACGTCTGGTCACTTGCATCTAGGATCTGGGGGAGACAGAAAGGCAAACCCTGAACTGAACCCAGGCCAGGTATTAGAAGAGTCTGTTGCATGCAGTAAGATTTTTTTAAAAAGACTGCAATTTTTAGACACTCTATAAGCTCTTCCATAAGGTCACCTATCCCATCACTCGTGTCTCTACCAAGCCTCTCTGCAATTTCCAATATCCATGATTTCTCAGCCCCCTCATCATGGTCCCTTCTCCCTCTCCACTGTAGACTCCATTGCCAATTCACTCTACAGCTGGTCGAATATTTTCTGATAGAATAGTCGTCCATTGGAAAATACTGTTTGACGAATAAATAATATCAACTATCTCTTGTATAAAACTCTATTCATCAGTAGACCTGAAAGTGCTTTACAAAGGAGGTCAGTATTATCCCCCATTTCACATATGGGGAAATTGAGGCGTGGAGAGGTGAAGTGACTTGTCCAAGGTCATCCTGCAGACTAGCGGCAGAGCTGGGTATAGAATCTAAGTCTCCCAAGTCCCAGTCCAGTGGCCATATTGCAGGTTTCATGGGAATATATCACTTTTGTCATACTTTCTGCAGGAAATTATTGAAAGTTTTTTTTTTCTTAATCAGGCCAAAGCATTTCATGTCAACTTTATCATTGTGTTTCCACTTATTATCAATTCTATATAACAAATATATGGTGAAAACATTAATGTTGAAATTAAATGTTTCATAAGGTCAAATCTAAAATTGCTCGGTATATTTCATTGAGCAAAAAGTTGAGATTGATTTTTTCTCCTGATTTTGAAGGAAATTATCTAACTCTCAGAATTTCCTGCAGGACGGAAATGCCACTCTTCTGCTGGCTCCAATTCACTCTCAAGAACCCTCAACATCTTTTCTTGGTCTCTGTTTGATAATAAAGTCAGTCCCACCAATCCTCACCCTGGTTCACTCTCTGCATTTAGCTCCTGGGGTGCTGAACAACTCTGGAGAAAGGAAGGGTCATGACATACTTCTAGATCAGTGTTTTTCAACCTTTTTTTCAAGTGCAGACCCCTAAAAAATTTCAGCTGGACTGTGGATCCCTTTAGAAATCTTAGACGTGCTCTACAGACTCTGAGGTCTGTGGACCATGGATTGAAAACCATTATTCTAGATCATGCAAATCTCATTACAGACATGAAATTTACCTATTAATATTGTACTGAGTCCTGAAAGGACTAACGGCAATAACCTATGCCAGTAACATAGGGGCATGGATGCCACACACTTTAATCAAGAAGTGAGAGTCGCAGAGATTACAGATCCCAGTACACAATACTCCAGTTTGGTCCAAGTGGGGGGTCATTGCAGGCAGCAGCTGCCTGTTGCTAATGAAAGCAGCTGCAATCTGCTTTATTTTATGCAACTTCAGTGGAACCCTCTGGCTCCTGGAAAGTTGCCACTGCAGTCCTCAGTTGGGCAAAGTCTGGGCAACTGTGACATACATTAGCCAAATAAATGCAGCCTATGAGGCACATATCAGGTGCTTAGGACACTACTGGGTGCTATAAAATAATTATTACTATTTCCCTTCCTTCCTGGTTTTTTTCATGAATTAATCAGGAAAGAGCGGGGCTTGGAGTGTGGTCAGGGGGAGAGGCACAGTAAGAACTCCATTAAACAAGTGCAAGCCAGACAGTGGGTGAGCCGGAGAGCCGAAAACTGCACTATTTAAGAAAACAGCATTTTTCTTCTACAGGAAACAATGTCTCCCCCAAGCCTGCTCCCTGAAGCAGGAAAGGAATTTGTTTGGTTTGGGTTTCTTTACATCCCAACATGACTCAGAGTTTCTGCCCATGTCATATTCAGGTGTGCCCTTTCCCCATAGGCTTGGAGTTTGTTATCTTTCTCCTTAACCACATATGGAATCCCAGGGAAGAGTGAATTTCTACAAAAAACAGGCCCTCTGCAGCCTGAGTTCCCACTTTCATACCAGGCTTTACACTAAACGATTTTCTGATTTATTTAAAACACGTAAAAGCCTCATTTGGTTTTGGCAACTATGTCTCAAATCTCGCTTTTTCTGCCCTTTGAGTAAAGCCAAGAAGAAACTGCCACATGAAACACAGTACAGGCGCACGCACACAAAAGAGATCTTTATAAAAAGATTTATTCTTCAATTTAAACGAACAGCATGTTGACCAAACATTTTTCCTCCAAAAAGGATTTTTTTTCCCAGAGTGATGGTGCTTTTGTGGATTCAATTTACTGGTCGCCTCATAATATTTATCAGCGCATAATGTATCTCTACAGTACTTCCCAATGCATGAGTCATAGAATATGCCATTTTATATGGACATTGGAGTTAGCCTTAAGAAAAATATATTGAGAATTAAAATACATAATACTTTATGCTCCACAACCCCCTCTCCTTCCCCCCCAACCCAATAAGACAAGACAGGTTGGCAGACAACCAATCTGTATATTCCCCCCTATCCAGGTCCATGGGCCTCAAGAGAAGAACAAGATGCCAAGAAAATGAATTACACTTTGAATGCCATTCTGTACACATCCAAACCTCACAATCATACATTAATAAGAAAGAAAGCATTGTTCAATGGCAGTGATATGAAATGAAGATTGCAACTAACGTAAGTAAGTACTATATGCCAACTGTAACATCAATACTGAGTGAAAGGCGAAAAATAGGGGAAGGAAATTCAGAGCCAAGCTTCTCAATCTATCTTCAACTCAGCTAAAGTGCCCAGTTTTGCAAGGAGCTCACGTGTGTGTGATGCGACGTGCCATGGGCAACGCCTCGGTATAAATGGGTGCTTTTTCTCAATTTAACCCCAAAGCTTAAAATTCAAAGTCACATTAGTGTTTCTATTGATTTCAACTTTGCCTTGCTTAATAAAACTATTATTATGGAGGCATCAGTAGGGACGCCATAATTATGGCTGTTAAGTTTTGCACTGGAAGCAGGACTCAAAGGACTGTTTCACACTCTACTGATCCAATTTGATCTCCACTTTGGCACAGCGGCCACTTTAGGGAGAACTGAATTTTCTAGAGGTGTTTTGTTTGTTTGTTTGTTTTGTTTTTTAAAGGAATATGTTTTACTAACTTTTGTAGAAGAAACAATAAAATGCTCCTTTTAGAAATTTTGCCCTGTTTTTCCTCACAGTTCTTTGAGTCCTTCCTAATACAGGGGATGTTTGATCAATGGCCCTTGAAGGCTGCGGTGTTAAAAAGAAAATGTATATTTGTTTATGCACTAAAGATGTTCCTCGAGGCCGGACACTGTGATTCATAAACTGAAGCGTTTGAATCAGCTCTCCTGCCACATGCCACCTCCCCCACCTCCCCAACTGCTTTCCCAGCATCTCTGGCGTGAGCAGGGTGTGCTCCAAGAACCTGTTGTCCCTCCACTGTTGTAATTGCTAAGCTGCTCCCTCACTGCATCCTGGGGGAGAGAGGATGGCTGCTGCATTCCCTATTCCCTCTTTGGCTGTTGGAACCCCAGGGAGAGCAGGACAGTGTGAGGAATTGCAGGTATTGAACCCAGGCATTTCAAAGTGGTGCCCAGGCCACCCCTGCCACCCAACAGCTCTCTGGAACTAGGAGGGGAAGAGAGCTAGTGGGACTCTGGCCCACCAGAGTCTCCACCCATGAAGATCCTGATTGAAGCAGACATCCAGCCCCACCAATTAACCCAGGCACACTACCTAAGCCAGGAGGCGGCACAGGAAGTTGTCTGAACAGCTGCGTTGACTCCTGATCTGTTGTTGTATTGAACCCTAACCCCTCACTGGTTTGACTTGGCCATTGTTCCCTGACTCTGGTTTGACCTTTGCTACTGCTACTGTATGTGACTGACTCCAGCTTGACCCTGGGCACTGTTCCCTGGTTCCCAACTCCAGCTTGACCCTAGGCATAGTTGTCTGACTCTGACTCCCATCCTGACCCTCTCATAACTCAACCCTGATTCCAGCTCAACTTTTGGACTGACTCCTGACCCCAGCTCCAGCTCTGATTCTGGCTTTGATTCCTGGCTTCTGTCCCCCACGCTGACCATTAGGCATGACCGTCCATGTCCCAGTGACTACAAACAGAAGTCTGACTGGCTTTGCCTAGGGAAGCACCTAGTAAAAGTTGGCTCCTCTTCCCCACACAACTAGATAACAACCCCAATTCTCTGCCCCAGCCCAGGGGCTACTCTAAATTGCAACCAGATACCTAGGGACCACACATCAGCTGCAGACAGAGTATATGTTTCCCTCCCTCCTCGATATGCCCCCTGTACCAAGGGTTGCAGGCAGGGAAGGGTAGGAGCAGGCTGTGACTCTTCTATACAAAGGGACTTCCCACTGGAGCAATTATGGGTGTTACTTCTCCTGTCATACCCCATGAGAGGCACAAGAGCAGTGGAGCAAAGCAGAGCAATCTACGCCCCAAGTATTGATTGTGGACCCTTGTTCTTTTGAAATGTTTGGTCTCCAGGCCCACCCCGAAGAGGGTGAGCACTACTGCCTGATGCCACCATGATCTGATGTGATGGAGCTGTGTAAGCTTGGTGTACTTTAGGACAACATATACGTTGTTCCTACTTGTGGAGACCAGAGAAAAATATTTGCTCCACTACAGAGTACTTTATCCTCGGCTATGTGTATTGATGGAATGTCTCCAGGACTGCCATATTTCTCACACCCGTTACATGGTACTAAACAAACACAGCCAAATAGACACTATCACTCGTTTAGACCCAAAATAGTTCACAAGAGATGGATATATAGCCAAGTCAAATTTTGCTAAACATCCAAGCAAAATGGATCTTTTCTTTATATCATCTCCAAATACTACGTCTGAAGGTAATGGATACATCTGCAAATCATCCTAGACAATGGAAAAACTGTCCCAGGCCATCAGCTGTAAAATGTTCATCAGATTATTCAGACTCAAACAATGGTACCAAGAAAACAAACAGTAACACTGAATCCAGGATACACAATTATTAACTACAACTGTTATTTTAGAACACACACCAAAAATTTCCCTTTCCAGCTGCTTATTTTGTTTTATTCGAACAAAAACCATGAGCATTAATTTTAGTTGTACTTAATTGAATAATTTCTCAAGGGAATAGTTCAGGGAGAGTTTTAATGCAGCCTGTTTCCAAGAGCCATTACTAATTGGCATATACCATAATCTCAGTGTGCCAACCAAAATAGTACGCTTTAATGTTACTGGAACTACTTTCAATCCAGATGTGTTGAGAACTCTCAGTGATATAAGGCAGGCAATAACTATATTTACACAAAGTAGTATTTTGAGTTTCCTTTTGCAGCTATCTGGGATGAGATAACAGTCCCCATAATTGGAAGCATTTGAATATAAAGCCAGGTCACTTGTTTCTCCCCCTCATTCCCAACAAAAGTTTTGCTTCCCTTGCTTTTATTGACTTAAAGGCTGTGTGTGTGTAGAACAGACCTCCAGTTAGCAGAGTTAACTAACTGTAATCCATGGACCCTGCAATTAGAAAGGCAGTCATACAAATTATAACAAATTGACTCCAGTTTACAAAACTCACTGAACTATTTTTGCCACTAGCATATATCCCATGCAACAGCACTGATTGCAATGGGGTGGCATGGGTTATAAGTCAGTAGGAGAACCTGGCCCATTGTCTTGTAAATATGTTTTCTATGTTCCGTAAATATCTTTTCTATGTACTCAGGGTGGAAGCCAAAGAGCTCTTCTCACTATGAAAAAAGGAAAAGACTTTTAGACCAAAAGGCTTCCCAACATGCAGTGAGATCTTCAAATCCCTGACTTCAGGTGCAATGCTATTGAGTAATTTTCCCACACAATTGTGTTTAAATAGAAAGCATTAACTCTGAGCACAGTGTTTATCCCGTAGTAAACACTGGAGTCTAACCATGAACATTTACAGAGCTGTGTTCACCCCAGTTAATCAGGTAAAGGAGGGTCACTATCTGAAAAGTTTCTCTTCCTTTTCCATTGGCTTGTTGTCCTGCACTCTATGGTGTTTGTAATGTACTCTATGGCAGAGCTTCCACAGGCATCCGTGTCTGAGTTTTCATTCATTTCACTCAATAAAGTAGGACTTTAAACAACGGATATGAAAAACAAAGAAAAAGGAAGGAACTAGCCCTAACTTCACATTTTTCTTCCCCCTTTAACACAGTTGGAAGCATGATTCGAAATGTGCCAATATCAGAAGGAAACTCACAATAGCTATAAAAGTTCCTTGACGTTACCTCACTATCTTCCCAAGTCTGCGCACCATCACTATAGTCCTGTAACAGATATAAAATGAATTTACTCAAAAACCAAGACATACGTAACCATTCAGTGGGCAAAAAAACTACACTGAAGTTGCATGCTGTTGGTCTGCCTAACGATACATCACTAATGAAAGGATCACTAGAAAAAGCCGACTGCTCATTAAAACACACCTGTGAAGTTTTCTTTTTGACTTATAGCAACAGAGAGTGATGTTTAGCAGCATGTTGATAGATCACCATCAGAGGCAGGCTTCTTCCTTGAGGACAAAGGCCTGTCCACTTGGGAGTGCTATGGAAGTTTCCCAAGCACCCTGCAAGGAGTCTAATTTCTCAAACCTTGCCTAGATCTGAAGAAACCATTCGTTCCATTGCAAAGAGATTTACGCCACTGAGCACAGGGCTAATACCGTTTTGTCCCCAAGGAAAAATTACAGAGTCAATAGGTTTTGCTGTAAGATAACCGGTATTGCCCCACTTACATGCAAGAACTTTCAAGTAAAATACTAGTTTTTCCAGTTTCTGAGTAGCACTTCAGAAGACTTAAAACACATGCAAGCAGAAGACAGTTCAAGTATTGCAATTCCTGAGATGTCCAATCTGTATGGGAGTATGATTCATAAAGTTATTCCTACCCAAATTAAAGAAAATTTGACCAAAAAAAGCAGGGCTTACATGTCCAAAAGTATTAACCATAACAACTATTCCCATCTGACCAGAATTTAGGTAGGAACTCCCATATTGTGTGCGCACGTGTTAAAACATACTTTATAAGTTATGGAAACACTGTTAATTGCCACCACGGTTTCTACAAATAAGAATTTTTAAACAATTCAGAATTAAGGGCACTTGGTTTAGAAGTAGATTTTTAAAAGGATTGGAAAAAAATGAACAATGGTATTCTACAGTTCTAGGAACACCAAAAGTATATTACACAGAATGTAAAATGTATGGAGAGAAAATGGAATATGTGCCGATGCTGGCTTTATTGCTTCTTTCCGAGATGGTGCTCCTTTTTCATTAAGCTTCTCTTTTTTTAAATCACTAGAGCAATATCATTTTCAGATTCAATCTGTTATCCTAGTTGCCCAGGGCTAATGTTGGACTGCCATCAAAGGGGTGATTTCACAGCAGTAAGGCCAGAGACATAGCCATCCGCCTTCTCCAAGGCAGAGTTCATGTTTAGTATGCAAAACATTTAATTTTTAAAATTTAAAAAAGTAGGAATTTTCATTGTGCATCTGGAGTAAGCCCAATGGCAGGGCTTTCATGTTTCATTCTTAGCTATTATCAGAGTTTCAACAAAGCAGGGTGAATTATCTAGGGGGAGGAGAAAAAACAATCTCGAGAGTTTCCAGAAGCACTGCTAGCAGCACTTCAGCACATTTATCATTTCATGTGCTAATATGACACCATACCCGCCTACCTAGAGACCAGCAAAGTCTCTTCAATGATGCATCCAAGATTAGAAGGCACGAGGAGCAGTGACCACAATTGCCAGGCTCAACCCTGGTCTCGTAGGGTAATAAACTAATTTATCACTGTGGGTCTCCCCGATTCATAAATACTCTAACGAACTCATGAGGGTCTCACGCAAAAGAAGCAGGATTTAGCTCTGAAAGAAAAGAGATGAAATCCTAGCCACACCCAAGTCAATAGTAAAACTTCCAGTAACTTCAACGGGGCCCAGCTTTCACCCTTACGCTTCCAACTGATCTGAAGGTTTAGCCTCAAAGACCGCAGTGCAGTAATCTAATCATGAGGTGACAAAGCACACACAATGTTTGCACGGTCTGCATCCCACAGAAAAAAAATGGTATTCCTTTTTGCCAAGAACAGATGGCAAAATGATTTTGACAACTGCTACATCCAAGTGCAACGAGAGGCAACAAAACCTGAAAAACAGAGGATAGGTGCCCTCCCACAAAGGGACTGATATATTCTCTGCTAATTGTTCAGGTTACTTCCACCAACCTACGAACATCATCTCTATCTTTTCTGCACTGAGCCTCAGACAGCTCGTCCTCATTCAAAATGCCCAGTCTCACCTGGGCATTGAATGATCTACTCAGCTACACACAAAATGGCTGGATGGAAGGAAGATCTAGGGCTGAGTGTCAGCAAACCAGAGCCACCAGAGCCCACACCTACTGGCCTAAGAGTCAGAACTTTACAGTATTCCCCATGAGTGTGTCTTGGGGTGGACAATTACCCAGCACCACCCTATAGGATCACAGATAAAAACAAGTGAAGCTACTTCAAGGAAGCTTTGTCAACCCATCAGAGACCACAAACAATTCACCAACAGTATGAACTGCTCACAGTATTGAAGACAGCTGATAGATCAAAAAGAATCAACCTGGATTCCTGGATATAGATCCTCTATTGGTGTAAACGGTCATAGCTTCACTGAAGTCAATGCTGACTTATGCTACTTGAGGATCTGATCCCTGATCTGCATCCATCAATGAGAGGAGCTCATCAACTAACTTAACTAGCACAATTTCATCCCCACACCCAGGTCAGAAATCAGACTGACTGTCTTATTCCTGACACTACCAGAACTGTTGTAACTCAACCTTCCCAACTGTCTTCCCCCAAAAGGGAGGATGGAATTAGGTCAGTAACAGGCAAAATTGTCACATGATGGCTTCTTGCACAGATGTCTCAGAAGTGCTTCCTTAAGGGAAGCCATTCCTTTGTCATCAAAGTGGCCTTTGCCAACCAGGAAAGGCCTGGCTCTAGCACACATCACCCAAATTTCCCACAGCATCATCAGAATTTCTTTGATATGAGCCCAAACTCAAGGAGTTGCATTTATCCACCTTTCTATAAAACTGTGAAACTTTAAACCAGAAGTCTGTACCATAAGACACAAAAGATATTTATGTGAAATAAATAGATGAGAGCACAGTTTAACACATTTATACACAGGAGCTCCAAGAGCCCAGAGAGAAGAGCATAATTTTTAAAAATAGAGCCAGAGTTCACACACTCTCCCTTTCAAGTCTGTAGAATGGGTAGAAGTACAGATGCACCAGGAAAGGGGTTAAAAAAAATCACGGAGAGAGCCGGGCATCCACAGATAATGGGACCCAAACCTCTGGATCCTGGCCAGCTGTAGCTAAAGGTTTCTTCCTTCTCCCTTTCCTCTGCCCATGGCCATGGCAATTTTCCACACTCTCCCCCATGGATTTTCTGCAGCTGTGGGTCCAAGCATGGTGTTTAGTGTGGCTCTTCCCCTCAATCCTGAAGGCAGCTCCATAAAGGGAGCATCCCATAGGGCTGCTCTCTGCCTCCGTGAATTTCCCCCCTCCACACAGTACATTTGTTGAGAGGGCCAGTACGATTCATAAACAAGAGCTATACACGGCTTAGGTTTTAGTACCATTAAGTGAAGTGTCCACAAGACACTTCAGAAGACTGTGGCGAAACACTTCCTTAATCTCCATGCACAAGCTCTGAATTCCAGAGTGTGACAAACTCCAGCCCAGGAAGGAAATTTTAAGCCTCCTCTTTATCAAAAGTTACATAAATACATAATCTTATCACAGACTGAACAGATTATCAGTGTTCACTCCACTTATTTTGCAGTTCTGTTTCTTACAGGAGCTAGCAGTTTGATCGCTTTGAAATGCATGGGTGTGCGTTTGTGTGCCAACTTTTATTGAAGCAGCAGCAGCTCATAACTCAGTCAAACATTTTCACTGGTCAAACAAGAATTCAAGCAGCTTTTCCCTTTACAAATTTTCAAAAAAGAAAAGCTCTATTAAAGAAGAATGTGAATAAGAATATGTGGACTATAAGGTTCTATTAGTTGTGCCTATGCGCATGTGTTCTTAAAGTCAACATTTTAATGACTCAAGGGGCTTGTGATATTTCACCTTAAAAATGAGAGTTTTGTTAATCCTGGAGGAAAAAGCAGCTAAAACAGTAAACATTTAAACTATTTTTGTCAGTTTTTAAAAAACTGATTTTTGAAGGATTTACAGCGCCATACAACACTTTACAAGGAACAGAAAAGAATGAAGTCAGAAGGGGGTTGGGACATCTCTCTGACCAGGACAAATACTAGTTGAGTAAACAAAATGTTTCAGGTCTTCTTTCAATATCTCTGAAGTCAAACAGAGGATTCCAGACGCAATCAAAAGAAATTATGGTATTGGATTCTTAACTGTATTCCGAGAAACACTTTTTTGGTTTTACAATGCTGGCTTTATTACAGCATTCTGTAAATGCTGACATCCCTAACTTCTCAATATATTTCTCAGGGCAATATTAAAGCATTAAAAAGGTACCATTTTAACTTGTGGAACAAGACTTAAAAGTGAGCTGTTTGATTTTAGAACAACTATTGAAGACAATGGATGAATATCCAGGGATAAATGGATACAAATATATGTCTACTTGTGTGTTGTTTGCAGTGTTGCTGTAGCTGTGCTGGTCCCAGGATGTGAGACACACAAGACGGGTGAGGTAATATCTTTTACTGGACCAACTTCTGTTGACATTGTATGTTAATATATAGGATATTATATTATATATTGACATTTCCCCTTTTCGCTTGAAAGACTTAATCAGGTCCAGATAATTTAACACGTTGATGCATTGTATGTGCCATTCCCATTAATACAAAGCATCAGATGCTACGGTCTGGCAGAGCTGCACTTGGTTCAATACCTGGCAGAGGCAAACATGGCTTTATGCCACCTACCAAAACTAGAGCCAGCTGGCAGCTGGAGATCTTCAGAGCACTAAACTAGCTCTACACCACCTGGGGATCTCCCCTGTGTGGGAGCAATCCTCAGAATGCCAGTTAAGCCAGATTTAGTCCGGTTTTTTTGTGTCACCAGAATAGGGGCCAGCTTGCTGATCCAGGTCTATAGCGCCAGCAACAGCAAGGAAAGGAGCCCCACTTGTTCTACTAACAATGTTTCCAAGTCATTACAATGCAAGCGTTCATAACGTATCAGGCCCATTCATCAAGTACACGACTATGTGTTTATTGACAAGTTTTAGCAACATACAGGAACAAGGAGTTACTGTGCCTGCAATTATTGCTTATTAAAGATACATAATCTGGGCATTTTAAAGAAAAAAAGGTTAAGTGTTTGGCATCACCAGTGGCAGGTGCACTAGAAATCCACACAGTATATACACCCACACCAAGGACAACATGTGTACTAGTTTTCAGATTTGAAAGTTTAACCTCTCTGCTTAAAGAGCAGTTCAGAGACCTGTTTCAAGATTTCAGATCCTACTTTTTGGCCACCTATCTTAAATAAAAACTTTAACACATTTATTCCTTTCTTTCTATTTAAGCAAAGGTTTCCCATCTGGACTGACAACCTGCATTCCATAGCTTTAGCCTGACAAATGAAAACAGCTGAGTTATAAATCTCAGAGAAAAGGATTTGTCACGGAAATGGCAACTGAGCATTAATTACGGGTGCAGTTCAGCAAGAAAAACAAACAAAAACCCAAAACAATGCACATTGTTTCTTCCCTGTATTCTCTGTCCTTTTATTTTAAAAGGCTGGACTTCTTAGATGTCTATGGGAGTCAGGCACTCAACTCCCACTGGATTTCAATAGCAGCTGCACACCTAACTCCTTTAAGAAACTTTGGAAATCCTTCCAAAGTGTATTCATGGCTAGTAAAGTAAGTGAAGAGACCAGCTCTGGAGAATAAAACCTCTTCCAACACATTGGTGTCAATGGAACTTCAAGTATCAGACATCAGCACAGCAAGTGCACAGGGGAACCAGCAGCAAAAAGGGCTTAGAAGGATAAAACTGTAGTTTAAAAAAAAAAAAACTCTCTCACTCAAGGCCTCAGGACAACAGCATACTATCAAAGTGTCTTGGCTAATATAATAAAAAGTGTTAATTAACAGATTTTGATCATTGCACCATTTATTTATCCAGGTTTTATATCTGTATGTTAGCTGTTAAAAAAAAATTCCTTTCCTTGCCATTAATTTTCCTTTCCTTTGGAAGAAGGGCACTCTTTATACTTGGTTTCATTTTGGTATATTAATTCAGCTCTTTAGTGGCAGGGAAGGGACTGCTGGCTGATCAGTAGAAGGTATCCAAGCAAGAATAATTAGGTTGGTTAATTCTGGTTACTGTTAACTCTCTCTTTACAAACACTGCGGAGCCTTTAATTCAGTTTCTTCTAATATTTTAATAGCCAGTGCATTATAAAAATCTAACTTCCTGCGAAAAAACACACTGCATTGTCTTGTATGCATGTGATTTAAAGATTACTTCATTCTTCTAGCCCTAACTTCTTGGCAGTCTCTCCTATTGATCTGTGGCGAGCATTAATTCACCTTTGCACAGTTGGTGGCTGAATAACTTTCCCCATTTCTCTAGCTTTCTCCAAAAACCGAAAGTTTTTGTCATGCTTCTGACTTGTAAACCTGCGGTTTTGTTCAATTAGCTGTATTACTGCCACATTGTGCAGTAACATTTTGTTTGCAAAAATGTTTTGCTGCATAATATACAAAAATGTGGCTAGTTTGCTAGCAGGACAGTTACTATACTGATGTCTATCCTTTTCTCTCTCTCTCTCCATGGGTGGCATTTAAGAACACTGACTCATCACATGTGGAAAAGCGCGAAGAAGTTTGCTCCCAACTAAGGTAAGATCTGGGAAAACTCCCTTTGGTACCCTGATGAAAAACACTGGAAGAGCTAGGTATATACTACTACTACAGACCACCATAATGTATTATTAGGGATCCAGGTTTACTGCAGATTACTTACAATCTATGGGTCTTGTACAGCACCCATAACCGTAGTATCCAAGCACTTCCCACTCTGCTCCTCTCTCCTCTATCACACTTTGTTGTTTCCTGTTCTACCATTTCTCTGATCACTCATCGTCCATTGCGTTCCCTCGTTGCTTCCCTTGTCAATCTTCAATCTGTAACACTTTACGATCTATGTACTGGTTATTGCTATTTGACATCTCCTGCATCTTATTACAGTTCTTCTACAGTATATATTTAAAATGTTCACACACCAGTTGCCTGGACTACTGTCACAATATCTGTTTGCAGTAAGATTATGCCTGGGTGTCTACTGCTAGAGGCCAGACACAGGAGAAATGGCTGTCTGCTGCATTCGTAATTTCTTTATTTTACTACACCTCAGGTAGCTCTATGTCTGTGTTGTGTCCTCCCTTCTGGGGAGGATGTCTGATGTACTTTATAATTCCCCCATCTACAAGCAGACGGAATTATATGTTTAAAAGCTAACTGCGGTGACTGTGTTTGGAACTTCTTTTTATTAGGATTGTGGTTTGATTCCTATCAGGTTTCAGGGCTATAAAAGCATATGCTGGCAGCAAGATACATGTTTGTTAAAGGCTATTCCAGCTGCAGTGGTAAATTTTTATTCACCTGATTTTTGACATGCTGAAACAAGCCATGCTTTACACCTCTCTGATATGGTGAAGATACTTTCATCACAGTAACATCTCTCTCCCTATCACGAATTGATGCTGACTATTAAGTCTAACTACATTGGTGGAAAGAACTTCACCAACCATTGTATGCTGGGTACCGCGAGCAGAGAGTACTCCCTGCTTATGATATAAGATGTTCTCTGCAAAAGAAAAAACCACAAGAGTCATAGGAAGTGCACCTGCCATGACTTGCAAGCTGGAAAGTGTTAGCTAACATTTCAATTATCAACCACATTGCTGCTGCCTAATGCGTCAGGTGTATCAAGAAAAATAAACTTCACAATGTTCCGTTGACATTTCAAAGGGACGTAAATGCCACCGCAGACATAGGAGCAAAGGATCAGCAGGGAAAGGGCTGAATGAACAGACTCAGATAATGACTCCGTGTGAATAGAACAGCAGATCAATTCAGTCTGCAACTGAAATACTGTACCACATGCGCTGTAAGAGTGGTGTGGAGACAGACAGTCCTTTGAGAAGAGGGAGGGAGGGAGCAGATTACTCTCCAGTGATTCCACTTGGAGCAATGCTGGCAGCCCATTGCTATCACTAACATCATTTATATAATGCCATAAGATGAGAAGAGAGCAGAGGAGCAAGAAAGAATTGCAGAAAGGCAGGAGAAAGAAGAGGAGTCTGAGGGGAACAGGGACACTAGCCAAAAGGGATGGCATGTTGGAAAGTTGGTCCATCAACCCTCCTTTTTCAGTCACCCAAGCATGAAGCTGATGGTGGTTGCAGCAGAAATTTTGAATTTCCACAATGAGGTTTGCGACTGTTCTGCGTTACTTCTTTCTCAAGGAGGTTTGAACAGCGTGCTGAACACCCAGTTGTCACAACTTTCGTTCTCTTTTTTGTTGTATTTTCAATGCCTGAACAAACATCAGGAACCACCTTGCCACACATTACTAGTGTCTAGTACAGTTTTCCTACAGGTCTGCCTCATCAACAGTCAATCCATTTTCCAAGTTCAAATGAAAACTGCTCTTCTCCCTTGACTGAAGTGTTTGGGAATGGTCTTTGTAGGAACGACTACAGAAGTGTGCACTGTCTAGCAGTTACTGAATGATACAACTTGCAATATGAAAACCGAACACAGCACACACCTTAAGTCAAGCAGAGAATGCAGCTTTTAGTTACAATTGAAGTCTCAAGTGGAAGACTGATTTGGGAAAGAGGAAGGAGAGAAAGTTCTCTTCTCTTCTTTAATTCCTTAAGTACACAAATGTGGCACATGTCCAGCATGGCTTCCCAGATGTAATTCTCATCTTCACACGGGATGGATTTCCAGGGTTAAATCCTCCTTTAAGGCTGGGGACTCCACCACTTGTTTACTACTGCATGGCATTCCCGTCCCTTACTTCTACTTCACTATTACGGCTGAGGTTTTAAAAGCTGCCTAAGGAAATCAGGCACCCAATTCCCATTGAAAGCCAATGTGATTTTGGCACCTCCCTCACGCACCTTTGAAAATGCCAGGCTACATGAGCTGCCAATGTGCTGTGAACAGTGACCAAAAGGCAAATCACTGAAACGATACATTTTTCACTTTTCCAGAGTTCCCCACATTTGAAGGGCACATCTTCACCATTCTTGCCTTTTACTTTTTTGGGGACAAGGGGGCAGAGGCAGGAGAGAAGGGGGATATGCGTGTGCATGCAGAACAGAAAATAAACCCCTTAGCTGGCAAAGGATTTAGTTCCAACTTATTTAAAAGCAGATTTTACCTTCAATATTTTCCCAGTGGAGAAATGGACAAACTATTGTTCCTAAAAGCATGCCATAATAAATGAAAACCAACCACCACAATTAGAACGCTTAATTTCTGCTGTTTATTGGCTGAGGCAATGGCTTTTAGCAAGAAAATGTTGCTTTCACTGGGCAGAGCTCACTGTTTATAATGCAAGCTTTTGAAGTCCAATAAGAAAAAATAAAGAGGATTTTGTTGCTTTGTGTGGGTTTTTTTTTTTAACGATGTGATAAAAACCAGCTTAATACACAAATTAGAGGTGATCTCATCATCTTGTTAACCCAGCTAAAACAAGACCATCACTGGCAAGAGGATGGGCTGACTAAATGCCACTGATTGGCATTAATATGGGGTACAAATGCAGACTTCATTACACAGGCAGAGCATGGCTTCTAGCTTTGAATTGGCTACAAACAGTTTAGCTGCACTGAAAAGTGGGATTTCAGAACAGCGTCTCACATTTCACATTTACCGCTTTACCATTTAGTCAGAGACTATGGCTGGCCTTGCCACCTTTCTTGATAGAAGGAAATGACCTACAAACATCATAGCCCTTGCTGATTCACACAAAACAGATGCCTTGTGCAAAATGTCAGCCAATGGAAGGGGGGGGGGGGAAGAGAGAGAGAGAGAGAGAGAGCAAACGTTAAAATTCAGTCCGAATTGTAAAATGTGGTTTAGAAGTTTTCGCCTTTCATTTCTCATAAACTAGATCACATATTTCCATTAAGGTCCTTTTGATTTCTTTGTTGTGGAATGAACAATGCTTTAAAGCTACTAAAGTTTCATTTCTAACATGTTTCTGTTTTCGATCTAGCAGCGGGACTATTTATTTTCCTAGTTCATGACAGAATTAAACAATTTGTCTTTGAAAACTCTATAAGCCTTCACCCTGACCCCCCCAACCCCCCCTCCTCCATCTGCTTTTCAGATTATGGTACTTTGATTTTTACCAGCTAAAGGTTTATGAACTGTTGTATAAACCCAATTACTCTCAGAGTAAATTGTTTAAAGCTCATATGTTGTTTTTTAAATTTTTCCCTGTGGAATGCTATTTGAGATTCTGAAGAGGAGAGACTCATTAGGGCATTTTGGACTAAAAATGTACAATTCAGAGAACTATGGAGCTTCCAGAACTGCATAGAGGGAAAACCTCATCACATTTAAAGAAGAATGAGCCCCCCCACCAAGAGACTTTTCAGGGTAGGACTGTTAAAAAAAGTAAACTTGGTTTTGGGGGGAGGAAGTCCTCTAAAAACAGATTAAGTTTCATCTGAGGTAGTGTTTTGCTCTTTAGTCAGTCTCTGCGCCACTTCCTGATTGAAAGCAGGGGCAGGGGACCTTCCGCTCTATTACTGGGATGTCAGGAGCAGATAGTCTCGGAGCACAATGTCTGATGGGACACTCCTGCAGCCAAGAGGAAAGTTGCTCTTCAACTTCCTCTGCTGATACAGCTAAAGTCTGCAGGAGATAGCATTCCGGTAGCCAAGGAGCAGGTACACATCTGAGATGGAATAGTTGAGTGTGGCCATCAAGAAAAATCAATAGAACTGGGCTGCCAGCTGCTTCTCCAGATTAATACTGAGATGGGTCATGAAACCATGTATCCCCAGCAGCGGCCCCAAGCTAAGAATAGGAGCTAGTTCCTACCAATGCCGGTATCTTGCTCCACACACGTCAGATCTTCTCCTATTTTGTAGGAGTCCTAAGCAGTGCAAGAAGCAGACTTGCCCCGTCGTGGTCCGGATAGCAGCTCTCCTTACACATCAACTCATGCTCAGTGAGCCAACCATCTCTATCATCTTCCTTTCCATGCACAGTCTGGATCCCTGAGCCGGATGCATAGACTAGATAAAGAGAAACTGTTCATTCAGCTGTTGGAGGGTTCCAGCAAGGCCTCTGCTGGGACCGTGTCTGCTTTGCTGTGCTAAGAGAAGGTCATTAGCAGATAAGCCTCTGCCTACCCCTGGGAAGTTGACATCATCAGATTAAAGCATCAGATCCCAATTTTCTGTACCTTGAGCAACTGCACACACAAATCAAGCATGCACATGCAATTGCCATGTGTAGCACTGAGAGGCACCTATAGCCCTAAGCGATCACCAATCACACATGCAGTGCCCCTTCAAATAGGAAGGCTGAATTCAGGAAAATATTCCAATCCCAATCCAGCACCATCATCGCTGGCGTATGCACAATGTGCCCAGCCATTTAACAGCATCATCACAGGTGGAGAGCTGGTAGCCTGCCATCGAAATAAGTCTGTGGACACTCAACAATGATATGCGACAGTCTGAAGTTGACCGCAGCTGGATCACAGGTCATTAGAAAAAAACCCACTTAAGGAGACTGGCCACACAGTTGCCCTGTCGAGTTTGAAACCGGTTCAGAGATGACCACAGATGCCTTGGCAGATCAAAACTTGATGGGCAGACGGCTGGGTCAGAGACGAGAGAGTGATTAACAACTGTCGCCGTTGACCACTTGTTGCGCCAAGCAGACTCCACTGTCACATCTTGTGATGGCAACATCTTGACAGTATGATGTATTTGAGCCTAGTCTGCACAGCAGCATACAGGAAACTAATGTTTTGCTGTATATTTGTAAGAAAAGGAGCACAACAACATCCAGCGAGGTGCTCTAGTTCTCTGGCCTACCTTTCCTTGCAGTGAGGAGGTGTGGTCTAATGGTTAGATCACGGTATTGGAAGTTGGGACTCCTGGGTGCTACTCCTAGCTCTGCCACTGACTTGTCCTCTGACCTGGACCAAGTCGCTTCACCACTCTGTACTTTCAGTCCCTCATCAATTACTTCTCAATACTTCCCTACCTGGCATTATTAGACCTTATAAGCACTTGTGAAACGCTGAGATCCTTTGCTATCATAGTGCTATACGAATGAGGGCAAGCATGACCTCAAATGGAACAAGCAATACCACTAACTCACCACCTGCAAACAAGATCGGATTAACAGACGCACCAATGTCTTATTTACTTTTGCTTATTTCTATTAAGTCTCCTCGCAGGCTGTCCCCAGTGCAGTGTGTAAAGCAGCTGTTAAGAAACAAGGAAAGTGTGTTGCTTTAACAAAACGGCTTCACCTCCAGTGTCAGAAATGACAAATGATGAATAGTTTCTAGCGAGTTCCTGCCGTGAGCCTGGCCCAGGCTGTCAGGCCAATATTAACGGGTTCGGGTTGGGGGGTTACCCTTCAAGTGGCCAACATAAGAGGAAGACCAAGGTGCCGTGAGTTCAACAGCTGCAGCTTGTTTAGAAAAATGCAGGCGCTCACTGAAGTCGTGCAATCAATCTGTATCCAACTCCCCCTCTGCCCCTTTCCACTGATTTAAAATGGAAGTAAAACGCTGAGAAATTAAATATGGGGTAAGACGAGTTTCCTATAGAGGCAGAGGACAGTGCTGCACGTGCACCTCCAAAGACACCTCCCTCCTGTTTTGCCTTAGCGGTGACCGGGAAAGCTTTCATTAAACCTTGTAGTGAGTTTCCAAATAAAAGGCATGAAGGTCCAAATATTATGAAACACCTAGTATAGGGAAATTATAACTAAGAGGCAAATCTCAGAACAGCTGCTGGACTGTGCTACATCACAGCTAGCACACAGCAAAGGGAGCAACCCCTGGTTGCATGAAGAGATAGGATGCTGGAGGCAGACTGCTTTCAGCCACTTAAAAAGTGCAGCTATAGGAGTGGTAGTGCAATGGTAGGGCAATGTATCCTGCAACTATAAAAATAGTGCCCAGGAGAAAGAAGAGAAAAATAAGAGGAAAGGTTTAAAAATCTCAGACCTGATCAGGGCCCTGCTCCAACTCTTTGCTCTGCCTGAGCAGTGCAAAGGATGCAGAAATCTAGTTTTAAAAGCCAGCTGAGGACTGCTCTTGCATGTGTGAATCCCTAGGGAGTGCAAAGCCAGCTTTACACCAGGCACCAACATTGGTCTGCTGAGTGTAGGGGACAGATGGCTGTGTAGCCAGAGCACACTGTGCCCTAGCCATCCTGGGCCAGCAATCCAGCCCATGGCTTCCCCTACCTATGCACCCCCACACCCAGCACATAGCTCAGGTGCAGCTGAAGATCCAGCCCCTTTTTCTTCACTGCTTTGAATACAATCACTGTTTAGTAATGTATTCTGACCTTCACTCTCCAGGGCTTGCTGGACCAGATTTGGGACTCTTCTCCCAGGAGCCCGGCTGCCCCTTTAGAAACGACACGTGGCTCAACAGCCATTTCCAGCTCATTTTCCAACTTGTGAAATACGTGAAGAATTTTGACGTGTTTGGAACCTCTCTCATTAGTTTGCCACTGCTTGCTACTGTCACTGAGACAAGAAGAGTTGGAAGAGTCAAGATATTGTTGGGGACAGACGGTTCCTGGCTTCCGGTTACTAGCTCAAATCCAGCCAAGATGAGTAGCGCTGAGAAGGGAGTTGGTGTTCACAGTCCCTCAGTATGACCGCAGCACACATCCACTTTGGATTAAATGGGCTTTGGAGACTGGACTCTCCTTCACCCACAGTGGAGATCTCTTGAGATCAAAGCTGAAGGACACTGGTTTGGGCCAAAGGCATTAACTTACTCCATTAGTAAATCTAGAAGGACCTCATTCTCCTTTCAAGCACCTTTCTGCAACACCACATCCACAGTGGGGCGTAATCCTGCAGCCGATCCCCAACTATAATTATTGCTGATGTCAGGGAGACAGTTTGCTCAAATAAAAGCTGAGCACTCATCTCAGGGGTTGGTTCATTCTTATCACTGCTAATTAAGCACTGACTACTTGCTCAGAACTGTATAAGACATCTTGAAATCAAAGACTGACGTGCCCCATAAATTACACCTCTATCTGCTGTGCAAAATTCAAGGGATTTGATCAACCTTTCCAGCGCTATCTGCCCAACGTGGCTGTTTGCCAGAGACATTCTAAAGATTCATGTTTATTGTCTGCAGCTCCCCCGCATCTAGCACTAGCACCCCTTTTTGGACATACCCTCTCCCCGAACTGCTGGGGTCAAAATCCTCCCCTGCTGCATCAAGCATGTAGAACAATCTTTCACTTTCTCCTCCATTCTGACTCTACATCTCTTCAAAGTTCATCATAGCTCATTCTGGCTTTGCTTCTGCACCATATTTCTCCCTCTGCTACTCCAACTGGAGCATTCAAAAACTGTTTATTTAGGAAGTTTTAACAGGTTTACAAATCATTGCCATGTAAATATCAGAACCAAAACAATCATTACAACAGTGAGCTTATTTTACTTAGAGAAACCTTATGAAGTAGTGTAATCATCAAGTTACTCTATTTACCAAGGTGGTACAGTATTACAAAGCAAGCCTTTACACCCCATCCAGAACATGCTATTTCTGGTGTTTTATCAAAATCGAATGAAAATATTTGTGTGTGTATCAAACCAGGCATGTCTATCAACTGTTAATATTCAGAAGAAATTGGACAGGTGTGCTGGTGGTTTTGTTTGTTTGTTTTTTGCAGGAAATGTACTAGGTCTACAAAACAGATGTTCTATGAAAAAGGAAATAAATGTGATACGTTACTGGCCTGAAAGTTTACAGGGATTCAAGAGCAACTGGAACATATATTGCTTTCATTCTATCACTCATTCATAACTCATTTTGAGATATGCCCCACAGATGTAAAATACAGTTTATTATAGCAATAAATAAATAATAATACCTAGCTTTTCTATAGCACTTGTCATCAGTAGATCTCAAAAGGCTGCAAATCAGTAGATCCCAAAGCATATAAGTATGGCTAATTGCTAAATCTTAGAATGCCTCATGAAAACACACTGAAGTTTTTCTATTGACCCTACTATTGTATAAAATTAGGGTATGTTTAAATTAAACCACAAGAGTAGCACAGCACTGTAGCACTTCAGTGTAGCCACTGCCTATGCCAATGGGTAGGGTTCGCCCATTGGCGTAGGTAATCCACCTCCCCGAGAGGTGGTAGCTAAGAATTTTTCTGTCAGCCTAGTGCTCTCTCTGAGGGGTGTGGATTTTTCACACCCCTGAGAAAAGTACCTGTGCCAATGTACTTTCCCACAGTAGATCAGCCCTTACAGACACTATTCAAACGTCCGTTATTTAGTTGCAGGGACCACCAGCCATTAGGGCAAAAACACTGCATGCAGTGAAGTGGGCAAAGAAAACAAAAAGCAGTTGAATCATGGAAACATCATGAAAGAGGGTAACTTTGGTAACAGAGGCAGATGATTTTTTTCTTAAGCTATTTATTGGGTATAAAATAAAAGGAGACACTGGTGAAACAATCATCCTGTTCTTTGCTAAATGCTAATGTAGGTGTTGAACAGACAATAGGATCAAAGAGACTTCCTCCTTCCTTCTAACAAGTAGGAAAGTAATCCCCTGCATACTAGATGTTTTAATAAATTCTGATGTCTACTCAACAATCTTTCTGAACAACCTGGGGAAAAAAGACTTAACACAGTCTACTACACACTCAGTAAAGTGATAAGGAACAAGAAGCATCCAACATTCATTTCCAAAACAGGATACACTGCGAATGCTCTTCCCACAACTACATGCACCCAATTTAAGGTTTAGGTTGCAAGATTCTTTAAGATGCAATTTTTTAATCTAGCTTTCACAGCACAAATAGCCACAAGAAAGCTACCAAGAACCCCCGTTTGCCGATTCAGGATCATTCGATATGAAGGTCACTTCATACAATCCTAGGCAAACTGTTCTAAATCCCTTAACTGATGCAAGTACAAAAAATACTTTTATCGATTTTATGACAAACACTGAGTGAATGACAAATAATTCATGCTTGTAAAGGAACATAAAATACTGTATACTTAGAAATTCACTGCATATCTATCAGTGGGGTGCAACAGTTTTAATTAAGACAGATTAATGCACCCACAAAACCTATTGCATTAAGGCAATTATGGCTTTCCTAGATTGACTGCCAATATGATATAGGTCCAAAAGGAATTATTCTTTTCTGCTCCAACAGAATAAATTGGTTTCCTTGAATCCAGTGGTTAAAGAATCCAAGTTCCTGACCTTGACTGTTTTACTAGTAATAGTCTATGCTGTAGGGAACAATTGGGATGACATTTGCTGAAATGTGTGGGATTTATGGTATAAGAAGTTGTGCATGTGCGCCAAAAAATAAAACACTTAAATCCAACAAAATCAAGATTAATTATCTATTAAAATACCAAAGAGAACACAGAGCAATACAGGTGGTGCAAGAAACGGTCTAGCTTTCTTACATTGTGACTAAAGTTATTTTTGAGGTCATATTAAACATTCTGCATCTTCTATCACACTCTCACTGGGAAAAGGAAAAATAGCTACTCCTTAGTCATTTTCAGTGTGGATTTTGCCCTTTCATAAACAAACGCTCTATAACCCTTTCATAGACATTCATGTTAAGCTCACACAAAAAACATTGTATTGCCTGGCTTTGATCAGTGAGACAGTCGAATAATTAACTACTGTGTGTTTATGACAATCCCTGTACAGAGGTAGAAAATACCTATACTGCACCCACCAACCTACCTAACCACCCACACTACTCCATGCTACTATAGATCAAACCCATTTCTACTCTTCCCTGCCTCCAATAGAGTGGCCTTGTGTGTTATTGCTGTTAATTACAACTACAGGCGTCCAAACATCAATATGTTTGATAAATGCCTCATTCTCTAAATGCCATTCTTATTCCCTTCTGGTTTTCTAAAGGCAACTTCATGTACTTCCTTTCTTCAGCAGCAATAACCACGGTTTAAAAATCACAAAGCAAATATCCTTTTAAAAACACACACAGAGATCATAGAAGACAGAGTCCCGTCCCTCCTTCTCCCCCGGAAAGTGAACAAATTGTTAATACCCTTGCAATCTGCTTACTTTCCTCCTTAATCCTCATTTTAGCCAATGCTCTCCTCACAGGAGTTCATAGCAATATGTCACTAGCAGTCAAATAATGCAGTAAAGAGCCAATGTTATTGTGAGCCTACAGTGGAATGACTTGCTACCCAGCAGGAGACCAATCTATATTAGGCAGCGGTATGTTCTTCTCTAGCAGGGGTAACTGCTACAAATGAGCTAGACTCCTCATGACAACATCAAACATCCTTGCTAAAATATGGTCAGTTGGTTCAAGCTAGAATACAAAGGCAGCACTGCTCTCTCCATATATCCGTAAAGCAAGGCATCTGTGTCTTCCCCTCCTCTGTGCCCTACCCCTAAACCATGACCACATGTACACAGCCCTCTACCATGTGTCTCACACATCTGTCAAGTCAAAGCTTACGGGACCACATGACAACTACAACAGCTTTGCAACGTCTGCCTCGGTCCACATAAATCTGGAGCCTTGAAATCTGAGCCATGCTTCTCCTTTCAGGTGCCTTTGCGGTAGTTTGTTATTCTGAAACATAGTGAAACTTTCATTAAATGGTATTAGCTTTGCTTCATTTCAGCAATGCAAATAGTTTTCAGCAGACCACAGTTCACCAGAGATTGCACTTTTCTAAGGAACTCACAGTTCTAACAACTACTGATCAATAAACAAACTGAAAGGAATAGTTGCAAATACTGTCTTGTTTCCCTTAGGGCTCGCTGACCCCACGGTTTACTATACACATGCCAACAACAGTTCCAGGAAAACAAAAGATGACAAACTTCTTATTGCATCTATTTCCCAACCATGACTGCCTTGGAGCCATCTCTGTTTTGTGTGTCATCCAATTCTTAAACAATTCATCTCAATCTTATTTGCTTTTAATTATAAGTAAGAGATGAGAAAATTCACACCATATGATTTTTTTTGGAGGAGACAGAAAAGGGTAGAGAGGAAAGTACACCACCATCTTTACATTTAGGTTACCAGAGTGAAGAGGAGCAGGGAAAATACAAGGTTTGTGCCCTTTTAATGGTGTATAAAGCACCAAAAAAGATTTTGATTTTGCTTAAGGTTCTCACACATTAAAAAAAAGCCAGACTGGAAAACTATATGGACAACTGGATTATGACAACCCAGGTACCAAACAAGTGAAACCTGAATGACTAAGAAGGAAAGTGATTTTTAGTTAGACTGCTTAGAACTCTTCTTTAATACATACCCTGCAGTTGGATGAAAAGATCTGTTTGTTAAAGATTCAGCTTCTTCCATCATTTCTGTTAAGTGCTGAAAAATTGCCTAACTCAGTGGTTCTCAAAGCCGGTCCACCACTTGTTCAGGGAAAGCCCCTGGCGGGCCAGGCCAGTTTGTTTACCTGCCGCGTCCGCAGGTTCAGCCGATCGCAGTTCGCCGCTCGAGGCCAATGGGGGCTGTGGGAAGTGGTGGCCAGCACGTCCCTCAGCCCTCTCCGCTTCCTGCAGCCCCCATTGGCCTGGAGCAGCGAACCGCGGCCAGTGGGAGCCGCGATCGGCCAAACCTGCAGACGCAGTAGGTAAACAAACCAGCGTGGCCTGCCAGGGGCTTTCCCTGAAGAAACGGCGGCTCGACTTAGAAACCACTAGCCTAACCTACTTCTGTGTCCCAAAGAAGGACCTATGGAAAAACCTTTAAGAGAAGCCATTAACTACATCCCTCTTGGTAAATGGAATATTGGATATTTTCAAAAGGACCACAACTTTGAAGTATATTTTCTCCAAAGTTTAGTTTCCAAGGACAGGCAGCTTCTATGGCCAAAGCTCAACTAGGTGGTTTCCGCTAATCAGTACAGCCACAAAGTGGAATATAAGAATGACGGTACAGTAGGACTAAAATGTTTATACTATCCCAGAATTGATAGACTTATTAATTGGAGGCAGCTGCAAGGGGGAAAAAACCTGCCCTAGTGACATGATGCATTCCTTTTCATAGATAATTACATCTGCTCATAGTGAATCATTAGTTCAGGGAATTTTTTTATGTTAAGTTTAAACACGGCAATCAGATTTGTTAGTCTGTAGGATAAGGCAAGCCAGAGGACATGTCCTTTTTCAGAGACTTGTTTATACTTTCAGTGTTGTCAGTTGTGAATTAAATGGCAATTTCAGACACCAATAATTTTCACCTAGATAAATCCAGTTTTTATAAGTGGCACAGGCAGTGCAGACACTAATGGCAACAGCCTTCCAAGGGGAGTAGTTGGAGCAAAAAACCTAACTTGTTTCAAGATTGATCTGGATAAATTTATGGAGGGGATGGTATGATGAGATTGCTTGTAACGGCATGTGGCCCATCTGCTACTGCTGTTGACAATCTCCAATGGCTGGAGGTGGGACACTAGAGGGAAAAGGCTCTGAGTTACTACAGAGAATTCTTTCCCAGGTGTCTGGCTAGTGGGTCTCACCCACATGCTCAGGATCTAACTGATCACTATATTCAGGGTTCGGAAAGAATTTTCTCCCAGGTCAGATTGGCAGAGACCCTGGGGGGAGGGGTCACCAACCTCTGCAGCATGGTTGAACTAGAGAAAATGGTGGATTCTCTGTAACTTAACACCATTAAATCAAAATTTGAGGACTTCAGTAACTCAGCTAGAAGTTATGAGGCTATTCCAGGAGTAAGTGGGTGAGGTTCTGGGGCTGCGATGGGCAAGAGATCGGACTAGGTGATCATCATGTTTCCCTTCTGGCTTTAAAACCTATGAGTAAAAGAGGGATCACTAATTCAGCAGCAGGAAGACTTTACCAGCACAGTTTGTGCACCTTAAGGTGCCAAGCATTTTTACTGTAATCCCATTCCCCAGGGTTTGTACTCAGGCTGCATCACTGAGCACTCTGTAGCAGAG
This sequence comes from Mauremys reevesii, assembly GCF_016161935.1. NCBI lineage: Eukaryota > Metazoa > Chordata > Testudines > Geoemydidae > Mauremys > Mauremys reevesii. The sequence continues at coordinate 23,180,259 of NC_052637.1, forward strand.
GATTTCAAAGCCCTTTAGCAAGATGACTACTTTGCAACTTCTACAAACAATTAAGCTTCACCAGCATTGCAAGGTAGTAAGCCCCCATTTCACAGGTGGGGAAAAACGTCACAGAGAGGTTAAGTGATCTGACAGTCACACTGTGAGTCAGTGGACAAGCCAGGAATCCCAATGGTCAGTCCTTTGCTGTGACCACCAGATCACAACTGTACAACGTCAGCCATAAAACCAGGGGTTTTCTTAGGTGCGCGTGGGATGAGCAGCAGCTTGAATATCAGCTTGGATTTTTCCATACCCAAACTAAAAAAAGAGAATTAGCAATTCCTGTGCAATTTGAGCTGCTGTTCTTGTAAAAGGCAGGAGATGCACCAGTTGCATTTTATCTCATTTATTTCTTTAGCTACGTGAAACCTACAACATAAACAAAACTTTCCCAAAGAATTATACTGGTTTTCCTAAGAGGAAGCAACATCATTATTTAAAAGAAAACCATCCCTTTTCCCGTTCTTCTTCTAGTTCTTAAAATCCGTCTACTGAGAGACCTAAGACTGTGCAGCCGTAGTTCAATTTCAAAAGTAGTGAGAAAGCCCATCAAAAGGTGTCATACTGACAGGACAGTCTCTGTTCAAGTTCTTGTGTCGTGTATATCCAATAGATGTAGTACACTTTATCTTCAGGCACACATGTGGTTAACAGGAAGCGCCCAGATGCTAGGATAAACAAGTTAAGCCCCAGTCCTTGCAATACCTATGAGCTTAACTCCTGTTTCCCATCGAAGAACTGGAGAGTGACCTTTGGTGAAGACAGACATTTGAAGTCTCCCTCATCTCTCCCAAAACATTACTTTCATTTTTAGCCTTAGCACCACTGCTTGTTTGTGTAACTGGAGACGTGTCAGGCCCTTTCTTCCAGAGTGATTTAAACTACTCCAGTGTTAAAAGTAAAACAGAAAGAACAAAGATGCTAAAATATTAATCATCTTGCACAGCATCCACTGGGAGTAAGTGGAAAAATGCAATGCTTTGTGATCTGCTGGCCTCACTTCCAGGTTACTGCCTGTTCAACACACAGAGACTCCCTTTCCTGTACATATGGAGAGGACCTGGGAAAGAATTTACCTCACCAGCTCTTATAGAATAGATTGGCCATTCAGGAGTTCAAAGTTCCCTCTGTAGTGATACTAATTACTATTTACTGCTGAAGGCTGACAATGTGCTGGGTGCAGCACAGCTCAGCAAAGCACAGCCATCTCCTGCCCCAGAGCTTCCGAGGTACGTACACACACACGAGAGAGAAGACAGGATGCACTGACAGCTCCAGAGAACAGAGAGGCTTGTTGGTGTGTGTGACACAGAGTTATTCTTATTATGCTCAGAATAGGGCCAGCTCCAGGCACCAGCAAAGGAAGCAGGTGCTTGGGGTGGCCAATGGGAATGTGCAGCACATCCTGGTCTTCGGCGGCAGATCCCTCAGTCCCTCTCTTCCTCTTTGAGCTGCCGCCGAAGTGCTGCTGAAGAGGAAGATAGGGAGTGAAGGACCCGCCACCGAATTGCAGTGTGATTGAGCTCCCGCCGAAGTGCTGCCGATCATCTTTCCCCCCCCCCCCCCACTTCGCCGCTTGGGGTGGCAAAATAGCTGGAGCCGGCCTTGGCTCAGAACTTGAGGGCATTGTGAGCAGAGAACCTGGAAAGTTAGATCTGCTGCCTTTACTCACAGCAGGCATGCAGGATCCCATGCAAGAAGTTCCATGTGCTCTCCATGTTCAGAATCTGATCTTGCAAAGCCAAATTCTGATGGGTCAGGTGCACCCGATGTCACCATCTACAACAATGCAACACAGGGAACTAACCTCCAGAGGAGAAGAAGATCCCAACATCTATGTCAAAGAGAAAATGGGGAGAGACAGTAATCATCATCTGCTCCCTTCTTCTCTTTTGCACCAAGTCAACACAGTTGGGCTAAGGCGGCAGCTGATTTCAGCAATTCAAAGTCAAACCAACCCTGCACCTTTCACTTAACTCACTTTCTACTATAGAAGTTACACAGCATTGCTAATGTAAGTCACCACTTGGCTATGAACTCTGCATGGGCAGACTTCTAAGATCACAAGGAGCTTCAGTGACTTGTAGGAAAGTCCACTCGCATGGAGCTCCTTGCTGGATCAGGGCCCTGGGTTTTTTTTTATTTTCAAGTCGTAAGGAAGCTGAAATAGGCCTACTGCTGAAAAGGCAACAAGAGTTTCCAGATGGATTCAAGGGATCCAGGGAACCAAATATATTCAAAGCAGTAGTGAAAAGAGGTTGAATTCTGTTCTCATTTAAACTGGTGTGAGTCACACAGGACTCCTTTGGTTCCAGTACAGTTATTCTGGATTTATGCTAATTTAAGTAAGTGCAGAATATGTCCCAAAGGTTAACCTTTTCCCTATTTTTTTCTCTCTCTGCTACCAAGAATAATTTGTCATGGCAGGATATGCTGCATAAACCCTCCAAAAAGATTAATATTAAAGTAAATCGCTGTAGAGTATGTCTACACTTAAAATGCTGCAGCGGTGCCACTGTAGTGCTTCAGTGTAAACACTCACGTCCCTGTAGTTAATCCACCTCGGGGTAGCTAGGTCCATGGAAGAATTCTTCCATCGACCTAGCACTGTCTAAACTGGGGATTAGGTCAGCATAGCTACATCTCTCAGGGGTGTCCATTTTTCATAGCCCTGAGACCTCTGATGTAGACCAGCTCATAGATTAATATAATTAAATTCCTGAAGGGAATGATTCACACTAGAAAAGAGGAATGGTGTTGGTGGGATTCTCGGGCTATTGAAGACAACAGAATGTTGGTCCCATGCCTCGTAACACACCCAAGACCCACACTAATCAGACATAATGGCTGGATTTTTTAAAGGCACCTAAGGGATCTAAGGTGTCCATCATCCAGCAAAGGTCATACTACGGAAGATATTATTCAACGCTGAAGTAACTGGATGTGCTCATGCTGCTGTAGAACACTGGGGTCAGAAATGAACCCTTTCCTCTGCATCCCATGTGCCCCCCCTCTCTCTCTCACACCCACCCACCCCCCAATTGGCCAGTTGCACATTCCTCCTGCCAGTCCCAGGAAAGTAGGTCAGGTGAACCACTGGTTTGCACCAGTTTGGGACCTCATGTTCCAAAACACACTTATGAAACATGAATTATTTCATGTGGTATTAAACAAGCAAAGAGAAAAGGGAAACCACTGTTTTTAAGGGACAAAATACAGCTTTTTGATTTAACTCTCCTCCTTAACTCGTTTAGTCTATGCTCCCCCCCCCCCCCCAGGAAAACATGAAGGATCGTGTGGGGAGGGTGGAGGCTCAGGACAGTTTAAGTGTGTATGAAACGGCTGTTCCCTCTCAAAACACCATTTGTGTTGCCAGTGAGATTGCAACACAACCACGACACTGCTCATTTACTCAATAAAATATCATGAATTCCAGCTGGAGACTCCTTTTCCCTTCCCCGAGGGCAAAAGATGTTTTTCATGTTTAGGGTGTGGAGAAAGATGCAAACTAACATTCAACCATATTCCAGTCTTTGGGGGAAATCTTTAAGCCTCCCCCAAACCTGTATGAATGTTAGACGGCACATGAATAGCAAACTAGCACTGAATTTGCCTCCTCTATGGCCTCATCTATAGTGCAAGTGTGACTGGGTACTGACAATGGTGAGTGCAAGAAGGTTCATTCCCAGCCCTTTAGCTGACACTGAAAATGTCTCAGCAGTGTGAACAGAGGAACAAATCCTTCAACCTCATTGCAGAGAGCAAGAGAAGGGCTTGGAGGAACTGGGTACCTACTAACATTTTTATAAACAGTTTCAACCCATCTCTACGAGCAGCTAAACCATTTCCAACCCCAGGCGGAGTAGACGGGATCAGCGGCAGACCACCACTGCCAAATATGATTAGTCCTCCTTGTGTAGGTGGAGACCTATGAGCAAGTCCACAGTGTGGCAACCTGAATGGTCATGTCAATGTTTTCTGATCTGAAGTGCCATGTAAAACACCTCCCCCAACCCCCCATCAGAGTATACTCCACAAGTCAAACACCCATGTTTAATATTAACTTAAGCAGAGCAGTAATCAATAATGCAGGTTAAAAAGAAAGGTTGGGAAGGTTAAAAAGAAATGGCACGGCTGCCATTTTTCAGTGCCTAAAGTTTATTTTTTTATCATTACTATTAGCAGGAACCATTTGAAACCTTTTCTTCCCCCTTTTCAAAAACAAATTTCTTGCTAAAGTCAATAGTGCTGGCCAGTATATGAAATGTTTTTACAGGACATAGCTGAAGAATTGCTTCTCTATTGAATGGGGGTTTTCGTAGGGACAGACCATACAGTACAGATAAACTGGTGGGGGGTGTGTGTGACAATCTCTGTTAATAATTCTCTGTCGATAGCATCCAACTCTATTAAGATTGGTTTGTTTTTTACCAGGCTTCTTTAAAACTTATTGTCCTGGGAGACTTGTAAAAAATGCTCTCAAACAACTCCCAGCAACTCTGAAATAAAAATGTTTTTCTTAATCTTCCTTCTAACTCCACAAAATAAACGGTCAGGCAGCCACAATTTAGAAGCATGGAAAATGTTAATGACTTGGATGACAAGCCAGGCCACAGAATTCCCCAAATCCCACAACAATTCTCATGGTCTTTATTCAAACAAGGTCTACTGATTTTCTCTTTCCGATAGACTGAAAATGTTCCCAAGTCCTGGAGAATATCTAATGTCTTCATTCCAACAAAATACCTGAGTTATCCTACTAACTGAGACCCATTTAATCAGGTCTTCATCCCAGTGGATGTAGTCAGTAAAAGTCATCAGGACACATAGCTATACAGCCAAGAGTAATTCATGAGTACTTCATGCATGAAATTTTTAAATTCTATCTTATTATGGAGGCCCTGGTTGCAGCTCTAACAGAGTTACGGGGAAGTTGAGTTTTGCACTTAATAAAGAGATTGGGTGTCTGTTTGCCCAAAATTACACCACTTATTGTTTAAGTACAAAATGAATTTTCTGGGGATTTACAAGTAAATCAGTTAATTAGTTTATCATTTAAAATTTTAAAGAGTGGATGCCGTAAGCAATTTAGCATCTAAAAGGAAAGACTTTTTTTGTCCTGAATGATCTCATCTCAGGTAGTTGTCTGTCTACAAACAAAATAAAAATCGGCAGACAAAAAATAGAATAGATCTACTGCAATGGGTCGTTTTTTAAAAGACATTTTTAGGATGAATGGTCTTTTTTTCATTATTCTTTACAACTGAAAGTTTCCCTTTCAGCAAAGGCTGAAGAATAGTGTTCTCCCTCAGAGAAACTCACGAAGAAATGCCCTATTTCAAAATGGCTGCTGTCTGTCGTTGGGCAGTCTGTAGTCTCAGTCCAATTATGGACATTTTGCAAATGACATCTTAACTCAGAGCTGCCTATGCCCTCAGCCCTGATGAGAACAATTGATACTGATAGGCATTTTGAAAAGGCAATACCTCTGCGTTTTTATGAAGTTTTATGTGCCAGCCTCTCAATTATGAGGAACAGAAGCAAAACATGACCATTAATCTTAAAGTTTCTTTTCAAATACCATCTGCTGCATCAGATCTACTCAACAGGGAATGCCAAAAGGGAAACTTGCCATACATTAATATGATGGATTTCTGTTAAGTTTAACCTTAACTCTGAAGTTCTTGGATTTATAATGCTTGGTTTTGAGAAAACTGCACTATCCCTGTAATTTGTTTTTACCCTAAATTACTGACATGTCCTCCCAAACTTACCTCCATTTTAACATACTTTTGGTCTGGGAATACAGAGTATATTTAAGATTTTTTTACATTAATTTTAAAAATGAAAAACATCTTGCGTGCCAGGAAGAAAAGAAACACTAATTTCACTTGTCTCACTACGACTACCACCATAATCAATCTGGGGGACGGGATTAGGATCTATAATCAGTAAAATATTCTCTCAACTTCAAGAGTGACTAAATTTGCTTTGTTGCTTTTCTCCACCGCTTTAACAAGTGTTGAGAGAACCAATGCAATGCTGGCTCTTAAAATAAGTTTCTGGCTGTAATGACTGTGAAGATGATGAATTCTGAATGTGGATGGAGTGTAAATTGATTCAGGGTCATTAGGGGAACCTGCAAAGCACTGCCCACCTATGTTGCTGCTTAGAGCTCTGCCAAACAGCAAAGGTGTGAAATTACCAAGACACTTTTTAGTTTCCTTGGCTTTTCAGAATCCTGCCAGCAACAGTGAAATTACTAACACTCACGTCAATTTCATGCCACTGCTGCTTGTCTAAAGTTAGGCTGGAGCTATTCTTATGACAAAGTGGCCCAAAAAAGGCTGGGAGGGAGGGCTGGAGAAGCAGATCCCACAGCCCACTTCCCTACTCACTCTTTACAGCAGGCAGAATGCTCAGAGAGTAGGAAATGACAAGATGAAGCTCCTTCTCCTCTGTAGAACTAAATGGAAATGCAGCTTGAAGTCATCTACTCTAGTCAGAAGCTGATACTAAAAGAAAGCACTATTAGAAATCCCAGCTGCCTGGGGCAAGGGAGCAAAAACTGCATTCAGAAATAAAACTAATCTTAGTGCCTGGAGCTACTGTACGTTATATATAAGACCTTGGCTGTGGGGAGGTCTTCACTGCTCTCCTTTAAGGGAGAATAACCTTGTCTGACAAAAGCATTAGCAATATGAATGTCAAAATAAAGCATCCCTTGGGCATTTCAATAAACAATCAGAACATCAATTTAGCACATGAACAGGACAGTGCATAAGCTAAATAGATTCTATTCGAGGCTAGACATTACCATATGCTTCCTACTACAATGAACCAAACTACCATAAACCAGCAGAAGAAACCCAGTTGATCTCATTTGTGCACCCATTTACTCCACAGTTACACCAACGTACGTGAGAGGAGAATCTGGCCCAACGTGCCTAGTGTGTGTCTTTGCCTCAAACTCAGACCATCTAAAAACAATCTTTGCCTTCTAACGGCGAGTTGGAGGTCTGAGCAAGCCAAAACAGTACTGTGTAGAATACTTATTTTAATATGAACTATTACATTTGGAGGGGTGGGGGGCAGAGACTGTCACAGCTCAGCCAAAAGAAAATACCCCCCCCCCCCGCCTATCTTATTTTCTATTCTTTTAAAATTATCAAGTTTGGGAAAGCCACTTTAGAGTAAAATTCACACTGCTGATTTTCTTTGGCAAAAGACCACGTTATCTATAAACACCAGCTAAAATCCCAATTATAGTAACACGATACCCACACCCTGCTACATAGAAACAGGATAACAGAGAGACATGAAAAAATTTTACTGTCAAAAAATAAAGGCAGGTAACAAGCCTATTTGAAACTACATACAAAGCAACTACAAACTTAGCATTGTTTAATGTAAAGTCAAGGACTAAAAAATTAAGGAATGTTAGAATGAAGGTTCCCCATCCTAGTGCCCCACTGGCCCTCCCTTAACTCTTTATCCCAGTCTCCCCCTCTGCTACCCCGTCCCCCCCTCCAGCTCCCCAGCTCCCTGCATTCCAATCAGGCAGCTTACCTATTTCTCCTCCTCGCTGCCTGGTTGCCGACAGGGGGAGCATTAAAAGCAGGGGAGAGGGGAGGAGGGAAGAGAGAGAGAGAGCACACATGTCCTTGCACTCTCATTCTAGTGCCCAGCACCAAGGTGGTCCCTAGCACTTGGGAGGTGCACCTGCAGGGAAAGACCTGCTCAGCCTCTGCAGATCTGAGATGGGCCACACTCAGTACAGATTAAATCTTTGGAGGATTTAGTTGCCGAACTCTCAAAAGTCTCTACTGAGCATGTCCCAAGTGAGATTTTCAAAGGCTCAAAACGTAGCCAAATACGGGCAACGTTTGACAGGAATGAAGAAAGGCCATGCAGGTGATCAAGTGCTGCTGGTGGATTGAGAAGGCCTGATGAAGTTAGTGGAGTTTACAAATGAATATGGCAAAGAATATGGTCTAGAGCTGAATGTTGAAAAGACAGAAAACTATGGTGGCATGCAAGGATTCTGTGAAAATATGCAAGATTCCAATGAACGACACCTCCATACAGCAAGTAACAAATTATTGTTACTTAGGAAGCATCATTACAGAAGATGGAAGATCAGATACTGAAGTCAGCACCAGAGTAGCAAGAGTGAAAGACACATTCTGGAATAATAAACACCTGATGAGAGGGAACATAAATTTGTTTATATTCCAACTCTTAAAAAACTTACATTTGGTTTGTGTTAAATTACAATGGTGACACACGGACACTCAAACAATTGAGAATAAAGAACCTACAATCCATCGAATGATGGTGTTATAAAAGCATTATGAAAACATCATGGGATAGACCATGTAATCAACAAAAAGTATGGTAGATGATTGGAACTCAGCAGACTATAGGCAGAGATCTTATGAGAAGAAAGATTCAATGTGCAGGGCACATTTTAAGGGGTTTAGAGGGCAATGCATATTTACAGGCACTGGAAGGGAAAGTTGATGGCAGAAGAACACATGGCAGAAAAAAATTATCTTGGATGGTGTGACGAAGTGGGTTTTCCCCCCTTGTTATGTTATATGTGAGTCTTACAGTCTTGTATTAATACTGTGTGTACCTCAGTTTCCCTGTGTACTGCACCAATGCCTAGGTGGTGGGAATATGGGTGTCTGACTTTTGCTGAGGCCATCAGGGGCAGGTGAGGCTGTCCAGTTGCCTGAACGTAAGCAACGGATGGCACCCTTCGTAACTTGAGAACCAGGAGGGGGATGCAACCAGGTGACACTTTGCACAGGAAGCAGGACAAAGACCAGAGGAGGGGCAATGGGCATGTCGGAGGCCAGGCAGCTGGGTCCAAGGCAGTCTGCTATGGAGGACTTGGAGAAGAGGGTTATCCAGGGTGTCTGGCTCAGGGTTCCTCCAAGATGGACTTTGCTGAAAGTCACTGATGTCTGTGCTAACAAGATCTGTTCTATGCTGTGTTCCTGTCAACTAACAAACCGATTGTTTTACTCGCTGGCTGAGAGTAACTGCTGACTGCAGAGTTGGGGTGCAGAGCCCCTCTGGCTTTCTGAGAGACCCCGTCCAGGTGGACCTGCTATGCGAAGCTCACAGTAAGAATAGGGGTGCTGGATGCTCGGAGGTCAGACCCAGGAAGGACGTAGCTGAGGAGGCTTTTTGCCTTGGGCAGCGTGCCCTGAGGGGAGTCTGGCTTCATATAGAGCAGTCCCAGAGCATCGGGCCTGTGACTCCGTGACAGATGGACAACATGGTATCCTGGCTAGATTAAAAAGAGTATTCACCCACAGAGATTAGCAGAGAATCATATAGAATGGTTGCAAACCTCCAGTAGTGGAGAAACCACATAAGAAGAGGAGAAAAAAAAAAAAAGGCACCTCACTGGCGGTAGGGTCATCCCGTGCCAATTTCAGGTCCCTGTTCCAAACCATGGAGAAGCCAGAGCACCTCGACAAAATGATAAGAATTTAACCTGGTTAAAACAATGTATTTTTTCCCAAAACCTCATTCTGAAAAATGCCTCCAATTTTTTTAAAAAAAAAAACAACCTGAGGCAGACATCCAGCATGGAAAATTTCAACCCAAACAGTTCAAATTTGGAAAAGTTGTAAGCCACTGAAAACAGGGTTTGATAGGGTGCAGCTACACAACATTTTGGAGCGAGTCTCCGAGCCTGGGTTAACAGTCTCAGCTTGCACTAGTGCTTTGAAAATAGCTGAACAGCCCGTGCTTTGAAGTTGTGGCTCTGAAGTCCACCAACCTCCCTCGACTTCAGAGCCTGAGCTCCATCCCAAACCGCAACTTCAAAGCACAGGCTTGTCCAGCTATTTGTAGAGTGCTAGTGCAAGCCCCGTAGCTTGAGTCCGTCGGCCCAGGCTGGGAGGCTCATGAGAATATACTATATATAGACATACCCATAATGGGAAGGGTTGAGTAACTTTCCTACAGGCCTCTATCTGTGCTGCCTACATAATGCATCAGGGGCATTGAAATTTTCAGTCAGGTGCTCCCAGGGAAACACATCAGCTGGCTCGATAAATGATAGCTGGCTGCCTTATGTTATTGTTGTCTTTAGTTTAATTCCTGCATTACAGCCTATTTCAGAACACTGCAATCTGCATATCTGTAGGACTTATATTTCAGAATGCGTTTCCACCCTGATGCTTGAACAAAGATGCCGTGATCTGAGCTGACCGGGCATCTACTTCACCATGACATGTTGAAATGTTACCTACAAGATTATGCTCTGCTGGGAGTGAGCAGAGGGGCATGATTTAGTTTTGTCTGCTTCCAGAACAAGGGGTCACCATTGTCTATGGCATAACAGAGAACCATGCTAGCCCTTGATAAACTGTCTGTAGCATTTACTACTACCTAAGCGGTATTAAAAAAAACAACAACAACAAAAAACCCACACACATTATATTCAAAATGCCTGAGGCTACCAGCACAATTATCTACACTGACATGCCCAGCGGAGCTGACTGGTGGGGGTGGCAACAGAAGGAAATTATTGGAAAGAGTCTAGTGTCCTTCTCCCCCCCGCCCGCCCCCCCCCAGTCATCTGCAACTCTAAGGCAGTACAAAGGATATATGCTTACAAGTCAGGCAACAAGGTATCACAATGAAGCATCTAAGTGCATTGGGCTTTATGGATATTTTTTAGGAAGGACAATCTATTTACAATGTTAGTGATCACAAAAGGGTTCAAAGTCCATAATAGATTTACTCCATCCAGATGAATTACAAATTGGTATTTCATTATCTGAATTTGCCTTTTATTTCACTTGATAAACATATCCATCCTCATGTCATAACACTGGGTAATGAATCAGAATCCTAATAAAATTATTTTGTTATTTGTTTTAAAATCACCCCCGTGTTGTCTCTTTAGAACCTTAACTTACAACACTTTAGAAACACATGGTATCTTTTTAATCTGGTCACATTAACCTCAATTATGTTTACAACTGAAATATACAATCTAGTTTAAGCAAATACTTGTGCCTAGTGCTGCTCTAATTCTACAGATGTCTAGCAACAATTAATCTTTTATATGCTCAATCCAGAAATCGCTACTCATGGTGCCATTTCAGTGTTTGAGTTTAGCTGAGCATTACCTGCCATTTTCAAGGCTATTTCTGAAAGCAGATCTCTACTAATATTACAGTGCTATTTAAACAAGCAGGAAATCTGTATCTTCTATTCAAGTCTTGCACAGCGAAGAGTTGTGTTTATTCATAAGATGTTAGTGGAATATCCAATTTTATCCTGCTTTATTTCTCATTCTGGTTGGAACATTACAAGAAGTCATTTAGTTCAGCTTTCTGGTCCAGTGAGGCGCTGATTACTAAAGTGCTTCCATATGTTACATTTATTTATTGTAGAAGGGACCAGGGAAGAATTCTAACTGTCTGGCAATTGGTAAACATTACAAGGGATCAATTTTTGACATAGCCGCCATAGTTCTGCTTTTGGGAATTGCTCAGTGATGGAAATGGGCTGGAACGGTCTGAATGTCAGTCTGGAGGGACGTTCCTAACTCAACCGGGTCTGAACCATATCAGCCGTCTAGCTGAATCCTACTAACACCATCTCACCTTCTACATCAAGTTTAAATGCTTCCCTGTAGATCTCAAGCTCTGGACGACTCTGCGGTACCCTACATCTCTCTCCACCTCCCCCTGACCTCGATCCTCAATACACACCTTCCGCCTCAGGAACTCCTTTTGCATTGCAGCACTTCTCTCTGACCCTCCTTTTATGCTGCCCTTCCCTGGAACTTCCTCCCTAACGTTGCTGTGGAAGGCTGTGAAAACCCTCCTCACAACACACTTGTCCCACAAAGCTTATCTGTGGAGCTCTGTAGCTCTACTGTTTCAAACACTGCTGCAAAACTGGGTGAAGAATCCACCTTCTGGTCATGCAATGCTTTGTGCATCTAAATTGTTGCCCACTGTTCATCCATTTACATTATAAGGCCATGGGACAGGGACTGTGTCTCTTGGATATTTTGTACAGTGGCCAAGCACAATGTTAGTGTTCAACAAATGAAAAGAAAAACATTCATAATGCCACAACAGCTATGTGGGTGAAACCAGCCAATCATTACATCCTCAAATGAACCTGCACAGAAAAATGATAAAAACCAAAAACACCGTATCACCTTGGGACAAACACTTTTCATAGTGATCACTCCATATCTGATCTTTCAATACTCGTCCTCAAGGGAAATCAGCACAACACCTTCAAGAGCCTGAGAACTTAAATACGTAACTCTGCTAGACAGGAAAAACCATGGACTCAACAGGGACGCTGGTTTTATGGCTTATTAAAACAATTTATAACACACTAACATTGCCTGCTCCCCTTAATTGCCCTTATTTATAAAATATTCTAACCCTCAATTGCCCATTTCATTTCGAGTGTCCACCTACAACATGCATTATTTAACAATCTGTCCCAAATTATATTTAGCTCTGATTTTCTTCTCCAGACCTTAAAGAGAGCTCTGTACAGCTTGAAAGTCTGTACCTTCCACCAACAGAAGATAATTAAAAAAATATATACCACCTTATCTACTTTGTCTGCAACGTTAGTAATAGTCGTTGGGGCTTTGAGTCAAGGCAAAAATGATAATGGTCAGCTCTTCTGTTTCCTCTAAAGGATTGTGCAATACCATGCTTGAAAAACTACACACTCTCATTAGTGATTAAGGAGCTGACAGGATATGAACTTTGAAAAAGCCAGGATCTTTTTCCTCCTTCCTTCCTTCCCCCTCCCCCTCATCCCTATTCTACCATTAGATTGAAAGTAACCTGTCACTTTCATTCTGGACCCAGATTTTGTTGTGATGCAGATAAGAGGGAAATGAACTGAGGAATCCACCTATGCTCAGAAAAGGCACTAAAATATTTCTGCTGACATTCCCAATATACAGGCCACTCACCTGCAAGGTTGCAATTCAACCATTTAAACACTGCTCTCTCCTTACTTACAACTCATTGAACAGACACACACCACCAGCCCCCAGCGGGGCCACAGCTCTTTTGGGAAGCAGTAATGCATATGAACCAAAAGGTAAAATGTCTGTTTGATATTTCAAGATGTGCACAGGTTTTTATTTTTTTGCATAAAAAGATAATCCAAAGACTTAAAGAAGAGACACAGTAAGAGAACTCCTAGAACTGTTCAACACCTCTCAACCAGGCCTTCTAACTTCCAGGCAGTATGAATTCCAGAACACAAGCTTGCATAGCAGCATAAAGCCACTGCTCTTCTCATAATCCAGGATATAGGATTTCTGAGGCCTTTTCTATTACAAAATAAAGCACTTTATTGCAGTTCTTTGCCTATTTTCATAGGGTCAGTGTGAAATACAGGAGAATCCAACAGGTACAGTTCACAAACTGACTCACGGCTTAATGGGTAACTGACTTCAAAACGTCCTTACTGGTTCCAGTAACATCTCATGATGATCAAATGACCAGGGATGTGGGTTCCTTCCTCTATGTTGTAACCACCTAGGCTTTGACTCTCCTGCAAGCTATCTGCGAAACCTATTAAATGGGTGTTAAACACCCAACAGCCCACTTGATGAAATCACCATGATGCAATGGCACATAATCCCCACCAGTCTTGACTCTCCACTACTGCTGAACATTAAACATCCATCAGGACTTGTGTAAGTAAGCCATGAGGACTGATCCTCTAGGCAGCAGATGGATCCACATTTGCACAAGTCCCCTAAGTAAACGGTAGAGAGGACTGAGGGTCTCCATTACAGCAATATACCTTTTATAAGGAAAAACTCTCCTAGCTTATTCCACAGCCCTCCCGTTTGTAAATTATCTTAAGCAAGTAGGCCCAAGAAAGTGTCATGTTCTTTTTGTGTAACAGCGTCTCTTTAAACAGCCTTGAAAGGGGCTGTATAATAAATACTAATCATTTAAGAACACTGACTACATGACATCTAATGTATCATATCAGAGCACCTCCGAGGTGTGAGACTCAAAAGGAAATCCACAGGAGGATCAATCAGATCCAGTGAGTGGGACAGATAGGAGAGGAATTGGAACCCAGTCTGGAACACTTCCCTGCCTTTAGAGAAACACCAGACAGCCTGTGCCCAAGAAGCATAAGCTGGATGCCTGAGATCAAGGCATCTGTGAGGGAGATGATCAAAAAGGCTAGTTATTTTAGTCATTTCCTAGCTTTTCACACAAAAGCCACCCTTCAGACATCATAAAAAGATGGGGGATGTGTGTAAAAAAAAAAAAAATCCACAAAATAGTAATCCAGGTCTTGTCTGCCCATTGACCCTCTGCCCTTCCTGGAAACTATGGCTGGCTGAGGAGCTGGTAGCATTAGGGAAAACGAGATGGTAACTATGACGTGAAATTAATAGAGAACATTATGTATGTCCCATGGAGCTTGCCTGGGTGTCTGTGTGCCAATAACTCAGGGAGGGGCATGCTGTCCCTGGGATGTTAGGGGACCAAGAGCAGAGACAGCTTGCCAGGCAAGCCAGAGGAAGAGAGCAGAGACACTATTTCAAGCGACAGACCAGCTCAGAGGAGGAGCAGCATCTGAGCGAAAGTGGGGTGAGAGTCAAACGATGAACAAGAAAACGCTCAGGAAAGTAGAGCTAGCCAGACCTATCACAAAGGTCCTCAATGAGATGCCCTCCTCAGGAGCACTGTGAGAAGGAAGAAGTTATCTGGGGAGAGTGTGGAGCCAGCTACTGAAAGGGTAGGACTTGCAGTTTGGTGAGCTTGTGCGTCCCAAGGTGCACGCAGGGTCCCCCTCAGTTCTGGCCTCTGGGTGTCCGGAAGCAATACCCCTAAACTTGGTCCTTTCCCTGCTCAAGATAACTCCCAGTTTACAAGGGAAAACTCCCTATCCAGTCCGGCTGAGGTAGACCTTCAACTCCCTAGATAAATCAGTTACCAATTGGCAAGTGCTACCCTTGCTGGGTCAGGGCTGCCTGCCTACAATGATTGTATCTGAGTTCTAGGGTAGGAGATTAGGAGTTTTTAGGACTGTTGTTATGATCTGCACCCTGATCCCTCTGTCCCTTTATGGTGAGGGGAAATCTCGGGAACAGAAGCAGCCTGATTCCTGTCCGAAGAGAACACCTGCCAACTGTGATGGTCAGCTCCTCTGAGGAGTCCAGATTCAGCTGTAAACCTGAGGATCATTCACAGAATTGTGAGGGCACCATCTTATGGTTAAATAAGCAGATAAATTGTTTGGGAGACACCCCGCCCCATTCCCAGAACTGCATCCTCGAGCCAGGAGGTAAGGGCTTTTATTACCTACTGTCTATTAAACCTCTGGAGGGACTTGCCATCTTATCCCACATGTGAGTCTTCTGGGCTGTGCTGAACCAAGTCAGCTAAACTGTTTATTGGTGCTACAGAAGAGATTGTCCCAGGTCATCAAGGACGCCCCTGGAGAACACTTATCAATGGGACACAAAATTTTATTCTTGCTATATCAGATCACGTGTGGGGAAATTCATGGCTACTATCAGCATGGGGCGGGCACAGGTGACCTGAGAATATTGGATTACCCTGTTATATTTATTTGCTGTTCAATACAATTGCTCTGTTGACTATATTGTGTGTGTTTAAGTAATTCCTTGGGAGTCTGCAACTATCTGGCAGGTAGCTTGGGGTAACCCCGTGGTTAGAATTTTCCTTCCAAGATGCCCGGGTGATCCCGTCAGGAAGGAGTGAAGGGGTGGAAGCACCACCAGGTAAGTTTATCTGGGAAGGGAGTAACAAAGTTACATCCTGCTAAGCTGATCTAGATGAACCCAGATCAGTCCATCAAAAGCCATAAGGAGACTGGCATTAAAGAGATAACCAGGTGGATAGTGGCACTACAATTATTTTATCCACACTTTTAAAAACCAGGGGGGTGGGCTATTGGTTTCATTTAAAAAAAAATTTTTTTTAACTCAAAAACCTGACCAAACAGTTGGGGAAAAGCTCTTTTCTTAAATGGCAGATTAAGCTTGCCAGTCATACCTGAGACCCACCAATAAGCTCTCCAGAAAAGCCCAAGGTAAGACCTGACTGTCCTGATGCTTAAGGTATAAAGAACAAGAAGGGAGAAAATCTTTGAAGAAACCTTTTGGGGCTTCTTTATCAATCTTAAGGAAATAAAACAATGTTACACGACCAGTCTTTCTTATGCACTGCTGGATCACCTTTAAGATGGGAGGAGGGAGACAGCTTCCCCCACACACAATGGGATGGGTGAATTAGAGGCTGACTAACCATGGAAAAATCCACATAATTGAGAAGACAAATGTTGAACAATTATTTTACAGCCTGAACTATTCAAGGAAAAAAGTTAACTCTGCCAAGAGGCCAGACAGACTCCCTGTGTGTATGTATTAGTATGGAGCAGACCAGTCAAGCTTCAGAAATGTAATGCTTTTATCTTCATCCAGTTTGTGCTTTGGTGGTTATCCGTTTCTGCAAGCACTAAATAAAGTAGTACAAATGCTGAAGGAGAAAAAGGATGGACTCCACATATTGTGTGGGGAGGGGGTGTGTATGTACACCTCTACCTCGATATAACACTGTCCTTGGGAGCCAAAAAAGCTTACTGCGTTATAGGTGAAACTGTGTTATATTAAACTTGCTTTGATCCACCAGAGTGCGCAGCCCCGCCCCCCTGGAGCACTGCTTTACCGCGTTATATCCAAATTCGTGTTATATCAGGTGGCGTTATATCGAGGTAGTGATGTATGTGTGGGTATGTGTAATATGAGTGGAGGGGGGCTACAGGAAAAGAAAGGATGGTCTTGTGGTTAAGACAGTTGTGTAGTGACAGGGAGAACTGGATTCTTCTCCTGCCTCTGCCACAGAGTTCCTGTGTGTTGCTAGGCACATCACTTAAACCAAACTTTTCACAGGTGGTCACTAATTGTGTGTTCCTCATTCGCTGGGTCCCCACCTTGAAAACATAGATCTGACTGGCTGAAGCACCAAGCACCCACAGTTGCAAGCTGAAGTCAATGGGAGCTGTGCTTTGAACATAACAGCTAACCATTTAAGCACCATGAAAAATTCAGGTCCCAAACATCTCAAACTGGGCACCCAAAATTGGTGGACACTTCTGATCGCAATTTATCGTAAAACTGGAATAGTACCACCTCCTCACCTCACTGATATTCCTTGAAAATAAATTTATTAATGTTTTGGAAGCAATCGGCTATGTGGGGCCACCCATTTAACAATGAGGCTAAAACAGATACCACAAATAGCTGCTCTTTCAGTGAGCACCATCCATCCTGAACACTGAATGAGAAAGGGATCCTATGGAAAAAAAATAAATAAGTGACCATGTTATTAAAGACTATCATAATGCATATGCACAAGGGGACCTGGCAACCTTAACTCTGACATTTCTTATATTGAGATTGTGTATTCTGTTAATGAGATGATTCAGAACAAAAAATTCTCTGACACAGGGTGTTAATTTTTTTCCCCATATCACGTTAGTTCTAATTAAACAATACACATTAAGATACAGAAAGATTCCGTAATTAAACAGAAGGCAATTCTGCTCTCAGACTGTAAACTCAGGGAGGCTAGATAAAAATTAACTGCTGCCTGAGGTCAGTCACTCCATGAGTTATGGTTATTTTAAACTTCAACATTAGAACCATGTGCCTCTCAAGAGATTATTTGAAGTCTGAACCTGAAAGGTGCTGAGCAGCTCCTGAACACCCTCAAATCCCAGTGACAAGGGGAGCTGAGAGAACTCAACCCCTTTCAGATGAAACTCCATGTTTTGCAGTATCAGACTCTAAACGAAGGAAACAAATATTGTTTAAACAAGATTGTTAACATTTTAAAAGTTAAGAATATTTTAAATCGTTCCTTATTTACCAAGCTAATGCTAACAATGAGATAATACCCCCAACCACAATTTTTTAGTATTCAGAGCTCAGACATGTTCTCTGTATACAATGCTAATTGGTTTTGACTATAAAATAATGCTCTTAATATTCAGAAATGTAAAACCACTTCAGGATTCCACTTTCTAATTACTGTAGAACCGTTGAGTTACGAACATCTCGGGAATGGAGGTTGTTCATAACTCTGAAATGTTTGTAACTCTGAACAAAAGTTACGGTTGTTCTGTCAAAAGTTTAAAACTGAACACTGACTTAATACAGCTTCGAAACTTTACTATACAGAAGAAAAATGCTCCCCCCCCTTTTTTTAATAGTTTACATTTAACACAGTATCACATGCATCCGACGAAGTGGGTATTCACCCACGAAAGCTTATGCTCCAATACGTTTGTTAGGGTACGTCTACACTACGGGACTATTCCGAATTTGCATAAACCGGTTTTGTAAAACAGATTGTATAAAATCGAGTGCTCGCGGCCACACTAAACACATTAAATCGGTGGTGTGCGTCCACGGTCCGAGGCTAGCATCGACTTCTGGAGCGTTGCACTGTGGGTAGCTATTCCGTAGCTATCCCATAGTTCCCGCAGCCTCCCCCGCCCCTTGGAATTTCCTGATTGAGATCCCAGTGCCTGGTGGGGCAAAAATCATTGTCGTGGGTGGTTCTGGGTAAATGTCGTCAGTCACTCCTTCCTCTGGGAAAGCAACGGCAGACAAGCATTTCGCGCCTTTTTTCCCTGGATTGCCCTGGCAGATGCCATAGCATGGCAATCATGGAGCCTGTTTTGCCTTTTGTGACTGTCACCGTATGTGTACTAGATGCTGCTCACAGAGGCGATTCAGCAGCGCTACACAGCAACATGCATTTGTTTTTGCATGACAGCAGAGATGGTTACCAGCCATACCGCACCATCTACCAATCCATAAATTGGTAAAAAGATGATCATGGCTACCAGTCCTTTTGCACTGCACCATTTGCTGCTGTCATAAGTGCCCCTGGCTGCTCTTAGCCAGGGGCGCAAAAGCCAAAATTGGGAATGACTCCCAGAGTCAATCCCTCCTTTTTGGTATCTAAAAATAGAATCAGTCCTGCCTAGAATATGGGCAAGTATACTAGAGAACCACTGTATCAGAGAGCACAGCTGCTCTGTATCAGATCCTGCAGAAATTATGAGCTGTATGCTATTCACAGGGGGTGCTCCTGCAACACCTGTTGATTCCATTCTTCCCCCAGCCTTCCTGGGCTACTGTAGCATTGTCCCCCCACTTGTGTGATGAAGTAATAAAGAATGCAGGAATAAGACACAGTGACTTGTTAGTGAGAAATGAGTGGAAGGCAGCCTCCAGCTGCTATGATAGTCCAGACAGGACAGTAAGGAGTGTGGAGAGGAGCCCAGCATCCCTCTGCTAGTCCAGGGGCAATTGAATCTTGTTTTTACACATGAAGGGTGGGGGCTGACAGAGCTCAGCCCCCTGTTGCTATGACAACGATGGTTATCAGCCATACTGCACCATCTACCAGGAAAAATTAGGGCCAGGCACCCTTGATAGACCTCACCGATGGTAGTCTGCATGGTTAACAGTCCTTTTGCACTGCCCCATGTGCCAATAGGCTGATGATGAGGATGGGTACCAGTCATATTGTACCATCAGCCACCCATGGCGGGGGGGGAGCAAGGATGTTGGTGTTGAGTGCTGCAGCATCGGGTCTATCTGCAGCATTCAGTAAAGATAGGGTGACATGTAAAAGAGTCAAGAGAAGATTGTTTTCCCTTTCACTTCTGGGGGGGGGGGGGGTGCGTAGATTGCCGAGCTATGCCCTGACCCACCGCGGACACGGTGTTTGACCCTAGAAGCATTTGGAGCTCAGCCAAGAATGCAAATACTTTTCGGAGACTGCAGGAACTGTGGGATAGCTTGAGTCCTCCAGTCCATGAGCGTCCATTTGATTCTTTGGCTTTCCGTTATGTTTGTCACGCAGTAGTGCGCTGAGCCCCTGCTATGGCGTCTGTCTGGAGATTTTTTAAAAATGATTTTGAATTTCGTCTTCTGTAACGGAGCGCTGATAGAACAGATTTGCCTGCCTTTACAGCGATCACATCCGCATGGTCCATGCAGGAGCTCTTTCTTTATTTTGATTTTTAACTGCATCGCCACACGTGCTGATCTGAGCTCCACGCTAGGCAAACAGGAAATATTCAAAAGTTCGCGGGGCTTTTCCTGTCTACCTGGCCACTGCATCCGAGTTCAGATTGCTGTCCAGAGCGGTCAGTGGTGCACTGTGGGATACCGCCCGGAGGCCAATACCGTCGATCTGCGGCCACACTAACCCTAATCCGATATGGTAATTCCGATACTAGCGCTACTCCTCTCGTTAGGGAGGAGTACAGAAACCGGTTTAAAGAGCCCTTTATACCGATATAAAGGGCCTCTCAGTGTGGACGGGTGTGGCGTTAAATCGGTTTTACGCTCCTAAAACCAGTTTAAACGCCTAGTCTAGACCAGGCCTAGGTCTATAAGGTGCCACAGAACTCTTTGCCAATTTAACACAGTATTACACTGTATTTGCTTAATATTTTTTGGTCTCTGCTGCTGCCTGATTGCGTACTTCTGGTTCCAAATGAGGTGTGTGGTTGACTGGTCAGTTTGTAACTCTGAGGTTCTACTGTGTACAATAGCCATGAAAACAACCTGTAAAGGGAGCTAGTTCATCACACAAATGTTTGCTGGATGAGAGGGAAATAGCTGTACCAGAAAGGAAGGATGGGCTTCTGGTAAAGATATGGAACTGGGACTCAGGAGCTCTGGGTTCAATTCCCACTCTGTCACAATTTCCTGTATGACTTTGGACAAGTCACTTAAACTCTCTGTGCCACAGATAATAGTTCCTTTCTTCCCCCACCCCCACACCTTGTCTTATTTAGATTGTAAGATCTTTAGAACAGGGACTGTCTCACTAGGTATATGTACAGCCCTAATTTCAGCTAAGGCCTCTACTATAATTCTAGTCATTAATAATCATGTGCTAGACAGAGTCATTTCTGACACATACACATGCTATATTGTGCACCAGGCTAGTTATAGGCCTTGAAAATCCTGCTGATGAAAAATCAAGTGCTCATTTCCATCTACATTCGGCGTTTCAACAGCATCCATCACCATTGTAGTGAAGCGTCTCAGCAATAAATAGCCCTACAGCTTTCAGAGACAGCAGACTGGTTCAGTTATAAGGAGCGGATTTAATTATAATGGAAAGTGTTGGATCGACAACCCTCAAGACAGCCATCCTATTTGTCTACAGAATGGGTACAGGAGAGGCAGCAGGAGGGACTTTTCTCCACACTGTCCTACCAAGCTGAGTCAACAAAGAATCTATGTCAGTCTTAATTCCCATTCAATCCACAGGGTCAGACTGGCAGTTAATTAGTATCAACTGGGACCTTGTAGACTGATCCATTTCATACACATCTGAAAATGGTAATAGCCTTTGCTGACTAATAAACCTGGATCTGGACTGGTTACCAAGAGGAAAAAATGAACCTATTTCCTATCATCAATCCGGAGCCATCCATTTGAGGATTCACTGCATGTATTCTAGTACTGATTAGTCCCATTAGCTGGATGGGCTCTGCAACGATCCAGACATAAAGCTTGATTCTATTCTGGTTCTTGCAACAGCAGCAACATTGTTAAAGTTCCAATTACAACATTTTCCATTACTGTTGATAAAGGGGAGGTGATAAGCGCAGACAGTAACTGCGGTAGTTACAGACATAATTCTGGGCCAAATTCTCTGTTAGCATAGCTCTACTGAAGCCCCTGTATTTACACTAGTAGAGAATTTGTCGCTTTGTCCCATGGATAGGTGCACAAAATTGTAGGTACATGGGCAAATGTTATGTTTATAAAAACCTTAACTCTGAATTTCCAAGCTTTTTCCTTTTTGGAAATTTGATCCTTAACATTTCTTAACTTTCAGTTATGCAGAGGTGTTCTCTGTTAAGTTAACTTAAGATAATTAAGACAGATCAATTCTTCAGAAAAAAATCCTTTGGAACTTTTCAGTTAACAACATAGTGGCTATTCATATAGAGATCCACAGCATTTAGAAGATTGTCCTAACTAATAAAAACACTAGCTGCAAACACAGATAACCCTCTGTCCACTTTAAATAATGTATATTTGCAATACTGTACACTCATATGAGTATCCCACAGTGAAAAATAACATCTCTAGGAGGGTAAAACAAACAGCATTCAGTTTCTGAAAGCATTCCCCAAAAATTATTGCATTGTGATTGCCTCATCAAAAGGGCCAGAGGCTACTTACTTGATCTATTCCATTCTTTTCTTCTTCCATATCACAAATATAAGAGGACGTGAAGAAAATTTTCCAAGGCCAACGTTGGAACTAATGATGGGAACTCATCATTTATCTCCCACCCCTCCCACTGCTAACCAAGGTGATCAGAGTCCTAGGTCTATTCTCTGAACATCAGCAAAAGTAACTTCTCTTGGTACCGTTTCTGTTTTGTTCTCCACTGCAGCTTCCCACAAAATAACATGCACGCACTGGATGTCCAAGCAAATCAGAAAAGCAATCCTAGGGATACGGTCCAGCTGGCAAACACCCTATTTCTAGAATACTGATTACCATAGTTCTTGGGTAAGGAATGACGTGAAATCCCATTAAAACTCAAGAGTGCCCCAATGAAATCAAGATGTCTGATCATAGAGGCCCTGTGACTGATAGCAGATCTAGATTTATTCCTTGTAAGCGCAATCTTGGCAAGAACATACTTAGCACCTCCCCCTACTCCTCTCCCCACCTCACAAGGTGATCCAAATTACAATATGCCACAAGACTCTTAAGAATCCTGGATGCATTACTATCTTCAGCAGCTTGGTCAGACCTAGGCAAGAGACCATCTTTCCAAAGATGACATTTAATCATCTTTGGTCAGACAAGCAAACACAATAGCATTTACATGTATGAACCACGATTAGGGAATAGCTTCAACAATTGTCTGGGATGCCTATAGTACTCTCTGGGGCTGGAGCACCTCTTATTGCATTGCTACACACGGGCTTTAAACTAAAGGAAAAAATAGCTGCAGGCCATTGCTAATGAACTAGAAAGAGCCCAAACCTTAGCAGAGCAGACTGAGCTGCTGCTGGAAGAGAGCAGTTAGCAACAGTGGTTTTGCCTACAAACTTAGGCTGCTTGGGAAATGGTTAACCAACAAACAGTCAGAGAGGTGGGCCAGTGCGATTGTCAGAGGCTAGATCAATTATAAGGCAGCTGAAGTTTTAATGACAAAATATTTAATTCAAATCATTTACAAATGAGGAACAGACCTCAGCCTAGTTCTAGGAAGCAGGAACTCCCAAAACAGACTAGCTTAGTGATCCGGAAAATGAGCTTCCCATAGAAGTTTGATGGAAATTTTGACTCCAATACAAAAATATTGATTCAGCATTGAAGGAAGATGAACTACCCCTGCGTCATCAAAGTATGTATGATGCCATCACCACTCAGTCTTAAGGAGGAAAAGATTTTGAATACAATGGAGATTACAGGGGCAGTTACGCTTGTCCATTTTGACTGTATAATAGTGACCAAATATTGGCAAAGTATGAGAGAAAAGTCTGTTAAGCGTTACATACAGTAACCAAAATACAACAGGTAAAGGGGAAGGAAGCCACTGGATAATACATGCAAGGGATTTCAGCTTTTCCAGTGGGCCACAGGAATGGCCAGCTACCGCGCCCCATGCCATGGGAAGAAGCATAAGGTTGAAAATAAAGCATGGGAGTTCAGCTTTGCCACTGAGTCACAGAGAGAAGCTAAGTCACTTGCTCCGTGCCTCAATTTCCCCACTTTTGCAAAGTGCTTTGAAATCAACAGCTGAAGTGTGCTATATAAATGCCAGGTTACCATGGTGATTGTAAGATAATGAACAGAGACTGACAGGCAGTTTTAGCATTCTCCCTTCACACATGGAATCTGGTCAAATCTTCTGGGAGATCAGCAACAAGTGGGTGATGGTCATCATTTATCACTTGGAACTTTTGGGCAATGGTTGTCATTTTTACTGGCATTTGAAGCAGTGTTGTTGAATAGCTAGAGCAGGGGTGAGCAAACTTTTGGGCCCGAGGGCCACATCTGGGTATGGAAATTGTAAGGTGGGCCGTGAATGCTCACGAAATTAGGGGTTGGGGTACGGGAGAGAATGAGGGCTCCAGCTGGGGGTGCGGGCTCGAAGGTGGGGCCAGAAATGAGGAGTTCAGGGTGTGGGAGGGGGCTCCAGGCTGGGGTGCAGGTTGGGGGGTGAGGTGTAGGCTCTGGGGTGCAGGAGGGTGGGACTGAGGGGTCTGGAGGGCAGAAGGGGGATCATGGCTGGGGCAGAGGGTCAGGGCGTGGAAGTGAGGCAGGGGTGCAGGCTCTGGGTGGCAATTACCTCAAGCAGCTCCCGGAAGCAGTGGCATGTTCCCCCCTCCAGCTCCTATGCGGAGGCACGGCCAGGCGGCTCTGTGCACTGCCCTAGCCACAGGTGCTGCCCCTGCAGCTCCCATTGGGCCATGTGCTGGCCAATGGGAGCTGTGGGGGTGGCGCTTGGGGAGGTGGCAGTGTGCAGAGTCCCCTGGCTGTCCCTACACATAGGAGCTGGGGGGGAGGGGCGGCGAGGGGCGTGCCGCTGTGTCCAGCAGCCTTACAGAGCAAGCCCCCGACCCCACTTCCTGGCAGGAGCTCGAGGGTCGGATTAAAATGTCCGAAGGGCCGGATGTGGCCCCTGGGCTGTAGTTTGCCCACCCCTGAGCTAGCGGAAGGGACTGGAAGTCAGAACTCCTGGGGTTCTACAATACTCTTACTAGCCAGAAGCTAGGACAAGTCAAACCAATCTGTGCCTCAGTTTCTCAATCTGAAAAATAGGTTTAAATTACCTTTCTACTTCAACAAGATGTTTTGAGGCTGCATTGTTTAGAAAGAGTTTTACACAAAAAGTGCTATGGGGTACACTTACTCTTACCAACACTACAGAGCCCCAAAGCTGCATAGGAGAAAACACAGACAGAAGATTTTGGAGACCCCTCCATGTTTAAAAAGAACATAGATCATGCTCCAGATTACAAAATGTCAAAGACTGATGTTTCACTCAGAACTGGAAAACTGACCTCTCCTGAGAATTCTGTTACTTGAGGGTAAAAAACAGAAAATAAATGTGTTTCGGTTTGTATTAAAAAAAAATGCATAATTTAAAATAAGACTCATGAAATTAGATATTTAATTGAAAATGTCTTTATCCACATGGGGCAGAGGGGACTTGATTATGCTGAGCATCTTTTCCTAATTTCTTTGTTTGCATAAGGCTATTTCCTAATATGGAGGATGAGTAAACAGCAACATATTCAAAACAATGGATACAAATCCCTGGTTTGGTCAGAGAGAGGATGTCAGACAAGCATGGGAAAGGTACTTCTCAGGGAGCTGGGATGGAGGCTACCCAATTGTGATTTATAATCTCTAAACATTAATAGGAAATGTTCACTTAATATCACATCTGACAAAATATAGGGAAGAACACCGATTCTAGGAGGAGGCAGACTGAAGTACATAGTTAATTGGCAAGTAAAGGGGTCTTTGCCTCCTCAGTGGTTAGATACAATACTGCCCAATGACAGACCACATGGATCAAATCTTCATACCAGAGAAGACTGGCAGTGTTTTCAAAGTTCTAACTCAGCCATTACTATATTGTGAGGAATGAGCGAAACCAGAAGATCTGCTCTCAGAGGATTCAGTTCAGGTCATTTGGACAATTAAGTTGATGGCATAGCATCTTTAAACAGCAGATTTTTTATTATTTGTATTACCTAGCGCCTAGGAGTCCCAATCATGGACCAGGACTCCCATTGTGTTAGGTGCTGCACAAACCCAGAACAAAAAGATGGTCCCAGGCCCAAGGGGCTTATCTGATCAGCTTTACCAGTTAGACACCATAACCTAAAGAAAAGATAGATTTACAGTTCCCTTACTTCACTTAATTTGATCCTACCTTTGATTTCATGAAATCCTCAAGATCCAAATCACTTGTATAACACAATGTGTCTGTTCTTTAATCACTGGCCACAGACATTCCCATTTAATTAATAACAAAAGGCAAAAGATTTTAATGAGACCAAGAGAGAAAGAACTCTAATGGGATCCAAGAGCAAATAAAAGACAACGAAAAGTTAAGTTATTCACACATGACTGTCACACAAGATGCTGCTGGTATCCATACGCGCTAAGACATCTTTTTGCAAGTAACCTAACTAGCTAATTCTTTCCTTTATGGATGGCCCTGAATACATTACATGTCGGATCCTGTACATTGTTTACAAGAAGGAAAGTAGCCTAACAAAATAAATCAACTAGTTTATCGACTGATGAAACAGTCATTGATACAAAACCCCTCACAGTATTGTCTTGCTACTGTTTGAATAGCAGCAGTGTACTGCGCATTTCCCGTAGGGCCTACAATAAACTTGATAAGCTAGAAAAACCATGATTTTTCCATTTATTAAATTAACTTTTGCTGTTCTTACCATTCTGTTCCTCCAGCTCATTTCCGATTTCCTGCCCCATTTGTTTTTGCCTTGATAAGACTGAGGAGAGAGCATCCAGCCCAGCATCTTGCTCTGCGCAGAAACAAGGAAATAAAATACATTACAGGATGCAGCATGGCGTATCAGCAGTGGTTTTAAAGGATGCAAGCTAATCCAGAGTGTTAAACTATGCCAGAAGACATGCAAGGGAGCAAAGATCTGCTGTGTGTGTAAAGAGAGTTAAACTACATTAACAAAGAGAGACATCACCAGCATGACAATGAATTCCTATTGCAGCAGCATATTTTAGATAATAAAAATAATGTGAATGATGGGTGATTAATTTTTCTGCTCTGGTCAGGATATTCAGCCGAGTCCCAAAAAATCCAGAAACTGAACATACAGCTGTTACTCAATCATAAATGCCCTGGAATTTCTGGCACACATATATAGGCCCTTGATTACCCTTTTTGATTTTCCAAGGAGGTTTTAACATGACTAAAAGACAAACAGGTGATGCAAGCACCAAGGAATTCAAATAGGTTTTTTAAAGCTGAAAGAGAATATAGCATGTGTGCAAGAGAGAGACCAAGAGCATTAACAGAGCCAGATATAAAGAGGGCAGCTACAATTCAAAATTTCCCCACATAGCTCTGTCAAGGCTCCCCAATCCCCACCTGCGGCACACACTCTTAGTCCAGTCTGGAGGCCCCATGCAGCCCTGAAAACGCACCTCAGTTGTGCTTTGCAGCTCTCACTACACAGGAGGCCCACAAGTGGCATTAAAAAGGATGCTGCAAGCAAGAACTGCTGTGGTTAACCACTTGCTGAAAGGCAAAACACACTATGTAGGGTGAGGCTGCGTGAAGAGCCAGATATTGCTAAGCTGCAGCCAGAGAATCAGAGGTCAAAATGTTGATCTGTACGTCCAGTCTGTTTGCCTTCTAGAGTGCTGAATGCCCAACATCCCACCTAACAAAGAACCTCTCCAGCCTGTGTGTGTCCCCCCGCCTGTACATGCGCACACACCCGCACCCACACACACTCGGATAAGTTTAATACCCACCATATGTCAGCAGTGTTTCAAGCTGACTCCTGAACAGTCAAAATAGAGTTGATGCAATTCTCCTGCCCTGTAACTCTACACACCAGTTCATATGGTGATTAAAATAAAACTTGACCACCTAGAGATTTATTTCATTTGACCATCCTCAACAACGTTAAACACTGAATTACATACAGCATTACAGCATGCTCCTGCCTATCCCAAACCCTATTATCCGAAACCCTTCTCTGTCCCCCATGTCGCTCTCATTCTGGGGAACAAGAAAGGGTTTCAGATAAAGCAGAGGTTCGGCTAATAGAGCAGAGACCCTTGGCCAGGACTGCGAGGAGGCGGCAGCGGAAGATGAGCCCCTGGCCAAGGGGCGGCCACCCTGCTGCTGAATGGCTCCTGCAGCAGCGCAGGGCGCCATCTGCAGCCCTGCTGTCATGGGAGTGAGTGAGAGAGGCAGAGCAGAGACCCCCAGTCTCCCAGGACTGGGAAGAACAGGACGAACCTCCAGCTGTGGGCGGGGTCACCTCGTTGCTGAATGATCAAATGGTTGCTGCCCTCTCACTTATCCAAATGCAATCTGTGAACCCGTGCTATTCAGACAATTACGAGTATAGTGTCCTTCGTGTGCCAGCTAATGCATGCAGGCTGGGAGTGAGGTGCCCAGTTCCCAGTCAGATTTGAGTGCTCAACCCATAAGGGGCCCTTTGAAAATCCAGCTTCAAGGAATAAAACAGATATTGTCATTATAAATCAATTCTCATCTAGTAAGGCCAGGATTCAAAGCACTAGAGCATGCCTAACCTTAAACATGCATATTGTTCCATTGAAGTCAATACTACTAGCAGGGGCCTTAGTGGAACTCAATGAGACTAGTGACATGCTTAAAGTTAGGCTGGACTCAATGACCTTTCAGGGTCCCTTCCAGTTCTATGAGATAGGTATATCTCCATATATTATTATATTATATTACACAAAAATAAAGAGAAGCTTATACCTTGTATGATCCTCTGCTGCTGCTGTTTGATCTCACCAAAGCCAAGCCCGCTGGTTTCCTCCGTCTCTTCCAGAAGCCATGGGTTGGTCACACCTCGT
The DNA here is from genome assembly GCF_016161935.1 of Mauremys reevesii. Classification (NCBI taxonomy): domain Eukaryota; kingdom Metazoa; phylum Chordata; order Testudines; family Geoemydidae; genus Mauremys; species Mauremys reevesii. The sequence goes on from NC_052637.1 coordinate 23,209,015, forward strand.
TTCACCCCTCCAGTCATTAGGTTAGATCTGAAAATGGTTGGGTTTTTTTAAGTTTAAAATAATTCCTCTAAATAAAACCTGTTTCCTCTACAATTTGTCTCACAAGCAACTGGCTTGTAATCATGAAGCTGCAAGACATTCACTTGCCATGCTGTGTGCAATTCCACCTCCCAAAACACATTAGCCAGAGAACAATTTCTGAGCTATTAAGACAAAATACCTTACAGGGTACATTACACCGCTGAAGAAAAGGGAGTGCGATGTTTCTCTAGGACACTGGGTAGTATATACATCTAACTACATTGCTTGCATGTTAAGCACACAAGACAACACAATACTGTGACTACTGTTACACAATGAAAAAATACTGATATATATCTATAAATAAAGATATTCATTCCCCTTTTTCCCCATAGGGTAAAGAATAAATATTTTATTTTTCAATCAAGATGCAGAGTTCTAAGACTCAAATGGTACTGTACTGTATGCATACCCCTAACACCACAATGGCTCAGTCCCCTAGTACAGCTATAGATTAAACAAGTGCACTGGTAAGTGACAAATTTCTGCATTTCAAAAAAGCAAGTGTGGAGAAGGAAGTCAGACAATGACTTCTCTGCATTTTTTGGTTTCACATATGTGGACACAAGAAATCAGACAATCCCACTTTTAATCGGAACAGTAATCAATTTTATTAAAAAAAGAAAAAGAATGACTTATGGCTGCTAGCTATAGCAGGGGTTTTCAACCTTTTTTCTTTCTGAGGCCCACCCAACATGCTATAAAAACTCCATGGCCCACCCGTGTCACAATAATTGGTTTTCTGCATATAAAAGCCAGGACCCGCATTAGGGGATAGCAAGCAGGGAAACCACCTGGAGCTCCATCCTACAGGGGGCTCTGCAAAGCTACATTGCTCAGGCTTTGACTTCAGCCCTGGCTGGTGGGGCTCAGGGCCCCAGGCTTCAGCCCCCATGCAGTGGGGCTTCAGCTTTGTACCCTGGGCCCAAGTGAGTAATGCTGGCCCTGCTTGGCAGACCCCCTTTAACCTGCTTGTGGCCCCCTTGGGAGCTCTGGACCCCTGGTTGAGAACCACTGAGCTATAGCATTACAAGTGTTTTCCTGGTTACAATGGAAAAAAAATTTTTAGGGTGCCCTTTTGGTTAAGTTATATAAATTCAAGCAGTAACATTAAAAAGTCTCTCTGCTTAAATATTTACTCAATGACAACGGATTTCTGGATCCCCTACTTTCAACTGAATATTGGTTGACTGGTATGGAAAGCATATATAATACAGTCTGCAGTCCTCCTGCACCCAAACTGCCAGTTTAAATTATGGGAGTTTGCTGTGTGCACAGATTGCAGGACTGGGTACATAGAGATCCTTCCTGCACCCTCACCGATAGTATACTAAGCTAAAATGAAGGAACAGTCAGGACATTTCTAAAATTCTACTCTACCCAACACTCCACCCCAAAAGCCTCAGGAGGTCTTTCAAGTGTCTCTTTCTCAAATAATCTGAACACTGTACAACTTCAGGGAGGATTAGAAATAAAAAATCTGCATTAGTTCATGCAATGAACGACGTACAGTTCAAACTTGCATGCTTGCACAGGTTTTGTGACTTCTATAAATCAAACAAAATAAATTAACTGAACAAAATACCAGAGAAAGTAACCAAAATGAGTTGTATGTTTTCGGTGAAGGGTTTTGCCACAGAACACTGCAGAACGGTCATTCATTTCAGCAAAACTCAGGAGCGGCGTCTAGCCATTCAGTGAGGATTTACAGTAAGCTAGAGACATCTGCTGGCTAAGAATGGAATCACCACTGCTGTAAAATATTTTAACATCCCTTCTCAGCGTGAATTCACAGCTCCCTATAAGGTGACCAGACAGCAAATGTGAAAAATTGGGACAGGGGATGGGGGGTAATAGGAGCCTATATAAGAAAAAGACCCAAAAATCGGGACTGTCCCTACAAAATCGGGACACCTGGTCACCCTAGTTCCATATAAAATCAAGGCTACACATACACACATATTCCTTTTGCATTTATCTGCCATACTATATATTTCATATGACATCCTCTGTCAAAATTAAACTTGAGAACACACAACACCAGCTCTCACTTATAAAAGTTTCAATATTTATCAAACTATCTTTTGTTGAAAGTAAAGAATTTGCCAGGATTAGATAATGAATTGCGCTCATCCAGGACTAAGAAGCGCTTATTCTATTTTATGATCTCTCACTTAACTGTACTGACCACGCTAGAAATTTACATATTGCAGAGCGGAAACCAGTTTGGTTTATGGCTGTAATCATTGGCTTGCTTTCAAACATGTTTAGAATGGTTGGTGGTTTGGATTATCCCTGTATTTCAGCTTTTAAGCCTCCATACAAACTTATGTATATTTACTGACATGATTGTGAAGCAAGTTTTATTTCACAGGGATATATAAACCATGAAAAAACATTTCTAGATTAACTCCAGAATGCAATAATGAAACCTAAAGTACCCCATGTAGTTCACATCGAGCTCAGTCACTGCTACCCTCTTTGCAGATCCCAATAAAATGAAAGCACTACACTGAATCTAAAGACTTTTAAAACTATTCTGCTTGGTTGTTCAAAGTGAGAATACACACAATAAAAAAAGGGTAATGACTTCTAATCTGATACTGTCAAAATAAAATGAGAGGAATATGTAAAGCTCTCCACTCTGGCAGCCCTGCAAGCAAGAATCCAAATATATTTGCCATTTTAAAAAGCTAATGCAAGCAAATTTGGAACAATTTGTGGCACTCTCTCTCTTCTAATAATCCACCTTATTCTTGTAGTTTTGGCCAAGACAACTGGTCTGCTTGTTACAATAATCTTTTTGACATGTTTGGTAACTACCTTCCCACACAGTACCGCATAACTTCCTACTTCCTCTGATCTTACCATGTTTCGCTTTGGTGGTGTGAAGATTAAAGCTTATCCAATTAGCCACCCACTGCCTCCGCCAAGTTAATCACTTAAATCTTTGAAATCGTCACAGAGCAGTGGAGTGTGTAGATAGCTTTTGATTATAGGAGCAGATTTAACTAATTATAAGGCTTAGCAATGCGCCCAAATATAAAAGATGAGGGGGTTTAAAATCAGGGGCCTGTGTCATTGCTTAACAAGTAGAGGCTTATCTTTCCGAAGGCATTGTTTCACTGACAATTCTTATAAAACTTCCCAAGTAACTTAGATTAGTCAACCAGTGCTTACTTTAGACCAAGGCCACACATTAAGGCTTTACCAGCTTTAGAAGAATGATCAGCAAGACTGAATGATAAACAAAACCTGGGTCAAATGACAATTGGCCGAGTGATTAATTGAACATTCCCTTGAAGATACACTAGCTCTTTGCAGTGTTTGGAGCACCTCAGCTTGGAGTCACAGATTCATATTGAATGTAAGCAGCACAGTGGCCCACTGAGTGTGTGCTCTCATTTATACACACCACATGCCAGTGTAGGTGATTAATTCACATTTCAGGCAGTTCCTGGTTATCAGAACAGTATTTATGGATTTAAAGTATAAAGACACCAGATTGCCCAAGAAGCTCCTTCAAGCCTGGGTGATATACTAACACCACCAATTTGTACTTTTACACCCCACTAAGGTCCCCATCAGGCACCTCTCCAGCCGAGGAGAGCTGCCCACCAAAACTGCTCCTGACACTGAGTGGCCAATACATAAGGTGCTGCCTCAGTCATAGGGGCTGAATGCCTCCCAGGTCCCACCAGCACAGGAGCAAAGAACGAGCCTACATCTCAAACTGAAAAACTCCCCGCGACAGAACACTGTGCTGCTACTACCCCGCCGGACTGACCTAAAGATAAAATGGCCTAATCCTCAGTCCACTGACTTTCACTGGAGCAGACTAGAGCATGAATATGGTAAACAGTGTTGGCAAAGTAACTGAGAAAAATCAGATGTAACTGAAGTAAATGTGCTCTTGAAAAACAAGCCAGTTCCCTTCCATATCAAAAGAACAGCGATAGCCTTCAGTTATTTCTCCAGCCTTCTTCATTCCCCCTTTCCCTTTGAGTGCAAGCAATGAGAATATGGAATTTATCACACCCCAAGATGCTTGGAGTCTCAAGTCACAAGGTTCGTGTGCATGTGACACACAAGTAATCTTTCATTTGACATACCAATGTGAAAGTCACTTTTGAGATCCACTAGCCTGTAATACTTCTTGACAGTGAGATTGATTAGGCTGTGAAACAGTCTCTCAAAGGAAGTAGTGGAAGCCTCATTGCTTGGCTCATAAAACTAGGCTATAAAGAATAACTCTGCAGTAACAGGGAGATACTCTGGGAATTACCTAGTTGGACATATCCATCTTTTTTTCTGGGCCTCCCTGTCATCACAGAGGTTCCAACAGCATTCCCTTCCTAAATCACCCTGAACAGGTTCTGCTGCAGATGACTGGAAGGGTGGAGCAAGGCCACTCAGATAATATTCCCACTACCACACAACACAAAATGTTGGCCACTAACAGGCTTGTCTACACAGGAAAGTTTTACCAGTTATGCACATATAGTTATCACAATGAGCTCCCCATATGGACAGAATAAGAGATTGGTTTAGCTTAAGCCCCATTCAGAGAAACAGAAACTAAACCGAATCAAACAAAAAAGGCACAGTTATACTGGAATAAGTCTCTCCTCACAGGAGTTACACTGTATAACTACAGTCGTTTAAATTCACACGTTAACTCATACTGGTATAACTTTCCTGAGTAGACAAGCACTGAAGCACACACCATGATAATCATGCTCCAGGAAGTCGAAATCACATTTTGTTTAACCCAGTATATTAACATCAAGAACAAATCTGGATCCCCTTTTTATGTCATCATTTGCCCTTCTGCAGAGCCTTTCTCCAAGGATCTCAAGTAAAATGGGTGAACACCCACTAAGAGCATGTCCATGCTTTGGGCCACAGCAATGCCGAAGCCAGGAGCCTGGACTTTACAGTCCCTTCCTTGGAGACAGCACTCTCACTCCTCCTTCTTTCAACAGGAAAATTGTTCTTTAGAGGGAACAGTCATCTGCGAAATCACACCTGAGGTAATGGCTACAACGATGGCTTCTCTCTGTTTTTTCAATCCATTCTTTTCCCTTTCACAAAATGAATCTGTGGCATAGTCACCTGTGATGTCCACCTAAGCTGCTCTGCACTGGTGATAAGCAACTCCTCCTTTATTCACATTTAGAGGACTACTTCTGAAACCAGACAGCACACTATGTTCCAGCACTAGCCTTACCATGTTGTCTGGTCACAAGTGAAGTGAGTTTATTAGTCTCAGTTCCCATCACAATGGACATTTAGTCTTATCACAAACCCAGCACATTTCATTTGCTGAGTCTTGGACCAACAAATGACCCCAAGGCAAAAAATGCAGCAGCAAGTCCAGACACAGAAGCAGACCAGAGTAGGAAAGCTTGCTCAATGCCTGCCAATTCAAAGAAACCTAAAAGCCAACTGAAACTATGGAGCAAAGGTTTAGAGCTGCCATGAAAATTGCTCTCCTAGTGCCAGTTTTTCTGAGGCTAATGAGTACTAATAGTAGTAATGAGCTTGAAGACCCAATCAGAACTTTGAGGGCTAAAAAGGCAGTTCCTTCGACTTATTTTTCTGTGTGTTTCAAGCACTCTTTTGATTTGCTATTTATTAAAAACATAAATACCTAACTGCAATCCTGACTACTTGTGACCATTATGTTTTACAAGAACCTGGGCAAAAATCCTGTGCTTTGGACCAACTCCAGCTTGGGTAAATACTCTGCCTTACTAAAATCACCCTGCTTTTCAGCTGCAGACAGTATTCACTTCCTGTATACAAATGTTGTGGAGCGTCTTCTCTGATGACGACTTCTGGATGTCTGCTTGCTTAGTATGGATAGAGTGTAGGAACTTGAATAGATCACTCTACAAGGAGAAGTCATGGTGGAGACACGTATCCATTGAAAACCAATGAAAGATAATGTTTAAATGGAGAGAAAATGAGCTCTCTGCAATAAAGATGACCCCACTCAAAGAGTCAAGTAAACAGCACCACCACTCCTCTAGAAAATTCTAGTTGCATCCTGATTAAGGCTGACAACCCCGGAAGATAAACTAATGCTACACTAAATAATGTAATGCCCTGCTCTGCATTCTGGCCCAAACTGTCACTTAGAATAAACATTAAGAGTATTAAGGCCACTGTACTACACAACGTGAAACAGCATTACAGCAATTTTCAAAGGCTGTAAGCTCACTGAATGGTGACCAAATATAAACGGAGATTAATTTTGGTAAAACCTTCACAATTATATGCCATGGGGACGATAAATATGTGATCACTGGTGCAAGAAGGTTAATGAAGGGAACGGCTGTTTAAAAAAAAAAGAAGGACAGACTTCTGAAAATTTGGGCTGTCACATCAGAGATGCATTAGATATAAAAAGCTGGTACAGAATCAGAAAAGTGTGTCCCAGCTAGATCTTAAAAACGTTATGTGTGGCTCTTTGTTAGGGAGGAGGGTAAAGCTAACTTTCAGATTTAAAGTGAAATCTGGTCTACTAAACTCCAAAATGGGCACTTAAAAAGAAATCCAAAGCAATGTTTCTAAAGGAATCTCCTGTCAATAAAGTCGTTAGTTTAACAGCAAGGAAAATTGATGTCCTCTATCCCCATAAAACGTTCAGCATGAGCAGCAGCAACACATGCTTCCTCTCCACTGACCTGCCAATATGTCATGGACTTGACTGGGGGGCAGAGAGAAGTTCAATCGCCAGCCATGTTCAGCCCCTGGCCTCTTTTAGAATTGTCAACAAGACCAACTGCAGTATTCCCACCACTACCACCATGTGTGTCCCAGTCAGGGCAACTGCGCCTCCATGGTCCCTCGAGGGCACCCACACTAGGCACCGGCTCCTCAGCAGGCCCCTCTTATAGGCAGAGACCCGAGTCTGTCTCTCTCCTGACTGGGTTTTCCAAGCTTCACAGTTCCCTGCCTGGACTGTGATATCCCCAGCAAGCCAGACTCATTATGCCCTGGGTCAATGTCTTCGCAACACTTTCTCTCCAGAGGCTATATATGTCCATAGTTAAAAGTTACCACAAAGCTCTTTGTAAGCAAGCACATTTACTATTAAGGTGAAAGCATTATTAAAAATAAAAAACCCTACGCATACAATAAAAGCTTACCAAGGGTCACCCCCACTGCAGCCTTGGGCTCTCCTAAGTATCAGTCCTTCCAACCTTTCCCTAAGCAGTAGGGCCCTCCCTTGACAGAAGGTCCTGTCCGTTTGCTGGATCAGAAAGCAGGCCCCGAGTCAGCTTGTCTGTCCGTCTCTGGAGAATCCAATTTGAACTACTACATCTCAACTTCTCCAGGTGGTGCTACAATTCTCCTAATCACACCCCACTGTCATTAGCTCCCAGAGAAGCTGTGGTTACCCTCCCCAGTGGAATTACATACGATCCCTGGCCCACAAAGAGCCTAAATGTATTACGGTGAGATCTCTCGAAGATATTGAAGGAAATTGCCATAGCTGTCACACCCAGAATATCTAAAGGACCTTGAAATTAACATGGAATTTTGTTTATTTCCTTTTTTGTGCATCAGCATCATTGATGTCAGTGCAGCTCTAGGGATATGCTCTACCATTTCCTCACCCTCTGCTCCCTGTGCAGCAGCAGCACACCAAATACTGTCCTAAATGAGTGGAGTGTTTTCTTATTTTTCAAAGACCACATTTCAGCAGCTTAGGTTAATTTATGTACCGACTAGAACAAGCAATGCACAGGAGTCTTCTCAGATAATCAGTCCGTAGGGAAACCTTTGGAACATGTAAAATTGCAAGTATGCAGTTAACTCAGCTCTAAATGTAAAATCCAGACTCTGGACAAGTCTGAGCCCATAACACAATTAATGGATTAGACACAAGTCCACAGTTTTACTATCTGCAATCGATGCAATATTGACAATATTTAATTTTAACTGTTTCAAAACACCATGTTGCGAACAAGAGAACAGGAATAGCTTACAGAACAGCAGGCTGCAGCACTGTAGGATGCAATGTGCCTCTGTTTTGGAAATAATTTTACTACGGTTTACCACAACTCATTTTCCATACAAGTATTTTTTTATTAGTCCAAAGGCCACTTGGTGGTTGTTTACATCCAAAATACAAGCATATAAACATATACTTTATATACTAACAACAATATAGTTATAAGCATTGGCCAAATACTTACAATCTGATCTTGGAAGATATCCCTTCCATGTCATGATGGGAGAGTAAGGAAAAACTCTGACAAACCCCTAAAAGCTTGTCTTTTTATACACTATAAACAAGTGATGTCATTGCTGGTTATTGGACTTTATCTAAAGCCAGATGAGTCAGTAATGGGCAGAAGCCCAGATTCTGGCCCAGTCAGGATTATTGGCTGAACCCCTTTCATCAAGGTTTTCCTCTTATTTTATTTTGCCATATTTCTTTTTAACTACTAAACAATCATTTCTTTTTAACAAGCTTATACAACTGTGACACAGAGACTCCATGGCTCCGTTCTTTGCAAACAATTCTCACCATAGACCTGAAACTTGCTACACCAAACATCTCTTATGGCATATTTATCCACAGAGTAACACATAAGGAGGTATCCATTGAAAGCTGGTATCTTGACAAGATTCAATCTTTGTGAGATGTATGTACAGATACTATTTAAGGAATAATGTGTATATATCTAAAGTAATCTTTATGGACTTGGAGTAAAAAATAGTCACATCCAAGAACAGTCTTCAATGGTTTTCCATTGACAACTGCAAATGATCAAAACCATGTGGAGGTGGAAAGGATGGTTACAGGAAGCAGGAGATTGCTCGAGCTACGAATATAACAAAATACTTTTTCAGTATAACAGCATAGGGAAGGGCACTCTGGATCCCTTCACTGAGGAGACCCCTTAAGGATCAGGAGGCTTTCAGTGACTTTTGGATCCTTGTTCTTATGAAGCCAGCCAGCTCCGCAAAGGACTGAACTTTGGGGAGAAAGCTACATTATTAGATAGAAAAGGTAACTATTGGTAAGTGTACGGCCAAGTTCACATTTTATCATTTCATTTTGTATTACAACCCGTTGCTTCCATCACTTTCTCTCGTTTCTAGTTAAATCTTTGTTCTTCCCTAAGTACACTCACTTTTATTTTATTATAAGCTCTCGAGTGCTGTGTGGGTTCCAAGAGCAGTAGTTTGAGGACACGCTGCACCTTTTGGTGCAGAGGATCTGTAACTGCTAAAAGTCACCTGTGTCAGGGGCTGGATAACCCAGGGGAACAATTCTAAGGGATTTGGGGGTTGGGGTGCCCCTATTGTTAACCTGAAAAGTGGACTTAGGACTGGCATAGCCCAAGTGTCTGCTTGAGGGGTGTCAGGGAGCTGACCCCCAGCCACAAGAAGACAGACTCCCTCCTGCTGGAGGTACCAAAGTGACTGTCAGTCCTGGGTGCCCTGAGAACCATCACAGTAACTACGGTAATTATTTACTGCACCTTGCACCTAATTGACCATATTTTCTTTATTTCTATTACCTCAACCCAATTCTTAAGTAAGACAACACTGGTATTTCACAGGTCACTACGTGTTTAACACAAACAATCCTTCTTTCTTACACCGTCATTCTTTTTGGATACATGCTTTGGGCTTAACATCCAAACAACTGAAAACCATAATTCATTCAGGCCCAGCTCAGGTCTATATTCCTAGGTTCTGGTGCAATGAAAGGCACGTCGCACGCTGGTTCGTCTAGTAACGCATTCATCTAGTAACGCCTCCTCACCACCAGGCATCCACTGCTATCCTGCCCATACAAGTCTAAGGCAGTGGTTTACAACCTGGGGTCTGCAGACTATGTCCAAGAGAAGCGCAAAAGGTGACTATGAACCTAAAGTTTCAAATCCCAGAAAGGCATTCTGTTTGTCTGATCAAAAGTATGTGAATGCCCCACCTACAGGTCAAAACCCGGAAGTGTTGTCATTACTAGAGAAAGCTCACAGGTTAGTGCCCTTTTTCACATTGAGTCAAATGCCATGCTGACCACGTGCAGCATTTCCAGTTGAATTCTCTTCAGTCAGTTTTCAGTAAGATGTCTCTGGTTAATTTCCAAAGGGGTCTGCACCTCCATTTGAAAATTTTTAGGGGTCTGCAAATGGGGGCAGAGGGGAAGGTTGTAATCCCCTGGTCTAGGGAGTAAAGGGGGCTCCCCAGACACACCCACCAGACTCCTGGTGATCCCTAGCCACATGCTGGCACCCGTAGAAAGAGAATAGATACATCCTCCTGGCCCCCAGCTCAGGAACAGCAGCAGCTCTGTTGCCGAGTTACTGCTGATACGCTTCTTCCAGAGGTTGGGGCAAAATGTGCCCCTTTGGAGCAGTGCATGAGACTATGAGCTCCTAATGCTACTGCTGAGATAGCACCAGAAACTGGCCATCAGTGAAACTATCAACAAAAAGGGCTCTCAAATGCACAAAGTAAACAAGCCTAAGAAGAAGGTGGTCTCTAATCTTCCAGCTTTAGTGAGCACAGGTTATTTTTAACAGCAGCAGGTGAAAATACATTTATTCAGAAGTGTGATTTTTAAGCTGACATCTGCTGTTTATAGCCCTATAGAAAATGACTCCTGCCTTTGAGCGTGCGCGCACACACACACACACACACACACACACACAGAGCCCTGCAGTGGGACTGGGATCCCACAGGACCCACCGCCAGAACAGCAAGGGCAGGATAAAAATTAACAATGCCGGAGGGGGTGGGAGTGGGAATTGCAGAGTGGGATGGGAGCAGGATTAAAAAATAGTCCTGCAGAGGCTCTACGCACATGCTCAATGAAGACAAGCTAGTACAGCTCTTCCCTAAAAGGGGTCACACCTTCAGGGCAATTCCCCCAAAGCACACAGGGTTTCAAAATGAGGAAGTACTGTCATGCCATGAAACTAGCATGCAAACCTCAAGAGTCAGCACAAGGAGAAGGAAGCTTTTGGGTCAGGCTTGACATGCATGTACAAAACCAAACCTGCAAATTGGTAAGTTTGTCTCTACAGACACAATGTGCAGATGCAGTAGGTTCAGTGTATTTAAGGGGTCAGCAACTTGTAGTCAGAGGTTTGAGACTCCTTGCAGCGTGGATGGTGGGGGAATCACATCTTCATCTCACAAGTGTATTGATATTCTCATGCAGGTGGTTTATTTTCAGTTAACATTTGTTTAGCTTTTTATTGATTATGATTGGACACGTGCCCAAACAGCTCTGATGGACATTTTTTTTAACCAAATAGAATGCAATATAAAAGAGACCTTTCATTACAAAGTATTCCAAAGAATTTTACCAATTTAAACTGAAATCCAGATCATGTACTAGGATCATGTCATTGACCAAAGAAATGCAGCAACCTCTGCAACTATTTAACATGCAGCTCTACTTCTCTTCTAAACTATTGTGAAGGACAGAAGATCCAACTGAAACTTCAGGGAAATTTAGGAAGAATGAATGCAATAACCATACTGGAATTAGGCCAAAACACTGCAACGTAGTGACCTAAAAGGAGTCAGAATATGGATTTTACATCTCATCTGAGAGTCAGAATCACCAGTGGTGCAATGTCCCCTAATTCTATGCTCTAATACTTGGCCAGTTCTGATGGAGATCAAAGTCCATCACCTAGTGAATCATCATAACACTGCCTATTGTAAGGGAAAATTGAGTAGGCCCAAACTTTGACCAAGATAACTTTAACTAAAATAACTGTGTACAAGGGGCAGAAAAAAAAAAAGAATGAAAAATGCCAGTCTTGCGAAATGTAACTGTAATCGCTAGAAGCCTTAACCACAAAAATACAACCTGATAATAAACAGGAAAGCTTGTTGCTTTTGTATTCCTAATAAGCTGTTTTTTTCTGTTTAAAAGGATATTACGAATGAAAAGTGTGTTTGACTAAATGTGGTTTTAAGCTATATAAGCTTCTGTGTTCTTTTGTTAGAGAGACCAGCTAGGCTGGCTGTGTCTCCCTTCATGCTTGTAATAAAGTGGGCCTCAGGCTGTTCTGATCCAAACACAACACGTGGTTAATTTTTCTACCACAATCTTGGTGCCGTGACTCGGTTAGACAGCCGACCCCCAGGACTGGAGCAGATCCACGGCCCATCTGAAAGGTAAGAGACCTTTTGAAATCTCTATTGTGGGTTTCTGGTGGAGGACTGCCCGTAGGCTCTGGGTTCGGGTAAGTTGCACGCTCTATTTGCTGCCAGACACACCTGATGCCCTTCTGCTTCTGTTCTGGTTTCCCCAGGAAGAGCCACTGGGAGTGGCTGGGTAGGTCTATGGATGGACCTCTGTTTTGTGTGCCAGTGTGAATGTTTGAGTGAGAGAAAGGGTCACAGGAAGACACCCAAAGCTCTCTGCAAACCCACTGGCTCATGACTAGAGGTGTGTCTAAAGCAAGACCTGTGGCTCCAACTAGTGGGCTATGATGAGAGCCCTGACCAAGTCAGTTTCCCTCTGCAAGGCGTGACCGGTGAGGGGTTTATCTGGGTCTAGGATTGTATGACCCTATCCCCTACCATCTGTGAACGGTCTGGTTTCCTCACCCTCTTTCCCTCTGGTTCCCCCTCCTCTGCCCGCAAAAGGCGGTCTGATGAGCCACTGACAGATCCAAACGTCCTACCGGAAGCAACAGAGTAAGTGGCATCGGCCGACGCTCTTTGCTGGAAGGGGTTGTAGACGGTCGTGGACACCCTATATAAGACCTTCCCTGAGTGAAAGGCCTGAGTGAAAGTGATCTGGTCTGGTCAAATGGGGGGCAGTAAGTCAAAAGAAATCGCCATCCCACCAAAAGGCACACCTGTTTTCTATATGTATAGAAATTAGAGTCCTCTCACTTGCAAGTTTCTGGAAAAATGGAATTGGTATACCAGGGATAGGGATGATTTAAAATTATGGTTTCCCTTAGAGGGAAAGTTTTGACCTTGACAAGATTGGCCAGAAGTGCGCCTCTGAGGTGCACAATGTTTGATACACATTTTGATTAGTATGAAGAAACAAAAAAAACGGCACCGTGAGTCTCAACAGAGAAGTCTCAAGGACTCCCAGGACAAACTTAATACATAATTAAAGGAGACAAAAGAGAAAAATTGGGTTTTCTAAGCCCCTGCCGGCCAGCAGATCTCTCTCTATACTTTCAGGCCTCTTTGGGGTACCCCCTCAGCTCCACCTGAAGATCCTATAAACATATTTAAACTGCAGTAGGGGTGGGCAACGTTCTTGTGCCCCACCCCATCTCTTCACCTCTGACCATTTCTGTCAGTCCTCTGTCTAACTATCATGTTTTCCTCCTCAGTCCTCATTCGCCGGTTAACCTTTTGGGAAGAGACTTGCTGTGTAAATTAAATTGTACAATCTATTGTACCCCAGATGGCGTGTCTTTGGGCATGCCTGGTCCCAGTCCCAATAAGGTCCTGGCAATCTTACAGGCGGACCCTCCAAAGGAGGAGACCGACCCCAGCCCTTCCTCATTGCAACAGGAACTGCTGGCTAAGCCCCCCCTTGTGGGCTGATCATGCCAACTGGGTTGGGTAAATTGGGTCCGCCCAACCGGGTAAAGTTCGCCTGAACCCCAGCAAGACCCCACTTCCTAAGGTGCAGCAGTACCCTCTATCAAAACAAGCCAAAAAAGGAATTTAACCAGTAATCACCTTAATTCAGCAAGAAGTCATTATTCCTACTGTCAGTGAGTGTAACTCCCCAATTTTACAGTGCTGTTAATGCTGCTGTTCTTAGAATCATGGAATATCAGGGTTGGAAGGGACCTCAGGAGGTCATCTAGTCCAACCCCCTGCTCAAAGCAGGACCAATCCCCAGATTTTTACCCCCAGTTCCCCAAATGGCCCCCTCACGGATTGAACTCTCAACTGTGGGTTTAGCAGGCCAATGCTCAAACCACTGAGCTACCCCTCCCCACCCTTCCAACCTTTCCCATTGTCCCTAGCCCTGCTTCTATCCTCTCTTACAATACACCGGTGCTGAGGGGTTGTTATCGCCGCAAGGAAACATTGTATTAAGTCCGGACATAAAGAATTAAGGTTATTGTTAAATAAAATGCATCTAGATGTTAAAAAAAAAAGTGTGTGTATGTAAATAGGTGTGTATAAATAAATAAAAGCGGGGTTAGTCAAAAAGCCCATCCTCCTTGCTAAATTGGTAGTGAGCCAATGCCTGTGCCCATGAAAAGAAATAATGAAACAAGGAAAAAAGGATCGGGCCCAGACAAGCAGGCAACCACAGTTTGAGGAAGTTGAAAGAAACAGAGTGAAAGTTAACTCTGTAGTTACTGGAGGAAATTAAGCAGTGAGACTTTGTATAAACGTTAAAAAAGGTGTTATGAAAAGAAAATTCTTGATTTCTTTGCAGACATTCCCAAAGGAATGGCTGCAAATAATCCAGGCAAGAGGTTATTTAAGTGGAATTATGTAACTATGAACAAGTTAGTCAAATTTGCTTAAAAAAAACACTCCTGGTGTGTATAATCTTTGTTTTACAAGTTTAAGATAAATTGATGTTGCTTTAAGGTTGTAAAACTGAAAAATACTTTTGCCAGACAAAATAAACTAGTGTTGTTTAATTTTGGTATTTAGCATTTAACCCTTAAGGAACTTAATGCTTTATAAGATTTAAAATGGTTTTAAATAAAGACCAAAGTTGTGGCTGCAGCAGGACAGTCAAAGCCAGGAGAAAGGGGAAAGATTTTAAATCTGTTTTGGAAACAAATAGCAGATAGAAGCTGTAGTCAGTACCCCACGCTAAGCCTTAAGGTGGCTCTGTGTAATCAACGGTCACTTTGCCAAAGGGGAGCCAAATTGGGTTGTGTTTTCAGTTTTGAGTTAAAAGTTAGAAGTTAATTGTGTCCTTTTGAGACAGAGTCTCTAGGCGGCTGGTAACTTTGAATCCAAAAGCAAGCCAAGAATGTCTGTGTTAATGCAAATCACCTAAATGATAAAATAGAAACCATTAAAACCTGACCAGCCTATAAAACAACTACAGGAAAATACGGGGAGTAATTCCTCAGTTTTGCCTGCAATCAACAATGGTATTTGTAAAATATATATATATATATATTTTAAGCAATACTGCCAACAGTGTGTAATCTGCCAGCAGCACAATGTTGGTAAAGCTGTTAAAGTTAGGCAGGCAGCACGTCCCCCACCCTGGGGACCTTTTGTAAATATTCAGATCAATTTTATTCAAATGTCTAAATGTTGTAATTATGAGTATGTGTTAGTTTTAGTTAATGTATTTTCAAATTGGGTTGAGGCCTTTCCCTGTAAAAAGGCAGATGCCAAAAAACTGTTGTAAAATTTTGCTTAAGAACTTTGTACCACGATTTGGCACACCTGGTGCCGAGACTAACTTAAAGTGGCCAGACACCCTCCCATTAGCACTGATAAATATGAGGGCCACTCCCAATCAAAAGACTGGACTCAGCCCCCATGAAATTCTAACAGGGCGCCCGATGCGACTACCGGCTGTGCCCCTCTGGGCTTGGCTCAGATGGACATTCATTTAATGAATAAAACAATGCTTAATTATTGTCAGACACTAACAAAATGTGGTAGGTCTTTTTATACACAGGTCAAAGAAGCACTACCCAAGAGTCTTGTCACAATCTCCAGCCAGGAGACTGGGTCTATGTCAAGGTCCATCAAAGAAAGACTGTGCTAGAACCTCGATGGGAAGGGCCCTTACCAGGTACTCCTAACCACTAATACTATTGTCAAGTGCCAAGGATTAACTACGTGGCCCCACACCTCTCACTGTAAAAAACACAATCTCTCCACCTGAGGACATAATAAAGCCTCCAACCAAGCAAGGTGATTGTGCTAGTAACTTCTCCCTTGCTGCCTCACTGTCGGACAGCTAAGTGAATTAAGACTATGAAATCTCGAAGAATAGCTTGCAGAAGCTAGCCAAAACTACCTAAAGATGAAACTTTTAATATTCCTCAGCCTCTCCTTCTTAACGAACTTAGGGTGGGGTTGGGAAAGTAATATTTTTCTAAATCTTAGCCAATTAGTAGCCTAATTAACTAGTGAATAATCAAATGTATACCCAAAGAGTCTGTTCTGCCGCTGGAGATTTTACCTGTACTGAAAATTATTCCTGTAACTAATAATGTATCCTGTACCCTATTGCAATATACCCCTTCTTATGCCATTGATGCTGATGCCTCTCAGACTTTTGTAAAGGTGTTTAGCCAACAGCTGTATAATACTTCACAGAGGAGAAATGTGTTAGGACATCGGTGAACTGTAAATAATGCTACATAATTCACACTGTCCTTATCCCGTTTTCAAATTGTTCTAAAGGAGATGCCATTCATCTAGCTCAGCAAAGGGGCCTGTGTTTTCCCTAGAAAAAGAAAAGACTTGGCTAAACACCTATGGGATGGTGCAAACAATGTAGCTGCAATCTGGAATATCCATAAAACCCAAGAACATGAGAAAAAAAATTGGAACACTTAGAAAAGGCCATAGGCCTCATTACTGGAGCACAGCTAAGCCAGGTACAGGCTGGTGTTGGTGAATTATGTATTATTTCCACCTTCAGTGCAATGACCCAGAAGCTTGTAACAAATATGGTGCTTAGTATCGCTGGGGCTGGGAAGGCATTGCAGTGAGATCTGGCCTGTTCGAAGAGCCAAGATTTTATGAATGACCAGCTAAAGGACATTCAGAGGGACCTTAAGCATCAGGCCTGGCACTCTGCCCTTACAGCCACCTTGGGAGTACCACCTGATCTGTGGCCATGGAGACATACTTGGAGATTTTCTAGGTGGAGTGCAGTCGTTCAGTGTTCCTTCCAAGCATACGGGCCAGTTGAGGGGAGGGAGGGGAGCTCCCACATACTGAATCCTGCTGGGACCATGGGGAAGCTGTATGTGGGATTGGATTAATTCACCAAGACATTTGGAAAATTAAACCACCTGGTAAGCCTAACCGATTTATAGTCAGTGCTCCTGAAATAACACCTGACATCTGGATAGGATTAGGTAACCAATGGACACTCTGGCTGTTGGAACCCCCACAGCTTCAGTATTTACAGAAACTGAAGCCAGGGGAAGTTGTCACCGTTCATGACAACGTCTGCTGGGAGGGTAAGGGACAAGGAACTACCCTAGCAGGACACCGGCTTTTCAAAGCAAATAATAGCTGTGTGCATGTTGCATTCATACTAACCATGCCTTGCCATTGCACAGGGCCACCCAGGGGGGGAGCAAGTGGGGCAATTTGCCCCAGGCCCTGGGCCCCACAGGGGCCCCCACGAAAGTTTTTCAGGGGCCCTGGAGCAGGGTCCTTCACTCGCTCCAGGGGCCCCGGAAAACTCTCCCCAGGCCCCCTGAATCCTCTGGGCGGCCCCTGCCATTGCATTCAACTAAACTCCCCCGCTTCCCCCCCCCCCAAAAAAAAGTTGAGTTAAAAGATTTTAAATCAAAAATGAAAAATTTAATAAAAATAAAGGTTTAAGATTAATAGTTCTGCTAAAAGCATAAAAGGGGGGATTGACTTCTTATGACAGCCACCTGTACATTTAGAGTCTACTCATGAGCTGTTCCCTAACAGACGGACAGAACATGGATCTTGTGCAGCTCTCAGCTGCTCAATTTATGGGCTGCTAACAATTTCTCATGCAGCAGTCCTCAATTCCACACGCCAAGAAAGGTACTACGTTTCTTCCCCACCAGCTAACAGGGTTATGTCATTTTCAAGAGCAGAGAGAAAAACAGACTCCAGGTATAGCTTTTTCTGTAGAAAGGAAGAGGCTGTAGAGGGAAGCATAGCACAGAGAAGGAAATTTTCAGACTAGCTATTATGTGGCTGTTGTGGCTACAATAATTCAAGGAGGAGTCTAGTTCTTTAGTATAAAGGAGAGTTAATCTGGAAGTTAATGTGTCAGCTAGAAGATATGGCTAGAATGACAAAGAAGAGCTCTGTGTAAACTCAAAAGCGTGTCTCTCTCACCAACAGAAGTTGGGCTGATAAAATACATCGCCTCACACACCTTGTCTCTCAAATAAGGATCTACAGGGTAAACTATTCACTCCATTCACGGGGCTTCTCCAGTCAAGTATGCCACAGTAAGAACTACTGCACAGATCTGTAATCACATCTAAACCATCCTAAGGACCATTTACCTCTGGCACATCACAGCTGGAATCTGCTTCCTTACAGCACCACCTTCTGCTTCTAGCAAAAATATGGGTAACAGTTTGAGGGTTAAACCTAATGTGTAAATGATCTTATCGCTATTCATTCAGCTAAGTCCAGTACATGCTGCTCATTTAAGAGACCTGCACAGACTCAACTAGATCACAACATTAGAGATGGAAAAGACCTAACAAATAGAACCCATCTCTGCCTTAAAGACGATTAACCTTTTATTCCCTCTGTCCTCCCCACACATCAAGGTGGTAACTATTAAACTGATACAAGATAATAAATGTATGCAGTATAGTTGTAGCCATGTCGATAATAAAGGCACATGTTTTTCAGTTTTATTTCTTTAGATATGAAGTTTTCTACATGTAAATAAAAACGTAATCAAGAGAAGCATTTAGAGTGCTGTCTTTAGAGACCCGTTCAAAACATATACCATCACACTGCTCCTTTAAAATTGCAATATCGTACCTTATCACATCTGGTTCTGTGCCATCATTCTTATAGGATGCTTCAAGTTGTCTCTGTCGCGTGAGAAGGTCATCCACTAAGTTTTGCCTTCTGTCTCCCTCCAATTGTGTTCTAGGGGCATTTGGTTAAGGGCCAGTCACAGAAATAAAAGCATATTTAAAACTTGTATTTCCAGTGTTAAAAGCGTCACTCTCAGAAGTCACCTATTACTGCAATATCAAAGCCAGTCAGGAAATGAGAATTTTCAGAGAGCAATAGGATAAAGTAGACATAACCCTAAAAGCCCTTGACAAAGATTTATAACATTATTCATTCAGCAGGGATTCAGGCTGCATGGCTCTTAAGACAAAGGGCATAAATTATTAGAGCATTTTCTTCACACCTTGAACTCTAATACCCAACATGAGGACACCTCCACCCTTCACTGAAAGGTGTCTAGCTGAACCCTGTTTCTGTGATTTACAACACCTTAAAGAAAGAAGAAACCCTGATTTGTCTTGAGAATGTGATCCAGAAAACAAACTGATGAGGAGATTTGGGAAGAATTTTTTTTTTTGCATTGAATTAACGTAATAATTAAGAGCAGTGAACTCCAAAAAAACCCAGATCATCATTCATAGGCATTATGCTTATTAGCTGTCTTTAACAATCACTAAGCAAATATTTTTTTCTACAATTTTGTTAGCATATGATGGTAAGACACGTAG
Organism: Mauremys reevesii; assembly: GCF_016161935.1. NCBI lineage: Eukaryota > Metazoa > Chordata > Testudines > Geoemydidae > Mauremys > Mauremys reevesii. Next base: position 23,228,496 of record NC_052637.1, read on the forward strand.
ACTGGAAGCTTCACAGGACAAGGACTGAGTCTTCCTATATGTCTGTCTAGTATACAGCACATTTTAAGTGCTACTACAAAATCACCACCAGCACACTGGATAGCTGTGTTGGATTCAGCATGGCTCTTCGTATGTTAACTATTTTGCTGGGTGATGATACAGACCAGCTGAGAAGCCCTCGCCCAGCTCACTAAGTGGTCAACAAGTTACCAAGAGGTCATTTAAAGGATTTCTTTCCATTTGCAGAGTTATCTCAATAGCACTCCCCAGTAGCAACTGAAGTGGGGCTTGTTGCTTTTGAAGAAAATGACCCAATTCACTCAGCCATTGAATGACTAGAGTTCTTGGAGTGCTGCCTTGTTCGATTTTTATTATTTTTAATAAACTCAGTGATGCCCATTTTAAAAGTGATTACCTCTCTTCCTTGAGTTGTAATTTGAGCAGGTGCATAGCCACAATGACTTATGTTTGCTTTCTTACATAGCAGTGCCATTTATCTGTTCCAAGGTAATATTCTCAAATGAAAGTACCCTGCATTCAGAGCAACATGCTCAAAGTTCATCATTATAATGAAAGCTACTGGCTTGTTGCGGCTAAACAACCATTTCCAACCCTCCACCCCCGATTCAAACATGGATACAAGGGTTTAACACACCAAAGGCTTACTTTCAATGTTACCATAAGGCCACCTGCAAGTAAGAGGCCTTCAAATGGCCACCGGATATACCTCCATAGCCATGTGTGGGTTAGAGAGGAGACATGATAGAGACTCAGAGAGGACACCATAGAGGTGCAAAAAGGAAAAATGTACAGAAGGACAATCTGGCACTAACATCCACCCCCCGCCCCCAACTGAAGAACAAGGAGAAGCCAATGATGTGTAAAGGTAACAAATATAAAACATCTTTTACACAATGCACAATCAACCTGTGAATCTCACCGACATTGCAGCAAAGAGCTTAGTAGGACTCCAAAATGTCCTAGACTTTTGTACGATGTTAAGAAAATGTTCCAGAAAGTTTAAAGGTACTTGTCAATTTTAAATCTTTCTTCTTCTGGGGTCGATACTTGTATCTCATCCTGCGACAGATGAGCACATTCGTTGTTGTCTGTCTTGTACTTTGATTGCAGTAGCTCTTTGGGGCAGCCACGGTCTTTGTGCTCTGTGTTCGCACAGCGCCTAGCACAATGGGATCCCAAGTCCTCAACTAGAACTCCGAGGCACCACGACAATACAAATATTAATTTAAAAACCCGAAACCTTCCCTTGTAAGGCAGAGTGTCACCAGCTGGGATGCACTTATTCCCAGCAAGAGCTAGAAATAAAAATCCTAATTAAACAAAGGGGCCTACATTTTCAAAAGTGACTAGTGATTCTGGGTGCCCACTCTGAGGCACCTTGAACGGGTCTGGTTTTCAGATTCTTGGCCCTGGTCTACAGAGGGTGGGGGTGGGGGGGGGAAGAGGGGCATTTATTCACATAGCTGAAGTCGACGTACTTAGATCGACTTACCGTGGTGTCTTCACCGTGGTGAGTCGACTCCTGCTGCTTCCCCGTCGACTCTGCCTGCGCCTCTCACAGCGCTGGAGTACAGGAGTCAACAGGAGAGCGCACGGGGGTCGATTTATCGCGTCTAGACTAGACTAGACTAGACGTGATAAATTGATCCCTGCTGGATCAAATCGCTGCCCGCTGATCCGGTGGGTAGTGTAGACATACCCTTGGGGTTCGGCGCTTTCTGAACATGAGGCCACTGAAGATGTCTCAAACTGGGCACTGAAAATCACTACTCATTTTTGAAAATTTAGGCCAGAATATATAATTGGTTGTAGCAGTTTAATGGAACTAAGCAAGTGACCCACTATATAAAGACAGAGCCAATTCACCCCTACTGTATCCCATTAAAGTGAGTGGAGTCACACTGGGATTAATTTGGCTAGATGTCTCTATTTTGGGTCACCTGTACTGGTACAGGAGATTTTCAGACCCATACGAATGCTACTGGGCTGCTATCTACTTGCCCCTCTTACACATGGCTTTTCCAGCTGTGTGCAGGAGAGACTAGGTCAGGACAAATCCAGAGCACAGGTGAATGAGGAAAAAGTTACACATTCCTAGCATGTCTTCTAGGACTATCCAACTCTTCCATCCAGAAGGGCAGAGAAACATTTCCTGCACATTAACAGCGCTGTACTTGATCAGAGTTCTGCTGAGCTCCCCTTATGGAGATAGCCATGCCCGCTGCACAGCGGCCTTACTTCCCACCATACCAGGGCGTGGGAGGTGCTCCCAATTCGGACACTGGTTTCATACATGGCTGTGGGACAGCACCACGAGGACGGGAACCTGCAACTTCTTTTTAAATTGAATTGCGAGGAGCGTAAGAAAATACACAGGCCAATTGTCTCAAACAAAGAACATCAGAGCTGCCTGTGTTACAGTCTGTCACCCACTGGAGATGTTCCAGCAGTCACTACAACATTAAAAAATGAGTGCAGGGTCCCTGAAACAAATCAAGATTGCAGGCAACATTTTAGTAATTGGGGCCTCCTGGAGTTGAGGGGAGGGAGGCGGCTAACTGCAGCTTCCTTCTCAAAAGAGCCTGTTTTTCCACCCACTCCTACAATACCAGAAAGAACGGCGAGATACTGTTTATATGGATACATCTGACGTGTTGATATAGCTCGAAGCAGTAAGTCCTTCAGCTGGTCGATCTTTACCTTGAGATTCTGCAACAATGATCGGATTGTCACATTAAACTGAAGGGAAAAAAAGAGAAAAAGTTGTTGGGTTTTTTTTGTTTGTTTGTTTTTTTGTTTTTTTACACCAGATTACAGTGTAGCCCTACAAACATCCATATTCAAATGATCCAATGCAGAACCCCACAAACCCCACTATACACCACATGGCAAGATTCCATCTGACACTGAGAAAAGCCTGCCATGTTCTGAGAACACAGAAGCTCAGCTGTACACAAGCGGTGCTGTTTGGGATTTTTTATAAAACAAATTAGATGTTAACATTGGTTTTGCAACCAGTTTTTTAAATGCACTCAGGCTAATTATGAGATCTTTCTTTCAAATCCTCACAAATTAATTCCCCTGTGTGCTGGAACACTTTGCCCATAATTTTGCTGTTGTCCAGTAAACTTCCTGCTTCTTTATTCTACTTCTTATGAAAAATATGGATGCTGCCTTTTTCTGTAGGCAGAGATCTCCTGGCTCCTGTGTTTTAGTGAAGGCTACTGTCAGAGGTTCAGAGATTCCTTCCACTCGTTCTCCTGTAACTTCCAGACCTGTAATTTCATTTCTATTTAGTTTTACCGCCAGACACTTGTTTACCCTCTTTGCTCATCCTTGACTCCTGGCCTCTCCGGACTACTGACTGTAATAATTTGTATTCCTGTTGCTTGCATGAGGTTCTTAGATTTATCTTTTTCTACTGTAAATATAGTAAAAAAAATTATTCTCTTCAAGGCAAACTAATAACAGCACTGTAATATTCTGGCTACCTAGGCATTCTCTCACCTTGTTTACCTTTATTCTGTAGAAAAGTCTACATTTTTCCTCCACTTGCCCTGAATATTGTTCCCTTTGATTCTGCTAACTATAGGAAAAGTGCACATAACTGAAACGAAGTTGGTAATCACCCAAGTTACAGGCTTCATGCACTTGAAGGTGCCTCTTGATTGCAAGGCAATGTCTGTACTATGGGTGATCACTCAAAGAGAAAGCAGAAATAAGGCTGGGATACATGCAATATGGAGTAAACAGGGAGCAGGACAGGTTGCTTTTCCCCTCATGCCTACACTCAAATGGACACTTCCCTCTGAATTCCCCTTTCACAGCAAACTAGGCCACATCAATTTCTCCAGCGTTCTCGATAGCCCCAGAATAACTGTCTGCTCCCCTTGAGGAAGATTGAGAGGCAGTTTGTCAGGCAAAAGAGGAAGTTAAGTGTCCAACCTCCACTTCCCCATTACTGGTAATTCTTGTAACGTAGTGTACTTGATATCAGCAAGAAGGTGATTGGTGGAGTTTTCAGAAGTGCCTCACTGAAAATTTAACACTCAGGAGCCTGAAACCTCTATGAGACTTGTACCCCTACCAGGTACGAAGATGGTAGAGTGGGTCAAATGTTGAGGCAGCCATATCTGCTGTGAGCATGGGATTAGCCAGTTCAGAGATTTGCATAATAATTGTGCCACTGAAAAACAGCCAGGCAGTCATTTAAGCAACATTTCCCCCACTTTTCAAAGCTGAGTGACCCCTCAGGACAACAAACACAATTGCAAGCCCCTACAACCCTGCCAGGTGTTGTGAAAGGCCTTCTCATTATCACGGATACATTTCCTGCACCTTCCTCTCTGGGAAATGCTGCATTAGCCTTATCCAGCCTAGCTAGCCAGAGTACAGGAACCGGGAAGAATTACATGTCAGTATAATGCAAGGTAATTAATCAACACCATCCATCAAGAGGGATTTACCCCCCACCCCCGCTAAAAAACCCACAAGGTAAGATTCCATGTGGGCCTCACTTGGTCCCCACTGAAAACAATGGAAGTTTGACTGTTGACGTAAGCATGACTAGAGTTAACCAATGCTTGAGCATTTGTGAAAGCCTCACCCTACAGCCTTTTTTAACCTTAGCTTTTATACTCCATTTTTATTCAGTTATAAACACAGCATTTTTGGTTTTTTAGTCACACTGGGGGCAAAACACCATAAAAACCAGGATCTTGTTGACAACTTCCCTACCAAGCAAATACCATACAAAGAAATCTCTATTAAAACATTTACTAGGCACAGCAAGTATGAGTGATCGGCCATGTGTTTCTCAATGTGAGTTCTTGTTATCATAACAAATATTTCATTGCTGGAAGTTTGTTTATAGTAGCATCAAGCACTGCCAATACTTGTCTTTAACTGTTCTGAGAGCAAATTCCTTTTACTCCATTAACACACAAAACATGGAAAAATTTCTTCACAGAATCATTTTAACCGACTGTGTAATGTTTTCATAATACATAGACTACAAAGCTTACAATACAAGATAGCCATTAGACAACACTGATGCAGCCCCCCTGCCTTTTTTTTTTTCTTTCTTTCTTTCAAGCCAGACATCACAGTGAATGAGATGATGCAAGTCAGAGAACTTTGGCCTGTATAAATACCGATGAACTAAACAAGTAAGTTTTTGCTTTGCCTGCATTTCGGAGTGAATGTGGCTGCACAATTTAAATACTTCTGCAATTTGGGGAAAAGATCATTATAGCAAATGTATGTTTTGTAATTGCTTGGTTCTATTTGAGAGTCCTGCCAGACTATGTTCAGAACAGCTACAAGGGCAGGCAGCACTGTGAACTTCATACTCATGCCTCCCTCTCCATCCTGCCTTGGTCTCTAGCAAATAATATACCTCAGCCAGGACCTAGAGCAGTGGTTCTCGACCCATGGCCCAATCAGCACACAGCTGCAGCCCATCTGACCTCCTCAGGGCCACACAGTAGTAAATCTATTGTGTGGATGCAGCCCATATGAACACAGAGAGCTTCATATGCAGCCCACAATGGTCAGTAGGTTGAGACCCACTGACCTAGAGAACAACCACTAGGGGTAGAGGCCAAAAATCAATCTCCCTACTTCATCTAGGCCAGGATTCAGGAAGATGCTTAAGCACATGAATAATCATGAACATGAGAATAATCTTACTGACTTCAATGAGACAAAGCACACGCTTAGAATTAGGCACATGCTTAAGTACCTTCCCAAATTAAGAAACTGAGAACCTCTTTGCTGAGACTGACTACAAAGGGAACAGTTAATGGCAATTGTGATTCCAAACACTTGAATAAACTGGGGCCTAGTTATCAATTCAATCCGAAGCATACATGTAGCTCTTCTGCTCTGTTTGCAGTAAGGACATAACTTGATCTACCAAGGCTTAAACGTGATCAAAACAATACTGTCCACACTGGATTTAAAAACCATGCTACCTTGCAACACAGCTGTAACTAGCCGGGTTCTGGTAGTTTCCCTAAGGGGCAGAGATAAAAATTCTATAATCTTGTTTAAAACAATGTTAAGATGGATCTAGGAAGAAATCTCTAGCACAATTCAGTTAGCACTGTTGCTAGAAAAGAGTAACTGCGCAAAACTATGGAAACTAAATGCACAAGGATACGACAGAGCTAATGAACTTCTCCGCCCAATGTGAACCAGGCTAATGACTAACAAAGGAGAGAGAGACACAATAGAAAACACTAAATGGGATTCATTTCATTACAATTATTAATATTCACTAAGAAACAATTCAATGAGAGCACCAGGCTAAGGGGATAAATTAGTATCTAAAATGAGGTCTGATCCTCATGAGTGACAGCTGAGATGGGGTTTTGACATGTCTTAGGGGTATATTTATTGTAACAACTCATTTAGGAAAAAGCTGCATAAAAACTCAGCAAGAATTGTTCTGACATTATCCTGTTAGTTGCTTGGGCTCGGGAACGTGTCACAGTCCGGAGCCACTTTCAGGTAGAACTGGGATAAGCTCCCTACCTGCCCTGGCTCCGCGCCGGTACCCGGAAGCGGCTGGCACGTCCCTGCAGCCCCCCCAGGATGGGGGGGGGGGTATCTGCGCACTCTACCCCTACCCCGAGCGCCGACTCTGCAGCTCCCATTAGCCAGGAACTGCAGTCAATGGGAGCTGCCTTTGCTCCCCCTCCCCCCCGCCTAGGAGCCACTGCCAGAGGGATGTGCCAGTTGCTTTCGGGAGCCATCCAAGGTAAGCACTACCTGGCCGGAGCCTGCACCCTCCACCCACTCCCGCACCCAAACTCCCTCCCAGAGCCCACACCCCGTCCCACAACCAAACTCCCTCCCAGAGCCCAAACCCCGTGCCCCCTCCTGCCCGCCGCAGCCTGGTGAGAGTGAGTGAGGGTGGGGGAAGAGTGAGCAGGAGGCAGAAAGAGGTGGGGCCTTGGGGGAAGGGATGGAGTGCAGACCTGGCCTGAGAGTTTTGTCAGCATAGCTAACTTGGTCGGGATGCAGTTTTTTCACGTCTGATGGACATGGCTAAGCCAATGTAACTTTTCGGTTTAAACCAAGCCTAGGTCAGTGGTCTGAATCTGGCCCAGTAAAATAGTGACCAGATGTTGTTGCTTTCTGATGATTATGAGAAGGACAAAAAAAAAAAAAAGAGTTGATGGAGTCAGTTTCTGAACAAGCATCCTCAACAAATACACCAGGACAACTAACAACCCTGCCGACAGTCTTTGCAGAGGTGCCACGGTCAGGACAAGCATACAGGCTAATCGAGTCTCTCATGAGAGGAGGCAGCTCAAATCCCAGATAAGACATTTGCAGGCAGGTTTATACCACAGTTCCGGACCTGTTGTGGAGACAGGGGATAAACAGTCTCCAGAATAGTCAATTCAGTATTTTTCACCCATGCAAAATACATTAACAATATAAGGCCCAATTCTATAAAGATTTATGCACATGCTCAATTTTACAGAGTCAAGGGAGAAGTCAAAGTATGTAAAGCTAGGAATGTGCATATGTCTTTGCAGGATCGGGCCTATGATTTTAAGTTGAACTCCAAAGAGAGTAGCCTAAGATTTTCCTCCTGAATTAATGCAAAAGTGGAGAATCAAACAGTAACAGGTTAAGCACTGAAGTCTCCTTTTCATTTATGTCAAACATTTCAAACTCTGCTCTTCTGATATTTTTGGACTTGCACAACTCAAAAATGACTGAATCTAGAAACGTCATATTTGGCTGTTTATAGCCTCAAATGAGTAAGAAACAACCCAAGCCTGAAAATCTGCTCTATACTTCAAATTCAGGAAGCTGGCAAGTGCATTATTATGTGTGCTATTCAGTATTTCTGGTACCCTTAACCAGAAGGGATGGGGGTGTCTTAATGTGTAGTAGATCTCTCTTGACTGACAACCTAGAGCAGTTTAAAATATTGGATATGCACCACTAAGAACTTCTCAGTTCTTACTTTTGTAAAATAAATCAGGGGCATTAAATGCAAGAAAACTAGCATTCACCAAAAGGCTGAAGTTCGAGAAGTCAAGCATAGAATTTCAGGACATTCAAAAAGTTAGTTTATTCAAAAGCTTTGTTCCCGTTTTCCTTATGTAAACCTTAGTAAACGTACCATATGTTAACAACATAGCATAAAAAAAACCACACAGGGCATGAAATGTTGCATTAGATTAATAGATTTTAAAGTCAGAAGGGACCATTAGGTCTAGTCCAATCTCCTGTATAACACAGGCAAGAGACTATCACCTAGTTATCCCAGCATTAAGTCAAATAATGTGAGTTTCATTAAAACATCTCTTTCAGAAAGATATCCAGTCTTGATTTGAAGACAACAAGAAATGGAGGACCCATCATAGAAACCTAAATTTGGAGTTTCCTGAATGTGTTTCTCAACTTTACCTTTGTATTAGAGTTTGTTATATTTAAATACAAAAGTTAAGTTAAAAGAGATGTTTACAAACATTAGATCTTTCCTGAAGATATGGTACCTTCGTTGAATTTTCACCATTTCTTTGACATCGATTACGTTCCTGGATTTTTTCAGCAATCTCTTGTGCAATGTGACAAGTGGAATCGTACATCGACAACCTATAAACAGAAAGATTTCAGACAGTTAAGAAACTTCTCCCAGTCATCTCTGCGCCAAGGATCTTGGTTTTAGTCTCTCCTCTGTTAATCAAGTGTCTAGAGAGTCTGCCACAAGCCTAGAGAGTTAGTTCATCAAATTACTAAAAGCAAACAACATATTGCAGTGACACCGAACACCTATCTCCCCAGGGATTTCTAATGCACCCATCACAGTGATTATATGAAAGCACTGAATCAGTGAATGTTAAAGTCCCAACAAGGGATTTAAATGAACAATGTCAGGATGCTGTGCTATACAGATTCAGTAATTTGAGGTTGGCTAATCACTGGGACATGAAAACTTTGTTCAACCAAGGGCCACAATGGGAGCTTGTGAGGAGAATAAGGCCTACACCTAATTTACATAAAACAAAGCAGACTGAAGCCTCTTTCATTCACATGGAAATTTTAGAGAGAGAGAATAGGTGCAAGCACTGGGTGAGCCATGGATCAAGAAGGTGCATCTTATACAGCATCAATGTTTTCTAAGGATAAGTCTAACACTACAGGCGCAGGCACAGGCACTCACTTTCTCCCCCCTCCCCGTTGGTGCTCCTCCCCTGTTACGCCCCGAGGCCCTGCCCCGCCCCTGCTCCTCCCGCTCCCACAAGCCCAGACCCTCGTTCTGCCTCTTCCCACCCCTGCTCCGCCCCCTCCCCCACTCTGCCTCTTCCCAAGGCCCCTTCCACGAGCCTGAGGGCTCACTCCTCTCTGTCTCCCACAAGCAGAACAGCTGATCAGCAGCCAGCTCTGGGGCCCGCATAACAGCTGATCAGCGGCTAGCCCCAGGACTGGAATCACTGTGGCTGGTGGGTGCTGAGCACCCGCTATTTTCTTCCATGGGTGCTTGAGCTCCAGAGCACCCACAGAGTCAGCGCCTATGGCTGGGAGTGTGTTTCCCATGACCGGTAGACAGACCCATGCTAGCTCTGCTCCAGCTAGTGCACTAAAATTAGTACTGTGGCTGCAGCCGCTCAGGCTAGCCATCCAAGTACAATCACACTCAACCACCTGGGTACATATTTGAGTGGCTCGCCCTAGCTACTGCCTGTTCCACCACAGCCAACTGGTTTTAGCACACTAGCACGTATTTGTCTACCCACACAGGGAAGCACAATCCCAGCTGCAGTGCGGACATACCCTTGGAGACTTCTTCTAAAAAGATAAGGGGGGGCTCCCACTGGAGAACTTTGAGGACACCCTGGTTTCACTGAGTGCAGAAAGCCTTCACACTTTCTCCAATCATTAATGACACCCAGTGCTGACACAGAAGAAAGTCAATGAGAACCATCAGCTAGTTATTTTGTTTGATATTTACAGTCCTGGTTTGCATTGTTGAGGCAGATAAACAGCCCAAAGATACAGTTATAGAAATATAATGCAAAGTAAATATCCACCAACCAGTAGCCTTATGGTAGGAGCCACCGATTCCTGCAATGACACAGTGCTAATAAGCTAAGTTCGTTATTACCGTGACTCACTCCAATTAATGATAAATCAGAAGAGCTAAGAGGAAAACACAGCAATACACTGAGTCAGGGCTATTTTAAAAAAAAAAGAAAGAAAAAAGATTATGGATGGTCCCAGAGAGAAGCGGATCATTAAAAATTTTTACATATGTATCCTCATTCCTTCAAGCTAAGATGCATCTTAGGTGTGGCAATTATCACATAATGAAATGAAGGGGGTTCCATGCCATAAATTGAAAAAAAGTAAAGAGGGAAGGCCTGGCCTCAAAAGGTTAATCATGCTGGAAAGTACCCAAAGAAACGCTGTAATTAGCTAATTCACTTCAAAAGTCTAATTCCTAATTTACAGCATTTCTTTCCTGCCCATCACTAACATTAAAACTTTGCACATGTATTGCACTTTTCATTCAAGGATCTCTGAGTACTATGAAAACATTCATGAATTTAGCTTCAAAACCCTCCCTGTTCCCACCTATGAAGTATCCCTTGTCTTACTGTACATAAGGATGCAAATTACTGGGCTCAACACAGGGGTAAACTAGGTCAATTTTAATGGCCTACCATACCCCAAGTGGTGTGACTAGATGATCTAGTGGTCCCTTCTGCCCTGAATTCTATGAACCTGTGAAATAAAGCAGCACAAGGTTGAAGGAATATGCCCAAAGTCACATGCTAAATCCATGGCAAAACTGAGAAGACTAGACTCACAATCCTGTGCTGTAGCCTCAAGACCATCCTTCCACTCCACCAAATCTCTTTGCTGCTAGAAAACAGAAGTACCTTAAAATAAAGTAAGCAAAATTCAGTCCTCCATCGCCCCTTGCAACCACACTGACGTCAGTAGATTTCGTGGTACAACGAACGCCAGAAATTGGCTCCAGTGAACAGGACGTTGGACTACCCTGAGCCCTGCCATTCACTTATTGTGTTCTACTGGCCAGCACACTTACACTCTGTGCCTCAGTTTCCAAATCTATAACCTGGGGATAGTGATGTTTTCTCACTTTTGTAATGTGTTTTGAGATCAATGGCTAAAAGTTGCTATAAGTGACAAGCATTATCCTTCATTTTAAATGTAAAAGGAGGAAAGGGTGAGTCCATCACTCTCAATATCCTACTGCCTAAGAAGTTGACACCCTCTACTGTGCAACTGCCTAGATTCCCCAGGAAACAAAGAGAAACATAATAAAATAAATATTTTGCCATAAAAATTCTGTAGTGTAGAACTTCACAGGCTTCTTTTTGTGCATAAGGAGCTGTAAGCTGAAGGAATTGTTTGAATAATATGTCAACAACTGTATTTTTCCATAAACTAAATATTGTAAGTGTTTCAATTTAAATCTTTTTATTTGAAAAAAAACAAAAACAAAAAAAAACAAACAAACAGATGTACCTGTGACACTCTGTACCTGAGAGTGGCACCCTGGAATCCCCATATTTCTCCATTGTCATATAATTTATATGTTTTGTACAAAGTATGCCTTTTGAAGTATTTTAAAAGTCTTGATCTGTTGACCATTAATTAATATTAATGCTGTTGGACATTAATATCCTCTTGGATTGTATGTGCTAACATTGTATGGGAAGTTGTGACCTTTTGCTATGAGTGTGTTACTGAAATACATTGTGAAGTTGGGAACACCCACAACCAGCCTTCCAGATACAACAAAGGAGTAGTGAGACGTGCTGATGGCTCATTAAAGGGAATCCAACTTTCCCAGAGACCTTCCCAGAAGACTTCTCAGAGAGAATACACAGACAATGGAGACTGCTTGACCAATGGGGGCGGACCATCGTGTGACAAGCATGGATCTTCCCAGCAAGCTGGAAGAAACTATAAAAGAGGAGAAGTGACATCTTCACTGGACCTCTCTCCCCATCCCACCCCCACCTCAACAAACATCTGGAGGACAAAGACTTTGAACGGGGGAGGATAGTCGCAAACTGGAAAAAGAGTCCCAGGATCTGAGAATCTGTAACCTGCTTGTACCATCTGTCAAGGTGAGACACTGCTTGATTCAAATCCTCTTTCGTTTGTAGAACTCAGACTGTGAATTTATTTTTACTTCTTAAGTAACCAACTTTGATCTTTACATTAGTTACTTATAGTCACTTAAAATCGATCTTTCTGTACTTGATAAATCTGTTTTATATTTTACCTAAAACAACATGTTTTGGCTGAAGTGCTTGGGAAATCTCAGCTCAGTTTACAAAGGCTGGTATGTGTCCTCTCCACTTTGATGGATGGGTGGACTCAGTAATGAGCTTCTGACCAGGCTTCTGACCAGGGCAAGACGGTACAGTTCGGGGTGCAAGGCTGGAGAGCTGGGGGGAACTGGCTGGAGCCTCTCTATTATTGGTTCATGAGTGGCTGGCAAATCATTCATGTAACTCAGCTGGGCGTGTCCCTGCCTATGGATGTCTATGTAAGTGCAGTACCTGCCAGAGGTTTGGTGTGGCTTAACAACAGCATCACAGCATGAGAGGGATAACTCAGGTTAGTGAGACCAGGCTGCACCCCAGGAACCCCACCACAGTACCCTTATATCTAGAAGTTCAATAATAAAATGTAGTAATACCAATATATTTGCATACTGATCTAAATATACTAAGTTTATAAAAAGTAACTGAGAAATAGTTTAAGACTAATCCAATAGACAAGACTAAATAGATGTAATTTGAGTGCCAAAAAAGCAAAAATAAACTAAGTTATAGCCATGTACCTACAGCACAATTATAAGAAGCACGCAATATTAAATGCCAAAGATCTACTAATTTTCATTAACAGATTCATAAATTCCAAGGCTATGATCATGAGAGATCCTCTGTTACACTAGTGATAGAATTTCCCCAAAATAATTCCTAAGGCATATATTTTAGAAAAACATCTAGTCTTCATTTTAAAATGGACAGTTACAGAGAATACACCACACCCCTTGGTAAATTGTTCAAATGGTTAATTACACTCACTGTCAAAAATGTAAACTTTATTTTAAAATGTCTAGCTTCAAATTCCAGCCAATGGATCATATTAGACTTTTCTCTGCTAGACTGAAGAGCCCATTATTAAATATTTGTTCCCCACATAGATATTTACAGACTGCAATCAAGCCACACCTTAACCTTCTCTTTGTTAAACTAACTAGACTGAGCTCCTTGTGTCTATCACTATAAGGCAGATTTTCTAATCCTTTAATCATTCTCATGGCTCTTTTCTGAACCCTCTCCAATTTATCAACATCCTTCCTAAATTGTGAGCCACACAACTGGACACAGTACTCCAGCAGTGGTTGCACCAGTGCCAAATATAGAGGGAAAGTAACTTCTCTACTCCTACTTGAGACTCCCTTGTTTATATAGCCCAGGATTCCTTTAGCTCTATTTGGCTACAGTGTCACACTGGGAGCTCATGTTCAGCTGATTATCCATTATTATTCCCAAATCTTTTTCAGAGTCCCTGCTTCCCAGGACTGAGTCCCTATCCTCTAAGTATTGCCTGCATTCTTTGTGCCTAAGTGTATACATTTAGCTGTATTAAAGCATATACTGTTTGCCTGCACCCAGTTTACCAAGGGATGCAGGTAGTCCTGAATCAGCAATCTGTCCTCTTCCTTATTTACCACTCATACAATTTCTGTGCCATCTGCAAACTTTATAAGTGATGACTTTATGTTTCCTTCCAGGTCATTGATAAAGATGTTAAATAGAGTAGGGCTAAGAACCGATCCCTGAGGGACCCCATTGGAGAACCATCCACTTGCTGATTATTCCCCATTTACAGTTACATTTTAAGACCTACCAGTTTTTAATCCATTACTAGCCAAATACCTTACATAAGTCTATTACCTTTATCAATCAAACCTGTAACCTCATTCAAAAAGATAAAGTTCGTTTGACAAGATCTATTTTCCATAAACCCATGTTGATTTGCATTAATTACAGTACCAGACTTTAATTCTTCATTAACCAAGACAACCTAGATATATAGATTTTAACTAAACAGAGTTCCTAAAGAGAGCAACTTAAATAGAAATTGCATATACAGACAGACCATTATCTGATAGTCCAATAAGCAAGTAAGGCAAAGTGAAATGCTGTGAGCTTTACCTGTAATAAAGTAAAATGGGCATAATAGTTACCTACCTATCACACAACAGTGAAGTAGGTATTTGTAACACACCCATCACCAAGGTATTGAGTGGTTTTATTTTTTTTTTTGTAAAGTTGTTTAAAGAGGAAACTGCTGTATAGGAATTATGAACTAATATTTGTACTTAATCTTCCAAAGTTCTATTACATATATTTATAACAAACATTTTTACATCTGCTTTTAATCTTTCACCACCCACAGACAGGGAGGAAGGAAAAATGCGGCCCAAACCCAACAGCTCAGGCCAGCCAAAAAAAGCAAAAAAAAAAAAAAAAAAAAACAAAAAAAAAAAAAAACCAAACGGCTTGTACTCTCGTCGGACAGTGCTCGAAAGCAACAGCGCAGCGCAGCGGTCCTCTCCTCGGCGCCGGCTCAGCGGCAGCAAGGACCACGCGCCGTGCCCGCCAAAGACCTGGAGCGATAAAAGTAAAAAAAAAAAAAAAAAGGCTCAGCCAGGGACGGGATTCTCACTGGGCACGGGGCCCGATTTGGGGGAATTGGTGGAATAGGCCTAAAGCCGGCCCTGCCCACAGAAATATACACGATACCCATCCAACCAAGTCAACTGAACAATGCTAAGGCCATATATTTGTTTCAGTATTTTACACTAAGCTTTTGCTTATGAACTGAAGTGTCAATCGGGATCCAAGTTTATTAAGTAAATGTCACAGTGGACCCAAATGCCTGGGAGAGGTTGTTAGGAGGGTCAGCTAGCTTCAATTTTCCTTGAGCACATTGCAGGCCCGGTTTTCAGAAGAGATCAGCCCCCAACCTTCCTCCAATAGGATGAGTTCTTTTAAAAATCTGGCCCGCAATGTGGCTAAGTTAAAAGGTATAATGTTCACTGTGACCCTCATTCTTACTAGCCATTCGCTTCCTGTGCACTAACCAAACAGCCCTGACTTAGATAGGCAGCTCTTTGGGCAGGAAGGGCCCATTTGTTCTGGGTTTGTACAGCACCTAGCACAAGGGATCCTGCTCTGCAACGGGGCCCGCGCAATAATACACACACACACGGTCCATAACCCCCTGAACATGCAGGCAGCGCAGCCTGGGTGCTAGATCCGGCGCGGGGGGGGGCGCTGAAAAGCCGAGCAGGGTCAGTGTCACGGACACCAACCCTGGGAGGGGTGATGGGGGACGGGCGGAAAGCCCCCCCGGAAAATCCGGTCCTGGCCCGTAAGGACCCGCAGGGCGGGGCAGATGGGAGACTGTCCCCCCCCCCCCGGGGGTCTCTGCCCTGAGCTGGGGGCTTGGCCCCGCTTCGCGGCGGGGAGGGGGGACTGAAGGAGTCGCACACAGAGCGCAGGCGCCGTCGCCCCCCACCCGCTCACCAGGGGTCCGGAGCCATCGCTGCGCCCGGGCCCTCCCCCTCTCTGGCACCGGTCGGGGCTGCTGAGTTCGTAGCCAGGCTCCGGACACTTCCGGGCTAGGTCAGTTGACTACGGCGCGCGCAGAGGCTCAGAAAGGGAAGGGGAGGAGGGCGATCTACATCCGGGTCCTGCCCGAGAGGCGGGGTCATCAGGCAAGCCCTGCCCCTCAGGCACCCTGTAGCGGGGGGGGGGGATGGGAGAAGCCGGTCATACAACTGCCCGGAGGCTGCACTGGGAGGGCGGATCACACAACCCCCCGCTGAGGGGGCAGATCACACAGTCAAGGGGCAGTGTTAGTGCACATCAGGCATTCCCGTGCAGCCACCTTGCTGCACCCACACAACTGCTCTGTGAATCTTCTGTACATCTCTGCCTCCAGCTACCTGGTGCCTGTTAAACCCAGTAGCATGTGCACCCCCCTATAGACACCACGAGCCGGGGCGGGGGGCGGCTTACCACCTGGCGCCTGCAGCCTACTCTCCTTCTTTGCTGTCATGAAACACGGAGGGGCAGGTGGCCTAGCGCCTGCTGTTAGGTGTCACGTTCTTCTGTCCCAGATCTGGGCTGCCTGACCCAGGACTCGCTAATCCACCCCAGCTAGCTGTGTTCAGCATAAGATCCCTTAAGGCTCTGCCAGGTATGGCTGAGGTGCCTTTACACCAGGTGTTTTTACACATGGCGCCATCTACTAGCCAAATAGTGCAATACAGTTTAACAATCCATTACAGGCTGCCTCTACTAGGATTTCCCTCTGTCGCTTCACTCAGTCAGCTTCCTTGGTTGTAGCAACGGTGAAAGGACTAGACTGGACAACCCCACTGGGCACTGTGTCATGTAGCTAGGGCTGTCCTTAAGCATACGCAGCATAGGAGGCTGCCTAGAACACCTGAAAATTTGGGGCACTCCCGGGTCTTAGTGTCCACCCTCACGCCTCTTCCTATCCCTGTTCTGACCCATCCTGCAGGCTCCCACAGCTGGCTGCTGCAGCCTGGTGACTCTTACTCCCGAGGGGATCCAGTAACTTATAAGTGAAAAAGCCTGCCAGCCCTACTAGCACAACATCGAAACTGTTAAAGAGCCATTCAGGTGGTAATGAAGCTATTTAAAAGGCATTTGCCAACCCCTAGGTATATACTGTCAGTTTCTGAATTTACTAACAAAAACAGTTGTGCATTACTGTAATATTTACTCAGCACATGTCAGTCTACAGGACCTTAGTTTAACATTTGCTTTAAAAATATTTCATTTCATTAGTGAGTTGGTGAAGATTATAAAATCACATCTCTAAAAAACTCTTGCATAGATTTTTAGATGCACAGACATCTTTAGCCTTAAATGCATGGATTTTCAGACATATAGTTTCTTAAATAAATCCTTGAAAAGAGCACCCTTATCTAAAATACACATTTTAATTTTAATTACTATAGTAAAAAAAACTTGCTTCCAAAGTCTTCCTCTCCTTTCTGTCCATCCCTTTCTCCCTTCAGCCCCCACCCCTTGAAGAGTGCCCTTAAAGGGACAACACCCCTTTCCTTCCAGATAGCTAGATAAAGAGTTTCCCTTTCTTTACTTCTGACTATCTGATGAACTAGTCTTAAGAGAACCCTCCAGCAAAATCAGTACATATTAAGATATAAAATCCTTTGTTATGCCTAAAATCTTTGGAAACATTTTTTAAAGTTGGTGAAATTTCATAAACATGTCTATTTTTATGGAGATCACACAAAGTAAATTAGTGTTCTCTTTTTTCTAAAAGCAATGAACATTATTATGAACACACTAAACCTCTGTGGCTGATTAATTTAAAATAATGTCTTTGTTTCAGTGAGTTAAATATGTAGTAATCTGGAATGATTACTTTATGAAAGCTTAAAATATAAAATCAGCTTAGAAAATACTGATTAAGAAAATGTAAAACAGAGAAGAGCTGCATCATGTATTCCATAATATTTAACGTTGTATTCAGCAAGACAGCTGACACACCCTTACTACAAAGTTTTTTCAAATAAATCTCTGACAAACTTCAGGGCATATCAAAAAACCTGTGACTGACATTTTTTATTCCCAAGTTTAGTGCTTTTAATTAGGTACTTTCTGCATGTCCAGTCTTCACCATCTGGCATGCAGTGGAAAACATGTCCCATTTTCTTTAGAAAGAAATTCCAGAAGAGTGTTTTTTTTCAAATGTCATTTGCTTCATTTGGGTTCAGGGATTTGGCTGGAAGGAGGTGAGCAGGGTGGAAGAGGGAAGAGAGACAGTGGGATGGAGCCTGGGGGGGAGCAGGAGTGGGGCCATAGGCAGAAGAGGTGGGCTGGGGAGCTAGCCTCCCTAAGCGGCAGCTTCACCCGCTGCCCATGACAGCAGGTAAGAGCAGGTTGGGTCCTGCACATCCAGTGCACGCTTCAGTGTCCTTAGGCAGGGGCCATATTCACAGAGCCAAATGTGCTGGTACCACGCATTCTGCATGAGTGAGAGGGTACAGGGGTCTCTGCAGGGAACTGTGACTCTTCGCCACCGTGAGACAGGCCGGGTGTCTCAGTATCCTTTGCTGCCTCGTCACTCCCCCCTCAGCGGGCTGCGAGCTGGGCTGTCATCGGGCATAGGGGCACCAGTTTAATAATATTGTGTAGGGTCCCATAAGGACAGCCCTGCATCTAGCCCTGTTCAGACCAGGTCTGCACAACACAAAGCTTTGAAAATGCTCTTGTCTTTGTCCCACCATTGCCACTATCTCTGGAAAAAAATAGCAAAAAGTTCCTACTATAGACAAGTGTAATGCTAACAAACCTCAGTTATCAGCAGGCAGGATTGAACTTGGGACCTCTGCAGCTTAGTGCATGAGCGGAAAACCAACTGGCTGTTAGCTAAGGCTGTAGAGCAAACTCATTTTATCTTTCTCATCTTTCTAGTGGTCTCAGTGCCACTAGATAGGACACAGCACCACACGCAGTAGGTGTGTGGGTTACACAAGCACTTAGAGATCATTTCATTTTTCATGTAATCCTGTAGCATGGGAGTTAGATGAAGTGCTTGAGCTAACAGCCCTCAGATTAAATGAGAATAGTCTGGGACAGTGAAACCAGACTAGTTAATTTCACTTTTGTTTTTAGCCCTTTTCACTGTCTGGTTCTCCTGAAGTTTCTTTCTTTCTTATATTGGTACCCATTGGCACAGTAGACGAGTATCCATCAAGAGTAAAAACTGATGACAATATTTCTTCCTTCCCTGCTAGCAAGAAGCAGGATTAAATTAGTTTTTAGGAGCAGGAGGGAACTAAAATAGAAAAGCATGAGAGGGAGGAAATCTTGGCTCAAGAAGTGAGGTTTGCATTTCGCCTTGGACACCACAAGGTTAATGGAGAAAAGCTTGAAAAGGTGACCCCTAAGGGCTCAAAAACCAGAAGGCAAATAAAAAAAGATTCCCTTTTTTTAATCTCATTTTTTTAAACCATCTCAATAGTTCTGGGGGCCTGATTTGTGATATTTGAAGGCTTGGGATTGGCAGTCCTGGAGCTGCAGAGGAGGAATTGGTCTATCAGGCAGCCAGGGCCCATATTAGGAGGGCTTCACATATTAGGACAGAGACCTTCAAGTGCACTCTGTCCTGAGTAGGAATCAGCATAGACAGCAGCGAAGCAGGGACATGCATGTCATCAACATGCAATGGCAAGCAGGTGGGCCACTTGCATTCTGAACTAGCTGGAGTTTTGCCAGGGCATAGGGCGCCATTCCTAGATACAAAGATCTGCAACAGTCAAGCCTAGACATAACAGAAGTACAGATGGCTGAGTCCAACAAGCTGGGGCCATGGGCACCATTTGTGGGGGGAGCAGGGGATGGATCTAGCCCTCCCCCAAGTTTCATAGGGGAAGTCTACTCACCCTAGCCCCAGACCGAGCTCCTAACAACAGCTTGACTGAGATATGTGATGAGTTTGGAAGCTGGGAGCAGCACAGCCTTGGAGGCAGGGAGATTGTTTATAAACAGAGGCAGGGTGATTAAGATAACAAAAGGCTCATCAATAAACTAAATTAAGGATTTTTGGATGATTCTGAAAGCACTGCCAGGCACTTGTTAAAAGATAGGAAACAAAGGGTGGAATAAAAGGTGGGAATGGAGAGAGGTAAATAGTTGTGTCCCCCAGAGGTCTGTACCATTATAAACAAAAAAAAGTATTTCTTCACAGTCAAACTGTGGAACTCTTTGCCAGGGGATGCTGTGAAGGCCAAAACTATAACAGGGTTCCAATAAGAACAAGATAAGTTCACGGAGAATAGGTCCATCAATGGCTGTTAGCCAGAGTGGGCAGGGATCCAACACCATGTTCTGCATGTCCCTTGCCTCTGTTTGCCAGAAGCTGGGAGTGGGCAACAGGGCAACTTGATGATTACCTGTTCTGTTCATTCCCCCTGGGGCACCTGGCATTGGCCACTGTTGGAAGACAGGACACTGGGCTAGATGGACCATTGGTCTTACCCAGTATGGCCATTCTGATGTTCTTATATAGAACCCAGATGTATCTGCTCTCTGCTCTTTCCCACTAGACCCCTCTCTCTTCCCAGAGCTGGGATAGAACCCAGGAGTCCTGAAGGGGTATCTCTCTCCACAGAGTTAGTAATAAAGTAAGAATTTACATTAAGATTTTAAACCTAACCAGTGTCCCTTAACTGACTTGCCACAAGATGTCAGAACATGTTCTTAGAGTTGAGTGGGTCTAATATTTATTTAATTTTCTTTCTTTTATAAAGGAATTAGATACAGGGCTCCTGTCAGCTAATTGCTAAGTTATCTGCCAAAAAACTAGAGCTTTCAAGTGCTTAGGTAGCCCCAGGAATGACAGGTAAAGTTGCCCCTTACCCCCCCCCCCCATCTGAAACGGCACAACCTTCTGGCCAGCCACAGATGGGAGTGGGTGGCTTTGCACAGTGTACTTGCATGAAGCAGCAGGTGTTTGTGTTGCAAACATTGCCAGGGCATGTTTATTTCTTTAATAAAGCTGTTTCCACTCAATTATTTTTTAATTTAATGGAAACACTCCTAACAAATTCACTGTTCCTTCTGTGTAAAAGGCCACCTTTCACCTGGCTCTCGACGCTAGGGTTTGTGGAACAATTTAATTGTTGCTTTAAAATGTATATGGCTCCTATGTAATCTTCAAAAACTACTTTACATTGCATTGTAAGCCCTTGTGGGAAGAGACTGTCTCTTCTTAGGTGTTTGTACAGCATCCTAGCACAGAGGAGTCCTGATGCTGTTTAGGGCTTCGGAATGCTATTATGATAATATAGAGACAACCTTCTTTTGTTCCTTTATAAAGGGGCAAATATAGGAAGAAGCAAAGAAACAGGTAGAGGCAAATAAACGAGCAATTGTTCAATATTTATGTAAATTTTCGGGCTGTGTCCTTCAGTGAGTTAATAACCTCTAGTGTCTGACCAACTTACTGCTCTGAGTGGGAAAGTATGAATGTTCCAAGGTCTTGGAGGAAGTTCTGAATCCAGCATTCCCAGAGCTGTGCAATAGGCCTTTATACTTCAAAGAATCAAGCTGTATTCTCCATATAAACAGTTACATCCAACTAAAGAACTACTGAAATCCCCTAGTCATTCCAGTGGCTTGGTCAGAGTCAGTGAAATAGATTTTACCAGTTAAGACATCTAGTATTTTCTATAATGAATATATTTCATTTGTTTTTCAAGTGCTTTTAGACTGGCCCCAAATGCCAGGTTAATAAAAGATCCTGGAAGGGACCTGCTCAGATAGCACCCAAACTCCTGGGGCTAAATTCATGTCTGGTGTTACTCCACCGAAGTCAATAGAGATGGAGTTTGCCCTGGTAACATCAAAGTGACCATTTTTCTTCGCTCCTATTTCAGCAGTGGACCTATGCTCTGGCTAGAGGTGAAAGTGGGCCGGTACAGGCCAGTACAGCATATTGGTAAGAAGTGGCCGCCGGGACGGGCCCATACACAGTAGATATTAAAGTGACGCCACGGCAGCACTTTAACGTCGCTGCCCCTTTTGCCCCCCCAGGGCTGCCAAGAGGGGGAGGCAAAAGGGGCAGCTGCCCTGGGGCCCAGTGATTTAAAAGGGCTTGGGCAGCAGCAGCAGCCAGAGCCCGGGCGCTTTAAATCGCTGCCGGAGCCCAGGCAGTGCAAGCTGGGCAGCATGGAAGAGCTGGCTCGGGCAGGCTGACCCCCAGCCCAGCCCTTCTGCCCGAGGCCCCGCCCCTTCTGCCTGTGGCCCCACCCCTTCTGCCAGAGGCCCTGCCATACCGATAAGCCTTTTATGTTACTTTCACCCTTGGCTCTGGCACAGAATCATAGAAGATTAGCGTTGGAAGAAACCTCAGGAGGTTATCTAGTCCCAACCCCCTGCTCAAAGCAGGACCAACCCCAACTAAATCATCCCAGCCAGGGCTTTGTCAAGCTGGGCCTTAAAAACCTCTAAGGATGGAGATTCTACCAACTCCCTAGGTAACCCATTCCAGTGCTTCACCACCCTCCTAGTGAAATGGTTTTTTCTTATATCCAACCTAGACCTCCCCCACTGCAACTTGAGACCATTGCTCCTTGTTCTGTCATCTGCCACCACTGAGAACAGCCTAGCTCCATCCTCTTTGAAACCCCCTTTCAGGTAGTTGAAGGCTGCTATCAAATCCCCCCTTACTCTTCTCTTCTGCAGACTAAATAAGCCCAGTTCCCTCAGCCTTTCCTCATAAATCATGTGCCCCAGATCCTTAATCATTTTCGTTGCCCTCATCCGGACTCTTTCCAATTTGTCCACATCATTTCTGTTGTGGGGACCCAAAATTGGATGCAATACTCCAGATATGGCCTCTTCAGTGCCGAATAGAGAGGAATAATCACTTCCCTCAATCTGCTGGCAATGCTCCTACTAATACAACCCAATATGCCGCTAGCCTTCTTGGTAACAAGGGCACACTGTTGACTCATATCCAGCTGCTCGTCTACTGTAATCCCCAGGTCCTTTTCTGCAGAACTGCCACTTAGCCAGTCAGTGCCCAGCCTGTAGCAATGCATAGGATTCTTCCGTCCTAAGTGCAGGACTCTGCACTTGTCCTTGTTGAACTTCATCAGATTTCTTTTGGCCCAATCCTCCAATTTGTCTAGGTTACTCTGGACCCTATCCCTACCCTCCAACGTATCTACCTCTCCCCCCAGCTTAGTGTCATCTGCAAACTTGCTGAGGGTGCAATTAATCCCATCATCCAGATCATTAATGAAGATATTGAACAAAACTGGCCCCAGCACCAGTCCCTGGGGCACTCTGCTTGATATTGGCTGCTAACTAGACATCGAGCCGTTGATCGCGACCCGTTGAGCCAGCTTTCAATCCACCTTATAATCCACTCATCCAATCCATTCATCCAAGCAAGACTTTAACTTGCTGGCAAGAATACTGTGGACTTGTGCATGTCCAGCTTTTCTAAATAGTCCTTAACCTGTTCTTTCGCCACTGAGGACTGTTCACCTCCTCCCCATACTGTGCTGCCCAGTGCAGCAGTCTGGGAGCTGACTGTCTGTGAAGACTGAGGCAAAAAAAGCATTGAGTACTTCAGCTTTTTCCATATCATCTGTCACTAGGTTGCCTCCCCCATTCAGTAAGGGTCCCACACTTTCCCTGACCTTCTTCTTGTTGCTAACATACCTATAGAAACCCTTCTTGTTACCCTTCACATCCCTTGCTAGCTGCAACTCCAATTGTGCTTTGGCTTTGCTGATTACACCCCTGCATACTCAAGCAATATTTTTATACTCCTCCCATGTCATCTGTCCAAGTTTCCACTTCTTGTAAGCTTCCTTTTTGTGTTTAAGCTCACAGAAGATTTCTCTGTTAAACCAAGTTGGTCGCCTGCCATATTTACTATTCTTTCTGCACATCGGGTGTCTTGTTCCTGAACCCTCAGTAAGGCTTCTTTAAAATACAGCCAGCTCTCCTGGACTCCTTTCCCCCTCATATTAGCCTTCCAGGGAATCCTTCCCATCAGTTCCCTGAGGGAGTCAAAGTCTGCTTTTCTGAAGTCCAGGGTCCGTATTCTGCTGCTCTCCTTTCTTCCTTTTGTCAGGATCCTGAATTCAACCATCTCGTGGTCACTGCTGCCCAGGTTACCACCCACTTCTACTTCTCCTACCAATTCTTCCCTGTTTGTGAGCAGCAGTTCAAGAGGAGCACAGCCCCTACTTGGTTCCTCCAGCATTTGCACCAGGAAGTTATCCCCAACACTCTCCAAAAACTTCCTGGATTGTCTGTGCACTGCTGTATTGCTCTCCCAGCAGATGTCCGGGTGATTGAAATCCCCCATGAGAATCAAGGCCTGTGATCTGGAAACTTCTGTTAGTTGTCCAAAGAAAACCTCATCTACCTCATCCTCCTGGCCTTGTGGTCTATAGCAGACGCCCACCACGACAGCACCTTTGTTGCTCTCGCCTCTAAACTTAGCCCAAAGACTCTTAACAGGCTTTTCTCCAGTTTCATACTGGAGCTCTGAGCAATCCTACTACTCTCTTACATACAGTGCAACTCCTCCACCTTTTCTCCCCCGCCTGTCCTTCCTGACAGTGCTCCAGTCATGTGAGTTACCCCACCAAGTCTCTGTTATTCCAATCACATCATAGTTCCTTGACTTTGCCAGGACTTCCAATTCTTCCTGCTTGTTTCCCAGGCTTCTTGCATTTGTTTACAGACACCTAAGATAACTAGCCGATTGCCCTACTTTCTCAGTATGAATCAGGAGGCCTCCCCTGTTGCACCCTCCTCCTTGTTTTTCTTCCCGATATCCCACTTCCCTACTTACCTCAGGGCTTAGGTCTCCATCCCCCGGTGAACCTAGTTTAAAGCCCTCCTCACTAGGTTAGCAAGCCTGCCTGTGAAGATGCTCTTCCCTCTCTTCATTAGGTGGATCCCATCTCTTCCTAGCAATCCTTCTTCCTGGATCAACATCCCATGGTCGAAGAATCCAGAGCCCTCTTTCTGACACCACCTGCGCAACCACACATTTACCTCCACAATTCGATGGTCTCTGCCTGGGTCTTTTCCTTCAACAGAGAGGATGGACGAGAACACAACTTGCACCTCAAACTCCTTTATCCTTCTTCCCAAACCCACATAGTCTGCAGTGACCCGCTCAAGGTCATTCTTGGCAGTATCACTGGCGCCCATGTAGAGGAGAAGGAAGGGGTAGCGGTCCAAGGGCTTGATCATTCTCAGCAGACACTCCATCACATCCCGAATTCCAGCTCCAGGCAAGCAGCACACCTCTTGAGTTTCCCGGTCTGGACGGCAGATCATAGGCGCCGACTCCGGGAGGGAGGGGGATGAGCGGGAATGTAGTGCACTCAGGGGAGGAGGCGGGGCCCTGGGGGGATTTGGGGAAGGAGTTGGAATATGAGCAGGGAGGGGGCGGAGACTTTGGGAAAGGGGTTGGAATGAGGGCAGGGCAGGGGTGGGAAGAGGCGGGGCAAGGGCAGGGCCTCATGGAAGGAGTGGAGTGGGGGCAGGGCCAGGGGCGGGGGGGGGGGTTGAGCACCCATGGAAAGAGGGGAAGTTGGCACCTATGCAGCAGATGGATGACCCCCCTTCCCACTTAGTAGGGAGTCCCCGACCACCACCACCCGTCTCCTCCTCTTGGGAGTGGTGGTTGTGGAACCCCCATCCCAAGGACAATGCATCGCATGCCTTCTGGTCGATGGGGTGTCCTTCTGATCCCTTCCCTCAGATGAGTCTTCCAAACCATTCTCCACCGTTGTACCTGTGCAGAGAGCCTGAAAACAGCATGCCTTCTGCAGGCTGGTGCTGCCATGCTGAAGCTGCTTTATTTCTGGAGAGCTGTAAAACTAGTGACCTGGCTGCTTGTGCTCATTAACGATCCCATGAGATGTTTTGGAAGAGAAGAGCTCTTTAATCCATCATGCTGGCCAAACCTGGCAGTGGGTAACTACATTCTGCCTCCGAAGTTACAATTGATTGAAACGTCCAACTAGGACTCTGCATGGAAGTAAGCATCCATGTGTAGGCCATGGTCCTTAACTGTTTGTGTGGCATTACTCTTTACTGTCAAACAGCTGCCATGTTCCATCCCAGAGGTGGCTGCATTCAGTGACACTAAACTTGTCACTACCTCATCTCTAGATACAGGTTATGTTTATAAAGTGATGTGGCATCCTTTGAGATGAGAGGTGTGATAGGAAAGGTTATTTATTATTGTTACTATTAACTAAATAATGTTGGCTCAGGTCATTTACACTTGACCAGTTTTCTCCATGCACCTCTGCATACCCCAGCAGGCCATGTGAGCCCAAGGACGAGCAGAGGTTACCAGCTTGGTCATGCTGGATCGCAGCTTTAGACGTTCATGTTTCTCTTTAAAATGCACACGCCCTGTGCAGCCTCCAACAAAGGAGCACTGCTAGAGCTAGTGGGGGGAAAATCCTTGTTGTGCTCAACCCCAGCTCACGGTCATTCCTACCACGATGCATCCATATTGTATGTCTGTCGGTTTACAGAAGACCCCTGTCTCCTGAAGCTCCTTGGAGGCAGGAATTGTGTCTTCCTCAGTGTGTTGTAGTGGGCTGAGAACACTGAGGGCTGTCTCCTTGGCTTCAGCCAGCCTCTCTCACCTTGATCCTATCACACAGGCAACAAGTTAATATGTTTTCACTTGTTTCAGCTCCTGATCTTATGATAATAATCCCCATTAATATAATATTTTGGCATCCAGGCCTGTAGGGCCTCTAAATAATGTACCACAAACAGTATTTGCAGAAGGACAACACCTATTTGGTGACAGCTCCGTGAGCTGGCAAGCCTTCTGACTTTGCCAGCTGACGGTCCCCTCACCCCACCATGCCCCTCCAGACATGGTCTGTCTGTCTGCCTGTCTCACACACACACACATACTACCCTCCCGGCTATACCCCAGCTTCTCTTCTGCAGGTCCTTAGCTGGTGCTCTATCTGTGGATCACGGGCCAGGCTGACACTGCTGTCTCTGCCCTCACAGCATACCCCCTGACAGTATTTCCCCTCCCATAGGGCCACATGTTCCCCAATAACCATACTCCCCCAGGTATGCACCTCTAAATTTGAAATGCATGGGCGTTTTGACCGGATACGCAGGGCACTGGCAGGGCTGGACTATAAGGAAGTCAGGACATAGCTGAATGTTGACATGGTAAATATTTTGGATGTGGGTGCCTATGAGGGGGAAATACATAGGCTCGCTCGGCTGAGCCTACACAGTAAAACAAGGTGGTTTCTCCAGGCCCTCTTAGAGCCAATTCCTTTCCAATATGCTGTAGTCAAATAAGAACAAAGTCCTAAAATGTTGTGGGGAATTTATCATGCAAGATCTGCTAGGCACATTTTTTTCCCCTGTATGATTGCTGCAAATACATCCAGGTATTTATATTTGGTATGGCAAAGTACCTTCTCCTCCTCAACAGGCTCAGTCATTTTTGCCTTGGAGACACAGGCTTGGGCAAGGCAAATCCTTACTGGTAGCACAGGGTGCAGCTATTCCTTTCCCCAGCCAGTTTTCCTTCCCTTCTGGGGGGAGAGTGCAGCCTGCCTTCCTGGAAGGGTTCAGTGTCTTGCTACATCTAGTCCTCCACCTCCCCTCCCGGTAGGGGAGGGTTTAAAAAAGTCTCAAGCAGTTGGAGCCAGCTGAACCTAATTAGTACCCTAGTAACCCCTTTTCCAGCTGAACCTTATTTCCCCATGGTTATCTCTCCTCAGTGGATTGGGAGAGGCCCTTTAACAACCCCACCCCCCGGACTAATTACTACCCTCCCCCACCCGACCCCTTCTCTTGTAGCTGTTTGTCCTGGGTTTACCACAATGGATTGATGCTCCAGAAGCTGCTGGGGGGACATTGATAGCAATGCTTTATTACTCTCATAACACAAGTTTATTATTGCAGTATTTCTGCAAGTTATGACAAAGAGATGTTTCCTGCCATCATATTTACAAACTCCCTGCAACGTCTGTTGATCTCTCCATAAATGTTGCTGCTTAGTGCTCATGCCTTTGCGGTTAGGTCCTGCTGTGTGCTCTGCACTTGACCCCACTGAATGAAAGTGATTGTGATGGGAGTGTCCATCCCACACAAGACTGGAAGGGATTAAGGTGGCCAGGTCGGCCTGTTAACTCCATAGGCTGCATTTGGAAGAAGAGCCAGGGAGCAAGGAATTTATTGCAAGCAGGCTCAGCGGGGCAGGAAGAGGCAAGGCCTATAAAGCCAGGAAGCTGGCAACAGACAGGGGCAGCACTCACTCCCTGGGAGGAGGGTTTGGAGTTGCTACTCCCAGAGGAAGGTGGGGAACTAGAAGTGGTAGGAAGCAATCTAGAGAAGAAGCAGTGAGAGGAAAACCCAGAACTGCTGGACTGGAACCTGGAGTAGAGAGTGGATCTGGGTTCCCCTACCAGCCACTGAAGGAGTGGTACCTGCAGCAGTGAATGAGAAAACTGCCTAGAACTGCTGAAGGAAACACTTTGATATACGCTGGAAGGAAGGAACGCTGAATGACCTGGCCAGAGAACTGAGTCATGAAAAGGATGCTGCAGTTCTTCGAATGAGAGGGATTGCAGACCAGTGGCAGAGGTGGAGTACAACCAGGGGAAGGGCACTGATCTGATGAGCTAATCCCCAGAGCAGCTAGGAGGAAGCACCAGACTAGCAGTGAGTGGAGCTCCCTGTAAGAGTGGTTCTCCTCCATAAACAGAGGAAGGCTCCATCACCAGTGCGATACTGGCTGACCAGATCATGCTAGAGTGTATTCAGGTCAATTCACTTACCATAGAATATTGGGGTTAGAAGGGACCTTAGGATGTCATCTAGTCCAACCCCCTGCTCAAAGCAGAACCAATCCCCAGACAGATTTATTTGCCCCAGATCCCTAAGTGGCCCCCTCAAGGATTGAACTCACAACCCTAGGTTTAGCAGGCCAATGCTCAAACCACTGAACTATCCCTCCCCCGCAAAATCCTGGCTCCACTGAAATCAGTGACAAATATTCCCATTGACTTCAGTGGGCCAGAATGTCACCCCCATCTCCTTAAGGAATGCCCAGGCCTTGCTCCAGATCCCTGTACAAGGGTGAATTTCACCCTTAATCCTTCACTCATACCTCCCAGCAAGGAAGGTAAACCAAAGACTAGCTGAATTCTCTAGGTCCCTAGCTACAGACTTTGATATTCACTGGTGGGGAAATTCATCCATAAGGCTTAGGGGAAACTCACTGTACAGTGATGGGGAGAAAAGCAAACCACTTACGGAGCGGTGTAAAACAGGAGATAGAAAATATTGGCTTGCTGATAAGAGAAACTGATGTGATGCCCTCACCTGGGATACTGTGCTCAGCTCTGGTCACCCCATCTCTTATACTACAGAGAAGAAATGGGGGTGGTGGGGCATCAGGGGTGAGTGACAACAATAATTAAAGGCCTGGAAAAAGCTCTAATGGGATGAGGGATTGCAAAGATGGGACTGTTTAGTGAGGAGATGAATAAAAGGGGACATGAGAGAGGTATAGAAAATAGTGAGCAGCATGGAGAAAGGAGAGTGGGAACTTCTGTTTACCATTTCTCTCATAGTACAAGAATGGAATTGGAAGACAATAAATGTAAAACTAATTAAAGGAATTTCTTACACAAAGCATAATTAGCCTGTAGAACTCAAAGCAGACTGCTAAGAATTAAAAAAGGATCTCACAAAACTGGGTGACTGGGCAATCAAATGGCAGAATTAATTCAATGTTGATAAATGCACCTAAGAAAACATAATCCCAACTACACATACAAAATGATGGGGTCTAAATTAGCTGTTACCACTCCAGAAAGAGATCTGGCAGTCACTGTGGAGAGTCCTCTGAAAACATCCACTCAATGCGCCGCACAATCAAAAAAAGCTAGCAGAATGTTGGGAACCATTAGGAAAGAGCTAATAAGACAGTAAATATCATAATGCCACTATATAAACCCATGGTATGCCCCTATCTCGAATATTGGGTGCAGTTCTGGTTGCCCCATCTCAAAAAAGATATATTAGAATTTGAAGAGGTACAGAGAAGGGCAACAAAAAAAGCTCAGGGGCATGGACCAGTTTCTGTAGGAGGAGAGATTAAAAAGGCTGGACTGTTCAACTTAGAAAAGAAACAACTAAGGGGAGATACGATCGAGGTCTATAAAATCATGAATGGTGTGGAGAAAGTGAATAAGGAAGCGTTATTTACCCAGTCACATAACATTTTGGGTAACAAAAGCATGATCATAGATGTAAGCTACCTACCCAATGACTGTGCTTAAGCTGAAGCTTCTCCTATGGGCAGGTTATTCAATAATGATCCATTATGAGGCTTCTTGCACCTTCCCTTAAGCATGTGCTGCATGCTGGCAATTTCCTGCGGTATCCTCAATAAACGTTACTGAATTAAGCTAAACCTTACTGAATAAAGCCTAATATCTTTGGATCCATTGTAATAAAATGTAACTGTTTGTGTTCTCCCAGATTGTAGGTATCTTTTCTAGGAGAGTGACTAATGTAAACCTTGGGGGAAATGTTGGGAACTTCAAAGAACTGTTTGGTACAATACGCGTGAAATGGAAAATGCAAATTCTGCCCTCTGAAGCCAGCCTTTTGAAGCTACACCTGGGGAGTGAAATCCATCGTCTACCAATTAGCTACTTCTGGAAAGGCCTGATCAAAGCCCCTCCCCACGCAAAGGAATAAAGGAAAGTCTGAACTGTTCATGAGGGTGCTTGTTCTCAGTTGTGGCTGTCATGAACTGGTAACCACAAGAGACCCCTGAAGGGGTGGTGGGGTTGAAGGACTCACATGCCAGAACCCATGTTGGAGACAGTTGGAGGGGTCTCTGCTGGACTCCTTAGCATGCGGGTAGATTCTTTTAGTGTCTTTAGTATGTTTTCTCTGTAGTGCATTGACTTTTAGAATAAATGTGCTTGCAGAAGAAGTGCTGCATGGTAACTTACGACTGTGGCAATTGCACAGCTAACTGCCTCTGAGGAGTAAGGCAAAGCAGGCCTGCTCAGGCAGTCTGACTTTGCTGAGGAGGTCGCAGTAGAATCGGGGAGCTGTGTCGGATGGAGATACCCTGGTTAGAAGGGCATGAGACACGTGACAGCCAGGGGAGGCAGAAGCCTGACTGTGGGTGCCCTTGGTGGACTATAGCAGGGGAATACAGGTGCAGTCGCCCTAACTGTGACAGTGGCCACTACTGGAGCAGGATACCAAATGCAGGGCTGAGCCATTCTGACAGTTCATTGGTCCCCTCATAGGTCTACATGGGAGAAGAGAAAGCAGCAAGTGCCTGCCCACCTCTCAAGCCTCATGCCATGCTAAATGAGAAAAGCAATGGACAGGGCTATTACCCCAAGTTGGCTTACACGCCACAGTCCCACATACACACACTTCCAGCCCTAGTTTGTTATAAAGCTCCTTGGATTATAAAGCTAACCAAACCCCCCTCAATCTGCACACTTTGGTTCTCAACCTTTCCATGTCCACAAGGCCCAACATGGCAAAAAAAATCAACCCACAATTACCACAACCCACGGGTCTTGCAGCTGCAATGGCTCATAGGGTTTAGGTCACCAAAGACACAATGGGGCTCAGGGCTGGGGTAGGGGGTTGGGGTGGGGGTGCGGGGTCTGGGATGAAGTTAGGGTGCAGAAGGAGATTCCAACCTGGGGCAGGGGATTCGGGCTCTGGTTGTGCAGCGCTTACCTCAGGCAGCTCCCTGCCTGCCCTGGCTCTGGGCTGCTCCCAGAGGTGGCTAGGCAGAGGCGCAGCCAGGCAGCTCTGCACGGTGCATGCTGTCTACGCCCACAGGCACCACCCCTGCAGCTCCCATTGACTGGGAACTGCAGCCAATGGGAGCTGTGGAGCCAGCGCTGGGGCCAGGGGCAACACACAGAGCTTCCCTGGTCACCCCTGTGCCTAGGAGATGGACATGCCGGCCACTTCCGGGGAGCTGTGCAGATCCAGGACAGGCAGGGAGCCTGCCTTAGCCCTTCTGCACTGCCACCCAGACTTTTAACAGCCCGGTCAGCAGCTCCTTTTCGATCAGGTGTTCCGGTTGACAACCGGATGCCTTGCAATCCAAGAAGGAGTTCTAGGGGTAGGGCTGCTTGGGGAGCAGGGTGGTACTGGTTCTGGCCTGGTTGCTGGTTGGGGTTACTTTCCCTCTCTCATCTTCACAGCGCTCAGCTTTGGAACAGTACTGCTCTTGGAGGCAGTAAATCCTGCTCCACAGCCTCTAAAAGTGCGGCTTCCTCTCTGCCCTGGAACTGAGAGGGATCTTTGGTGGGGTTGGCAGCTTAGGGACAGAATCAGGGAGCAGGGTCAGGGCAGCAGCAGAAGCAGGGAGGAAATGGCTGCTTCCTTCTCCTCCCTAGCTCCAGCTGAGTTCCAGTGACCACAGCAACCTGCCAATATTTTTTCCTCAACCCCAGGGTTGCAACCCACTGGGTGCCCTCCTCATGCCAGACTTGGAGGTCACTCCCCCTGCGCTGAGAAACACTAATATGCTCAGTGCCAGTGACAGCAAAATAGGTTGTCCCGAGGCAGCCACTGGGCTCCACTAGCCTGTCCCTCCAAATTCTCTTTGCTCTCTTTACGTGTCTGAATTCCTTGGCAAATGGGATGAAGACAGGTTTGATTCTTTTCTGTGCACATCTGACATGCAGTAACCATGAAACATTTATTGCGTTCAGCTGCACATCTCATCTGGAGGGAATGGGGCCTCTGCATATTTAATATTTTTTCCATTAAAAACTCATGAAACAATGATCCCCTCCTCAGAAGTCCCTAATCAGCTTCCATTTCCCACCTCTGGGTGGACTGTTTCATTTCATCTAGAAGAAGGAAGGGAATCTTTCCCCATCTCCTTCGTGCTGGTTGTCAGTGGCACGGATGGAGGTTGATGAAATGTCCTGATAGTGCCAAACAAGAGCAAGGCAGCAGAGGGCAATAAATACCTAGAAAAAAAGCAGCATTGTACACTTCAGATGTACTTAGCCTCTGACCATGGGTGAGCATGTGGTGTCTGCAAGTCTATAAAGAGAAATATAGGAGAATGAGACTAGTTCAGGATCTATTCAAGCTGTATCCTCCCTGTACTGTTATATGGCTGCGAAACATGGACACTGCCACTCAGACTGAGCAAAACTGGAGGCTTTCCACATAAAATGCCAATGTCATATATTGGGCATAAAGTGGAATGACTTCATAGAATCATAGAATCTCAGGGTTGGAAGGGACCTCCTGAGGTCATCTAGTCCAACCCCCTGCTCAAAGCAGGACTAATTCCCAACTAAATCATCCCAGCCAGGGCTTTGTCAAGCCTGACCTTAAAAACCTCTAAGGAAGGAGATTCCACCACCTCCCTAGGTAACCCATTCCAGTGCTTCACCACCCTCCTAGTGAAAAAGTTTTTCTTAATATCCAACCTAAACCTCCCTCACTGCAACTTGAGACTATTACTCCTTGTTCTGTCATCTGCTACCACTGAGAACAGTCTAGATCCATCCTCTTTGGAACCCCCTTTCAAGTAGTTGAAAGCAGTTATCAAATCCCGCCTCATTCTTCTCTTCTGCAGACTAAACAATCCCAGTTCCCTCAGCCTCTCCTCATAAGTCATGTGCTCCAGCCCCCTAATCATTTTTGTTGCCCTCCGCTGGACTCTTTCCAATTTTTCCACATCCTTCTTGTAGTGTGGGGCCCAAAACTGGACACAGTACTCCAGATGAGGCCTCACCAATGTCGAATAGAGGGGAATGATCACATACCTCGATCTGCTGGCAATGCCCCTACTTATACAGCCCAAAATGCCGTTAGCCTTCTTGGCAACAAGGGCACACTGTTGACTCATATCCAGCTTCTCATCCACTGTAACCCCTAGGTCCTTTTCTGCAGAACTGCTTCCTAGCCATTTGGTCCCTAGTCTGTAACAGTGAATGGGATTCTTCCGTCCTAAGTGCAGAACTCTGCACTTGTCCTTGTTGAACCTCATCAGATTTCTTTTGGCCCAATCTTCTAATTTGTCTAGGTCCCTCTGTATCCTATCCCTACCCTCCAGCGTATCAACCACTCCTCCCAGTTTAGTGTCATCTGCAAACTTGCTGAGAGTGCAGTCCACACCATCCTCCAGATCATTAATGAAGATATAGAACAAAACTGGCCCCAGGACTGACCCTTGGGGCACTCCACTTGAAACCGGCTGCCAACTAGACATGGAGCCATTGATCACTACCTGTTGAGCCCAACCATCTAGCCAGCTTTCTATCCACCTTATAGTCCATTCATCCAGCCCATACTTCTCTAACTTGCCAGCAAG
Organism: Mauremys reevesii; assembly: GCF_016161935.1. Classification (NCBI taxonomy): domain Eukaryota; kingdom Metazoa; phylum Chordata; order Testudines; family Geoemydidae; genus Mauremys; species Mauremys reevesii. Next base: position 23,262,543 of record NC_052637.1, read on the forward strand.
AATACCATAGGAGACCGTATCAAAAGCTTTGCTAAAGCCAAGGAATAACACATCCACTGCTTCCCCCTCATCCACAGAGCCAGTTATCTCCTCAAACAAGGCAATTAGGTTAGTCAGGCATTACTTGCCCTTGGTGACTCCATGCTGACTGTTCCTGATCACTTTCCTCTCCTCTAAATGCTTCAGAATTGATTCCTTGAGGACCTGCTCCATGATTTTTCCAGGGACTGAAGTGAGGCTGACTAGCCAGTAGTTCCTGGATCCTCCTTCTTCCCTTTTTTAAAGATGGGCATCTGTAATGCAGATGTTTATGGTTGCTCCGGTCTACAGACTATTGGGGCCATTGTCTGCCGATGGCACCTTGCACTTTTCAGACATGTTGCGAGAATGCCATAAGACATTCCAGCGAATGCTGTTCTCCGGCTGGCTTGTAACATCCGGGATAAAATTCCACCAACCGAGGGGTGGAGGCAGCTCAGAGGCAGACCTCCTATTACACGGGTTCATGAAATCTGTTCCGATGTTGGACTCTTGGGCTATCAAGCCCTTGCAGCTGCACAGGAACAGACCAAAAGGCGAATGATCGCTATGTCTGACCGTTCGGCTAAGCATTGAAGACGATGACTAGTTAGGGAAAAGTGTTCAGGAAATAAACAGATCCTCAGGAGCCTGCTGCTATGAAAGGCTGGAGGTAAGGATTTAAGGCTCAGGAGAGAAAACCCTAAAGTCTTTGGCACAGAGCCTGAATGATGAGAGTGAAACCAAGTGCTGACATGAAGAATAGAGAGGTCCAATCTAAGACTGTTCCCAGCAATGTATGAGGAGGAGTGGACTGCCTATGCCACTCTGAACAGCATTTCTTTAAGCTTTTAGAGGAAGTCCTTGAGACAAAAATAAGACACTTACAAAGACATCTGATCAGAGCATGACCTAAATACATTAGACAGATAGAAAGATGCTGCAAAATCAGGATTAAATACGAAAGGAACAAAGAAGGAAAGATCAGATGTTGCTGTCATTAGTGAATTAAGGTTACTTGAGTGAAGGATTTCTGTATTTTCAAAAATGTGACTTGCTTTTAAGTCAAACCTTAACTCTGAATTTCCTAGCTTTCTGATGTTTGTTTTTTGATCATTCCCATGTTCTTGTCAAGTTTTTTTCCCTTTAAACTGTTGAGCTATACTCTTAATCTTAACTACGTTTTTGAATATATGTAGAGTTTGGAATTCTGTAAAACGTTTTGTGGCTCTATAAATCAATCAGTAATCACTTGAGCTGGAACAAACCGGAAAATGATAATGCACTGGAAATGTGCCTGGAATTACTATGCTTTTGTGCTTGTAATATAACAGCTGTTAGAATGGCACCTTCCAACATGAAAGACCAGACTCTGGCACCCTTTCTCAAGCTGAGCAGTAACGTACTTTGCAAATACCTTCATCCCATTGAAATCATGGGATCCGTGCACGTGGTAAGTGACTGCTCAGCATGAGTCAAGGTATCAGAATTGTGCCTTAGGACACAGTAAAGGGCAGGGCATTGTTGTGCTGCTCCAGGACAACCCCAGGGAAGGAATAATTCCCTCCTTGCTCCAGGGGATAGAATTGAGTATAAGGAGAGCAAAGGACATATCAGATATCAGATATTTCCCTGGTACCAGAATCCTTAGCCCAAAGGCCAAGCCATTGTGCAGGAACAGAGCCCAACACCAGAAGTGGGTGAACCCCTTTTCCTGACAGTGGTGTTCCCTGGACTAGTGAGAGTATTCTCTTGACATGAAGATAAAGGATCAATTCTCCACTGCCCTGCACCATGTGTGCTCATTCACACCAGTGCAAAGTGGGTGGTCCACATGGGTGCAAGGAGAATGGTCGCATCTTACACAGGTGTAAATGATTGTATAAGGTGCAGGGCAACAGAGTATTTGGTCCTCAGGGAAATGCTGTGGCAGTTCTTCTCTGAGGCCTTGCCCCAGCTAGGGCAAAACTGAATCCAAGGTAACCCCCTCCCAGCTAATCTGGTTTAAAGGTGTTCAACTGTCCTGAGGAGGTTGTGAAGGCTAGGACTATAACAATGTTTAAAAGGGGACTGGATAAATTCATGGTGGCTAAGTCCATAAATGGCTATTAGCCAGGATGGGTAAGAATGGTGTCCCTAGCCTCTGTTCGTCAGAGGATGGAGATGGATGGCAGGAGAGAGATCACTTGATCATTGCCTGTTAGGTTCACTCCCTCTGGGGCACCTGGCATTGGCCACTGTCGGTAGACAGATACTGGGCTAGATGGACCTTTGGTCTGACCCGGTACGGCCGTTCTTATGTTCTTATGCAGTCACACTAAAAAAATGAGGAGTCCTTGTGGCACTTTAGAGACTAACACATTTATTTGGGCATAAGCTTTCGTGGGCTAGAACCCACTTCATCAGATGCATGGAGTAGAAAATACAGTAGCAGGTATAAATACACAGCACATGAAAAGATGGGAGTTGCCTTACCAAGTGGGGGGTCAGTCTAACGAGACAATTCAATTAACAGTAGGATACCAAGGGAGGAAAAATCACTTTTGTAGTGGTAATGAGAGTGGCCCATTTCAAACAGTTGACAAGAAGGTGTGAGTAACAGTAGAGGGAAATTAGGTTTTGTAATGACCCATCCAGTCCCAGTCTTTATTCAGGCCTAATTTGATGGTGTCCAGTTTGCAAATTAATTCCAGTTCTGCAGTTTCATGTTGGAGTCTGTTTTTGAAGTTTTTTTTGTTGAAGAATGGCCACTTTTAGGTCTTATATTGAGTGACCAGGGATGCTGAAGTGTTCTCCTACTGGTTTTTGAATGTTATAATTCCTGATGTCAGATTTGTGTCCATTTATTCTTTGGTGTAGAGACTGTCCGGTTTGGCCAGATATATTCCATCATATGCCAGCAATGCCCCTCTGCCATATACATTGGCCAAACTGGACACCACCAAATTAGGACTGAATAAAGACTGGGACTGGATGGGTCATTACAAAACCTATTTTCCCCCTACTGTTACTCACACCTTCTTGTCAACTGTTTGAAATGGGCCACTCTCATTACCACTACAAAAGTGATTTTTCCTCCCTTGGTATCCTACTGTTAATTGAATTGTCTCGTTAGACTGACCCCCCACTTGGTAAGGCAACTCCCATCTTTTCATGTGCTGTGTATTTATACCTGCTACTGTATTTTCTACTCCATGCATCTGATGAAGTGGGTTCTAGCCCACGAAAGCTTATGCCCAAATAAATGTGTTAGTCTCTAAGGTGCCACAAGGACTCCTCGGTTTTTTTGCTGATACAGACTAACACGGCTACCACTGAAACCTGCATTCACACTATGTCCCATGTGGTGTTTCAAATGAGGTTAGCGGACATGATTTGAAATAACACCTATTGTCCTTGTCAGGCAAGGCCTGAATGGCCCCAGTGCACTTACTGACAAAGCATTGCCTTCATGTTATTCAAGCCAGAATTGCATTTCAGCATGCGTCCTATTGATCAAAAGCTCCTCCACCGGCTCAACAAAGTGGCACATCTGTAAGTGACTGTAATTTTGTTTTTCCTCTTTGCATCCTGCAGCCCGCCTGTGAGCCACTTGACATTTGCTGTACACATGATTCTATTTCTGTCTTCAACAAGAACCAAACAGTCCAGCAGGAAGCGGCTGGAAATTATTTTTTTTGTGTTTATGTTTCATCAGTTCAAGGACAGATAGTCACTAGAGGACACACATTAAGAAATCCCCACCCCCGCCACCGTGTCTCTGTTTGGCACACAGCTTTAATTTTCTTGTGACACTGAAGTAAGGAATAAATTGAAGAACAAGAAAATAAAGTTTACCCTTGGGGAAAAAATGATTGGGTTTAATGATCCTGTTGCTGTTTCGATCGCTATCTCTCCCTGTTGCTTATTTACCTCCCATCCTGTCACTAGACAGGAGGTCTGGACTAGGAAGGGGCTGGTGGAGCTTTTTAACAGCTCCACCCCTTGCATTGTTTACATCAAATAAGTGTTGGGGGGGGGCGCTAACCCTACGAGGACTCAGATGCAATAAATTCAGTGTGGGAGCCAAGCCAGCGGAAACTGCTTGCTAGGTGAGTTATAATTTCACACATAATCCCGGAGAGATGTTACAGGTTGGGCTGGGCCTCCCTGGCTCCCCGAGGGGTGCTGCAGAAGATTTCCCTTTGGATCAGCTGGGAAAGAGGAACAGGTCCTACTCGGCCCTGATGAGCTCAGGTGGAGGTGATGTGGAAGCCGCACAAGGTAAGGCCACTCCTGAGAGGGAGCAGCGTCCTTCTAGACCAGGGGTAGGCAACCTATGGCACGGGTGCCGAAGGCAGCACGCGAGCTGATTTTCAGTGGCACTCTCACTGCCCGAGTCCTGTCCAGGGGGCTCTGCATTTTAATTTAATTTTAAATGAAGCTTCTTAAACATTCTGACACCTTATTTACTTTACATACAACCATAGTTTAGTTATATATTATACACTTCTAGAAAGAGACCTTCTAAAAAGGTTTAAATGTATTTACTGGCACGCGAAACCTTAAATTAGAGTGAATAAATGAAGACTTGGCACAGCACTTCTGAAAGGTTGCCGACCCCTGTTCTGGACAGACAAATGCAGCAGCTGGTAGAGAACTGGTACAAAAAGGATGCATTTGATCTCTTTTAACCATGCGAGTGCTGCATTATGTGTGAGGTCTGTTGGGCCCGGCTAACCCCGCTCTAGTGCTCTGCCATGTTTCGCTGCAATGCTGGCTTTGTAGAGACATGCTGGTGCTTTGAAGGATGTGCTTCACGGCTAAGAGGCTAAAATCAAGCAGAGATCTTTTATAACAGGTATGGGTGAACTAGTCTGACCCAAATGAGAACCAAGGGACTGGATGGCTCAAGGAGTTGCTAACGGGAGACGGGGCTTTGCACCTCTAGGTCCCTGGCTTGGGTCTATACTGATAGAGACAGAAATCTGACTATCATCTGACAGCTGCTCAGTGATGTGTGTGAAATGAGTTGGTGGGCCTCCGTCTAATCAAAATCAACACAACAGCCTATCACAATCTGCTCTCACTGCCCCCAAGGATGCCAAGGGTTGAGCAGACCATGGAGACTGAACTCTCCCTTGCCCCAGGTCTGGGATGGGGCATATTGCCGGGAACGACGGGGTGAAATAAGATGGGGAAGCTTTCACTACAGCTGCCCATGCTGTACCCACTGCAGCCTGGTTAGTGGTCTCAAAATTTCCACTTCCTCTTGTCACTGCACGTCAGGGTTTCTGGCCAATGACTAGGGCTGAAATATTCATCTATTTTCCTGCCCATCTGAGAACCGGGAAGTACTGGTGATCCAGAAGGGTCTGGTCTCATGAAAGTCCCTCTGGAGCTTCCTGGCATTAGTTTGTCCCTGAATGTAGATATATTGGAGCAAAATAAAACTTATGAGCTGAATATATCCTGCTCCTAAAATTACTGCCTGCCTTCGGTTATACTCTCTCTGTTGTAAGGACACTGAATTCAGATTATATCATAGATTGGGTCCCATTTTCACTGGGAGCCATTACTCCATGTATGCTGGTTACATACTGGCTTGTGCTACTGTAGATGTCCTGAAAGATAAACATTTGGACATCTATCATCCACACAAACAACCAGTGCCTGCTTTTGAGTAGGAATCAGGATTATAGCAAAATTTGCTATACACTGCAATATCAGAGCAAAGCAGTCATGCATATAATGCCTACAGAAAAACCCATCCCCAGAATGCACTGGGAGACTTGTTACTTGGGGACAGCTGTTCCCCCTGCATGTGTGTGTCTGTACCAAGTGTCACCATTTTTGTGCATTATGAAACGCAAACGCTGCCGTTGGGCTGGTATATTATTCACAAGCTACACATGTAAGATTAATAAGGAAATAGCTGACTACTCATGAGGGCAGCAAGCCAGCTAATTCTTCAGGTGGATTGGCCAGGGCAGAGTTTCCTCTGGAGCGACTTTTTTAAAATCAGACTTTTCCATTTTTGTCTCTGCTTCAGAATAGGTGTTTCTCCCACACACTGAACCTATGAACCCGCTGTCTTTCTTTTACACACACACTCCATTCCGTCCGAGCGGCTGTTTACATGGGAGATTGATCAGTACAGCAGCAATACCTACAGCGGGTACAATTTGGACTGGAGTGGGAGGCTGTAGCCTTGTACACTAGCTATACACATACACAGTCTGAAAGCAGCGCATCCCGAACACACTTGGTGAATGCAGTATATTCCATTCCAAAGACTCTTCCCTGCCAAGGCTGGGCCCAGCCACTGTAAGTAGAGAATTAATTTGTTCTGCTAATCAGCTATATCCTTGCAATTGATACATGTCTAGCGAAACTCATCCACCTGGAGCCCATTAACATCCCATCGTAAAGAGGCCGTAGTTGAGCTCTCTTTATAGCTCTAGGGGAAATACTTCACAAGGTTCTTCTCCAAGGTGCTCGAGTTTGGCCAGTCTCAGACCTAGGAGAAACAGATAGACACCGTATAAACTTGCTGAAATAACAAACACACGGGGATCGCCTGAGATGAGCGATCCAGAGAGAGTTCCCTGCCTTTTCCCCTCTTTTGGCTAATACAAAGACTCCAGTGCAAAGCTAGACCCATGTGGATTTGAGACCTGTAGCTGGGAGGGAGGAAACAAGGAGTTTTCCCCCAGATCTTGGTGATCTGTTCAAAGTGAGGCTCAGGCTGGCTCCAGTGTAAAAAAAAAAAAAGACTCATGAACAGACACCAGGTTTACAAAATGCTGCCTGCTGTGCGTAAGCGGTTAACAATGAACCAAACAACGACACACCTGAATAGGGGCAGAGAAGGGCTCCTTTTCCAGCAGCCCCTGCCCCTGCATATTCTCTCCTGAAGTGCCTGGAAGCAGGGGGCAGATTGGCAGGAGTTTCCAGCCTCAGAGTAGGACACAGTGACTTCTAGGTGCCAATAATTCAGAGATTCGTAGCAAGGTGTCAGGGTGCCTACAAGGCAGGAGGACACTTTTCAGGGGCTTCTGCAGGATTTAGGGGGAGGGGGGGCAGGTGATAGAGTTTGGCCCCTAGCAGGTTTTTGGTGGGTTTCACTCAGCTCCATTGATGCTGGCGGAGGGGCGTACGTGACCCCGCATGGCACCGGGCTCACTGACAACGCTCAGTCAACAATAAAGAATAACAAGCCGAATGAAAACTAGAGCATATGATTGAGCTGCCATTGTTGGGGAATCAACGGGGCCCAGTAACCTGCCTCCTGGCTGCTAAAAGGGTCCCTGGCAAGAGGCACCTGCTGCCTGTTATATTTGATTGTGGTGCAATGCTCCTACTGCTCCAGAGCAGGCTCTTTCCAGAGATCCGATGGGAGCACAGAGACCAAAGCATGCACCTTTGGTGGTGAATCCTGCCCCCAGCTCAGAGCCTGATTACACAGACCCGAGCTGGGAAGAGAAGCCAAGTGCTATGGGGTGGGACAGAATCCTCTCCCAAAACATGAGCGACACCTCAGCGACTTCAGCAGCTGCCACAACAGTCTCAGGATTGCAGTGGCTCCGGTTGCCAATGCCCTGATGCCACAGCACAGGGGGGGAATAGATGGTGGATAGGTAGGGTCCTCTCTGCCACCCCGTCTCTCCAGCAAAGCTGTATGCTGACTCCCAGAATCCTGCTCTCCACCGCTGCTCTGTAGAACTGAGCAAGTCCTGCTAAAAAGGCAGGAAGGAGAGTGTGGGGTGAGAGACAGATTGCAGAAGGACAAGGATTAACATTTCTTCCACACTTACTCAAGCATTATTCAAGAACAGACACTCTTTGGGGGCCACCAGCCAGGCCCCTAACTCTGAAGGGGTCACCTGCCTGGTTTGAGCCAGCTGTACAGCCTATTGTTTGCACTCCTCTGCTATTGCCTGGCTTTACGTCAGCAGCATTGCTATTTGGATCCAGAAGCCACGTGGCCTTAATTCAATCCATCTCTGGTAACATAAGCAAGGGATGGACTGGTCCAGTCTGCTTGAGAAGCTCAAAGCATCCTGAACTGTCTGGTAGTGCATTTTTGCCCGACAAGGCACAATTCTTTAGAATTCCCCACCAGATAAAAATACAGCCGTTCACCAGACACATGAAAAGGAGAGTGGGGAGAGGAAGCTGTAAGTGTCTCTGAGTGGTACAGAATCTGCAACAGGCATGAGGTATATCCACTGTGGTCTGAACTTGTAGCATATTGTCCTGTTCTATGGCCCAGCCAGTCCATCCCATATATACACCAAGTTTGATTTACCCCTGAGTGACATAAATCGTTAATTGCCTCAAAGTCAGAGTCTGAGACTTAAAATATTAACTTTTTTTAAAATTAAGTTTTTAATGTACCTGCCATGCTGCTAAAGGTGCCAGGTACATCTAGGTAGAAGTACCAGGGCCGGCTCCAGACCCCAGCGCGACAAGCACGCGCGTGGGGCGGCAGTTGTCGTCAGGGACGGCAGATTGGGCCGGCGGACCTGCCGCAGTCATGTCTGCGGGAGGTCCAGCGGAGCCCCGGGACGACCGGACCTGCCGCAGGCATGACTGCGGACGGTTGGCTGGTCGCGCGGCTCGGCTGGACCTCCCGCAGGCATGACTGCGGCAGCTCAACCGGAGCTGCTGGACCAGGACTGCGGGAGGTCCAGCCTGACCTGCGGGAGGTCAGCTGCGGGAGGTCCAGCCGAGCCCCGCGACTAGCGGACCCTCACCAGTCAAGCCAGCGGGAGGTCCGCTGCTCCCGGGGCTCCGGGGCGTCTCCCGCGCATGAATGCTTGGGGCGGCCGAATATGTAGAGCCAGCCCTGGGTAGAACACACCTGGCATGCTGCTAAAAAGGCATCAGGTACCCCCAGCGCCAGGTACAGGTTCTTTCTGTATCATGTTTATTCAGGAAGAGGCCATTATTTCAGTGGGATATTAATCAATTATGTTGGTTCAGGCGGTTCAGTAAAAGAGCACCTGTGAAAAGGTGAAGATGATGAGAACTGCTCTAGTTCTCCAACCCCAATATAAGAACTTCCTGTTTTGGGCAGGGACATGTTCTTGCTATTTAAATACAAATAGGTTGACTCAAGCCTTAGCCACAGCTGCCAGACAGAATTAAGCACTCTGGCAGATGGTGGTGAATCGTGTTGAATAAAGTGTCTGTTCTGTGGAAGAGCTCTGTGTAAGCACGAAAGCTTGTCTCTTTCACCAACAGAAGTTGGTCCAATAACAGATATTACCTTATCTGCCTTGTCTTTGTTCTATAGGGCCAGCTGATTCTCCTCAAGTCCCAGTGCTGATCATCTCTGAGGCTGAGACTTGGGACATCGATGCATCCTCTTGCATGGGCTGTGGACAGTTTGTGGATTGGGATAAGATGCCCGAGTTGGATCAGCAGCCAAGCGCTCAGAGTCAGAGTCTCACCCAAACCAGCAAAGAGCTGAAAAAGCTGGCAAGAGAAGGCCATTGGGCTACCAACCATGCACTCAGAGCTCGGGCTTACCAGCAGATCATCCAGCACATCCCATGCCGGCTTGTGACCCCCGATGCTCTGGTTTACAGGGATGTCGCAAGCAGGCTGTTTGGAAAGCAGAGTGTGAGCTCCCACCCCTTGCCTGAATTCCTTGGCGGGTGCGGGATGCCCACTTACTGCCTGACTATGGAAGGTGTAACTGCTGTGAAGAAAATACTCATCTGCCTTGGCAACCTCTTCCCCGACATCACCTACAGCCCAATCCTCCCCGCTGTCGTGGCTCTGCTGCTGCATTACAGTGAAGATGAAGCTCAGTGCTTTGAGAATGTCTCTCGCCTCATCGCTTGTAATGACTCCCATACCAGCTACATAGACCAGTCCTTCCTGGCCCACCAGGCCTCCCGTATGACTTTTGGGGATCTGGCCAACAAGCACTGCCCAGCAGCCCACAGATTAATAGCCAGCACCTCTGAGAATGTCTTTGAGGTCTATTCTGAATGGTTGGGGTGGATCTTTGGTGACCTTCCATTTGATTACGCTATCCGCGTACTTGATGTGTACCTGCTGGAGGGACAGAAAGTCCTCTACCGGATCGCTCTGGCCTTGCTGAGGCAACACAGGCTTTCAGTGACCTCCGGAGAACTGGAAGTGGCCAATGTCAAGGGAGATCTGAAGGCTTTCGTGCAGAACATTAGGGAGCACCTGACGGTTGACAAGCTCCTAGAGAGAGCCTTTGGTATTCGGCTGTTCTCCCGCAAGGAAATCTGGCTTCTTCAGATGGCCAACAGGAAAGCGCTGGCGGAGAAAGGTGTAACTGTGGTGCAGCGCAGGTAAGACTGATTCATTCACCAGCGTAGCCACGTGATCTTCCCCACTGCTACTACAAACTCCACCTGGGGAGAGATGGCCTTACAAATGCTTGAGAGAGAATGGGAATGAACAGAAATTATATAAATCGGGCCAAATTAATTCCTCTCTCCAATGCAATCTGTGCAGCTGCCTCAGAGACAAATTGTCCCTGGAGTAACTAACTGCATGAGGGACGAGTGGCACTAAGAAAACAGCAGTACTCGCTGGTTCCCTTCTTTTTTTGATGAAAGGAAAGAAATTAAATAAAGGAGAAATTGCTGAATTGGGACCCCCCCTACACACACACACACACACACACATTGGCTGGCCTTGTCAACTAGAATACCTGATGAGCAGAAACTACATTTTTAACAGTGATGCTGGTGTTTGGGGACTTGCAGAGCCTGCCATGATGGAGGGTTGGAGCATGGAGTCAGAAAGAAGTGCCATCTGCACTGGGAAAGAAACTAAGCTTGCCTGGGACAGCTGCAAGGGGCAGCCCAGTGGGTGTGGTTGGCATGGAAGCAGACAGGAACAGGCAGTTGTGAGGCAAGTCACACGCCCTGTGACGTTACACAGCTATGGAGAGACTGAGAATGGTTCTTAGGGAAGCAAACACAGAGCACCACAATGAATCTGAAACTCCCAAAGTAACTAAGCACCACAAAATCAACGTCCCTATTAAACAGAATCATCATGCCCGTCAAGAAGCAGTTATGGCTATTAAGTAAAATGGCACTTAAATAAGTTCCCTGGGAGCATGGGTGTAGTTTGACATCTATTTTGGGGGGAGCAGCTTCAGTCAGGCCAACAGGGCCACACGTGGTGATCAGGGGGCAAATTCCACACCTGCCCAAGGCTTGCGGTTTGGGGGGGGCAATGCCCCCTCTGTTCCACCCCCCTCAAACTATGAGCATGCCTGGGAGATGTCCCCAATCAAGTACATTTCCTGTGAAAGGGTCTCCTATTTAACCAGAGTGCACTGTAGTAATATCAGCGAAGGGCTAAGGACATTGGTGCCTAGTACTGTATATGACAAACACACACAGCTCTGCCAGTGCTTCTCAGCCTGACCTGCAGCACTCTGCTATTCCAGCTGTTGACCCACACAGACCAGCTGATGCATCTTATAACCAACCAGCCAGTGACATCCCAAGGGTGATCAGACAGCAAGTGTGAAAAATCGGGACGGGGATGGGGGGTAATAGGCACCTATGTAAAGCAAAGCCCCAAATATCAGGACTGTCCATATAAAATTGGGACATCTGGTGACCCTAGCCATCCCTTCTGCCTGGCTTGGAACCCCACAGAGGTCTGCCAATGCTGTCCTCAGCCCCCACGCACAATCATCTGCTGCTACACGGATGAGCATTTTGGTTGATTACTGTTAATCATTAAGATTGCAGCAGCACGCAAGGGCTCCAGTCAGGATCAGGACCCCATTGTGGTAGGTGCTGGACAAACATAGATGGTGAGATGGCCTCGGCCCCTTTGCAGGACCTAGCACAACGAGGCTCAAGATTGGGGCTTCCAGCAGCTATTGTAATATTAATTTATTAATAACAGGGAATTTCCAATCTAAACGACACAAGACAAGCTGAAGCACTGGGGACTAGGTTATAACTTAATAAGTGCCTGTGTCTGCCATTTTTTAGACACATCATGGTCTTGAACTACTGAAAGTGAAGGTAGCTCTACACCTCTGACATCTTTCCTCCCTCCCACAGGCAGCTGTTCCACCTGGCAGTAGACATGCTGAATTTCAGCTCTGCCATCGTGACTGCTCAGGAGATGCGCATCATGTGGTCCTGGATTCCCGAGCGATTCTCCTTATTCCCACCTGTCCTGTTATTCTCCACCTCAGAAAACGGATACAGCCTGCAAAGGTACAGGGACAACTGCAAAATTTGAGATAATGGACCAGATCCTCAGGTGATGTAAATAGGCATAGCCCCATCAATGTCAATGGCACTACACTGATTTACACCAGTGGAGGAATATGTTTAGCCAAGGAAAGGAAATAATATCTGAGCAGGTTCCTAAGACAGATGGTCTGTTGGATGAACTTCCCTGAGGCCTATGGCATAGATAGCTTGACACAGGTTTCTGTAGAGTCACTCCTTTCTAAATCTTAAACCCACATATTCCGTTCGATGGCTGTTTTACCTGACATGCAGTGAGTTTGGTGGGTCTCAGTCCAATCCCTTGGGGACAGGTGTCCACAGCACAAAACCACCATAACTGTCATCCTTGCTGGGGAGAGGCCAAGGACTGAATGGGTCATGAAGACTGAACTCAGTTCTCTCTCTCTAGAGATGGTCCCTCTAGGTCAAGGTTGAGGCATGTTAATAGGGGATGTGTCTGGAGCTGTGAGTCCATGTATAAGGAATAAAAGCTCCCTTTGCCTTGGAGTTTGTTAAGTATGAACCTTGGGAACAAGCCTGTCCTGCTCCTCCTCCCCTGAGCAAGCATGTACTGGGCACGGCAATCCCTGGTCTGTGTTCTGCCCCCTCCATCCTTCCAGTGGAGGAAGTAAAGTCTCATACTCCAAACTGCTGTTTGCTTCATGTGGCGGTGGCTTCTGCTGAGCCCTCCTTAGCTGGCAGTATTAGAGAACCAGACATGCAGTGACCACGGTGATGAGCAGAGTGTAAATGCCTGGACAGACAGACAGGCAGTCAGACATTGCACCTGCTCTCTGATCCAACTTATGGAAGCAGCACAGAGCAAATGGCAATTGGTGAACTTCACCATCACCTCTCTAGTTTGAAAATTAGCAAATATTTGAGCATTACTTGGGCTTCCCAGCCCCGATCCAACAGGTAGTGGAGCCCCTGGGACTCTTCCCATCAATTGTAATGGGCCTGTGAATGAGGATTTCCAACCCCTCCTTTCACTTCAGTGACAGCCGGTGCCCAGGCATAGATCATCCCCTCTTGGCTCCTGCTCATATTTCTCTGCCAGGCCTCAGAACTTGTTTTCCCTCTCCTTGGCCTGTGCAGCTGCAGCGTGTCCTAAGAACAAGAGAGGGCGCCTGTAGCACAGGATGCGAAGGCAGCAGCCTTCAGTGCATGGCAGGGAGCAGCACTGGAATGTCAGCTCCCAGACAGGGCACAGCTCCTGTCCCCACAATGCTTCATAATAAAAGGCAGTTCCTATGTGTTCCTGGTTCCCAGAGGCGCTTTCTCTGGGGCAGAAGAGAATGTAAAACACTGGGGCAGCCAAGCCCAGACTGAGATTGCCAAAGGGACCGGCTAGTAGCAGTAGCTGCACTACAAGTGCTAGATAGGAACGGGAATTAAACTGATCCTGTCATCACTGAGTGCTTGCAAACAAAGTTGACTTCATTTAACCTAGTCTTTCTTCCTTTCTTTCTCATGATTTTATATCCTCCCACATCTTCCAGTCCCTCTTCCTCCAAAGATCTTCAGTTACTTCCCCCCTTCCAAAAATAATCTTTTTCCTTAGAATAATCTTAGACTAGATGACCCTTATGGTCCCTTCTAACCCTATGATCCCCCCTCCGCTCCACTCTGGGGCTTGTGTAGACACAAGAGTTGCCCCAGGAGAGCCAACACTGACTTAGCTAAACCAACTATGAGTGTGTGAGGTCACATTGTATTAGGGCCTGCACCGGTGCACCCCACATTGCATTTGAAGCCATGGGTGAGATTTTCAAAAGCATTCAATGCTGACCTAACTCTCCTGACGTCAGTACTCCCATTGACTTGGAGTCAGGACAGTGTGGAATGCTTTTGAAACACCCACCCCATGCATCTACACAGCGTCAATTGCAGCACACTGCAGTATGGCTGGGCATCTCAGGATACCTTCCACCGCTTCCCAGATCACAGCATTCAGAGCCAGTTTTGCAGCAGATTGTGGGGCTCCCTCATTGAGGACCCCATCAAACCCAAGTCCTGAGTGCTGGGCTCCGGCACGACATTTGGGATTCCAGCCCGGGCTGCTCACAAGTGCTGGGCTTCTGGACTTGGGTTTTGGTTTTTTGTTGTTTTTTGGGGGGTGGGAAGGTGGTGGGAGGCATTGGATAAAAGGGCATTTAAAGACTTCTTTGGATAAAAGAAACCAAAGAATAATTACATGAGATGGGCCAACACTCATGTTGGAGCATTTGCTTCAGCTAAAACTGAGATGCCACTTTCATTAGCAACCCTTGTCTCATCTTAGGACAATCAGGCCACACTTGCTTCTCAACACAGGACAGCTAAAGTAGAATATATTGTATATTTAGCAACCTTGACAAGGTTCCTCTAGTATCTTAAGGCATGTACTGCTCCTCTGTACTCCTCTTTCCTTTCCCGTAAGTGTTTGCTACAAAAAGGCCATGCTTCTTCTTAACTGCATGTAGCGAGGGGTGATTGCGAAATCATTTATTTATGCAGGTTTCACAGCTTAGACAAAAAGCAGACTGTGGCCCTCTGGCATTGGAGAGTTTGGCCACTGATCTCAGCAGGATCCGGTCTTTTATTCTGATCTTGGTTACCATGGGATAAACTGGATCAAATGGGGTTACACCAGAGCAGAATGGCTCTAAAATCAGAGTCAGGCCCTGATTTTATATCCCTCCCTTTCCAGCAGGTGCTATTTTTATGCTCTCCACCAAAACCCTGCTTAAATGGAATTAACATGTTCTACGGCGCGCTCGCTGCTCCTTTAGTGTTTAGATCAGTCAGCCAAATCAAAAGGGAGGGGAGGCTCTCTGTGTCAGCATATAGACATGGAGCTGATACTGTGCTCCTAAATGAGCCCTAAATGATGGCAATGGGTTGGTTCTGACTCCCACTCCGGTTCCTGTTCCCAGGCTGCAAATAAGACGCAAGGGGCTGGGGAAGACTTCAGTGGATGCAGGAGCAGTGCAGGGCCACCCCAAGCAAAAAAATTTTTGGCTGCCTCCCAGCCCTGGGCTCTCCCCCGAACAGTGCTGACTCCGCTTGCTCCCCCTTTGCCTCCAGCCGGTCCGGTGCTGGCAGGGTCGGGGTAAGAAGGCGGGCTCCCAGGCCATGGCTCAGTCCAGGGTACCTCCAGCCAGGGATCCCACCTCCAGGACCATCCGGGACCTGGGAGGGCAGAGCCGGGGGACCGCCCTGGCAGGGGGCTGATGATCCAGGGCAGGGTAGCCCCAGAGGGAGCGGAGCCCCAGAGAGCGGGACGTGGGCCTTGCACAGCAGCGCCCCGCCCTCTATGGCCCCGCAGCTGCTGCTGCTTCTGGCTGCCCTGCTGCAGTCCCTGGGCGGCTCGGGCCGCTTCGCTCAGCCCCGGCTGCAGCGCTGGGGAGCGGCCACCCTGCAGCACCTGCAGGCGGCTTCATGTGGCCCCCAGCCCAAGTGTTCCCCATTCAGAGCCTGCCCGGTCCAGCCACAAGGTGCAGGCGCTGCTCCCCTGCAGCGCGAACCACAGTGGCCCCAGGGCACCCCCCGTGCATGAGGCGCTGCTGCTGCCAGGGCTGGCTCTAGGCTTTTGCTGCCCGAAGCAAAAAAAAAAAAAAAAAGGGATGGCCAGAATGCCGCCCCAAGCACATGCTTGGTTTGCTGGTGCCTAGAGCCGGCCCTGGGGCCAACATAATTGGTCCTTTGCCACCCACCCTCGCTAATCCCAGCACAGAGAGCATGCTGGGGGCATACAAGGGAAGTATATGTGGTGTCAGGACCCCAGATATGGGGGCGCAGGTCAAGGCCAGAGCCTGGGTTGGAGGGGACTTGATAACATGGTCCAAGGTCAGTCTAGAGGGTCAAGGCCAGATGCAGCAATCCGTACCAGTGTCATGCTCTAGGATCAGGTCAGAGTTGAGGTCCACAAGCTGCATCAGGTCAAGGCCAAGCAAGTCAGATGAAGTAGCATTAGTGGAATCGAGGCAGGGCGAGGCACCAAGAGTGAAGCAGGGGAGCAGGAGTGAGGCCAGGTATCGGGGCAGGGGCAGGAACCAGGCAAGGTATCTGGACTGCATAACAGAATCTGTTTTCAGCAGCAAGCCCTGGATCCGTCACAGACAGACAGCCTCCAGGTGTTTTCCCTAGGCCTTAAATAGTGCACTTGGGCCAATCAGGGAATGCGTTCAACTTCATCAGTCAGGACCTGCTTGGAGAGGACATCCAGTGGTGCTTGAACCTTGCCATTCTCCACTTTGCCAGAGCTGTTGGGTGGCAGCATGCACACGGCAGGAACCAGCAGGCCTGAGGTTCCAGACAGACCTGTGGATCCTCTCATGTAGTGCTTCATGCTATAGAGATCCTGTGCTGCAGTGCAGCCGCTCTGACTTACACTGAGGGCTGTGCTGGAATCCCAACAGTCCCAAGGTGGCCTAAAGCCTCCTGACCTGAGCCTCCATTGAGCCTCTCAGAAGACACTGCAGAATCTGGCCCAACAGGTGCTCAAGGGGCACAAGCACTGCAGAATCTCAGGCTCATAAGATTTAAGAAAAACATCCAGGTTAAAACAAAGCTTGCACTGCAACCACACCACCCAGTCGAGTCTTTTCATTCTAAGCCTGGGAATCGAGGTTAGGATGCTTGGTGAGATTTTATGTCTGGATTTAGCTGAACAATTACCTGCTTTGCTGAGCAAAACTTATGGCTTTAGCATATCCATAATATGGCTACTTCCTCCGTTACTAGACCAACACACAAGTTGCTGGAGCTAAATGATGAACTGCTTCTGCCACTCCCCCTTTATGAGTTTGCACAGGCAGGCTGTTTAACATAACAATAGAGCAGCTATTGTTCTCCTCAACCTTGTACAGGTTGCTGTGGCTTGCTGTATTTGAAACATGTTCTCTGAACCCCTAACCAAAGAGATCCTGGGCCAAGTGCTTCCCTACAAGTTAATCACATGGGTTCTGTCGAGGATGAGTAAAACCCTTGGGTTGTAAATGCTAGTAGTGTAAAGCAAGGGTGCCTGATCCCCCACAATATACCACCACCACCTCCAGGATAGCAATGGAAAACCCTGTAAAAGCCAGACAGGGAATTACACAAGCTGCAACCCACAGAGAGGAAGTGATGGGAAAAATGCAAGGAAAGACTGTCTAAGAATGGGGGCGTGGCCTTAGAGAAAGTAGGAGGGGCAACTCGTCTGGAATCACGCTGTACAGAAGGAGCGAGAACACATCAATTCAAAGTCTGTATCCATCAGTGCAGCCCTGGTCATCAGTAACTCTTACGGATCTAAAGTGCCACCATGTGTGCTGGGCCCAGCAATTCCAGGACCAGAGGTTCTTGCTACCTTATCTTGCAGTGCATGAAAATGGCTCCTGCTCTAGAGGCTTGCATAAGTACTCTGCAGCCCCCTCCTTCCTTGCTGCTCTCTCCCTTCCTCCTCTGGCTGCTTTACTTCTCTGGGTATGGCTACACTGGCGATTTGCAGCGCTGGAAAGCCTCCACCAGCGCTGCAATTAGTAAGTGGCCACACCTGCAGGGTAGCCATACCCTCTCTGTCTCTCTCTCCCGGCAAAGAGGCTCTCCTATTCTCCTCTCCTGAACTGAAACCTTGCTCCGCCAGCTACATGCTGTGGTGAGGGCTTCCAAAGCCAGGACTCTGTTCCTGGCTCTGATGCTATCCATTTGTGACCTTAACCAGTCTGTGGCTGTTTCCCCAGCTGAGAAATGGGGGTGACAATGAATGGGTGTAAAATGCTTTGAGGTGAAAGGTGCAATTCTACATACAGACCGAGCTCCCTCTTGCTGACCACCCCACTGCAGAGGGAGGAGCCTTCACCTCCAGGCAGCTGTGCAGGATAAAATGCTCTCCTATTTTCCTACAGCATAAGCAGGACAGGCAGCCGGGGGGCGAGGGAGGAGGAGAGGGCATCAGACATGGCTCGGAAGGGAAATCTGGTTACTGGGGAAGGGAAACCAAATGGCGGGAAACTGCAGGCTGACAGCCACCATAATCGACGCTGCTCTGGGAAAGTGAGCAAACTGCTGGGACCCAGAGCATTTTGGGGAGGGGCTGGACACATCACATCCAATTTGCTGCCACATCAAGGGGCCAGACAGTAGAATGACAAGGGACTTTTTAACTCCCCTGCAGGGTCTGTACCCCATCTCTGTGAGCCCCTGTGAATGTGACAGAGATGGCGGCTCTCTAGGGAGCCCTGCCCAACAAATGCAGAATGGCAGCGGGCCACTGATACCTAACACCCCTGTGGCAAGGAGCTAACAAGGGACTCTGTCTCTACAAGAAGGTGAACTCTCCCAGCTCCATGGTCCTGCCAATCTGCCCTAACGGGAAATTCCCTCTGACCCCTAACCCCAGGGATCAGTTTAATCCTGTGTCAATGATCAGGAATCTCTGCAGTTAGACATCTGGGGACAGATGACTTCCTGTATCACCTCATCCAACACACTGCCTCCAGCAATGGCCAATAGCTGATACTTGAGAAGAAGGTGAAAAACCCTATGACACACCTGGCCGATAGTGCAGGAGCAGGAAATCCCCCCTGAATCCTTCCTGGGACCAGCTGATGTCCTACAGCAGGAGATGTAATCATCAGAATTATATCATCATGCAGAGATACAGATGGCATTACTGGCACAGGAATGAGGCATCTTCTCTCTATGGTGTGGCACCACGGCAGAATGAAGTGACCCAGGAGATGCCACAGCCTTTGCTAACCGTCTCCATTCTGCTGTAGCTCTCTCAGTCACTCACCCTCTACTCCACCGTGGTGGACCTGGTGACACCAGTTACACAGCTACGGTAACTGTGTTAATCTGTACCTGTGAGCTCTCTGGCCCAGATCCTTGAAAGTATTTAGATGCCTAACTCTCACTGAAATCAAGGGGAATTCAGTGCCTAAATATCTTTGCGGATCTGGCCCTTTATGTCTCACCTTCCCAACCTGAGCCTCAGTGACACAGGTGGGACTGTCTGCCCCTAGTGATGCCATCTCTAGTGTCACACCCCTTCTGAGCAGCTGCTGTCTGGGAAATTGCTGCATATTTACTGCTCTTTTTCAGAGACACAAGGTGGATCTCAACCAGCTCCCATCACAACAGGGTCTTTGTTCTTCCCTTTAAACTTGGAACCACAGGGAATTTCACAGATTCAGATCTGGAGGCCAGAAGAGACCCTTCCACCCCTCACATGGGTCTTTATTTTATTATATTCAGGAGCCAAGATTCTTTGCAATGATTTAAAAAGGCACAAATGGATCATGGATAAAATAGCCAAAACAAGGAAACAGATGAGACCAGAGCAGCATGAGAAAAGTCAAGAGACAGATTGGTAGGAAATGTGGTAAAATGGAGATAAAAATAAGTAATCAAAGGGAAGGGACACAACAGGCCGTGGGGATTAGATTGGCTTGTCTGCGGCCTGCAATGTGCAGGACTAGTAATGGAGTCGTTCAGCCTGTCCCTGAATCTCTGCACAGGACGTTGCCTCAACCTCTGCCTTGCTTGTCTGTTCCATTAACCAGTTAATGAATATTAACCTGTTTGAGCAATTGCATGTACCGCTACAGCAGTGATTCTGCAAATCGCCCACCAAGGGGAAAGCACGTTGTGATGCGGTGTACAAACCCCATGCCAGCCTGGAAAGGGTTAACAAGAAGCCCTGTCCCACTACAGTGGCAAGGGAGGGGCTAAAAGAGGAGAGCCCATTTGGGGGTTGTCTGGGTGGGGGAGCAGACCTCCAGCTCTCTCTCTGTGAGTGTGATTCCCAGCTCCCACAGATGTACCCACACCTAAGAATAGCAGTGTGTCCACAGCAGTATGGGTGGCAGCTTGGGCTAGCCGCCCACGTACCTACCCAGGGCATCACTTCCCAGCTCAAATGCAGATGTACCCTGTGAGAGAAGTGGAGCTGAGAGCCAGGAATTGACTAGAGACGGCTGCCTCCTGGAGGGCAGGTAGGCCTGATGCAATGCTGTTGTCTGGGATTCACTACCAGTGACCAGTCTGTTGCTGCTGGGTAAGACAGCTGCAGGTGGGGCCCTGCCTGAAGGGAGTGACAGCCAGGTAAAATCCTTTTGTCTTTTGCACCTGATCTGGGACCCAGCCGTGTTTTTTACGAGGCCAGGAGTGACCCTGTCACAATCATGTTCTAATACCTGAAGGAGTCAGGCAAAGAAGCACTTAGGAGGAAATGTTAGGCCACAACCATGTGCTGGGTGCATTAATATATTTCTATCCCGCTTTGCAAAGGCCAGTGACGAGGAATGTGCCAACCTGCCGGGCTCACTACCCAATAACCCTAGGGTAAGCTGCCAAAGCACGTCTCTCTCTCATCAGTTTCAAACTCAAACCGATCCACTTTCTTTGTTGTCATCTGCAGGTTTTACTCATGCTGTGAAGGTTACGAACCAACAGTACTGCTCATAAAAACGACCCAGGGGGAAGTAAGTATTTCCCAAATACTGGAGAGCGCTGTGAGTGTGTCCCAGCTTCTGACTGATCTGGGGAGAAATGCATAGGAGGGCAGACATATGCTGCACCAGCTTTGGTAAACAGAGGCTAGGAATGGGTGACAGGGGATGGATCACTTGATGATTACCTGTTCAGTTCACTCCCTCTGGGGCACCTGGCATTGGCCACTGTCGGAAGACAGGATGCTGGGCTAGGTGGGCCTTTGGTCTGACCCAGTATGGCCGTTCTTGTGTTCACACTTATTCGGGAATCCGGATAGTTATACAGTACTGGAATAACTGGGCTGCCCCATTGCCTTCTGTGGGTTTGCACCAACAGTACGGATTGGAACTTTGTAACCCACCCCACTGAAGGTGTACAAGGAGGAAGAGATTCCATCCCCCTCTCCTACAGCTGGGCTGGCCCTGCAGGGCTAATAAGATTTAAAATTTATATTAGTCACTAAAACTAAAGTAGTGGCCCTGGATCCACATATGGGGCAGATCAGGTGAGTGAGAAGGGACCATTTTTACTTAAGCTTTGTCTACACTGGCACTTTTGTCACTAAAACTTTTATCACTCATGGGTGTGAACCCCCCACTCCAAACAACAAAAATGTTAGCAATGAAAAGCACCGGTGTGGACAGCACTTTGTTGGCGGGAGCTGCACTCCCATCAAAAAAGTTACTGCCCCTCGTTGGGGGTGGTTTTATTTTCTCGCCAGGAGAGAGTTCTCACGGCGATAAAGAGCAGCCACACGGCGCACCTTACAACAACGTGGCTGCAGCGGTACAGCCGTGCCGTTGTAAGGCGCGCAGTGTAGACATAGTCTTAGTTTCCTTTCTGTGTAGAACTGCACTTTAGGGGAAAATGCTGCCCTCAGAGCCACACAGGGGACCTCAGCTCTGATCTGCTGCTCTCGCAATTCCCACATGGGGCCCACATCAAGGTACTCAAAGGAATGTGTGTGTAAATCTACTTTTGCCACCCCCACCCTCACCGCTGCTCGCTAGCCTGTCGTTTTCAGGATTCACTCTTCGTAATGCTTTTCCTGCTGGACTGAGTCATGAACTCCAAACTGTCCTTCTTACTCTCTCCTTCAAGGTGTGTGGTGCGTTCCTCTCTTCTGACTGGAATGAAAGGAAAAAGAGTGGGGGAGCGTCCAGCTTCTTTGGAACAGGGGAATGCTTTGTTTTCAGCGTAAGTCTGACTCTGTTTCCTGCTGTATCTTGTTTCTGGTTTGTATATTTTAAAGGTTGCTTGAGGTTTTTGTTACCCCTTGTAGAATTCAGATAGCACAGCAGGCAGGTACTAGAGACAATTCACCAGTGCTCCTCAGGCCTGATAGAAGAGAATGCAGGGGAACACAGAAATCCCTGTCAGGTCAGATCCATCCAGCTCAGTATCTCCTCCATTCCAGTATCCCTCTAGTCCATGCTTCTCGGTGCAATAAACCCTGCAGTGTAAGGTGCACTGTAGCCTGTTGGAACTGCAGCAGGCTCCTGCCAAACCAGAACCCCCTCAGTGGTACTGTGTCATAGTTACCATGTTAGCAGCACCTCTGACCCCTCTCTGGTCTCTTAAAACACTGGCCGGTTTAATCTTAACAGTAGGAATAAAACATAACGAGAGAAAAGGGACCATCAAAGCACAAAAGATCTGCAGGCATGTCTATCTTCCCGGAGCCCAGCCCCCTGTGATGGGAGCCGAGGACAGTCTAGCATCTTCACAGTGGCAGTGCTAGGCCACTGCAAACCATGCAACCACAGAGGGCTCCGAGGCAGCGGGGGACCCTGAAGCTCAGACTGGCCCATGCTGGCTTTCCATTTGGCCTGCCAGGTGTCCACTACTCCTTCCTGCTCCCGCTGGGGGCTCAGCTGTAAGGGTGGCCCCACTACACAGCTGTAGCTCCACCCAAGGCTCAAGGTGGCTCCAGCACCTGCGCTTCTGCAGGGTTCCCAGGCTGATCTGCCTCTGAGCCCCCACCCTGGAGGACACCCTGTAGCTGGGAGTGAAAGGAGCCACCTGGCAGCCAGGGAGTGCAAGAGCCGGAGCTGCCAGGAGCCCCGAGCCAGCCAGAGCCAGGTAGCAGGACTGTCTTTACAGTGGCGCCCCCAGTAGGGAACAGGAAGGAACAGCTGATGCCCAGTGAGCCAAGCAGAAGGCCCTTGCTGGCGGCTCTGGCTCTTTTCCCTCCCCTGGCCGGGCAGAGGGGATCAGGGAGGAGACTCAGATGTGGGTCTGCGCAGGAATGCTGCAGTAAAGCCAGCTGCTGGGAGCCCAGGGCAGAGCCACAGCTGAGTAACTGGACTGCCAGGACAGCAGAGCCCCCAGCTGGGAGCAGGAGCTGAGCACAGGCAGGGGAAGGTGGGGGACAGGACCAGCTCTGGAGGGACTGACCCACTGCTTCCCTGGGTCTCTCCCGGCCCCCCAATTGCTCCCAGTCCCAGAACAGAGCTTTGCTGGGGGCCCCCAGAGAACAAACACCACCACTGCTTCTTCAGCTCTCCACTGGGGGGGTCTGTGTGTGTGAGAACAGCTTTTCACCAGCAACTGCCTCCCCTCCCTAGAGAGAGTCTTTTAATCCAGCCAGAAGTCCTTTATCTCAATTTCCCAGACTCGGACTCCCGTCCCCTTGACAAACTGATCTGGTGAGCTCAGCAGGGGATGGGAGGAAGACCACCAGTGGGAATGGCTTTTGCATCATCCCTGAAGTGTTGGCAAATGAGTGGCTATCTGAAGTCACAGTACACTTTCCTGCCTATGTGCAGTCAGCCTCCTCTTGAATTAACCTCATATTCGGCCATTAAGACCCCATAGAACAATCAGACAAAACCATGTAGTATTCATGAAATATTAGCTGCCCCACTTCCCCCCAGAGCTGGAGTCTTTCCAGCCCAACCAGGAGATCCCCCCAGTGGTACCACAACTACTCTACACTGTAGTGACATTATTGGTGGAGTTTAGCACTAGTAAGTCCTAATGACCAGCCACCGCTGATGGACCTACCTCTAATATCCACATGAGCAGCCAACCAAACCACCCCACAGGACATCATCCATAGCAGAAGGATTTGGAAGGCTAAGCTGCCCATGTGTTGCCTTTGTTTTAAAGGTACGCCCTGAAACGGAGAGATACGAGTGGGTGTTCATCAAGAAACCAGAGCTGACCAAAGCAGTGCCGCGCTCCCCACGCCAGCGCCTTCCTTCTCCCGCCTCCCCTGTCCTCAGCACATCTCCTCCCAGTGGCCACTTAGCCAGTTCCAACCATCTGACTGTGCCCATGTTGCAGAGGGTGAAAGCTCACCTCTCCCCATACCTGGCAATCAGACACTTCCTCCTGCCTTCGAAAACAGCCTCCATGTTCATGTCAGGGACTCGGGAAGGAATCGTTATCGGTAACTATGCTACCATTACACACCCACGCACACTCCCAAGAGAGACCACTGCCCCACAGCACTGTGAGCCTGACTGTAATTTACACACAGCCCTCAGAAGGGACAGGACGGAGCTGCGCCACTTTGCTCCTGAGAGCACAGCGGGAAGGTACATTCTTAGGATGCTGCAGCCTGATCTCTCCATGGCTGGCTAGCACTACTGGCTGATGTGGCATGGGGCAGAGTAGATCCCTCCTTCTTTGCATGATTGCACCCTCATGGCTGCTACTATGGAGCAGTGGCTGCACTTGGGGAAGCACAGGGACTGCAGCGGTGTCTGGTACTTGTGTGTGAACGTACGGTCTGGAACACCCCACACAAGTGCCAGCTGCAGGTTAGCCCTTTGTATTTTGTACGTAACACAGCAGGAAGATGTGAATGTAAAAATTCCATCAGTGACTTTGTAACGATTCCTGACTGCGCCACACAGCCATTAGCTGCATCATACACTTACAGCATTGGGGATTAAACCCAGGACTCTTGTGCCTTATGCAACTCCACATGACTTCAGCAAACTTACACCAAGGATGCATAAGGCTTGCTGTCTCCATAAGACAGGCATCTATCACTTCAGCTACAGAAGAATCTCCATTAGCTGTTAGCAGCAGTAAGCCATTTATGCTATGAAGGCCAGCCACCAGGGGGCAGTGGTACACAGGCAGACTAGCCTGTACCTTACAGCATGTTGGGCACCAAAAGTAATGCTGCATGCAGCATGCCCTCCAATTTAAGAAGCATTAATGTTTCATTGCCCTTGCAATCAGATGCAGGAATGAAACCGAGGCCAAGTTTGGTGTCTGTGAATTCAAGATTATGTTTTGCCAAGTTTCCACCCAGTTTAATAATTTAGACTGGGCTACTCAGGCAATCCCTAGTACTGCCTGTACTGTTAGCTTCCCCGTGAGGTAACTCTTACAGAAGCTACTGTATGAGAGAGAGACGACTTCCAGTTTAGCATAAAAGGCAGTGGACCATATAAAAGGTGACCAGATAGCAAGTGTGAAAAATCAGGACACTTTTTGGGTGGGGAGGAGGGATTGTTGCCTATATAAGACAAGCCCCTAAAATTGGGATGTCTGGTCACCCTAACCACATCAGACCAAGGTCTCTCCCATCTCCAGCTGTACAGAATGGTCAAAGAGAAATAAAGCTGTAGCAGCTGAGACTTAAATGGTAGAGGTGACTTGAGGGGTGGGGGTGGAGGCCAGGCAGAGTCACGTGTGTCCCCCAGATTTCTGCCTTCTATTTAGCACAGAGGTTTTCAAACTGGGGCGGGGGTGCCCCCCAGTTTGAAAACCCTTGCCTGCCTCCTGCCAAGTCTCTGACCTTGTTTTGCAGGTGGTGGTGGAGGCCAAGCTCTGTACATTGATGCTGATCTCTACTATGGGAGAACGGAGCACTGCGAGACATTTGACAACCCTCCTCTCTGTCAAGAGAACTTCCAGGTGCAGCTCCTGGAAGCCTGGGGCTTTCAAAATGCCTAATCACTGTGAAATTGCCGCTCCCTGCACCATATTAAGGAATGAGAGATTCCTCTACACTACACAGGATACCATGGCTGGTGATGAGCCAGTTGCTATCAGATGACACACAGATGCCTGACTCTAATGGAGGGAGTCCACGCATGGATTTCTCTTGCAGCTCTGAACCTCACTGCTGTTAGCCATTCTCCATATCTTCCCTCTCTGTCATACTGTACTGTGATGGCCATGGATGAGGAAAACAAAGTGCCACAGGGCAACGTTATATTATGGGCACAGCCATACTATAAATGTTTAATAATCATTAATAACAAAGGTTCAGAACCTTCACACAAAAATCAAATCAAACCAAACCCCAAACTTTCTGAGGTTTGAAAAAGCTGAGTTAATTTTTGGGGAGGGAACAGGCTGGATTCTACCAGTTTTCCTACCTCTCTATGTTCTTGGCTTCACTTTGAAGTAGAAATACCACAGACTCATGATATCCAGCACTGGGCTATGAATCTTGCAGGGAAGATTGACCTGTAATTTACAAGATCTCCATCCTGGTTCCAAGCCCAAAATAGTTCTTATAACCATGAGTGGAACCTATATCATCTTTGAGGATCAACAGTCACTATTAGAAGTGACACCTGTTAGTCCTCATATAACACAATACAAGCAGCTTTCATGTACAGCTACCATTGTTAGCAATGGAAGTTGCCAGATAGTTACCATCAGAGCTATGCCCGTTAATTTTCTGTATCATCTCTTAAAATGAAACCCATCAGGATAAATTGCAGGTGTCCTCAAATACCCACTAGGCGCCACTTCAGCCTGAGTAAGTATAACTTCGTAGTTGTGCATTTGCACTACACATGAATGCAGGCAGGTGATCTGCTTCTTGAATGGACAGATAATGCAGGACAACAGCAGATCACAGTGGGCCTTTGGTATGAAAAGGTCAGAGAACTGTAGGGATCAGGAGGTTCCCTAGAGGGAATATTTTTGCCTACCATCTCTACAGGCTTCAGACCACTCAACATTTTCCATAATATCACGACACTTCAGTACAAGGTTTGTCATAGGAACAGAATTACCTTCTTACTCCACGAGGTATGGCTTTCAGGATCAGAGCTGCAACATGTCATTTCTTGGGCCAGTCCAAGAAAGCACCCTGCCACTGCACTTGTTTTGTGGATAAAGAGAGGGTTTCAATTCCCAGGACTGTCAATCACAGCACTAAATTCATCTAAAAATATGCAAATCCACAGTTATGTCATTTATTGCCATCAAAGGCTGACCAGCATCATATCTTATTGTAAACCCCCCTCATTGTGATGTTTATATTCACATGAAAATGTGTATTCAGGCTTAGCATGGTAGTTGCAAGAATCTAAATAGTTAACACATCTAACAGTCTAATCTAACATCTCATAGTTATCAACATCAGGATAATAGTAGACCCATCATTAGGAAAGATGAAATATTAACATATACATGCTGACAGGTAGGATAAATACACTTAATGGGTTTTGGAACCTACATGTAAACCATTTATCTTGCAGAAGGAAAACATATTCAAAGCCCAAAAACATTTTCCATTTACAGTCTGATTTTTCTTGTGTTCATTTTCTCCAGCTATTCAGAGCAGAAGTAATCAACACCTCCAAGGGAAGCAGTCCCAGAAATGCTATGAGACAAGAAGAGGGAACAATATCAAACTCACACACTAGTCAGCTATGCAGCCATGTGAATAATTAGCAATTACCTCTATTCTTTGGAATGCATCTTGTAAGATAAAAGATATGATGGGGCTTGAATCTCCACTCCTTCTCATCAATTTTATGCTAGTATAACTCCATTGAACGTGACAGATTTTAAACTGGAGGAACAAAATAGACTCAGGGCCTCAGTGTTTCAGACGAAGCAATGTGTGTAGATGTTCTGAGCAGGTCCTTTTGCAGATGCCATCTCATATTTCAAAGACTGGAAGATAGCTAATGTAACGCCAATATTTAAAAAGGGCTCTAGAGGTGATCCCGGCAATTACAGACTGGTAAGTCTAACGTCAGTACCAGGCAAATTAGTTGAAACAATAGTAAAGAATAAAATTGTCAGACATATAGAAGAACATAAATTGTTGGGCAAAAGTCAACATGGTTTCTGTAAAGGGAAATCATGTCTTACTAATCTATTAGAGTTCTTTGAAGGGGTCAACAAATGTGGAAAAGGGGGATCCAGTGGACATAGTGTACTTAGATTTCCAGAAAGCCTTTGACAAGGTCCTTCACCAAAGGCTCATACATAAATTAAGTTGTCATGGGATAAGATGGAAGATACTTTCATAGATTGAGAACTGGTTAAAAGACAGGGAACAAAGGGTAGGAATAAATGGTAAATTCTCAGAATGGAGAGGGGTAACTAGTGGTGTTCCCCAAGGGTCAGTCCTAGGACCAATCCTATTCAACTGATTCATAAATGATCTGGAGAAAGGGGTAAACAGTGAGTTGGCAAAGTTTGCAGATGATACTAAACTGCTCAAGATAGCTAAGACCAAAGCAGACTGTGAAGATATTAAAAAAGATCTCACAAAACTAGGTGACTGGGCAACATAATGGCAAATGAAATTTAATGTGGATAAATGTAAAGTAATGCACATTGGAAAAAATAACCCCAACTATACATACAATATGATGGAGGCTAATTTAGCTACAACTAATCAGGAAAGAGATCTTGGAGTCATTGTGGATAGTTCTCTGAAGATGTCCATGTAGTGTATAGCGACAGTCAAAAAAGCAAACAGGATGTTAGGAATCATTCAAAAAGGAATAGAGAATAAGATGGAGAATATCTTATTGCCTTTATATAAATCCATGATATGCCCACATCTTGAATACTACATAAAGATGTGGTGTCCTCATCTCAAAAAAGATATACTGGCACTATAAAAGGTTCAGAGAAGGGCAACTAAAATTATTAGGGGTTTGGAATGGGTCCCATATGAGGAAAGATTAAAGAGGCTATGACTCTTCAGCTTGGAAAAGAGGAGACTAAGGGGGGATATGATAGAGGTATATACAATCATGAGTGGTGTGGAGAAAGTGAATAAGGAAAAGTTATTTACTTGTTCCCATAAAACAAGAACTAGGGGCCACCAAATGAAATTAATGGGCAGCAAGTTTAAAACAAATAAAAGGAAGTTCTTCACACAGCGCACAGTCAACCCGTGGAACTCCTTGCCCGAGGAGGTTGTGAAGGCTAGGACTATAACAGGGTTTAAAAGAGAACTAGATAAATCTATGGAGGTTAAGTCCATTAATGGCTATTAGCCAGGATGGGTAAGGAATGGTGTCCCTAGCCTCTGTTTTCCAGAGCATGGAGATGGATGGCAGGAGAGAGATCACTTGATCATTACCTGTTAGGTTCACTCCCTCTGGGATACCTGGCATTGGTCACTGTCGGTAGACAGAATACTGGGCTGGATGGACCTTTTGTCTGACCCAGTATGGCTGTTCTTATGTTCTTATGGCTCACCTTTCCCCTACAAGCTTCCTATTTTGTCATCTCATGAGATCTGACAGTTATAAAAGTGAGGCATAAAGATCAGTGGTGTTACTTCATGCCTTGCCTCTGGCTGAGAAACTTTTTTACATTTGAGTTCTGCTAAGATTTTCCCAGTATTTCCCTCTTTCCAAGGCCCCATACCGGACCAGCCTGTCTCCCATCAGGTTTCCCATCAGACTCCAGTCTTTCCCAGGGACTGAGTTTGCTGCCTCTGTGGAAATCCTGACCCCCCGCACCAAGCTCAAAATTCTTACTTAGCTGTCCATCTTTGCAATGCCTTTGTGTATTGCCTGGATCAAGATTTAGAGTATTTGATTGTAAAGGGGAACTGGGTCTCATCCAAAGTACTAAAACACTTGAAACTTGAGCCGCATTATCTGTCTTTGATGCAACAGCAAAGCCGGTCAACCTTTGTGCTGCTGTATGTGCCACATACCCAAGCTGTCTGCTGATTTCACCTGTAAATCACAATAAATTATCAGAGTGATTATTACATTCAATTCCCATGATCTGCAGCGTGGTCTTTGTCACTTTTATAATGTGTTTATTATTTTACTTTCTTCTTTGCACTTTTATTCTCTTGCTGTATAAAATTCAAAACAATGAAAGGAAAAAGATCATAAAGCAGTGAGGGCTGGGTGGCTCAAAGGCTTGGTAATGGGATATAAAGAGATCTTTCATCTACCTAAGGTACTTATATGGCCTCCCCCATTACTATAGTATCTGAGCACTTCACAGTCTTTTAATGTATTTATCCACACTACAACTCTGGGAGATAGGGCAGTGCTATTATCCCCATTGTACAGATGAAGAACAGAGAGGCTAAGGCACTTGCCCAAGGTCACACTGGAAGTATGTGGCACAGCAGGGAATTGAAATCAACGCTCTCAAGTTCTAGGCTAGTGCCCTAACCACTCGATTATCCTTCATCTCTGTTGTGCTGTTACTTGACTACAGCTCAGGTCAGCAGAGCCAGAACTTTGCTGCTTCTTGGTGACCTATGTGAAATGAGATAGTGGATCTCGCTTCATTCTCCAGGGGACAGATAATCACATCACAAATATACTACCAGCACAACTGTCATTCTGTAATCCCCTTACTGACAGCCTTAACAGAGAAGCCTAGAATTAAAAGGGTCATTGGAGACTGAACTCAGCTGAGTTGTTCCTTCTACGTTAGGGTGGACACATCTTAGGTTACCTATTTTTATCTAACAGGATTTCAAACATGTATAATAGGCCAAATTCACTACAGTGTAACTCCAAAGAATACCATGGATTTACATCAGGGATGAATTTAGCCTAATCAATTTATTTTAATGTTCCATTATTATATATACTGATGGAGAGCTCTGGAAATATGCACATATTCCCTTGTACATTTCAATGCCCCAACATTTAAACATATGAATGAGCGGCACCCCAGATATATACATGTGATGAATTGGGAGTTCTGCACCTGTTTATTGCAAAGGCAGTTTGAGCAAGAAGGCTCTTTTCCATTTTCTTTATATACTTTAAATTTATTTTTATAATTAAAATAAACAAGAAAATTCAGGCAAACTTTGACATTAATTGACATTCAGGTTGGGAATTTAAACACAAATTGAGAATTCCCATTGCAACTGCAACTCAGTCACTTTATACATTTAAGTCAGGTCATGAATCTGACAGCCCACCGCATAATGCAAAATGCTGTATGCACAGGTGAGAAAATAAGTGTCTCTGTGGGAACAACAACTTTGCATTTCCTGACTTTTATGCCTGTAAAAGTTCAACAATAATGCTGTATTGATGAGATTCATTAGTGCGAAGGTATTTACACTACACTGATTTGCTTTTTAAATGGTACCCTTCCACACGTACAGCAGGACATGTTTATTATCCATATCTGAGGGAGGTACATATCTGTGATCCCTGTTTATCATACTGATCATAATTCTCTCACTGTTATTTTGTGCTTCCGACATCTGCTTGTTACAGCCAGCTGTAGCCTCTTGTCTTTTACTTAGATTGTAAGCAATTTGGGTCTGGGGCAGTCTTTTTGTTATGTCTGTACAGTGCCTAGCGCAATAGGATCCCATCCCTGGTGGAGGCCTCAGTGTGTTTCCACAATACAAATAAATGATACCATCCTTATAACAAACACACAGCAAAAGGATTTAGAAGACAAAACTAATTCCCCAGGTGGGTTGCACAGATTCCTCATGAGAAAGCTTTCCTTTCATTGTACCAGGTAGACCTGCCATATGAAAGTAGGACAAGTACACCAGCACTCTTAAAAAGTAGAACGTTTGGCTGCCCTGTCTTAGAAGAGGCAAAAAGTGGTGGCTTTGCTGAAAAGTAGGCCAATCCTACTAACCGTAGAGTCTCTGCTTACTGTATCAGTGGGATAATCAAATGGGAAATAAAATGAGGGCATAACTGGATAATTCCAGTCATTTTCATTTACAAACATTAGTTTTGCTTGACAATGAGAAAAAAAAAGCGCCAAGGAAACATACTCTTGACTCTAAACCACACAGATCAGCAAACCTGCTGGCAACTTTCAGAACTCCTGAGTGACACTATGGGTGAATTGGTTAGCAGCAGCTATATAAATATTTGATCCTAGCATTACTCTTTCAGAAGAAATCTAAAAATACAGAAAAATAAGCAGCATGTACACATTTCTCCATTTAGAGCTTGATTGCCATGTATCTCCAAAAACCAGAGAAAGAGAGCAGCAGAGCCTCAAGTTGGCTCCTGTCACAGCAACACCAGCAGCAGGCAACAGGGAACCAGGAGTGCTTTTCCTCAATGCCTTCTGGCACTAGAGCCAACTTGCAACATTCTGACTGGTCTGTGTCCCCTATTGCCCTCTGCTATGAGGCCTAATCAGGTATTTGATTGTCTAGCTCTCCAGTGCTGTAGAGTTTAGGCCAACTAGCTATTTAGACTGATCCTGACCTGGTTACATTGGAATCAACCACTGGCATCTTCCAGCATATTCGGCACACAGGATGCACCCTGGTGTGGGTCATCTCCAGGCAGGGTGCATCCCAGGGGGAAGGAGGGGGATGCTGGGACCCCTGCAGACAGGGCACACCCTGGCGTGGGGATGCCCGGTCCCTCCACATGGGGTGCACCCTGGAGCGGGGTTGGGGGACGCCAGGTCCCTCCAGGAGGGCACACCCTTGGGTGGGGATCTGGGTCACCCCGGAGTGCGGGAGGGGATGCCTGGTCCCTCCAGGTGGGGTGCACCCTGGAGTGGGGTTGGGGGACGCCAGGTCCCTCCAGGAGGGCACACCCTCGGGGGGATGCTGGGTCACCCCAGGGTGCAGGAGGGGAAGCCTGGTCCCTCCAAGCAGGGTTGCAGCCCTGGGAGCCTGCTGGTCTCTGGGGACTGCACCCTGGATGCCCAGGTTGTGTCCATGGGGGATTAGGTTCACTGTAGGGTCATGACCTCTGCCCTCCTGCATCCCCCCCCCCCGCTCCTCTCCTCTGGGCCCAGACTGTGGCTCTGCGCATGTGCAGCCTTCGGCGCGGGGGAGGTTGGTGCGCAGGCGCGGTTTCCATAGCGCCGCGTGTACACAGCCGCCGGCAGACGGGAGTGGGCGGCAGCGCCATGGCGGGGGAGCCGGGACCCCAGAGTGACGCGCTGGGCGAGCTGGAGCTGCAGGCGGTGATTGGCTTCAACGGTACCGCGCCGGGCTCCGCCGCGGCCGCTGTGGGGTGACCCTGGTGCCAGGGCGTCTCCGTGGGGGTTGGGTTGGGGGCTTGAAGGGATCTAGTGTGGGGGGGGTGTTGGGGAGGGCTGTATTGGGGGCTGGGTTGGGGGTCCTGAAGGGGGCTGGGCTGGGCTGGGGTTGGGAGCTGGGGTTGGGGAGGGTGTATTGGGGGCTGGGTTGGGGTCCTGAAGGGGCTGGGCTGGGGATTGGGGGCTGTATTGGGGCTGGGCTGGGCTGGGGGTTGGGGAGGGTGTATTGGGGGCTGGGTTGGGGTCCTGATGGGGGCTGGGTGGGGAGGGTGTATTGGGGCTGGGTTGGGGTCCTGATGGGGGCTGGGGTTGGGGAGGGTGTATTGGGGGCTGGGTTGGGGTCCTCTGGGCTGGGGTTGGGGAGGGCTGTATTGGGGCTGGGTTGGGGGTCCTGAAGGGGCTGGGCTGGGCTGGGTTGGGGGTCCTGATGGGGTTGGGGAGGGCTGTATTGGGGCTGGGTTGGGGGTTCTGAAGGGGGCTGGGCTGGGAAGATCTAGTGGGAGGGCTGTATAGGGGCTGGGTTGGGGGCCTGATGGAGGTTTTGGGGGTGGGGATCTAGTGGGAAGGGCTGTATTGGGGGGTGGGTTGGGGGCCCAGATGGGGGGGCCCTGGTGGAGGTTGGGGGGAGGGATCTAGTGGGTTTGGTGATGGGCAGGGTTGGGGGACCTGACCTCATCTCATGATCTATTTCAATCTCTGATAAAAGGCCCCTCCCCCATCCCTGGGGAGGGATGATCTGCCTCTGTGGGACCAGTGTGTTTGAGGGCTAACTTGGGGTCTCATGCAAACCCTGTTGCTCCCCTCCTGCCAGGCCCTCTCTCTGGGCCCTGCCACTCATTTTAACTTACTAAAAACATCTCTGCCTGGCAGAATTGCCTGCAGAGCAATAAAGTCACCCTCTCCCCATCCGGCCTCACCTCGCCCACCCACTCCAGCCTCTCAGTCTGTCACCCACATTGGCCTGTTTTGGTTTTTTTTGTCATCAGTCTTTGTATTGGGTCTCGATTTTGTAACCTCAAGGCAGGGGTGCATCTCTTGCACCTGTCAGCACAGTGGCACACCTGCCTGCTATGCTACATCAACAATAACATGTGGACTAGGGTGTGATCCCAGTGAAGTTTATGTTGGTTTCCAGAGGGATGGCCTTAGTTTTGAAATCCTGAGATCCAGAGGTTCAAATCTAGTTCTTGGCCGTGCCTGTGTTCTGCATGGGCCTGAGGTGGATGCAACAGAATTCATGCACTTTACTGTGCATTTCTTGTTGAGAATTTTAAAACTAAGCTTCCATGTGTGTGCTCTGCATGGATGTTAAAATCCCAAAGCATTTATCATAAGAGTAGGGGGGTTGCCCTAGCTTCTTGTCCAAAACCTTCTCTCCCAACATTGTTGCACAGTGTGCCAGTTATCTTCTAGGCTGCCCTGCTCTGTGCCTCAGAGGTGGATGCACTTTGATACTGGTGAAGGGATATTACATTTCCAGAACTCCTTTCATAGACCTTTACAAACTATAGCTATTCAGGGATCCCTTTGCCGGCCCCAAAATGCATGTATCTACCTCAGATGCATGAAGAACACGGATAAGGCCAAGAATTGGATTTGAACTTTTGGCACCATGGATTTCAAGGAAGAGCAAAGGAGAGGGTTTGTGTGATGGAGCGAGAAACATGGGGAAATATTAAAAGGGAGTGAGAGTAGGAAAAGGGAGGTGATAATTGAATGTGGGAGAGGGAATAAATTAAGAAGAGAGGAAACAAAGGGTCGATGGAATTGATCAATTGATTGTACTTATCTGGCTCCCCTCATCAAAGCATCTGAGCACCTCACAATCTTTAATGTATTTATCCTACTGTGAGGCAGAGCAGTGCTATTATCCCCGTTTTGCAGATGGGAAACTGAGGCACAGACAGCCTAAGTGAGTTGCCCAGGGTCACAAGGAAATCTGACAGAGCAGGGAATTGGACCCAGGTCTCCCAAGTCCAAGGCTAGTGTCCTAACCACTGGGCCAGCCTTCCTCCCTCTGGGATGAGGATGAGACTGTGCTCATAGGTTATAAACCTGAGCTCTGGCAGCCATGCCACACATAGGAAAAAAATGTAGCAGGACCATTGATCATACTTCCCTGATTTAGAGGTTAAAGAATAACTCTCTTCTGAAAATTATTCTTTGGCCAAACGCAAGTTGTGTTTAGTCAGACATAAGTTATTGGGCTCAATACAGGGGTAATTGGGTGTAATTTAAGAGCATGTGATATGATGATATAATGGTCCCTTCTGGTCTTAAAATCTGTGAATCTCTGAATTCTCCCTCTTACTTTCTTTCTGTTGTAGGGCATATACCTTTTGGTCTGATCTGCCACCCTGATCGGGAGCACTTTATCTATCCTCTGGGATGTACCGTAATTATTCAAGGCCTGAACAATAACACACAAGCTTTCCTGCACGGCCACACTAACAATGTCTCCTGTGTTGCTGTGTCTCGGAGTGGATGTTACGTAGCTTCTGGACAGGTCACTTTCATGGGCTTCAAGGTGAGTAATATTTTTTAAATGATTATTTTAACCTTTGGGGGATTCGAATAATGACTTCGGGGTGAGTATCAAACTGAAATCTTCCTCCTCAGAGGACTGATCTTGTAGTCCGTAGTCTTGCATGTAGTTCTTTTTGTCTTAGTAGCACAAAGCCTGTGAGTAAAGGCTATAGCAGCAGGCCCTGTTATTTTTAACAACATCAGTATAGGGTAACTGATTCAGAGCTGAGCTTTTGGCAGTGGGAGTTCTTGTTTTTTAAACAATAATTGAAGCTTTTGTTCTGAGGGGGAAAATGCTAGAAGAGGAAAAGCCTTTCAGGGGACTGGGAGGCATGTACTCTTAGATCTCCCTCTGAATTGCTATGTGACCTTAAGCAAGTCACTTAGAGTAAAATTTTCCAAAATGCCTAAGTCCCATTTTCAAAAGTTAGTTAGGTGCCCACGTCCCATTAGGCTGCTAAATGTATCAATCACTTTTGAAAATGTGACTTGGGCTCCAGAGTCACTTAGATGCTTTTGAGAATCCCACTGGGTGCATAACGGCATGTTTAGACACCTAAGGTCTTTGAAAATCTGGCCCTTCTTTGCCTTCTTCACGGGAATGAATGAATGACTCTGTGTAGGGCACCCTAAGATCCTTGTACGAAAGGGGCAGTAGCACCTTGCAGTATTTTAAAATGTCCAGTTTTGGACCTCTCAATCTTGTACGTTGTCCCTCGTTGTCCTCTTGGCCCTGATGTTACTTGGACTCTAAAATGAAACACAATCTTAAACTTGGAAGTCCTTCTTTTCTTTTGGGATGTCTCTTAGACCAGATCTACACAGTTAGTTTCACCAGCATCATGATGTCAGTCAAGGGTATGAAAAGGTGAGTGCCGCCCAATATAGCTGGGCTGACAGAAGCATCTAGTATAGGTGGTGCTATCCCAGCAAAGCTGCCCTTTTGCCAGTATAGTTTATTTTGCTCATGGGGGGTGGCTTTACTATAGTGGTACAAAGGGCAGCTTTGCTGGTATAATATGCCGCTGTTCCTATACTGGTAAAGCACTCCTAGTGTAGACATGGCCTTAGTGTGGCTAAGCTGAAGAGTATTCATACAAATGGAGTCCTGGGCTGGAAAGAAGTCTAACTTGGAAGCACCTTTTGCACCTAAGAACCTGAGGAAATTCTAACTAATGTTCTTTGGGCCCCAGGCAGATATAATTTTGTGGGACTACAAGAAGAGAGAGCTGCTTGCTCGGCTGTCACTTCACAAGGGGAAAATTGAAAAACTGGCGTTCTCTCCAAATGAACTTTACTTGGTGTCACTGGGAGGCCAGGACGATGGCAGGTAACAAGATTAAATTTTGAATCTCTCTCCTCCCCCATCAGAGAAGTCACATAAGCAGAGGGCCAGGTTAAAAGGAAATTTCCCGTGTCCGAGGACCAAATAAATGAAGGCAAAAGTGCTGCTGGCAGCTTCCTCTCTTGCTATTGTGAGTTTGATTCCCAGCACAGCCCTCAGTGCAGAGGGGAGTCGAAGCTGCTATACTGTGCACCTTCTCTCATGTACAGCATAATTCACACTCATTTAGATGCAGGCCCTGACACATCAGCTCTGAATCTTATTACTGCCTGAGTTTTAGGGAATCTGTTTGGCTTAACGTATGGACATGAAGAAGGTATAAATTACATCAACGTAGGTTCACCTTTGAATTTGGCCAAGAGAGACTGTCAGGAGCACACTCACCTTCTCGTCCCTCATGACAGAATTATTTGCCAGTCACATTCCCATGCAATGAGAGGGGCTGGCAGCTGTGGGTTTCTCTGCACATGGCTTCTATCCTTGTCAGTCATTGGATGGGGCCTATACACCCAGTCATAAATGCAGGGAAGAACATTCGTGCCTTTAATGATGAGGTTCTCTGCAGAGCTATGCAATGGATTGAAAGCATAGATCTTCTCATGGGAGTTGTATGTCTAAAACTGTACATCTCTCTGCAGATACCCCCTCATTGAGTTCTGCCCTGGGCTGTGTTACATCCCATGTAGTTTTTATTTGAAATATGCTGTTTATGCTGTATGGTAAACTGAGCACACAAATAACAGAGGGAGACTTGAATACACGCAGGACAATATATAATATTTTTAAATTGAGAAGAGATGAAAGTGAAGTAATACTATTGTAGCACAGATGAGAAAAAGACGTAGGGCCCAATCCTACAAACACTTCTTATTGTGTGCAGTGCTTACTACCAGGAGCAGCCCCTTTGACTTCAATCAGGACTACTGCCCTTGGTGCTTACTGAGTGTTTGTGTGGTTGGGCCTTATTTCAGGCAAGTTCTGTGTGGCTCTGAAACTGTAGCTGATTCCTGACTTGATTGGCTCTTCTGCTCCACTCCTGGCCAGTTGAAAGCCAAAGATGTGAAATGGTATGGTGTCTTTATGGAGGGCATCACAGTTTCAGGGTAACTGCACCTGTGTTTCCCCCTCCGTGGTCCCTTGAGGGCACCCTCTTAAAGGTTTCCAGCTTTCAGCCATCACCTCTCCTAGGCAGAGACCCATGTTTCACTCCCTTCTGACCAAGGATTTTAAGGCTGCACATCTTCATGATTTATACTGTCATATCACCAACAAGCCAGACTGCCTAAAAGACCAGCGCCTGCGTTTTGCCTGCTCTCCGAGGGCTCTGACTAGTGTATGGCCAGCAGTTACAAGCTACAACACAGCTCCTTCTTAGCAGTTACCTTTATTCTTA
Source organism: Mauremys reevesii (assembly GCF_016161935.1). NCBI lineage: Eukaryota > Metazoa > Chordata > Testudines > Geoemydidae > Mauremys > Mauremys reevesii. Next base: position 23,300,725 of record NC_052637.1, read on the forward strand.
AGGTGAAAGCATTACAGAGAAAACAGATTAAAACAATAAAAGAAACTGCACACATGCAAAAAAGCTTATCAGCGGTCACCTCAGCTCCAACCTAGAGGCTTCGGCAGGTTTTAATCCTTCAACACCCACAACTGGGTTTTCCCCATGATTACGAGTTCATTTGTCTTCAAACCAGAATGCTGGCCTTGAGTCAGTTTAAGCTTGGTCTGTTTATCCAAAAGTCCTTTCTTTGTATGTTGGTCTCTGGAGAATCTAGTTTGAACCAGAATATGCGAGCATCCCCAGGAGGTGGTACCTGTCTGGAGGTGTTATAACCTGAGTGATTTGCCTTAATCTTCCCCTGCTGTTTACTGTTTTCACTTCCTGGAGGAGCTGTGGTAACCCTCCCTCTGTGGTGTTCATACAGTGCCTGGCCGACAGTGATACTTAACCCATTCATACAGTTAATACAATGTGGTCTCCAAAAGATATTGCAGGAAGTTGTCCTATCTGTCACAATGGGGACAGGATGAGATCCATCAGATCAATTTCTACTGATGACCTAAGACATATTAAAATCTTGGCCAACAGGGGTTAAAAGGCTAGTGCACAAACCCACTAAGCTGCTTTATGAACAAGGGACGTGAATTGCAATTCTATATTTATATGCACAAAAAGTGTGGGTGAAAGTTTTCTCTGCAAAGTGGCCCCAAGCTTGGATTCATCTAGCAACATGTTTGGGAAGATAGCTTCACTCTATTGATTGGTGACATTTTCTTATGATTTAAACAAGTTGAAACTTTTTTTTTAAACGCTTCTTTCCCTGCAGCGTGGTTGTATGGAGCATAGCTAAGAGAGATGCCATCTGCGGCAGCCCGGCTTCAGCCCGTAGTGCTGGAAATGCTACCGTCCTGGCGTTCTCCAGCTGCAGAGACGAGGCGTTCATTAGTGCTGGAAAGTAAGGAGGTCTTGTCTAGCCGACAGTACAGAACTGTTAAGGGGGGGGGAACCCACAAAGCTATTTCCTTCTACAAAGACTGTTTACCTAGATGGAAGGAAAGTTAAGCAATGTGGAGTGTAACGTTTTTTCCTATCACTGTCAAGGGGCCTATGAATATCCATCAGCTTGTCCCTTACAGGCATTTCTGCTTGTTCCACACAAAGAGTGTTTTCAAAGCAGTGCACAGGGAACTGCGTGCATCAGTTCTGTTACTGATGGCAAGGGTTTGTATTCAGCACTCCCCATGCAGCAGTTAAAATATTTGCGTCCTAATGTTTACCCGAGAAGAGCAGTTGATAAATGGCTCTGCACAATGGCATGTTAACTCAGGAGCAGTGACAGCTCAGAGATTGCTGGATTTTTTTTCTTTACTGCATATCACAGCCAGTGAGGGTATCACCCCGTACGGTATAAGAGAGCTCTTTGATGCAAAACAGTCATATTTCCACATTTAAATATATTATTACTTGTATATGGCTTGCTTTTTAAAGATGCTGGGGCTCTGCAGCTGCCATTTAAATCAATGGGAATTGTGGGTGCTTCTGAAAATGATGGCAATGGCACTCCAAGTGTGCTAGACAGAACATAGGAAAGAAAAGGTCCCTGCTTGACGCTCTCTAAGCTTAGATTTAGACATAGCGCTGCAAGTGATAACCAATGAAGGCAGATAGAGGAGATGATGGACTTGCTTGTCAATCTGTCCACACATCTTGTTGGTTCTGATGGGCTTTTCAGTTAGAAATTAGAGTGGGTTTTTTTAAATGTAGTGAGCACTAAATGCTCAGGGATCAAAGCGTGCGAGATGAGGGGGAAATAGTACAGGAGTGGAGTGACATGAAGGGACTTGAGTATAGTGGTCGGATGAGGGGTAGGGAAGGGAAGAGGTGAGAAAAAGCTGCAATTCCTTTTCAGTGGCACTGTGCTGTTTTATCATTGTAAATACTTCCAGCTCTGGTTCTGCAGCCCCATCCAGCTCTCCGGTTGTACTCTCCACGAGGAGGTCGAAACAGAGAAGCAAACTGCTCACTGTGACATATCCGTAGGCCCTTGTGCTCTCTGCTTGTTACATTGTCTTGGTGATAGAACAGTTTTGATTCACATCCTCATTTTTCTTCAGTTATGTAGTGGTCTTGTGATCTGATCATAAGATAGTTCATTGACTCCTAGGCCAGAAGGGTCCACTGTGATCATCTGGTCTGACCTACTGTATAACGCAGGCCCCCTCCCCCCAATTCCTAGAGCAATATCTTTTAGAAAAACATCCAGTCTTGATTTAAAAATTGCCAGTGATGGAGAATCCACCACAACCCTTGGTAAATTGTTCCAGTAGTTAATTACCTTCCCTATTAAAAATGTACACTTTATTTCCAGTCTGAATTTGTCTAGCTTCAACTTCCAGCCATTGAATTGTACTCTACTAGCTTGAAAGCCCATTGTCAAATATTTGTTCCCCATGTAGATTCTTATAGACTGTAATCCTATCACCCCTTAACCATCTCTTTGTTAAGCTAAATCGATTGAGTTCCTGGAGTCTATCACTATAAGGCATGTTTTCTAATCCTTTAATCATTCTCATAGCTCTTCTCTGAACCCTCTCCAATTTATCAACAATCTTTTTGATTTCTGGACACTAGAACAGGAGACAGTTTTCCAGCAGCGGTTGCACTAGTGCCAAACACAGAGATAAAATAACTTCTCTGCTTCTACTCAAGAGTCCCCTCTTTATGCATCCCAGGATCACAATAGCCCTTTTGGCCACAGGTTTGCACTGCAAGCTCCTGTTCATCTGATTATTCACCACCCTGCCCAAATCTTTTTCAGAGTCCCTGCTTCCCTGTAGGTATGGCCTCCGTTCTTTGTTCCTAGGTGTATAAGTAACCCACATACCTTCTGGGTGTGGTGTTCTGTCCCATCTAGTGCAGGGGTTCTCAAACTGGGGGTTGGGACCCCTTAGGGGGTTGCAAGGTTATTACATTGGGGGTCGCGAGCTGCCAGCCTCCACCCCAAACCCCTGTTCGCCTCCAGCATTTATAGTGGTGTTAAATATATTAAAAAGTGTTTTTATATTAAAAAGTGTTCTATGTGAAAGGGGTCACCAGTCCAAAAGTTTGAGAACCACTGATCTAGTGGCACCGAGGCCACTTAGCGAGATAAAATGAGTCTGCTCTACAGCCTTATCTAACAGGCTGTTGGCTTTTAGCTCATGCTGTAGAGGCTCATCCACTAAGCTCCAGAGGTCACAGGTTCAATTCTGCCTGCTGACGACTGGGGTCTGTCAGCATTACATATACATTTACATGTAACCATATTAAAACACACATTGGTGGTTTGTGCCCAGCTTACCAAGCAATCTAGATTGCTCAGTGTAAGTGACCTATCCTCTTCTTTATTTACCACTGCCCCAATTTTTGTGTCATCTGCAAACTTGATCAGTGGTGATCTTAAGTTTTCTTCCAGGTCATTGATAAAAATGTTAAATAGTGTAGGGCCAGGAACCAATTCCTGTGGGACCCCACTGCAAACAGACTTGCTCGATGATGATTCCCCATAGAAGGAATGATGCAGGAGTCCTGTGCAAAAAATAGTATGTTCACATGTAATTAAAGACCGTATCATAATGCATCAGCACAAGAGGACTGAATTAAGGTTCCTGGGCATCTTTCATTCTGGCATTTCCTAACTTTTGAGTGTTTGAGTTTTCAACTTGAATGTTCCTTTTAATATAGTTTTTTATGGGTAATAAATAATATGGTGGCTCCTGTGTTGCTAGTGAAGTTACAGTACTAGAAAATAGTCTTGGATGCCCTGGACGTTCCCTTTTTCTGTTCTTCTCAGAAATAACCTGAGCCATCAGGGCCCCACAGTGCATGTCTCTCTGAGTAATGGCAGGTGTCTAGGTCATTACATGCTCCCCAAGAGCATAGTTTATACTTCTACCAGATAAGTCAACATGGGTGTAAGTGGTGCAGTAGAAGTTACCAAAAACCTACCTTATAAAAAGGAGAGGTTCCTTTTTTGCCTCTCTAAAATTGTACTTTTTTCCTTTCTATATTAAGAAGATGAGGGATCCCAGACAGAACATACTAAATGTCCTTTTTGAACACTGCTGTTTTAGGTCTCAGAGACTCCTGCATATATAAATTTGATTAGGATGTGTGTTCTTTTGCTACAGTGGGACTATTCGAGTGTGGGAACTAGATCTACCAAATCGAAAAATCCGGCCAACAGAATGCCAAACAGGGCCACTGAAAAGAGTAATCACGTGTATTATGGTAAGTATTCTTCTGTGGAAACTATATAGCTAAGCAGACTTATGGGTGATCAAGACCATTTGTAATAATGTAGCAGGCTGTGTCCTGTAGCATTTGTCTCTTGGGAATCCCTTTTCTGCTTATGAATGTTAACGAGATTTAGTTAGGAAAATGTCTTGACTTTCAACAGAGCTCTGGAACATTTTGTGTGTGTTTGAACATAAACTTTACCCATATCATCCCAAATAAAATCAGGGCAATATGCTGAAGTAAAGCCACTCATACACCACAATCATGGGCATGGAATAAATGTCTACAATAACCTGATCCTGATCTCCTTATTTAAACCTTCCCTCAGGTGGCAGAAGATGATAGTTACTTCTATGTTGGCACTTCCAGTGGTGATATCCTGAAACTGAATATGAAAAGCAAACTAATGAGTGACTATGGACCTGTGAAAGAGAAGTTCAGCCTGGTGAGTGGCATCCCTCTGGGGTTGTTTCTAAGTAACTTTTGCTAACCACAACTTCTCATGTAGCTTTTCTCCGGCCTCCCATTCTCCTCCTCCCTCTGTTAGTAACTGACATGGGGGCATTTTTCCCTCCTTCTAAGAGAAGCTCCCTGAAGCCAATTCAGAAACTAATCCCAGTTCTGTGCCATTAGTTCCTTTTGAATGGTGTAGTTGACCCTGAGCCCCAAGACTGAGTTCACTGGCTCAGCTTTGTTCAGCTTCATCTGGCTCAGCATCTGCTCTCTCCCTGTGTATTCCAGAAGCTGGGTTTTATCCATAGCGCTTGTACCATCATGCAGATTCTCTTATCAGTTTCAATATAAGATGATGGTATTATAAAGATGGAGCAAGGTCAGATGCTCTTGATTTTGCCATTGCAGATTAAAGGAGTTCCATTTCACAAAGAAAGAAGAAGTCAGTTTTGGCAGATATTTCCTCCTCTGTGCTTAGCTCACATGTACTTCCTTTAACCAAGGACTACAGTAATATTGGATAGGACCTAAGAAGTAGAGATAACCAGGTTACATAACAATTGCTGAATAGGTTGGATGTTGGGCAGTGTTTGACATCTGAACTCAACCAAATAATTTTCAGTGGGAATGCATCTTCAGCACACTTCCCCTGATACGATCTTAGCAGCAGCACTCTGCCTGTCCTGCTAACTGGCAAAATTGGGGGAAAGAGAGGAAAATAACTCTTCCACAAGCATGGTGTCCCCATCCCCACACCTCTCCCCGGGCCTAATAGGGAAAAGGAGAGACTATATCCCTTGTCCTCATCAGATAGAACAAGCACATTCTTTTATCCACCCAGTTTCTAGCAACCTCCCGAAAGTGGAGGTAGAAGACCATCTTTCTCTGCCCTCAGAAATCGGCTCCAGATTAGTGTGTGGTGGGAGGAGACTCCAGGGATAATGGGGAGGAACTATTCTGGAGAAGAGTGCTGTAGAAAATGTCTATCAGTAAATGGTGAAATGGGAACAGAGGCTGGCTTAAATCTTCTCCACTCACTTCCATTGCCAGGATGGGGCAGGACTCTGTTGGGGGTGGGTATGATGGAACAGGGCTAGTAGTGCTGCCTACTATTGAGGTTGCCCAACATTTCCCAGCATAAAACCTTGGTTTCAGTGACTTATAATTTGCCAAGCTTTAACCATTTGGGCTGAAATTTTCCCTGCTGCATTTCATCTGCCTCACATTGAATTTTTTTTGGAAAATTTCAGCCAAAATGGTTCAGCTGTTTCCAGGAACAAAGCTGTGGGAAACTGTTATTTTTGCCCAGGTTAAAAAATTCTAGTGCCTTTTTTTTTTTTTCAAATGCTCTAGCGCCCCCATGCTATGAAGCAGGTACCTGACATTTGCCAGGTGTGTGACCTTTGTATCAGGGATTTGCCTTTTGCTGTTCCCATGAAAATCTGCCCAAATTTGTCCAATTTATAAGCCTTTGAAAAATCACACTTCCCACATGCTCAGTAGAGATTTGCTAGATCTTAACAGCTAAAATCTTGGAAGATTCCATCCTCACTGAGCACGTTTGAGCTTCCCACAGCTCCCAGTGCTGACTGGAGTGCACATGCACCATTCCTACGGAGCAACTGAGCATGCTCCAGCCCAGGACAACAGGGGCTCCCAGGGACTTTCCATGTAATGGCTGCTCCCTGTTTCTGCAGGATGGGGTGGGGCTGCACATTGGACCTGAGAGCAGGAGCCTGGCTCTTCTGTGCTGTCAGTGTACTTGGGGCAGTATAAACGGTGTGCCACCACGCACAGTGCTGCCTAGTGGTCAGGCAGGGGTTTCTAGCTCCCCCCTCCTGCACTGGGGAAGTAGGGGCTGGGCCTTTGAATAATCATGGTCTGCTCCCATAGGCCTCTCATCTTAGGTGAAGGCCCCTGGTGTTGTGCTATTTGCTGGGTGGGGGTAGGGGAGTCAAGATCCACCCACTCCACCAAGCTCCAGTCCAGGGCCCAGCAGTGGGTGACTATAATCAACCTCTTGGGGTATCAGACCACAGCACTCCCTGGAGCACTTCCTACCCCAGCCCCCACTGATTGTCCCAGGGTGAAGCCCTTCTCTTGAGTCTCTGACCTGCACACCCGGTCACTGTGCTCTTTTGTAGGTTCTCCTGTGGGCTGTGTAGTGCGGTCACAGGCGAGGTGCCTCTGGGGCAGTACTTCGACTCTCAGAGCTCAGGGCGACCATCTGCTCCCCTCCACGGCCTGTCTCCTTCTGAGCTGCTCTTCTCCGTTTTTAAAGTCCTGCCTGCAGCTTGTGCAGGCCCTGTAGGTGCGGCTGCCTGGGCCCAGAGTTGCTCTTTAAGCCCTTGCTGTGCTCTCCAATGTGGGGTTTGTAAATCCCATCATAGGCAGGAACATTCTTTTTGTTCTGTGTGTGTACAGCACCTAGCACCATGGGTCCGGGTCCATGACTAGGGCTCCTAGGAACTCTGATAATACAGATAATAAGAGAAGACCCCGCTGCTGGCACCCAGGCAGTGTGGAGGAAGCCGACTGATTTGAATTCAGAGGGGACAAAAGCCAGAGGGAGAGAAAGGAATAGACTAGGAGGAGGAGTCTGGTGAGACAGGGTCTGGAGGGCGGGGGAGAGAAACTGACTAGGAGTTGAAGGAGGAGAAACTGTGACTGGCTGGGCAAAGAGGATGGGACTAGGACAGAGGTAGGCAAACTACAGCCCGCGGGCCACATTCGGCCCGCAGGACCGTCCTGCCCTGCCCTTGAGCTCCTGGCCAGGGAGGCTGCCCCCGGGCCCTCCCCTGCTGTCCTCCCTCCTCTGCAGCCTCAGCTCGCCGTGCTGCCAGCGCTCTGGACAGTGGGACTGCGAGCTCCTGCTGGGCAGCACAGCAGCATGGCTGGCTCCAGCCGGGCAGCGCGGCTGCCAGTCCTGCTGCTCTGAGCGGCATGGTAAGGGGATGGGGAGTGGGGGGGTTGGATAAGGGGCAGAGGTCCCGGGGGGCAGTCAGGGGACAGGGAGCAGGGGGCAGTTGGATGGGGCGGAGGTTCGGGGGGGGCGGTCAGGGGATGGGGAACTGGGGGGTTGGATAGGCATGGGAGTCCCAGGGGGGCTGTCAGGGGTGGGGATGTAGATAGGGATCAGGGCAGTCAGGGGACAGGGAGGCGGGGGGGTTGGATGGGGGTGGGGTCCCAGGAGGCGGTGGTCAGGGGACAAGGAGCAGGGGGGTTGGATGGGTCAGGTGTTCTGAGGGGGGCAGTCAGGGGGCAGGAAGTGGGAGGGGGCAGAGGCCAGGCTGTTTGGGGAGGCACAGCCTTCCTTACCCGGCCCTCCATACAGTTTCAGAACCCCGATGTGGCCCTCAGGCCAAAAAGTTTGCCCACCTCTGGACTAGAAGCTGGACAGAGACTGGGGCTTGGAGCCAATGACAGAAATAATATATGGAGATATACCTATCTCATAGAACTGGAAAGGACCCCGAAAGGTCATCGAGTCCAGCCCCCTGCCTTCACTAGCAGGACCAAGTACTGATTTTGCCCCAGATCCCTAAGTGGCCCCCTCAAGGATTGAACTCACAACCCTGGGTTTAGCAGGCCAATGCTCAAACCACTGAGGGGCAAGAGAGGGAGCCAATTGTCCGGGATGGAGAAACACTGAGATTGGATGAGGAGCTGGGGAATGGGAAAGGGACTGGTGGACCAGGGAGACTTGGACCAGAAGCCAGTGGGTGTGGAACAGGGGGTCAGGGCAGGAGAGACAGATCTGACAAGTAGCTGCAGTGCAAGGCAAGAATCGAGGCTAGTTGAACAAAGAGACTGGGACAAGCGTCTGGGGTGGGGGACGGAGACTGAGAGTGGATGAGGAACCTGGAGAGGGAACTGGGACTTTCTGGGCAAGGAGAAGGGGGACAAGGAGTTGGGGTATGAGGAGGGAGCTGGGCGTGGGAGAGTAGATCGAGGCTTTAACATTGAGCACCAAAGGAAAGACTAGAGCTGGCTGGGCAAGGAGACTGGGACGAGGAGACAGGTGGGGAAAAGGCAAAATGGGGAGAGGGATAGGTTAGAAGGGATGGGGCAGAAGATGCCAGGCTTTGGGGAAATGGGCAGAAGAGTGTGTGCCCACTAGAGAACACTCTTTTTCAAAGCTTGGAATGGAACCCAAGATTCCTGAGTCTCACTACTCCCTTCTGTCAGCAAATATCTATGAAACCCACTGGCAAAGTGCATGTCTCATCCCACTCTAGTGCTGGTCCATATAGAGGATGAGAACCTACTACTGCTATCAGTTACTGCTAAAGCAATCACTCACTTCAACTGCAGCTGTAAGTGTTCAGCACTTCTGCAAATCAGACCCCGGGGATTCAATTCAGGACCCAGAAAATGATGAACACACAATCAGTGACTACCACTGGTTTCAGAGACTTACCCAGCATCACATGGGGATTCCGTGGCAGACACAGGAAAATAATTAAATTCCCCAGGGCAGCATTCAAGTGCCTTAAACATGAAACCATCCTTTATCTTCCTGCAGCTTCCTGCTTCATTCATTACATGACTTTCAAGTTCTGCAACAAATGAGGCAGGGGTCCTTCAGACAACAGCCTGGTTTACTACACACCCTGATTCATCCCCAGAACAGGTCAATCCTGTGCAAAAATAGTCTGGATGGGGGATTTATGCTAAACATGAACATCAGTTGTTCTTGGATTCTCTTTATTCATATCTATAAAAGACTTCTTACTGCTTCTCAGCGTATGCCCAGTGGAGAGTGTAACATCGAAGGAATTCAAGCTCTTCCTTAAATCTCTTGCAGAAGTGTGAATATATTTCTCTGTTGTGTCAGAATCCCTGAAATTCAGCAAGCAGCAAGAGAAGGTATGCAGATGAAAGTATTATCTGCATCTGCACTACTGAGGCAGTGCTGTCCCTGAGGGAAGCAAACCTTGTGGTGAGAGAGAAAATGAGTGAGCAGCAAGGACTGTAACAAAAATCCAACAGCAAAACTGGCGGAGGAAGCCATTAGGGGAAAATTTTCCAAACTCTGCCTGACCTGCGTCTGCAGAATAGGTGTGTACAGCTGCTACATGCACAAACTCTGCATTTGCTTGTGCAGAATTGGAAGCTGCATGCACAGAACCTGCATATTTTGTGACTGCAATTTGGGTGCCAAGAGGTAACAGTTGAATTCTTTATGTGCAGTTTAGGTTTATTAAGTCTCCGTTTTGGTACCTGAAAGACAAAGTTGTTTAGTATTGTGTCTAGTAGGATGATAAAAGTAGTTATGGACAGGTGGCTAGGCAAGGCATTGTCTTGTGGTGATTCAAGTTCTGATCGTGGATTCTCTGGAACAATACACTTAGTCCATTCAGTTCAAGTAGCAATGGCCTGTATTTTTGGAGTTGTGGAAGCAGAGTTCTGGGACTGGCTCTAAAAGCATGTGGTCTGCTATGAAAAGGCAACTGCTTCTCCAGAGTAAAGGTTGCAGTTAGAGTTCCCCAGTAAAGCTGATCTTGACACCACCTTATAACAGCCCCCTTCTCAAAAAATAAAGTGAGAGAAGTCCTCATGCTTTGGGTTTTGTAGGGTTAAGTCTCACTGACAGCTAGATTCTCTACTGAATAAATTAAGTACTCTTTGCAATTATGATACATAAATGCCTTCTTTTCTAAATATGAGCTAAGTTACAAATATTGCTTTATATCCCTCTATCTTTATATCTATCTTTATACCCCTCTATCTCTCTATTTTTATATCCCTCTATCTGCCCAGTATGGACCATAGGTAGATTTTACAGTGGCTCATGTAAAATTTCATGGTCAGGAACAGTAAAATGTTCAAGAAATTATTATTTTAATTTTAGATTTGCTTCTCTGGCTTTGAAACTGTCAGAGAAAAGAGCTCTAATGGAGAGAGAATATAAACTATAGTCTGTCTTTTATCATTTTCCTGTGTGAGTTCATTCAAGAGCATAGTGATTGTCTGGTTTCACCCACGTAGTTGGTGGTGCATTTAGTGCACTGGATGAGGTACACCATATGTTTTGATAGGCATTTGTAGGATCCATGGATCTTGAAAAGTGTATTGTAGGGGGGTATTGGTCATTGTAGCAGTGGAGATTTGTCGGCAGATTTTGCTTTTGTTGTTCTGGCAGGGTCTGATGCTGCTTTGATTTGAGTTGGTGTGTTCTGGTCTGTGGGGAGCTTGCTTCTGACGATGAGCTTGGAGAGGCCAGGGGATTGTTTGAAGGCCAGAAGTGGGGTTAAGGAAAGATCTCAGGGTGGGGTCCTTGAGCATAGGTTGTCATTATTTGATGATACCCCATATGCGTTCCAGTGTGGGGTGATAGGTGACAATTAGGTATTTGCAGTCGGGGGTGTTATTTCTGTATTGAAGCAGGTTCTCTTGGGGTATTTGAGTGGCCCATTCCATGATGTGATCTACTTCTCTGGTGGAGTATCCTTGTTTGGTGAGGGCAATTAATGGGCTACTCTACCTTGAATGGTCCCTTATAATGCGTACTAACTACTTATGCCAAACAATCTGTTCCCCCTGGCACTTTTCTGTGACACTGGGAGTACCTTTCCCAGACCTGAAGAATTGCTCTGTGTGTCTGGAAAACTTGTCCCTCTAACCAACAGAAGTTGGTCCAATAAAAGATATTACCTCACCCACCTTGTCTCTCTCATATCCTGGGACCAACACGACTATACCTGCGCTACTTATTAAGTAGGCAGTGTAAGGATAATCAGGTCCTTCGTTGTTCATCTCTTGGTATTTAAGTGCTTGGGTTTTATACGCCAGGATAGTAAAGTGCATTGCTTTCACATGGCAACTTGTTTTTGAAACCAAGCTTTTCCTTATGGCATTTTTTTAAAAAAGGGTTTTCTGTAAAGACAGTAAATACTGGACCTGTAAACACTACATTCATTTCTATTCATATTTGCTTGAGGAATTTCAAGCTGGTTGCTCAGGTGTAAAGTGGGATGGGTGACTTGCAAATACCTTTCTCAAAATTCCTGGAGTGTTTACATTGTAAAAAATCTTTAAACAACTTGAAGGTGAAGAGCAGGAGTTCACGGTGCAGCAAAGAAGCCTGGAAGAGATGAGAATGGGACAAGGGAGAGAAGGTATCCTTACGGGGAAATAGGCATGCTTGAGTTGGTTTGAGATTTGTCTCTGTAATTACTGTACTTCAAGACAGTGGTTTCTTAGGAGACTGTGTTTCATCTAGAAAAGGCAGGATATAAAACACTATTAATGGCATCATTAATGTGAATTGCTTGGTGTTGTGAATTACAAGTGGAAATTATAAAACTGTCCGTTTACTTGGGGTAGTTCAAAGAACGGTCCTGACACAAAAGAAGTCCATTTACAAAAGCAGGGTTGAAATCAGACTGATGATGACACATCTAACCATATGTGTTCTGACCAGTTGAAGGCCCTTGATTTTCATAGTTTGGGATACCAGTTTCAATCCCAAATTAGGGAAATTAAACAGGATACCTAGAAAAATGAAAGCAGTATTGAGAGTGCCATAAAAACACACATTTATTAGCAGGTAGTTGAGAGCTGTAATTATGTAAATTCTATCATTGTTTATTTGAGTTGTAATTCCACCACTTTCCATAACCCTAAACCCATTGGGTGTTTGAAATGGGAGGACTTTTATAGAAAGACCCTGCAAAGTAATAGATCAAAAGCAAAGTTGATGGGTATCTGATAGTAGGACTCATAAAGAGCTGCTGACACCTCATAGAAAACTAGAAAAAACATTCTGTTTAGAACAGTTCTATTTCTAGATCATATTTTCTGTGTTTGTTTTCTTTGTTCTCATCATTTTCCTGAGGCTAGTTAAATGAAAACAGGCTTCCTTCCTATTGTTTTTCTGTACTTGATGGTAAAAACATCCTTTGTGTATGACATAATTTCCCACAATTACTAATGATGTCAGAGAATCATGATTTCAGGAGAGGGATAAGTTAGTGGAACAGATGGAAATAAAAAGAGAAAACATGCAAAGAGGATAAAAATAGAAAAACGTAAATAGAAGCGAAGACCCTTTTTCATGCAGATATGCTTGATAGGTTTATTTTCTGAACAGATGAGTAATACAGCTAATCTGACATATGCAGTAACCTCTACAGAAAATATTTTTAAAAAATATATTTCATGAAACATAAGCAAGACTTTAAAATTAATACAGTTGATTCCACTCAATTGGACAACTGGACCAAAGCAGTCTTCCCAAACTCAACCTACTTTCTCTATGAATTGTACTATCATTCAGTCTATACTGACTGGATGCTCTTAAAGATCCCCTCCTGGACCTGAACAGTTCAAATACCCTTTCTATTTTCCTCTCTGGCTTGGCCTCCCCTCATAGAACCTTAATTGTTTCAGCTCAAAGGACCTGTAAACTTGCTGTCTGTGGCCATACTGCCCTGAATGTGTCTGATCCTGGAAGCTAACCGGGGTTGGGTCTGATTAATATGTATAGAGGAGCTGGTCTGGGAATACCAGTATTGTAGGCTCAGACACAATACATTATACAATATTGCCAAGCTCATGTGTTCAAAAACCATGAAATTGACTTAAAAATTAGACAGTTTCAAAAAATGTTGGGTTCTTTTTATTTGCCTTCTGGGTTTTGACCTTTGAGAGTTCACATTTTCATGCTTTTTTCCACAACCGTGAATGTTAGAAATGTACAATTTTTTTAAAATGAAAATTGAGGGTCTCACATAATCCCATGACTCTAGGAGCTGGGGCTTTGAGGAAAAACAACCAAATATTGTAAATATCATAAGGGCTGGCAGATAAATGCTCTGTGCTAAGTGATTCAGTGAAACTCTGTAGAGAAGTCAGAGGGAGACGGGAGGATATTGGCATTTAACTGGTTTCTGTGGTAAGCATCCAGAAACATGGTTGCACAAAACACGGCCACACTAATACTACTTATAGGAGCTCTGAGTTGAAGTGCTCCTAACTGACACATGTACTACATCCCTGTATGCAACAGTTGGAGACATGCGTAAGGAAAAGCCGTGAGTGAGAGGTAAAGAGGACTCTGGGAACTAAACTGAATCGTATAAGTGAGAGAATGCCAAGAATTGTAACAGCTGAAGATACTGCAGTATTGGCACTGTCCCGTTGGAGCTGGAAGACGCCAGCCCACAATGGAGCTGACATGCTGGGAGGACACTGTTTGCTGAGCAATAGAATTTAGTTCACAGTCCAGATTTTTGACAGCAAGAGAATGACCTCATTTAATAATGAGCCAGATCCTGACATCTTCACTCCGTTTTTTACTCCCTCTTTAGTGAGCTGAAAACTCTCACTAAAATCAGTGGGGGATTTGTCTGAGGATGGACCTGAGGATTTGGTCCAGTACTAGTATTTTGCCTCTCTACGGCACCTTATTTCAGAGGATCTTGGAGATCTTTAGACATTAATAAACTCAGCATCATAGCCCAGATTACTCGCATTTGACAAGCAGGAAAACTGAGGCACAGAGAGCCAGTCTGCCTTCTCTGTGGACATACAGGAAAATCTGTGCCAGAGCTGGATACAGAACTGATTTCTTGACTCCCAGTCTGGTGCTGTGACCAGCAGACAATGCTTCCTTTCTCTGACAGAGCAGTAGGTTCTTCTGTTGTCCTACCCCATGTTAGCAGGTGTTGGACCCATCCATTGAAATGCTGACTGCTTCCAGACTGCTGTCAGTGATAGGAAGAGCTTGTTAATCCCACCCTCAATACAGGGAGATGGGAGTGGTTCTCTGGAGCAATGAGAAGTAGGGTATGGGACAGAGAGGTCGTGCAGAAAACCCAAAGCACAGCTTTGGGGGAGAAGCTTAGGCTGAGTTACACTGAGGGTATGTCTACACTGCAAAGTTGTCGACAAAACTTTCGTCTTTCATGGGCTTAAAAAAGCCCCCCATGAAAGACAAAAGTTTTGCCAACGTGAGTGGCAGTGTGAACGCAGCTTTGTCAGCCGACAAAGCTAATGCCGCTCTCGGGGCTGGAAGTATTTTGTTGGCAAAAGTGCCGACAAAGAGCGTTGACACACGCTGACTTTTAGCGACAAGGCTGTGTCGACACAGCCTTGTTCCTAAAAGCTGCATGGTGTAGACAAGCCCTGTGTTTCTTCAACGCCAATAAAAGAGTCACCCGTGGAAGGATGCATGTATTCTGTGCTAGAATGGTTATCCATGGATGTGCGTGCTCAGTCCTAGTCCCTTTATATAGGATTAATGCTGTCATTACTTTCTTGCTCTTCTTTCAAGTTTGTACGCTAGCTGTTCAGATACCTGTAGCTGATAAACGTTGTCTCCCTTTTCATTTTGGAAGGACTGCTTTTTAGCAGCGGAGTGGAGCAGTACTAATAAAGCAGCGCGCGAACAACATCAGCACCACAGGGAGCATGACAAAGACTCTGTCTGAGCTCTTCTGCATGGCAGCACCAGTAAAGAGACTCTGCTTCGCTACAATAGTGTGTTAATCCTGTTTTCTCATAGGGGGTCACAGCTTTGCTTTTGCTGAAGACAGGAGATTTAGTAGTCAGCACCGGAGGAGGGATTGTATCTCTCTGTAAAGGATCAAACTACAAACCAATCAAGTGAGTTTGTAGATCAAAGCAGCAGGAGGGTGAGTGGTGTTTCCACAGAGTGGCAACATAACCAGGGCAGTAGTGTTCACTTTCAATGGCACACACAAACTTCCAGCGCTGATGGGTTTTTTTAGTTAATGAATAAGAGAGAAATCTCAATATATCAGTTTTCCAAACACAAGTAGACACTGTCAAAATGGACAGCATTTATCTTGCAGAATGAAATAGTGACAGATTGAAACATGGTGCATGTTTTTATTGATTCATTTACAAAAGTTTGTGCCAATGATTGTTGTTCATTTTAAATGACCACATTTAGTTCTAAAGGCTTGGTGCCAGATCCTAAACTGATCCAAAATTAACATAGCTCTATTAAGTCAACGAATTATGGTTGATTTCACCAGCTGGGGGTCTGCACCCTTGAAATCTTTAAAAAAGTGGTTGTAAGCAGATATTGGATACTAGCTATGTAGAGAAGTGTATCAAAACTGTGTGCCTGAGTACTTGCAAAGCATTCCAGTGTGCATGGAAAACAGCGCTACGGGCAGTTTCCCACAAGCAATCTAGGTGTGCACTTTTGATAACGTGGTCGTATGTGATTTAAACTATTCCCCAAACATTGAATTCAAAATTGCCTGGAATACTCTTGGGGTTATGCTAATTAAGTGCACTTCTAATAAGAAAGTAAACAAAGGCGTGTTTACACATGACCGCTGGTCTAACAGAGTGTGTGTATATGCGTTTTCTCAATCCCTGCCAGATTTGGGATTGTCTACATGTGGTAGCTATGGTGAAATAAACTAGTAGGTGAATGTAAACTGGAATAGGTATTCCGCACTAACTCCCCATGTGGATGCTCTTATTCTACACTGAGCGCTTTTGTGTGCGTTAACTTAATCCACTTCCAAAGTGTATGTTAAGTGCAGAATAAGGTGGTCCACACAGACAGCTAATGCAGAATATTCTGCCATAGCTATTACAGTTATTTCCCCATGTAGACAATCCCTAAGACCCCAAGGATCGCATGAAGTGCAAACAAACATGGCAGAGGATGGCATGTTAGACTTGACAATGTTTCTGCCTCTTGATATCATGACCTAATGTGGCACATGGGTGGGAGTAAGATAAAGCAGCAGAGGCCAAACAAAAAACAAGGGTTGGGAGGAGAGAGAGGCAAGAAAAATCAAGGTCCACATCAGTGCAAATTTCTGCTTTGTCTTTCAGGAAAATTCAAGTCCAAGGTGGCGTCACTTCCCTCACCCTCAGAGGTCAAGGTCACCAGTTCTTTGTAGGAACAGACGAGTCCCAGATTTATCGCCTTAACTACAATGATTTTAAAGAGGAGCTCATTGCCACCTGTCATAATGAAGCCATCCATGACATCATTTTTCCATCGTTAGTATGACCGGAAGGGAGCATTTTTGTTCTTGAAAAAGATGGGGTGGGGAGCAAGCTGTAGATTTGACAAAGATGTCTGTACAGCACCTTCTATGCAGAAGGTTTCCAAAGTCACACTGATTTACATATAAGAATCCCTTCCTCCACCACCGAAATGCAGCCCCATCTGGTGTGGTAGTCAGCAGCAGTTCAGCTTGGGGAAGTGAAAAATACGTTCTCCAACTGAATCTACATGGAGAATTTTAAGTAGGCAGACTGTAATTATGCAAATTGGAATTTGTGTAACACTGGTATTAACACCCCTACTCTTGGGAAAAGTGCTATGAAATCCCTGGGCCATTCAGGCCCTGACTAATGTGAAACTTGAAATTTCATGTGCCTTTCAATGTTTCTTTCCATTTACTGAGTTGAATAGGGTCTATACTTGCAGACATGGCTGCATTCCTGCCCTCTGATCCAGTGCCTAGAACAGGTTTCAGAGGGGTAGCCATGTTAGTCTGTATCAGTAAAAACAAGAAGGAATCCTTGTGGCACTTCAGAGACTAACACATTTATTTGGGCATAAGCTTTTGTGGGCTATAACCCACTTCATGCCTAGAACGTCATCTAATATTGACTAGCACTGCTGTCAAAACAGACTTTGGGTGTATCAACATCACTTGTAATTGTGTGTTTAACAATATGGCATGTTAAATTAAATTCAGGACTCCTGATGCATGGTGCTAACTTCACAGATGTGCCTTCTGTTCACATTCATCTCATGAACAGACAGGAAAATTCCTCTTTGCTGTGAATATTAGGATCATGACATTTCATAGAAGTGATAGCTCAGTCACTCGCTCTGCAAATGGAGGGTGGCATTTGATCCGGAGGGAGGTTTTGAGTTTTGGCATGCTGCCGTTGTGACATGAAGTGCCAAGTCCTATTGAGTTACAGCAAAATGTATAGCGTATAAAACAGAAATGCAAGAGGCCCTCCAACCCCTCACTTTACACCAGTGTACAGACCTGCACATCCAGGGCCGTCCCTAGCCATTTTGGTGCCCTATGCAGCCCCCCAGGCCTCCATGTGTGTGTGAGGGAGGGCCTGGCCCCAGGCCTCTGTGGAGGGAGAGGGGCAGGAGCAGGCTTGGGGGGCAGAAGGGAACCGCCCCCCAGCACTCACCGGCAGAGCGGAGCGGGTTGAGGCCAGGTCGCTCCACTTCCTGCCACCCAGTGATCGCAGGGCGGGCCCGACCTCGCGTTCATGGGGCGGCGGGAAGAGGAGTGACCCTGCTCTGGCCGCTCCTCTCTGCTCCCCTAGCTCCCAGCCTTGGGATTTGGGGGGCAGTGGGGAACCGCCCCCCAGCACTCACCGGCAGTGTGGCTGCGAGCCAGGGAGCAGAGTGGGCTGGGACCGGATCACTCTTACCACTGCCAGTGAGTGCAGGCCCAACCCCTGCTGCAGTCCTCTGGGGAGTGGGGTGGGGTGTGGCCTGGTCACTCCACTTACCATCCTCAGGGGAAGGGCAGGGCTGGGGTGGAGCAGGAGCGGGAAGAGGTGGGGCTGAGGCAGAGCAGGGATGGGAAGAGGTGGGAGCCATGGGGAAAAGGCGGAGCGGGGGCTGGAGCAGCATGCAGCTGCGTAGTGCACCAGGAAATGTGCCCCTTTGTTTGGGTGATCTGGATACCCCTCTCTACCCAAACAAGGGTGACTGCCACCAGCACGGGCCTGAGGACTCCTGTGACTTGCCCTCACTGAGGTGGAGAGCAGTTCCCCTCCCCACCCCAACAGCATCTATAAACATTAGGATCCAGCAGACTCTCAAATATAACTTCTCCCTCTTTTGGAATATAAGGAGGCTTCTGACAGCTCATCAGGTAGAAGGGAAAATATGTAAATTCTTAAAGACAACTAAAATCTTTATACATTATTTTCACTTTCCAGATAAATTGAGCAGGTTTTATTCTGTGAAGCTAGAAATGTGAAGGCTCATGCCTCATTGTGAGATACATTTCAGCAGACTTTTGCAGCCTTGTCTAATTCTCCCAGCAGTGTTCCTGGCCCATTAAGGGGGGTAAAAAATGCATCCTGGCAACAAGGAGCCTGTCATTGACACCTGATGTTAATCCTGGGGAATCAACAAACCTTTCTTTTATCCAGCTCTCTTAGAATATGATTGCTTCCAAATTAACATTTCTTATAGTATCTATGTAGCCAAACTTATTGTAAAGCTTAGGGTTTCAAATTTACACACACGCAACCCAGGAAATGAACCTGTCAGTTCTTGTATCAATATTGTCTGCGCGCTGCTTATTGAGGTATACATTTAACACCCTAACTAATGAAACTGTATTGTATGCAAAATGTAGGTTGCTGTTGACGGAGAAATGTAACTTTTTCATTTCCAGACATTTAGTGTTCAAATGCACAATCTAACAGTTGTGTTGCAGTAATACAAGGCAGACCTTCAGCTAGTGTTATTGGTCAAAGCTTCATTGACTTCAATGACAATTTACATCTGCCAATGGTCCATGTATTTAATTTTCCATTTCCTCTTTGTTTGTTTAGGTTTTTTGGGAGAGAGAAAAAGGAAAACTTCCAGCTGCAGCATTTAAGAGCTGTAAAAGTGTGTTTTATGCAAGCTATGGGTCTAAAACTTGACCATTTTGTAGATACTCAACATACGTAGCTATGACACTACATGATTGTATTGTGCAAGGAATAATTAACAAAAAACTATGCCAGTGCAAACTCCACTGTTTTTTCTATTTGTAGGACTGGCTGTGCACAATATCTGAAGTTTCATCCATCTTTTGTTTAGTATACAGGGGCCAAAAAAAAGTTACATTCTATTTTAAAGCAAAAAGCCTGAAATACAGCTGTGGGGCTTACTTTAAACTTCCCATAAAATCATCTTTGAGGTGAGAGCAGGCTTGGAAAGTTTCACCCCAAAAGGTGAAATTGTCAGAAAGTTAAGAGTAAAAAATGAAAATGGTCCTTCCACCTTAGCTATGGTGTCCCCTACTGGGAAGCCTACGGTTGAACATTAGTAACGTCAAATAGCGAAGCAATGGAGGGAGAGTTGAGATTTAATGAGGAAACTGTTCCCCAACACTGGCCTTCAGTAGCCTGCTTCTCTACCTTCCCCAGGGGAACCTCTGATTTGTTTGCCACCTGCTCCAAGAATGACATCAGGGTGTGGCACACCCCAGAAAACAAGGAGCTCTTACGAATCACGATCCCCAATATGACCTGCCATGCTATAGACTTCATGAGGGACGGCAAGAGTATTATTTCAGGTAATGATTGGCAAGCTCCGTGTTTAGATTCAGCCTCAAATTGCTGCCCGCTTTTAAGGAAGTAGGCTCTAAAAGAATGGGGAAGGACCAAAGCCTGGAATTGTTTCAGCTAATTGCAGTGACCAAAAGGTTTCTGTTTATGGTCAGCCCGGTAAACCCTGCTCCACAGTTGCCAATCCCCAGGCACCAAGGAAATGGTGCGTGAGGAGGGCAGGATTTGGGGGGCATACATAGAGGGTGTAAACGCTGGCACATTAGTTCCCATCACACTGTCATGGGTTGGGGCTGAGGTGGGGCAGGGGTGTGGTGAATCTTTACATATATCCCCTAGCCATTGCCTTCTGCTGCATGGTAGCAGTGGAGCTACAGCAGTCCCCCTGTTGAGAGTGCCCGTGCTCACCTCCATCATCACCAAAACATTCTTCCCTAGAGGGAGTGAAATCTTCCCCGGCTGGCTTCATAGACTCGGCAGTGGGTTTTACATACATGCTGATAGCTAATAGGGACATCAGTGTGAAGGAGGTTTTTTTGTTTTTGTTAAAAGGGGGAGGAGATCAGGGAGGGGCATAGGGAGGAGAATAATAATATAAAGGAAGTGACCTTCTGGATGATCTGTTTCCATATTGCATCAGCTTGGAATGATGGGAAAATCCGTGCCTTCACACCAGAGACTGGCCGACTCATGTATGTGATTGACCATGCCCATAGCATGGGCGTGACAGCCATCGCTGCAACAAGTGATTGTAAAAGGATCATCAGTGGAGGAGGTGAAGGGCAGGTAATATGCCCTAAAATCTCTCAGGGCTGACTTGTGCTGTTGCCATGCTAACTAGTAACCACCTAGGCTGAACCTGAGCATCATCTTTGCTTGGCTCACTTAAGCACAAGACTCAGTTCCAAAATGTTAGTGTCTGCTGTAAATAAATCTTCCCATTTGCTCATAGTGTGACATGGAGCCGTACCCTCTGATTACTCCTGGCATGCCGGCCATAGTAAATCCTTCCAACGCTGAACATGCCTCTTAATCCCATTTGTCAGTCTGTCTGTCACCTATATTTGGTTCATCTGCACCTGTCATTGTTTGCAAGCCTGTCTTGAATACAGATTTTCCTTCTAACCCAGCTTTGCTAGTCCCAGTCCTCACCTGCTTAACATGTTCAGATTGACCTGCGCAGTGCAGGTTCATTTCGTCGTCCTCCTTTTTTTTCTCCCAACTCCAAAGCTCAGGGCAAAAAGTCCCATTTGTGTGGCTCCTCAAGCTGTAGGTAACATCCTAAATTCCTGGGACTCTTATTGGATGCAGTGTTTTTGTAGCCATGTTGATCCCAGGATATTAGGGAGACAAGGTTGGAGAGGTATTATCTTGGGACTCTTACTGTCTGTCTAAGTTGCAGAGTCAAACAGCTGAGGTTGCTGTGTTTCGCGGTAGAAGAACAGTTCTCCCATTGAAATGCAGTCAAAAGAATAGGTACAGTCTGACTTGTAATAGAAGAGATTATTTTTAGTGGTATGTTTTCACAATAGGAATATTGCCTGGTGTTCTGAAAGCAGCGGAAGTCAAGGTTATATTTATAATTTATTATCAGCTCTGCAACCTAGACTGGCAACAAGAGTGACCAAAGCTGTGTTAGAAGGAAAATCTGTACTCAAGACAGGACCTGATCCTGCATCCTTTTATCTGTACATTTGAGGCTAAATTCATCTCTGTTGTGGCTCCATGAGTGGTGAACTTGACTTTAAGTCTACATTTTAATTCGGTTAAGGCCAAATCCTTGTGAAAATGAAGTAGACCAGAGTTTAGCCATAGACCTCAATGGGAGCAGGATTTGGTTCTGAGTTCAGAGATCTGTATTTCTGCCCTCACTCATCCCCAGAGAAAGTGGAAGCAGCGTAAGAAATGCAGCATCTCACTCAGCTCCATGTGCTGGAGATGTCATCAAATGCTGCAGGAGAAACCCTGAGCTCAGGAATCCCTTTTGGTTCCACTTTAGCTCAGTAAGGAGCGTGCATTACAAAGGTGTTTGTGGCTGGTTTGCAGGTGAGGGTGTGGGAAATTGGTCAGAACACTCGCAAATTGGAGGAAGTGCTGAAGGAGCACATATCCGCTGTGTCTTGCATCAAGATTAAGAAGAACAACCGGGAGTGTGTCACAGCCAGCATCGATGGAACGTGCATCATCTGGGATATTGTGTAAGGAGATCATTCCTCCTCGGCAATACAGCACTTCTCAGCTATGCCATGACTCTGACCTTGCCAGTTTTGGGGTATGGGATGTCCTTGTAAAGCTCTCGGCAGAGCCACCCCACACACAGGGTGCCCTGGGCAGCCAAGGTTCCCCTGAGCATGGTGTCCAGAAATGAAAGATTTTGCTACTATGATACCAGTCCCTGTTTTATAAGGCCTTTTGTGACACAGCCAAGGGGGCGCAGCTTGGGAGAATAGACAGCATGGATAGCCTGTGGGAGGGTGTTCCCCGATCAAATGAGTTCCACGTTATCTGTACCTCATGAAACCCTATCCGCAGACCAGTATGTGATGGAGTGTTACCTGGGGGAGATGCCTCACACCCACAGTAGGTAAAGCTGTCTTAGGAAGAGAGAGATGAGTTTTGATAAACTCTGACTCAGGCAGCTTTGGGGGTATTTTTCAGACGTTTTATGAGGAATCAGATGATCCTGGCCAACACCTTGTTCCAGTGTGTGTGTTACCATCCAGAGGAGTACCAGATTATCACCAGTGGAACAGACAGAAAGGTAAGCACAACTTCAGGAAGTCAGCTTGAAGTAGCTCAGAATCTCAAGGGGCAGGACAGCAAGTCTTGTCACTGTCAGGGATTTCAGCTTCCAATCCAATCATGCCAGGCACTTATCAAGCCCATGTGGGCTTTCCCATGATAGAAAGGCGATAGTTATATGGGAGAGAATTGGGCACTTCAGTAATTTATGATTTAGGTTCATCACTGTCCAGGTTAACGCTATCCTCCAGAAGCAATGGAAATCTTCACACCAGTGCTGTACAAGTGATCTCTCATTTCTGATCTTGTTTCTAGATTGGATACTGGGAAGTATTTGATGGTTCTGCAATCAGAAATTTGGAAGGCTCCCTGACTGGCTCCATCAATGGGATGGATATTACGTCAGACGGGACTTACTTTGTTACAGGCAAGTAGGATCACGGGGGGTGGGGGGAACAATGTAAAAGAACCCCCAGGGAAGCTAAGGAAAAGTCAGCACCAGGAGAGCCAAAAAAATAATGCAAAGGACCTCAGAGGGGTTAGGAAAGTGGGCAAGAAAGAACAAAATTAGATCCTGCGAATATGTCAAGAGGAAAAGAAAAGGAATCACTGAAGGGAAATACTATGGGCTTGATCCTGCAATATGCTGAGCACCTTCAGCTCCCACTGAAATCATTCAGAGATGAGGGCGCTCAGCACTTCCCAGGATCAGGTCCTTAAAAACCAGTCTGTCATGGAGAAAGTATGAAGTTATTTTCAGCCGTGGTGAAACACCATTGAATTCAGTGGAGCTGCACTAGGGATGAGTTTGATCCTTTGGACTTTCATGGCTTGTGGGAGCATCCATTCTCCAGAATCCAAGCAATCTCTCTGGTAATGTGGGAGTCCCTCTGGAGGGTTAAAAGTGGAGGATGACCCAGGCTGGTTCTACAGCTGCCTGAATTAAGCACTGGTGTATTCATCCCTAGCCATTCTCACACATCCTCTGAGCCTGACACTGGAGTGGCATGTGGGAGCCATGTGATTGGACAGGCATGTGGTGAAAGTTGCAGTTTATGTACTGGGACCAGCTCCCTTAAGTTAACCTGTTAAATCAGCATTGAGAGGAAATTCTCACTGAAGATTTGTAGTTTTGCTGGGTGGCTGTATCTCTGAATATAGCTTATCAGGTTCAGTCAGTGTAGGAGCCCATGCCAAGCACTGTGCTGATCCCAGACACAGAGAGTCACTGGTTCTAGTGGGGAAAAAACCACAATGCTCAGGACCTTGTATCGCACCCTTTTCCCATTCCAAAGCCAGGACATTCCTCTGCCTTTTCACCATGAACAAAAAGCGAATGGCTCTTTCAGAAGCCCCCGGGGCTCCATGTAACCATCTGTCCTCCCTTGTGTCCCACGCAGGCGGTGATGATCACCTGGTGAAGGTATGGGACTACAACGAGGGTGAGGTGACTCACGTCGGCATGGGTCACAGTGGCAGCATCACCCGACTCAGGATCTGTCCTGGGAACAAATACATTGTGAGCGTGAGCGCGGATGGTGCTATCCTGCGATGGAAATACCCACACTCCTCCTGATACCTGGCACAGAAGCTGCGAGGTCATATGCCAGTTCTGAAAGCTTTGATCTTACAGTTGACACCACTTAAAATGATGCAAACAGTCCTACTAATAGAGGAGACGTTGTTTTTATATTAGCTAGTATGAAATAACCAGGCCCTTCAGAGATCCTTTCTGGTGTCTGATAAGACTGATGGGCCTGACTTTCACAAGTGCTGAGCACTTGCAGCTCCCATTGACTCCACTGAAGTTGGGGGGCTCCTTCCTGCGCAAAGTCAGGCCCAGGCAGTTCTATGAGTGCTAGTGTGTTCTGTTGCTGTCTTCTGTCCAAATACCTTTCTAGGTCTGTCTGTCTCCTTCACAATGAATCGCTTGTCCTGTAAATGCGTTCTTCTGTGTTCATTTTTAATTCCTCTGGTTCTGAATAAGCAAATAGCCTTTTCCACTTCAACTCCGAAATGTAACTTACAGAGCTCCTCGATTTAAGATTTTAAAGCAAGATTTTCAAAGGTGCATGAGGATTCAGGGTGCCTTATTATTCGGGGACCCAGCTTGACACATCTCAAAGGGGCCTGACTTTCAGATATCTTCTAGAATGGTTGTCACTTGTGCTACAGTTAGATGAGGAGTTTTGGGCAGTGTGGGTGTGCGTGCACATGCTGGGGTTTTAAATCTCTAACACAAGCTCCTTTTGGTACAGAAACTTACCTGCTTAAATGTCTTCTCTGCTCTTGCTGGAATCTTGTGGGGTGTGATTACGCTGCTGAGTCCTGCCTCTTCTATTTCTGCAGACTCAAGGCTTGATGTTCTGCAGCGATAGCCACACTAGCAGGTTTTACCAGCTGTGCAGCAGTGTTCATCATGGCTTGTAGGACAGGATCAAACCTCTGGAATGTCAAAAGCAGGAAAGGAAGGAATCATTTGCTGCCATGCAAATGGAAACAAAACCCAGTGAATGTACTGCTGAGCTGGCAGGCCTGGAGCCTGAAGGTCCTGTCCTTCCCTCCAGGGCATTAACAGCGTGAGCAGTAGCAGCGAGGGCTTCCCTGTGCTGCCTTGATAATGGGTATCAACTCCAGAGAGGTGATGGCAGTTTAGCCTATGAAATGTTTGGCCTCGTCTTGTCAGTATGTAAGGAGAATGCTTAGGGCTATTTGGGGTGAGCATTTTGTCATGTGGACACCTGTCCAATAGGCATTGTGGGGAGACCCATTTGCCTCATTTCACAGAGCCACCCACTATCCATCAGAAGCTCCCAGCCCTCTAATGCCGGGTGGGGTGGAATTCAGCTAGCAAACCAGGAGCAAAAGGCTTGTCTCCCTGTAGCTGTCCGTTTGCCCTCGGCTATGGAGCTGGAACATCGCACTCCTACATTACCTTGCACCTCAGGCTCTCAGGGCACGTGCACTGCCCAAGCACTAGCTGACTCTCAGCACCCCATGAGGTAGCCCCATTTACAGAGGCGGGAGACGGAGGTATAGCATGGGGAAGTGATTTGGCTAGAGTCACGCGCTGAGTCAGTGGAGAAGTGCAGATTAGCCCCCAGGGTCTAGACATGCTCTAACTGCTAGACCCTGTTTCCTTCTATTTACAGAATGCAAGTAAAGCAAGGCTGCTCAGTGCCAGTCTTTCTAACCAGGGATTACCTGAACGGAAAGCTGGGAGCGCAGTGCACCGTCTACACCTAACCTGCACTGTGATGCTGCACCTGTTTAACTAAACTGGTGCAGCAGTGTTTTGCGAGGATACTCTTATATTGGCTTAGCTCGCCCCGTTCAAAAAGCCATCTTTAAACCAATGTAGAGGGGCCATACACAAAGCTGCACTGGTTTAAATACATTGGTGCAACATCACACCTTTGTGACTCTGACCGTAGATGAGCCTTAAGGGTTCTGCCCTCCATGCTGTAGTTCCTAGGTGCTAGCTCCAGTCCAGTTATTTAGACTCTGGTATTGTACCTAGCTAGGTGAACTCTGAGTTCTTGGAAAAAATGGGGCCCCCATGGGTGAGCTAGGCCTTAGCAGTCTCACCTAGTTTTCAAGCTGTGCTCCAGTACAGCTCAGCAGCCCTGCTTCCTCCCAGTGCATCTCATGATGCTCTAAGTGCAGTGTGCCCCCCCACACACACACATCATGTCCAGCTGTCCCAGGAGAGCCACTTGAGCTTTACAAATTGATCTGACCTACATGAATAACTCAGAGCAGTCAACATGCCGAGCAAACCCTTTGCAATTCCTCCACCAGGAGTCAGGTTGTGTTTGGGAGTCACAAATCCCTCCATTATGTATCTGCCTGGCAGCAGGCAGGTTGTACTTCATGATCTGAATGTATTCATCACGCTATCGTTAGTCAGGAGGAACGCTGCGGTTAATAACGGAGATCTATAACACTCTTAGATAAGAATCCCATTGTAATTCAGCCATTCTGAATGTGCTATTACCATAACGGGCTGTAGCATTTCTGTGCCCCTCTACTCACTCCGATAAAGGGAGCTAATGTTTCCCCAGTCACATCAACAGAAGCAAAAAGGTGTCTGTGAACAGAACTGCCGCTGCATGCATATTCCATCCCTCTCTTACAACCACTTCCTATGTGCCAGGTTCACACATGCCTTTCTGGTTAGCAAGGTAATTGCTTTTGCTATCATCAGCAGGAAACAAGGTTTTGGGTGGTGCAGAAATAGCATGGTGCTGTGAGCCTGATTCTCACACTAAGGCCCTCCCTAACGCTGCTCTGGCAGCATGAAGGGGCCTTACAGGGGGTGTGAGTTTCAGTCCCTTTGCACTGCGTAAAGGGACCTCAGGCTCAAGGTGGCGATTGTGGATTATTTTAATGATAGCTAGAAAAGCCAAGCGTGGCACTCTGACAGTCCCCTGTCATGGCTGACTCTCTCAGGGGTTAAATAACTGTCCTGGAGGTTACGGTGCTGGCCTAGACGCCAAGAGACCTGGGTTCAGTTCCCAGCGCTGCCAGTGACACACAATGTGATATTGGGCAAGTCACTGATTTACTCCAGCTGAACCTGGCCCTGAATCTCTGCCTCTGTTTCCCCATCTGTCGATGAGGATAAATACTCACTTGCGGAGGCACAGGCCTGGGAGAGCATTGAAGGGAAGCTTGTTTTTAAAGTCTAGTAGAGTTCATTCGAAGAGCTTGGATCAGAGATGTGCTTTACAGAGAATTCCTAGATTCCAGGGCCAGAAGGAACCACTGTGATCATCTAGTCTGCCCTCCTGTGCAACGCAGGCCAGAGACTGGCCCCGAAAAACTTCTTAGAGCAGAGCTTTTAGAAGGCAAGTGATTGTTACTCAATTGTCCTGTCCCTAATATGAATGCTTCTGAAGATGGATTTTTAACGTATTTCCCGGCTGCTGCCTCCTCTCAGTGTCTCCTCAGCAACCCAGGGCACCTGTCTGCACTGAATAGCAGCAGCCTCACTGATCCCAAAGGGCTTTTGCAGAATATACACTTCACCCTCTGTTGCAGCGCAGCCATGCTTGGCCTGGAGGCAGGCAGCTGTGCACAGCAGAGGGAGGAAGGGAGGACCCTATTCTGATGCCTCAGGCCATGATATTCCCAGGCCTGCCCAGCAGTCACTGGGGGGCTGGTCTCTGGTGCGGCTTCAGTGGCTCTTGCTAGAAAGGTGGTGACGGGCTTTACCTGTCAATTGTTAGAAGATGCAGAGTAAGAGCAAATACACTGGAAACCCCAGGACGGATTCGAGAGCCTGCAATGAATGAAAGGCCTAGGCAGTGAGACGCATCTTGCCATGCATGTAACTGGGGCAGGCTCACCTTACAGGCATTTCCTGCAGGAGCAGATTGCAGAGGCAAGAGCCTGCAAATGCAGGTCCGGTTTGTACATTGCTGAGTGGGTCCCTGGCCCCTGCATCTAGAATCACCCCTGGAGGAGCTGGATACAACTTAATGTCTCCATAGAGTAGACAGGACCTAGACTGTCTGCAGGCTTTTCGTTCAAAAGAGTCCAGTCAGCACCGTGGGGCCAGGCCCACACTGGGAAGGGGGCAGGGCCCGTTACAGCCCAGGGCAGTCGAGCGCCCAGGCCTTGCTGTGTGAGCGGCTCCCAGCCAGCAGGTCCTGCTCACCTCTAGGGGGCTCACCACCCAGCAGCTGGGCTCCACCATACAGGCTGAACAGGGCTGCTGGCCATGGGGGTGGGTGGACTCTTGGGGGGTCGCATCCCAGGAGTCTGCCCAGCTCCAGCTCCAAGCAGTCTCCGCTGCCTGCCACCTGTGGGGCCCGCCTGCCTTCCCAGGGCCAAGCCGCCTGGGCCCGGTGCAGAGGCCAGGCTGATCTCAGCCAGTGGGGGGCAAGGATGGCAGCAAAGGGGGCTCAGCTGGGCCCCACCAGGCAAGTGGGTCCCGAGGGAGCCGGGCGCCAGGCAGGCTCCGCTCCTGCTCTGACCTGGCTGATCTCTCTGCTCCCGAGAGGCCAGAGTGATTCCCGCCCCCAGACCAGCCCCAGCCACGCTGCCGCTCAGCCCAGCGGAAACGGTCACTCCCAGCATGGCCGGTGAGTGCAGCTGAGGGGCAGGGCGTGGGGAGTGGGTCTCTGGGGAGCCTCTGAGGGGGGTGCGGGGTAGTGAGAGGGCAGGGGACAATGGGGAGTGGGGAAGGTTTGTGTGTTTTGGGGTGCTGGACATAGAGAGGTGTGGGAGGTCTGTGTGTTGGGGCACTGAGCAGTGGGGGTCTGTGTGGGGCGCTGTGCAGTTGTGGGGCTGTGAGTAGAGGGGTGCTGGGCAATGGGGGGGCCTATAGTGGGGGGGTGCCTGGGCCCACCCCTGAGGGGAAGAGGCGCACTAGCAGTGCAGAGTGGGGCAGGTTAGTGTGCCAGTTTCTAAACAGTGCCCCATCCAGCCCTTTGCTCCAGAGACCACTCCCCCGGCGCCATGGCCCATCACCCCCTTGGAGGCCCAGAAAAGGTTAATCTAGCCTCAGTCCAGTACAGCAAGTTGCATGGAACTCCTTTGCCTCCTTCAGCAGTATGAAGGGTTGAGTTAACCCTGCCGGGCTCCAGGGAGTCTGCGTATTTCAAACCCGATGCCTAGACTATGAGCCTGTCCCCTCTGGCAAGAGTGTTTTTCATGCACAGTCAAGATATCCCTGTTCCACTCAACAGATTGCTCGAAATGTCATTTTAGTGATGAAAAACTCCCAGACCTGGTGCATTAGAGAAACTGCTGCGAACTAATAAATTAAAATAGAGATGTTTCTAATGCACAAGCCAGATTCCCGTGCTGCAGTGTGTGTGTGAACGAAGATCGGGCCAGCAGCGCTGTTTGATTTTGAACAGCTGCTGAACAGCTCTGACTGTCTAGTTGGAGGAGTGTAACGATTGGCTCTCCTTGGTGTTCAGTACAGCGTACTGAGACTTAACAATGCGAAAGCAGAATTCCTTTAGGGACACTGCAGTGGATCGGCTTCAAATCTAGCCTAGATCTAGGGTTGCCAATTTTGTTGGATGTATTCCTGGAGGTTTCATCACATGACATAATCTTTAATTGAAGGTTAATCTTTAATTCCAGGAGACTCCAGGACAATGCCAGAGGGCTGGCAACCCTACCTATATTCAGCATCTGACTGCTTCCTGGTGCTGGGCATTAGCCAACGAAAACTACTAGCAAACTCAGCCTAAAGTCCCATTCAGCCTGACTCCAGAAAGGAAGGATTGTCCAGTGATTAGGCACTAGTTTAGGATTTGGGAGGCCTGGATTCAATTCCTTGCTCCACCACAAACTCTTTCTGTGACCTTGGGCAAGTCACTTAGCCTCTCCGTGCCTCAGTTTCCCATCTGTAAGTTAGGGATAAAAGCACTGCCCTATTGCCTGGGTTGAGAATGTTGAAGCTTGAGAGGTCCTGAGTGATGCCATAATGGTGACTATAGAACTGCTCTAGATAGACATGGTTTAAGGACAAGCTCAGGAGAGAGAAAATTCCTTTGGTCTCTCTTATGGCCTTGAGCATCCTTCCCATTTCCCCACGAGCCTCCTCTCCCAGCATCCTGTCTCCAGCTGTGGAGGGCTGGACAGGGTTCCCAGAAATACTAGTCCTTGAGTCAGCCAGAAGGAGTCACTAGAGAGGGGCACAGTGCAATCTACACCCTGATTACGCTCTAGGCCTGGCTGGCTCAGAATCAAACGTACAGCCCCGAGCCCCATTTTTATTTTGAATCATTTGTTGCTCATGGCTGCCGAGTAGGTGCTTTTCCGTAGGAAAAGTTCATGCTATTAAAGGGGAGAAATGAACAGCCTGGCAACACATCCCAGTCCCACTACCAAGAGCAGCACGTAACCCCTCCTTGAATCCAGCAAGTCTCCTTTCTGTGGCACCTCCTGCGAACTTGATTTAAAAAGCACTCTCTGCATCTTGGAATAAGTAATTAGGCTTACGCAGCCCAGCAAAGCCTTTGGTGCATGCTCTAGCCTATGTATCACAAGCCAATGACAGAAATGTAATAGAATGTGTTTGTTCCGTCATACCAAATTACCACTGATACTGGATGGCAGCAGGTGAATGATTGACTTGTGTGCCTATTTACTGTGTCCACTAGAGGGCAGTCAAGTGCGTTCCTAGCCCACCTGCAAAAGTTTAGGTCCTAGATTATATAAACAGACATAGAATGTAATGTAACTTGCATTGCAAAACCCCATTTTACTGTGGAAAATCCAGATGAATGACATGCCTGAAGCATAAGATCGGTTGCCACTTCAGTCTTTCCAATGGACAGAAGCCCACATGGACCAGGCCTGGCCAGATGCATGCCATGTTTATGAGGCTGTTGATCAAGTCTTTAAAGTGGGGTGTTAAAAGATTCCTCCGTCCCCTCTCACTCCTGATGTAAATGGATCAGAGCTTCCCCTGTCCTGCGCTTTGCCCCCTGCTGCCTCAACATCTCTATCATGGATCACAGCCTCTTAATTCGGAGGGGATAATGGGCAAACATAAGCTGGGAGATGCATGCTCTGTGAAGCAGTGCAGCCAAGAGCCATACATATTCATTAAAAACAAAGCAAAATTGCTGCAAACAACGTGCATAAGTTACTGCAGCTCAGGGGCAACAGTAAGTTATCTGCTGACCTTTCCTGTTCAAAGCCAATGGAGCATATCCGGTGCTGTTCATCAGCATGATGTGAGATCGCTAGTCAAGCAGCCTTTACCTGCCTCCATGCTATTCATACAGACACTTATTCCGAGAAAGGCAGGACGGACCCATTTTTAATACGGGCACTAAATAACTGAGCTGGCGATCTATAATTTCATTAGGATGAAGAAGTTTAATAGGAAGGAGGCTGATGCAGGGTAGAGCTCCCTCTTTATCTCTTGAATAATAAAAATTGGGCTTTAAAAAAAATTGTTTTGGCAGTTCCCCCACCCCTTTCTCTCCTCCTCACCCCCCACCCTGTAATGATACGATCATATTCTTAGCCCTCATTTCTCAGCAGCTCAGTACCAGAAATTTCCTTGCCATCATACAGATATTAGATTCATGCTACTATTTAATTCTTCCTTGTCTTATTTAAAAGGGATATTTTGACTTAAGTGTGTTGGATAGAGGCACTTGCATACACACCAATAATGCTTACCACATACTTAGTGCCTTGCACCTTCAAAGCATTGTGCAAAGATTAGCTAGCTAATCTGCACAGCACTCCTGGAGCTAGGTAAGTAAGTAGAGATACACAGAGGTTAAATCCTTCTCAGCTGAGCCTCATTCCAAACACCTTTGCTGATCTTATTCCACATTCTCCTGCATGTTGAATGAGAAATCCTACTCATCATTCTTACCCACACATGAACAGTGCCAATAGACAGTTGAGAGACTGCATTTCCACTCAGCTACACACATATACTAAGGCAGCACCAGTAGAACAGGAGATGCTTACTAAAAGCTCCTTGTCATACAGTAACATCCAGTGTGTGTGTGTGTGGAAGTGTATTTTTTAAACCTTTGTGATTTGGCTAAAGCAAAATGGATTTTCATTAGGCCACCCAATAACAGATCTATGGCCTAGAGTATATTTCCCTGCTAAAAGGCAAATTATCTATCTATCTATCTATCCCCATGCACACACACCCTCTCTTCCCATACCTCTATCTATCTATCAACTATCTACGTTTTTACACCAGACCCAACACTCAACGTTGGTATCAGAAGCATGGCAGCTGGTTATACAATGGGAGCAAAGAATTTGTTTAGAATACAAAAATGTATTTTTCCACCCTCTTTGTACTTGAAATTGTCTGAAGCATTTTCCTTAGACTTTCTCCCCCTAATTTGCTTCCAGCCTAAGACCTAAATGGAGAAAATGTAGGGCCTGAAAAGTCTGAGAAATGCCTTTGAGACGGGAAATGTTTGCACAACCTGAACTGTAACACTGGCTTTGTGCTGCAGCTGTAATAAATCTTCGTTTTAATCCAAATAACAAGGCACAGAGTACACAGCTATTTTAGGAAGGCAAAGATCACAAATAAAGTTCCGATTGAAAGGAAGATTGTCATAGTGAACATTTCTGACAGTCACCCTGCCATGAGAAATGATTGTTTCAGGTCATAAGCAATGACATTACCTATGATAAAGGTGGAAGGCCATGATCCTGTTATTGGATTCACACAAGTGAACCATTGTGCCCATGTGGAATCCTGTGGACGCTAAGGGGGTTCCAAAAGGGTTTGCCCACATTCATTTGGTTGCCTAAGGCTTTAAAGGCTTGATCCTGGATTTAGAGAGCACTGAGGGCACTCAGCTTCCCAAAGGATCAGACTCTAAATTGCCAGCTCCCAGCCAAGGCCTGGCCCCTCAGTGGATACAGGATGAGTTGTCCTCACCAGACAAAATGCAATAGCATAGTCATTTATTATTATGTAACATTTATTTGTTAAGTGCAACAGTGTGTTTGATCTTGTACAAGGGTCAAAAATAAAGATGGTTTCTGCCACACAGCTCTTGTCATCTAGGGCTGGATCTTTCAAACTCTTTCTACAGGGCATAGTGCTTACTCTTTAGGAGTCGTCCCCTTGTCTTTAATAGGGCTGCTCATGGTTCTAAGCACTGTGTCTCAGA
The DNA here is from genome assembly GCF_016161935.1 of Mauremys reevesii. NCBI lineage: Eukaryota > Metazoa > Chordata > Testudines > Geoemydidae > Mauremys > Mauremys reevesii. The sequence goes on from NC_052637.1 coordinate 23,334,090, forward strand.
TCCTCCAAGGCATTTAGGTGCTTAACTTCCATGGAAACCAATGGGAGTTAGGTGCCTAAATTCCTTGGCGGATCTGAGTCTATGCCCACTAGTAAGTGTTTTCAGGAGTGGGACTTAAAAGACAGCCACAGCAAAGGTTAGACATACTGGGGAACCCAGAAGATGGAGTAATTTACCTTTTTTATTTAAAAAATATAAATTAACTTAATATCCTGTCGGAACTGAAAATTTAAAGTTATATTTTAAATAAGGAAGAATTAAATATGAGCATGAATCTAATATTTATACCGTGGCCATTCCTACCGGATAGAGCAGCAATCCCATTTGTCTAGACTGTGCACCTCACCCTTAACTCATAAGGTATGCAGCTGTGGAGTGAAGCCCACTCCTTACTGACACTCAAAGTGGATCTGACCCTAAAGATAAAGGTAAAAATCTTATCAGTATGTCAAACCATTGCCTGACCTGTGTGGCTGATAATTCTGGAGATTGTTAACACTGGTATTGTTGATCCAATGTACTTTTGATGCTGTTGGTTCATTTTCTGTACTTTATTCCATCTAGGCAGAGACACTACTTCTAGTCAGTTTCACTATCAGGGGCTAGTCTGTTTTGCTTTCTCATTCTAATGGATTTTGGTTTCTGGTTCTAAGAAGTTTCACTCTCTGGGTCTAGTCAGTTTTGCTTTCTAGTTCTATTCTTTCATTATCTGGTTCTCACTCTGTTTTGCTTTCTGACTTAAGCAATTCTGCTTTCTGGATCTAATCCGTTTCACTATCTGGTTCTACCCTATTTCACTTTCTGATTCTAGTTGCTTTCTGGTTCTAGTCAATTTCACTATTTGAGGCTCATCCAGTTTGGTTTCTGTTTCTAGTAATTTTCACTTTCCAGTTTCTGTCACTTTTGCTATCTGATACTTTAGGGCTTGTGGGAGGCTGCTGTGTCAGCCGAACAAATCAAATTGTTTTCATTTAAGTCAGCTACAAGTCCTTGAAGACATTTCTAGCCATGTTAGGTTAGTGAAGTAAAAATAATGGAGGACAGTAAGCTTAAGGCAAAACCTACCTTTGTTTAATTGAAAAAATTCACTGAAAAATATCACAACATTCCTCCTATAAACTATTCAGTGAATGTTACTCACCCCGTTCTTGGGGACTTGGCCTAGCCAGATTTTTGTCTCAGGGTTTTCTATATGATTTTGAGGTCCCATCATCCCTATGATGTAATGAGACCTGGCCAGATTGTGCACCGTTCAGGCCAGAGTATGGGATGCTGTGGGAAGTCCTGTGTGGTTCTTGGGGCTTAGCTTGCCATGGGTATCTTTGGGGTGAAGTCCTGGAGTGGCTTTTGGAAATGTAATTGATAAAATGGGTATTTTATGTAGTTACTTTTACTGAAGGGTTTCATTTATAAAGGAAAAGAGCCTTCAGCCTCTAGGCTGTGTGGGTACTGCTAGATGGGCTCTCCAGCCCCAGGGACATGAGCAGCTTTGAAATAAGAGTCAGGCTTGCCAGCCCAAACATTCAAAATCATGACTCCAGCCCTGCAAATCATGAGATTTTTGAAATGTGGGGTTCTTTCTGATTTCTGAACCTTTCGGGTGCAGTCAGGTCACCTTCCAAGCTTTCCACGGCAACCCTGTGGGCTAAAAAACCCCCATCTTTTTCTTTTCTTACTGAAAGCAGAGATTCTCATGTGACCATCATGGCGAGGAGCTGTGGCTTTAAGCAAAGCATCAGAGGTGGTGAGGTTTCTGATCAGATCCTGAGAGCAGGCCACACTGCAGCAGCCTCAGAGGTGGGATCTGAATCCAGCCTCCCAAGGCTCAGCTCCAGGCCCACCTGACATCTGCTGTGTAGTGACCACCAGCCTCTCCCTTACAGCTGCTGTCTGTGTTACACCGCCACAGCCCTGCTCTGTACTATTCTTGTCCTCACAACACTCCTGGGAGGTAGGAGTTACTATCCCCATTTCATAGATGGGGGATGGAGGCCCAGACAGACTAAGTGACTTGCCCAAGGTCACATAAGGAGTCTGTGGCAGAGCTGGGACTTCAACCCAGGTCTCCCGACTCCCAGTCCCCTCCCTCCGTGATCTATTTTCTACATGGAAAATGGTACATGCAGTGCAGAGTGATCTCTATGGGCTCTCCAGAGGTCAGACCTTGCGGTTCAGGGTTGCCAGCCTTCCTAACGAGGCCCATTCCAGTGCCACTGGAACCTGCCCCAACATGCACCACTCTTAGGAGAGCTGAGTCTTCATTAGCCAGGGCACAGCAGAGGCTGCACGGCTCCGTGGCTGCTCCCCTCTGGCAGCGGCACTGATTGAGATGAATCACAGAGATGAACCTCCCTCCTGACTGATGGGCTGGAGCCTGGGCAGTACAGAACACCCCCGGCTCTGCTGACTCCAGGAGTTACCTGGCATGCAGGACCGGACCCATCAACAGTTCTCCTCTAGCTCGTATCTAGCACTTCTCATCCATAGATCTCGAAACACAAGATGTATCTTTGGGGAAGAGGGAAATGCCCCTTCATGTCAGTCACTCTGGGGAAAAACCAGTATCAAAAGGCCCAGCCGGGCACAAGGTGGCAGCTGTGGAGGCCTCAGTGCTGGAGACTTGGACAGGGGTGAGGATTTCGTGGGGACCAAAGAGAAGGGGGCAAGAGAGCAGCAGAGAGGGTGACCTGGGCAGAAAACATCCCCACCACTTAAATAACAGGGTCCTCTAATGACATCCTTCCCCCGCTCCTCCCGCCTGTCACGGAGCTGGTGCCTCCCAGCTGGGCATCTAGGGAAAACAATGGACTGTGCTGGTGCTATTTCAAACGCGCCAGACGGCGTGTTTCCTTCATGCTCCTGCATGGAGCGGCTTTTTGGACAGACCCCATTTGGGGAGTGGCCTCGTGACTGGGCAGTCTCCTTGTCTGGGTTTGCTGGGAGAGAGAATTTCAGGGGTTGGGGAGTCATCTCTGGGGGATCCGAGAGCTCCTTCCATCTGCACCGTTCAGTTCTCGCTCGCTCTGCCCATTTTGCGCTACCGGGTTTGGGTGGATCTTGCCTGAGAGGACATCTGGGTTTTTATAAAGTGCTCTGCCCTCTTTGCAAACCCACCCGGCACAGCTAAGGCCCAGAGAGTGACCTGCCCCAGCGGACTGGCTGGAGACCAGCGGCGGGCACTGGATTTACCTGAAAGCTGCTTTCTTGCAGTGCGGCCACATCAGATCACTTTGGCGGCTGCTTTGGCAGGATTCTTTTTCACTGCTCCGGGTCCTTATGTGGGACTGGTGCCCTTCACATGCTGTAGTGCCACCCTATATGCCAGGGCACTGGGCTTCCCCCTTGTGGCCACAAAAGACCCAAGAGGCATCTCCCAGGATGAGACAGGTTTAAACCAGCTGCCTGATTACTTGGCACTCTGGGATCCTGGCCCAGCCTCCAAGATCAGGCCAGACCATCCAGTCGGGCCCTGTTCTGGAGTGCAGGCCTCTCTGTGGGGTTTGTCCTGTGGCCCATCACCATAGTGTCTGGGTGCCTTCCGCGTAAAATCAACTGATAAAGTCCTTAGTAGATCTCCTGGCGTCTCTGGTTCTTCTGTCCTTTCGGGCTGGAGAAACTCAGCTTGGGGGCAGGGCTTTGTCCTGCTGACCTCTGTGGAAAATCGGTGCCCAGAGCACTTCCCGGCTCAGGCCCATCGTGGCCCTGGATTAGCACCTTCCACCCACAAGGAGCTCAAAGCACTTGGCAACGATCAATGAGTGAAGCCACACAAGTGAGACAGTGGCAGAGCTAGGAGCAGAACCCAGATGTCTCAGATACAGTTCCTGGGTTTTAACCACCCAGCTCACCTCTCCCTCAGTCTCCTGCCCAGGGCCGCCCAGAGGATTCAGGGGGCCTGGGGCAAAGCAATTTCGGGGGCCCCTTCCATAAAAAAAAAGTTGCAATATTATAGAATACTATATTCTTGTGGGGGCCTCTGTGGGGCCCGGGGCCTGGGGCAAATGCCCCACTTGCACCCCCCTCTGGGCAGCCCTGCTCCTGCTCCTCCCTTCGCAGCTCTCAGCAACCCCTATCGGGCCTTGTGGGACCACTCTGGTACCCGCCACAGTGGGTCAGTGCAGTTACAAGACACCTGCCTAGCCCAGGCGGCTCTGCTGCAGCCACAGCTCTGTCTTTAAACTGGAAGCTATTATTGCAGAGGGACAGCTCTTCTATAGCTAGGGCTAAGAACAGCTTTCTGTCTAAAGACTGACTCTTCTAAGTGCTCTAAAATCTACACCGGTCCTCGGATCGCCTTGAAATCTGATATGCTTCACGAGGTTGTGGAGTACTGTTAGGGTGCCAATTTGGGGGCCATTTAATCAAGGGGTTCCTGAGATACAGCTCCCCAAATAAAACAGCTTTTTCTAAAGATGCGAGATTCTCGCAACCTTTTTTTTGCGCACACCTAGAGATCAGACTAGGGCTCAGATTGTCGCACCAGCATCTCCGGTGCTTGAGGGCTACCCCAACAGAATGCCTGGCTCCTTTGGGGGAGATCAGATTAAAACATTATTTGGAAAAGATTTTGCTTCTCCAGTGAGACTTGTCCTGGGTCTCCCCTGCGTGCTCAGACAGAGGAGTTAACAAGATGGGTAGCCTCCAGACGTGTGTAACAGCTGGATAGCCCAAGGCCTTTTTGAACCCAAGCCACCCAGCTGGTGTCAGTTCAAGTCCTACCTGAGGCAGAAACACGGGAACAGTTGAGAGGCATATTGCCACAATTGGTGAGGGATGCGGGGTTATTGTGGGGAATGGAAAAAATGTGTAAATTAAAAATAGACGTGCACCTGCTTGCTGACAGGAGGGGGCAGGGAATAGGGGTGAGAGGGGCTTGGGGCTGCATCGAGGGGAGGGGGATAAACGGTAGAGGAGGTGAGAAGGGTGTGGGTCTCTGATGAGGGTGAGGGGTGGAGGGACACTGGGAAGGGGACATGAGGATGACTGGCAGAGGAACTGGGGTGGGGGGGAGAATGGGGCAGGGTTGGATGTCAGCCCCACATTCTCCCCTTCTGTGTGTGACAGGAGCTGGGGGGTCTGAGCCCCTCTTCCTACCCCCCTGGGAGCTGGGATACCTGCCCCCCAGCAATGTCTGAGCCCTTCTCCCTGCCCCAATGGGAGCTGGGGTCCCTGCCCCCCAGGGAATGTCTGTGCCCCTCTCCCTACCTCCATGTGAGCTGGAGGATGGGGGACCCTTCCTCTCTGGGGTGTTTGACCCCTGCTCCTTGCCCCCAGTTTGTGTGCCTGGACTCAAACAGAGCCGGCTCCCCTCACAGAATACCACACCTGTGAAATGTAACAATCACTCTGTCCCCTTTTACAGCCCTTCACACTGGCACACAGCATCCAGCGCACTCCTCCGCCATTCAGTACAGCTATGCCTCACGCTTGGTCTACACTTCAAATGTAGATCGGCGGCGCTGTGCTGCTCAGAGGTGTAGAAAGGTGGAGACAGATTGATACATCACTGAACCCAACAGACTATGGTGTGAACAGCTCCCCTGCAGGGTCTTTGCCGTGCGGGCCTGACTGGTGTCCAGCTGCTGGACACATTGGGCAGGGTCACTGGCTTCCTACCCTGCTCAGTGCCTCGGACAGGGCCGGCTCTAGGCACCAGCGCTCCGAGCATGTGCTTGGGGCGGCACTTTCCAAGGGGCGGCGCTCCGGCTCCTTTTTTTTTTTTGCTTGGGGCACAAAAAGCTGGGAATCGGCCCTGAGCGGAGGTGAGCTGCCGCGGTGGGGGGCGCGGGGAGGGCAACAGGAAGTAACCCGGGAGGGGCAGAGGAACTGCCCCCCCCAGCTCACCTCCGCTGCACTGCTGCCTGCTCCCACGAGCACACCGCTGCTCCGCTTCTCCACCCGCCCTCCCAGGCTTGCTGTGCAAATCAGCTGTTTTGCGGCAAGCCTGGGATGGAGAGGGGAGAAGTGGAGTGGCAGCAGCGCACTCGGGAGCAGGAGGAATGGAGGTAAATTGCGGTGGTGCGGGGTTGCGGGGAGGGCCACAGGAAGCAACCCTGGGGGGGAGGCAGAGGAACCACTCCCCCCCCCAGCTAACCTCCGCCTCCTCCCCCGAGCGCGCTGCCGCTCCGCTTCTCCACCTTGCCTGGGAGGGAGGGGTAGGAGGGGAAATGTGGCGCACCCGGGGAGGAGGCAGGGCCGGGGATTTGGGGAAAGGGTTGGAATGGGGCAGGGAAGGGCTGGGGGGACACGGGAAAATTTTTTTGCTTGGGGCGGCAAAAAACTTGGAGCCAGCCCTGGCCTCGGACACAGCCTCTCATTCAGGCTTGTTCAGGTGATGTGGGGGAAAAAAAGAAGAAAAGTGGGGGTGGGGGGAGGGGTGACAGGTGAAAGCAGCAGCTGTAGAAGCTTTAAGAGCTCCCTGCTTAGCACATGCCCAGATGGGGTATACAACGGAGAGGAAAGAGGGTGTGGGGGTGTGGTTTTCTCTCTCCCCCTGGCTGGTTGAGGCCTCTGGGGACTAGTGCAATGGCCGCTGCTCTGATCCCCATAAATGTCTGCTCCTCTTTGGAATCCTGCTAAGCCAGTTGCCTCAGTGATATCCTGTGGCAGTGGGTTCCACTGGTCAATTATGGTGTGCCTTCTTGTTCTTGCATTATGGGATGGATCGCAGACTGAGTGACCTTCCCTGTGCCATGCCGTGAGACACCTCTCGCCTTTGCAGCGGGAGGGGATTCAGAACCCAGGGATGTGTTTTTGCCACCTCGCCCATTCCCAGCCACCCCTGTGCCACGTGGACGACTCTGCTTACACAGAAAATCTGTGGGAAAACCTGAAAGCAGCTACAAAAGAGGCTCCTGCAGCAAGATATCAATGTGCCCACAGGCCTGCTTCATGTCTGGAGGCAGCATTTGCTCCTCGCACAATAGATCATTGTTAAGTGTGACATTTATTAGTCCTGTTTGCTTGGGAGAGGAAGAGCCTTTCCATGCCTCCAGCCTCATGAGCCCCTTAACCATGGGCTGCTGGCTGCTGTACATCACTGTCTTACTGGCCTGGCACATACACCAGCGGGGGAATAATGTCACTGCCAAAGACATGCCAGAATTTCACCCGCAGCCAGATCCATGCTCACACGCGCCTCTCTGCAATCAGCTGTCAGCCGGTTCGTCCCTGTACCGAGAGCCAACAGACCGGCCGCTGAGTGGCAGCTGGTAGCTGACAGCTCGGTAATGAATGCCCCTGGGGGTCCTGATCTTGCACCCTTTGTGAGTTACTCAGTCACCCGTGTCTCACACAATACGGAGGAAGCACTACTCCACTGCACCCGTGAACTTTTTACCCCTTTGGCTCAGCCTTCTTTTTGTTGCTGTTGTTGGTTAAGCAAATTTTTCAAGGTGTGTCTTTATTTTGCTTTGCACTGCTAATAAAAATGGATATGCAACCAGACAAGGAGTTAGTGAGGAGGCAGAGCCCAGGGACTTGTCAGAGGGTAGGGCAGCTCTCCCTGAGAGGCTGGCACCAGGTGTGAAATCATGGTCTGTCATCTCCAGATATGAAGCCCCTTAGATGCAGAGGAACCCCTATGGTTCTGCTACAGAGACTTGCGGGAGGGGCAGTCTGGAGCAGGGCCATGCACCCTGGGCTGTGGAATCAGTCCAGTGTATCAGAGCACTTCACATTAATGCATGTGTAATGCAACCCCTTGCAGGAGGTGTGGGCAATGGGGATTGAACCTGCAACCTCTGGATCTTAAACATGAGCCTCTATTAGCCAAGGCTGTAGTAGAAGACTCAGCAACTGCTATCTGGGTCCCAGAGTGCCAGGCTCCCCCGGCTATGGAATCTCATTTCAGAGCCCTACCCACCTCAAATCCCCATAGGAGAGGCCTTTAACAAGGCTGGACTGTTAATGTTGATTTTCAATACGTCTTGGAGCACCAGGAAGACTGAAAGAAACAGGGGCGGCTCCAGGCCCCAGCACACCAAGTGCGTGCTTGGGGCGGCAAGCCGCGGAGGGCGCTCTGTCGGCGCCGCGAGGGCGGCAGGCAGGCTGCCTCCGTCGGCTTGCCTGCAGAGGGTCCGCTGGTCCCGCAGGTGCCTGTGGGAGCTCCACCGAAGCCGCGGGACCAGCAGACCCTCTGCAGGCAAACCGCCGGAGGCAGCCTGCCTGCTGTGCTTGGGGTGGCAAAATCCCTAGAGCCGCCCCTGGAAAGAAAGCTGAGTGCACAACAATGGGACAATATGGCTCGAAAAAGCCCGATCCTGTGTTATGGTTCCCCCACCCCCACAAAGAGCAGAACATGTCCTTTCACTGAGCCATAGGACTGGAAGGGACCTCCTGGGTTATTGAGTCCAGTTTCCTGCTTTTGCAGCCAACACCATCATAAAATCCTCTTCAGAAACTTATCAAGCAGTTGGATTGTTTGCCACCAGTGCTCTTTCTGGGAGGCTGTTCCAGAACCTCCCTCCTCTGACAGTTAGAAACCTCCTTTCACTCTGGGTTACTTTTATTTCAGGTTAAGGAAAACAACAAGCAAAGGAAGAACAAATACACGCAGAGAGAGCACAGTGTGTGTGACTCCTCTAGAAAACTCTGCATCTGAAATGAAACACAAAGTGGAGGGGACGCCTCTGTGTCTAACAGTGCAGCATAGCGAAATCTCCTATCAGTTACATAGCTGCACACACCACAACCTGCAAGCCCACTGTACGTGGGAGTCCTATGGACTCCAAGGGAGCAAGGTTTGTAGCGCTGGGTCCACAGCTTGTGTAATTTTCTCTCTCTGGAGCAGGAACTCTCTCTTACGGTGCGTCTATACAGTGCCAACAACAGGGGCCTGATCTCAGCTGGGGCCAATGTGATACTGTTCCCACTGGGGAAAGAGGTGGACTTATCCCCCAGGGTTTTACTTTCTTTTTGATGTCTCGTTGATTGCACCTGCAGGAAATGGACTAGTGCATTTCACGCCATCCCCCCCTCGTTACGTAGGGGAGTGCTGGCCTTAGAGGCTGAAGTGGCACAGCTGGCTGGGAGTAGTGGTTGTGAATCACCGCTGTGCGATGCTGTAGCTGTCACAGTAACCTAGTACCGAGGCTTTAGGGGTTTGTGTAAAGGAAAGTGGGTCCCAGGCTCTCACATGGATAGAAACATCATCATGATTTAAAAAATATGAATAAAATCACCATTATTTTTTGTTGTCTGAAATTCAATTAATTTACCCCCCATCCTGATGGCTTCATGGTTAGGGGCTAGTCTGGGTCTCAGAACACTGGGATTCAATTCCTGGCTTTGCTCAGCCTGTGGGACCTTGGGCAAGTCACTCAGGCCCAGCTCCTCTTTGAAATTAGGAGTTCAGCACCTAAATCGCTTTGAGGAGTTGAGCCTGAGTCTCTCTGGGCCTCGGTTCCCCTGCTGCATGTCCTGCTCTGCTGCACAGGGGTGTTGTGTGGGTGAATTTGTGACAGAGTGCTGGAAACCAACAGCTGAGTCTCCACTCTGCTCACTTAAACACCCATTAATTCCCCCCACCTGGACCTGATTGTGCCTCATTAGCAGATTAGCATGAGCTGGGGAGCACTAAAGAGCTAACTAGCCCCTGGATGCAGAGAGGAGAAGGCAGCACAGGAAGGACATGCTGGGGGGTAGCAGAGTCAGAACCAAGAAGGCTTTCTGGGTGGAGAGATCTCTCCCCTCCCTCGCAGAGGAGCTGCAAACTATGTGGTGTATGGGACAGCGAAGGTGGGGGGAAGAGCACCGTAAATAAGCTACTACAGCGTGGTGGTTAGCAAGGAAAAGTCTCTGACCAGCCTGCCTGTGTTGGCAGAAGAGAAGAGGGGAGCAGAACCTCACGCTGTCACAGAACACATCAAAGACTATTAGTCTTGCAGATGCTACAGGGGGCCAGGCTGGTACCCAAGGCAGGTAGAAGTCAGCATGTAGCAGCGCTGGTGAATGAGTCCTGAAAAGTGAAACTGACTAGAAAGAAAATAGAAATTGTCCCATCCACTTTAGCGTCACTATGGGCAAAATAATCTGCATTCTCCTTGGCTGAGTCCTCTCCATGTTCTCGGTGAGATGGGTAGGATTATTTTTTCACAAAGATGATTTTTATCTTGACAGAACTCCTTTAAATGCAATAGGGACAAACTAGCCCTTGCTGCAAACACTACTGCAGGTAATGAAACTACACCCAGGATGAATTTGGCCCAAAGCCCTCAGCAAGCATGTGTGTTTCAGCAGGAATGTATAGCTATTTACAGCAAAGCTTTACAGAAATGGCAAAAGCCAGGGGCCCTGCCCCACAGGGACCGAGGGATGGAATCTGTCTACAGTCTGGGCCTTAGTCCTTCGATTTCATTCCATAAATACAGGAGATTATTATTTGTTGAATTTCAGGCCTTATCTCTACTAGGAAAATTGCACTGGTTTAACTAGATGGACTTAAACTCCTAATGACACTTAAATCAGTGTAACCCCTGCATAAATCCGACGATCATTTATTGACGCAAGCTGATGTAAGCGAGGGCTGAACTGGTCTGCAGCACTGTAACTAGTGCTGTGTCTACACTACACCTACTTTTGGTCGTGTGTAGGTAGATGTCACTGTGAACAGGTGGCTGCATGCATCCACACTGCAGTGTGTAGCTACCTGTGCCAGCCAGCGACAAGCTCCGGCATGGTGTGTGTGGGGGGGCTCAGCCTTTCCCCACTGCCAAAGTCTTTCCCTGCGGGGGGAGGCAAGGCTCAGGCGAGTAGAGAGCTGTATAGTTGTGCACTTGGGTACATACCCATACCCTTCAGCTCCATCTGTACTCCACTCACATAAGCCATGCCCCAGCATCTACATTGCTACTGAAACCCGCGGCGGGGGGCTGCCCAGGTCCACACTGCTGAAAGAAGCACAAAGTGTAGCGATAGCCTAGACTGGTGCAACTCTTCTAGTGCAGAGTAGGCAGGCCTGAGATTCCGAGGTAGGGTGACGGCAGGGAGTAAACAGACAGAGCTAGTGAAAACAAGGGAGAGGATGAACAAACAAACTTGTGCCAGCTGTTAGTCACCTTGCTGAATGCAGGGCTGGAAGCCGCTCGGATACTAGGTGTGGAGCATGGGGTAAGACCCCCCGCCCCCAGGGAACAGACTGACCTAGAGGCCTCTCTCTCAGCTGTCTGCTTGCCCCCATCTCTTGTGGAGGGGAGTTCCGCAGTCACAGACCAGCTGCCTCTGCCAGCGCCAGCCTGGCTCGCTTCCCAGCTGTTTACCTCGGGCTCAGGGTGCCGGGCAGCGCTACTTCCTCTTGGAAACACCTGACTCCGGCAGGCTCCCCACGCCCAGCCCTGGCGAAACCCATTTCCAGGGCAGGCTCCAGCCAATGCCGCTTTCCACCAGCAGCAGCAGCAGCGTCTCGCCTGCGAAAAGCCGCCCCGCTTCCAAACGAAACCAGGCTAATCAGATTCCAGCCGGGGGAGGAGCTGCCCCTTCGCACACCCCGAGCCGAGCCGAGCCAGCGGCTCCGGGCCCCAGCGCCCGGCAGGGAGCGGAGCGGAGCGGGGCCGGCCCGGCAGCATGCCCAGCATCCCCGCGGGGCACCTGGCGGGGGCAGCTCGGCCGGCGCCGCGCAGCGCAGCGCGCAGGGGGAGGCAGGTGAAGCAGGTGCCAGGCGATGGGCGACCAGCCGCGGGCGGGGGCAGGAGAGGGGCCAGCCCGCAGCCCCCGAGGAGCGGCCCGGGCGGCGGCGGGGCCCGGCGCAGACCCCTGCGCGCCCTGGGCAGCCTGGTCAGCCGCCTGCTGAACACTTTGAGCGCCTTGTCGCGCTTGGGCGGGGGCAGCCGGCGGGGGGGCGCGGAGCCGGAGGACGATGAGGGGGGGTTCCGGTGCCCGCCGGGCCCCCCGCCGGCCGGCCCCCGGGGCAGCCCGCCGGAGGAGCAGGTCGGGGCGGCAGCGGCTGGCCGGAGGCGCGGCGCTCCTGGAGCCCCCCGGGGGGCGCGGCGGAGGGGCGCCCCCCCGGGGCGCAGGGGCTGAAGAACCACGGCAACACGTGCTTCATGAACGCTGTGGTGCAGTGCCTGAGCAACACCGAGCTGCTGGCCGAGTTCCTGGGCCTGGAGCAGTACCGTGCCCGCGGCCTGCCCGGAGAGGTCACCCAGCAGCTGGCAGCCCTGGTCCGGGCGCTCTGGACGCTGGACTACACCCCGCAGCTCTCCGTGGAGTTCAAGGTAGGCTGGGGCATCCGGACCCCCACCCACGGGCTGGGGCAAGGGATGCCTGCCCAGCACTCTCTAACCCTAACCTTAACGCTGCCCCCGAGCCAACCTTAACTCAATTCCCAATCTAGCGCCAATCAGAATCACACAGCGCAGTGGCATCCAGCCGAGCAGCCTGTGCACCAGACTGATGCTGGTACTGCGATGCCTCTCTTTATCTTTACCCAACGAGGAGTCACATTAGTGGTGTGTCCCCACCTGCCCCCGTACCCTGTCACCCTAAGCCTCAGGCTTGGCGGTGCCAAGACTTCCCGAGCTAGAGGTGGGCCAGCTGTGCTTGGTTGTAGGGTAGGAGGTGGGCTCAGTCTGGTAAGCAGGTGCAGCTGGCCAGGAGGCTGGGGGATGGCTGCATGCTGTGGACAAGAGGCTATCTTAGCAGGAGAATGAGTTGTGTCTGTGGGCCAGATCCTGCTCTCGGCTACACTGTGTGACTCCCCTGAAGAGACGCTGATGTAACAGAGGCCCCAGTCTTGTACCCTGTTCTGTGTGGACAGACCCTGTGTGGCGGAGCCCCCGTGCCTTCAGTGGGTTATGTGCTGGCACAGGTGTGTGCCTGGGTGGAAAAAGTTGCAGTTTAGGCATGAGTGGAACAGCTGGTCCTGTGGACCAGTCCTGTGAGTCCTTGTGAATAGTGCCTGGCCCTGTACAGTCTCTTGCAATCTTCCTGAGCCTCAGTTTTTCCGTCTGTAAAATAGGGAGTGACACTGAACCACCTGTGTAGTGTGTTGAGATTCTCTGGGGAACAACAGTGCCTAGGTTGGAGAGAGCTGAGGGCAACGTGTCTAGCCCTGTGGCCTGATGCCCATGTGCCCAAGTACCCCAGCTCCTGCCATATGTACCATCTGCCTTTCCTTTGGCACCGGTGTCAGATGAGACTTCATGGGAGTGCTCTCCGTGGCTGGGGTGTCACCTGGAAGTCTCAGCGCTAATCAGCGGGATCAGTGTTGGTAAAACACGTTGAAGACGAAAATGGAATATTTATTAAGTGATTGCCGAGTGTGGGGAGAAGGCCGTTCGGCCGAGCCTGCCCATACGTGTGGGGCTAGAATCAGAGGCATTGGGAGTGGGGTCTCTGCTTGACCTGCCAGGCTTCCCAGCTCCTTCCCCACCTGGCAGCTGTGATGGCAGCTGCTCGTGCTGAGCTAGTGCCAGTGTAGGTAGAATGAGCAGCTGTCTCTGGGGAGGTGCAGAGAATTGTAATAACCCCATTTCCACCCCTCACCCCTTTACTGAGAGCACCGAGGAGCTTGCATACCTCCCTCACTTAGGTAGTGGAGTAAGTGCCCTTTCCCTGCCTCCTGTGCCAGCGCTGGCTGCCAGTGGGGGTGGATTTTTAGCTCAGCCCTGCAATGGGATGCAGACTCCAGACACTCCCGTGATCTGTGAGAGAAGAATATGGAATCAGACTGGGAGCTGCCTGGGGGCAGGACTGTGATTTGTGGTAGTGGTGGGGTCCCATCTCCCCCCTTCCATGCACACCTGTAATCTGGGCCTTTCACCAGAGGGCATTTCAGGGAGTGGAGGAGGCAGAGGCTGGGCTGGGGGCCTGGGGCAGTGGGTGGCAAGTGTTTGTTGTAACTTTTAGAGCATGCATCCTGCTATTGTAATGATGGGCACAATCAGCCTGTGTAAATAAGTGTAATGATGAGCTCCCCTCCCCAGACAGCTGCATTCCTAGGCGGGGAGGGAGGGAGGAAAAAAGTCCCTGCCCTAACTCTGAATCTCCCTCCCCCCCCCCCGCCCTCGGTGGTTATCTGCGTGTGGCGTCAATTTCCTCCCAATTTTTAATCTCCCTGGAAAATAAGATCTCCGGTGGGACTATGCAAGAGCTGGGAGGTTTTATGAGAGGCTGCGGAGCCCCACAATCTATAAATCCAAGTCCACAGCTCCTTTCATTTGAAGATCTCTCTGTTGGAGGTTGCGCTCTGTGGTAATTCTGCTCCCTTTGCCCCATGGAGTTGCGTGTAACCCTTGCATCAGTTGGGGTTGTAAAGGTGTATTGTGAAGGTTGGAGGAGCCCTAAATTAAAGCACTTCAGGCCATAATCCGATGATTGTTGGAGTCACAAAGGACTTCCCTCCCAGGCACATCACGTGGGACATTTTCATCCTCTGACTCATCAGGTACTGGCCACTGTCAGCAGCAGCCAGAGCAAGTTTGAAGAGTCAGTTGTCTGACCCATGGCTTGGGCAAAGGCTGTGTTGCTAGCTGAGATGAGCATTCCTTCCTGGCCCTGCGCAGCAGCCCCTTCTAAAGACGGGAAATTGTTTTGCGTTCAGTTGCTTCCCCAGTTGGAAAAGGCCCCAATCCACACAGCTGACAATGGAGAAACCCCAAGCAGAGCTTTGTAACTTGCAGATCGGGCTCAGGAATGCTGGAGCATTTTTGTAGGCGGAGCCTTTATGGACACACTGATCTCCACCCACTAATATTTTGCAAGGAGCGAATTCCCCTGTCCAGAGCAGCCCTTTCCAAGCTGAATGTTTGCAGACCAGCCCCTAATTCTAATCAGTATTCAGCATTTTTACAAAGAAGGGGTGATAAGGCAATTTTGTCCCGACCCAGCCTCAGGTGCTGCGAGCTAGCAGCCCTGCAGTGCTCTGCAGGTTGTTGGCTGGAGTTTGGGTCTGCTGGGGACAGCTGTGCCTGTGAGTGGTAACACTGAGCAGTGCTGGACTGCAGTGTTGTTGGAAAAATCATAGTGCTAATGAAGCCTTTCCGTATTAGGCCTGAGTAAACCAAAGTTATGTTATGCTTGTCCAAACTGTGTTGGAAAGCTTACAGAACTAATTAGACTGACACATGTATGCATCCAAAGTATCTAGTACAAAGGGTCAACGGATGTATCTTGTGTCCCCTTCAGAATGACAAATGTATCCTCAACAGATGTATCTTGTAGCCCCCACAAAATGATATATGTATCCTGCATATCCAATTATCCCTAACAGATGCATGTACAGGTTCTGCCCATCTGGCCATGTAAGGTGTGTCTCTTTCTCTGGCACCAGCTGACCGATCAATAAAGGGTGTGGTACTCATCTTCCTGTCTGAGAACTCCAAACGACACGGAGGCAAGACAGTACCAGGAACCCACAAATAGGAAGGTGTGTGTGGGTAAAAGCTTTCTGGTTTCAGACACAGCTAATGAATAATTCCATTAACTCCACAAGTCTACTTTTGTTTCTTGTTCTATTGGTATGCTGGAAGCCAAAACTGTGGACAGTCTAAACATTCCACCTCACACATTATGGTTCTAAAACCTGCAGGTATTTAGAGAATTGGAATCTTTGAAGATCCATCTAAACAATGCCCATTAAAAGGTACCTTTAATCTAGATAGGATCATATATCTCAGAGGAGCTTTTAATCACCAAAGAAAAGCCTCTGACACAGTGTGAGCAATTTGTCTAGATTAATTTAAAACTCAGAGAGATAAAAAGAAAGTTGTTTTATGCTCAAGGTCAAGCAAACCAAAGGCAGTACAAGTTACAGAACTGAGATTACATTTGCAAAGCTTAACTGTTTGGTGAGATCCAACAGTCTGACTTTGTGACGGATGCCGGTGTTGGTGTGGCTTGGTGACACTGGAGAAGCCACAGGTAGCTGACCTGGACTAGAATCTCTGAAAGAGACACGAACAGCCTTCCCAAGAGCGAAAGCATGTTGGAAATTCTGAACAAGCTGTATACAGGATAATCTCCGTCCACCTATTCTTTTCTGAATGTTATATACAGACGTGGCCAGTCTGGATATGTGTAAGTATGGGGCATTTATATCTTTCTTGAGTGATGTGGAGCATTCCCAACACTCTCCATTGTTGTTTTATCATTTTAATGAAGCTTTAAAATTTGGTTATATGGTGTATTTTCTCTATCCTCCTGCAACGTCCTGCAGTGTCAGTTTGATCACCTGACATGAGGCATAAATTGGTAACAGAAATTTGTCACAGTTTGGTGAGCAATAGAGAATGGGGGAACCCTGTAGAATTTACACCATCTATTTGTTTTACCCTTGTTGTTTTATGTTTGTTTTATTTGGTTCTGTTGGTGTTATATGTTGAGGATTGCATAATTAAAGATGTGCCCATTCTCAGCTGCAGTAAGTCTGAGAACTGGAGAAGGGTTTAGCATTCCTCTCTCCACCCTGGTTGACCAGGAAGGAGTCGTAGCAGGACTGGGCAATAGAGTAGTTGGAGAAAAGGAAGCCCTGACTAAGCAAGTACCAGTCCTTCAGGGACTTGTTAAAATGTAACCATTCGTGCTCAGCATGTAACAGCAGTGTGTTTGCTACAAGAGGCAATTAAATAGTTAACGCCAGTGGGCATGTTTTTGCCAGGGTGGGAGCCTCCACACAGGAGGACTCGGGTCGTCTTGTGAATAAAATGTTTTAGGAAAAAACCAGAAGGGTGGGGCAGAAGCCCATGAAAGAAACAGTTCAGCAAAAAACAACAGACAGAGAGCTTGGAGAACAGGTTGGAAACTTTTGAGGGTCTCGTGGACGGAAGAAGTAAGTGAGTATAAGCATGGGGATTTCAAATACTCAGGAGGATATTTGGAATGGCGATTTGAATTGGTAAGTGGCTGTTGAAAGACAAAGCAAGTGATATAAGGAAAGAGCAAGTGATTTGAAGGATAGTGAAGAGTTAACTCTGTAGTTGCTGGAGAATAGTAGTTGAACTTTGTAAAAATGCTAAAGAGAAAAGTTCTTGGTGTTTTTTTTTTAAATGTTTGTAAATAAATTCAGGCAAAGAAATTATTAGATTGCAATCATTTGGCTATGAACAATTTTGTTGAATTAGCTAAAGAATGTATACAGTGCTGTGTAAATGAAAATTTATTAGGCTTTAAGGCACTATCAGTGGTGATGTTTTCTTTCAGTGTTTAAAAGCAGGAGTTAAAAGTAAAAAGCAAGCCAGAAAGCATCTGTATTAATGCAAATTATCTAACTGATAAGGTAAAAGCCACTGAAACCTGGGCTGCCTATAAAACATATACAAGAAAATATGCTGTTTTGCCTAAAATCAACAAGGGTATTTGTATATTTTAAGCAATAATTGACTGCCCAAAAGGGGTAGACCTCTGTTTTTGTCTTTCAGATAATCAAAGAAAACTAATGCCAGCTAAACAGCATACAACATACCATGATTTACTGGCAGAGTAAAAATTATGTTTTGTGTTCTATGTTCTGTCTCGTGGTGTCTGTCTCAAGTGGCCAGAATGTGTTTAATATTTTCATGGGATGGTCTGGTTTGAAATAAAGCAGAAGGCTTGAATTGAAATGCAGATATTTGTTTTGTTCAACTTAAAATACAAAGTGTTTGAATACATCAGAAAAATGTAATATACTAAAGTCTTATGTAAAAGAAAAAAACTGCATTGGCCAAATTGCATACTAACAGTCTTTGGAAGCAAGGACATAAAAAGTTAACATATTGTACATGGGATCCTTCTGGCTACCTCAGATTTCTAGCCAGAGGGCTGGGGATGGTGGGAAGCTATTGAACTAGAGCTTGTATTAAATGAACTCATCAAAGTGGGTGTGCTTATCCTAGCTTGTTGTTCCAAAGCTCTGTAATAAGGTTATTTTAGTAGAAGGATACATGTGGCATACATTAAATAATAAGACTAATGTACTGTATAACAGCAATGTGTATGTGTTCATTGTTAACAAAAGGTGTATAAGTACAAAGTAAAAGTTTCCTTTGTAGGTTAAAAAAGGAAGCCAAAAAGGGGAATTGACCAGATCCCTGTGGGCTGGGGCCAATAGTGTTGCAGTCATCTGAATTATTTTTCAAAGCCAAGAATATGCTAAGAAATTGGGCCAACTAGAAAAGGCCACTAGCCTTATTTTTGAAGACAGAGATGGTATTAAATATCACTAAGACTGGGAAGGCATTGCAGTGGGATCTAGTATGTTTAGAAATCCAGGATTTCCTGAATGACCAGCTGATGGCCATTTGGAGTAATCTTGAGTACCAGACTTGGCCCACTGCCCTTACAGACACATCTGAAGTACCATCTGATCTGTGGTCATGGAAACATATTCGGACACTTTCTGGATGAAAGTGTGTACATTTACAGTGCTCCTTCCAAGCATATGGACCGGTTAGGAATCCTGCCGGGTCCATGGGGAGGATGCATATGGGACTAAATTATTCACTGAGACATCTGGGAAATTAAACCATTAGGTATACCTACCTGAGTTATAGTCAGTGCCCCAATCCCTTAGTTGTTCAATGAACAAGGTTCCACTCTTTTGTCCATGCATTCATTCCTGGAGCAGTTGTAAATATTTCTGCAGAGCTTCATTGCTTTAAAACTCAGCCAAAAGGTTTGGTGAGTATTCTCAAAGGGGAGTTGTTGGAAAATCATAGTGCTAATGAAGCCTAGGCCTGAGTAAACCAAAGTTATGTTATGCTTGTCCAAACTGTGTTGGAAAGCTTACAGAACTAATTAGACTGAAGGCCGTGTATCTACCTAAGTCAGCTATTTCGCTTATCAGTTTTGTTTGGCTCCCCAAGTATATGTTGGCTCATGCAGCTGCGTTCACATGTATGCATCCAAAGTATCTAGTACAAAGGGTCAACGGATGTATCTTGTGTCCCCTTCAGAATGACAAATGTATCCTCAACAGATGTATCTTGTAGCCCCCACAAAATGATATATGTATCCTGCATATCCAATTATCCCCTAACAGATGCATGTACAGGTTCTACAGGTCAACCAAATGACGTAGACAAACGTAGGCTAAGTTGTTTGTTTCGGGGTATAAAGGTAAGCCCATCTGGCCATGTAAGGTGTGTCTCTTTCTCTGGCACTAGCCGAGAGGAACACCCGCTCAGCTGACCGATCAATAAAGGGTGTGGTACTCATCTTCCTGTCTCCGTGCCTCCTTGGTGTAATTAGGTAAGCTCCAGGGAGAACGAGCCCTTTTGGCTAACAGTGTGTGCCGACACAGGCCTGGTTTTGTCTGCGGCACAGACTTGGCCTGGGAGGCTGGGTTGCCGTGTCGGTGCATCAGGACGCCATGGCGGTGCTGCTGCACCAGAATGCCAGCTCCTTGCCTCTGAGCCGTGGCACGGGTCCGGGCAGTGGTACAGCATAATGGTGACTCCTGGGCCATGGCTCACGGGGTGGGGAGTTGCGTGGATAAACCCTGTGCAGAGCAGGAGAGTGTTGGTGTGCAGAGGAGCCCAGCGTTATTTCCCCCACTCCCCTTATTTGGCTGTGTGCTCTGGAGATGGCTGGTGGTCAGAGCAGCAGGCTGGGAGGCAGGAGTTCTAGCTTCCATTCCTAATCCTTCCGCTGTCTCAGTCCGTGACCTTGAGCAAGTCCCCTGCGTCCTTTCCTGCGTGCCTCTGCTGGGAATGGGGTCGGGAAGGCTAAGGAATATTGTAGCTATTGTGCCTGGCAGGGCAGGGCGCAGCTCGCTCTCCATGCTGACATCTCTCTGGTGTCTTAACCAACTTTTCCGATTTCTGCACGGGCACAGCCTGTTGAAAGGTCCTGGGACACGCTCCCTGCAGTTCTCAGCTCTTGACCACTGGTGCAAACTGGAGCCCAACGTGAGCCCCAGAGGTCTGGCTCCAAACCTGCTCAGCAATGGGTGGGATTGGGAACCAAGGTTTTGCTCAGGCAGGACTCTGCCATATCCATGCACCTTGGCCGATGACCAGCCTATTAGAATGTTCGCACCCTAGGAAAGTCGCCTGAAGCCCCCAGTGTGAAAGCCGGGGCGTTTCGCCCCGCAGCTGCGTACGAGATCTGGCCAGCAGGGTGGATTTGGGTGTGATAACGTGCAGTAGCCGTGTGAACTGGCAGTGAACTTCAGGCTGTGTTTCTAGGAAACAGCACAGTGAGTAGCTGGGTGAGAGCGAGAGAATGAAGAGCCCTATTGAGAGCATCTCCCGGTGTCCCAGTTGATTTCACATTCCTGGCCAGCAAAATCTCCCCTTCTCCTTCCCTTGCGGCTGCTAGAAGCTTGGGAGGGAGCAGTGAGCCCTGTTGTATGGCACACAGATAACTGGTTGTGTGAGCTCTTCTGAGCGGACTGCCCAGCCGGCCCCTTGGTAACCCTACCTTGGGGAGCCACGCCTGGGAACGCGCGGAAGAGAGACAGCTACATTCTAACTGAGCTGGCCATGCCGAGCCCAGCCCAGGGCAGGGGCGAGGCCGAGCGACCAGTCCACCTTGAATAGGCTCCACAGGAGAGTTCCTGCAGCAACCCGAGTGAGTCCTGCGATGTGTCAGTGACTGAGACGTGAGCGGTTGTGCCTAGTGGTTGGAGCAGGAGCCAGGAATGGGAGTCCACGGTCAGAGCCCAGGTCAGAAGCCAGGAATTGGAGCTGAGGGCCAGGACCAGGTTACCTGGCGTGAGGCAAGGCAGGCTGCAGGGCAGGAGTAGATTTGGAGCAAGGCAGGAGCAGGACTGGAACAAAGTGGGAGCAAAGCTGGGAACAAGCAGGCACAGAAGTTGTTGCAGCCGGGAGTGAATGAGGAGTCGCTGAACTGCTGCTGCTGGGCTTAAGAGCTGGTCTCCTGCCTCTTCTAATCAAGCAGGTTTTGTAGCCAGTCAGGCAGCCTGCTACAGCCCAGCTATGACTGGCTCTGCAGGCCCCGGTTTCTGACACAGGGGGTACGGCGGCTACACTGCAATAAAAGACCCACGGCGCGGCCACGGCTGGCCCGGGTCAGCTGAGTCTCAGAGCCTGGGCAGCGGGGCTAGAAATGGCAGTGGAGATGTCTGGGCTCCGAGGCCCTCCGAGGCGGGAGGTGTCTATGCTGCCATTCTTAGCTCTGCAGCCCGAGCCCTGCGGGTCCAAGTCAGCTGACCAGGCTCTGAGATCCAGTGCTGTGGGGTTTTGTTGCAGTGTAGACATAGCTGGGCTCTGGCGTCCCTTTGCTCCTGGCTGTCCATGCGGCAGGATTTTAGAGGGCAGGATGAATTGTTATGAGTAACAAAAGAACCACCACTTCCAACCTTGCCAACCCCGCTGCCTTGCCAACGTGGCTCTGCTGAGCTCTGGCCCCTCCCCAGTCGCAAGCCTTCTGCTGTTTTTGCTCAGCCGTATCCCGGTTCGAGCTCCCTCCCACACCTGGGCTCTCTTTGCAGAGCGATGTGGCTCAGCCCCCCGAGAAGCTTGCTTGGATATAAAGGATCAGACTGAAGGCTTCGGAATAGCTTCCCCCGGCAATTCACAGTGTAAGCAATTCACAGCACTAGTGTAACTTCTCCAGCCCGCATTAGGCTGCTCAGCTTTTTATTTCTTTTTAAATTTCCCTTGGAAGCCACTTAAATAGTTGCTCGGCCCCCTCCTACCTTGGGTTCGTCCCCGGCTGGAATATTCCCACACAGCTGGCAAGGAATCGGGTGGCACCAGCCACAGACGCTGCTGTGTAGCAGTTGGAATAAAGCCGTGCTCTGATCCTGAGTCTCTGTGACCAAGTCACTTGTCTAAGTCATGCCTCCAGCTAGGACATTGGGTAACCGGCTCTCTGGGAGCCAGAGGCTGTGTGGGGAACGGCACTTTTCCAGGCAGATAAATCATGCAGACAGCGGTATCCCTGCAGACTTGTGGCTGTCTTTCCCGCTCGGCTCTCCTGTGCAGCTTGCACAAATGGACGGCAAACGTTTTCTTGCAGATGCCGGTTTTCTTGCAGATGCCGGTTTCCTCACCCTAGGCTCCCACGTGTTAGGGTGTCCCACCCTAACACATGGGAGCCTCGGTCGCTCCTTGCCGCCGGCTGGATCGACATACAGCAGTGAATGCCTTTCTCCCTTCATGGGCTCATCCTGGCAGCTTGTTGAAAGGGCCGGCCAGGCTGAACTGGCCCATTCCGAGACCGCTCATCTCATGTTTGTTTCTGCTCCCCTGCTGTGGGTACTGTAGCGTTTCCAGCTTCGTGCTGTGGTCACTGGCCTTTCTTTTCATGCTTTCTGACATCCTTTCTCAGCACCCAGCCAAGGGGATCCCTCACACACACTCACAATTCAGGCCTCTAACTCAGTGGGCAGAGGAACATTAACCCTCGCCCTAACAGCCGCAGTGTTACTAGAGTGAAGGTGGCTTTAAGCAGGGTAGGGTGTTGTGCTCCTTCCCAGGCCATAAGCCTGTACCTGTGCATCCAGGAAAGGAAGGGGCCAAAAATCCAGCTGAGCCGGAGCAGAGGCCGGGAGAGATCCCAGGGACGGGACGTAGCACAGTGTCAGACTATGGAGTCACATCATAAAAGCTGCAGGGCTGGGATTTGCAAGGGAGCCTGGTGCCCAAATCTCATTGGAAGTTGAGTACTCAACTCCCAGAGGCTAAAGAGCAGCTGTAGGCAATTCAGGGCAAGGGGTGTATGGCCAGCACGTCGCACAGGGGGCTCTGGTCTCAGTTGGGGTCTCCGGGCATTACTCTAATATTACTAAGAATAACGTGATGTGCTTGGAAGCACGGACAGGTGGACTGGAAAGCCTGGGAATGGGAGGGCACTTCACTGCCATGGGGCAATGACTGACCCCGTGGGAGAGCGAGTACCGGGATGTGAACTCTACAGGGAGGACAGATGAGGTGCCGGAGGTGGGGGGCAGCGATACTCTTGAGGATCCAACAAGGGAACATTTCCAAGTGGGGAGGCCCCCTGCTCAAACCTGTCCGGCCAGTGCCCTGAGTCACCAGGTGCAGACGTCTGAGGGGGTAGTACTGCTGGCTTCCATGTCATGACAACGTCCTTCACTGCACAATGTTGAGGGAGTTCAAAGAGGCCACTAAAGCGGCGGGGTGAGCCACCTGCGTATAACCCGTCACATGTCCTAACAGGACAGCAGCCAGAGAGGTCTTTTCTCTCCCCTTTACATGATTGGCTTTTGGACCAACTCGTTGTAGAGCACACGAGGGGGGATGTGCTGCTCGATTTGGGGTGATGTTTTCAAAATGGCCTAAGGTAATGAGGTCCCTCCCAACCCTGATATTCTATAAGTGACTTAGGAGCCTACATCACGTCAGCCAATGGGACTGTGGCACTTAAACCACTCAGACAAGTTTGAAAAAATTGCCCTTATGTAGCACCCGGGAGTTGTTTCAAGGAGTAACTATAGTTGAGCCACGAATGACCAGCTGCAAGAAGAGTGTTCCAGCCGGCAGGTGACGCCCGGTGAGCCTAGTGGGTGCGGCTACACCTTCCTTCTTCAAAAAAATCAAATGCAGCTAAACCAGAACATTGCCCCCAAAGGGCTGCAGCCGGTTATTCAAACCCACAAACGTACATCTCAGAATGGAGACAGGCGCTGGAGATCCCTCCCTCGCTGGCTGGCTGATGGTGTGGCCACTTCCGGTTCCCAAATCAGGTCCTTCGGGAGCGGCCCATTCAGCTGCTGGGATGCAGCCCTTGGGGCCCAGGTTCTGCTCTCGGGCATTTGTCAGTGTCGGTGACTGAGTGAGCCTGGGTTACTCCTGTCAGACCTGGAGCGCTGTCTGGTGGTCTGGGTGCCCCCAAGGAGCTGGCAGAGTCCTTTGCTTTGGCCAATGTCTTTTGTTCCTGCTGCCCTTCGTGGGGGTGGGGAGGTGTGGTGGAGCTGTCAAGGCTGAGGAGACTGTGAGGAGGTTCGGAGAGACCGGACAAAACCAGGGGACTGATCAGGTTGGTGGCCGATAACATTCGCTGTTGGAGACAGTGCGAGGTAAAGCAGCCAGGAAGGTCTGATGTGAACTACCCAGATACCCTGAGCATTTCTAAACTAACCGCTGAGGGAAAAGAGCTGGGGGTCTCTGCGGGCGGCTCAGTAAAGACGTCTGCTCAGTGGGCAGCAGCGGTCGATAAAACAGATTGTTAGGACGTATAAGGAATGGGACCGAGAATAATACAAAAGATCTTCTTCTCGATTAGATCTGTAGTTCACCCTCACCTGGGGCACAGTGAGCAGATAGGAGAAACAGACAGAGCTCAGAGGAGGATACTGGACTGGATGGACCTGTGCTCTGGCCATTCCTATGCTCCTGCTTATCCTCTCTTGAGCGACAGCTGGGATGCTTTTCCTCTGAGGCATATCTTCCGTATAGCAGAGCTATTGGCTGACTCCTGGGGCAGAAAGAGTGTTATCCAAAGCAGCTGTCGTCCAGGAGGTTGTGGTGTCACATACTGGAGTACAGGGCACAGGAGTGGGAGTTGGAAGACCTATTCTCAGCTCTTCCACTGACTCTCAACCTGACCTTGGACAAGTCACGTCCCGGCTCGATGCCTCAGTTTCCCCACCTGTGACCTAGGGCTAGCGTTACTTACCAAGCTCTTGGCGGGTCCTAGAGGAAGAGCACAATGGAGGGCAGGGCTGTGTTAGTGTCTGACGGCTAAGGCTAACAGTCCATGAATGGGGGGGGTGGTGTTTACCTGAGGGCGGTTTACTGTGCTGCTGTTTCCCCAGGACAGGTTTCGTCCCCTGCACGTGTGCTTCCTTCTGTGTGCAACATGCTATTGCTGCACAGTCCCTGCCCCGGGGCTGGGCAGCTGGGATCCCACCCACCCCTGGCTGCAGACGCTTGGGGTGCTGCTTGGCTGCAGGAACTGCTGGGCCATGTGCGCCCCGCACCCCTTTGGGCCAGGGACCTGCATAGTTTCAAATCCCCTGGCTTCCCACAAGCAAGGGAACTGCCGTGGGTCATCACTGGGGCGCCAGGCAGAACATCTCTCTCTGTCTGGTCCCGTGGCCTTGGAGGCCATGCAGCCAGCAGGATTGGGCCTGTAGTGCGTGGTTCATTGTATGTGTCTATGGCCCACAGGCAGAGAGCTGAAGATGGCAGCCATGGGGTAGTGCCCCGTGCATGTGATCTTACACACCTGTGCGGCCAGCAGCGCAGTCATCAGAAGCTTTCTGATTGTTCCTGTCCTGCTGTTAGCAAAGCTTGGTGGTACGTCCCGTTACCCTCTCCAGGGGCTCCGGGGTTCCTTCTGAGAGGGTGTCACAGGCATGCGGAGGCCTGACCTCAGCCTGCAGCCCGAACGTGGCTAGCAATCCTGCAGATGCTTCACAAGAGGGACTAGACCCAAGCTGGCCCCTCACAGCAGCGCTGGCTCTGCAGGGCTGCCAGGTGGTGACGCCGTCTCTAGCCACTGGGATTAGCAGCTGCGCCGGATCGCTTTTCTGATCATAAAACGGTGACATCACATGGCATGGATGTTGACACATGTGTCCAAACTGACACGTGCCTCAGTTTGGGGCAGGGTGGATAAAAATCAATTATTTTTTTTATTTAAATTGGATTTTTTGATAGCTTTTTTTCCTCAAAAAGCATTTAATCTAAAGATAGTTTTAATTAAGATATCTCATCATGGAATAATATATGGAGATATACCTATCTCATAGAGCTGGAAGGGACCCTGAAAGGTCACTGAGTCCAGCCCCCTGCCTTCACTAGCAGGACCAAGCACTGGTTTTGCCCCAGATCCCTAAGTAGCCCCTTCAAGGATTGAACTCACAACCCTGGGTTTAGCAGGCCAATGCCCAAACCACTGAGCATTCTGTAGTATGAGACAATATATTCATGTAATGTTTAAGAAAAGTTTTGTAAATGAGTTCCAATATTTCATAGATTAGGGACCCAATCTAATGGGGTTCCAGGGGCTTCTGTATAGATTATTTAGGTTAATCTTTCTATCTACCCAATGGGACTCGGTGCTCAGTCTTGAAGATACCTTCAGAGATGCTTAGTTTTGCAGTTCTCAAACTGTGGATTTTATGTCTCCAGAGGTAACATGCTTGTCAGCGTGGGGCACGGGTCACTTGCTGGAGGATTCTCTGCACCTTGAGGTCTTTAAACCACGATTTGAGGACTTCAATAACTCAGACATAGGTTAGGGGTTTGTTAAAAGAGTGGGTGGGTGAGATTCTGTGGCCTGCACTGTGCAGGGGGTCAGACTAGATGATCATAATGGTCCTTTCTGACCTTAAAGTCTATGAGTCTACGTAGAGGTGAGAAATAACAGACCTCAACTCTCTTGTCCCTCTGCAAATTTGTGTACAAAGAGTCAACCCCTTACTGCTCTCTAAAAGTGCAATTTTAAAAAGTTCACTGAATGGAAGGTTGTTGGGGGTGGAATAGATCTGGACAAGAGGAAGAAGTCCGGAGATAAAATGTGAGAAGCGAGGGACACATGCTTTTTTTGTTAAAATATTATGTTTGCTGTTGAAGACTAAAATCCAGAATACTTAACATTGTTGTTTTAGTTAAATAAAACAATTTAAATCTCCGTCTGGTGATGTTCTCCTCCTAATACAGCATGGCAAGAAAATCCTCCAAATATTAATGATTAACCTGTTGAATTGGAGATAGTTCACCTCCCAATGACTTCATAAATATTTGCTTCAATTACCTTTGGTAAATGAAATCACCAAACAATCATTCATTTTCTGATATAGCTGTAAAACTCATCTGAAAAGTTTTCAAAATAAATCAGCGTTTAAAAATGTATAGTGTGTACCTTCTAAAAATGAAACCTACATCTATCTCTGAGTTGGGAAGAATATGTATTAAGGTTATAACAACCAACAAGAATGCACATTTATGTAGAAATCCATGATTAAATCGAGTCCTGACTAATGATTTAAATCAAATCCATTCTGGTTTGGGGGGCCTCCGTATCTCCCCCGCGTGGTTCAAAAGTTGGATGTGGTATTATTCACTTCCTGCCTTTAATCCACTCAGCAGTGTCGCCATGTGGCTGTTAAACACCTGACATGACATGCAGCACCCCAGAGCTGGCTGCATTTGAGTGTGTGGGGGCAACAAGGTGACCCCAGTCTCGGTCTGAATAATCTGCATAGCACTTGGGGCTACTTCAGGGTCCCTGGGGATGGGAAGCCCCGCAGGGATGGAGGAGATTGAGTGTTTTCTTTGCACCTCCTGGCTGTCTGTCCGTCTGCAGGAGGATGAAGTATGTTGCGGTTGAGGTGATTAAAGAACTGGTGTGGTGGCATGCCCCGCACAAGGAAACCACTCACCTCCAGACAGAGGAAATGCCGTCTTTGCCCCACAGCAGGGTCCCTGGAGGTCACAGCCCATGGCTCAGAACAGGGAGTGCCCCGGTGATCAGATCTCTTTGGAGGGGGAAGGCTTGGGCTGGGGAGTCTAACTGCTCACTTGACAGGTGCTGCAGGCAGGGGGGTTGTCTCGCCAGGTTGCAGGGAAGGCCAGAGAGGCTGCTTATGCCAACCCCACCCAGCCCCAGGGAAGAATGTCAGACAAGGATGAGCTGGGCACCGGTGAGAGTCCTGTTAGAGCTGCCAAGCTCCCTGCATTCCTGCAGAGAGAGGAGGCGCTCGGATCAGGAGACACCCCCCTTCCCCACCTTCCCTTGAGATGGCCCCTGAAGCGCCCTGCGCTGGGCGTGAAACTGGTGGGGTGGGGGGCAGGAGCTGGGTAGCCTGTGCAGCAGGGCTCTCAGGGCCCTAGCAGGGCAGGGAGGTGGGGGCTGGGGAATCCACGACTAGGCAGCTCCGCTATCAGATCCTCCCCCTAGAAGGGTCTGGGTGCAAGGTCCCCATGGAGCAGTGCTGGGGGATGCCTTCCTCCTGCCCCCGATTCTGCACCCCTGTGCACCCTGGCTTGGTGCGGGCACTGGGATTTACCCTTAAGCAAGGGAGTGGGAACTGCACCTCCTGATCATGCTATTGACCGGCAGAGGAGGGGTGAAGGGCCCAGTCATGGGTGCCCTCTGGCTCCTTTGTTAGGGCTAGGGTGGCTCACGGGCTGGAGAACACCCCTGGTATAGGGGGCCTCTGAGGGGGGCAGAGCTGCCTGTCCTGGCTCCACCCCACACAGAAGTTGCCGGGTAGGGGATGGGACAAGGGCAGAAAGAGGCATGGCCAGGGGGTGCCCCATCACCCTGGTTATTTCCTGTCTGCCCCAAGGCCCATAGGAACCGGGCTGCCCAGCTGGGAGCTGAACTGGCCCTTGGCAGCCCATTCTCTGCCTCCCCCTGGCTCGGCACTGGGATAGGGGTACACCTGGCCCAGGTTACCTGCTGAGTGGCTCACAGACCCTCTCCCCATTCCACTGGGTGCGCAGGACTGATGTGGGACACACGCCAGGGCTATGCCGAGTCGCGGGCAGGGCACAGCCCGCCACCGAGAGGCTGCATTAGCTCTGCTGTGCCCTGCAGTCTATGGGGCACTGGCTTTGCCCCCCTGCAGCAGGGCGCTGGGCTCTCAGATCTGGGCGCCAACAGCGGCTGCTGCAGAGGAAGGTGACCCCTACCCTCTCCGGCTCCTGCATGGGGCTTGGCTCTCGCCCTGCATGGGGGTCACTCTGCCTCCTGCTGGTGGGGATTCTTGAGGGATTCCCCAGCCCCTCGGCAGACTGTTCTCTGGCTGCACGAAGTGCTGCTTCCTGGAGGGCTGCCAGGCCCCCAGGCTGTCTGGGCCTTGCCCGGAGTTTGAACAGGCTGATCCGGATGCTAGAGGATCATGGCAGGGCAGCAGTGTCCTGCTGCGTCTGCACAGTGCCAGCTGGGTCAGCACAAGGAAGTGGCAGCAACGCCCTTAGTTGTGCAGGGTCGCTGCGTTCAGCTGGGAAGACCTGTGCCACTGGCAAGCTGCGCTCTTAGCAGCCTTAATCCATGCTAGCGACTTATAGATTCATAGACTCTAGGACTGGAAGGGACCTTGAGAGGTCATCGAGTCCAGTCCCCTGCCCTCATGGCAGGACCAAATACTGTCTAGACCATCCCTGATAGACATTTATCTAACCTACTTTTAAATATCTCCAGAGATGGAGATTCCACAACCTCCCTAGGCAATTTATTCCAGTGTTTAACCACCTGACAGTTAGGAACTTTTTCCTAATGTCCAGCCTAAACCTCCCTTGCTGCAGTTTAAGCCCATTGCTTCTTGTTCTATCCTTAGGGGCTAAGATTAACAAGTTTTCTCCCTCCTCCTGATGACACCCTTTTAGATATCTGAAAACTGCTATCATGTCCCCTCTCAGTCTTCTCTTTTCCAACTAAACAAACCCAATTCTTTCAGCCTGCCTTCATAGGTCATGTTCTCAAGACCTTTAATCATTCTTGTTGCTCTTCTCTGGACCCTCTCCAATTTCTCCACATCTTTCTTGAAATGCGGTGCCCAGAACTCGACACAGTACTCCAGTTGAGGCCGAACCAGCGCAGAGTAGAGTGGAAGAATAACTTCTCATGTCTTGCTCACAACACACCTGTTAATGCATCCTAGAATCACGTTTGCTTTTTTTGCAACAGCATCACACTGTTGACTCATATTTAGCTTGTGGTCCACTATAACCCCTAGATCCTTTTCTGCCATACTCCTTCCTAGACAGTCTCTTCCCATTCTGCATGTGTGAAACTGATTGTTCCTTCCTAAGTGGAGCACTTTGCATTTGTCTTTATTAAACTTCATCCTGTTTACCTCAGACCATTTCTCCAATTTGTCCAGATCATTTTGAATTATGACCCTGTCCTCCAAAGCAGTTGCAATCCCTCCCAGTTTGGGATCATCTGCAAATTTAATAAGCGTACTTTCTATGCCAACATCTAAGTCGTTGATGAAGATATTGAACAGAGCCGGTCCCAAAACAGACCCCCTGAGGAACCCCACTTGTTACACCTTTCCAGCAGGATTGGGAACCATTAATAACTACTCTCTGAGTACGGTTATCCAGCCAGTTATGCACCCACCTTATAGTAGCCCCATCTAAATTGTATTTGCCTAGTTTATCAATAAGAATATCATACGAGACCGTATCAAATGCGTTACTAAAGTCTAGGTATACCACATCCACCGCTTCTCCCTTATCCACAAGACTCGTTATCCTATCAAAGAAAGCGATCAGATTGGTTTAACATGATTTGTTCTTTACAAATCCATGCTGGCTATTCCCTATCACCTTTCCACCTTCCAAGTGTTTGCAGATGATTTCCTTAATTACTTGCTCCATTATCTTCCCTGGCACAGAAGTTAAACTAACTGGTCTGTAGTTTCCTGGGTTGTTTTTATTTCCCTTTTTATAGATGGGCACTAGATTTGCCCTTTTTCCAGTCTTCCGGAATCTCTCCTGTTTCCCATGATTTTCCAAAGATAATAGCTAGAGGCTCAGATACCTCCTCTATTAGCTCCTTGAGTATTCTAGGATGCGTTTCATCAGGCCCTGGTGACTTGCAGGCATCTAACTTTTCTAAGTGATTTTTAACTTGTTCTTTTTTTATTTTATCTTCTAAACCTACCCCCTTCCCATTAGCATTCACTATGTTAGGCATTCCTTCAGACTTCTCGGTGAAGACCGAAACAAAGAAGTCATTAAGCATCTCTGCCATTTCCAAGTTTCCTGTTACCGTTTCTCCCTCCTCACTGATCAGTGGGCCTACCCTGTCCTTGGTCTTCCTCTTGCTTCTAATGTATTGATAAAAAGTCGTCTTGTTTCCCTTTATTCCCATAGCTAGTTTGAGCTCATTTTGTGCCTTTGCCTTTCTAATCTTGCCCCTGCATTCCTGTGGTGTTTGCCTATATTCATCCTTTGTAATCTGACCTAGTTTCCATTTTTTATATGACTCCTTTTTATTTTTTAGATCATGCAAGATCTCGTGGTTAACCCAAGGAGGTCTTTTGCTACATTTTCTATCTTTCCTACCCAGCGGAATAGCTTGCTTTTGGGCCCTTAATAGTGTCCCTTTGAAAAACTGCCAACTCTCCTCAGTTGTTTTTCCCCTCAGTCTTGATTCCCATGGGACCTTACCTATCAGCTCTCTGAGCTTGCCAAAATCCGCCTTCCTGAAATCCATTGTCTCTATTTTGCTGTGCTCCTTTCTACCCTTCCTTAGAATTGCAAACTCTATGATTTCATGATCACTTTCACCCAAGTTGCCTTCTACTTTCAAACTCTCAATGAGTTCCTCCCTATTTGTTAAAATCCAGTCTAGAACAGCTTCCCCCCAGTAGCTTTTTCAACCTTCTGAAATAAAAAGTTGTCTGCAGTGCAGTCCAAGAACTTATTGGATAGTCTGTGTCCCACGGTGTTATTTTCCCAACACATATCTGGATAGTTGAAGTCCCCCATCACCACCAAATCTTGGGCTTTGGATGATTTTGTTAGTTTAAAAAAAAAATCTCATCTACCTCTTCCACCTGGTTAGGTGGCCTGTAGTAGACTCCTAGCACGACATCACCCTTGTTTTTTACCCCTTTTAGCCTAACCCAGAGACTCTCAACACTTCCATCTCCTATGTCCATTTCCACCTCAGTCCAAGTGTGTACGTTTTTAATATATAAGGCAACACCTCTTCCCTTTTTCCCCTGTCTATCCTTCCTGAGCAAGCTGTACCCATCCACAGCAACACTCCAATCATGTGTATTATCCCACCAAGTTTCAGTGATCCCAACAATGTCATAGTTGTATTTATTTATTAGCACTTCCAGTTCTTGCTGCTTATTACCCATACTTCTCGCATTTGTATATAGGCACCTAAGATACTGGTTTGATCTTGCCTCCCAGTTTTGCCCTGACCCTCCTTTTTCTCTGCCATTATAGCCCACACTCCCTCTTCTTTCCGACCCATCTCCCAGGTCTCCATGTTCCCCACTTACCTGTGGGCTTTGCTCATCTGTCCCCGTCGAACCTAGTTTAAAGCCCTCCTCACTAGGTTAGCCAGTCTGTGTGCAAATAGGGTCTTTCCCTTCCTCGAAAGGTGAACGCCATCTCTGCCTAGCAGTCCTTCCTCAAATAGCATCCCGTGGTCGAGGAAGCCAAAGCCCTCCTAGGGACACCATCTTCGCAGCCAGGCATTCACCTCCATGATGCATCTGTCTCTGCCTGGGCCCCAACCTTTGACAGGAAGAATCAAAGAGAATACCACCCGCGCGCCAAACTCCTTCACCCGTACTCCCAGAGCCCTGTAGTCACTCTTGATCCGCTCAGTGTCACACCTCGCAGTATCATTTGTGCCCACATGGATGAGTAGCATGGGGTAGTAGTCAGAGGGCTGGATAATCCTCCCGAGATGAAAGGTCAGGGTGACAGATAGGCGCCTTCGTCCCCCTCAGCAGAAAGTCTCCGACCACCACTACCCTACGTTTCCTATTCGCAGTGGTGGCAGCAGACCTCCCAGCCTGAGGGGTACGAGGCTTCTCCTCCTTTACTGTAGGGGGTGACTCCTTCTCTCCTGTATCAAGAAGAGCATAACAGTTACCTATTACCACAGCGGGAGGGTTCGGAGCAGGGGTGGAGCTCTGCCTGCTGCCAGAAGTAACCAGCTGCCAGTGTTCACCCTGAGCCATCTCCTCCTCCACCAGTGGTGTGTCAGCAGGTCCTGTGTACTGGGACAGCTACCTCAGCTGTCTCCACATGGACACTGTCCAGGAATTGCTCATGGATTCGGATGCTCCTCAACCTAGCCACCTCCTCCTGTAGCTCTCCCACCTGCTGCCTGAGAGATTCCACCAGTAGGCATCTTTCACATTGGATGCCC
The DNA here is from genome assembly GCF_016161935.1 of Mauremys reevesii. NCBI lineage: Eukaryota > Metazoa > Chordata > Testudines > Geoemydidae > Mauremys > Mauremys reevesii. Next base: position 23,366,799 of record NC_052637.1, read on the forward strand.
TCCCCACCCCCCAGCCTGGATATCTGTAAGTGGAAATTGCAAGTTACAGTCCCTGCAAAACCACACCAGGATCTGGGTAGAAGCATCCATGCTCAGGTGCTCTGTCTGGCTACAGGCGCAGGTGGAGGAGACAGAAGCAGTGCTGGCACAGGTGTTGCGGGTCTTCCTAACCATCGTAAGCCTCCCTCTGTCAAACTCCCTCTCAAACTCCCCTGTCTGCAGCTCCCTGTCTGCTGTGCATGGCCCTTCTTCACAAGACTATGCCAGGGGGCCAGAGGAATCAGCCAGCGCCATGCGCGCACTAGCTTGCGCCGAACAGGGAAGCAGAGAGACAGTGTCTGTGCTCATCGGGACAGGGGTCAGGCTCTGCAAGGGGCATGTCTTCTTAACCCTTCGAATGCTGCCAGGTGCTCGGGTGCCAGGCACTGGTGTGCTGCTGAGTGGAGCGCCGGGTGATTTCCAAGCTGCTGTTGATTTCCTTGAGGTGGCTGCAGGCCAGCTGTGAAAGGGTTAAAGGTAGCTGCCCATCTCGGTAGCTTCAACAGGTGTTACCACAACGAGCTGGCACCAATCCTGCCCTGGTCTGTATCCGCCCACTACCCAGGAGCTGGGGCGCATCAGCCGTTTGTCCGACTGCTGTCATTAATGGGGGAGGGAAGTCAGTGATTGGGAAGGGCAGACAGCACTGGCTGGAGCCCAGCCTAGCGTGGGGCTCTCTGCTCCCCCGGTATGCAAACCGCACAGTCTCAAGCCCCCATGTTCCTCTGCTGGCAGGCCCCCATCCTAACCTGCTGGGTCTTGCTCCTGGCCTGGCCCACACAGCTACGCCGGCCCTGGCTCTGTCTGGAGCGGGAAACACCAATTGTCCACCACGTGGGCAACGGCGACTCAGATCAGCCCTCCCTCCTCACTGCATCTGCACTTGTGTTGTGCTGGCAGGGAATGAGCCCAGGGCTCCCGATGAAAGGCTCCCCCCGTACAACACTGCAGATAGACGTCCACAAGCATTTCAGACAGCGGTGCCAGGCTGTTTCCGCTCCACGGAGCAACTCATAAGTGCTGCACAGCGAACCTCTGTTCCCTCCCCGCTCTCTGCCTGTTGTAGGGCCATGGGCACCCTGGACTCGACTCTGGATCCTTGCCGTGCAGCGGGACGCAGGCCAGAACTTTCAGAAGGACCCGCTCCCGACCCAGCACCAAAATGAGGGGCCAGGTTTTCCAAAGCACGGCCGGGAGCTGAGCTGCTCTGAACATGCAGCCCTTCGGAGCAGAGCCCTTCTGCGAATATGGCCCCCAAGGCAGCAACCTGAGCCCACCTTCCACATCAAATCCTCATTGCTGTTTGTGAGCCACAGGCAAGGGGAGGATCTTGCACCTGGAGGGGAGGTGGAATTTCAGGGAGATCCAGACCGATAGCGATAGCGTGTCTCCATCTGTCATTAAGGCAGCAGGAGCTAAGGGCCCTCAATAGCCCCTGGGGAAGAGACTCTGATGCGATATAGCAGGCTAATGGCAGGGCACCTCGCCATGCTGGACTTTCCTGCTTGGTCACCAGTGCCCTTCCCAAAGGCAGGGATCTCCAGGAAAGATGGGAATGAATTCCGTGAGGCGTGGGTGGCGTGCAGAGCTCGGCTGCTGGAACGCAGTAACCTGCGTACAGCCAAAGCCAGTGGCAATGGCTCGCTCTCGCTTTTGAGAAGTCCATTAGTGACAAAAACTCCTCCGGTATCCAAACTGGCTCCATTAAGGGGGGACCTGCAGGAAAGCATGCTTGAGCGAGTCTTAAGAAGGCAGTTATGTAAGATTTCCCCAGGGCTTTGCCTTAGGAAAAGCCGTTCTATTTTTTTCTTACTTTTCTGTTTCAGAGGTAAGTACATTAGCAGGTCACTTCTTGATAACACTCCTACTGGAACAGCACCTCTGTTCTTCAAATCCCCTTTTCGTACAGCTGCTCACCCGGGGCCAGGTTCTGATCTCCTAGAGGCCAGGTGCAAATCCGGAGTACCTCCTCTTGAGTTGGGGCAGTTCCTCTGGATTGACACCCTCTGGGCAGCGAGTTCTGAATCTGGCCTGTATTGCCAACTCTTAAGGTAACCCAGAGGCACTGTGGCGCTGCGCGCATAAACCCACACTCTGCATTTTGTTCTTCTTGTTGATGATTTGTGTGCAAGTTCAGTGCTGGTGAGAGCTCCTAGACGGACAGTTCTGCTGGTGAATAGGGGGCGTGGCACTCCTTCCCCGCCCCTGCACTGACTAAAGCCTGGAGAAACTGGCACGGGGGACTAGGGCCGGGCGAATGGTGGTTTGCTGGCACTTTGGGAAAAATCAAATGTTGAAAAACAAAATTCCAATCAGAGCGTTTAGGTAGCATCAAAACGAAACGTCTCATTCCGACTTTCAGGCCTTTTGACAAAAGCAATCAAAGGGTAGGGGAGGAGGGGGAGGTGCCTCCCTTAACCTTTACCCCGATAGTTAGGATGTGGGACCCCGGTTCAGTTCCCCCCTCTGCCCCTTGAGGTCTCCCATGTTGTAAGTTGGTGCTCAAACCCCTGAGCTGTGGGATATTCTGGAATTGGGCTTTCTCAGTCTCCTCTTGGAGCTGTTCCACTGTGGTTAAATAATTTCCTACTCATGGGAGCAGGGCCTGGAACTTGGGTCTCCTGCAGGCAGGGTGGTTGCCCTAGCTAACCACTAGGCTAGAGAGCTGTTCTTCCTCCCTTTCACTGGCCCAATGACTCTCCATCGTCCAGTGGCGCTGGAACATTTTTAGTAGTGGGGGTGCTGAAAGCCAGCCCCTTACCCCTGTTGGCCCACCCCCCCCCCAGGCTGGGAGCAGGGCTGTGTCTCCGGGAGTGGGGGACCTGGATGGGGTAAGGGGGCCACAGCTGGGGGGCAGGCGTGGGGCCAGGAGTGGAGGTCCAGGCAGGGGCTGGCAGCCGGGACCCCATGTGTGGGGCCAAGAGCAGAGCCCCAGCTGTGGGGCTGGGCACGGGGCCCTGGGCATGGGGTCAATGGAATTGGAAAAGGTTCAGAAAAGGGCAACAAAAATGATTAGGGGTATGGAACGGCTGCCATATGAGGAGAGAGTAATCAGACTGGGAAATGAAATTAATAGGAAGCAGATTTAAAACAAACAAAAGGAAGTATTTTTTCACACAACGCACAGTCAGCCTGTGGAACTCCTTGCCAGAGGATGTTGTGAAGGCCAAGACTATAACAGAGTTAAAAAAAGAACTAGATAAATTCATAGAGGACAGGTCCATCAATGGATATTAGCCAGGATGGGCAGGGATGGTGTCCCTAGCTTCTGTTTGCCAGAAGCTGGGAATGGGTGACGGGATGGATGATTACTTGCTGATTACTGGGATGATTACCTGTTCTGTTCATTCCCTCTGGGGCACCTGGCATTGGCCACTGTTGGAAGACAGGATCTGGGCTAGATGGACCTTTGGTCTGACCCAGTATGGTGGTTCTTATGAAGGGTGCCTGGAACAATGGTGCCTTCTTGCCCAGCATGCCTGCCCCTGCGTGTGTGCGGTTTGGGAGCTCTCTGGGGCCGGGAATGTCTCGCTCGTGTATGTGCAGGGCCTAGCACAGCGGGGCCCTGATCTCGATGGAAGCCTCCAGACATTGCCATAATACAAATCACATCCAAAAGGGCCCATTTGCTGCAGTCACCGAGAGAGACTGGACACGGGACCACACACTGCCGTTCTGAGAGCCCCCTGCCCAGCAGAACTGCTCTGTAGCCGTGCACCCTCTGGGCTAGGTGTGGGTTGGAGTTGCGAGGTCTCGGAGTTGGCTTTTTTAGATTCCTGCAGGCTTAGCGCACTCCTGCTAGCAGGGCAGCGCTTGCAAACAATCCAGCAGCAAAGCACCTGGGTGGGAACAAGTGTTACAAACCCTAGAAATGGAGCGAAAAGAAAAGCAGCTGCAGCGAAGGGCCCAATCCTGCAAGCTACCTTGCATTGTGCCTGGTAGGGGCTCCCTGTGGCTTCAGGGAGCTGCCTGAACTGAGCAGCCCACAGGATCGGGCCCCTAAATACCTGGCGTAAATGAATCCTCTATAGTCCTTGCGGGAAAGTCCTGGTTGCTTGAATGCCGTAGCGTGGACTTGCACAGGGCTTGCCGAGAGTGCTGCTTTGCTCTACGTTCCCAGGCAAGCTCACGTTTAATCTGGATTTAATGGGACGGTTATTATATGGCTGGGAACGAATAGGTTTTTAACGATCAGCCCTCTGCTGTGGTTTCCCCACATGTTGTCGATCGATAGCTAGAGGGCAGGTTTGTTAAAGCTCAATAAATAGATACGCCCGGCAAATGCTCTGTGTTTAGCGACGGGTCACCCCGCAGTGAGATTGAGCTTTCTGAGAAGTGTGCGCAGGGAGCTGCCTTCCCAGCAGAGCTGGGCTTTCCCTGACCTCCTGCTGCCCCGATCCCAGTGCCACGGTCCAGGGAAAGTTCAGAGCAGACTCGGCAACCTTGGCTCCTCTCTGACGCACGGCGTTCCTGACCTCTGGCTGCGGATCTGTACAGAAACAGGGTGCATTTCCCTGACGCGTCTGTTCCCCTTCATAGAGTGATTAAGAAATACACCCCCGTCCAGGGAAAGTGCATCTGTCTTCCCTGGCAGCCCTGTTCTGACAGCCCGAGGCCCCAGCGGTGTGTTCTGCAGAGAGAAGATGAATGTCTGACCCCATGGCTGGCCTGGCTGCTACCTCCCTCATTCATCTGCCGTGTTGAACTGGGACCTACAGCTGCATTTAGCATTGTAAGGCCCTGCCTGAGCATCGGCTGGAGAGCCTAGAGAGCAATGGGGAAACAGCCTGCACTTCATCCCAGGGCTAACTAGCACGCTGAGGAAGGGATGGCCCAGGGGCTAGGATTCTAGCCAGAAACGTGGCTTCAATTCCTTGCTCTGCCCCAGCCATCCTGTGTCTCCGTGCCTCAGTTTCCATCTAGCCAATGGGGATAATAGCATGTCGCTACCTCACAGCAGGGTTGGGAGGATCCCATTGTGAGGCGCACAGATGCTCTGGCCATGGGGGCCGGATAAGTACCTGGGATCAAAGGGCTGGTATCTACCCTCCCATGTGAAGTAGGGTGGTATGGGGAAACTGAGGCACAACAATGCAAGGGCTCGCCTGAGGTTTCAGTGTGAGTAGTAGCAAAGCAAGGTATGGAGCCTCGATCTCCTGAGTCCCAGCCCTGCCTTATAGCCCCCAGGCCATCCCGCTGCAGGAAGGGACGCTCTGACAACACCCGAGGAACCATCATTTCCTGTTGCCCGGTGAAGTTCACACACGAAGCATGACACTTCTGGATTTAGCGTGGAGTGCAAATCGAGGCCTGGCACCCCACCTGTTCCTGCCAGCTGGGTGGGGGATGCTCACACGCACAGAAAACACCCCCTGCCATTCAGGCCCAGGTATATTTTAACGCAGGCATTGCAAAGCAAGGGGGGAGAGAGAGCGACAGAGCCTTTGGAGTTCCCAGCTGAGAGGCAGAGCTGCTGAGGGAAGCCCAGCCTGGGGGACTAGCCTAACAGGAGCTTAGAATCTCCTTCAGGACTTTTGGGAAAATACGAGGCATCAAAATCAGAGGCTTTGCTGTGGAAGACAGAAGCACCCTGGTGCTGCAGAAATGGCTGAAACTGATTCCTACGGTACAGCAGGACCTGGCCAATTCCCACTGGTCGCCGGGGTGAGCTTAGTGAATTAAGGGCCATAGAAACCCAAGTCAAGGCGACTGATTCCCGAGAGGCACTTTGTTCCCTTCCATGGACTGTTCGCTGTTATCTGCGTTCCTGTAGCGGCCAGCTGAGATCAGGGCCCCTGGGGCAGGTGCAGGACGTAAACACTCGCAGTGAGAGGGAGTTGCTGCCCCAAGAGTTACAGACAAACGGTGGAAGAAGGGAGATGTTGGGATCCCCACTTCGCAGACGGGGAACTGGGCCGCCAGGCCTTAGCACCTGCAGTCAGGGCCAGGTTCGCTATGTTCCCGTGGGACGTGCATGGCTGGATTTCCAAAGGTGCGTGGCCTCCAACCTGCACCCAGCAGGCCAAGCTCTCGTACACATCTGACCCCAGTGAGATCTGGACTGAAGGGGATAAGAGGCAGATGGCAGCTCTGTCTGGAGGAATGGGGACTCCATATTGCTAGGGGGAAGGCAAATGGGCCCCATGGTCTGTCTCGTGAGCTCCTCTATATTTGTTGCTGTTGTTGAGGGCTCTTTATGGGTGTTGCTAGTGGAGGTTTCTGGGTGCTGTTGCTCTCCACCCCCAAGTTAACCCTTCGGCCCTCTGGGATGCACCATTTTGCAGTGGTGGGACAGTTGCCCTGGCTCTGTGATCTGCCTGTGTGGAGAGAGGACAGTTTGCACTGGGCAGAGACAGATCAGAAACAAGCCCTTCCTCTCTGTGGGATGGGAGCAGCTGTGAGGCGCCCTAGGGCTGGTTCCCAAACATCCCTGTGCCACTGATCACAAGTGGCGCGATGCTGAACGTGGCTTGTCTGCCCCACGCAGCTGTGGTCAGTGTTAAGACACGGTAGGATCTGGGGCGGGCAGCAGGCCATTGAGACACCACCCTTGGGAGGAGATTCATGCATTGCAAGGCCAGAAGGGATGACTGTGATCATCTGACACAGGCCAGAGCACTGCCCCAAACCAGGGTGATGAGCCAGGCTCCCTTCAGCCCAGTTCAGGGGCCTTCCAGTATTTCCCTTTGGGAGAGAACAAGGGGATCAATAGCTCTGCTGTCCAGACTTGCATTCTCCCTCTGGGGGCCAAATCCCGACATCCGTATTGAAGGCCACATCCTGAGTTGGGCGTTTTGCCCATCAGCACTTGGGCTTATACAGACTTGCAGCCAGTCACTGTTCAGGAGCCCAGCTCTGTTCCAGCAGGGCCTGTGGTACTTCACAGGGCTATTCCTATGCACAGCGCTCAGTGCGTCTGCTCGGTCTCCCAGGCAGTGCGATTAACCCTGGCAGGAGCAGGTCTCAGCTAAGGACGTGGCTTTGAGTTCCCTGCTCTAGGCTGCAGCCTGTGCCCTGAGGGCTGTGTTACAGACGGGGAGCTGGTGAGAAACCCAGGAGCCAGTCCTCATTCGCCATCAGTGTCCAATGGTCTGTTGCCCCAGGTTCTCTCTGCACTGGCTGGTTCTAGCTGTACCTGGACCCCCTGCTCCCCCAGCAGCCCACAGGACACTGAGCTTTCCAGCTGTGTATCGTGCAGGGGTGCAGGATACAGGCAGGGCAGGAGAATCTCGTCCGCTCTGGCCAGGTTCTGGTGGGTAAATGCTTGGACAGCAGATTAGGGTGTAATTACAAGGATTCAGAAGCAATTACCATGCAAGCTGCCCTCCGAATCATGCGCTTTGTAATCCCCTTGCACCCGGCATGGCATCAGGTCCCTGCCACGGGCTTGCCTATGGCATGGCAGATGAGGGATAGCTCTGCCCTGGGGCTTCAGGTGGTGACTGATGGCAGATGTCCCTGAGGTTTGGGTGGGTTCTTACAGACTCACTCGTCCTTCCTGCCAGCCCCACCACCCTGCTGCCTGGCTGCTGCAGGTGAGTCGTCCCCGCCAGGGGCTGCTCTGACAGGCAGCAGACCTGCTTCCGCCCAGACAGCGAACTCCTGCTCAGGGGGCCTGGGAGCTCGATGCCATGCTGGGTGCAAGGGGATTACAAAGTGCCCGGGGCCTGCTGTGGCGGGGGGAGGGCGGTACTGGCCCAGGGAGTCGAAAGCAGTCATGCACCTGGCAGGGCTGCTGCTGGGGCGTAACTTGGCTCAGGGGATAGGGACTGGGTCAGAGGTTCTGATCCAGCCCAGCCCGGTCCCTGTGACGCCAGGGGGCTGGCTGCAATGAGCTGGCCTGAGCTGTGGTGGTAGACAGGAGGTGGGGGGTGTATCCAAGGAGCAGCGACATGGGCTCCCCCATTCACCCCCTGGCTGGCAGCACACTGTCCCTGTGTGCAGGGGGCAGCGCTAGCGTAGGTGCTAGGAGCTTGCCCCCTTCTGGATACCCAGAGACCTGCAGGGCTCTGAATCTGGCACCGTTCCCCGATTTAGGGAATGGCCCGGGAGGACCGAGCCCCTCAGGACCAGGGCTGATCGCAGCCTCTCCTCTCTGCAGTGTGACCCAGGGCTGGGCTCAGCCTCCTGGAGAAGGTGGAGTCGTGGGAGCCCCAGGGTGGGCATGGGGAGCGGGTGGGCACGGCTGGTGCTGGCTCTGTGCTGCCAGGGGTGTGAGCATGCCGCTAGGGATTAGGGGCTGCTGAACCTGTTAGCTGCTCAGCGCTCTAATTAGGACAGGTTTCATTACCAAGATGCACTGGCCACTCAACTTCAATTTGCAGAGCTGCTGAGCAGCCCGGGGCACGTCTCCGAGCTCACAGCTAAATTCAGCTCGGCTATTTATGGCTCAGGGCAGCAGCAGCCTGGTTCCTGCGGGGACAGGGGTGAGGGACTGCACTGGGGTGGGGGCAAATGGCAGGGGCTAGCGGTGGCAGCGGCAAGGGGGTCCCACCGATGGGCACCTGGTTCCTTAGCAGCTGGGTGTTAGCGTCCCTTTGAAGAGGCCTAAGCAGGTGCACTCGGGCCGAAGTCAGCTCGGGGGCGGGGAGGGGCAGGCTGGGTGGGGTCTTTTCATAGCCACCTTCCCCTTTCTGTTTGACTCAGCCGTGAGCTAATGCTGGCCCTGCCCCCCAACTCAGCTGGCCCCTGGGGCACTGCCTCTGACAGGACCCTCCTAGCCGCTCCGTGGCCCCCTGGGCGCTACCTCCAATGGGGTCTCCCAGCCGCTCCCTGGCCCTCTGGGAGTTCTGTCCAGTGCGTTATTACACACACTTGAAATTGCCTCCACACGCTGTGTTTGTCCCCCATGCCCTCAGCTTGCCCACGGCGCAATCCCTGTGTGGCAGGAAGGCTCAGACCTGGGCTGGCACTGGCAGCTGCTAGAGCGTCTGCTCCAGTATGGGACCCCACTGCGCCTCCCACACATGTCTCCTGGGAGGGGCTGGCGGGGGCAGGGTAGAGCCTTATAGGATCCTCCCAAATTCCATCTCACCTCTGCCCCCTCATGCCCACATTCCCTTGTGCCATTCCCCGCCTCCCCCCTTCAGCCCGGCCTGGCTCACTTCCGAGCTGCCTAACCCTTGTCTCCAAGGTGCTGTTGATCTGCAAACCTGTTTTTCCAGCCCCCGAGTAAAGGTTAGGCAGCCAGGCAGCACAGGCGGGCATCCCATTGGCCGTGGGGCTGTGTGGGGACTGCTAGGCTGCTCCGAAGGGATGAGGGGGACAACGTCTCCAATGAGGACCCCGGGGACTCTGCTTCCCCCTCCACTGGCTACCAAGCGGCTGCTTTCCTGTATTCCAGCCCTGCCTGGCACCCTCCCCTGGCAAGGGCTAGTCAGGGAGTTCACTCCCCCAGGGCTGGAATCCAGGAGAGGCTTCTGGCTCCTGGCCCAGGGACACAAAACCTTCCTCTCTTGGGCTGCAGTCGGAAGGAGCCAGCGCCACTCAGAGCACCCGCTGGGTGCCAGTCCAGCTGCAGGCAAACGGGGCCCGTGTCACCCACTGGCACTGGTTTCCAGTGCTGTCAGGCCACAGCTGTGTAGCTCCCTTGCCATACTGCTGGGTCCCCCAGGAAACACAACAGCCTTGCACTAGGGCCCAGATGTCTAACTCCCTTAGAGCATCAGGGCCTAGGGCAGAATTGCACCCTGTACTAAAAGCCACTAATGGCCTGTGTCACATCCTGGGCTGTCATAGCCATTCCCGCAGCTGGATCCATGTCATTCTCCTTTTCGGGGTGGGGAAACTGAGGCACAGACCTGCCCGAGGTCATCCAGCCTGCGTGTGTCTGTGAGAGCTGGGAATCAACCCCTCCCCACATGCCACTCCTATCTCCCAGGCTTGTGTCCTACCCTGGGACCATGCTGTCTCCCTGGCTGGCTGAGGGGCTCTGTGCTGTGGATGCCTGTGCGGGGGGGTTAGCAGGGATTTTGGGGTTGAAGGGGCTGCCAGTGTGGAAGCTGTCGCCAGTGCTCTGCTCTCTTTGCAGAGGCCCGTGGGGAGATCAAAGCAGGCTGCCTGTAAATCGACTGCTTTCCGCCAGGCGTTGACGGCTGTCTAATTGATTTCTGGAGCAGCGTGGCGGCGTTTCCGCGCAGCTGTTTGTTTTTTACAAGGCTGGCATGTTGCTTTCCACTTGGCACGCACGCTCCCGCTTGTGCTTTTGCTGCAGATTCCCCAGCACTTAGCAGCCCAGCCTCAGGTCTTCAAGTGTTGCACTTAATGAGTGTAATGGTGTCTAGAAACTGGCTCAGTATGCAGCAGTGTGTGTGAAGAGAGAGTTAGCCTCCAGGCACTGGCCAAATGGGATGGATGCGGCTGTAGGTCCTTCGGGCTTCCATGAGAAAATTGATAGCCTGGATTCCCCGTGGCCTGGAAGTTCCTGAAATTAAAGCTCAGACACTGGATGGAGAGCAGGATGGTCTAGTGGTTAAAGCATTTGCATGGGGCTTGGGAGATCTGGGGTTAGCTTCCAGCTCTGCCACAGATTGCTTGCACGACCTTTGTCAAGTCACTTAATCTCTCTGGGGATAATATTATTAGTCAGTCTTGTCTGCTTTGGTTGGAAGCTGTGAGGGGCCAGGGCTGTCTCTCAGTAGGTGTATGTTCCTGCCCCCTGTGCTAGTGTCATGCTGCGAGTGAAGTATGTGACCTCTTTGCGCTATTGAGCGTGTGCACCTTGCACAGGGACCTGCACTGCGCTGAGGAGACACCCACCGACCCCCATGCACTGGTTGCAAGGTGTGGCATGGAGTTTTTCTGGGGATTGACTCTTATTGGCTTGCCGTGCCACCCTGGTCAGGAGCCTGGAAGGCTTTGTCTATCTACACTGCATTGTAAATCCGGGGCTGTGAGACTCCGCGTTTCCATGCTGCACTGTAAACCTGGGCTTACCATTGCTGGAACTGGGTCTCCCAGCCGTGTTAACGTGTCCACACTGCACCGCGTGGACCTTCTGCCTCGGGTCTGCAGCTAAATCTGTGTGCACACTGCATGGTGACAGGGCTTGGTCCCAAGTCTCAGCAGGATTCTGGATCTGACCCCTCTCGTTCTCCCAGCAGGGTCCTGAGTGCTCACTGACCCGAGTCAGGCTGATGTGCGTGTAGACGGAAGCGGGGCTTGGGCTCGGGCTCAAACCTGAGTCAGAGCCTGGCTTAGTGTGCTGTGTGGACATACCCAAAGGGAACCTGCCTCCGCACATTGCAAACACCATTAGAAGGCTGCACTTGTAGTAAAACGCCTTTAGTAACAGAGACAATTATTTCCTTAAACTATTCCCTTTATTGGCAAAGAGCAGCTTGGCTTCCTCCATAAACCAGAGACCCTGCAGCCCCTCTGGAGTGCCAGGAATGACTCAGAGGCTTAATTTGCCCTGGAGCAGTGCAAACAACAGCCCTGAGATAAAAGTCAAACAGCTGGGATGTGCACAGGGGCTCAGCTTCTTAGAGGCTTAATTCAGGACCCTGAATTCCCTGCCTGTCCATTGCAAGTCATTGTTTAGCCAGCTTAATAGTAGGGAAACTTCCATAGTAGACTGCACTTGTGGTAGCAAATGGATCCACCGTGCCAGACTCCCCTACATGGACTTTGGTGGAGTTACGCTAGGGAATAACCTGACCCATTGACTCAGTGTCTTCTCTCCCATTGCATGCAGGGCAGGCTGTTACCCGCCAGCAGCTAGAAGCCCCAGCCAGAGGCAGGAGGGGCAGGGCCTGGGGCCTGGTGATGGGCCACGCAGCTCCTTGGCCGTAGATCAATAGTCCAGTGTGGGCCTGGTCAAAAACACGCGGCTCTCTGATGGCCTCTGCGACCATCAGCTGGTGACTGTGGTACCATCTCTTGGTGGCTGGGTGTTTTGATCTGCGGGCCCCACCCAGTGGGGTAGGATGCAGCATCCCATGCCTGGAGCATTGGGGACCTGGGTCTTTCTAGCAGGGCAAGGAAGAAACAATTCCATGGGAGCTGCAAGCGCGGTTTGGCAGGGACCTGAGCTGGGTGAGCTGGGAGTTAGGAGGAGTTTTGATTTTGGTCTGAACAATTCTGTACCCTGCACTGCCACAGACTCAGCGGGGAAGTGCCCCCTACAGGGTCACCAGCAAGGCTGCCTGGAGTGCAGAGGTCTCTCCTCCAACTACTGGTTCTGCCAGGGCCGACAAAGCCAGGGAAGCCGGGCCCCGGCCCCCTTCTGGACCTCCAGGCCCCGGTAATTTGTACTGGCTTCCCCCGCCCCCCTTGTTGGCCCTGGGTTCTTCCCAGCCCCAGTTAGCTTGTGAGATGTGCCAAGATCAGCCCAAGGTGATGTGGCCGCAGGGAAGCGGGCCCATGGCACACTAATCAGCTGTGTGCCATCCCCCCCGAGTTTGTTTGTGTCCCCTTGGGTACCAAAGAGCTAATGCCAGTCCTCTGACCTTGTCTTGTGTTGCAGAATATCGTTGCCAAGTATGGCGCTCAGTTCCGGGGGAACTCGCAGCACGACGCCCTGGAGTTCCTGCTCTGGTTGCTGGACAGAATGCACGAGGATCTGGGCTCCTCGTCACCCAGCCAGAAGGCTAGGACAGCGGGCAAGGTCAGTGTCCTCTACCCTCCCTCGCCAGACATCTCTGCACTCTCTCCCCAGGGCACTGCTGTTGTAAGGAGCTGGCGTGGGGTGTATGTGTCGCCACTGCTCTCTAGCGGGTGGGATCAGAGCTGCTCAGCTGTGTGTCCTAGGCCCTGCACTGCTAACAGAGATTCTCTCGCAGTAAGGAGCTGCGCTCTTGGGGTGGGGAAATTGGAGTGAAGTTCTGTGTGGCTGCTGTGTTAGTGCAGCACTGGGACAATGGAAAAGACCTGTAGGATGAGGATAAATATGTCAAAGACTGTGAGATGCTCAGGTACTGTGGTGAGGGGGGCCAGGTAAGAACCAAGGATAGATAGATGGGACCATGGATTTGGTACCCTCTTATCATGTTCCCCCACTGCCCGCACAGGGTCCTCCTCAGCCTGGAGGCTGGGGTGTTTCCCTAAAACTGGGGAATAGTCTCCGTTTACTCAGTGACTCTTGGCGGGGGCGGGGGTAGTTGGGGGTGAGAACATGGCTGATTGGCCACTGTGCTGTTGGTATTTTCCTCCCACCAGTGGAATGACCTGTGCCCTGGGCCCAGCCTTTTCCCGGTACGGATCGGCATGGTTGTGCCATTGCTATGTCAGGGCAGTGTGTGTGACCACACCATCCGTGGGGAGTGGCTGCTGCCTGCAGAGGATAAAAGCCCTACTACTGGTGCCAGCTAGCACAGCTCCTCTTGTAGCCCAGGAGACAGAGGGCACTGTCTCAAACCAGGGCTCCTGGGTTCTCTTCCCAGGGCATTGGGTGTGTGGGTGAGCTGGCAATCGTGGTGTTTTTGCCTGGGGCTTTGCTGCGACATGTCGTGGAGCTTCTTTAGCTGGGGAAGAAGGGGCTTTCGGAGATTCTAAGGCCACAGGGGACCATCCTGGTCTGACCTCTGGCATGGCAGTGTCCGAGCAGCCCCCAGCCAGCATTCGGGTCGGGGAGAAGCTGGGTCAACATAGCACATGCAGCTACTGCGAAGGAGCTCGTGTGCCTGGCGGGGGGCTGTGCAGCATTGCAGACACACTGAACTCACTGTGTGGGGCAGGGACAGGCCCAGCAGGGAGCAGTTCCCTTGTCAGGACACACTGGCCTAGCCTGTCCATGGTTATAGCCCTGCCCCTCTGTTAAGTCGCACCCCCTGGAGCCTGCCCCGGTTTCACAGGAGCTCCTGCTTTCCCTGCAGCCAGTTCTGTGAAGCTGGGTGCCAGCAGAGCCTTAATGCGTCCCTCCTTACAGCACCTCTGGGGTAGGGTGGGGTCATCCCCATTTTACAGATGGGGAAACTGAGGCACAGAGTGGGACTATGACTTGCCAAGTCATTGGCAGAGACAGGATTAGAACTTGGGGCTTCCTATCTCCCAAATCCCTGCTTGAGCAGGATCCGGGCTAAGCTGGAACCTGGGTGCCTCCTTCCTGACCCTTCTAACCTGGCCAGTGGCGACCCCTGCATGAGCATCATTTGCAGCAGGAGTCCTTGTGTATGGCACATCCACGGGGTAAGCCCTTTGGCCCTGGTCTTGCTCCTCCAGTGTGGCTTTGGGGCAGTGCAGAGGAGGCGTCGGACTTGTTGATGCAAGGCACTGAGATCCCCCTTTCCAAGGCTGTGTCCTCACCCTGCATGGGATCCCGTGTGATAGGAGCTGCCTGGGTCAGCAGCAAAGGGAAACCACCCTAATAACAAGACTCTCTTGCATATACCTCCTGGCTTCCTGTGTCATCTTAGAGCTCTTTGCCAGCCATATACCTAGCACTGAAATGCAGCCACCGCTGGGGTGGAACTCAGCAGCTCTGTAACTGTGCACAGCGACACTGCACCACAGTTTAAAACAGGAAGTGAAGGAAGATGTCATGCACAGGGCGGTTGGGTGGGCAGACTGTAATTAGCCAAGCTGGGTTTTGGGCTAGAGTAGAGAGACCGGTTTAACGAATCTTGCCCCTTTTGGGTAGGGAAATATCTGTGACTAGACCTAGGATTTTACAGGTAGGCTTGTTATTTGGTCAGTGGTTTGAGGGAGCATATCTCAGCCCAGGGCTTGCCTGGAAGTTTCCCAGTCCCGTGTATAACTCTCACACCAGTCCTAGATCCTGCCACGCTGCTCTGGTAGCATGCTACCTCTGCTTTGCACAGGTGTGACTGACTGCATGCAGCCCCAGTGCATTGGGCCCACTGAGTTTTGCTACTCATTATCTGCCTTGTTTGATTGGTTTCTTAAACCACATGGGATGGTTTCCTCTTCTTGACTGGTTGCTTCCCAGATCCTGCTAAGAGCTCTGAGTGGCTGTGAGAACAGATCCTGTGAATTCAGATCTGCCACACCTTCTCGCTCTGCAAACATCCCTGCAAACCCTTCTCCTGCTTCCCTCTTCTTTCCTGGCCCAGGTATGGAACCAACCTCCCGCTCCCACCCTGGAGTCCCTCTGCTTCATCCGACCCTCAGACTCTGTCAGTCACCCACCCTCTCCAAGGTGACCCCTCGCTCAGCACATCCTACCAAAGAACTGGCTGGCCTGGTTTGGGCTGCAGCCTGGTCTCGCCATGGGATTTGGCCAGCAGCAGCAGCCAGCAAGCGAAGCCCACATGGAAGCTGTGATTTACACCAGTAAAGTTTCCTCTGGCTTGAAATGGGTGTGAGCTCAACTGGTGCAAAGCGGATGGCTGTTGCTAGGGCAGGCCAGGACAGCCTGGGGGGTTGTGGAGTCTCCCTCTGTCTTCCTGGCTGATGTTCTTCGGTTTCCACCAGCCTTCATGGACGCTGTGTGGACCACGCAGGGGGCCTGACCCTCTGGCTGCCAAGACTGGGCACATCTGGGGGAAGATCCCCCCCACCTCAGCGTTTAGCCCCCAAACCTGCACTGAGGTTGGCCCCAAAGCATCCCTGCCATGGGCGGATCTTGCAGGACTGCCAGCCCAGTGTCTGCGTCGTGCCAAGGGCCTGGTTTCTCTGGGGGCTCTGCCCCTGTGGTGGCAAGGCCTTGGGAGCTGGGTCCAGCTGGCATTGCTCTGCCTTGGTGTGAGTCCCCCCTGCCCACTGGGGGGAACCCATGTCTCCACGCGGCTGCTAATCTTGCCATTCAGGATGTTCTCTATCATATCCCCCCCAGTGCTGACCTCTGGCATGGTGCTAAGGGGGTGCTGTGCTGCAGTGAGGGGTGCTCTCCCCTTACCTCTGGGCCACAGATCTGACCATATGGAGTCATCCCGTTCTGAGGACCAATCTGTATGGCTAGAATAAAGGGAAGCGCCCCTGTCCCAAAGAGAGAGAACTAGCTAATGGTTAGAGCAGGGAAGTGCGCATCAGGATTCCTGGGTACTGTACCTCTCTCTGCCAGCAATTTACTGCATGACCTTGGGCAAATCACATCTGCTTGCTGTGCCCCGCCTGCAGCATAGGGTTAGTGCCCCCGGGGGCCTTGTAAAGCACTTTGAGGTACTGGCTGCAAGGGCCTGTACTTGGACAAAGGATCATCACTGTTGTTCAAACAGCTTTATGTGGCATGGGGGCTGCACAGCAGCTATACCCAGAACCGGACAGCTCGGACCCCATCCTGCTGCATCCTGTGAAGGGAGGCTTGGGACGCACTGACCGTCCTGTGGACTGGGCAGAGAGTGGGCACAGCAGAATGGGGGGTCTCCGAGGGAATGGGCTGCCTCCATCCATCCCGGAGACCCCCACCTCCAGAGGCACAAGTGAGTCCATCAGCTTGAGCACAGAGGCAGTGCGCCTGCCCACAGACAGTTTGGGGCCATGAGAAAAGTGGGAGAAGCAGGGGCCGGGGAAGCCAGAGCGCTGGTGGGAGCAGGGCCCGATGCAGGCAGCTGTCGCTGCTGGAGCACTCAGCGGGTTTAACGAGGTTCCTCTGCCTTCATCCAGCTACGGTGCCCTTGTGCGGGCCGCAGGCCCCTCAGGAGGGCCCCCGACCCCGTTTCCATCCTTGGCTGGGCCCTGAATGTGGTTGTTAGGCTGGGACCCAGAGAGAGACAATAGGGGAAGGCAGAGCTTTGAAAGCTGCTGCTCCCCCATTGTGTTCCCTGGCTTCGGGAGGCCGGGCAAGCGGCTGGGGCTGAATGGTGTCTGAGGTGGGGCTGAAAGGAGATGGCAAATAATGTGCTGCTTGTGATTCACGGCACACAGTTGCTTGGCTGGCCCTCTGCCAGCGGCACATCCGCCTTTGCGGGCGCCCTGGCCTTAGGAGGGGTCTGGCTTTGGGCTGTTCCTCCTCCACCCGTTCAGTCACCTCAGGGAGGCGATGTCCTTTCCGATGGTGCTCAAACGCGGGGCGCAGGGTTGGGCATCTGAAGGGGAAGACTGTGAAGAGGGGAAGTCTGGCCCAGTGGGTAGGGCCCTAGCCTGGCACTTGGGAGACCTGGGTTCGAGTCCCTGCTCTGCCCCAGACTCATGGGTAAATCCCTTAACTTCCCTGTGCCTCAGTTTCCTATTTATGGACTAGGGATAATAGCATTGCCCCGCCTTGTGGGATAAACACCTCAGTCGTGGCCTGCCAGTCCAGTCCCGGTGCCCACGTATCACTGCCAGTGAATGCACCTCTTTCCTCACCCGCTGCTACTCCAGCTCCTACCCGCTCTGGGAGCATGGCTCTTCTACAGACCACTGGGGATAAGGCTGAGCCCTGCCACACTCATTTCACCTCTGGCCACACACCCTGCTCTGAAGTGGGCTCTCTAGCGAAGCGAGGCTGAGGCTAAGCGCCCGGCACAGGGCAGCCTGTCACTGCTCGTGACTGGCAGGTTCCCAGCCAAGCTCACTGCAGACATCTCTGCTGCCCCCGCGGGAGCGGCAACTAACGCGAGTTCCTGGGCGGCTTCATACAGGTTAATTCTGTGGGACATTAAAGCCTGTGCTGCTCGGCCGCCATCTCTGCGTTTGCCAGCACTCCCCTCTCCGTGACACTCCAGCCCCCATTAGAAGCAGAGGCAAAACATCGCCGTGCATATGTTTGCTTGGGGGAATTGGCTTTGTAGCTGTTGTAGTCAACGGCCCATTGCCCCAGTGCTCAGCAGCAGGCAGGGGCTGCCTCCTGGTGCTGTGCCACCCCTTGGCTACATGCTGGTCTCGCTCCTCCCCTCCCTAGCTCCACCGAGGTCCTAGAACGGAACATGAGAACGGCCAGGCTGAGTCAGACCAGTGACCCACGGGGCCAGGTGTCCGGTCTCTGACACTGCCCAGTACTGGAGCTTCAGGGGGAGTGTACAGAACAGGGCGATTTTGGAGAGGTCCACCCCTGTGTTCCCCTCCCAGCTTCTGGTAGCCAGAGGTTTAGGATTGGCCTGAGCACCGGATTACATCTGTGACCATCTGGCTAATGGCCATGGATAGACCTATTCACCATGAACTTATCCAGTTCTTTGTTGAACCCAGTTATAGTTTTGGCCTTCACGACATCCCCTGGCAATGAGTTCCACAGGTTGACTGTGCATTGTGTGAAGAATTGTTTCCTCTTGTTCGTGTTAAACCTGCTGCCTATTTATTTCATTGGGTGACCCCTGGTTATTGTGTTGTGTGAAGGGGTAAATAAAACTTCCTTATTCACTTTCTCCACACCAGTCATGATTTTTATAGACCTCAAACATATCCCCCCTTAGTCGTCTCTTTTCCGAGCTGAACAGCAATAATCTTTTCACTCTCTCCTTGTATGGAAGCCATTCCATGCCCTTGATCACGCTGGTCTCTGAACCATGTCCAGTTCCACTGTATCCTCTTTGAGATGGAGCAACCAGAATTGGACAAAGTGTTCCAGGGGTGGGTGCACCATGAATTCATGTAGTGGCATTATATTTTCTGTCTTATTTTCTATGCCTTTCTTCATAGTTCCTAGCTTTTTTGACTGCTGATATGTACTGAGCTGAAGTTTTCAGAGAATGATCCACAGTGATTCCAAGATCTCCTTCTTGAGTGGCAACAGTCAATTTAGACCCCATCATTATATAGGTCTAGTTGGAATCATTTTTTTTCCAATGTGCAGTACTTTGCACTTATCAGTGTTAAATTTCACCTCCCATTTTGTTGCTCGGTCACCCAGTTTTGTGAGATCCCTTTGTAACTCTTCGCAGCCAGCAAATGTGCCACTCTGTTGTTCGCTCCCTTTTTCCAGCTCCTTAACGAACAGCACAGGAACCAGCACAGATCCTTGGGGGTTCCCGCTGTTTACCTCTCTCCATTGTGAAAACTGTCCATTTATTCCTACCCTTTGTTTCCTATCTTTTAGATCCAGAAGAGGACCTTCCCTCTTATTCCATGACTAAGTTTACTTAAGACCCTTTGGCGAGGGACCTTTTCAAAGTCTTTCCATAAGTCCAAGTACACTGTATTCACTGGGTCCCCCATCCCCACATGCTTCCCCATGCTGACTCCCTTGAAGAATTCTAACAGATTGGTGAGGCGTGACTTCCCTTACAAAAGCTGTCTTGACTCTTCCCCAGCATATCGTGTTTATCTCAGTGTCGGATAATTCTGTTCTTCGCTACAGTTTCTGCCAATTTGCCTGTCTGTTACAAGCTGTTTCCTCGCTGTGCGAGCCAGCACTTGCATCCTGCGCTCTGAAGAGGAAAAGGTGCTCAGGCAGGCAGGGCCGATCCAGCTATTAACGTATCCCCTCGTCCCCTGCCTCCTAGCTCCCACGCGCTCCTCAGAGAGAGGATTACAGTTCAGATCTATTCAGAATCTTGGCCACCCATGATGGCTGCCATCTCCTCCCACCTGCAACCCTCATGGCAGGGGAGTACAGCATAACTCAGCGCCTCCCATTTCCATAGGGCCTGTCAGCTCAAAGCGCTTTGCAAGCTCCGGCCAGGCTCTGATCTCACACCCGCTTTCCAGCTGTGTTGCTCTGCCAGCTTCGATGGGTAATTGCCAATTCTTCTTTGAGTGCTAGTCCCTAGGTGTACTCCACATGGGGGATATGCATGCACATCGTGCACCTGCCAGGATGTTTTGCAAGCAATGCCTGTTGGCCTGCACATGGTTGGTCTAGTTGGATAGCGTTTTCCCCTTTTAATTCCCCACCTGGGGATTTCCCCCCCGAGAAGTCTGGGATTATGCCTAGAGTCCTGGGGTTTATAAGAACGGCCATACTGGGTCAGACCAAAGGTCCATCTAGCCCAGTATCCTGTCTTCCAACAGCGGCCAATGCCAGATGCCCAGAGGGAATGAACAGAACAGGTAATCATCGAGAGTCCATCCCCTGTCACCCATTCCCAGTGTCCGGCAGCCAGAGGCTGTTCAAAAACAGTGTTTCCTGCCCTCGTTCCTTTTTGGTGAGGGATGAACATCAATGCTGCCTCCACGGCCTGGGTGAGGCTCATGTTTCTGCCAAGTGCAGCACCTGCTGCTTTTTTCCCTCAGGACTTGTGCGGGTGGGGAGCTGAGGCTCAGAAAACATCAGTCAGATCAGGGCTGAGTACTCCCCACCCTGTATGTCAGTCTCACAAAGCAGGCAGTGCCCCTCTGAGCATGAGCTTGGGAACAGAGGCTAGGACTGTTAAGCCGAAGGAGAAGGCTTGAGAGCAAGGGGCATGGCCGCAGACAACAAGGACACGCCATCTTTGTCTAAGTCTGCCCTGAAGAGAAAAGATCCCTCCCCAGCCCCATCAAAGTCAGGAGAGCCGGCACGCACGGGTGCTAAGGACTTAGGAGAAGGAGGCACCCAAGGGTTCAGATTCGACAAGTCTGACATCAGCTCTGATGGTGAAGGCTCAGGATAAACAGCTCCTGGTGCTCCCATCCCTTCTAGAGCGGCTGCTCCCACCCCAGGAGGGCGGAGAAGCGTAACTTTGTTCCATCCAAGGCCTGGTCTACACTAAGGGCGGGGGTCGAACTAGGGTACGCAAGTTTAGCTACGCGAATAGCGTAGCTGAACTCGAAGTACCCTAGTTCGAACTACTTACCTGTCCAGACGCCGCGGGATCGAAGTCCACGGCTCCAAGGTCGACTCCGCCACCGCCGTTCGCAGTGGTGGAGTACCGGAGTCGACCGGAGCGCGGGGGGAGTTCGAACTATCGCGTCTTGATTAGACGCGATAGTTCAAACTCCGAGAAGTCGAACTCACCGCGTCGACCCGCGTGGTAAGTGTAGACATACCCCAAGAGAGGAGAGTTTCTGTTCTCTCACCCACTGCCGAAGTTGGTGGCGCAGGCGGCTACAGAGCAGTCCAGCCCCCAGCCCCCTAAGGCTGCTCCCTCTGATAGGGGGCAGAAGTCACTCGGTCTTCTCTTCCACCTCCCTCCAGTTCCGGATCTCAAATGACCAGGCCCTCTTGGCCAAATCTGATAGTTACACAAAGTGTTACGGAATTTAAGGCCAAGCTCCCTGAGGAGGATGGGGCCCACTTCCAGGCCTTAGTGGATGAGGGCAGATTGGTGGCCAAAACTTCCCTCTGAGTATTTTTGGTCCCTCCAGCATCCCTGGAGAGAGGGGCAGGAGTGGGGGGTTCCCGTGCTGCATGTCCCTCACCCCCGTCTGGCTTGGGTTTAATTCTGTTCCACTGGGGCGCTATTCTAGCAGGGGTGTGAATCGCTGGAACCGTCAGTCCTCTGCATTCCCCTGCAGCCACGGTTCCCTGGAGCACGGCTTGGGCTCTGCTTGTGCCTGGCTCCCCCAGCTCAGCGCTGTGCTTTAGACAGCATTAGCAAGTTTCATTAGCCCCTTTGCATGCAGCTGCCCCTCTCCCCTGCCTCCGGCCGGGCCTCCTTCCTGCAAACAGGACCTCAGTGTGAGGGTACGGAGAGGGCTGGGTTCTCTCTTCTGTTCTCTGGATCCCAGTCCTCTTCTCCCTCTATGTGGCCATTAGGTTCTTAGCCCCTGCACTTTGGGGATGGACCCTGGGCAACGCCTGGCTGAACTCACCAGCTGCAATGGGTCCCCAGTCTCTAAGCACAAAGATCCTGGAGCTGGTACCTGGGGGAGGCCTGCAGGGGCCGAGGGAAAGGGGGGGCCATGCCCCCGCCATTCCCTCGGCCCCTGCAGGCCTCCCCCAGGTAATCATGCCTTGCTCATCCCTAAACACCTCCCATAGGGCCCACCCCTCCTGGGCAGGCTGCCCACCTCCTCCTTCCCCACTCCACTTCTACCCCCTCCACTCTACTCCAGTCAGGACCCACAGGCTGGGGATGAGGGTGGAGGTGGAGCTTCCAGTCTGTGAGGGGCAGGAGACTGACAGCCTTGGGGACCGTCTCGCACTCGATTTCACGCCAATCGCAGGGAGGTCACACTGCTCCTGCTGGGAATGGCAGCGCGGGTGCCTGGGGCATTGCAGGGCCTCTGTCTTGTACTGAGCTCCCACTGGCACCCAGAGGTGGCACTGAGCCCGTCAGAGAGATCGGGGCGATCCCTTGGGAACTAGGGATATCGGGGGGAGGGAGGGTTGGCTTCCTCAAGGGAGAGGGG
Source organism: Mauremys reevesii (assembly GCF_016161935.1). Lineage (NCBI taxonomy): Eukaryota > Metazoa > Chordata > Testudines > Geoemydidae > Mauremys > Mauremys reevesii. The sequence goes on from NC_052637.1 coordinate 23,388,870, forward strand.
CAGGAGATGAAGCCAGTCTGGACCAGGCCGTACGTGGATCTGGTGGTGTCTTGGCTAGGTTCCTAGTGCCCACCCCGCACTCCCCTCCCACCTTGTAGTCAGAGCAGGATCGAATGCCCCCCAGGGGCTGAGCTCCCCACTGGCCCCAGAGGACAGGGTGCAGGGTGTGGGGGGTTTGAGGGATGAGCAGAGCCCCCTGTCTCCAGAGCCATCAGTCTGGCACCTTCTGTCAGCCCCAGCTTCACCGAGATCTTAAAGAAATCCAGTGGGCAGGGCATGGTGAGTGCAGGGTCCCATGGCAGGGGCAGGGGCAGGGGCAGGGACCATGGCCCCTTGTGCCCTGAGGGTGAGGGGGCAGCGGGCTTGATTCCCCCGGGGATGGGTCCCCTGGCTTTGTGGTTAGGCTGGGGTTGTGCTGGGCCAGGGCAGCGGGAAAGCAGACCCGGCCCTGCTGGGCTCTGCCAGCAGAAGCAGCCAGTTCAGGAGTTGGGTGGTGAGCCCAGCCAGGCAGGAGAGGAGCGGGGCCGGGCTGCCCACCTCAGCTTGCTCTAATCCTTGCCTGCGTTTTGGCAGTGGGCTCTCTGGTTTGATTCCATTTTACCAGCAGATTATCCCCTTTCCTGGGATCCTGAGTCCCTCCCTCTGTGCACGTACACACAATGTCTCATCAGCCCCGCGCAGGCAAGGGGCCCCCAGAGCCTCACCAGTGCCAGAGAAATTCCTGCCGAGGGACTCTGGCATTTGTAAAGTGAAACCCATCCGCCCATCTCGCCCCCTGCTCTCTCGGCTCCCAGGGGCACTCACCCCCACTGGGATTTTCCCTGGCAGGGCTGGGCTGGGTGGTCCTGGGCTGGGAGACCTCCAGCATTGTCCCAGCCCTGCAGCAAGTGCTGCTGGTGGTTCGCTTGGGGGTGTCTCATCCCTCTATGCTGACGCTGAAACAGTGCCCCTTTGTGGTCCGGGTGGCTTGTGCTCATTGAAGATCCCATGGCAACTTTTCTCCAGTTGAATGAACCCAGATCTCCAGAGTCCTGTGCCAGCACTGCAGCAGACCATCCTCTTAACCTGGGCACAGGCCCCTGGGGATGGGCTGACGGCAGGGGTTTTGCAGTGACACTGAGGGGGCGTGTGCCGGGGACAGAGGCTGCTAGATTCTGGGATTGGGGACCCCTAGACGCAGCAAGTCCTTCCCCAGCCTGCAGTGCCGACATGACCCGTTTCCCTCTGTGGCTGGAACCAACCCAGCTCTGCCCGTGGCAGAGACAGGAACAGAAGCCAGGAGTCCTGACTCCTACGTCGCTGCTCTGGTGCCCTGGCTTTGGGATCACACTTCCTGCCCAGCCTGGACCCCCTGGGAGGTGCTGGGTCTGCTTTTGCCCAAAGCTGGTTGGCCCTGTTCAGAGTGTGCTTGGTGGTCTCTGCTCCCCGCTGCCCAGCTCTGCCTGGCCCTGCAGACTGTAACTCCTCCAGACAGAGCGTGTCATTGAGGAGTGACTGTTGCACCTCCGGGTGCACTCTGTCATGTGTGGGTAGCATAGCAGCACAGCCAAGCAGCTGTAGCATCCGTCGCTAGGTGCTGCATCTCTCAGTCCCTTTGGCCTCCAGTCGTCTGCAGGCACAGCAAGCCCCCAACACTGGCCCCACACCGTTTCCAGCCATAGGAACACAAGGCCTGGCGCAGCCTGCTCAGAGGTGGTTGGAGCGTGCCCGCTCACGGCTCTGGGAGGCAGCCGGGAATTTGCATTAGACGGGCCATGCTGCTGTTCTCACGGACATGGGAGCATCCTGTTAGACCCTCCAGTCCACTCCCTGGGACAGCGCGTGGCCATTCAGTACTGCATGTTTACTGGAGCATTGCCTGATCTAATTTTAAACGTGCCAGCACATCCCTCGGGATGCTCTGCACAGAGCTGGGGATCAGGAGGGGTCCCAGCTCTGCAGCCTAACCTGTCCCTTTCTCCCCCACCTAGTTCCAGCCCCCACAGGGTGCGCTCTTTAATGCCTCTCCCGCTTTGGCCGTGCACACCCCGGGGAACCGAAGGCGCTCAGCACCTCTCAGGATTGGGCCATAGACAAGTTGGAAATTTTTTGCTGCTTTTGGTGGAAAACAGCGACGTGCTCAAACAGGGCGTTTTGCGGGAAAGGGGCAGTTTCCATGACGTTTTTGGCTTACAAAATGTCGGAAAGCAAAGGGTTGAAATGGTTGTGATGTTTTGGAAATGAAAAGTTCTGGTTTTCTGGATGGGGTGGAAGGCACATTCATGGGGCTGATGTGTGTGTGTGTGTATGGGGGGGAGGGTGATTCTCCTCTTTACACCACTCCAGGGGGTGCAATGGAGAGCACAAGCAGGGCCATATCTTTAACTGCAGTGAGGGAGGAGGCAGGATAACCGGCAGTCTCCGTTCCCCATCTGCACAATGTGGTAATAGCACTGCCTTGCCTTAGGGGGGCATTGTGAGCATTAATGCATTACGGAGTGTGAGGTGCTCTGATACCAGTACCAGGCCAGTGGGGGCGGAGAAGTACCTACAACAGATAACTAGATAGAGAGACACCTGGCAAAACAGTAGGTCAGGACTGAAGTGCAGAACTTTGTGGGCGTTGTGCCAGGGGGCGCTGCAGATCAGCAGTTGCACAGCAGTGCAGGCTGGTGGAGCACCCACCCGTACCATGCATAGCTCCAGTCCTTCCCATCTGCTCCAAGTCCTTCGGCGAAGGGACGGGAAACCCCCTTGATCACACTGACTGGTTGGTTCGTTACCCTGGGATCTGCAGTGGAAGTGGAATATGATGGCAGGTCAAACGCCAAAGGGATCAGGTAAAGTGAGCTGGCGAGGCGGTTCTGCCTCCCGCTGCTGTCTCAAGTCTCTCATCTCGACATCTGTTGCATGAAACTTTAAGGCATCGAAGGCGACAGCTGTCCTGAGAGCTGGTGCAGCAGGTACAGCTGCAGCTACCAGGGGAAGGGAGCAGTAGATGAAAATTCTGCAGTGTGTATCAGGGCTGGGAAAGTGACAGCGCCCTCGCCCTGGGAGGAGAGAGCGCCCTCTCCAGTCGTGCCCAGCACATTGCAGGAGACCTCCAACAATAATCCCCTCTGCCCATGGCCAAGCTCTCCCCACTGGCCCAGGTAGGTCTGCTTCCCACCTGCCAACCCATCAGCAAAGTGTGCTTAGTAGGGAGATGGAGCTGCTGGGGGTCATTATAGCATCCTCCGTGCTGGCAGCAGCATCCAGCATGCTCAACACATTGCAAATCCCTGCTCCACTGCAGACAGCTCCCACACCAGAGGATGGGCCCAGCTTCATGGCCGTCCAGGAAGCGGGGCAGATGGACTGAGACCAACCAAGTCTCCAGGGAGTCATCAACCTGCCTATTTGTGTCCTGCCGAGCCAGAGCAGATTGTCAGTGCTGGCTTCTTAAGGATTTTGTATCTGAGGGCCTGCTCTTGCCCCTGCTGTTAAGTAGCTGCAGGGTTCTGCCCCAGAGGTGCCTGCACTTCAGTGACAAGTGTATTTAATTTTCCTCAGTCCTTTGGGATTGTTCAAGAAGGAAGATGATATTATGGAAACCAGAAAGTTGGCAGCCCCAGCCCCCACCTCAAGACAAACAGTGGTTGCACCCAGCAGCCAGTCTTGGGGATCCATTAACTTCCTTGCAGAAATGAGCTGAAACCAGAGTCTCTGCCCTGAAATTTCAGGGCTGGGAGGTGCGGCTCACATTGGAATCCCAGGACCTAAAACCCACTTCCCCTACAGCTTTGGTCCCAGTTTGGATGCAGAAGGATCAGGGACTTATATGAAGTATTTTCAAGGCCATTAGTAACTGAGGAGGATGTCAGACAACATCTGCTAGGGATAAACCTTTTGAAAGCAGCAGGCCCAGCACCCAAGAGTTCTAAAAGAGTTGGCCGAGGAGCTCGCTGACTCGGTGATGTTAATTTCTATAAATCTTTGAATACCAGGGAAATTGCAGAAGACTGGAAGAGTGCTACTGTTTAGCCAATATTCAAAAAGGGCAAGTCGGAGGACCCAGGAAACTATAGGCTGGTTAGCCTGAAATCAGTAATTGGCAAAATAATGGAAATACTGATAAGGGGATTCAGCTGATAAAGACTGAATGGCTAGCAATACAATGAATGCCAGTCAACATGGTATATGGAAAATAGATCTTGACAGACAAACTTGATTTCATTCTTTCAGGAGATTGCAAGTTTGATTGATAAACGTAACTGGATAGATGTAAAATACTTAGACATTAGTGAGGCATTTCACTTAGTACAGCACAGTATTCTAGGGTGACCAGATGTCCGGATTTTATAGGGACAGTCCCGATTTTGGGGTCTCTTTCTTATATAGGCTCCTATTACCCCCCACCCCGTGCTGATTTTTCACATTTGCTGTCTGGTCACCCTGCAGTATTCTGATTAAAAAAAATAGCACTATACATTATCAATACAGCACATGTTAAATGGATTAAGAACTGGCTAACTGATAGATCACAAAAAGTATAGTTGTCACTGGGGAGGACTCCTCATAAAATGGGGATGTTTCTAGTGGGGTTCTGCAGGGATCAGCAGAAGACCCAACATTACTCAAGATTTTCATCAATGACCTGGAAGTAAGTATAAAATAGCTGCCGATACAATCTGTGGCTGAGTAAACGAGGAGGACAGGGCCATCGTACATCTGGGTCGCTTGGTAAGCAGGGCCTGCTCAAACAAAAGGCATTTTAGTAGTCAAATACAAAGCACTACATCTAGGAGCAAGGATGGAGGCAAAAGCCTGCAGAATGCAGGACTGGATCCTGGAATGCAGGGACTCTGAAAAAGATTGAGGGGTCACAGTGGACAAACAGCTCAATGTGAGCTCCCAGTGCGATGCTGTGGCACAAAGCGTTAATGTGATCTTTGGAGGTGTAAATGGGCACGGCGAGTAAGAGGAGGGGGGTGATTTTACTGCTGTGTCCGGCGTTGGTGAGACCGATGCTGGATCCTGCGGCCAGCTCTGGTGTCCAAGTCCTAAAACAGATGTTGAAAAATCGAAGAGGGTGCAGAAAAGAGCCACAAAAATGATGTGAGGGCGGGAGAAAATGCCATGCAGGAGAGACTCAAGGAATTTGATCTGTTTGTCTTCTCAGGTGTGGGGGGTGGGACCAGAGGACCTCTTGAGGGCCCTTCCCACCTTACATTTCTGTGACTATCGATTGAGAGGTGACTTGATTAGCGTCATGGGGAGGGAACACCGGGTACGGAGGGGCTCTTTAACTGAGCAGAGAAAGGCAGAACAAGAACCAAAGGCTGGAGACTGAAGCCAGACAAGTTCCAATGCAAAAATCTCGTGCAATTATTTATAAGCCGAAGGATTAACCATTGGAACCAAGTGCCAAGGGAAGTGGTGGACGCTCAGTCTCTTGATGCCTTCCAGGAAGAGATGCGTTAGTCAGGCCCAACTCACTGGGCTCAATACAGGGGTAACTGGTTGAAATCTAATGGGCTGGAGATCAGAATTCAGACCCCTTCTGGCCTTATTTTCGATGACTTTGTGTCACGGAGTGTGGGGGAGTCAGGGCCCTGCACCCCTCTTCCTGAGATTCACCGTGACTCTCAGCAGCCAGTAAAACAGAAGGTTTATTAGATGACAGGAACACAGTTCCAAGCGGAGCGTGTAGGTACAACCATAACTCCTCAATCAAGTCCTTCTGGGGGGTTCAGGGAGCTTAGACCCCAGCTTGGGGTTCCCTGCGTTGCACCACGCAGCCCAAGACTCACACCCAAAACTCCTCCAGCAGCTCTCTTCCCCCTCCCCCCAGCTCCTCCTCTCCTTTGTTTACTCTCCCAGGCAGAAGGTGTCACTTCTCCCAACCCCCCTCCTGGCTCAGGTTACAGCTCAGGTAGCTTCCTTCAAGGGAAGTTCCCCATCCCCAATGTAACTCTCCTGCAAGATCCTTCCCTTAGGCTGGGCGGGGGAGGGCGGATGATCCTTTAGCATCCCGCCCAGTTCCCAGAAACCCAATAGATACAATGTGTTTCCTCCTTTCGCCACTTCACATCACGGGATCTGGGCAGGGTTTACAACAGCAACGTTCCCAGGTCAAATTCGCCCCGCTTCCTGCTCCGTCACACTCTGTGGGGATGTGGCTGGAACCTTGTGACAACAGCAGCTCCCAGGAGATTTCCAATGCTCGGCATCTTGCTGATCTCAATGAGATTTCTGCCATGTGGGGGGGTCAAAATCTGGTGGGAACAACTCACAGGATCTCGGCGTTGTCTAATCCAGAGACTGGCTGTCCTTGCACATCCCAGCCTGACCCTCAGCTGGATCGAAACCCTCACACTGCTTCCTGGGCCCAGCGGGATATGTTAGCTTAGGGATATGTTTCCTGGGGCAGAGAGGCAAATTCTAGCCAGGAAGATGAGTCAGATTCCAGCCCAGAGGTGCCTCATGAAATCAGGACACTCTCCAGCTTGGTTTATATCCCCGAGTCCTTCTGCACTGATCCCTCTTTCCAGGCGTCATTCTCCGGAGGGAGCCCATTCTTCCTATTGGACTTTCCCCCCCAAACCCCCATGCTTGAGGCACACTCACATTCTGTCCCTGTTCACTGCTTTCAACCTAAAAATGCTCTCTCGTTAGGACATCACTAGCTCTTTAATGTCCCAGTGCCCGATAGCGCCCAGGGGGTTGCACCGGAGATGAGTTTGGCCCTGGTTGTATCTCAGTACACCCCTTGCTCATCACCCAGTCTCTTCAGCCACAGGACTCTTCCTGGCCACCAGGGGATGGCACCCATCTCAGGTACAGGTGCCAACCGGGGATGGCGTTCCCAGCGGGCAGCTGTGCTGCTTGTGCACTGGTTGGCTGTGGGGTAGGGGACACCACTGGCTGGTTAGTTGCTCAGGATTTTGTGGCCTTTTTCCTATTTAGCCACGTGTCAAGTGAGGCCGTATCAGTGTCCGTGGCTGTTGCTAGCCAATAGATAGCACCAGGACCTGCATCGGAATGAGAAGCCGCCAGGAACTCAAAGCAGACTTTAGCCAGGCATCTGTGGCAGAGCCGTCCTGGATGTCACTCGTGCGCGGTGTCCTAGATGCTCTGACTGGTGCTGCCGGCGGCGAGACATCTGGGCCGTTATTGCCACGTCTGAGCACTGAGCCCAGGGGAAAGAAACACACCCTTCATGTTAAAACAGCTCTGGCCTGTTTCCTCCTCAAGAGAGCAGCTCTCAGGGAGCAGCAGCACGAGACAGAGATGCTGCTAGCAGCGCCACAGAGTGCAGTCTGCAGCTGAGCCGGCCTGCCCAGAGCTGCACTTTAAAACCCATTCCCCTCGAGGCTGCTTACATCTTTAATGTAGCTGAGGTGCTCTGTGTGTGCTTATGCAAGTGTATCTGTCTGGCTGAGTCCTGAGCTCTCCCTCTTCCTGTGCCTCTCTCAAAATCAGACAGTTACTGCAAAGACAACTCACAATAATACTGGGTGAGTTACTGTTGCTGTGAATTTTGTCCAGAGGAGTGGCTGAAAAGCAGATGATGTTGCAACTATAAAATCATGACGGCCATGGAGAAAGTAAATAAGGAAGTGTTTATTCCTTCTTATAACACAAGAACTAGGGGTCACCCAATGCAATTAACAGGCAGCAGGTTTAAAACAAGCACAAAGGAAGTATTTCTTCACACAACACACAGTCAACCTGTGGAACTCTTTGCCAGAGGATGTTGTGAAGGCCAAGACTATAGCAGGGTTCAAAAAAGAACTAGATAAGTTCTTGGAGGATAGGTCCGTCAATGGCTGTTAGCCAGGATGGGCAGGGATGGTGTCCCTAGCCTCTGTTTGCCAGAAGCTGGGAGTGGGCAGCAGGGGATGGATCACTTGATGATCACCTGTTCTGTTAAATCCGTCTGGGGCACCTGGCATTGGCCACTGTCAGCAGACAGGATACTGGGCTAGATGGACCTTTGGTCTGACCCAGTATGGCCGTTCTTATGTTAAGTATTTACACTCTATTTCTGACCTTTCCAGCTGAGAGTCCTTTACTGTTTCCAGTAACTTGAGACACTATTTCTCCTGTGAGGTCACTGGATGGAGACCAGGATGATATTAGCAGGACGTTGCTCCTAATCTGGAGTTTGGAGTTTGGGACAGGTTGTGTCTCACATGGGAAACCTACAGACCCATGTGCCCATCTAGTCCAGCCTGCATCATCAGCCAGCAACAGATACTTCAGAGAAAGATGCAAGAACCCCCACAATAGGCAGTTATGGAATAACCTGCCCACAGGCACAATTCCCTCCTGACCCCAATAGTCAGAGAATGACTAAAGCCCTGAAGCAGGAGGGCTTAGATCCCTTCCAAACAGCTCATTTATTTTAGTATTGCCTATTGCCATGCTGGATACTCTTGTTATCATTGTCTAATTCCTTTCTCGGTCTTGCCTGAGCAATACCTGGCAGTGATTTCTGCTGGCTAATTGTCAGCTGTGTGAAAAAGCGTTTTCTTGAATCTGTTTTAAGTTCCCCACCTTTCAATTTCACTGACTTTCCCCTTGTTCTTGGATTCCGACGCAGGCTGATGTCGGGGTTTGGCAGAATTTGATTTATTTTTATTATTATTTCAACTGATAATATCAAAGGTTTTTTTAAAGCATTTTTTTCCCTATTTTTATTCATTTAAATGTTCTCAGTTGTGAGAATAATAGTGGTGGGGAGGTCAGATAATTATTTAAGGACATAAATGTTGAGATTCAAAAATAAAGCTTTGTAAATGATTAAAACACAAATTGTCAGCATCATGTGTCCACACATACAGAGTAAATATCCTGAAATCAACAAATTGAACATGTTTTCGCTATCCACTATCCTTTTGTAACAAGCCTAATTCAAAAGTCTAAATCAGTGACATTTGACTGATACATTCTCACACCGGATTTTGCTTACATTGTCTGTCTGTCTGTACATTTTGATGATTACCCTGGAAATGCTTTTTCGCTGGTTTGTGTGTGTCCGGTGAAATCGATGTTGTTTACTGACATTTATCAATCAAAATCGAATCCTTCCAAACCTAGTGATACCCTCCCCGGGCCTCTAGCCCTTCTAATCTCCCGTAGCTGAAGTGCTCTTGGTTTGTTACAGGTGTGCTTGGAGGTGACTGATCATTTCCGCTATCCAGTATATTTCACCTTTTTGTCCGGCTTTTTGTCCTTGCATGGTGATTCCTGTGTTGGTTCCTTTACACAGCTGTTGAAAGTGCTCTTGCCCAGTATTACTGCTCAGAACTGCTAAATCATGTTACTTTTACTAAACATGCCCTTAGGAGCTGTAACAGCTGCCTCTCTAGTTTGAAGTAGATTTCCCTCCCACCCCCTATCATAGTATCTGAGCCCCTCACAGTCAGAAGGTATTTATCCTCCCCCCTCCTGTGAGGCAGGGCCAGGGCTCTTCTCCTCCTTGTACAGATAGGAACCTGAGGCACAGAGAGACTAAGTGACTTGCCCAAGGTCACACAAGTCTGTGGCAGAGCATAGAATTGAAGCCAGGTCTCTAGTCCCAGGGCAGTGGTCTAACCACTGGACTGCCCTTCCTTTCTGATAATTTCTCTCTAAGCAGTGCCCCTCCAGTGGGTGTGGGCAGGGGGTTAGGAGGTCTGGGATTGCTATTCTCTGGGTTAGGAAACACGCTCATTATCTTATTTTTATTGTGTTCTTAATACAATCTTTCTTAAACCATCTCTGCTTGGCTTTCTTTTCCTCTTTTATTGGGTTCTCTTTCGTTCCACTGATGTCCTACTTACAGTCCTTGGCAGCTATGTTAAAAATGCCATTAAACTTTCCAAGCACTAGATTTATGCCACTGGATGTAAGACAGTGATTTTTTTTATTCAAGAAAGCATTGCTCTTATTTTCTATCCATGGGCTTTTCAAGGATTTGGTCATATTTTTCTTTCTGTCCCCTGGGTCTCTATAAATCTGACAGGAGGTTTATGGAGATTTGGGGAAGTATAATTTTTCACTACCCCTTGTTTTGATTTATTCATACATGGAACAATTTGCTTGTGACCTGACAGCTGTGATTGAGATTTTACTATTAGTGCATCAATGTCTCTGCTAAGGAACGTGGCTGCTGCTTGCAACCAAATGTCTCTGCTTGTAGAGTTACCTCTTACTTTCTCATTCGGGCTGCACAGGCTCAGGTTGTTACACACAGTCACTCCTCTCTTGCTATTTGTTCTAGCAGCATCATTGTGATTAGTGCTCTGTTTTAATACACGGGCACAGGAAAGGGCCCATTATCCAGCCTGCTCTGTTGTTTCTGTGGGATTTGCCATTATCTACAATTGAACAAACTGCCATAAGCCCGTTTCATTGGGTCTCCTCACATGTTTAACTTTAAACCCATGCTGAAGTGCTTTGCTGAATCGGGGCCATTGTCAGGTTTTCAGTTTATTGCATCCCAGTCATTTCCATAGCAAAGGTGCCTGCTTTACAAGGCGGACTTCATCCCCGCACTTGCCAGCCCTGCAAACTCAGCCTGGCATCCGAGAGTCACGCTGGGTGTAGTGTTCAGGAATCGGGGAGTATCCTTTTAAAGTGTGTGTTAGCCCTCCAGTGGTGCTCATGGTGTTGTGCGTTCAGCACCCTGCAGGAGCAGCGGTGTGGCTATGTAACAGGGCCTCGTGTGTTGTGTACAGTTAGTAAACCCCGTTATTTTGCCTCTGCTGCGCCTGTGGGGTTCCTCCATATTACGTTTGCATAAAAAGCAAATGATACAACACGGGGCTCCTTCCTCAACCTGCATCACCGACTGTAAGAAATTCAGCCACCTTGCTCAGGTGTCTCTGAGTGCTTCAGTTTGTCTGCCCAGGTGTAACTGATCTGAACGGGGGACTGTTGTTTCAAAGGAGCTGTGCTCCTATTGAAGCAGTGTAGTAAAGGGATTAACTGGGCTACTCAGAGTATTATGGGTTGGAGCCATGCTCCACGCCCTCTTACTCCCTGTTTAGGCAGTGGGAATTTCTAGTTCTCTCCCCTCTGTGATGCAGTTAATAAAGCAGCAAGTTCCCAGCCTGCAGTCTGGTGAGCAGACAGGTTTTTGTTGCACTTTTACAAAAAGCAGGTTCTTCTCAGGTGTGCTCAACACTCAGCAGTTTCTAGTCTGGCCTGGTTTTTGCTACACTTGACCTTGTTTCTCTCAGTTGCTCCCATGGGTGCCATTCTAATGATGGGTGCCCTGAGTTTGAGCAGCAGCTGGCACTGTAGTCCTTGTGTCATTTAACCCTGCTCAGAGCGGGTTGACCGGATGCATTGGTTCAACTGCTACCAGCAGTGTCGCAAGTTCTTTTGATTTTCTCATGGGTCTCATGACATCCAGTGTGTTTCTTAAAGTCCCAGCTCCTGGAGTCATGGGGTTGTTGGAGTATATTTCTCAGCTTGCATTAGAAAAAAGAGAGAGAGTTTCTAGCACAAATAATTGTGAAGAAAAGTTTGAAAATCTGGAAGGGGAGTGAAAAAAGCTCGAAATATACATTTTATTTTTAAAAAACCTTGTGATTTTTAAGCCAATGTGGGGATTGTTGTGGCCTCATGGATGATTTGGGAACAGCTGGGGTTGGCGATGCTATGCCAGTGCCCTCCAGGGCTTTGCATACGCTGGCGCTCCAGTCACCGTGTCTAGCACCATCAGCACAGCACCGGGGGTAGCCATGGTGGGCAATCTGCAGGGAGAAAGGCTAGCGAGGAGCAGGCCTTTGTAGGCATAGCTGCCGACGCACAAGATGGGACAGACTCCGGCTCCCTCTCCCTCTCCCTTGGCCAGGCTGGCTCTGCAGGGCTAGACGTGTCCTTGCCACGTCCTTGCCACTGAACTGGGCAGAGATCTCACTCTGATGTTCCGTTGGGCGGGGGATGGTATTTTTACACCCTCACTTTTCGCAGATAAGCAGCCCTTTAGGGATGTTCCCCAGTGCTTTTAAGAAGGTCCTTTCAGAGTAGGTGACCGATTCATTCTTGAGCAAACAAGGGGCATGCATGGGATGCAGCAGAGAGGGCCACGTGCCCTCCCCACCCCCGTGTATCCTTTCCTACTAGAAAGGGACGCAAATCTGATCTCTCTGCTTTGCACCTCGCCTGAATGATTGCACACACACATGCACCTGTGCATACGTTCACATGCACAAACACACACACACACACACAGAAGAAATTGCTCCTGGGGGCTCCCAGGGCAGTGAGCCGGCAGGGTGCGGGAATAGCTTGAATTATGTAATATGATCACATCTCGCCTTGTTCCTTCGAGCATGATCCTGTAGCTGTCGTGGTTTTTGTTCTCTCCAGAGATTCCAGACACGGAGAGCTCCGGCTCGTGCTGAGCCCTCCCTTTGCCCAACAGCGGGCGATAAGGCTGCGGAATACAATTATGTGCCGTTGAGTTTCCAGTTTTAATTAGCGTACACGGGTCCCTGGGGTGAAGCAGGGTCTGGATGCGTATCGGGGAGAGGTTTCCACATTCATGGGAGCGTGGCACATGGTGCTACATCTAGGGCCAAATCCTGAGAAGGGCTTAGCCCCTGCAGCTTCATGAAGGCAGCACCTGTCAGGGTTTAGCACTGCCTGTGCTTTCCCAGGCGTCTCTGGGTGTTTGGTGGTAGGCGGCTGGCTGAATGGCTCTCCTCATCCGACAGCCATCGCCTGTGGGGAGGTCCCATTGGTGACTTAAGGATGGAGACGATTCTCCCACACTCTGCTCAGCAACATCTTGGTCTCAGCCACCCCGCCACGGCCTGTCGCTTGGCTTTTCTCCTCCCCACCTGGCTGAATCCTCTCCCTGCTCAATGTTGTCAGTTTCATAAGGCCAGAAAGGACCATTAGCTCGTCTGGGCTGGCGTCCTGCTGGGCACGGGCCCTAATATTCCTTCTTGACACCCCTCCGCTGAGCCCGGCGAATTTAGTTAAACCGGAGCATCGTGATCCTCAGGAAACTAAACTGGCGTGTGCTGCAGCAGAGACCACGGTGTGTCGATGCCTGAGGGTCCTGCAATGGCAGGGAACTGATCAGGTCAGACGTGCCCCAGTAATCCTGGCAGGTGCGGGAGCGCCCCAAGATGAAGGTAAAAGCAGAAAAATTTGGCGTGTGAGCAAGACTCACCATCTGGCTGGCTCTCTTCCTCCAGTGATTTGTCCCACCCGTAGGAGGAAGCTGGGTTGGCTCACCAGACAGGCAGACCCCCAGTATCCTGGCCTTGGAGGATCCGCAGAAGCCAGGGATGGCCACCCCAAGGGCCTGTATCTCTGCACTGGGTTCTGACCCTTGCAGCTGCCTCTGGCTCCCTGGCAGCTGGGTCGTGGAGCAGAGCTGCTAGGAAAGTCAGCCCAGTCTCCCCTCCCGCCCCAATTCTCCTCTAGGGCTGGGGAATTCACCTGTCGGGGAGGAAGTGGGCTGGGGAATGCTGAAGGAACTACTAAAGACCCAGTGGTTTGGGAAGGAGAGAGAATTAGCACCCCTACCCCACGGAGGCCCCACAGTAGGAGGCTGGGTCGGGGTGATGGTGCCCCTGCCCAGAGCTGTCAGGTCTAGTCTCTGTTGCCCCTCAAGGCAGGCCAATATCCTGCCTGCTCATTACCAATAGAGAGCAGGCTCCTGACAATGCCTCTGGCTCTGTGTGGATGCTAAGAGCCGGGTTCTGGTGGGAGTCACACCCCTGTGAATCAGGAGTGACTCCGTTCCTGCCAGTGCAATGACGCTCCATTTACACTGGTGGCACTTGGCCCTTAACCTGCTGCGGAGCAGGATTCTCTCCGCTAGAAATTTGTCCCCAGGGTCTGTTTGGGGCCTGCCACTTTCCCCTGGGGCTTGGATTGCTTGTGTGTGCTGGCTGCTGCAGGAATGAGGACAGGAAGCAAGTGCGGTGGGTGTGTCACGCAAGGGATGGGCTGGAGACTAAAGGCCCGGGTGGGGCTGCAGGTGATCCGGGCACAGTGCCCAGTTTTGCCAGGGTGACTTTCACCTTTCAGTAGCAGCTGGAGAGCATGATGAGCAGAGTAGCAGGGAACGGCAAGGTGTTTGCAGGCTCAGGTGCAGCTGGAAGGATACAAGCCCTCTTATCTCCCTCGGGCCTGTAGCTCCTGCCTCCGTCTCCTAGCGCAGATTCCTGGGCTTTCCTAGCATGCTGTTCCACCCCCCTGGACCGTCTCTTGGCTCGTCTCCTTTCCAGCTCCTCTGCTGGCTGCGTGTGCTCGGAGCCGGGCAGCGGTTGATGACTTTCCCCGGAGAACGTCTCACAGTCTTGCACCTCTCCCTTGTTTGGAACATTTCCACTTGCAGAGCTTTGGAAGCCGGGCTCGTGGGTCATTTCATGCTGCACTGCTGTCTGAGTGCACCGCCAGCCACCTGCGCTGTTTGCTGGAGGGCTTTGGCTCTATCTCGCTGCCGTGAGCCATGGCTCTATCTCACTGCCGTGAGCCATGGCTGTCCCACAACGGTAGCTATTTAGTGTCTGCAGAGCGCGAGAATGAGCCGAGTGCCTCTCTTCTGGGTATTTTTAAACAAGCCGCGCAGAGTCTGGTGCCGTTGTCGAGATGCCCTGGGCTTGTTTGGAATCTGCCGCTATTCTTTGGGGCGTTAGCTGCAGTCAGTGTCTCTGGGGGGCTTTTATGTTTGCAAAGCTGGAATCGCTGCTGCTCCTTTGTGCTCTGTGGCAAGTTGGGCCTGAGCGCAAGAAATGCTGCTTCCCCTCCCATTGGCTACCAGGGGGACCCTGCCTCCCTTCTCATTCCTGGTCCCTCTGTAAACTGCTCACCGGGCAAGCGCATGTGTAGTGTTAGCTTCATTCAGCCCAGGAATGGTATGGCCACCCTGCACACTAAGCCGGGCTCGGACTCAGGTTTGAGCTCAAGCTCCCTGTCCATCCACACACACATCAGTCTGAGTCGTGTCAACGAGCACTGAGGACTTGTGCCGGGGCAACGACTCACTGGCGTAGCACCTCCTGGTGGTTGTCCAGGGAATTAGCTTTTTCAGCTCCGGAGCGCCCTCTGCCAGCTGATGCCTCACCTGCCACTGGCCCCTGTGTCCCTCCCAGACCCCGATGCCCTTGTTTACCAGGCTTCTGCCCCCAGCAGTGACCCCTCTGTCTCTGGGTCTCCCCTCTCCAGGGATCCCCCAACCCCCTATCCCCACCTTGCCTCAGTCGTGGGCTACTGCCAGTCATCATCTAGCCCCCGCTCCCTGGGGCAGACTGCAGTCTGTAAACCACTCATCACTGGCAAGGGGGGGTTGGACCAGCTGCCTTTGCCTGTCTCTGGGCTGCCCCTCTGCAGCCCCAGTACCTTTTTAGGCCCTTTTGGCAAGGCCTGCAGCCTGGGGTTTTACTAGGCTGGAGCTCCCCAGCTCCCTCTGCCCTTCCCCAGCACTGCTCCCCCTCAGGTGCCCTCCTCTGCTTCCCAGGCAGCCAGGTCCTTCTCTCTCAGAAAGCTAGAGAGAGACTCTGGCTTTCCTTCTGGCCCACTGCACTCTTATGAGGGCCTGCTGGGCCCTGATTGCCCTGGCTACAGCTGTGGCTGCTTTCCCAATCAGCCCAGCTTTTCCCCTGCCAATCCTTCCCAGGGCTGTTTTAAGCCCTTCAGGGCAGGAGCAGGGTGACCACCCCGCTACAGGACCCCAGAGCTAGAACCCTGCCAGGGGCGTGGGTCAGAGCCCGAGTCCTGCTGGGACTCAGCTCCAAGCCCTGTCATTCTGCACTGAGGACACCGCTCAAGAAGGTCTGCATAGTGCAGTGTGGACGCATTAACATGGCTGGGAGACCTGGGTCCAGTGATTATAAGCCCAGGTTTACAGTACAGCGCGGACGCCATGTCCACGAGCCCACGTCCCACAGAGCCGGGTTTACAGTGCAGTGGCTACTCTCAGTGTTTTGTCCTGTATCATCCGGCTCTCGGGGTTCCTCCTCGCCCTCCCAACTGCTCTGGTCCATTTCTCTCCGGAGGAGGCAAGGAGGAAGAGGTAGCATCATGTGAGCAGCTAGCACCCCTTGGGTGCCAGCAAGTGCCCTGGGTCCTAGTGTGGGCACCAAGCACTGAGGGGGCCAGTGGAGCTCCCCTCTCCATCTCTACTAAGGTGCCATGCTTGAGGGCGGTCTCTGGGCTGGGGACATCTCTCCACTCACAGCTGGACTGAGGCAGCGGGTCATTGCACACAGGGGCCAGCTCGCCGCTTTTTGCTGGGACTGGCTTCAGTCTGATTCAGGCCAGCGGGTGGAAGGCTCCAGATGCAGTCATGCCCCCCCACCTCCCGAGCTGGCTTTCCTAGCCCCTGTGCAGACAGCTCTGACCCAGCAGGGGAGATCACTGGTGAGGTCCTGTTGAGGACGAGCAGGGCAGGGTCTCCTGGCGCGATCACTAGGTGTTGGGGAGATGCTGGGCTGCTGAATCATTTTGTCACACGTCCTGCCGAGGAGGGCCGGGCAGGGAGCGAGGGGGGGCGGGCATGCTGATGCTGAGGCTGGAGAGAACGTGCCAGGCCAGTAGCACAGCCGTCCTTCACCGCCCATGCCAGCTCCCTGTGGTGGGGAGCAGGAAGCGGGCAGCCCACAGGGTGCTGACTCCTTACTTCCAGCAGCCAAACTACATTCAGAGATGCACAAAGCAGCGATCTGGTGACACTTCTCCATGGTAGCACTTGCAGTGAGTGCCTGAGGGAGGGTCTGCGATGGCCAGCGTGGGCGGGAGGTGGTTGGGGCAATGGCTGGTAGAGGGAGGAGACAGACTCCCTGGTAACATGTGCATTGCACCCTGCCAGAACGCCCACATAAGGAGCCTGACTAGGTGCTGCTGGGGGGTTGTCCCAGTGCAGCCCAGGGAGCTGTGCCCACCAGCTGAGATGCTTTCCCTAGTGAACCCCGACCACCTCCTTTCACACATGCCCCCCATGTCCCCACCGGCCTCCTGAGACGACACTACAGCTGCGCCTGTCCATCCCTGTCCCTCGTGTTTCCCACACGGCCTGAGCCTCTCCCAGTGACAGGTGCCCGCCCCAGGAATCTACTCCCTGTGGTGTGCGGAAGGAGCTGCTCAGAGCTGTCTCTCTCTCGCTCACACACACAATTAAGCCAACCTGATCAGCCGCGGGGGCCTCGACTATGTCTTTTGGGCTCTACATGGAGGTGCCTATGGTACATAAGTGGGTTGCTTTTCAGAGGGTTGAGCAGGTAGCGCCCACTGAAGTTAGGGCTCTCTCCCACCTCCGGCCCCCCGCCGATGCACTATATTGCTGAGTGGTTGAAGAGAAAATTAATTGGCACTTATCTCATGTTGCGAGCCCCCGGCTGGCGAAAGCACAGCACGAGCTTTGAACTCCCCATCTGGGGCTGCAGCCCAGGAGAGCTGTGCTCCCAGAATTGCCGGTGAAGATGGGACTGGAGGCAAAGCTCTGAAGCTTCTTTAAAGCAAGAACACTGGGAGGGGAGGACGAGGTGGGAGGAGTGGAGGGGACCGGAGGTTAGTACTGTAGGAGCTCAGAGCCCTCCTGCACTGTGCCAGCATCCTGCCAGCTCCCCCAGGCAGGCTTAGGTCAGTGCTGCAGTGGTGGTAGTGACTCTTCCCTCTGAGTTGGTCCAGGGCCACCAGTGCAAAACACTGCCCGACCAGCAGGGGAGGCCGGTGGCGCCACAAGGTGCATAGTGGTGGTGACCTAGGCCCAGAGAGCGTGGGTGTGTTTGGGTGTGTGTGTGCTGCCACCGCTGTAACACAGCCCTGGCTGGGGGAAAGCTGAGACCGGCAGCTGTGTCAGATGCATCCTCGAAAGACCTCATCATTCATCCCCTTTAAATACCCAGCTCGTTCGAGACAGCGGAGCAGTGAGGCAGATGGCAGAAGTCATTAGTCCTCTGCTTCTGTCTTACTTGGCCAGATTGTGCTGCCTCTGGTCCCTTGGCACCCCCTTGCCTCCTGGAGAGCTCTCTGCATAAGCTCCAGTAATGCAAATCTTAGAGGGGGGGGAAAGGGGGGTGTCTTCGAACTTTGCTGTATATTTTAGTGGCATGTTTAATCATGTGAGGGGAGCCAGGAAACTCGGACCAGTTTTTTTCGTGTATAAGTAATCCTGCGGAGAGAGGGCAAAGGAAATGGAGAGACATCGCAGCATGTGGCGATGAAACTGCCATGCAGGGCGAGCGGGGTCAGAGGCTGTTGAATGAAGGGCTGCCGGCCCTCGGGGCTGGTGTTCGGAGGATTGGAATGTGGACAGTCATTTGATGGGAACAGGCTCAATTTAGTACGGATAAGTTGCTAAAGGCCACTTCAGTGAGGCAACGTTGCCCTGTTGGCAGAGCACAAGGCGAAGACTCAGGACACCTGTGGTTTTTTCCACAGCTCTGCCACTGACCTGTTGTGTGACCTTTGGCAAGTCTCTTTCTGTGTTCACCTCCCACCTTTGGTCTGTCTGGTCAGCTCTTTGGGGCAGGGCTGTCTGTCACACTGTGTCTGTGGAGCCCCCAGCACCATGAGACCCCCCATCCCAGTGGGGCCTCTCAGGAGGTGGGGGAGTTGCAGCTCCCCGTGACTGGGGGGCAGAGGGATAGGAGAGGAGCTGCTGGAGCTCTCGGGGGAGGCGGGGCAATCAACTCTAGGCTGGAAAGAGACTTCCTGACTGTTCATACTGCCGTTCCAATGGCACTTCCTCCATGGATGGTGCCCTGTGCTTTCCCCACTGCCCCCACCAGCGGTTGGTGTCCTGTGCACCTCCCTCCCCTGTCCGGTCTCTGCCCCCGGTGGCTGATGCACAGTCTCCCCCCCCGTCCCCAAGGCTGGGTGTCTGCACCGGGACTTGCGGAGGCTCAAAGGTGGGATCAGGCTGGGCCAGTGAGTCTGACCTGCACCCCGTCAGCTGGCCTGGGCCGCGTCGGCTGCTCCAGCTCCTCCTTTGGGTCCTGCTCTCACCTCTGCAAGATATTGTGGGGGGCAGAAACATAGATCTGGTGGGGGAGCTAGCACCTCTCAATTCCACCACCCCTGCCTCTAGATGCTACAGTAACACAAATAGCAACTGAAGGTGTTAGACCCAAACACTTGCCTGACTGTGAGAGAGTCGCCGTTCGGTGATCTGACCTGAATTTCCTCTCCGCGTCTTGGTTGCTGCAGCTGTGTAATGCTAATGCTCTGACCTTTTCTCTGAGGAGCTCCAAGCACCTAATGTGCACTTGCTAACACTCCTCTCAGTACCTGGGGGTGGGGGGGCGGCAGTGAGCGATGTGGAAAGGTCTCGTCATCCACTGCCCTAGTGCAGCTGCCCCTGGGGTGGAGCCCAGCTGCTGTTTCTTGGCCTCACACCAGGACCGGTCAGGATCAGAAGTGAAGAATGCTGCATCCATTTTTGTAGAATGTCATTGGCCAGACTGGGATTTCCCCAGAGCCCGGGAGTTCATTGCTTCGCTCTTACACAGAGCGCTGGGGGATCTTCTGTGATCACAAGGGGCCACATCTCATCCCAAACCCTCTCCGGCAGCACAGTGCCCCTGCCGCACGCATTCGGCGGGAGGTCAGCGCTGATTCCCGGGGCTGTGTCCTCTGGAGTTCCATGCTCCAACTGACCCAGCATGGCGTGGCAAGAGCTAATGGGACCTCAGCACAGAGTGGGATGCGCAGACCAGAGAAACCTGCCCTGCTGACTGTGATGCCCTGCCCTACTGAATGATGAAATGGGGCTCGGAGGGGCTGTGACGGGAGAGGACGGCGCTCCCTGGCGGGGAGCTGTAGCTGACTCTCATCCATTGTATGTCAGCACAAGAGGGTGGGAATAGTGGGTTCAATTTACTGGGTCAGAACTCCCCTGAAGTCCATGCAGGTGGCCAGGTAGAAGCACCTGTCAGTGTGGGAAAAGCCTGCTCCTCTCCCCAACCAGGTCTGCTCCATCTTCCTGCTCCTCCGTGGGATGGCTGATGTTTTACAGACAGGGGAGGATGGACTCCCAGCAAGTCCTGGGTATGGTGCATGGAGTTCCTGTCACCGCAGCCTGACTGGAACGTCGGCAGTGGTGGTGTAGCTGTGTCCGGACAAGGTGGGTGAGGTAATCGCTTTTATTGGACCAACTCCTGCTGGTGAGACGCACTTCGGGGCAACGCAGAGCTGCCCTTGAACCCCCTGAAGCAGAGCTGTGTGTGGCTCAAAAGCGTGTCTCTCTCCAGCAGGAGCTGGTCCAATAAAGGTATTTATTATCTCGCCCGCTTCTGTGGAACGTGTCAGCTGGGCCCTAGCTGTGGAGGGGAGGGAAGGGGAGCGTGCTGTATAATGCACTGCAGCGAGACCCTGCTGGGTGACGAAGGAGGGGGTGGATGGGCTGCAAAGGACCAGTCCCTGCCCCTCTCCAGAGCTCAGGCTTATGGCCCCTGTAAGGCAGGTCCAGCTACAGACAGACAGAAAAACAACTCCATGCTCAGCCTTGGGAAACTCCACAGGCCCCCCGTGCAGCCATACGATCGTGAGCAGCTCGCAGACAGTCTCCCCAGTTATAGCAACCTGGAGAACCAGCTACTCCCCCCATCACAGGCCCCCCTGCAGTGGATGGCTGGAGTGAGACGAAGACCCTGCTTGACAGCCCCTCAAGGAACGCAGTGTTAAGAAAAGGAGCCGCGGCTTTAGCTCGGGTGCATATGTGTGAGGTGCTCAGAAACAGGCTGTGAGGGAGAGGGGTCAGTATAAGCCCCTGGATGGCTGGATGGACAGGCTGATAGAAATGGGATGATGGCCCAAGGCTGGCCCCTCTGCAGAAAGGCCCAGCTCCCCTTCCACCTCTCACAACGGCCTCCCCCTGCCGCCCCGTGTCTGAGCGGCTGCATGGGGAGCTGTGCCCAGAACGCAGCCTGTCTGTCACTGCCCACACCTGGGTGCTCGCCGGTCACCTCGGCTGCCCTTCCCAGCTGTCAGTGTGTGGCTTTGTACAGCGATGTTTGCAGGCCTGGCCCTCCAGCTGGGGGAGACGTTAGCGCCCCCTTGGGGTGCTGTTAACGAGAGCCAGTGGCGCAGCAGGTTGCTAGGTGACAGACTGGTGTCACTGCTGGGTATCAGGCATCGCCCCAGAGCCGCTGCTGCTGCTCTCTGACAGTCCCCCAGCCTTCCTGAGAGCAGCCAGCTCTGTCAGGGCCAAGCTGTCTTCAACCGGAGGGGCCCTTTCTTCCCTCCTACAGCCCAGGTCCAGATGGCTCATCCGGAAATGTTCCACAGCAGCAAATTTCTTGATGGGATGGCCACACATCAAGGGCTTGATCTGCTGTGTTGAGCTGCTATTGACCCCAGTTAGACTGCAGGGGCTCTGCATCCCTACAGCAAGTCGCTCGCCCCCTTTGTGCCTCAGTCTCCCCAACTGTAAAGTGGGGACAAGGATACTGACCTCCTTTGTTGAAGTCTGTGGATGAAAGCGCTGTAGCTGAGCTAGGTGCTTCTTATTATTTTATTAATCTTATTAAGAATGCCTATTGAATATCATAGCAAATACAATCTTTGTAGGTGCTGTATGTGTGGACAGCAAGACAGTGGTGTGGCTATGAGGGATGGATAGATAGACACAGAGGTGTATATAGACATTGCTAGAATGAACGAACCGAGCACCATCTGAATACACACACCTACATATTCCCCACAGTAACCCCCCCATGTAGATGTGCTTACCCTAA
The DNA here is from genome assembly GCF_016161935.1 of Mauremys reevesii. NCBI lineage: Eukaryota > Metazoa > Chordata > Testudines > Geoemydidae > Mauremys > Mauremys reevesii. The sequence continues at coordinate 23,410,523 of NC_052637.1, forward strand.
ACATACCCCTTCCCCAGATAGACACCAGACATCCCCAGCTCACCCGCACCGACCTCCTCACACACAGAGATAAATGCCCAGCTGTAACAAACACATGCCGGCGTCTTTGTGTTTGCCTGCAATGTACCTAAATTGCCTCCCCCTGTGTAATTAACTGAAATTACTGATATTGTCAGAGTAGTTATTACTTAGAGAATACACTGTAATCTGGGAAGCCTAATATAACTCCTTCCCGTGGTAACCGACTCCCTGCTCCCCCAACCCCAGCTCTCATGTATGATCCATTGTCCCAGACGTGACTCAATCCTGCTGTTTTAAAGGTCCCTTTGTTTTGTTCTGGGCTGGGGCGGGGTGGTGAGGGGACTGTAGGAGGTTCTCGGAAATAACCTCCATGCTTCTGATAGCAATATCTTAGCTGTGATATCTACAGACCTACCAAGAGACAAGGGCAGAAACACAGGGACCAGCACCATGCAGCTGTCTGCCTGCAAGGAGAAGGACAAACAGACCCAGATGGACAGACATAGCCATGCTTAGGAGAAGAAAGATCAAACCATAGGACCACAGGCATCACCAGGCTGGATCAGAGCTGGGACACCGGATCCCACCTCCGACAGCTCCTGCTTCAGAGGAAGGGGTCAGAACCAACAAATGGGGAATAATCTTTGTCACGGAGTGTGGGGGAGTCAGGGCCCTGCACCCCCGGTTTCCTGCGATTCACCATGACTCTCAGCCAGCCAGTAAAGCAGAAGGTTTATTTAGACGACAGGAACACAGTCCAAAACAGGTCTTGCCGGTACAGACAACAGGACCCCTTTAGTTAGGTCCATCTGGGGGCCCCAGGGAGGCCACAGCCCCGTTGGGAAGCCCAAGCCCTGTCGGAGCGCCCCTCTCCATTTTCCAGCCAGCTCCAAACTGAAACTTCCTCCAGCCTCTCACTCAGCCTAGCCCCGGCTCCTCCCCCAGCCTTTGTGTCCTTTGTCCAGTTTCCCGGGCAGAGGTGTTACCCGGCCTCCAACCCCCCTCCTGGGTTCTCAGGTTACATGCTCAGGTATGCTCCCTTCCCCAATGCAGGCCGTCTCAAATTCCCCTGCAACCCTCCCAGGTTAATACCCCCCACTCAGCATTCACATAACACATCAAGACCATTCCCACTTCGTCGCAACCTGCTCCCCACATAGGTCATGTTAGCAGCAAGGAAGGAGAGTGCTCCCCCCAGAGACCCAACGTGGAGCCTGTGTCCCCAGCTCCCTTTTGATCGTAATGGGGGCAAGGCGCATGGAGCCCTGAGAGATGGTGTCCCGGTGGAGCGAACGTTCCCTGATGTGCCATTTCCCCAGAGGGAGCCCCGCCCCACCGAGCCATCAGCCTGCCAGTGTGGGGGATTCTAATGGACACTTCTCTTCCCGCCATCAGTTCCCGCCATCTGTTCCAGCCTCATCACTGAAGCAAAAAGCCCACCGCTGGCAGTCTGAAAAGTGACTGGGATGGCCGGGCAGGTCTGGATCTGGGCTGGCAGGTGTCTCCTCCACTTCAATCACAAGTCAGGAGGGTGGCACGGAAGGAGGGTGCTGTTTCCAAGCCAAGGTCACGCCAGGCTTCCTGTCCCTAGTGTGGTAGGCGTGGAAGCGATGGGAGCTGGCTGAGCTCGGACATCCCCATCCTTCACATCCCCTTCTCCAGGGGACTGCGGGCACCAGTGTGGCGCAGCGTGAATCCCGTTCCTGCTGGCTGCAAAGGAGCCTGGTTCAGTTACACAGGAATGGAACGGAGGGCAGCAGCTGCTTAGTGGTGGCCCTGCAGGGGGCGCTCTTCCAGCTGCTGTCCCCGAGCATCCTGGGGCGTGGGGCTGGGGCATTCTCTGTCAGAGCATCCCACTCTGGGTGGGATGCCCTGGGGTGAGAATCAAGCCTACAAATTGACTCTGATTGTGAGCTCCGTTGTACAGAGTTCCTGAATAACCTGTAATAACATGGAGCTGAAAAGTAGGTCAGGTTGTTTTCAATAATGAATGTTATAAACAGGTGCAGGAGAACCAGACAGAGATAAATTAGTCCAAACAAAAAGGGCTGTGCTGCTGTGATGCAAGGGCTATGCTGAAACCAGGCTTGGGAAAGACAGAGGATGTGGGACCAGAAATTAGTGAATCAAAATTTGTGTGTGGGATATTAGGGCTAATTGGTGGACAAAAGAATGAGGGGCTGGGCTATTCCACCCACCGCGCCTTTTGCGGGTCCTTAAACAAAGAGACTTCGGGGGGCAATAAGGAAGAACAGACACAGACGACTGGAGTGAGCTTCACTGCCAACCCCGCTGTTTCCCGGGCCCCGGACCTTCATCGTCCTGATCCCGAGAGACGTCCTGACCTGACCGGGCCAGAGGGAGGGGCTCAAACAACACGGCTGCTCCTACCGGCTTCAGCTGAATCCCAACCACCACTTGGGATGAACCAGGATCAGACTGTAACAGCAGCAGCAGCAGCTCCAATCCATCTCAACAAACTTCTCCCCTTTTCCCCAGAAGGACTGCGATTACCACCCTGCATAGGCGCCGACTCCGTGGGTGCTCCAGGACTAAAGCATCCATGGCAAAAAAATAGTGGGTGCTCAGCACTCACCCACTGATCAGCTGTTCGGTGGTGGGCGGGAGGCTGAGGGAGCGGGCGGAGTGGGGGTGGGAAGAGGTGGAGCGAGGGTGGGGCACGCTCGGGGGAAGGGGTGGAGCTGGGGTGGGAAGATGCGGGGCAGGGGGTTGGTCTTGGGGGAGGGGACAGGGCAGGGGCAGGGCCTCAGGATGGAGTGGGGGTGGAGCACCCACCAGAAAAGAAGAAAGTCGGCATCTGTGCCATCCTGGCTCCCATCTAAGAGACTGTCAAACAAGGGGGGTTTCCTTCCGATCCTCTCACCAGCTGAGGGAGAGGGAAGGAGGAGTGCTGTTGAAATGCAAGCCTGACTTAATGCTTGACTTTCCAAAGGCTTTCACTGTCTTCCCTTCTTTCCTTTATCGTCAATACAAAGTTCAAAGGATGGTTAATGGTGCGTTTGCCATGGTGCCAAGGAAGCTGAGGTCTCTATACCAAACCCCGCCCGTGGTAGAACACTGCTTAATGTTGGACCGCGACTGAGTTATGTTAACCCTATTAGCTCCTATGTTCCATCTAAATTACTGCAGTAGCCTCCTGCTGGTGTTTCCTATTGCCAGCCCCGGGCAGGGCTCAGCCCTTCCTCAGTATCAGTCTCCCCCTGGAGCTCGGGAGCTCGTGCTGGTCTGGGTGAGGCTGCTGGCTGTGTTGGAGGCAGAGCTGCTGGCTGGCTGTCCAGGGGGCAGTGAGAAGATTTTGGAAGGAACTCCAGTTTGTGGTCAATTTCTTTCAATTCCTTTTGCAGATAGAGAACCAAGAGCTGGTGCTCAGTGAGGTTTAACTCAGCCAACTGACAGACCTTTCTCTTCTTCTTTTCTCCCAGAAGCTGGCAGGGCAGGTACTGCCCCTAATTCTAGTGACTTTGTCAATTGCATCCTTGTTGGGGTGATTTGGTGATTTGGATCTTCCTCTGTTTTGTTGCAATAACCTGCACTCCTAGTTTTTTTTAATCATACAGCTGACGTGGTCTAACTATTCCCAGTTTCCAGCCGATGAGCCCAGAAAGCTGGCGCCAGTTAAATTAACTGTATCCAGGGGGTCCCAGTGCTAAAATTCTGACGAATTACCACCCTCTCCCTCCCCCGGAGCGGTACTAGCTGCAGTTACTTTGATGCAGAGGCTGTAAATACAGAAGCAGTCGCCTTAGGACCTGCTCTAGGAATTTTGTACAGGACCAGTGAGAGAGATTTATTTATCACGTCTTCAGATGAAGTTGCAATCTGCTCTCCTTGCCTGGGTGTTACAATTGGGAGCCACAATTAAGGACCTGAGAATCTCCCTGGCAGGAAGTGTCGGGGAATTTGACTTTCTGGTTGTTGCAGTGTTGGGGTGCAAGGTGAAAAGTGCCACTGTTAGGAAGGGATTGTGTCCCCCTTCCTGCTCCTGTTCCTTCAGGGCAGCCACACCCCCAAAACTTGCACTGCTCAGGATATCGTAACTGAGCTAACATGGGCGAGGGGTTCTAATAGGGAACTGGGGGGTCAGAGCTCCTGGCTTCTGTCTCCAGATCTGTCAGTGACTCAATGTCTGTGACCATGAGCCAGTCACACTAATTGCTCTGTGCCTCAGTGTACCCCTCTGTAAAACTAGGGTGATTATATTTGCTGGGGTGCTGTAAAGCACTCTGAGATCTGTATATAATAGGCATCAGGGAAGTGCAAGGATGTATTTATTTATTTTGATGTCCTTGCTCGTGAAGCCCTGCTGTCACACTTACCTTGGAGACATGCACCCCAGGTGTGTGTTTAGTTATTGTTCAGTTTCTGATCACTTACATGAGGTTAATTCACACCTAGCACCATTTTCCGCTTGTACTTGCTGCACACACAGCAACCCTCGTGTACACACATACACAGACTCATGCACAAACAGCAACCCTGGTGCACACACATACACACACATGCACACACAGAAACCCTCGTGCACACTCATGCACACACTGCAACCCTCATGCGCACGCGCACACACACACACACGCACTCATGGGGACACAGCAACCCTTGTGCACACATACACACGTTCCCCAAACTCACTAACTCTCTTCCCCCTCTCCTCAGCCCAGCTCTCTGGAGGGGCGTTTGAAAGCTGACAGCTGCTTGCCAGCGGGCATCACGTCCAGCAGGTGCTCAGGGAGTTGCGAACCGCTGGTCTCTGTGTACCTTTGCTATGTGGTAGCTGAGCCTGCTCTGTGCCTGCCAGGCTGGTGGGTTTCTCCTGGTAGGATCCTGTGTGCATTTTGCATTGCTGTCCCAGAGCCACAGTGCTGCTGCTCTCCAATATCCGATCTCTCCTCTGCTCTCCACTGAGCCATCTGATCTCACTGCCCTTGTTTGCGTTCCCTGTGAGGGGAGACGGGAGTGCTCCTAATAACTGTAAGCAGGATGTGTGGGTTCAGCAAGCAGTCACCCTATTGTCAGCGCTGATCGCTTGCTCCTTGCAGAGATGCAGAGATTTTAAGGCCAGAAGGGAACTTTAGATCATCTAGTCCGACCTCCTGTACAGCCAGCACAGGCTCTTAAATCCCCCCCCACTTAGCCCTGTGCTGAGGCCAAGAGCTTGTGTTCGACTAATGCAGCTTCCAGAAAAGCCTCCAGCCCTGATCTGAAGACAGCAAGAGATGGAGAATCCACCACTTCCCTTGGGAGTTTGTTCCAGTGGTTAATCACCCGCCCTGGTAAAAAATTACTCCTAATTTCCAGTTTGAATTTGTTGACTTCAGCTTCCAGCCATTGGTGGTTCTGCCTTTTTCTGCTAGATTAGAGAGCCCGTTAGTAGGTGTATTTTCTCCCCAGGAAGGTCCTTAGACTCCGTAAACAAGCCACCTCTCAGCTTCTCTTTGAGAAGCTAAACAAATTGCTCCGTAAGTCTCGCTGCAGCCCTTGAAGCATTTTCCTGGCTTTCCTTTGCCCCCCTCTCCAATCTTTAAACATCCCTTTGAAAATGTGGAACCCAGAGTTGGGCGCAGTGTCCAGTGTCGGTCTCCCCAGTGTCGTATCCAGCGGTGAAATTGCCCCCTCCTCCTACTCACGGCTCCCCAGTGTTTGCCCATCAGGGCCTGTGGCTGCTGTGAGGGCTGCTGGGGCTGAGGGCTGGGAAGAGGGCCTGGGCTAGCTGAGGGCCTCTCCAGGCAGGAAAGACCAGGGTGACTCCTCAGAGTAACTCTGCCAGACTGCCCGGGAGGGGAAAAGCCAAAGAGCCTCTTGGGGGAAGCACAGTCAGTGCAGCGATGTGGGGCCGATGAGGCCACGTCAGATCTGAGCTACTTCTAGGGCTCCCGTCACTGTGGTATCCAGGGGGTGTATTGATCCTCACAATTCACTGTGAGGCAGGGCCGGGTGACCGTCCCCGTTGTACAGATGGGAACAGAGAGGCCAGTGACTTGCTGTTGATAATACCCAGTGCCAGCAGCTTCCCTGCCTCACCCCCACCCTGGAACTCTCCTCTCCAGCCTGGTTCCATCACTTTCCCCCACTGGTCCAGGCCCCACCCCCATTCCCTCTCCACCTCCTGCTCCCCCGTTCTGCCCCGTTACCCAGACTGTGTGCCCCCCTGTGCCCACGGGGAAGCAGATCTCTTGCTCCCCTCCCCGCTCTGGTCGGCAGGGCTGCAGTCAGTGTGCTAAGGCCCTGGGGAGAACCGTGGCCCATGCCCACACTGTAGTGACTCCTGTGGCTGTCCGGGGCTGGTGGAGCTGGGGTCCCACCCAGCTCTCCTCCCTGCACCCTGAGCTGTGGAGAAGCAGGGGTAGAGACGAGGTTGGAGGGGAAGATCTCCATCAGGAGGAATTGCTGCCAGCCCTCGCTGAGGGCAGTGGGGTGTGGTGGGGGCAGGGGTGCCGCTGGGGGGAGTCGGGTGATTTTCAGCCGCCGTCCCCTGTTTCCATAACCCCGTTTGTCTCTCTGCAGCCCCAGCCCAGTCTCGACGAGAGCTGTGGCTCTGGCAGTGCCCAGCCAGCCACCCAGCCTCCCAGCAGACAGAGCTTCGTGCAGAACCACTTCCAAGCACAGTACAGGTAAGTGGGGTGGGAGACACGTCTGCCCCGGACAAACCTTCCTTTCCCATCCCTGCACTGCGTCGGCCCCACCCCGGTGTCAGGCTGAGCTGGGAGGTGAGGGGCTGGGATCCAGACACTTCCATGCTCCCTGCTGCACAGAGAAAGGATGTGGCACCTGTCCTTGCGGGGCCCAGGCCATGTTGGCTGCCTGCCAGCTGCATGGCACCTCCAGCGAGATCGTGCTGGGCATCAGAGAGAACTACCCAGGGGTGAGGGTGAAGCGCCTTGGGAGCCGAATGGAAATAGTTTATGGCTTTAGCTCTCTAGGAATAAAACCTGCAGCTGTAGAGAGAGGCCGGCCTGGCTGCCGTGTGGAGTGACTCTCCTGCTCACCTCTCTGGTGGTGCAAAGTGGGAGTAACCGCAGAGAGATACACAGGGGGAAAGGAGTGCAACCTGCACCTCACTGCTAGCTGTGCCTGCCTGGTGCTTCCTTTTCCTGTAGTACCCGTACAGCACGCTTCCCCAGGCACAGACACACACATGCACACGCTGTCCCATCTGACCATGAGGACCCCCCATTTTTAAAGGCTAGTCAGAAAAGTGGCTACAAAATGCCCCCTCCTGCTTCCCTCTCTGTGCCCCCCATGGGGCTTCCCATCACCCTGACTCATTTTAGTGAGCACAGAGCAGCTTTTCGCAGAGCTCAGCCTGCTGCTGGAGAGCAAGCTGCAGTTACACACCAGCAGCTGAGACAGCAGCAGAGTCCCGGCCGCAGAGCCTCGCTTTGCAGTGCCAGTGGCAGAGGCAGAAGGTGGCAAGCTGGATTTCCAGGTCCTGGGGCTGATCAGTTAGAAAACCGGTCCAGCTGGTGAACGGAGATAACGGAGAGAGAATCCTCAAGGGGCGGGGGGAAGGGAGGGGGAGAGAGTTCCCTGACGGTGGTGGCTCTTTAAACCATGCCTCATGTTTCCCATCTCTGCTGGGACTGCACCAGGAATATTGAGCTGGGAGAGCCCATGAGGAGGCTGTGAGGCTAACACTTCCTGGTACTGCAAGTGACAACACCGACCAGTACCTCCCTGGTACCTTCCGTCCAGCCATCCCAAAGTGCATTACAGATTGCACAAACCATGGAGACAGGAGTTGCTTCGCCTGGCAGTGAAATGCAGCCATCTCTGGGGTGGAGCATGGCAGCTGTTTCACAGCCCATGGCAGCGCTTCGTGACAGTTTAGGACAGATTTTTAAGAAGATTATTGTATCCAACTGAAAGCGCGGGGGGGAATTTTTGGTGGGCAAAGTGTAACGACCCAACCTGAAATCTGACCCTCCCACCGCTCCTAATCTTATTTAATGTCCCCACATGGGCAGGACCTGGGCTTTATATCGCATTTGAAAGGTGGCAGTAGCTGGTGCCTTGGGTTCGGTAGCGAGTGAGAGGGCGGCGCGCTCTCTACTGAATCACCAGTGTCTGCCAGAACCTGAGCTTGAGCGGCTGGGTCTGATTTCCTCTGAAGCAGTGTTATTTAGCTAGATGGCTTCACCCAGAACTGTCACAATCTGGGGCCATGTTTTGCCCTCCCTCCCACCTGGGCGACACCCTTGCTGTCCGTTAGATAGCCTGGGCATGGACTGTTTGTAGTGGACAACGGGAAGCACGGTCTGGACAGTCGAAGATTAGTAGGAGGAGGCAGCAAGCTTTAATCCACACACACACAGGAGTGTAACATGCCTGGAGGAGCCGAGGTTCTGGTTGCTGGTCCAGGGCGTATGGAATGAAATCTGAAACTGTTACAGCTTCCAGTCCAAGGCTTGTTCACAGAGCCAGTCGTAATGCCCGGGTGTCTCAGCACATCCTGGCCGGGACAGGAAGAGAAAGTCCTGAAGAACCTCAAGAACGGCTTGAATGTTAACAGCTGGTGCAACGCCAGGAAGCACGGCTGTCCCCATTAAATGGCAGTTGCAGTGTCTGTTGACTTTAGAAGATTTCTGCTACAAACTCAATCGACACAACACCTGCTAGTTCCTATTCAAAGTGCAGAGCCATGCTGCGGCCCGGTGAGCACAGAGACTAGCCTGCGGTAAGTGCTGGTAGTGGTAAAAAATAAAAACGATCAGCTTGGAATCCTCTGCACTAACTACATTCCCCGAGGGACTTCGGAAGGTGCATGAATCCACCTGCTGTTGTGTCACTATGAAGCAAGGCTATTACAAAGGCATCCATCTCCCCCCCCTCCCCCCTGTCTGCTAGCACAGCATTATGCATGTCGGAGAGTTAGTGGCATTGAAGCTATTCCAGGAGTGAGGCTTAATAAGCAGCAACTTCACTGAGATATTTATGTGCTTTCCACCATCACTGTGTGAATGTAAATTATCAGACGGGCTGATCTGGAAATAAAATTAAAGACCCATTTAGGAATCAGATGGCAAAGATCTTCATAACAAGAAGCGATAGATGTGTCACAAGTGGAAATGTTGCACAGGAATAAAATTCTGGGGTGGTTTATGAGCTCTTTGGCCTGGACTCTGCTTGGATGGGAGCCCTTCAAGCAAAACCCAGGTGCTGCTGGATGTAGTATTGGTCATTCTCTAGGTGGCGCTCTCCAGTAAGACCACATTGGACAAATAACCCCGTACTTGAGGTCATGAAATATGCTGTGGCTTTTTTGTGGTAGGATATGGGGTATTAACTGGGGCTCCGGGCATATTCCATCTGGCCACCTACAATTCCTATTGTGTGTCAATTGGATATAGTTTTCTTCTTCACTTCCTTTTTTGAATGTTGGACAGCTGCCGTGTCCCACCCCAGAGGTGGCTGCCCATCAGTGGTCAGTGCAGTGCTTTTGTTAAGTCTGAAGGAAGGGAAGGGTTGTTGCATTGTTCTGAGAGAACAGAGATAAACACAGTGATTCTGCTCCAGCCAAACTCCATAGGAGAATAACAGCAAAAATCTTTGGGGTTAGCACAGTTGACTCTATGAGCAGATATATCAGGTAACACCTGCACAGTCAGGATACAGTTGACAGGCGTTAGCATACCTGGATGCAGTATTAAGACTCGGGGAGTGCCAGCTGGGCGTCAGGTGATTAAGTGGTTGTGGTGGTAAAGTTATTCCTCTGCAATATCACATCACAGTCTGCTCACAGGTGCATGGTAGCCTGGGCTCTGGGTCTGTGGGAGGGGGAGAAAGAGTGAGAGAGAGTAAAGAAACAAACTGGTTTATAAAACGTCAGTGTTCCCAAAGCGTGTGCATGGATTTTTGCTCAGATGAACTCCTTTGTGAGTGCCAGAAGTCCCAGCACATATTGTCAGTACCCAGCACCATGCCAGGAAAATCCAGCACCTTCTGCAAAGGGATTAAAAGTAAAGGAACCATTCAGCCAAGATGAGTTCCTGTGTATTATTGTGGGTATAACTCAGTGACTTTACTTAGTTAATTACCTAGTGCGTGTTCTATCATCCACACCGAGTCCCATTAGTCTGTGAGCTGTGAAAGGCAGAGACCGGGTTGTCCTCGTGGTTTTTACAGCACCAAGTACCTTGGCAGTGCTCAATAAATAATACACCATAGTTAAATAATCAGAGACAGTAGGTGCAAAATATGATTGCTCTGTTATTCTGGGCACTGGGGGATTGACGTTTGCAGGTCAGTAGGAGGCACTTTTCCCCCGGAGACAGACCTGGCCCAATGTGGTTTACGAGGTCCCAGTGCAGCTGGAGATGGTAACTTTGAGGTAAGGCATATGGCAGAGGTCCTGGCCCCTCGTGCTCAGTAAAGATGCCCTGTCACTTTGACAAGAATGGGATGGAAGCCTCATTGTCCTAGCTAAGTTCCAGACAGGCTGGGTAGTTACATTCACTTTTGCCCAAATTCCCAATCGCTTCCACTGGAAATAGGTTTTGGGCCAGATCCTCACAGGGGTTTAGGCGCCTAACTCCCATTGAGATTGATGAGAGGTCAGTGCTAAATATCTTGGAGAATCTGGGCCTTCCCTTTCTGAGCTGTGGTGCAGTGTTTGCCATGGGCTGCTAAGCAGCGGCCTCGTTCCTCCCCAGAGATGATTAGCTTCATGATTTGTGTTTCCATAACATGCAGGAGCCCAGAGCACAAGGGCTCCAAAGAGTTGAGAGGTTGGACTGCATTTCAGTGGTGGGTGAATTGTTTCCTGCACAGCTAGGTAGTGATGGATCTGGGAGACGCTCGGAACGTGTCTGCACACTGGTGTAGCAGACGGAGTGACGTTAAAGTGAGGCAGCTGCCCCAGCACACCTTTGCCTCAGTGATCTTTGGACGACAGGCATCAGGGCCAGGTGATGGTGAGTGGAGATAGTATTTGTATCTGAATGGGTTGTCCAGACCCTAACGTTGTGTTATGCGCTGAAGAAACAGCATTGCTGGCTGGTGATAGATTCTTGGAGATCTCTTTAAGCGCCGATTTATTATCCCCAGCTGCTGTTATTGTTGTGTAATGATCCAAACACAGAAAACTGGTGTCATCCTCTGGGGAGGTCGGAGCCCATGGGGCAGAGCCAGCTTTAGGCCTATTCCACCAATTCCCCCGAATCGGGCCCCGCGCCTAAGAGGGACCCGCACCCAGTGAGAATCCCTTCCCTGGCTAGAGGCGCCTTTTTAATTTTTACTCACCTGGCGGCGCTCCGGGTCTTCAGTGGAACTTCAGCAGTGGGTCCTTTGCTTGCTCTGGGTCTTCGGTGGCACTTCGGCGGTGGGTCCTTCAATGCCGCCGAAGACCTGGAGTGAGTGAAGGACCCGCCGCCGAAGTGCTGCCGAAGACTCGGAGCACCACCAGGTGAGTACAAGCCCCGTGTGTTTTTTTACTGTGTTTTTTTTTAGTCATCCCTGCCGGGGCCCCGTTGAAACTGTTCGAATTGGGCCCTGCACTTCCTAAAGCCGGCCCTGCCATGGGGTGTGATTTGGGGTCCGGCTGTAGCCTCCATACGTGGCTGAAGATCAAGTGGGGATCTGATGGCCAGTGGGGAAGGCACTGCCTCTGATTTCCAAGCACATGGGTACTGCAGGGTGGGGCTGGCTTGGGGTCAAACTGGCAGACAGATGTCACCATTAACAAGTCCATGTGGCCAGCATTTATGGCATGCTGGTACCTGTGATCACTTCGCTTCCTCTGTACTTCAACTAGGAAAGAGCAGGGGTGTCGTCTGAAGGGCTTGGAAAGGGCTTGGCCAAGAACACGATAGCTAGCCTGCTTTGAGAGCCCAGCATAGACAGGGCCTGTGGCAGCTGTAACGTGTTAGCTGATCTAGGTTCCCCTTCGACCAGCCATTGCCTGTTAGCTTGCCCTGTCTACACGGGGACTTTCCAACGACTTAGCAATCCCATTTTCGCTAAAGACCGTTTTTCCTAGGCAAAGCAAGCCCCACGTGGGCGACCTGCTGCAAACCCGCATGACCCGGATGACGAGCTGTGCCCCAGATCCAGGTGGGGTGATGAACAGGGGTTATCACCTGCTGCCGTGACCACAGTGAATACTTCCCTCTCCATCCCACATCGGCAAAGCTGTACAGCCCAGTGATCAGCTACAAACTGTTTGCTGGCTTCCACCATTTACAGCTCTCTGGCCAGGTCTACCCATCACAGTTGTGCCAGCGTAGCTGTGTCTGGGGGTGGGGAGTGATTTTTTTTTTTTTTTTTTACGACAGAGTAAAAGCTTTGGGCCAGGGCCAGGCCACGCAGTTTTCTTGGCGGGGGTGTAAAAAATCCACCCCCGAAGCTGACATAGTTAGAAAACCCCCAGTGTAGATGCAGCAATGCCAACAGAAGAGGGCTTCTGTTGACACATCTCAACCCCATTCAGGGAGGTGGTGTTACTGTACCAGGAGAAAAACTGCTTCTCTTGGCATAAGCTGCGTCTACATTAGAGGGCTGGCAAAGCCCCCTAGTGGAGACCTGAGGGCTGACCGCTAACCTGTTTATAAACCCCACTGTCTTTATCTAGATTCTATACTCTGTGCTAGGCTGTGTTGAAAAAGGTGTTAACTGACATGGGCTAGAGTGCGGGTGCTGCTCCCCTCCTTACCCCATCCATGCCCCCTCCATGCCCTAGGGGTGGGAGCAGGGCCGTGGCTCCAGGAATGAGGGACATGGACAAGGGTAAGGAGGCTAAGAATGGGACCACAGCTGCGGGCGGGCACGGAGCCCTGGATGCGGGGCCAGGAGTGGAGCCACGGGCGGGGGCCAGCAGCCAGAACCCCACGTGCAGGGCCAGGGGTTGAGCCTTGGGGGTGGGACTGGCAGCCGGGACCCCGGGCACGGGGCCAGTAGCCAAGACCCCGTGTGTGGGGCTGGCAGCCGGGACCCCACGTGCAGGGCCAGGAGAAAAGCCCCATGTAAAACCTGGAGGAGCTGCAGCAACCCCCACACCACCAGTTCCTGCGCCTATGCATGTGCTTGCTAACATGTTTGCTAAACACGCTTCATTTTCCTAGTCTAGGCGGGGCCTCAGAGAGCCAGACCCCATGTCTCCAAGACATCATTTGAATCTGTAACAGAGTAAAAATGGCTTAATGGTTTTGAAGGAGCATTATCTGGGCTGTTGATATAATCTGATGCTGTATTAAGTCCCGCCGAAGCAAAGAGCTGTTGAAACACAGCACATGCTGTGCTCAGCCAAATGGAAGATTTTATCGGTTGTGTCATAAAATCATAGCACCCTATTCATCTCCCATGTAATAAAGCGACTAGAGTTCTGTGTGGGATGGATTTGGTGTATAGGATTTAGAGCTGGTAAGGGCCGTCTGATTTCCCCTTCCCCATCAGCCAGGATCGCTCCCGGTGGTACTGGACAGATTTCCTAGTGCTTTATCAAGCCTGGTTTGAAATGGCTGGCGCTGTGGCTTTCACAGTGTGGATTCCACAGCAGAATCCCCCTCACCCCCAGGAAGCGTGTCCGGACCCTCAGACTACATTTTCATTGCACACTTTCCCCCGCACCTGGCACCTCCCTAAATATTTTCTCTCCCTCTTGGGGATTTTCTGCCTTCAAATACTTGTAGACCCAGCCAGTTTCTGTAGCAGGGTGCGTGAAGCCAGAACAGAGCTGAGCACATAGAGATGGCTGGGTGGGCTGCTGCCGTTCCATCATTTCAAGGAGCAGGAGAGAGACGGTTTGGAGGTGCCAGCTACTGCCGGTATTGTGGGACTCTGAGCGGGAGACTGGGACGTGGGCAGTCATGCCTAGTGGTTGGACCAGGAGACAGTGGCCAAGAATAGGAGACCAGGGTCAGAGGCCAGAGCCAAGGGTTAGAGATAAAGTCAGAAGTGCAGGGTCAGAGCTGGGTTACTGAAGTGAGGCAAGGTAGGGGCAAGGCTGGGGACAAATAGGCAAATAGGAGCTATCGCAGCACTGAGCAAATTTTGAGTGGCTGCCTGGCTTAGGAGCCAGTCCACTGACTCGTCCATCCAATAGGCCGTGTAGCCAGTCAGGGAGCCTTCTACAGGTTAGGGTGCTCGGAGACTGGCCCTACAGCAGGCCCTGCTTCCTGACACCAGGAGAGAGCTGGGAACTGCAGACCGAGGTGGGATGTGGCTTAGCTAGATTTAAAAGTAGATGCAGGACATGTTCCAGGTCACCCAAGTGCTGATCCCAAAGCCAACTGAGGCTGTAACTCCTATAACTAGAGCCCTGTCTCCCTGCCCCCTCCTACTGCCCTTCACCCCCAAACGTGAGGAGACAGGTGCATGACCAGCCTGAGAAGCTGCCCTTTGCACAGCCCTGCCTCTGGCTTTTGTACAGAACAGTCGGAGAAGTGTAACTGGTGCACACGTGCTGGGAAATAGACGTTAAATCAATAGGCTCAAAGGGGGAGAGGGATTGACCAGCAGAGCTCCTTCAGAACTCATCAGCCATGTCATCAATTTTCGGCAAAAAACAACTTTTTTATTGAACAAACCTTTTCTGCAGGAAAAAAATATCATTTCTGTTGAAAGTTTTTGGTTTTCCATCAGAAACCAAAATGTTCCCAGTTTTCGAAAACCACTGGCAGGAGGGAAAAGGGGGAGAATGCGGAAAAATGAAACATTCCCATGGAAAATCCGTTTATTGATGGATTGATTGCAGTTTTTCACTAAAAACACTTCCCGTTCCTCAGTCAGCTCTAATAACCAGTGTCTGGCTGGAGCGGGCCATTGCAGAGCTGCGATGCCCATCTTCTCCCTGGCCATGCTCTGGAAGAAGGGCATGCGGTCAGCTAGGCCAGCCCCATGGAACTGGCCATGCTCTGAGACATGGCTGCCCACTTCTAGCCTCTCCTCTCTCTCCCTTGGTGGCTCAGGCCAGGTTTACTCTTCATATGTTGGCCGGTCTGAAGAGTAATCTGGCCCCATGTTGCTTAGGGGGTTGATTTTTTAAACATTTTTACTCCAGGAAAAGCCCTGGTGTAGATGCAGGCCATGTCTACGCTGGGGTTGCTTTTTCAGTATAGGAACCCTGGTATGCTATACTGGCAAAGCCCTCCTGGGGAGGATTTAGCTTATACCAGCAAAGATGCACTTCTACCAATGTAGCTTATTTCAGCCCACCCTCTTGCCCCCGAGTGAAACCAGTAAAAGCTCGGTTTTGCTGCTATAACTGTGTCTACACTAGGGACTTTTACTGGCACAGATGTGTCGGTCAGGGGTCACACCTCTTCACACCCCTGGCTGACAGAGCTATGCTGGCAGAAGTCTGTAGTGTAGACATGGCCACAGGCAGAAAAGTGCTTTTGCCAGTATAGCTGATTTCATTCTGAACTAGGATAAGCTGTCCCAGCAGGGCTTTGTCAGTGAAGCTCCATCTGCTTTGTGTCTGTGTAGCTAGGCTGGCAAACCTTGTGTAGTGCAGAATAGCTCTTAGATGCTTATCTTCTGCTGCTCCTCACTCCTTAGGTCTTCTGTCCTGTTAATAATAAGAAAGATACTTAGTGCTGTGCAAACACTGCCCGCTGTGATTGCTCCCTGCCACCCCCTGCTCAGGTGGGTCTGTGCATCATCCCCATTTTACAGAGGGGGAATGTGAAGCAGAGAAAGGGGCAGTGACTTACCCAAGGCCCCAGGGGCAGAGCTGAAGGTTCCTAGACTCCCATTCTCTAACCACTAGATCAAACTGCCTCACATAAGCATCTCCACTGGACCATGCAACTGTCTCCATGGCAACAGAGGATGGGTGACTAGAGTAGGGCAGAGGCTGCACTAGTGTATCTGTGAACATTTGCTCGACTTAAGCCTGGTAATTTACTTCATTCCTTATGTAACAGGGGCACTGGGTGAGTCGTCAGTAGTTGGGATTGAACTGGGGACCTTGAGATCTTAATGCCTGAGCCTTTATATTGCCTGAGCGAAAGGGCCCTGTTCTGTTAGCCACAGTTGTAGCAGGCGCCTCGACCTCCATGTGGCCCCACCACCACTAGAGGGAGACAAAGCACCATGTGGTGTAAAAGTGGCCACCCCTGTAAACATTCAGACAACTCATTCCCAAGCATCTTCCTGGAAAACAACAGTCTGGTGAATACTGCGCAGAGGTTCATGCCACAAGTGACTTAGTCAAGTCTCTCTTCTGTTTATTGCAAATTTCAGTCATCCAGTCAGGGAGCAGAAATAATAGTATGTGACCTAGGTGACCAGTCATGCAGTGCCGATGGTGAATACTGAAAACAGCTGATAATTTCATCATTTGTAAAGAGCTACGACCAAAATGTTGTGAAGTGGCCGGTCTTGTGTCCGTCAAGTGTGCATGGGATGTCTTCCACCTCCCGAGATGCTGAGCACCCCCAGCACCTAGCAAATCCCCTGGGAGAGGCCCAAGCTGCCCCCCCCCCAAAAAAAAATGGAAGGGCAAAATCAGGGTGTTACGGTGGTCGGCCCTGCACCCGGCCTCCTCTGCCGATTCACCAGTGGGGAGTCGGCCTGCACCCGGCCTCCCTGCCGATTCACCAGGACTCTCAGCCAGCCAGTAAAGCAGAAGGTTTATTTAGACGACAGGAATACAGTCCAACACAGGTCTTGCAGGCACAGATAATAGGATCCCCCCCTGTCAGGCCCATCTTGGGACCCTTAATCCCCATCGGGAGGCCCTTTCTCTCTTCTCTCCCTCTGTTCTTCCCCAGCCAGTTCCCCCAGTCCCCCCCTCCGGCCCCCTCTCCTCTCCTTTAGCTCTCCCGGGCTAGGAGGTCACCTGACCCCTTTGTCTCCAACACCTTTAGATGCACCTTTGCAGGGAGGGGCCGGGCCATCAGTTGCCAGGAGACAGAACTTCAGGCATTTGGCTGCATGGCCTTTTGCTGCTAGATACTTAGGATCTGTACCCAGCCCCCAGTGCGAACAGTCCCACTTCGTCACACCGGGGCCGCTTTTGCAAATGTAGACCCATGTCTGTCGGCAGATAATTTTGCAAATGGGAAAAAGGGGCTAAATGTATTGGAATGAATAATTCACTGTGCGTAGTGTGCTCAGATCTGACTGGGACGCCATGGAGCGCGTGAGCTATGGCAACCAATTGTGTGGTGAAGGCCCAAGAAACAATAATAATGAGCAAAATAAAATGGGGGTAAGTAGTTCAAAGAACTCTGAGCAGAAGTGCCTTGAGGTGGACACCAGCAGCGTTTGGCAGACTCAGCAGGGGAAGCTGAAAATAGCCTCAGATGCTGTGGAAGCATCATGGGAGCACATGGGACAGTCCCGGTTTTTGCCTTGGCTACACGTCCTGGTAGCTTTATTTCCATAGGTATATTTAGGGCCCTACCAAATTCACGGTCCATTTTGGTCAATTTAACGGTCATAAGACTTTAAAAACAATAAATTTCATGATTTCAGATATTTAAATCTGAAATTTCACTGAATTGTAACTGCAGGAGTCCTGACCCAAAATGGTGGCAGTGCTGTCTTCAGAGCTGGGCGGCCAGAGAGCAGCGGCTGCTAGCCGGGAGCCCAGTTCTGAAGGCATCACTGCCGCCAGGAGCAGCGCAGAAGTAAGGGTGGCCTGGTATTGTATTGCCACTCTTACTTCTGTCCTGCTGCCTTCAGAGCTGGGCCCTCAGCCAGCAGCCGCGCCGCTCTCCGGCCACCCAACTCTGAAGGCAGTGCAGAAGTAAGGGTGGAAATACCACGACCCCCTTACAATAACCTTGCGACCTCCCCCAGCCCTGCAGCCCCTTTTGTATTGGGGCCCCCAGTTTGAGAAACACTGGTCTCCCCCGTGAAATCTGTATAGTACAGGGTAAAAGTACACAAAAGACCAGATTTCATGGTCCGTGACACATTTTTCACAGCCGCAAATTTGGTAGGGCCCTAGGTATCTTTCTAGAGGAAGCAAATCAGCTTCAGCTTCTCTCCATCCCTGGGGTGACGCTGTTGCTTTCAGGGGACTTGCACCAGGAACAGATTCTGGCCCCCTTCAGTTTGTGAAGTCTCTGGCTGTTGCCAGTTTCTTCCCCAGCTTACCCATTTGATAGCACAAGAAGTAGCAACTCCTGTTGATCAGGGAGAGGCAGCACACTTGCCCCCTGGGAAAGGCCGATGGCCTGATGGGAAATTGTCAAAGGCCTTTGGGTTCAAAATTGGACCCAATTTTCCTCCCACACTGGGCATATTGGAGGGAAGCACAAGCTTCCCTGCTGGATTCCATCCTGCCTTTCTCCTTCTCAGCAACAGCCCTCTGGAGTTAAGTTGAACTCATAGGGTGACATTCTGATCCTGTGGGAGTTTTGCCAGGATTTCATCCATAGAGTTCTTGGTCTCCAGTTCCTGGAGAAGACGAAGGTGTGACTGAGAGCTAGTCTACACCGAAAAGTTACATTGGCCTAAATATGGCTCTTGGGGTGTGAAAAATCGACCCCCTGAGAGACGTAGCAAAGACGACGTAATCCCTGGAGTAGACAGCACTGGGCTGATGGAAGAATTCTTCCATGGACCTAGCTACCACCTCTCGGGGAGGTGGATTAACTGCAGCGACACAGGCGCAGTGCTGCAGCTGTGCCCCTGTAGCATTTTAAGTGTAGACTTAGCCTTAATACCGTGGAGGTCTTCTGTGTCGGGAGTCATTGTCTAGCTCTCTCCTGAAGCATGTACGCCCAGATTCCTCTGTACCTTTGTGGCTCTGGGCCATGGTGTCCGTCTGTTCTCTTGAGTTACTATCAGCTGATGACAGCACTCTCTCCAGGAGGGCCCCTGCTGTTCTTGGCGACCTGCGGGCCATTGCAGAACGTAGTAGCATCTCTGCTACTTGCTCTGATGAGCTGTGGGGAATTTCACTGATCCCCCCTGGCCAGCTAAGACACCCGAATCCTGACCCATGTGCCATTCGCAGGCCTTTTGTCACCTCGGTGCAGTCGGGGAGGGACATGCCTGGAATGCCAATCTCTCTCCAATTAATTCCTCTCAGTTTAGTAAGAAAGGGTGCTGTAATTTGCATTAGCCTATCGACTTGGATCTGCGCATCAAAGCCAGGCTATCTGCAGAAAGATCTATTAATTTGAAACGCTGCTTCCTTCGGAGTTTGGGGGTCTGAAAGGTGACGGATAACAAAGGCTTAGACTGAAAAGGATTTTGATTGGCTTTTAATTTATTTTTTACCTCTTTTTTAAACAAGAAAGAGGAAAACTGCAAGAATGTAAAAAAAAAGAAAAGAAAAGAAATCACGAGGTAAGCTGGTGATTGGCATTAAATATTCAGTCTGGCCGGCGCTTTGAGGGAGGGCTTCCTTCAAGATGCTGTAGCCCCAAGAAAATGACTCTTTGTTAGGAGTTTTCCCCCTTGTAACTTAAAGGGAACCAGACGTCTTTGTTGTAGCCTGATTGTTTTGGAACCAGTGGCAATGCTCATTATTCCCTTGTTTACTTCTTCAGCGGTGACCTGGCCAGGGAAAACCAAAGTGTCTTTGTGCCTTTTTTGCTTCTTTATGATGGATAAAGAAGACTTGAAAAGTTGGGTTTGGTCATTTTTATTTTATTTTTTAAATTTCTTTCTTGTTTTATTTACTTCAGAAATAGATGGGGAAACAGAGACAGCGTGTTGCCAGTAGGGTTGCCAGGCATCTGTTTTTTGACTGGAACACCCAGTTGAAAAGGACCCTGGCAGCTCTGATCAGCACAGGTGACCGGGCCACTAAAAGTCCGTTGACTGAAGCAGCTGGCTCCACGCGGCTCCCAGAAGCAGCAGCATGTCTCTCCGGCTCCTAGGCAGAGGTGCAGCCAGGGGGACTCTGCGCACTACCCCCTCCCGCAGGCGCCACCCCAAGCACTGGCTCCGCAGCTCCCATTGGCTGGAAATGGCTACCAATAGGAGCTCTGGGGGTGGCACTTGAGGGTGTGGGCAGCGCTAGGCGCCCCCTGACCACTCCTGCACCTAAAAGCCACCTGGAGGGACATGTTAACGCTTCCTGGCAGCCTCCTGAGGTCAGCACTGCCTGGAGACCACACCCTGAACCTCCTCCCGCACCCCAACCCCCTGCCTCAGCTTGGAACCCCCTTCCACACCCAAACTCCCTCCTAGAGCCTGCACCCCCTCTGACAGCCCAACCTCCCACACTCTGAACCCCTCGGCTCCACCCTTCAGCCTGGAGCCCCCTCCTTCACACCAAACCCCTCATCCCTGGCCCCACCCCAGAGCCCGCACCCCCAGCCGGACCCCTCACCCCTTCGCGCACCCCAACCCCCTGCCCCAGCCCAGAGCCCCCACCCACACTCCAAACCCCTCGGCCCCATCCCCCAGTCTGGATCCCCCTCCTTCACACCAAACCCTTCATCCCTGGCCCCACCCCAGAGCCCTCCTGCATCCCAGCTCCCTGCCCCAGCCCAGTGAAAATGAGCGAGTAAGCGAGGGTGAGGGAGAACAAGCAACAGAGGGAGGGAGATAGAGTGAGGGGGGTGGGCCTTGGAGAAGGGGCAGGGCCTCAGGGAAGGGGGCGGGGCAAGGAAGTTGGGTTTTCTGAAATCAGAAAGTTGGCAACCCTAGCACAGTGCCAGAGGCAGGACTAGAACCCAGGTCCCTTGAAGACACATCCAGTCTTGAGCCACCACCCACAGCTCCCTGAGCATGAGGTGAGGACAGCAGAAGAGAAGAGGGAGAGGGGCCTCCCTTGGCTTAACCAGCTGCTGCTGTGGGGAGGCAGCATTGTCTGGAGTTAGAGCGCAGAGCTGGAGTCTCTGGCTCACACTCCTTTGTGTGTCCCTCTGGGCAAGTCACAA
Source organism: Mauremys reevesii (assembly GCF_016161935.1). Taxonomy (NCBI): domain Eukaryota; kingdom Metazoa; phylum Chordata; order Testudines; family Geoemydidae; genus Mauremys; species Mauremys reevesii. The sequence continues at coordinate 23,431,351 of NC_052637.1, forward strand.
CCCCTCCCTGCCTTCCTTTCCCCATGTGTAGCTGGGAGACCTGCTTGCCTGCCCTTGGGCCCATTGCTGGGAAGTGCTATGCACTGCGTGCCGGCCCAGTGTCACTGCAGCCGGCGTGCTGAGGCTGGGAAGGGGCGCTGGCCCGGAGCAGCTATTGGCTCATGTAGGCAGAGTCGGCAAATGAGGCGAGTCCCCCCTTTCCCAGCCCTGTCTCCTGGGCCTGGCACGGGAGCGGAGCAGCAGCCAGCCCTGGGAAGGGGCCGTGAGTGCTGCTCTTTGAGTTCCCATTGGTTATTCCCTGCACTCCCCTGGGGGCAGTTTGCTGCAGCTGGGGCCTGGCGCACTTGCTGGAGGGCAGAGGGTGTGGTGGGTTCTGCAGGGTTGGGACGGTACCTGCAGGATCCACAGCCGGCCCCCGGCTGCCCGAACAGAGGGGCCCTGTGGTGGGCTGGTAGGCCCTGTAGCAGTGCCCTTGGCATTAGCTGTGGCAGAGCGGTGGGAGGAGCAGTGGCTCAGGAAGCCCAGGCGCGGTAGGAGCTGGGGTGGTGGGCAGCTCTGGCAGCTCTCGTGTTCCTTGGTGACATCCCTGGGGTCCTTCTGTGGAGTTACAGTGCTGGAATTCCCAGCTGCCTGAGACGTTTTCCCTCCCGGTCTCAGGGCACGCACAGCATGGTCCCTGCATCGTCACTGGCCTGGCCCCACTCTCCCCCATCTCAGTGTAGGCAGGGCTCTGCACTCACTGGCCTGCCGCTCCCAGCAGCACCTGGGGATTGCAGCCCTGATAACAGCAAGGGGGAATCGTATTTGTGAAATCCCAGGGGGACCTAAATCCCCACTACCCAAGGTGTGGCCCTGAGCCAGCCACTTCAATGACAACTCAGCCCTGAGGGAAGCACAGTATCGGTGACACATGCCCTGTCCCTGGAAGGGAAAACAGCTCCAGGCGGGTGGGCTGCCAGCCGCAGAACCTGGAGCCAGTTGCTAACCTTTCATACAGCTGCACTGTGCAATTTGTCAGCTGCTCTTCCCAGCACGGCCAGTGGAGAGAGGGAACCGCCGCTCTCCTCCTGCCTTTCACTCCCAGCGGAGGCAGAGTTCTCCCTGCTCTCTCCCTGCCAGCAATCGGCTCCTTGCTGAGCTCTGTCCCATCTCCCTGCTCAGAGGGCGGTTTCTCTTTCACGGCAAGGAGAGTTTTAAAGCTTTTCCACAGATAGTTTGCCCTTGAAGTGGTGGATCCACCCTGAAAAGCACGTACCACTGGCAATGATCTGCTCCTGCATGTACCAGCGTTGGGTCAGGGCAAAACTAAGTGTGTACCACCGTTCATGGCTATCGCTCTGCACTACTAGCATAGCTAAGGCAGAGGGAATTGGATCCATCGTCAGTGGGCCTGTGTCACAGAGTCCCTGGGAGATGCTCTGGAACTGCTCCCTATGAAGCCAGTCAGGATACTGGTGAAGTCTCCTCTCTGTGAGCAGACTGTCTTCAGAGCAGGCTCACACGGCTTCCACCCTCCTGGGTCTAACCTTGGAGCATTCAGCATCCTCTGCCCCTCCGTGCGCTTCCCACAGCGAATCCACCCAGGCGGAGTCCTGGGGAAGCCACAGGGTCCTGCCCCCCAGCTTCGCAGTCAGACGTGACTCTTAGCCTGACATTAAAACAGAGGTTTATTCGATGACAGGAACATGGTCTAAAACAGAGCTTGTAGGCACAGAGAACAGGACCACTCAGCCGGGTCCATCCTGGGGGGCAGCAAGCCAGACACCCACATCTGCACTCACTCCTCGTCCCCAGCCAGCTCCAAAACTGAAACCCTCTCCAGCCCCTCCTCCTCTGCTGAGTTCCTTTCACGGGCCAGGAGGTCACCTGACCTCCTTGTTCTCCCACACCTTTAGCATCCCCTTGCAGGGGGGAAGGGCCCGGGCCATTAGTTGCCAGGAGACAGAGTGTCGGCCAGAAACTGAGGCACCCACACAGTATTCAGAGGAAACATTAAGAACAGTCCCATTTCGTCACAGCCTGTCACTTCCACCTGGGAGACAATGGGTTGTCCCGGTGGTTTTGGCCCCCAGAGTGTGGGTGAGGATGGACCCCAGTGTTAGCCCATTTAAGCCCACAGGCCAGCGTGTGAGAAGGAAAGGCCCTGGGCTGACTCAGGTCCCAGGCTGGCTTGGCAGGGCTGGCAGGTACAAAAGCATCTTTTGTAAGCTGAGCACATTTGCTCTAGAGACAGGCCATGCACCAGAGTCCCAGTTTTATAGGATTGCTGTGGTGGAGCCAGTGCGGGGAGCAGCGCCCATCAGCGAGTGAATCATTCACAGCAAGGAGAGGCGCTGCTGGGCTCTCCTGGTGCCTGCTGGCTGGGCTGCTCTCATCCACTCCCATACTGGTGGAGTGAATGCAACGTTGAGACTCATCAGGCATCTGACCTGCCGCAGCAGGCAGCCCAGCAGCGGTGCCTTCTTCCTGACTGTGCATTGCGCCTGCATCAGGTGCCAGTTACCTGCATGCACCTGGGCTGTTTCGCAGCAAGGGAGATATATGCTGTCTGCATACACCTGGGTTTAAACCTTAGCCCCAGTGAAATCAGTGAGAGCTTTGCCATTGACTCCTCATCCCCCCCCCCCCCCCCCCTCCTCAGCAGCAGTCACCTCCCATCCATGACCAGGAATGCTCTCAGGAGAGCACATCAGATCCTGACTCCTCCTCACACCCTCCCCTGTCACATTCTTCTGTCAGCTCGCTGGATGCTTTTATTTTTGACTCTGGGGTGTCCCTGCCCATCTCCATCTCCTTCTAGGTAATCTCATTTTCGACAATCCCATTAACTCAACATCCTTCCTGCAGGATGATCTCATTAACAGCAGCTCTCCCCTCCACTGATCCCCAGAGACACAGAAGTAGATCTGTCGTCACACCTTCACACCGTGGTTCCTATCAGACGGGGTGGCTGCAACCCCTGGCTCTCAAAAATACTTTTAAGAAAGTCTCTTCGGCCCAGAGAGCCATGCAGGGAAGTGCAGGTGTCTCCTGGGAAGAACTGATTTTTCAGTCCACTGACAGTTCTGAAAAATTGAAAACAAACACAAATATTTTGGGTCAACTCAGAACCAGAATTGTTTGGGGTTTTCAATAAATCGAAAAGTCGAATAAACCTTTGTTTACATTTAGAGTTTTTTTCAATTTTTAATTTTTTTTCGAAATAAACTTGCAGGACATTTCGAAATGAAAAGTGGTTTCAAATTAAAAAAAGGAAACATTTTGTTTCAAAAACGTCAGAACAAAATATTTTGGGAATTTTTGTTTTTGTTTTTTCCAGCATGAATAATTCAGCGAAACTGACACAAATTCACCAAAACCTTTGGCTGTTGCCAAATCTGCATTTCTGGCTGAAAAATGTTGCCCCGCTTTAGTTTGATCCCCACCACTATCCCGAGCCACATTCTCTTCTCACTGTAAATCTAAAGTAACTCTGGTGATCTCAGTGGAGTTACTCTGGATCAAGAGAGCCCCTCACTACGGAGAGCAACCTCTTTATAGTAATCCGATTGCCCTTCCAAAAGAGCCTTGCTTTGTAGTTATCACCTGGGAGGAGCCTAAAGCCACCAGTGCTGAAGTCCCAGGATTGACACCTATTCTGAACCCTGTGGCTTCCCTTGAGGACTCTTGTTTTCGAGAGGAAGTCTAAGTAAATAACACTTTGCTCACAAGTCTAAAGGTCTTTCCTAAAGCGTCAGGGATTTTCGTGAAGGCTGATATGGTTTGGCAAAGACCCACAATTCCTTGGATTTTCCCAACTCCTGTTTGAACTAGATTCAGTGAGGTCTGGACAGGTTTGAGGTTGAGGCTGAGTGCAGGTGGAGGACGGTTTGGAAGGTCCCCCGTATCATATTCATAATTTGAGCCACTGCTAGATTATTAAGCAAGACATTTCCATACCCAAATCATAGCTTGTTTGGTGCTCAGTCATTGCTGTATTCTAGCCCAAGTCTCAGAAGGACGTACGGTAGGAAAGGCCCTTCATTTATTTCAAATTTCCCAGGAATGTATCCGTGTTTATTACAAAAATTAGAAAATGGGTGAAAATCAGTGCAAAGAGTTAACAGCAGAGTTTCCTGGGTAAATATCAGGCTTGATACTGGGGAACAGGGGCACAGAAAAAAGTAACAATAGAGAAAAGTAAGAGTATTGGAAATACAAGCAGTTTAATGCTGCGGTTTTTTCATGAATTGTACAGGACGTACACGTGTGTGTGTCTTCCACTACATTGCTGTACTTTAACAGACAGCCTCACATTTACACTTAGACTCATTGATTGTTAACATAAACACATCTTCCTAATGTCAGGGAGTAGATTTTCTTACATAAACAGTATTTTCATGTACCTGCGTGGTCCAAAATTCAGGTGAATATTGGTAAAGCCTGAATACTGGCTTTTGTAAAACCTAGGGATTTTTCAGTACAAGTCGGTAAGAGCTGAAAAGGAAGGATCTTAACAGACCTTTCACAGGAGAGCATTAATATGTGACAGTCTAGTGTGAGAAAGTAGACAAGGCGCAGCCTTGCGGTACATGTCTCTGGAGCTGTACTTTGACAGCGTGCTGGCATTTGGATCGAATAGGTGATAGCAACTTGGTTCAACCTGTGACGCCCAGCTGGCCACCCTGCAGTTTCAAAATAGATTCATGTCAGAGCAGGTGAATGTGCATTGGCATGTCAGAGTCAGAAGCAGAGATTCACAGTCAGAGAGAGGAAGGCTGGGCTAGTGGTTAGTGCAGCAGCCTAGGGCTTGGGAGATCCAGGCTCAGTTCCCTGTTCTGTCACAGGTTTACTGTGTGACCATGGGCAAATCCAGAGTTTCTGTGCCTCAGTTCCCCATCGGATAACAGCCCCACCCACCTCAGAGGGAAGTTTTTGAAAAGAAAAGTCGTTTTGAACTGAAAAACTGAAACTTCATTTTGAAATGTCCAATTTTGACCCTTTATTTTTTTCCCGACGTTTATTCGAATCGGAAAAGTCACTGAAAGCAACCCTTTTCCACGAACAGCCGTGCTGCCGAAGAACCAGCATTGGGTGTTGAAAAAATGCTTTGTCAAAACTCCCCTCCCAGTTCTAGTGTTCCCTTGATATTGCAGACGCGATGGGAATGGGCAGTGGTTAGAGCGTGCTGCAGGGACGGTGCTGGGTCCAGGGAGATGAGGCTGAGTGAAGGGGAGCTGGGGCAGGGTCACAGGACACATTGCTCTGGAAAGGGGCGGGGCTGGTGAGTGTGGAACCCTCCGGTGACTCCAGCTCTAAGTGGTCATGGGGTGCTTCAGCCACTGCAGTTCCCCACGTGTGCTTCTGCTTCTGCCACGGTGTCACTGGCTCCTCAGTGGCCAGGTGGCTGGGCTTGCAAGGTGGCCTGGTGATTAGCACACAGTGCTTGGCCATCAGGAGAGGTGACTTCTAGTTCCAACCACAATTGGGCCTGATCCTGGGGGGTGCTGAGTGCTTCGAGGGCAAAGGGCACTCAGCACCTTGCACAGGCGGGTCCTACATGACTGAAGATGAGTCTCTTAAAGTCTCTGCCCGGGCCTCAGTTTCCTCTGATGTGGGGAGAGTGGCACTTGTCCATCTCTCTTCAGCCCTTGGGGATACCTCGGCGCCAGGCCAGGTATTGCAGGGAGCGTGAGCCATCTGCAAAGCCTGTCAGCCTCCTGCTTGCAAACCAAGGCACCTTGAAGTGGGGCGCACCCTGCGCCGATCCGTTGCTAGGCGACGCTCTGCATGATGTCCATCTGCCGGCCCCACCAGAATATCCTGTTTTGTCGTGAGGCCCTTCCTGCGAATGCTGAATGGAGATTAGCGGCACCTCAGCGGCTCTGCCGAGCGGGCTAATGCAAACTATAAACAAACAGCGTAATTACTACCCAGAGCTGGAGAGAAAGGATGCTCAGCAGCCAGTGCACCGCCGGCCCCTCCCTCCATGCACACAAGGAGCAGGGAAGCTACTTTGCTTTTTTATTCTAAAGCCACTGGAAAGTGACAGGTCCCTTGGAGCTGCTCAAGCCCAGCTTTACCCTGCAGTGCCAGGGCCCTTCTGGCAGACAAGGCCTGTTGGAGGCAGAACCATCGCTCCCACATACTGGCTGTGTGCACGGCAGAAATGCCCCGCCCCTAAAACAGCTGTGGCCAGACTGGTGTGTGCTGCCTGACAGCGAATCCGCTCAAAGCTCGTGGGCTCATAAGGGCGGCTTGAATGCGATCAGGCACTGGTTCCACTCCCCGGAGGCTCTGCAAACGGAGCAGAGAGGGAAGTTGCAATGGGAAGCAAAGGGCTGGACAGGAGATCATCCCCATGCTTCCAGGCATAAGCCAATCTCTAACTAATGGGGGTTGGGAGGGAACATCCCCCAGGGGCACGTCACTGCCTCCTGTAGGTGCTCTTGTAACTTCCTCTGAAGCAGCTGGTAAACAGGTCGCCAGCTGGCCCCATCGATCTCTGCCAATGTGCAGATGCTGGGTCCCAGGGTTTTCTAGCTGGATGGCACCTGTCCTTTGTAGAGGGGTAGGAGAAGCCTCATCTCCAAGCTGGGTTGGCCCAGGCGGGCTCCCTGGGCAGCACGCTCGGTCTGTGTTGATAGTAGAACTTTTCTCTCTCTTTCACTCTACTCCAAGGTCACCCTCCTTTGCTTTCATTCTCTGGTTTCTCTCTCTCTCTCCCCCGCCATACATGGCACAAGCTGATCTGCAGCAGCATTTTCCCTTTAAATTGAAAAATATGCATCAATTGCAATTACAGGCTAAAAAGGGAAGTGACCTTGGCTAGTTTGATGAACCCTAGAATTCTCCCCAAATACTCTCACAAGCCTGGATGCCAGGAGTCTCCGCCACTCTCTCGGAATGAGATGTAAACTGTATTTAAAACAAAGCGCAGCCATGTTGGCTTTGGCTGCCATGGTATTTTTAGAAAGATGTAAGCTATGCTTGAAGGGTCCTGCAGTATAGACTGGGCTTGCATCTTTATAGTTCCTCCCATCCGAAAGATCCTAAAGCATTCCACAAATTGATATGCAAACTGTATATATTTCATCCATCACTGAAATGCAGCTACCTCTGGCGTGGAACACAGCAGCTATTGAACACACAACACTACGCAAAGAAGCTGCGGCCTCATACACTTCACAGTCACCAGCAGGGATTGAACCCAGAACATTCAACATCAAAAGCACCAGCCCCATCACTTGGGCTAAGGAGAAATGCCAGGGGTTAAATAGCAGGCTGTTAGAGTTGCAAGGGTCAGCCACTAGATGGAGACAAAATCATTTGTACTCATCTGGCACATTGCAGTTACGCAGCAGCATGGGAAAGGAAGTGGATAGCAAGGCGTTTAATGAATCTGTAAACTCAGGCACAGGCAACATGTAGACGGAGCATGTGGGATCAAGTGCCCCCCCGCCCCCCAATTTCTGCTTGGCCTGCCCTGGGGCGGGAGGGGGAAGGGAGCTCTGTCCTTCTCCCACTGAACCTCCCCCCAGTGTGCTCGGCCTCTGTCCCTGGCAGCCGGGCCTGGGTGGGGAGCAGAATGGGTGGGACCACCCGCTTCTCATGCCAGCTGCTCTGGGTCGCTGCTCTGTGCACTGATTTTCTACACAACAGAAAGGCAGTAGATCTAATCTACCTGGATTTCAGTAAGACATTTGATACAGTTTCAAATGGGAAAATATTAGTTGCATTGGAGAGGATGAAGATTAATATGAGAATCGAAAGGTGGCTAAGGAACTGATAAATGGGGAGACTGCCAGGGTCATAGTGAAAGGTGAACTATCAGGAGGGAGGGAGGTTACTTGTAGAGTTCCTCAAGGATCAGTCCTGAGACTACCTTATTTAACATGTTTATTAATGACCTTGGCACAAAAAGTGGGAGTGTGCTAATACAATTTGTGCATGACACAGAGTTGGGAGGTATTGCCAACATAGAGGAGGACCGGAATATCATGCAAGAAGATCTGGACAACCTTGAAAACTGGAGTAATAGAAATGGGATGAAATTAAATAGAGCAAGGTCATGCATTTAGGGACTAACAACAAGAATTTTTTCTGTAAGCTGGGGACGTATCAGTTGGAAATGACAAAGGAGGAGAAAGACCTGGCTGTATTGGTCGATTACAGGATGACTGTGGGGCACTAAAGAGATGTTGCTGTGAAAAAAAGGCGAATGCAGTCCTATGACTCAGGCAAGGTATTTCCAGTAGAGATAAGGAAGTGTTTAGTACCATTATACAAGCCACTGGTGAGACTTCATCTGCAATGCTGTGTACAATTCTGGTCTCCCGTGTTTAAGAAAGATGAATTCAAATTGGAACAGGTGCAGAGAATGGCTGCTAGGATGATCTGAGTAATGGAAAACCTGCCTTATGAGAGGAGACTTAAGGAGCTTGGCTTGTTTAGTCTAACAAAATGAAGGCTGAGGGGAGATAGGATTGCTCTCTATAAATACATCAGAGGGCTAAATACCAGGGAGGGAGAGGAGCTATTTAAGTTAACAGCCAGTGTTGGCACAAGAACAAATGATTATAAATTGGCCATCAAGTTTTCAAGTTAAGGCTTGAAATTAGATGAAGGTTTCTAACTGTCAGAGGAGTGAAGTTCTGGAACAACCTTCCAAGGGGAGCACTGGGGGCAAAAAACCTAACTGGCTTCAAGACTGAGCTTGATAAGTTTATGGAGAGGATGGGATGATGAGGTCGCCTACAGTGGCATGCGGCCCATACGCGACTGCTATTAGCTAATATCCCCAACGGCCAAAGATGGGACACCAGATGGGGAGGGCTCTGAGTTACTACAGAGGATTCTTTCCTAGGTGTCTGGCCAGTGGATCTCACCCACGTGCTCACGGTCTAACTGATGGCTGTATTTGGGGTTGGGAAGGAATTTTCCCCAGGTCAGATCGGCAGAGACCGTGAGGGGTTTTCATCTTCCAGTGAAGTGTTCGGCGCAGCCCACTTGCTGGTTTGAACTAGAGTAAATAGTGTATTCTCTGTAACCTGGAGTGTTTAAATCAGGATTTGAGGACTTCAGTAACTCAGCCAGATGTTGGGGTCTGTTACAGGAGTTGTTGGGTGAGGTTCTGTGGCCGTCGATGTGCAGGATGATGACCATGATGGTCCCTTCTGGCCTTAAAGCCTATGAGTCTGTGAGCACATTACAGCCACACAGCAGCCTGGGACGGGAAGTGGATGGTACCACACGTGGCTGAAAAGGCCTGGGGATTTGTAATGTTTATAATGTAATCATCATTTCACCATTCACCATTTCACCAATGCTGAAAGGACATCGGAAAAGAGCAAGATGAACGAAATATGTACAGAATCCCACAGTGACCTCTACTCCTCGCATGTCAATGTCCAGTGTACACCGTCAAGGCAGCAGAAGTTGTTCCTGACATTATGTGGGAAGAAACTGAATATGCAGTTCATAACATAAAGCGAGAGAAGAGTCCAGGAGTGGATGATGTCTGGCCGGAATATCTCAAAGCAGGGGAAGATACTCTCTTCAAAGCATTGGCGCAATGATTCACCATCTACATCAATAGCAACGTGTTCCAGATGCATGGAAGAAATTGAAAACAATACTATTGATGAAAAAAGGTGATCCAGAAGAACTGAGCAACTACTGTCTGATCACACTCCTCTCACAAGTGTATAAAGTCTTCATCCGCGTCATACTCAATCAGATTAAGAAGGATCTTGAAAAGCACAAAAGCAGAGAACAAGCTGGTTTCTGCAAAGGATATTCGACAATTGATCACATCCACTCAGTTTGGCAGCTCATTGAAAAATGCAAGGAATACAAAGTACCATTGTGTATTGCATTTGTTGACTACAAAAAGGCATTTGACTCGGTAGAGATTAACGCTGTACTCAACACACTCAACGAAATCAGAATTGACCTGAGGTACATTGATCTGCTGGAAGAAATTAACTGCAAATGCTTGACAGAGATAACATTATTCAGTGTCCCCTGCATTATTACTATACACAGAGGAGTTAGACAAGGCGACACAATCTCACCGAAGCTGTTTGCAGCAGTACTGGAGTCACTATTCAAGAAATTGAATTGGGAAAAAGGAATCAGAATTGATGGAGAACAATTAATGCATCTTCTCTTCGCTGACAACTGTGTAATACTGGCAAAGGACACAGCAGAACTGGAGAACAAAATGCAGCAACTGCAAACACTTTCACATGATACCGGGTTGGAAGTGAACACGTCGAAGACGAAGTGGATGTGGGATGAGCATTGTGCAGAAGGAATCATCACTGTAAACGGGAAAGAAATTGAGGAGGTCAACAAATATAGTTACTTGGGTCAGCAGCTGAGCAGAGACAACTCATTCGAAGGGGAATACAGTAGGAGGTGAAAGGCAAGGTGGGCAAGTTTCAACAAAATAAAGATGTCTCTCATGGATGATGAACTGCCCATGGAAAGAAAAGGAACGAACTGTTCAACTCCCTGTTCTGCCAGCAATGATATACGGAGCAGAAAGCTGGTCAACGACAAAAGTGGAGGAGGAAAAATTTGCTGTCACCCAGAGAGCAATGGAAAGGCAAATGTGTAAGATATCGCTCTGCGATCATATACCGAAGGAGGAGATCAGAAGGCGTACAGAGGTGACAGATGTAGTGCAGGCGACGTACGATGCAAAAAGAAGATGGGTGGGTCATGTAGTCTGCAGGCAACCCATGTTAGTGACTGGATCCACAGCGACCACGAGCTGGGCCGACTGAAAACACGCTGGGCCAATCCCATGACAAAACCCTTTTGCCAGAAATGGAAAGAATGTGCTCTCAACACAATAGAATGGTGGGGTGTCGACTTGTGTTTGTGGAGGGACGGACGAGGACAAGCCTGACAATGGTGACAATGTAATCACAGCCAGTCTGTTATAGAATTTAGCCTAACAAAACCTTTCCACTGGCCAAAAGAGCAGCAGCCTCCTTAATGACTGCAGCGCTCATGGCCTCAATTTACCATCAGATCTAGTAGAGGGCAGCTCCAGCATCCCCATGCCTGGCACAGGCTGGCTTCAGAGAGAAGAGCGCCACCTACTGGATTTTGTGCCACTGTTGTCAGAAGGACCTTCTGTGTTGGTTCATGGTCCTTCTCCAAGGGCTGACCAAGCCTTGCGCTGCTTCGCTTGCTTTTCAGTTGGAATATTGAAGAGGCTACAACATGGGTGCGGGGGGCAGCAGGAAAGAAGCGTCTGATATTAGAGGCGAGCTTTTCATGGGGACTTCGGGGTCCAACTCCTGCTGAAAGTGCTTTGTTCCTGAAAGTGTCCCCCTGTATATGCTGGAGGAGGGCACAGAGTGACAGGGGAGCTTTCTCCTTCCTATGGAGTGGTACCAGACTGGAGGGAAGATTGGTTGGACCCATTATCTGGTACCAGACTGGAGGGACCATTGGTTGGACCCAGTATCCGGTGCCAGACTGGGTGGACCATTGGTTGAACCCAGTATCCTGTCCCAGACTGGGTGGATCATTGGTTGGACCTGGTATCCGGTCCCAGACTGGACAGACCATTGGTTGGACTGGGTCATTTTGTTCCCATAGCATGGGCCGTGCTCTGCCAGGAGAACAATCCATCTAACACTCTCCAAGCACGGCAGGGCCACGGTGTCCCTGAGTTAGGATGCAGCAGTGAATGCCATGTCCCTGCCCCATGCAGACCCCCTCTGGGAGGAGCTCTCAGAGCCCTGCAGGGAGTGGGGGGTCACATACACCGCTCATTCGCTTTGGGGAGGGGGCATCGCACTCTCCACATTGAGGACCCACCCTCCGATAGCGGCTGTGCCGTCAGCCAGATGTACACGTGTCACGGCAACGCATCGACTGTCACAGTGCAATCATCCATCTCAGAGCTGTCTGCCCGCCAATAGACCCCACTCTCAATTCTGAGCACAGCCTGGCTCAGCAGCACACGGTTCACCTTGGGTGAGAACACGAGAGAGCAATCCTAATGCGTCCTCTCCCCTCCAGCCTCTCCTCCCACCACACAGCCGGCTCTGCCCTCCTGCCGGCGGCCCCTGAGCCTTGGCCATGATACTTGCTCTTGTGTGCTTCGGTCCCCAGCCAAAGGCGTGAGTGGGCTGTGCTCTTAATAAACTCTGGTCACTGGGAAAATGAGCTTCTGGATCAGGTGGAGACAAAGGATGCTCTGGCCTGGCCTGGCGCACCCGAGCAGACTGGGGTTGTGTTGCCACACAGGGTGCAGCTGAGACTTCCAAACTTCTTGTGCTGGTGAGCAAAGCCAGATTCGAACCTGGTGTCCAGCCGGTGAAAGGCAAATGGGTGGCTCACCGCCCCCTGCTGCGTAACATGCTGTTGGGCCCATGCTGCGTGCATGCAGCTGTCACAGAAGCTCAGACCCAGACTTAACAGCATTGCAGCAGGGGTTCAGCTTATCTCCCCATTGAGCTCGAACCCTGCACTGGTACCTGGGACCACAGCCTCACCGATGCTGGGTCCGGTGCCCAGAGTACACCTGCTTTACTGGCCAGGTCCTCTTTTAAATGCAGCAGTTCTCACTGAGATTGGACAAATCTATATTCCCCCCCTCCCCCCACACCATGGGTACACAGACCTCTAGGCCCTGCCGTCGACCACATAGCAAAGCAAAGGTCAGGTTGGGGCTGAAGCAGATGTGTCAGCTGCTGTCGCACATCCAGGGTGGGCAAGTCCAGCGGCTTCTGCAAAAGGAAACATTTTGCTGCCCCGAGCTGATGGCAAAAGGAGGATTGGCAGGACATGGCCTCTTGTCCAGGGGCTGTTCCAGACTCCAGGGCCGGGTGCCCTGCTGATACCCAGCACAGCTCCAGAGATGCCAACAGAGGTCGCTAAGGATCTGGCCCATGATGCCCAAAGCTATAGTATGTGTGTCACCACGGGAGAGGGGCCCAGGCCCACGTACAGACCGCTCGCGGGGATTTGGATGGTTGGCATGGTGCTCAGCTACCAGGCAGATGGGTGGGGGATAGACGGACGATGCCCCAGCCTGTCTCAGTTCTGTGAAGCTTCTTCCCCTTTGCACTCGCTCCTCTTTTTCTTCTCCCTCTGATGCCCGCGAGGAGAGGCCGAGGTCCCATGTGCTTCATGAGTGAAGCAGGCAGCTCAGGGATGGAGGGGAGGGAGCCATCAGCACGTCTTTTCCTGAGGCTAAATATGCACTCTGCCTGGAGTGGAGAACCCAAGGCTGCTGGCACCTGCCCCACACAGCTGGCTGCATTGGCTCTCTCAGGGCCTGGAGAAACCACTGAGAAGAGGGCATGCGCCTGCCTTTCTGTCCGGACAATGCCCCCCACCCCACCGGAACCGGGGAGTGTCTGGGTTTGTGCCATTCCCCATGGTACAGTCTGGACTGCTGGACAGCTGTGTCCCCTCAGTTCTCCAGGCTGGAGTGCCTTTTACACGGCATCACTGGGAGAGCCCCCACTCCTGATCTGCTCTCAAACAGCCTCCAGGATGCAAATTACCCCCGGCTATGCTGCAAGGGTGCTTCTGCCAGCCAGCCTGACACCCTTAAATTACACTGCAGAGCGACGCCAGAAAATTCCCTATCCCAGACTTGTCCCCAGAAATGTGCATCTTGCACTGCCCAGCCCTCTCCTGGACAATACAAACTCATAGAAAGTCTGTCATTTCATTAATAGAAAATGCTAGGCCCAAATCTTGTTATCTCCATGGAGTTCCCAAACACTTCACTCCAAACACGCTGGCTTAGCTAAAACAATAAAAGAAGTTTATTAACCACAAAAGATAGATTTTAAGCGATTACAAGTAAAGAGGTGTAAAAGTCCGAATTTGGTTACAAGAAAATAAAAAGTAAAACACAAATTAAAACCTAGGACCACGTCTGCACCAGCGAGCTCACAGCAGCACAGCTGTACCAGTGCAAGCTCGCTGGTGTAGCCGCTCTGTGATGACGGGAGAGACCTCTCACCCCCGCGAGCAGCAGTCACTATGTCGGCGGGAGAAACTCTCCCATGGACATAGCACGGTGCACACTACCACTTATGCCAGCAAAACGTATGTCGCTCACGGGGGTGTTTTTTCACACCCTGCACGAGATAAATTGTACAGACCAATGTGGTAGTGGAGACATGGCCTAACTTAACAAGCGAAGTGAACTTAAAGCAAAAGAGTCTCTCTCACCTAGGGTGACCAGACATCCCAATTTTATCGGGACTGTCCCGATATTTGCTTGTTTGTCCCGCGTCCCGACCAATGTTAGGTCGGGACACTGGACAAACAAGCAAAGGCTCCGGAGCCTGGAAGGGCTCGCGCCCTCCCCCGCCCTGACTCTGCCCCCTCCTTCCCCCATTGGCTCCCTCCCCAAATCCCCACCTCTTGCCAAGCATGCCATGCCCAGGAGACGCAGGGGAGTGCGGGGCTGGGGTGAGTGTGAGTCCGGCCTGGCCCCGAGCAGGCAGGACTCGGTACCTGAAGGGAGAGTAGGGGGGCGGCCCGCGGGGCCAGGCAGCGGCTGTTCTCCCCACCTGGGCAGCAGGACTCGGGAGCAGCTGCTGCTGCAGCTCCCACTGCCACGGGGGGAGGAAGCGGCCAAGCACGTGGCGCTCAGCGGCTGCGGCTTTGGCGCCCGGGCCCGAACCCCCCGAGCCCGGGCCTGCTGCAGGGACCCAGCAGCGCGCACGCTGCGCCCAGCCCCTGGCCAGTCGTGTCTGGGCTGGTGCAATCCCGCGGCGGAGGCATCGGCAGCCCAGCCCCATTCGTTCTCCTGCGGGACCCAAGCGGGATGGGGGGGCTGGGGCCTGCTGCCCCCACTCCGGGGCCGCCCGCGGGATTGCACCAGCTGGGCAGCCAGCCCAGACGCGACTGGCCAGGGGCTGGGTGCGTGCTGGGTCCCCGCAGCAGGCCCGGGCTCGGGGGTTCATGGGTGCTAGAGCCGCAGCCGCCGAGCTTGGCCAGCAGCCACTTCCTCCCCCGGCGGCAGTGGGAGCTGCAGCAGCGGCTGCTCCCAAGTCCCGCTGCCCAGGTGGGGAGAACAACCGCCGCCTGGCCCTGCAGGCCGCCCCCTACTCTCCGTCCAGGTACCGCGCCCAAGTCCTGCCTGCTTGGGGCCAGGCCAGACTCACACTCACCCCAGCCCCGCGCTCCCCTGAGTCTCCCGGGCCTCCCTCCAGCGCTTGCAGAGGGAGGAGGAATCGGGGGTGGGGGTTTTTTTTTTTTTTTTTTGCTCTGCCGCCATTTTTTCCCCCTCTGTCCCTGTTCCCCCCCCCCCCCCCGCCCGCCCCATGTCCCGATATTTGACCTGGGTGATCTGGTCACCCTACTCTCACCATATGTTCTTTGCAGTCTTATTGGCTGGATGCTGTTCAGCCAGGACCCCTTCTCTAGTCCAATGCTCCTTTCCTCATCCTCCAAGCATTGTAGATGTCATGGGCAGAGAGAAGGGGAGGAGAGAGGTGATTTGGAGCCTCTGTTCCTTATTTTTGTTTTTTTCTCCTCTTTGAGAACCATTGTCAGCTGAGGTTCAGGCGGGAGCCAGTCTCTTTGCACAGGAACCCCCAGCTGTTCCATTACCAAGATATAAATTCCTCTCTCACACCCTTTTTCCTGCCAAAGAATGGCTGCTTAACCAGGTGATGGTCCATTTGATTGTGCTGACACCTGGCTGAGGTGCTGGCTAGCCATTTAGCTCTAGGGAACTTATTGGAAGTTGTTTCCCTAGACTTGGAACGTGTCTTATAGAATAGAATTTTATGATTTTACATATGATGTTGCCACACATATTTTATCAGGACAATAATGTTCAGCAGATTATGAGCTTTCCAATGATACCTCACAAGGCATACTTTGTACAAAATGTATCATAGTCTTGTAAAAAGGATTGAACATAAGGATATAGACTGTCACAGGGTTTAAATGCCAAAGTATAGGGCTTTATGGGAAGTCACCACCTCTGACCCATCATGAATCCTACTGTGTTTGCTGGCTGCACTCAGCATAGAAGGGGAGAGCCCCCTGTCTGTGTGCAGTGCTCAGTGCAATGGGGGAAAGCACCTCGTCTGTGTGCAGTGCTCAGTGCAATGGGGGAGAGACCCGCGTCTGTGTGCAGTGCTCAGTGCAGTGGGGAGAGCCCCCCATCTGTGTGCAGTGCTTAGTGCAATGGGAGAGAGCTCCCCATCTGTGTGCAGTGCTCAGTGCAGTGGGGGAGAGCACCTCATCTGTGTGCAGTGCTCAGTGTTATGCGGGAGAGACCTCTGTTGGTGTGAGCACTCGTAACGGGGGAGAGCACCCCGTCTGTGTGCAGCGATCGGTGCAATGGGAGAGAGCTCCCCGTCTGTGTGCAGTGCTCAGTGTAACGGGGGAGAGCTCCCCGTCTGTGTGCAGTGCTCAGTGCAGTGGGGGAGAGCACCTTGTCTGTGTGCAGTGCTCAGTGTTATGCGGGAGAGACCTCTGTCGGTGTGAGCACTCAGTGTAATGGGGGAGAGCACCCCGTCTGTGTGCAGTGCTCAGTACAATGCGGGAGAGCACCCCGTCTGTGTGCAGTGCTCAGTGTAGTGGGGAGAGACCCCCATCTGTGTGCAGTGCTCAGTGTAGTGGGGAGAGACCCCCATCTGTGTGCAGTGCTCAGTACAATGCGGGAGAGCCCCCTGTCTGTGTGCAGTGCTCAGTGCAGTGGGGAGAGCCCCCCGTCAGTGTGAGCGCTCAGTGTAATGGGGGATGAGCCCCCCGGTCTCTGCCATGCTCACTGTGCTGGGGTATGTGACACTAAAGTGGCTGGGCCTGGCTAGGGCCCAGTGCAGTGTCCTCCCGTCACAGGGAGCTGGACTTTCCTGACATGATGTGGTATGTTGCGCAGTAAATGTCCTGGCGACCTGAGACAACAGGCTGGTTCTGCAGAAAAGCCTGTTGGGAGCTGCGGGCCCGGCTGAGAGCACTGGGATGGGGGCTGCTCTCTGCGCCTGCCGCATGCTGTGGGATGGGGAAGAGAAGGGGCGGCTCACTCACCCAGAGGCCAGCGCTGGCCCAGAGGAATCATCCCCGTGGAGGGCCGCAGAGGGAAGTCACGCTACAGGACTTGGGGGGAAAAGTAGCTCCAAGCAGGCAGAGCTCCACGCTGCAGAGCTGGAATCCAGAGCCACACGGGGCACATCTTGGGGTGCTCAGATCTGGGGCCCCATCTAAATTCTAGGGGCCCCGTTCTGGCCCCCATGTGATGTGACGAGCTCCACTGGCCTTGATGGCTGTTACTTGGATGCTGCTGGGCTGGGGGAGTGGCTGGGCCCCAGGCTCCGAGCAGCCTGTGTGTGAGCAGCGGGCAGGGAGTGGGAGCTGTTAATGTGATGGATTGAGGCTTTCCTCACTTGCCCCTTGATACGCGGAGATAATTGGGCCTCCCTAATGACGGCCAGAAATCAATACGGCCATTGATCAAGGTGGTTCTAATCATGGCCGCGTGTGGCTGATATCAGCGCACACTGAGCCGGGCTGTGCTCCAGGCCAGCCCGGTGTAAATCCAGGCTGATGTGATGGAGTTACTCCACCAGGGCAAGGAGCCAGCGGTGTCTCCTGCTTGGGGGGCAGAGGCTGGAGGTGCCGGGGCAGAGCCAGGAGTCCGAGTACCAACGTTCCTGTGCAAAGCCGAGCTGGGCCATCTGTGGGTCGGGGCATTTAGTCTCCATAGGGACTTGCTGATGTTGGGGGACGGGGCTGGTTGCAGTTCCTTTCGCTTTCCTAAGGTCACATTGACCCTGTGAAGAGCGGCGCTGCAGCTCGCTGTGGGGAGGGGCGAGAGCGTGGGTGTGATTTGTGCTGATAAGAGGGAACTGGCAGGACGCAGGCCTGCAGGGTGCAGGTAACCTTACCTGTCCCGAGCGCCTCCCTGGCCACATGTTCCGGAGCCGGAGCAAACGCAGCATGGAGGTGTGTGTGTGTGTGTGTGCGCATCTATTTCTGTATGGGTGTTTGTGTGCATATGGGGGGGTGTATGTCTGGGTGTCTCTGTGTCTGTGTAAGGGTGTCTGTTTCTGGGTGTGTGTGTGTTTGCGTCTGTGTATGTAATGGTGTGTGTCTGTGTTTGTATGAGGGTATTTGTGTGTCTGTGAGTGTGTGTGTGTGTTTGGGGGTCTATGTGTCAGGGTATTTGTGTGTGTGTGTGTGTGGAGGTCTCTGTGTGTGTGTTTGTCTGGGGGGGTCTGTTTCTGTATATGGGGATTGTGTGTGGGTGTGGGGCTGTGCGTGTGCATGGGGAGGTGATTTGTCTGCAGCTCTGAAGTCACCAGGATCACATAAGGGCAGGGGTAGGGGGACGCTCTGACAGCTGGAGTACAGCCTGCCGGCCCCAGACATGCACTGAAGACCCTGCTTCCCTCCCCTGTTTATCTCGCAGGCAGAGGCCTGGCACTTATCAGGGTACACCAGGGTCCAGGCTCTCTGCGGGGCCTGCCTGCCTGCAAGGACAGCTGGGGCCTGGTTATGGGTGCATGAGAGGGCACCAGAAACAGCTGCCCTCCGTACAGGGCCCAGCTGGTCCCAGTCCCTCTGCTCTCCTGGGCCCAGAGCCTGCTCCCTAGAAACGGGGGTAGGGTTACCACCTTTGAAATGCAAAGAAACCAGCACCACCCCCCAAGGTAAGCCCACCCCAACCCCAACCCCAACCCAAAGGCAACCCCGCAACCCTCCTCCTCCTTCAACAGCCACATATAGGCTCTAGAGCGAGAACACGTATAGATACGCTCGGTAACATCACCCGTCTCCTCCCTCCCATGAGACTCAAACTCTCTCACCCACATGTGCGGGGTGCGTGCCTGTTGGTGAGCAGGCAGCTGCCGTATTTTTGATCGGTCATCGCTCAAACCGTGGCAGTCAGAACACGGCAGCATCTTTAGCTGGACACAGAAATGGTTACCATTCGCTATCCCAGTGTAGTGTTAGAACCATGCAAGTCTGTAGACCTACGTAAAAAACTCGGCAGATTCAATTATTTTTCTGGCAACTGGCAAATCCATAAAAAAACCCGGCCAGGCCAGTCACATACCAGCCAGGTGGTTACCCTAAATGGGGTGGGGCTGGAGCCTTGTCCCCCTGCGCGTTTGCCGGCTTCCCTGGGCAGTGGATCAGCACCCTCTGTACAGGGAGGAGCTTGGCAGGCCTCGTGCCCCCCAAGGCTGCCCCTGGGCAGTGTGTCTGTGCCCTGCCCTCCAGGCGGGGCTGGTGCTGAAACCTCTGGGCGTAGGAAGGGCCACGAGGGGGCTGGGTACTGAGGGTGAGCATTAGCTCCATGCCCGCCGCACGTTGTGCACGGCACCAGGCACCTGTGTGCTGGGGGAGCCGTTCCTGGCCAGCTGCAGATGGTAAGGCTCCTGGGGATGGAAGGTGTGCTGTGTTGGCAGTGTATGGGGCAGGGGGAGGGATAGCTCAGTGGTTTGAGCATTGGCCTGCTAAACCTGCGGTTATGAGTTCAATCCTTAAGGAGGCCATTTAGGGATCTGGGGCAAAAATCTGTCTAGGGGTTGGTCCTGCTTTGAGCAGGGGGTTGGACTAGATGACCTCCTGAGGTCCCTTCCAACCCTGAGATTCTATGATTCTGTAGAAGCAGTGGGAGCCTAACACTGTGTTGCCAGGAAGCAGAAACTCTCATTGTTCCCATGGTTAGAGATCAGAGCTGCTAGCAAGCCAGGGAGGTTAAGCTGGCGGCAGCAGAGTCTGCAAGAGCATCTCTAGCCCAGGATGAGGGCACTAAAGGGTGGGACCCTCACGCTCTTCAGAGCTTTGAGGAGAAGCTAGACAGACGTTTCTCTGTACTGGCCAAGCCCCTGGCAGACTGGTCTGGCAATCTCCTGGGAGCAGACCAGAGGCCCTGGAACAGCCTCTGAGCAAACGCTTGGATCTTCCCCATCTCAGTTCCCAGCTCTGCTACAGACTCCATGTGTGACCTTGGGCAAATCACTCAGTCTCTGGGCCCATTGGAGGGTGAGCCTTGCACAGCATCGCACACTTCCTGAGGCCCTACGTGCCTTCCCCCCCTTTTGCACCTTGCCTCACACTTGAAAGGCCGGTATGGCACAAGCAGAGAGTTGGGCAACCGGTCCCCCTCTTCACCAGCCCTGCTCTCTCAGAGGGACCACCCTGGTCCCTAGTGGGAACGGAGCACATGCGCTGGCCCTGGCTTTGCCAGCTAACCTTCCTCCCAGGTCAGCCCAGCGAGGCGGAGTATGCTACGGCCTCTCTGCTCATTGCACAGCCCTCTGAGAAGGGACCCAGCGGAGCTCTTCCCTGACAAAACCACGGCTCTGGCCCGAGGGGGTTCCACCGGCTCCGAGCACAACAACATTGGAGACCCTTGGACACAGGGACTTTCAATCCCCAAACATCGCTGTTCTCGGCATCGCAGGCCCAAAGCTGCTTTGGGGCAGAGTCGGCAATCTGCGGATGCCAGCACTGGCAGTGACGGGCGCCCTAACTCAGGGACCCCAGCAGGGGGATGAGGCTGGACGGGGGAGGATCGCCACTGGCTAAACGTCCGATCCCAGGGATGGAGAACAAGGACCCCGCTCCGGAGATGCATCTGGGAAAGGCAGTCAAAGGCTTTGCTCGTCTCCATCAGCCGCTGGCGCTTCCCAGTGGTACAGCGAGACTGAGCGCACCTGAGCTAATGCACGAAGGGGGCAGGTCATTGATCACTGGCCAATGCTGGGGGCAGGGGGTCCTGTAAGGACCATCTCCCCCCCTCGCTGCAGTCCCAGCCAGTTCTGGCATGGCCTCCCAACCCCATGGCACAGGGTGGGAAGGGCAGGCTTGACCCAGGGGGTCTCTCCTACATGCTGGGCTTGCCAGTGATCCTTCCCCTACACTCCACTTGTGCAATGAGACCGATGCTTCCCCAGGGCTCAGAGTGCCCGAGCCAAGGACTCCGGGCTGGGCCCAGGAAGGGTCACTTCTGCTTCTTGCTGCGTCTCTACAGCCCTGTGACTGGGGCGGGGGGGGGAGCAGGCATCCTCTCCTCCCATTGATTCTCTGCTGTCCCAACCCGCCATCAGCATCCAGCTTCCTGGGCCCCCACCCGATTGGGCTCAGCGACCTCCCTCCGTGGTTCCCAACCGGCTCTGCCTTTTGAGCTATTGCTCTCCCTGTGCTTGCCCCGGCCCCCGCGGGCTCGCACAGAGCCACTCCCTGGTCTTTGGAGCCCCCCTTCATCATCCCTTCAGCCCCCCTTTTGTCCAGAGCTGTGAGTTTGTTACCCAGTATTCCCAGCGAGGGCCCGGGCCAGCGCTCCACAAAGAAAACGCACCGGAAGCCAGAGGGTTCCAGCTCCCCGTGAGGAGTCAGGAGGCTGAGTCCCTCCCCACCCCAGCACTGTGCGCCCTGGGTCAGCCCCAAGCCCCGCACCTTGCTTTGTCACCGGTGCTGCTGCCCGTGGAAGGGAGCGTGTAGTGGGCAGGACCCCTCCCCTAGAGGGAATGGGGAGCCAGGTCTGAGCTCTCTCTCCCTAGGGTCCTTCTGCAGCCCTGCCCAGTCCCTTTACTACCCTTGACTGGCTGTTCCTGGCAAGCCTTACAGGGAAACCCAGCCTCTGTGGCAGGCCCTGGGCCTCTGCTCTTCCGGCCGGCCCCTGGCAGGTGCTGTGCGCCCCCTCGCACACGAGCAGGCCCGGGGGTGTGGCTGCTCTGTGCACGGGGGTCCCCATCAGCACGAGCTTGTTGCTGGCGTTTACAGAGCACAGCCCATCCCCCACCCCTGGCCCAGGGTGCACCCTCGACGTGAAGCCCCCCGCCCATTTCAGACCCAAGGGTGCCCAGTCCAGAGACAGGCTGGAGAACCTTTCCCCCACCGGAGGGCGAGCCTTGCGACGTGTGTCCCCCTCCTTTTGCACCTTGGCCTCACGCTTGAAAGGCCAGCATGGCACAGGCAGAGTCAGGCGATCAGTTCCCACCTTCGCCAGCCCTGCTCTAGGGTGACCAGGTGTCCGGTTTTCCACTGGAACACCCGGTCAAAAAGGGACCCTGGTGACTCTGGTCAGCACCACCGACTGGGCTGTTAAAAGTGGGGCCGGCGGTTCTGTGGCGCTATGGCAGGCTGGTCCCTACCTGTCCTGGCACCGCACTGAGCCCTGGAAGCAGCCAGTGGGTACAGCTTCTAGGCGGGGGGTGGGTGGGCATGGGCCTCCGTGCACTGCCCCCGCCCCAAGCACCGTCTCCGCACTCCCATTGGCCAGGAACCGCGACCAATGGGAGCTGGGGGGGCGGTGCTTGCGGGCGAGAGCAGTGCACAGAGCCTCCTGGCCCCCCCGCCTAGGAGCCGGACCTGCTGGCCACTTCCTGGGTGCAGCGCGGAGTCAGGACAGGCAGGGAGCCTGCCTTAGCCCCCGCTTGCTGCGCCACTGACTGGGAGCTGCCAACTCTCTGCCCCGGTCGTGAGTCCTCCCAAACCTGGAGCCCCCTCCTGCACCCCAAGCCCCTCATCCCCAGCCCCACCCCAGAGCCTGCACCCCCAGCCGGAGCCAGCCCCCCAACCCTCTGCCTCAGCCCAGAGCCCCATCCTGCATCCTGAACCCTTCATCCCCGGCCCCACCCCAGAGCCCACACCCCCAGCCCAGAGTCCGTACCCCCTCCCACAGTCCAACCCCCTGCCTCAACCTGCAGCCCCCTCCCCCCTTCCAAATCCCTCAGCCCCACCCCCAGCCAGGAGCCTCCTACAGTCCAACCCCTGCCTCAACCTGCAGCCCTCCCCTTCCAAATCCTCAGCCCCACCCCAGCCAGGAGCCTCCTCCTGCATCTCAAACCCCTCATCCACAGCCCCACCCCAGATCCCACACCCCAGCCGGATCCTCACCTCCTCCTGCACCCCAACTCCCTGCCCCAGTCCTGAGCTGCCCCTTCACTCCAAACCCCCCAGCCCCAACCCCACCCCAGAGCCTGCACCCCCAGACGTAGCCCTCACCCCCCGCCTCAGCCCAGAGCTCCCTTCCACACTATGAACCCCTCTGCCCCACCCCCACAGCCTGGAGCCCTCTCCTGCACCCCAAACCCCTCATCCCTGGCCCCACCCCAGAGCCTGCACCTCCAGCCGGATCCCTCACCCCCTCCTTCACTCCAATCCACTGCCCCAGCCCGGAGCCCCCTCCTGCACCCTGAACCCCTCATTTCTGGCCCCACCCTGGAGCCCTCACCCCCTCCCGCACCCTACCCTCCTGCCCCAGCCCAGTGAAAGTGAGTGAGGGTGGGGGACGGTGAGCCACCGAGGGAGGGGGAATGTAGTGAGCAGAGGGCGGGGCCTGGGGAAGGGGTGGGGCTACAGTGTTCGGTTTTGTGCAATTAGAAAGTTGGCAACCCTACCCTGCTCCCTCGGAGGGACCTAGGGTGACCTGCTTTCAAACTGCAAAAATGGGATACATGCGGGAGCCACGCCCCATCTGTGGGCCCATCTCCTTCTCCTCAGCGCCCCCAGGTGGGGCCTTTGTGGTGGAGAGGAGGAGCAGGGGGTAGGGCCTCAGGCCCATCTCACCCTAGAGGGACCCCGCCCAGTTCCCGGAGCGAATGAAGCACCTGTGCTGGGCCTGGCTTTGCTGGCTGCCATTCCTCCCAGCTCAGCGCTGCACAGCATAGCGGTGTGCTACAGCCCTGCTGCTCATTTCATGGCCTTCTGGGAAGGGACCCAGCCGAGGGGTTGCTCCTTCCTCTGTCTGCTCTGGAGCCCTGCACAGATCTCCCAGCACCAGCCGCTCTTACGGAGCCAGGCTCTTTTGTTCTGTGACCCAATTCCAACTTTTAACAAATGATGTGAACAATCACCGGCCCGGCGCTAATTTCTCAGCTGTCTCCAGGGGCAGCCGGGGGCCTGGGAGACAAGCGAGACGGGAGTTCATTAACTGGGGACCTGACAAAGCCGTCAGCGCCACCGTGGGAAGGCTGGGCCAGGGTTCAATGCGGTAACATGTGGGGCAGGGAAGCTTGTTTCAGGGCGGTCCCAGGCTGTGACAGGGCCGGTCGGTGGAGCTGCGATGCAGGGAGCCGCGTACACTGATTGCCTGCCGTCAAGGGGGCCTCAGAATGGGGGTTACCCTCTTGTCCCTGCCCCAGGGAACCACGGCTGCTCTCATGGGCCAGGGACACGGGAGAGCTGGATTCAGTCCTTAGCTGTGGGCCATCACTTCGTCTCTTAGCCCCACAGGGCCTGGGCGGCTCAGTCCAGCCGCATGAGGAAGGGGCTCAGCTGCCACAGGATAGGAGCCCCCCCGAAAGTCCTGGGCAACAATGCCCACCTGTCTGTGGCTGGCACTCTTGCCGCACACAGGAGCACTCAGGGTCACGCCCTTCCCTTCTCAGCCAGAGGGTTAGCAGCTGCGTCTACTGGTCTGGGCAGCCCCCGTCGCTTTCGTATCTTCACGTCTGAGTAGCAGGCCCGATTGTTACTACGCCAGGTCCCGGGCTCAGCGAGTGCCACATCAGACAGGCTGTGTAAACGGAGACAGCGGGAGCCAGGTTCCTGCAGCTTAGATGCCGTCCCCTGGGCCCGTCTGGGAGGACTCCGAACAGGGGAGCCCAGGCACTTAGCAGCCAGGGAGCTAGTCCAGTCAGCATGAGCCCCAGGCTCTGTTCCTGGCTCTGCCTGCGTGTCCTTAGGGCTCATCTGCACTTAAAATGCTGCTGCTGCACCCTTGTAGCACTTCGGTTGCTACAGAGACGGGAGGAATTCGTCCCTCGACCTAGCACTGTTTGCACAGGGCCTTGGGTCAGTGTAACTGCGCTGCTCAGGGTGAGGGTTTTTCAGAGCCCAGAGCGATGGCTGGCCTGATTTAATTTTAGTTTTGCTGCATTCATTATCCTGTCAGCATGGACGAATGCATGGCAGCTCCTGTATGATCACTGGTAACTGTCTGTTCCTACTAATAGTAACACACAGTCCTTAGCACTCTCCATCCATGGATCTCAAAGGAGAGCAGTGTCATTGGCCCTGTTTTACAGATGGGAAAACTAAGGGTAGGTCTATACTTACCACGCAGGTTGACGCGGAGAGTTTGACTTCTCAGAGTTCGAACTATCGCGTCTAATCAAGACGCGATAGTTCGAACTCCCCACGCGCTCCAGTCGACTCCGGAACTCCACCACTGCGAACGGCGGTGGCGGAGTCGACCTTGGAGCCGTGGACTTCGATCCCGCGACGTCTGGACGGGTGAGTAGTTCGAACTAGGGTACTTCGAGTTCAGCTACGCTATTCGCGTAGCTGAACTTGCGTACCTTAGTTCGACCCCCCCACCTTAGTGTAGACCAGGCCTTAGGCACAGAGCGGGGCAGTGACGTGCCCAAGGTCACCCAGCAGGCCAGTGGCAGAGCCAGGAATAGGACACAGGTCTCCTGAGTCCCAGTCCGGTGTTCTATCCGCTAGACCGTACTGCTAGCAGGTAGGCTAGAGGTAAGCAGGGGCTGGCCCCTGTGCGGGGACCCAAGAGGAGGTAAGGTGTCATACATCCTCATGGCTCCATGCAGAGGCAAGCCACAGTCCACCCTCTGTGACCGACTTGTCTCAAGGCACAATCTGGTTCTGGGATGGATGCTGAAGATGGAGAGTTTGCTGCAGAATCATTCATGTGCTGCCTGCCCCTCAGCTCTGCCGCTATGTGGGGCATTCAGCGCACGCCTGTCGGGTGATCTCGCTTTCAGCCCGTGCCCCCTTTAGCTTCTCCACTCCTTCGCCACCTTCTTTAATTGGCTCCCTGCCCCCCCGACCCTGGTGATCTAGCGAGCCACCAGCCCCACAGGCTGCCTCCGTGCCTGTGCTGCATTTCCAGGCTATTTCATGATTTGTTCTGTGTGTCGTTAGCAGCTGACAAAGCGCCCCACACTCTGTGCTCAATGGGAAGCAGAAAGCAGCTGCCTTTGCTTTGGTCACCAAAGACAGCCTCCCTGTAGCTCTCGATTGTGCTGGGGGTATTGAAGCAGTCGTCCTTGCTCTGATTTCCTGCCCGGTTCCTAGCAAGAAAGGCTGAGATGTTCCTTCTTTTCATGTATGCCGAAGAGCTGATGCACTAAAATATCCAGGGGCAGCGGCATTCATTTACCTCCCCTTTGCATTTTCTTTTTTAAAACAACTCTACAGTGTGCGGGAAAGACGCCGGATGGACTCTCTGAAAACAGATTGTCAGCCATGGGGCAGGGACCATCTGCTTGTTAGTTCTGTGTGTCCAGCACCTAGCGCGGAGGGGTCCTGACTCCCACCTGGGCTCCTGGGTGCCGATACCACAAATAGTAAATAATAATAATAATAGCCCAGGTAGAGAAGCGGTGCAAGCTTCCCCCACCTCACACTCCTCAGCCCAGACCCAAGGCAGCCACCGCTGGGAGGAGACAGCAGCTCACAGGAATTGCTATGCTGGCTCAGACTGTCTAGTCCAGTATTTTGTCTCTGAAAGAGGCCGGCACCAGCTGCCTCAGAGGAACAAACCCCGTAGTAGGTAGTTGTGGGGTAATTGGCCCCCAGGGGATGTTTCCTCTGACTGCCCCCTGTCAGTGACCGGTTAGTCTGTGCCCTGAAGCAAACGGATGTTGTCATTGTCTGTACATGTGTCAGCTCCTGTTTGAAACCCTGCTGAGATCGTGGCTTCCCTCACATCCAGGGGCAGGGAGTTCCGCAGGCTGTTGGGTGATCAAGCATTTCCAGGCATCGGTTCCGCACGGGCTGCCTTTCACTCTCATTTGCTGCCCCCTCTGGGTTGTGCTGGTGTCGATAACACTGAAGGCAGCCCACAGGGAGGGGGTCCGTTTGGACCAGAGCCAGCGGAGGGGGTTGAAGCGCGGGGTGGGAGCACCTGCTCATGCTAAGAGATGACCAAGGGGGGATCTGGCCGCATACAGGCAGTGGAAGGGTGTGAATGTGCAGCTGGAGGGGGATACTGAAGGCAACGCAGGGGGCTAGAGCCAGGAGTAAGGGGATGAAAGCCAGGGTTCTCCCCGGCCTACTGGGCCCTTGCCCGGCAGGAGCACCGCTGAGTGCCCCCCTGCAAAATAAAGGGGCGACAAGCTATCTGGTGCTCCCCTGGCACACTGTGACGAACTGGGAATGTTCTTAATGTTTTCTCTGAATACTGTGTTGGTGCCTCAGTGTCCCCTATGCAGTTCTTAAGTATCTAGGTGGCGGAATAAGGGTGTGTGATTGCTACAGAGCAAAGGGCCAGTGCACCTAAATGCCTGGCACTCTGTGTCCTAGCAACTGATGGCCTGGGCCCCTCCTCTGCAAAGGTGCCAACTGAAGGTGTTGGAGACAAAAAGGTCAGGTGACCTCCTGGCCTGGGAAAGGAACTGAGCAGCGGAGGAGGGGCTGGAGGGGTTTTCAGTCTGGAGTTGGCTGGGGACAAGGAGTGAGGGCAGACGTGGGGGTCTGGCTCACTGCCCGCCAGAATGGACCCGGCCAAGGGGTCCCGTTCGCTGTACCTACAAGCTCTGTTTTAGACCGTGTTCCTGTCATCGAATAAACCTCTGTTTTACTGGCTGGCTGAGAGTCACGTCTGACTGTGAAGTGGGGGTGCAGGACCCTGTGGCTTCCCCAGGACCCCGCTGGGGCGGGCTCGCTGTGGGAAGCGCATGGAGGGGCAGAGGATGCTGAATGCTCCAAGGAGAGACCCAGGAGGTGAAGCCGTGTGAGCTTCTTGCCCTGAAAAAGTCTGCTCCAAGGGAGAGGAGGCTCCCCAAAGTCCTGCCTGGCTTTGTGGGGAGCAGTTCCAGAGCATCGCCCAGGGACTCCGTGACACACACCCCTTCCTCGGAGCCAGCGTGTGTTCCCCTCCGTGGCCAGACAGCTCTGCCCTGTCTCCTGAGGAGGCTGCTCCAGTGATTGGGACACAAGCCGGGGACTCAGGGTGACAGGCTTTCTGGGGAGCCTTGTGCAGTCACTTAGCCTCTTTCTGCCTCCGTTCCCCACCTGTGTGCTGGGGCGCATGGCACGGCACAGCCTTGCGCGGGGCTGTGGGATGAGCACAGGGAAGGCTGAGGTGCTCAGTGACGGGGCCAGGTAGACGGGCAGAGTGGCAGTCCATGCACTTGGTCAGGTTCGGGAACTGCGGAGCGATGCCAGGGGTCATTCAGCTGGGAGGTCTCTGACTGCGGGGAAGCAGCCTCATTGCTGCTGCTTCTTCCTTGCGTCAGTCCCAGCAGATGGGCCCGCTCCCCCTGACGTGCTCTGTTCAGCGCCATCACCCCACATGCTAACGGGTCTTCCGCTGTGACGTCTCACCACTTCTTGGGTCAGCCTCTCTGTCCTTTGCCCAGGGCTGTGCGTTACATGAGCGACCCTTTGGAGCTGGTGCACTCTCGCTGTTGTTTACAGGTGTCACTTGGAGTGTGTCTCTAATGTACATGTTCCTCATGGGGTCCTTCTTGTGTACACCACTCATCATTCCCCGTGGTCGCATTTCCGGGGAGCGAGTCGTTTGCTCACCTGGTTTCTTTGTTCCCAATGCTCAGCGGCACACGCTAAACCTGGACGGACCCCTGCTGTGTAGACCTTCCCTTTTCACCTTCCTGGCATCTTCCTGCCCCACGCTGCACCACTTCTCTCTCTCTCCAGCTAAGCCATGCAGCCTTTTTGCATGGGGCATTTAATTAGACTGGGAGACCCGCTGGAGCAGGCAGGGTAGGGGGCCAAGAGTCTGGGTTAGATGAGCACAGAGCTCTGTCCCTCTCTGGCGTGAGGATCCAGACATGTCCTGGCAAACCACCGTACGTTCTCTGGTACACACTGCGCTGGGGAGAAAACTTGTTCGGACAGATGGTCGCATGGCACCATGACGCAGCCGTGTCCTAATGGCAGCGTGGCAGAGTTGGTGAATTGGCAGGGCCTTCCCCATCAGACATTTTCGGGCATGTCCAGCGCGGGTCTCAGGTCCTTGGCAGGTGTGTGCACTGCAGGGTAACATATGAAGGCTGCAGTCCAAGCAGAAGCCAACATCTGCACCTCGTTCCCGGCACGTCTGTCTGGAAATGCGCCACTGAGTATTAGGGGGAAATCGCATCTGCCTTGGTTTTTGGATTGAACATCTGCGCATTGCTACCTCCAGCTGGTCGCTGTGCAACAAACTGGCTCTCGGTGTACAGAGATCATCTGGATACAAGGAAGATCCACAGGTGGCATGTGATGGTCAGGTCTTGACCTGTTCTCTCCTCCGTATGACTTAACCCCATCCTCACACACATGCCATAGCGCATGCAGATCTAGTCAGCTGTGGCACTTCGGAGAGAGACGTCTTTTTGATGCGAGGCTGCGTTTTAACCTTGGGAAAGGCTGAGGTTGAAGCCAGGTTAAATAAATAAAAAATGGAGAAAAATAAAGCTCTGGAAGCTTGAAGACCTGGAGATGTGAAGTTCCCATGGCTCTCCTGCAAAATGTCTCATGCGAGAAGCAACACACATCAAGCTCAGCCAGCCCAGGCCATCCCACACCGAGCCTCTCTGCCCCGCCACAACTATGCCCTGCGCCTTTCTGGCACGGTCCTGCCTGGCACCAGGAACCATGCCTTGCAGATGGCCAGAATAACTGTATCAAGCCTGTCTGCAGTGTGTGGCCCATTCCCCAGCTCCAGCCCTGCAGCCCTGTCCTGTACAGAGATCTCCAGGCTCTGTGGCAGTGATACACCTCTCACAGGATCAGAGATGTGTAAATCCAGAGAGCCTGTGTTGCATTAATGAGCAGCTGGCGGAGATAAGCTGAGCTGGTGGGGTCACTCTGATGTTTCCACGGCGCGTTCCATGGATCGGATGCAGACGGGTGGCGGAGCCTCTCTGCCATTTGCAGCTGTGGAGGGAGCCAGCTGATGCCTGGCCCAGCTTTGGCTCCAGGTAAATAACCAGTGAGCATCACCTGGTGGAGCGGAGCAGCCAGCTGGTGCCTCTTCACAGGTGGTTTGCTAACGAGAGATGAATGGAGCAGTCAAGTGCAGAAGACACTGAAGGGAGCCCCTGTAGGGTGACCAGATGTCCCAATTTTATAGAGACAGTCCCGATTTTTGGGTCTTTTTCTTATATAGGATCCTATTGCCCCCCCACCCCCATCCCAATTTTTCACACTTGCTGTCTGGTCACTCTAAGCCCCTGTGATGGCTGAACTGGAGAGCAGAGCTTGGGGGAACGCGGGAGCCGGGACTCCTGTAATGTGGGGCTGCTGCTGCACAACAGTGAAGTGCCTCTGCAAAGAGGTACAGGGACACACAGCATGCTCTGGGCCTGCAGCATTTCTGTCCCCTGAGGCAGAGCTATCACTGATCCCCTCTCCAGCTCCCTCCCGCACACCCCACAAACAGCAAGAGGCACATGGTAAAGGGCCTGAAGCAGGCTGGCTGGGATCCAAGCAGTGATCAGCAGCGAGCGCCTTCACACCGGGACCCCGAGCCGAACACACCCGGGCGCAGAGGAGAGAAGCAATCGCAGCGAGGGGAGATCGCTCAGCCTCGGGTCACTGCCCTTCATGCAGAACACTCCATCGTCGGTGGTGATCATACGGAAAAGCAAAGCACTGCTGGGCAGGTTTCGCTGCAGCGATTCCAGGAAAGGGGGGTGGGGACCGTCTGGCTGAAATTCTCTGCAGCTGGCTGCCAAAGAAGCAGATGGGGAAGCCGGCTGGACTGCAGATTTACCAGGCAGGTAAATGTAGGCTTAGGCTGAGCTTCATAAACATGCAGAGCCATTCTACCTCCAGTGTAAACCCACTGCCGTACAGCCTCAGGCGTACTGTATGCACACAGGTACACACACACACGTCTCCCTCCCTGCACAACACCTGAATGCGTAGGCCATCTCACACACCACACACACACGTTCACCCACACCCAGTGTTGCCATTCCATCTCCTGGGCCCATTCATCAGTGAGTTATTGTTGCATTGATTCTGTGCCAGGGCACTCTATGAGCATACAGAGAGTTTGTTGCCTTTCTGGGCCTCCTTGTGAGCTCAGGGCCCTACATTCTGCATTTCTACATGGCCCCATCACTTCCCAGTCCCATGGGCTCCACCCCCTGAGCTCAGGATGCCACCTTCACAGAGCTGAAGGCTGAGCCCTGCCTCTCAGACAGGATAGCCACTGCCCCCACCAGCTCCTGAGTGGCATGTGCTCCAGCAGGCCACTCATTAAACATACCTCGGGTGTTGGATAGGCCACGCAGAGGGGAAGGGAGAGCAGCCAGGTAGGGGGCACCTGGGTCTCTTGGGGAGGCATGGGAGGCAGTTTGGCATTGTAGATTAAACACATCCGGTGGTACTTTGGCTAAAATGATCAGCAGTGAATAGCTAACACGAGTGGTGTTCCATTAGGTTTCAGAGTTAACTGTCATTTGGGATGAATGGGCAGTTTTTACCGCTTGAGCCTATGGTGTCAGGCTCTCTGCAGACTCAGGAGCACAGTGCCGCACTGGTTACATTTTGAAGTATTTTTCTCAACCATGAGGGTTAGAAAGATTTTTTTTAAGTACGAAAACTTAAGATTCTGGAATCTGGGGAGGTTGGGGAGGATCCTGCTGCGAATTCTGCAGCCTGGGCTTCCCAGAATCCCTGGGGCTTGACTCTCATCTGATTTGTAATGAACATTCATAAAAATGATAGCTGTGTTGAGGAATGTAAGGTTGGGATAGCAGAGGGCTGCGGGTCAGGAGTGAGGAGCAGCAGAAGTGCATGTGACTGTCTCAGGACTGGAACAGCAGAGGGCTGTAGCCCAGACTGAGGGGGCCCAGCACAGCTGCATTTGGGGAGCGCAGGACAGGAGATGCAGGGGTGCTGAAGTCGTCCTTGGGGTGTTCTAGCAAAGCTGCATAGGGAAGCTACAGCCCCACTGGCTGCTCACACGAAACGGGGCAGGGCTCTGTCACACAAGCTCACATACGGGGACCATGGAGGGAAGCCAGCGATGGTTTGACGTGATGGGCTGGGATTTCCTGGAGTCCCTTAGAGCAACGTGTCAGGGAGCCGGTGATGACCCCTGGCACTGGCAGCTAGATGTTGCTGCTGTCGTTTCTCAGGGGCTGCAGAGTGTGGAGCTCCGGGGCAGCACTGACCCATTGAGAAATGATCTAACTCCTCCCTGTCGGGGAGAGAAGCGAAAGGAGCTGGATCTCCCTCTGCCCCCGTTGTTGTATTGTGGGCCTGGAGGCTTCCTCTGGACGCTCTGTTCACCTGAGCCAATTGGAGCTCTGCAGGCTCCCACGCGATCCCAGTGGCCTAATACTCTGCCCTCTGCCATCTAGTCTGCTGAGGGCCCGGGGAGGGCGTGACCGATCTGGCATCCCGCTGGGGTAGATAGTGGCCCGCAGTGGGACAATCTGGCATGGGATCTGAGTCAGGCTGCAAGAGGCATGACAGAAAGCCCAGTGCCTCGGATTTGTTTGTATCTGTGGCCATCTCAAGCCAGCTGGGCCTTTGTGGCCTGGTCTCAGGCAGGGAGACAGCGCCGGGATTTGGGAAGAGAGGGATAGAAAAGCAGCAGAGGTTAAAGGAAACCAGCCCGTTGTGTGGCAGGGCTCTGTGTCCAGGCCTCAGCGTGGTTGGGCCCTAGTATGGTTGCTAATGGGAGCAGGAGGGGAGAGAGCTATTACACACCAGGGGATGAATCGGACCAAAGTCGGGGCTGGGCTGGTTATCAGGAGAAACTTCCTCATGCTCAGATCTACAGCTGTGGAAGGGGTGGAAACCCGATTGCCTAGATGGTTTCAGTGCAGACTGGGCTGGAGAACACAGTGTGCACCGTGACAGTCCTGCACTGGAAGGTGAATCACAGCCGGGGATCACAGGATCGGAGCGGTGCCCTCACCCGGGCAGAGGGATGCTGCCCCTGGTTGCTTTTCGCCCTGGGAGGGGTGCACCCTGGGTCAGAGCCGCCCATGTTTAATTTGACTGTGGTTTCTTGTTTCATTTTTAGGTCCTCCTTGACCTGCCCACACTGTCTGAAGCAGAGCAACACCTTTGACCCCTTCCTGTGTGTCTCCTTACCCATCCCCCTGCGCCAGACCAGGTACGTGAAGCGGCACCGCTGCCTCTGCTCTGAGCTTGCACCCGCATTGGTCCCCGGGAAACGTCTTCCATCCGCACTCCGTCCCTCTCATCCCCACCCCGTCTCCTGCTCCCCCGGCAGGCTGAGGCCTCTGGCTAGCCTGTGAGCCCACCCAGCGCAGTGTGGGTGTGAACCACGTGCGGCTTGCCCTGCTGCAGAAGGCATAAGTGCTGGAACTATGGGTGCTGGAGGTGCTGCCGCACCCCTTGGTTTGAAGTGGTTGACAGTTGGGGTCAATGGCTCTCAGCCTCCCCACATACAAATTGTTCCAGTGCCCCTGGCCGAAGGTGGGGCTGCTCGCCATGGGGGAAGGGGGTTAGTGTGGATGGGGTGTCAGGGGTGTGTCTCTGGGTTCCAATCACAGTGAGCTGGGTGGGTCCCATCGCAGTTGCTATTGGTCAGTTCACAGCCCAGATGCACCAGGCTACTTGTCAATGTGGTGACCTAGGACTGGCAGAATGGGACAGCGGGGCTGGTGGAGGATGAGCAGAGCTGTGTGTGGGGGGAGCCCAGGGCTGGGTTAACAGGGGGCTGCGAGTCAGAATTGAGGGGCACTGATACAGCTGTGTGGGAGGAGCCCGGGGCTGGGATAACAGGGGGCTGCGAGTCGGGATTGAGGGGCACCAGCAGAGCTGTCTGGGGGGAGCTCAGGACTGGGAGATCGGAGGGTGACGACTGACGTGCTGACAAAGCTGCAGGGCAGACTGGTGGGTCCTTGGCTGGAGCGGCAGCAGCTTATTTTCAATCAGAACCGAGGTGCATCGGCTGTGGCTGGGCCAGGGAAACACTTGCAAAGCTGTCCTCCCTTCACTGCCCCGCACTCCTATTCTGCCACCCGAAGGGGACACGGCAACAGCTGCGCTCTCCCCAGGCCCCAGCGTGGGGGTGGGACTTCCGACTGTAGGCATTAGCCAATAAAACACCCTGAAACAAACAAACAAACAAACAAAAAGTACTTGGTGTTTATCCACTGAACACCGGAAATGGCTACTTGTAGTTACAGGTGGCGGGTGATGCACTCTGCAGGGGAGATTCCTGAAGTGCACTAACTTGCTGCATGTTAACAGGTCTGCTCAGACCCTGCTGGTACTCTCTAAAGGTTGCCTAGTGTGCTTTAACCCAGCGCCATTTGAAATAGTCCTACGTTAACGTGCACCAGGGAACGGTACCAAGAGATGCTCAGTCCAGCACGTACAAAGGAAAGCCCTCCCTCCCCAGTTTTGGACAGCTGCATAAAACTCAAAATTTGCTAAAAAATACCCCCCAAAATGAAATGAATAAACCCTGAAAACCAGACTTCCTCCATGGGGGGCAGAGGAAGCTCAGCAGTCGCCATTCTGCCCCCTGCATTAGCCAGCGCTGGGTGCTGCAACCTCTAATCGAAAGGTTCTGTTGCGGGAGGTCAGCCCATTATTCTCACAGGGCAGCTTTCGCTCCAGCTCCTTCATCTGTATTTCTAGAAACTCAGCTGCTCTTTCTCCAGCTTGGGCAGCACCAAGCAAGGAGCAGCCACGAGGGTGTTGAAAAGGCGCAAACCTGCCAAGGAAGGAAGGAAAGAAAATGAGATTTTTTTATTGATATTGGTGAGAGCAAAACAACCATTTTCTTACCAGTCAAATCCTCCTTTGCGTGCTGAACTAGCAGCCGTTTCCTACATATCTGCTGCCCCCACACTGGCTCATTAGGACACAGATTACTGGCTCCTGTGATATCATTGCTCAGACCCCAGATCTTACAGGCGAGAGCCGAGGCCATCCACCCCACAGGATTGACTCTTCCAAAGAGCCGTTTTCACATGTTGCAATCGATAATAGATGCAGGTGCTAACAGCAATGTCAGCGCTGAACTGATAGATGTGACTAGTAACAATTCCCACAGCAGGAAGTGTGTTTGGCAAGCGTCTTATTGGAGCTGCGAAGTTAACATGCGATTAGTTGCAAAAACCGACAGCAGGAGAAAAAACTTGTCCCTGCGTGTCTGGGAGTCGGCTCCACTGAGCGTCCCAACCTTGACACGACATCTGCTCCCGTTAGCTCCGCGGAGCCCTCACTGCTGGCAGGTTCTGTCTGTCTCTGGTTGCACAACACCGAGCACAACAGGGTTCCCAGTGCGTGCCGGCAGCCCCTGGGGCTAGCGTGGAGCACTCCAGGGTGAGAGTTCTGCTCTGCACCTACAAACCTGCCCTCCAGCCCTGCCTGACAGACCTTTACGGGGTGATGGGGGAAGAGGCAGAAGGAAAATGCAACTGAGCACAAGCTCAGAGCAAGGGGCATCGTGGAGTTGTAATGTGGTCATTGGTTCCCCTCTTACGCCCGGGGCAGTCATCCTGTACCAGGCGCAGATTCCTTTCCCCTCCACACTGGATCTGCTGCGCCGGCCAGTGTGTGTGTGTGCGTGCGTGCGTGCATGTCCGTGCCTGTGTGGGTGGTAGGGTGACCAGATGGCAAGTGTGAAAAATTGGGACGGGGGTTGGGGGGGTTAATAGGAGCCTATACAAGAAAAAGACCCCAAAATCGGGACTGTCCCTATAAAATCAGGACATCTGGTCACTCTAGTAGGTGGGTGCGTGCATGCGTGTATGTGCATGCATGTGTGTGCATATGTGTGCATGTGGGTGTGTGGGTGCATGTGGGTGTGTGTGTGCATGCATGTGTATGCATGTGTGCACCTGTGTGGGTGAGTGTATGCGTGTGCATGCATGTGTGCGTGTGCATGCATGTGTGCGTGTGCGTGCGGGTGTGCATGTGTGCGCCTGTGTGTGTGTGTATGCGTGCATGTGCGTGAGCACACTTCTGCAGTCAAGTCTCCACCCAGCTGTGTTGGGGGTGGAGTAGTGGCTACCTTTGCACAGGGGGAGAAGGGGCCACAGATGCTTTCCTACTAGCCTGTGTGGATGCGTAGCCACGGTCCTGGCTGGCTCCCCAGTGCCCAGCCCCACCTCTGCAGAGAAGCCTGGAGGCGGTTGTTCAGGTCTGTCCCAATCTAACCCCTCAGGAGCGCCATGTGGGACGGGTGCAGCAGCTGGCGGGTGCTACCCAGAGACTTAGCAGCTGTTTGGAGTTATTTGTCCCGTCCCCACCCCCATAAGAGCAGCCTGCGAGGTCCTGTCATAGGGCAGAAGGGACCATTAGACCCTGGCCTGACCCCTGCAGAGCACACGCCACAGGATTTCACCATTACCTCTGCAGTTAGCCCAGTCACTTGCCTCTACCCAGTGCATCTCTTCCAGAACAGCAGCCAGCCTTCCTGTGGAGACCGCAAGAGATGGAGAATTCACCTCTTCCCTCGGCACTGGGGTCCAGTGGGAAATCACCCTACTCTGCTCACAGTGGTTTCTGATGAGATCAGGAGCTCTGCCTACCGTAGATGGCTCCAAGTCATGAGTCAGCCCCCCAAAAATCATGAGATAGGCTTCAAAAGCTTGAGTGTGTAACCAGGAATACGTCTGGGGGTTGTTTGTGACCGACTGGCTTTGGAGCCATGAGGTCACATCCGGGCCATGTTTCCAGATTTTCCCCACAATCACAAAGGCTAAGGACTAAATTTTTTTTTAAATCCAAGCTGAGATTCTCCTCCGTCCCCAGGACTCCAGGAGCTGGGGCTTTAAGAAAACCTCTGTTAGTGAGAGAATTGGCAACATGGCATCAGAGGAAAATTGCAACAAATAACATTTAAAACCTCGCTAAGAAAGATTTAAAATAGGGACTAAGGGCACCGTTTTAATGGCTGCTACCACAGGCCCTCTCAGGCTTAGAAAGAAAGATTGCAGGGCCCCGAAACACAGACAAGTTCCCTTCTGCAGCAACCCAAAGCTCCCGTTGCTTGCGCTGTGGATCCCCGAGACAGCATTAATTAACAGAACTTGTATCCAAGCCGCGTCTGGAGGCTTCAAACAAGATCAGAACCACATGTGCTGGGCACCATGCAGACCCAGAGCGAGACAGTGTGTGCTCCAAAGAGCTCTGATAAGACACAGAGAGGCTGAGAGGGGAAACTGAGGCACCGAGACTTGTTTGAGGTCACACAGTGGGTCACTGGCAGAACCATGGCTCCTGACTCCCGGCCCATTAGCTCACCCTGCCTCTTAAACCAGAACCTCTCCCCAGTCAGGACAGCACGGCCCGCCCTGGGGCCTGGGAGGTTAGCGGGGAAATGTCTCTACTGGGTTGATCCAAATTCTGCAGAACGTGGTGGCCTTGTGAAGCTGCCCTGAGCTTAGGGGGTCGGGACAGTCCTGCACCAGGTGGGTTAGTGGGCCCAGTCCCAGCACCAGTGGGCAGCCCCAGCTGGCAAGGAACTTGATGTATCAATAATGCCAGCTGGGTCTTGCGTAAATGCCAGCAGGGTTGTGGGTGTACAGCAGAGCTCTGTGCGTGCGTGCGCACAGGCACAGGCAGAGAAGCGTGGGTGTGCAGTGGGTGTGTACACACATGCGGCAGGGCTGTGTGTGTGCGTGCGCGCATGCGCAGGCAGAGAAGCGTGGGTGTGCAGTGGGTGTGTACACACATGCAGCAGGGCTCTGTGTGTGCGTGCGCGCATGCGCAGGCAGAGAAGCGTGGGTGTGCAGTGGGTGTGTACACACATGCAGCAGGGCTCTGTGTGTGCGTGCACGCATGCGCAGGCAGAGAAGCGTGGGTGTGCAGTGGGTGTGTACACACATGCAGCAGGACTCTGTGTGTGTGTGCAGGACGGGGGATGGAATGCGGAAAGTGCTTCTAATTTACTTTGGTGAATCCCAATCCTGTGGCCACCAGCTTCTCAAACCGGCTGTTTCTGGGGAGAGAGTCCGTCAGCTCCTTCCGCTGGGCACTGGGACGCTGCACTGTACAGGCTAAGCCACTGCCTGCTTAGGCTGGGGTTCCTTTAAGACCCACAGTCGCCTGGTCTTTTATACACTGTTTGCTTGCTCTGGTACCATTCCTTGGTGCAGTAAACCTCCCATGCTCCGCTGCACAGCTTGGCTTCTGCAAATTGATACTATCATTGTTCCTCTAGGGGCTGCATTGACAGATTTAAATACTTTATAAACCTCTGTGGCGGAATGTGCAGGGCCCAGCCTGATCCCTCGTTGCCCAACAGCGTTGCCGTGCTAAGTGATTCATTTCCTTGGCTCACTAAATATTGCTCATTGGCTACGAGTCCTGAGGTCAGACATTTCAGAGGAGGGGTGGGGGAATCCCACCAGAGGGTCTGATCCAAAAGCTAGAAGGATTTGTTCCTGCGGAATACAACATCCTGTGTCTCTCCGTGCGTTCCGGGAGGGGAACTCAGGTGCTGTGACTGGCGACCTCCCAGCCCAGCAGTGAATAGGGGGAGGGAGAACTCCCAGGGTGTGGGGTGGTCTGAACACTGTGCCGAAATATATAGATGGATGGATGGGGAGAGGTGTGTACTGGGATAGAGAAGTAGGTGAGGTATAGATAGATAAATAGATGGGGAGCAGTGTGTGTATTGGGATGGAGAGATGGGTGGAAGGGTTATTGGGATGGAGAGATGGGGAGGGGGTGTATTGGGATGGAGAGATGGCTGGAGGGGTTATTGGGATGGAGAGATGGGGAGGGGGTGTATTGGGATGGAGAGATGGGGAGGGGGTGTATTGGGATGGAGAGATGGCTGGAGGGGTTATTGGGATGGAGAGATGGGGAGCAGTGTGTGTATTGGGATGGAGAGATGGGTTGTTGGTTTATTGTGATGGAGAGATGGGGAGGGGGTGTATTGGGATGGAGAGATGGGTGGAGGGGTTATTGGGATGGAGAGATGGGGAGCAGTGTGTGTATTGGGATGGAGAGATGGGGATGGGGTGTATTGAGATGGAGAGATGGGGAGGGGGTGTATTGGGATGGAGAGATGGGTGGAGGGGGTGTACTGAGATGGATAGATGGGGTGGGGGTATATTGGGATGGATAACTAGCTAGATGTTTCTGGGGATAGATGGACAGGTAGACGGGGACAACTGCCTGGCTCGAGGGATATGGGGCCTGTCAGCTCTGGGGAGTGGGCTCCCCTGGGGACTCCCAGCCCCCTACCATTCGGAGCAGGAGACTTAAAGGCTGGTCTCAGAGCAGGGGCAGAGCACAGGGCATAGGTAGCTGGTGTCCCAGGACAGGCTTGGGAGGTCAGTGGGAGAGGGAGGATAGGTTAGTGGTTAGGGCGTTAGCCAGGGATTTGGGAGACCTGGGTGTAAATCCCTGCTCTCTGCAACAGAACTTCTTTGTTTCCTGGGGCAAGTCACCTGCTCTCTCGGTGCCTCCGTTCCGCCATCTGCACAATGGAGATAGCAGGGCTGCAAGGCTGTGGGGAGGGTGAAGGCCGCAAGGTGCTCTCAGGCTGTGGTAGTGGGGGCCTGTGAGCTGGGTGTGCACACCTTGGATCGCCCCGGGCTCTGGGCATTCCTGGCACCTGCGTCTCTGCCAGCAAAGCCCTCTCTTGAGTTCAGCCCCTGGCAGCTGGCTGCGTTTTGACCAGTTTGGCGCTGAGCTTGTGGAGCGAATGGGAACAATCAATGGAGACCTTGGCTGTTTTATGCAGGCAGCCAGCACTGCCTGGGAGCCAAGAGCTGCCAGCGGGGTCGGGGGGCTGTCTGCCATGCCGAGCGCTGCCTCGAACGTTATCTCCCGCCGCACGGTGAGGGCTCTGCCCACTGAGGGCTGTCCCCAGGAGCTGGCACTGGTGCTGTCAGCCCTCGGACGATAAACCTGCTCATTCAGCTTAAAGGGTAAGGAACAATGCAGCGGCAGCACGGCGCAGACAGGCAGCAGAGGGCACGGATGTGTCTCCTGGGGCAGAGTGAGAGGGGACCCTCTATTTCACTGTTGACAGGCAAATGCCAAGAGTGCCTCTGCACAGCAGTGCTATTATCAGCCTGCCTGGAGCCTCGGCTAAATGACACATAAGTGCTGCAATTAGGGGACGCGCTGGAGAGAAGCAGCTCGCCTGCCTGCCAGGCTGGGCTGAGCCCGGGGACAGGGAGAGCTGGGAAGTGCATGAAAGGCAGGCTGGGAGAACGTGTGTGGTAAGAGCCGGCGCGGGCTCTGAGCGTGACCTCCTCCTGGGCACTGAACCTGCTGCATGCCTGGCACCAGCCTGCAGTGAAGAGCTGACCTGGCTTCTTCATTCCCTAGGGAGCAGGCCAAGCTGGGGGAGACATGGAGGCACTTTGGCTTGGGGTGGAGCTTGGCAGTTGAGGGGGGGTTCTGGGCGAGCCCTGGTCTGGCTGGCTTTGGCCTCAGGCAGGGCCCGTCTGCTGGTGCATGTGTTGTGAAGCGCCCAGGCCGTGCTGTTCTGGCTCAGCCACCAGCAGCTCATGAGGTGTTAACAGAGCGGCTGCCACGAAGGGTCTGTCTTCACTGTGGAGTTAGCCGGGGTGTTGCCCCTGAGCTCCCTCCACCCACACACAACCGCCTCTCACTCGTGTAGAAATGCTTCCAACCCAGGCTAGCTGGTCTGGCTGGGGGTGAGTTGGAGCCCACATGCTGCTTTCACTGGGGCTGGGAACCCCCTCCTCACTTTGCAGTGAGGACCCAGGGTAAATCCCTCAAGTGCCATCGGTGCCCCCTCATTCCCTGCCTGCGTGGACTCCTAGGGCATTTCTCTCTTACAGACAGGCACTGTGCCCGGGAGGGGCTGAGTGTCTTGCAGAGCAGGTCTAAGGCCGTGTTGGCTCACTCCCATGGCTGCAGCATGGCTGTGTGAGGAGGCACCGCAGAGAGCCAGGAAATGACAACAAGCGGTTCAGGGGCTGGGATTCTCCCGACGAGGGATGGCTGCCCCAGCCCGCGGCTCTTGCTGAGCTGAAGATCAGAGCCTGCTGGGAGCAGGTGGAGGGCAGGCACCAACCCGGGGCGAGCAGTGCATGCTGGGAACAGGCCCAGCTCAGCCCTCGGCTGGCCACTGTAGTTCACGTGTCTCTCTCTGCTGGGCGGCAGAGCAAAGGGAACAGCACCAAGAGCAATGTGGCAGGACTCCTACCCGTGTTGGCTCCTGGAGCGCTGAGGGGGAGTCCTGGCACCCACCTCCACATCTCCCTTAGCGAAGGACAGGGCCTGGGCTTGGGCGGGGGAGGCAGAGGGTGAGGAGCTCACCTGGGACAGGGGGGATGGATCAGGTGACCTTTGGGGTTGGAGGTGACCCTGGGGCTGGGTAGCTGAGGGGGGAGCTTGGCATGGGGCGGGGGGAGAGGTGAAGTTGGGTGATGCAATGGTGTGCTCAGGAAGTGCAGGGTGGGGGGAGGGGGGGGAATTGGGGCTGGACAATCCGGGGGTCTGAGCTGCGGGAGGTGTGGGAGCTCAAGAGACACAGTGTGTGACTGCATTGGCATTTCTCCTTTGAAGGTCTGGGTTCAAACCCAGCTCAGCATCCCAGTGAAATGCATCTGGCTGTCTCAGCCCAACTCCAAGAGCCACTTGCCAGCCTCCCCAAGCCACGGGTCTCCCACCTAAGGAGACAAGTGACAAGGCTATTTCTAGCCACACTTCCCATAGTCCCTGCCAGCCCCATGTTTCTATGCTTTACCTTTGTTCTAGCTATTTTACCTATGTTCTAGCTTTACCATGAAAGGGCCGGTGCTATCCCATGATGCTCTGCAGCTGCGGATACAGCAGGGCTATTGAGCACTGACCGCCCTGATGGGAGGCCTTTGCCATCCACACAGCCAGTGCATGTGGGAGCTACTGCTGGGTTGTAATAAACCACACCCTAAACCAGTGGTTCCCAAACTAGGGGCGCTGCTTGTTCAGGGAAAGCCCCTGGCAGGCCGGGCTGGTTTGTTTACCTGCCGCGTCCGCAGGTTTGGCCAATCGCAGCTCCCAGTGGCTGTGGTTCGCCGCTCCAGGCCAATGGGGGCTGCGGAAAGCGGCGGCCAGCATGTCCCTCAGCCCGCGCTACTTCCTGCAGCTCCCATTGGCCGAGAATGGTGAACCGCAGCCAGTGGGAGCTGCGATCGGCCAAGCCTGCGAACGCGGCAGGTAAGCAAACCGGCTCAGCCTGCCAGGGGCTTTTTCTGAAGAAGTGGCGGCCCAAGTTTGGGAACCACTTCCCTGAACAGACCTACACGATAGGGTGCCTCCCATAGCCCTTCGCTGGCCAGAATTCCTAGTCTGATGCTCCCCTGTGTGCAGCTCTGACTCAGCGATAGAGCAACGGGAAATGCTTGTGATGTGGGAAAAGTGTGTCGGGTGCTGTCCCGGAGCAGTCCCCTCATGGCACGGTGTGGCCCTGCGGGCACGCCGCCCTCACCTTTTTTTGGCTGCTTCCAAGTCACGTGTCCATAGCAGCGCAGAGGTCCTACCTCAGTATCCCCCTAGCAGGGTCTGAGTTATTAAGCCTTAATCAAGCCCACAGACCTAAACCCTGCCCCTGGGTTAAGGGATTCCTCACCCCTCATGCCTGGGGCTGTGCAATGGGTCAAGCCTGCGTTGCCAGTCCACCAGCACTGGGTTCCGGCCCTGCACCTCTTCCCTTTTCCAAAGCGGGGTGTCTGCTGCACCCTTAAACTCCTGTTTCCTTAAAGGGGCCATGTCATGGACTAGGCATGGCTGGCCCTGAGCCCCACCGCCCCTTAAAGCGGCCGGACCACCAGACCATGGTGTTAAATGTTATGGGGTAATTCTGCCCCGGTTGCATGCTCCAGCAGCAAGGAAAGGCGCTCAGCGGAGGGCAGAGCTGAGCCCTGCGTGTTTGTGGCCCTTACAGTCGGTGCTGAGGTATGTTCCCGGGTCAGCGCTCAGCTGTCTGCGCTCATCACTGCCTGCACAGGGTTGGGAACACACGGCGTATCCTAATTCCCAGCCGGAACAAGAGCTCGGGTGCCCTGGGGCACAGACAGACCAAGGGGAGAGCCCCCCATTTGCTGCTTACTGGCTTTCTGGAGCCCATCTGCTCCTCTGTTTTTCAGGCCCTTGAATGTCACCTTAGTCTTCCAGTCCAAGAGCCAGCGGTTCCTGCGGATAGGCTTAGCGGTGCCCCTCTTCAGCACCGTGGCGACCCTCAGGGCAATGGTGGCAGAAGAAGGCAAAATCGCCCCCAATCAGGTGAGTCAGGGCCAGACCCTCCGCCACACTGTCCCAAGCCTGGAGCAGCCGGGTGGCCAGTTACCCACCCTGCTGAGCGCACTCCTGGCGGCACCGGGGTTGCCCGCTCCGGCCAGGCAGGGCTCACATGGCAAGGAAGGGGCCCCTGCTTTGTCTCAGCTGCTCTGGTGTAGGGACACACTGTGTCATGCCACA
The DNA here is from genome assembly GCF_016161935.1 of Mauremys reevesii. Classification (NCBI taxonomy): domain Eukaryota; kingdom Metazoa; phylum Chordata; order Testudines; family Geoemydidae; genus Mauremys; species Mauremys reevesii. The sequence goes on from NC_052637.1 coordinate 23,474,605, forward strand.
AACGCCAGATGGCATCGCAGCACCAGGCGGTGGGGCGTGAATGGAACCCCCTGGTGAGTGTGTCTCACAGGCGGTACGGGCGTGCTACAGCCCTGTCAGCCTGGCTCCCAGTTGCAGCAGCTCTTGTCCACATTCACTGCACTGAGCTGCTGCGTGGAGGCCCCTGGCAGCCCCGGGACCCCTTAGTTGTTCTGCAAGCTCAAGGCTCTCCAAAGGCAGGAGAGACCATGGCCACAGGATGGTTTTCTCCTCAACATCCTTATGGGAGGGAGCCGGGGTCGCTGACTGTTCCCCTGCACTGCAGGTGATCCTGGTGGAGCTGTCCCCCAGCGGATTCCAGCGCTCCTTCCACGACGAGGAGGATCTGAACGCCATCGCGGAGGGCGACAGCGTCTATGCCTTCCAGGCCCTGCTGCCCTTCAGCAGAGGCAGCTCATCTCGGCTCTCAGGTACCAGACTGCGTTCGGGTTTGTTCCTTGCAAGCAGGTGGGAACGTGCACGTGGTAAAAGCTGGTCATGTCTCCTTCCCCAGCCTCCTCTTCTGAGCCTTGGCAGGAGGATGCCTGACAGCAGGCATTTTCCATCAGCGTCGGAGCATCTCCCCGCGTGCTTGGAACAGCTATCGCCCTGCAGCTTTAATGAGCAGAAATTGACGTGGGATTTACTCCACTCTCCCTGGGACTGAGTCCCCGGAGACAGCTCCCCCTGACCCATATGCATCTGTCTCAGCTTCTGGGCATACCCAGGAAACAATTACACAGGCTAAGCCCAAACCACTTAGCTGAGGGAATGGCAGGGTACCTCGTCTGATGGCCTATTAGCAAAAGATGGCCCCTGTTTAAAGGCACGGGGCCTTTTAGACTGAACACGTGTGAAACAGAATCTCTTCTGACACAGCTGGACCAGCTGCCCGTGAGGCTGTCTCACAATGTGTGAGACATAGGGAGGAAGTTGTGGCTACAGCTCTGGGCTGGGACGCAGGAGATCTGGGGTCAGTTCTAGCTCAGTCACAGGCTCCTTGGGGGAGTCACCCCATTTTCTGGGGATAACAATGATTTCTGGGGATAACAATGCTTAATTCAGGGTGGGGGGGTAGGCAGGGTCCCTCGTCCTGCGTGTGCAGCGCCCAGTGCAAAGAGGCCCTGACCTGCCACATACTCAATGATTTTGCCCTGATCTTTAAAGCGCTGTGCTGCCCACTCTCCGTGCTTTGATTCAGGGAGCACTCAGTGCTGGGGCCACAACCGGCTGAGCCTGTGCGATGCAGTGCTGTGGCCTGTTCACAGCTTGCTTGTCCTTGAAGACACCTCCTAATGCCACCTCCCCCCTGGGCACTGCAGAGATGCCAGCTGAATGGGCCAGGGGCTTAGGGCCATCTCCCGCACCAGAGGGCAGGGCTAAGGAACCTCGGGGGTGGGGGAACAGGCTGTCACCACCTGAGCTGTGTGCCTGCTGCAGGTGCAGCCTGAGGACGTCAGCTCCACGGACGTCCGAGATGTAGAAGACCTCTCGGGTCACTGGGTCCTGGGGGCCTGGCAGGATTCTGTGTCCGGCCCCTTTCACAGGCCCTGCATTGAGCTCATTCAGAAAGAGGAGGGTGCTAGTCAATGGGAGTAAATGCATTCAAATCCCGCCCTCTGTGGGAGGGGCAAGTATCATTAGCCCTCCCCTGGGGATCATAGAGCCCTGTCATTCCAGGTGCAAACATGAATGGGCACGTTGTTTTCTGGCCAGCCCGGTGAACCCACCTCTCCCGGGTGGAGGTGCCCAGCTGGGCTGGAGGGCGCGGGGGTGGGGAGAAAAACCGGAGCGACCGAGCGGCATGCCCAGATTGCCTGCGGAGCTGTAGAGGCAGCAGCCTGCTTAATGCTGCTCCAAGAGAGGTGCACCCCCTCCCCGCGTGTCAATGCAACTGGACCCGCCTGTTTGCTCAGAGCCGCGTCTGTGCCTCGTCAGTCTGCTCGGAGACTGAGAAGAGAACTGGGCCCCTAACGTTCCCTAACAGCAGCTCTTCAGAAGGCCCGACTGACAAGTCTTGGTGATGGTTCCAGGGGGAATTTCAGGGAGTTCTGGGCTTTGGAGACTTCTCCGACCTCCTGGGAAGTATCAAGCCCTCGTTGCTCTGCAGTTGGCTTCCTCGTGGAATTTCCAGGTGGCATCCTGCTCAGCTGGGGCTTAGGTCCCTCAGCTCTGGGAAGTGCAGAGGAAGCCGTGAAAGTGAAACGGAGCCAAAAGCGAAGTGAACATTTTCAAACCCGGAGAGAGGTTCGGCTCGAGCTGTGGGTGGACGGTCAGCTCGGCCCTTGCGGGATTTGCCCTTCCTTGGTTAGGACGGGCCACAGGGCCAGGGGTGCAACATGCAGTGTGGCAGACTCTGGGGGAGCCTCTGTCTATGGGATGCACGGAGACAGCTCTCGGAAGGCAGGGAGAGACGGTGCTGAGACCTGGCACCCCTGGCAGGCAGAGGGCTCCTTGCTTGCTGTCTGGAGGAAGGTTTGGGATGCAGAGTTGTGTGGCTTAGCACAGAATCCCTGTATTACAGCCGTTCCCCTGAGAGCTGCAGAGAAATCCTGGGGCCCTGTAACGGGTCGGACTCACCCCTGCGGCGCCTCCTGCTGGTCGTCCTTGGGAATTAGCTCAGTCCAGCATCCAGAGCGCCCTCTGCAGGCTGGTGATCCGCCTTCCAGCTACTGGCCCCCCGTGTCCCTCCCAGGACCCCGGTGCCCCTTCAACTGGGTCTCCCCCTCCCAGGGGAACCCCCACCCCACTATCCCCACTTTGCCTCAGTGTTGGCTACTGCCAGTCTCCATCTCTAGCCCCACACCCTGGGGCAGACTGCAGTATCAGCCTGTTCATCACTGGCAAGGAGGGTTTGGACCTGCTGCTTTGGCCTACCCCTGGGCTGCCTCTGCAACCCCCAGTACCTGTTAGCCCTCTGCTAGGCCGCAGCCTGGGGCTTTCCAGGCTGGAGCTCCCCAGCTCCTTAGCCTTTCCCCAGCCCTGCTTCACTCAGGTATCCAGTCTCTAGCTCCCTGCAGCTAGGCCCTTCTCTCTCTGAAGGCAGAGAGAGACTGTCTTCTTTCTGGCTTCCCTGGCCTACTTATAAGGCCCTGTAGCTCTGTTTGGGGCGTGGCCCCAGCTGCAGCCACTTCTCCAATCAGCCCAGCCTAAAGCCCCTTCCCAGGGCTGTTTTAAAGCCCCAAAGGGCAGGAGCGGGTAGCCACCCCGCTACAGGCCTCCTGCCACAGAGCTAACTTCACGATGCCCGGCGGTAAAGCAGTGTCCCTCCAGCACAGCGCCAGCTTCAGGGGAATCCTGGGGGTGGAGGCCACTGCCCGTTACACTGTTCCTGACCCAGTTTCACCCCTCCAGCCAACACTAATGGGAGTTTCAAAGGAAAGCGTCACATACAGCATCCTAATGTCACGCTCATTGGCAAGGCTTGTGCTGGTAATGGGACCCCGGGACTCCCGTTAACGGTGACTTAATTAGACGCCAGCTGGTGTTCAGTAAATGTTTGCCTAAGTACACATGGCATCTGGGCAGGGCGTGTGGAACGTCTCCTCGTGCGGACACGTTCTGATTAGCTGCCACCTCGGCAGCTGCTACCTGGGCTAATGTGGCTGCTTGGTGCCGGAATGAGCTGTGCTGCCACTCGGCGTGAGCCATGGGCATACTGGGGCCTATGAAATAAGAACCAACCCAACTGTGGCATCAAATGAAATTTGATCGTTTGAAGTTCAGGAAACACTTCCTCTCCCCCTTCCCCCAATTCTGTTTCACTTTCACTGTCCCTGTGCATGTCCGGCGTGTGCCTGGAAACGCATGATCCAAAACTTGGCAAGAAAGGAGCAGCTCATGGTGCTACCCAGAAATCTCTGCAGGGAACGTGTTTGGTTTTCCAGACTCCCAGGTGGCAGCCAGACTCCTGATTGCTTCTCCAGGCTCCATCCCCAGGCATGGGAGGTTCCTGCACCCCAGGCCCGGTGCTTTGAGGTCCCCACCTCGGGCCTGGGCTGAGCCTGAGTCCAAACAGAAAGCTCCTAATACAAGTGGAAGTTGCTGTCCTAGGGAATGTTCCCTGAGTACTTGCCTCAAGCAAAGGCCTGAACAAAGCATTCCTGCAGCAACCCCATCAATAATAGATCTAACCTAATGGAGCTTGTTGGTCTAATTCCTCCTTCCCCGGCAGCCCCCTGGGGAGCAGTGTTTTTAGGTTCCCCAGGAAAGGGCCAGGCGTGTTTCAGAACCGTATGCGGCACATGAGCAGCTGCAGCAGGGCGCGGCATCTCTGGCACCAGGCCTGGGCTGAGAAGGGACAGCGCCCTCCTGGAGCTAACGCCGAGGAGTGTAAAAATACCAGAGCTCCTTCTCTGGCCGAGGATGACACACCCTGGGGCCGGTGAACAAGGCGGCCAAGGGGATGTGGCCTTGCAGCCTTTCATGCCGTGCAGCATAAACCGCTGAGCTGATTCTCTTCGAGCGGCGCGCTGGCAAGGTCTGAGACACGATGAGCAATGGGAGCTAGGGAGCTCAGCCCTGTGCAGCAGAAGGCACCAGGCCACAGGTCCAGGACAGCTTCAGGGCTTCATCTTTGCTGCTAGCCTTTTCCAGAGGCCCCTCACTGTGCTATCGGGGCACCTTGTGTACATTTATAGAGCTGCCACCCTCCACCCCTCCGTGAGGCAGGAGCTGGGGGATACCAGAGCCCCGTTTCACAGACAGGGAACTGAGGCCCGGGGGACATGCCCAAGGTAGCCCGAGGCAGAGTCAGGAATTAGAACCCAGATCTCCTGAGGTGCCTCTCTGGCAGGCTTACTGGGCCTGTCCGAGTTGTGACAACAGGCGAATAGCGTGGGGACGCAGGAGAAGCTGGGCTCTGCCCAAGCCAAGGCTGTGGGGAAGGCGGCCTGTTCCTCTCCCCAGGCTCTCAGGCAGCGCAAGGCAGCATGGAGTCCAGTCTGCGCCCCGCAGTGCGAGAGCAGGACACGTCCCCCTGGCAGTGCCGCTTATCTGTGGTGGGGAGACACCACCTGGTGCTGAAGGCTCAGGAACAGTCCTGATATGGCCCCTCCCCAGGCCGGGACGTTCCCCCAGTTACTCTCCCTCCTGTCCCAGTGCAGAATGACGCAACGTCTCCCCTGGACCAGAGAGGGAAGCCATGGCCTCAGCCTGCCCCCCATTGACCTGGGGGTGGAGCAGTGAGTGGGCAGGCATCAGCAGCACCCGGCCCTGCTACGGCCCCTCTCACTGAGGGTCTGCTCTTCTCCTGCGCAGGTCTCGGACATGCTGAACCTGCCAGCCGGCTCTGCCGTCCCCAGCACGCTAGAGAGGGACTTGGTGCCCCTGCCAGTTGGTGGCAGGCGGGAGCTGTGGGTGGTTCTTTGCTCTGCCAGCGGCTGGGGCACTTCCCAGTCACACCTGTTTGCCCCCTTCCATTTGCAGTTTGGCCCAGTCAGGCAGCTCCCTCAGTAGCCGGGCCTCCGGGGGTCTGAGTCCTCCCAGCACTCGCTGCAGCTGGGCACGGTCCGGGGATTGGTGCCTGGTTTCCCCTCCCTTTCATCCAAGGGCAGCGCTGGTCTGAAATAGCCCTTGGGTGGGCCAGGCCGCTGTGAGGAGGAATGGCCATGGCTGGTGCTGGGAAGTGGGAGCTGAGACCATCTGTTCCTTTGACGGGCTCTTACCTAGGCTTACGACTCAATTGAAGGCTGTGGCCATCCATCACATCCCTCCCAGGTGGCGCGCGGCCGAGCCCGCCACCGAAAATAGCTGCAGGACGAGCGGCGGTAGGGGCAGTGAGGCTCCATCACTGTTCCGGCCTGTTATGAAGATCTATAACCCGGCCATCGCAGCATGATTCTGCTGAGAAATAAGACTTCTCTCCCGCAGCCCAGCCTTCCCTTTCCGGCCAGCTGCATTCATCATCCCGGGCACCAAGCTCCTGGCAGTGAGGCGCGCGGCTGGGGGAAGGCAGCCATGGGGCACATCCCCTTCCAGTATTGGGGCACATCCCCTGGCAGCCGTGGGGTACATCCCCTGGCAGCTGTGGGACAAGTGCATGGAGCAGCTAGTGACAGGAGAGGTTTTGGATAGGACCAAGCCTCCCCCTTGGCCAACCTGCAGCAGCCGGTGAGATCCCCATAGCAGAGCCCCTACCCCCAGCTCCTCTCTTTCCTCCTGCTGCCCCCCGCTGTACCAGGCCCATGAGCTGTACCAGGCCCATTTCCTGCCAACGTACCCACTGGCACAATGCCCTCTAGTGGGCCTGCAGGCACCTCTGACCTTCCTCCCCCTCCCCCAGGCTTGCACCCCCTTGGAGGACCGATATCCACTGCAGTGTGCCTCTGGCATCTGTCTGTGCCGAGCTGCAAGTGAGGGGGCGGGACAGACATTGCAAAGCTGGAGGTAGCAGGAGGAAGATTATTTGCTGTGGTCGTTCCTGGCAGCCCCAGTCACAGGCCAGTCCCCCCTGGCGCCAGGCGCTGTACAAACAGAACAGCCCCAAGCAGCTGACAATCTGAGTTTGAGAAAAGAGACACCGGGTGGACACGGGCAGATGGGAGCACAAGGAACCCAGGAGACGTAGGGCAGCATGCCAGGCTGGGCTCTTCGAAAGTGGAATCCAAGTCCGACTTCTTGTTTTTAAGCTCTTTTGACTTTATTCTGCTCCCATGACTGATCTCCAACTATTGTGGGCAGGGAAGAGAGCCCCCGCAGGCCCTGTGTCTATCCCAGCCCTGGGCTCCCCTCACACAGCTCTGCCGTGCCCCGCACTCCCGCCCCGCAGGCCCCGGGGCTCCCCTCACACAGCTCTGCCGTGCCCCACTTCCTGCCCCTGCAGGCCCTGTGGCGTCCCAGCCCTGGGCTTCCCTCACACAGCTCTGCCGTGCCCCTCCCGCCCCGCAGGCCCCGTGGCTATCCCAGCCCTGGGATCCCCTCACACAGCTCTGCCGTGCCTCTCACTCCCGCCCCGCAGGCCCTGTGGCTGTCCCAGCCCTGGGATCCCCTCACACAGCTCTGCCGTGCCCCGCACTCCCACCCCGCAGGCCCTGTGTCTATCCCAGTACTGGGCTCCCCTCACACAGCTCTGCCGTGCCCCTCCCGCCCCGCAGGCCCCGTGGCTGTCCCAGCCCTGGGCTCCCCTCACACAGTTCTGCCATGCCCCGCACTCCTGCCACGCAGGGGCCCGGGCTCCTCACAGCTCTGCTGTTCTGCCCCTCCCGCCCGACAGTGGCTGTCCCAGCCCTGGGCTCCCCTCACAAGGCAGTTCTGCCATGGCAGCAGCTTCTCCTGGCTCTCGATTGATATCCATAAATATTGAATGTCCAGAAGTTATGCATCAAGCCGTGATGCTGAGAGCTGGGCTCTGGCTGCTGTGTGATCCTGGCATTCCCCAGCATCAGCAACCGGGGAGCAAACGAGGCTGCCTCGGCCTCTGCAAAGCTCCCAGTACCAGGACCGGAAGGGCACCAGATAGACCGGCCAGCTCTGTGGAAATGGAAACGTTGTGCTGGGTGTTAAACGTGTCGGAGCGTCTCCCTGATGAGTTTGTTTTACATGTGGTGCAGAGACACATTGTCCTGAGTGATATTTGGGAGCTGGGGGGGGGGGTGTGGGCAGGGCACGAGCACTGTGGGGTTTGTGATTGGCAGGGTGATTGGGAAGGACAAGTCGGTTGGTGGTGGCTAGAGAAACCCAAGAGTGCAACACACATGCTGGACCATTTACCTGACAGCTCTGCTGATTCCCCTCACTCCCGACCCGCAGCCCTCCTGCTATTCCAGCTCTGGGCTCCCTAACTCCCAGCACTGCCTGCGCCCACAAATCCCGACCTCACTGCACCCCCTCCTGCCTTCAATCCTGGGCTCCCCTCCTGCCCAGCCAATACTTCTCCACACTGCAGAGATTTCTGACAGCCCAGAACGTGTCATGTCATCATCCCTTCAGAAATGAGTCCATGCCACCAGGGGCCTTCCCCAATGTGGGGCTGCCAGGACCCTGGTTAGGGAGTGGAGCACGCCTGGCCCCTCTCACTTTGCCAGTACCCCTGGCTCTGCTTCGGTCTGCTGTGCTGTGTGGCGCATCAGGGACGGGGACAGAGCTGCACAAAGGACCTGGCTGAAGCGGCTGGATTCTCCTGAGCGGGTGCAGGAGGAATCGCTCGGCTGGGCTGGTGGGGGCAGCGGCAGGGCAGGGACCTGTCGGTGGGATTGGCAGGGGAGCTGGCACTGAAGGGCAGAATGGAGCAGGGAGGGGATAAAAGGTGGAGCCTGGAGAAAGCAGCAACCCAGGAAGGTTTGCACCAGCGCATCCGGCCTTTGGGGGAGGTGCCAGGGGCATGACGGTATCAGAGTGTGTGGGGCGGGGGAGCAGGTGGCATCCAGTCTCCTGTTCTCTGCCAGGGTTGTGTGTGCCCAGGGCTCGTCTTCATTCTGCCTGGCATCGCTCGGCCGAGTGTTGTCCTGTGGCATGTGGTTCGGGGGGGTTGGCATTCGGGTGACACCCAGGATGGGTCAGCTGGGTTCTTGTGCCTGTCCCTGCTCTCCCGCACCCCGCCAGCCCCCAAAGTCCTTGTGCTCTGTGCCCACCAGAGGAGAGCTGATTGCCTGCTGCATGACAAGTGCAAAAGGGGTGGTGGGCGAACCACGCAGCTAAACCACTGACCATTCCCCACCCCTGCCACGGTCAGTCCCCACTGTGGTTTCTAGTTTGTGGGGAGGGGCAGTCTAGTGGCTCTGCAGGGAGAAGGGGGAAAGAACAGCAAAGAGCCTGGGAAGGAGACAAATTCTGTGTGGCTAAAACTCCACCAGCACTGATCAGATGGCAGAACCAGAGCTAGCCTCATGCTTCAGGTGCCAGGCTGTTGTGTGTGGGTGTGTGAGTGTGTGTGTGGGGGGTGGTTTGAAACCACAGGCCGGCAGGAAATCTGGTTCCGCAGCCTCCGCCAGTGTAATTCTGGATGATGCGGTGTGCGGCCAGACAAGTCTGGCAGTGATTAATTACCTCTCCAAGCTAACCGAGAGTCCTGACATCGGAAAGCGCCAGAGGAGACGGAGCGTACAGCTCTGGGAGCTGGGGCACGTGGCAGCCCAGCTGCACGGAGCACCTCCTGCTGTCTCCCAACCGTACAGAGACTGAGGGGCTCTGCTTAATTGCCCAGCCCTGATTGTAAGAAGGTCTGGAGATGGCAGGTGCTCCGTGGGCAGGGCCATGCCCTTCTCCTCACCAGCCGCGCACCCTGCAAATGGATCAGTGCTCAGCCCGGGACTCTTTCTGATTCCTCCCGCCCGCGATAGTGCAGGAAAGCAGTCTTATTCAGTGGGATTTACTCGTCAGGGCAGGAGGAGATGTACAGGCCCTAAGCTGGTCACCGATGCCCCTTGGTGTGCCCATGCCTCACAGACTGGTGAGGAGAAGGAGAGCCCAGCGCACAGCCAGGCCGGGGGCCCGGATCTCCCAAGCTTGCAGTCTTGGCAGGGGGAGGAGGAGCCACCGGAGGGCTCCTGAGTCATGCGGCCTGCCTGAGACGGCATGTCATTTGCCTTCCATGGTCACCGGCCTGCCAGGAGTTCACTGCCCCACACTCTTTGGGGTAACAAGTTGGTAACTGTCCCCTGATCAGTGCTTCCATACATGCCCCCTGCAGCGTGCGATGTCGGAGCCCTGACTCGGGGATTCATTCTCTGCCCTCTTGCTCTTGTATTTCTCCTCTACAGGCTGCCCCCTCAGCCTTCCATCTTCCCCCAACTCCTCCGATCCTGAAGGCCAGCGACTGCCCCATGCCGGGGCCATGTCCTCAGAGTTCTTGCACCATGGCGGAGGCGGGAGAGTGCTGCTTCTCCTCTGTAACACAGCAGGGACGGGGCAGCAGGCTGCCAGGTATGTCGCTTTGCCTCCATTATATGCCAGGGAATGTGCATATCATGCAGTTTGGTGCACACATTGTGCAGCCGGGAGTGCAAACCGGAGGGTGCAATTGCACATTCATTATGGTTCAATGTGCACTTGCCCAAATCCACATGGAGAAGCTCCTGCCGGCTTCTCCAGAATCCATTGTGGTACCACACTGGGTGCCTCATGGCACCTGTCTTCTTGGGATGGAGCAGGCAAGCCATGGCCGAGTCTCTGAATCGCTTCTCTAGTGGTTAGAGCACTGTCCTGGGGCTCAGGAGACCTGGGATCTGTTCCTGGCTCTGCCACTGGCCTGCTGGGTGGCCTTGGGTAAGTCACGTCACCACTCTGTGCCTCAGTTCCCCCTTTTGTAATATGGGAACAATGCTCTTGGCCTCCTTTGAGAGCTGCTGATGACAATCACTATATAAGAGCTGGCTGCTGCTGCTGCTGGTGGTGGTATTATTTTTATTAAAGAAGCACCAGAAATGGTAGGTGCTTGATCGAACCTCTCGGGTCTGCAGAACTGACCTGGGAATCTTGTGCCAATGAGCTCACTTGCCCTTCTCCTAGCTGCTCCACCCCCTTCTTGCACTTAAGCCATTGCCCCGCGTAGCCCCCATGGCTGGGCTGGGCTCTCAGCACTTACAGGCAGGGGAAGCAGAGCAGACAGGCTGCCTGCGCAGGACAACGAGCCTGGCTCAGGACAGGAGCCGCAGCCTGCCTGAGGCCCTGGGTAAGGGGACAGGCCCTGGGTGTTGGGGCTGCAGACCGGGAATGGGGGTCAGCATTGCCAGTCATTGCAGCTGGGACTCATCTGCAAGGAAGGAGGCTAAAGACTTTTTTGCTATTTTCTGTTGGACTTTGAGTGAAGGATTCAGGCCCGGGAGGGGGTGGAGGGCCAGCTCACTCTGATCGCCAAAGAAGAGAGTGGGGAAACTGAGGCAGAGCTGCTGCAATACACTATCTGGCTGTGAGAGGGCTCTGTGCCAGCCACTTCGTCCCAGCCTCTCCTCTCCCAACAACACAAAGCCATTTACCGAGTACCTTGTCCAATCCCTCTGCTCCCTGTTCCGGGTCTAGTCATGCCGAGGCTCTGTTCTCCCCTCTCCACGCATAGAGGCAGGGACGCTCACAGATGCTGCCGGTTCAGGACCCTGCCTGGCCTCTCGATCCTCCGTCCAAAGTCAGCTCGGAGGAGGGGAGCCGCGGCCCCCTCCCACTCTCCCGGGGACAGAGCTATCACTGAGCACACATCTGAGCTCTCAGAGGGCCGTGCCAGCCACAGGGCATCTCACTCTCTCCCTGCCTGGGCCGTGGGTGGGGAGGGCTGGAGGAAAAGTCACAGCCCCCCCCCCCATCTCTGAGATTATGTCACATTGTCTGTCGCATGGGGCATCGCTCCCTGGAACGGTCCAGAACCAGGATGGGGCAGAGGGCACGGGAGCGCAGCAGGGCACTCAGAGGGCAGACAGGCAGCAGCCCATGTCTCACTGGGGATCTTTCCCCCCGTTGTCGGCAGCTGTGCGTCGGGGATGCTAATGCCATCGGCAGCACTGAGCCAGCCCCTTCAGCGGAGCGTCCCCACGGGCCCCAAGCCTCGCACTGGCGGGAGGGCGGCCAGCTCGCCATGAAGGGAAGGAAACCGAGTCAGGGAGGGCTGGGGCCACGTGCACAAGGTCCCACAAGCAGACTGTGGCAGAGCTGGGTGGCAGCCCGGGCCTCACCTGCCCAGTCCTGAGAGTTAACCTCCCCGCTGGCAGGGACGGGGTGAGCCTGGTGCTTCCCCAGTGCTTTTCACAGCCTGCATTTCAGTGTTGCTTCGCCTGGCCTCCGCAGGGGCCCTGTGTCCCAGAGGGCTGTATGGTAGGTCAGCATGGCCCCTGGCTAGCTGGGGCCGTGCCAGCAGCAAGGCCGGTGAGCATTGTGGCAGCTGGAGCCGTACAGCCGAGGAGGCTCAGTGTAATAGCTCCCGTGCCTCTGCCTCTGGCAGCCCCTACACAGCCCCCACGGAGCTGGGAGCCGCATGCTGCTCTGCACATGCCGGCTGGGTTCACAGACGTGATGTGCTAATCATGCCCGCCCCGAGCTGTGGCCTTCCCATCAGCTATGGCAGGCATGTGCGGTAAACCACGGCCGTGTGCTCTCGGTGCTGTCCCGTCACAGATCACCCGTGAGAGGAGCTGATGGGGGTGCTGTGTGTGTGGTGTCGGGGGGGAGGGCTGGGTTGTCCTTCCTTGGATCTCTTCTCTGGGCCCAACTCACCCTGGGCATAAGCATGGTGCCCCCAGCTGGCTTTCTTGGGCAAGAGCCAGCTCCTGGCAGGGCTGAACAGGAGCCAGGGGATGTATGAATCCACAGGGATCCAGGAATTTGTTTCTCCCCTGGCTGGGTTATTCCTTCTCTCGCTCTTGCTCTCAACTTTCTGGGACTCTGGTTTTGCTCTGTCCTTTTTGCTGACTCTGCACCCGGCTGGGACTTTATCGCAGCGTCGGGTGTGTCTCCTCTCGTGCGCAGTGTCTGTTGAGAGGCACTCCCTCGGCCCATGTGTCAGGATAAAGGGCAGAAGGTATTGGCGGCACACGTCTGGTTTCTCCTTGCTGCTCCTGCATTGTGGGCTGTCTTTTCGGGTGCAGCCTGGATTTGCTGATAAGCTTTAGTTATTTATTTGTTTATTTTGACGACTGAAATGGTGGCGTCTGTGTAAATGATCGAAGAATGCTCCAGAACTGGGATTTGTCTGGGCTGGATGAGTATCATTTTAATAACCACGCCTAGCTCATGTTTAGCCCTCTACATCTGTAAGTGCCGTACATAGGAGAGTAAGTATCGCTGTACCCATTTTATGGATGGGGAAACTGAGGCACAGACTGGGGCGTGATTTGCACATGATCATGCAGTAAGTCATTGCTGGGAATGGGACCCAAGACTCTTGCATTCTACCCACGTGGCTATGCTGCCTTCTCAGAGAACTTAGCCTGACTCACAACCACCCATGTTTTAGGAGAGTTCAGGGGTCAGTCCACAATTTGTGACTGACCCCAGCCCTTAGAAGGGGTTGAACCAAACCCCTGGATCCGAAGTCTACAGCTCAACACCATATCTGTGTTGTTTGGATCTATTCTGGGCCCTTTCTTGTGTGTTAGATACATAGTGTGAGTGTCAATAAAGAGACAATAGTGAGTCTTGTCAGTTAGAACGAGTGTTTTCGATGGCTGTTCCAGGAGGTGGTTGACATGCAGGGCCAGGCATGTGCAGAGGAGTGATGGAGAGACAGAGGCAGGTATGGTATATACAGCTCCTGGGATTTGTCTGTCCAGAGACACAAACAGAAGCATGGGTTTTGTGTGGCTCTGGCAGTATCAGCCCCTCCACACGTCCTCCTGTAACACTGAGCGAATCGCCACAGTTTGGAGAAGCCCCTGAAAGCACGCCTGCTTGTCTGATCTGGGAGTTCCCTGGGAACAGCGCAGGAAGCAGAGCCTTGTAACTGTTGTGACTCCTGTGGACTGTACCTTGAATTATTCCCCAAGGACTCTGCTGAGACAGGCAGCCATTTTGTGTTCAGCTGGGTGCAGAGCATGCCAGAGGAGATACACGCCATGCTCTCTAATGGGCTCTGTCCTCTCTTCATTTGCTTTCCCCTTAATGGAAACTCAGAGACATTCTGGCAACAGGCAGCTATTTGCTCATCACTGAGTCAGGATACTTGCAAAGGGGCTTGCTGGATTGCCAGAGCCGGTAGCTCCCACAAGAACAGTCTCAGTGCTTCTGCTCCAGGTTGCACCTGGAAACGGAAAACCTGGAGGAGTGTGGGCATAAGCAAGAGCTGAACTGGTTAATGGGGCCTCAGGCAAGGTTGGGTTTGAGCCCTGGGCCAGGTTCTCCTCAGCTCCTGTCTGACCCACCCCTCTTTGCTCATCCTGAGTCTGACAGGCAGGTGAGAAGCAACATTGTCCAAAGTCCAAGCTAGGAGCTCAGCTATTCAGCAGGTCAGTCAGTGATGCAGTGGGGGCGGGGGCCATAGCGCCTGTCCCCTCAATGCCTCCCCTCCTGTGCTGGCTGTGAACGTGACCAGGAAAGATTTCTTAGCACCAAAAATGGCCCAGCAACAAAAACATGGCCTAGCTGAGAATGGTCTCCTGGCCCTTCCCGTCTCCAGCAGCCGGGATCCTACCCTGGTACCCTCCTGTTAGGGACTGCCGGCCCTCCAGACGTTAACAACACCCCTGACTTTCAGAGGTCTCTCCTGCACGCACAGACTCCTCCATTGATTCACGTCGTGTTGTTGCACCCACCCCATGCTGGGTGCGGTCTGTGAACACGGCGTTTCAGTCCCTGGGGCCAGGCCGAGTGCAGGGGCTTGGATCCATCGGTTGGTTCCCCGCTCGATGGAGAACACAGTGGCCCAGTTTGGAACATGCCTCTGCCTCCCCCTTCCTGCACCCGGCCAAGCCTGCTCAGCATCTGCGGAAAGGCAGGCGCCGGAACAAGTGGGCAATGAAGCAGAAGCTGGGGCTTGTTGGAAGTGATTTTCTTTCTGTTGCTTGGCCCAGCAGCTGGGCTATCGTTAAGCCTGGAGAAAGCAGGCATTCTGCTGCACTAATTGCCTCCTCTGGATGAGGCAGAGCTCCAGGGAGAGGACCAGAAGGTGGTGCTGTTCCCAGAATCCCTGTGCTGAGTCTTGTGGCCACGCTGGGCCATTCGGCCCCCGGCGACGCTAAGCCCAGACCATATTTCTTTTCCTTTCAAGCTGGTTCTCGGGCTGAGGGGGGGAGCGGCTCAGCGTGCCCCGCTAGGAGCTCTGACACAGACCGCTGGCTGGCGGGCCGCCATCGGCTGGTAATGAATTCGCATTTCACCTCACAAATCCCATTAAATACCATTCTCTGTGTGCTCGAAGCTGCTAGTAAAACATTATCGGCTGGGAAATGGCTTGTCATGCGCCACGCTTTATGGAGCGCAATTGAGTGGGAAGCACCTGGACTTCACCCAGACGGGCCCAGCATAAGTGTGAGCCCTGCTGTCCCAGCAGCCATGGCCAAGTGATCCACCTCCTACCCACTCCAGCCTCATCCTGGGGCTCGCCTCCTCTCGGCTGCTGCGCTGCGCTCATGCATCCTGCGCTGCACCACCCCCAACGCTCGCTGAAGTCTCCAGCTAGCCTGGGGCAGAGCAGCGATCCCATGTAGCCAGGGAACCTCCCTCAGAGCGTGAATGGTGCCAAATGCTTAAAGAAAAGTGCAAGAAACCCCCCAGTGGATGGCTGTGGGAACCCCAGAAATGCCCTGTTTGTGCCACCTTGTTTTCAATGTTGCAGCGATCACCAAGTAATGGGTGGTTTTCAGAAGGTAGTGTAGTCTAATGGTTGGAGCAAAATAACAGGCGCCTGGACTCCTGGGTTCCATTCCGGGATCTTCCATTGATGCCTTGTGTGCCTGCTGTCGCTCTGTCTGCATTTATCCCTCTGACAAATGGAGGCAGTAATTCCGGGTACCCGATGCTGTGCTCTGACTGCTAGGCAGTGCTTCCTCTCTGCATGGCTGTGTGCTTTGGGGGTCCCTTCTCCCACATCAGCTAGAGCCCCTAGGATGTATCCTAGCACACCGTGGGCTTTCACCCCTGAACAGGAGAGGGGATGGCCAGAGATGCCTGAGACGCTCAGCGAGGGGTGGGTGCCCATTAAGGAAACGGCTCCTGCCCAGATTGGCCAGTGATTCCTTTTCAAGCACTGTCTCCAACTCACTGTCTGTGGCTTTCCAGGTTTGGCCCCCCGCTGCTGATGAGAGAAGACAGAGCCATCTCGTGGGAGCAGCTCCAGCAGTGTATCCTCAGCAAGATGCGCTACCTGATGAGGAGTGAGGCTCAGGTGCAGGTCAGTCCATTCCCCTGCTTTGGGTGTGTCGGTGCCAGACAGGACGGGGAGAGGGTGGGACCTGCTCACATCAGGGCACTGCCTGGGTTAGCGGCTCAGGAGCAGTGCCCACCAGCAGCTCCCAGCATGCTGAAGGGAAAGAAAATCTACCTGGAGAGAAGCGTTCCCAACCCCCTTCTAACGAATCTCCTGCATTGCGATCCCAACTCTCCTCTCCAACACGTCACTAGGGAGGAATTTGACTCACCAGGCCAGATTCTGCTCTTACATTGGTGTAAATCTGGAGGAACCCATTGGTAGCAGGAGAATTTCTCTAGACTTACACAGGTAGAGATTCATGGATTCCAAGGCCAGAAGGGACCATCGTGATCCATCTAGTCTGACCCCCTGTGTCACAAGGGCCATGGGACTGCCCCAAATAATTCCCAGAGCAGAGCTTAAAAACATCTACTAAGTGAAAAATGGTCAGGGATGGAGACTCCACCCTGACCCTTGGTAAATTGTTCCAGTGGGTAATTGCTCTCACCATTACAAATGTGGCCATGCGGCTCTCAGAGCGTACTCTGCCAACGTGCATGCAAGAGATAAAACAACAGAAGAGCAGGTGCCATTAGCCCTTTCTCCCCCGACCCTGCACACCAGTTTCTAAACCTGTTTTCACAGCCCAAGAGCTTTCTGTGGGGGCTGAAATTTTCATCATTTGGGCAAAGTCCCTCGGCCATGTCTACGCTCTGGGCAAGTGGGGGCTGGGAATGGGAGATGTCATTTTCTCATTTAGAAAAAAGAATTGCAACCACACTTCTTGGCACAGGGTTTCAGTTCCGGCCGCTGAGGTTTGCAGTGTGAAACCCAGCACCCGCGGCTGTCCTGAA
The DNA here is from genome assembly GCF_016161935.1 of Mauremys reevesii. NCBI lineage: Eukaryota > Metazoa > Chordata > Testudines > Geoemydidae > Mauremys > Mauremys reevesii. The sequence goes on from NC_052637.1 coordinate 23,491,243, forward strand.
CACCAGGGCCCTTGCACGGTTGGAAATCACAACAGTCAGGCTCGATTTAACAAAGATGGGGCTAGGTTGAAAATTGCACACTGAGCATGTGCAATAGAAAATTTCAGGGGGCCTGATTTGCTGCCACCTGATGTTGTCATTTCTGGTGGTGCAAAGGGAGTGGAAAAGGCCAGCAAATGAGCATGGCACAATGGAGGGAGAACAGGTCCAATGCACTTCTATGTGCAGCCAGCGGAGAACAGGTTCAGTGCACCTCTGTGTGCAGCCAGATAAGTACGTGTTCATTGAGTCAAGGAATTTACAAGCTGAAGGAACAAGTAGTTAATAGCCAAAGCTCCTTTGCAGCTCCACACGGTAAGATGCGGTGGGAGCTGAAACCAGGGGGAAATCGCCTGGTGCCTGAATTTATGGTGTAGAGAGGGGCAGTCTTTGCAGCCACAGTGTGAAATCAGACGACACTGGGCAATTCTGGCTGAGTTTTGCTCTGAGAATTACAGGGGTTTAACCTGAAATTCAATGCTTACAAATGGCAGAAAAGGACCTGGGGATTACAATGGACGAGAAGCTGGATATGAGTCAACAGTGTGCCCTTGTTCCCAAGAAGGCTAATGGCATATTGGGCTGCATTAGTAGGAGCATTGTCAGCAGATCAAGGAAAGTGATTATTCCCCTCTATTCGGCACTGGGGAGGCCACATCTGGAGTATTGCGTCCAGTTTTGAGCCCCTACTACAGAAAGGATGTGGATACATTGAAGAGAGTCCAGCAGAGGGCAACGAAAATGATTAGGGGGCTGGAGCACATAACTTATGAGGAGAGGCTGAGGGAACTGGGCTCATTTAGTCTGCAGAAGAGAAGAGTGAGGGGGGATTTGATAGCAGCCTTCAACTACCTGAGTGGGGTTCCAAAGAGGATGGAGCTAGGCTGTTCTCAGTGGTGGCAGATGACAGAACAAGGAGTAATGGTCTCAAGTTGCAGTGGGGGAGGTCTAGGTTGGATATTAGGAAAAACTATTTGACTAGGAGGGTGGTGAAGCACTGGAATGGGTTACCTAGTGAGGTGACTTCCGCTCACATCTACTCCCCTGGCTTGTGAAACAGAAAGTGCGACATTACGTGCCGTGTAAGCTTTTATTAGCTGTGGAAACGCAGACACAATCTCTAAGGTGGCTGTGGCTAGATTATAAACTTTTGATCTATTTATTAAAGCATTAGAAACCCCCCCTCCCCCAGGGGGGGAGATGAATTTTAAATGTTACATTAATTTTTGTTCCTGTTAATCTCCTTTCATATTGGTTCCGAGTGGATAGCATTTTAATTAAATTATAGCTTATTAAATCATCATCGGAATCCAGGAGGGACCAAACATTACATTCCTGTGCAAAATGAAGATTGATTATTGCATCCAACTCCAAAGTGGCCTGTAGATGCTTTGCTGAGTTTGATCCCAGTGTGAAGAGGGCTGGGGAAGAGCTCAGAAGAAAATCTCTAAATCCAACTTTGCTCTGGGTAGTTTTTGAAGTTGGACTTATCAAAATAGTTTTATTTCCCCACAGGCAAGCGCGAGCCCTTTCCAGATCCATGCCCGAGAGCTAGCAAAGGGAGCCTTGATTTATTTCTTAGGCTTTGTACACACTGGACTGGAACCCTGGGCTGCTAGGGCAGAAAGGCAAAAGCACCATAAGCCACAATCTGCACTGGTGCAATTTGAAAGCAGGGTACATCGGACTGGTGCCAATTGTGGCACTGACAGAGCTCCCCCCTCAGGGCAGGGCTGGATGTCCTCCCTTCCACCGGTGCCCCCACCCCAGCACTAGCATTGCTGAGCTCTCCACCCTGAGGGTGCCCCTGGCTGAGATACTGTACACGTACGTGGGGCAGCTGGCCCCTCACGCTGCTCCCTGTTTTTAGCCCTCTATCTTGATGGGAGCCAGCGCCAGTTCATCTCCTCACGCTGGGAATTACCACCACCCCCGCCCCCAGTGTGGACATACCCCTATCCTGCATGCCCTGCCTGTGGGCTCATGGAGCAGGGCCCCCGAAATGACAGACCTGAAAATCCCCAGCGATGCAATCAGCCAGGTCTGTTTGATCTGGGGAGAGCTCCTCTTGGGGTGTGGAACTGCTGGGGCTGCCTGGCCTCTCACAGCCTAGTCTAACACCAGAACAAGTCCAGGGACCTCAGTGGGCTGACAGAGGGGGTTGCTCTCATTGAATAGCTTTGGTTACCCATTGGCAGTGCACCGGATAGACTCAGAGACTTTAAGGCCAGAAGGGTTCCAGCATGATCACTTAGTCTCACCTCCTGCACATCGCAGGCCACAGAACGTCGCCCACCCACTTCTGTAACAGAGCCCAACCTCTGGCGGAGTTACTGAAGACTCCAAGTTACAGAGAATTCACCATTTACACTAGTTCAAACCAGTGAGTGACTCGTGCCCCATGCTGCAGAGGAAGGTGAAAACCCCCCAGAGTCTCTGCCCATCTGATCCAGGGGAAAATTCCTTCCTGACCCTAATATGGCCATCAGTGAGGCCCCATTGTGACCCTGAGCAGAGCACAGGCTGTATGCGAGCAGTGGAGATTTCCCCACGTGGAGGGGAATGCCCTGCTGATGTAAACCTGGGCAAGGCAGCTTCTGCACCAGTCGTCCCTCACCAGCCATGACACAGGAGGAATAGCCGGGGAGGGGTGCAGCAGGGGCATGGGGAACTTCTGCTATGCTGACTCTTCACTGGCATAAGTTGGAGCAGCATTTAGGCTGCTCTAACTCACGCTGGACTAGTGCAGAATCAAGGGGCTGTAACTGGCCCCGCCCCGTACCAGTAAACACTCAGCAGCCATCACCCTAGTCATCGGTGGTAACCGCAGGTGCCACCACCTCTGTACTGAGCAGAACTCGGACACGAGTGAATCGAGCCCAGAGTCTCTACAGTGCCTTTCATCTATCCCTGAGCAGGTCTAGGTGTGATCAAACCAGATCCTAGGAGCCGCTAGCATTCCCATCCCCTCTGACTTTTACAGCGTAGTGTGTGTGTTGCACTTGCAAGTGGCGGCTGGAAATCCTCAGGCAGACAGCCTCCCAGATTAAACACAGCAAGTGTTCACATTTAAGAACCAGAGATACAGGAAAAATCAATCAAGACCTTGGCCAAACATTCTGTTTTCTGCCCATCAGCCCTATTAGCTTCCACTCCATTGGGACAGCACAGGGCTATGCCAGGGCTGTTTTGTCTCCCACCCTGCTACCAAGACCCTTCTTAAGAACAGGAAAAATGCATTGATTTTTCAGACTCTAGGATTTCCCATTGATCCATCCGAAGAAATGAAAACCTCCCATAATGCACCTAGCCTATTGTGCAGTACAGCATGGGGTGGGAGGGATGGGGGGGGATATTTCCTTCCTGACCCCTGGAGCAATCAACTGGTGCCCTGAAGCATGAGATCAGCTTTCCCCTATCTTAGCACATAACCACAAACACTGATATATTGTCTATGAAATTTACCAGGCCCTATCTGTTCAAACCAGACGCTTTAGTTGACTCTGATCTATAGCAGCAGTGAAGGCCTTTTATTAGTTCTAAACTGGACCAGCTACTAATGCCATCAAGTGGCTTCAGATTATGGGGTAGCACAAACAGACAGGCCTGATTGCTTTCCTCTGTACCCCTCCTAGCTGTAAATACAGCACTTGAGTCCATTTCCTGCTCATCTCTTTCCTTTTCATCGCGCCGAGCGGCAGTGCAACTCAGCGGCCATCCCCCCAGCTGCAGTGTCTTCGCAAACACCGCAGGCCTTGGGCGGTGCTGCCTGCCCACCGCAGTGCTCTCCGAGTGGAAGGCAAGTCTCTTCTGTGTGCAGACCTGCCTTCCCCACGGAAACACCAGCAATTCCTCTCGGCCGGGTGATGGAGAGAACCGAGGGAGACGTCCTGCCACTGCTTGACCTGAAATAGTCAGGGCATGTTCCCCCCCAAGCCGGTGTCCGTGGGACGCTGGCTGGGCCGAGCCAGGCTGGCTTGCCAGCTCCAATGGTTAGGATTTTGGGTTTGTTTGTGGCCCACGAAGCGTTAATGAACTGGTTTGCCCAGGCCTGCTCAGGCTGAAATGAGCCAGTGAGCCACAGGACCGTGTCCTCCCCTTACAGGGCTTTCGACAGCCTTTCGTCTGGAGATAATGAGACTTCTTGGGTGCATTTGAGGGAGGGAGCTTGGAGTAATGGAAGGATTCATCTGGAAACAGCAGGCTCATGAGCCAGCAGCAGTGAGCAGAGCAGACCTACCCTGCTTTTAGAGTGGGCAAAGCAAGGGTGCCATTTAGCAGAGGCACCTGCCCCCCCTCCAGTTTTGCACCACAGCAAAGTGTAAACAGTCCATGCTCTCCCCGGGGGGAACCTGAAGCCCTAAATTGTGGTCTGAGAAGCTGCTGTTGGCACAGGGCTGTCCCCGAGGAGCTGGACCAGCACCTCTCCCTTCTCCCCAGCTCTGGGAAATGTTTCCGTGGCTGTGTCAGCTGATCTGTACCCAGGAGCAGGAGAGCTGACCCCCCTGCCAGCCCCACAGCCGGCAGGAAGCACTGGCAGCCCTGGGCCCAGAGGGGCACTCTCAGCACTTCATGTGGGTAAACAGCTCCTTGTCGCCGAGCTGATACGGGATGAGAGCCAGGAGAGAGTAGTGTCTGGCTAGCCTTGGCGGAGAGGAGACCTGATGAGTCTCCCCTACAAAGCTGAGCAGTTTTATTTTCAGTGTAACAGCCAGTGCTGCCCTTAGACGTTTCAGTTGCTCCTGGTGGAAATCAGAGGAAGTTATTGTACATAGTTCTGCGACTCAATCCGACAATCAAACGTTTTCTTTCTTGAATTAGTCTATGGACCTGTGGGACTTTTTTTTTTTAACAATTCATGGAGAGCTCGTAATCCTGCTAGGTTGTTACAGCCTTGGAACTTCCTTGATACATGAGTATGCCCTTGAAGTGACATTGTTTAGGGAGCACATTTTCTTCATAACATTTAAGATGTATAGAGTCATGTTATGTTTTTATGAAGGCACGGTTGAGAATCATCCAGTTGGATCTCTGTAGATACATACTCAGGATTTCTATAATACATTATTGAACTGAACAGTTTCCAGAGGCTTAAACAAGCTTTTAGATCAGTCGTTTGTAAATGCAAGTTCAATTTTTAAATTCGTTTTTATGTTTTGAATCTTTGCACCTTTGCACTGAAGTGTGTTTTCATTTGTGTTGGAGAAATATCAGATAAATAGATTACAATGTTTAAGACTTTATTTCTAATTACTGAGAAACTTCATAGGAAAAGAAAACACATTGCCATTGGAAAAAGGTGATAATATTTTTATCTACTGGAAATACACCTTCAGGTGTCTTAGAGCTGATAGGAAACCCATGTTGGCCAATCTGTTGTAATATTTTCTTTCCAATTATCACTTTAAAAGCTTTTCATTTTTCCTTTTCTTTTTTAAATTAGTGCCAAAACTAATTTTTTCTCTAATTCATTAGTTATTCCATGTTTTAGAGGAATGTTTATAGGGAAACTCAACTACTTTAGACTTCATAACTTTTTAATGAGGAATGAGCTATACAAGTTAAGAGTGCATATATTTGCTTGCTTATAATTTTCCAGAAGGTAATATAAATGAAAATAAAAAAGTGTGTGGGCATTTGAGGGTGATTGGTGTGATGTTGTAAGGACAATGATCTTGAGCAAATATTCTGCATGAATTTTACTTAATTATTAGTTATTAAAGTTATTAGTTCTTGTATTAAGTCTCTAAAACTGATATAGGAAAGTAAATGCAAAGAATGCACATTGGAAAACATAATCCCAACTATTCATACAAATCGATGGGGTCTAAATTAGCTGTTACCACTCAAGAAAGAGATCTTGGAGTCATTGTGGATAGTGCTCTGGAAACATCCGCTCAATGTGCAGCGGCAGTCACAAAAGCAAACAGAATGTAGGGAACTATTAGGAAAGGGATAGATAACAAGACAGAAAATATCAGAATGCCTCTATATAAATCCATGGTACACCCACGTCTTGAATACTGTGTGCAGATCTGGTTGCCCCAACTCAAAAAAGAAATATTCAAACTGGAAAAGGTACAGAAAAGGGCAACAAAAATGATTAGGGGTATGGAACAGCTTCTGTGTGAGGAGAGATTAAAAAGACTGGGACAGTTTGGAAAAGCGATGATGGGGGTGGGTATGACAGAGGTCTATAAAATCTTTACTGGTGTGGAGAAAGTGAATAAGGAAATAAGTGTGGAGACTCCTTCATATAACAGAAGAATCGGGTCAGCCAACTAAATTAATAAGCAGCAGGTTTAAAAAAACCAAAAGGATTTATTCATATGGCACATACTCAACCTGTGGAACTCTTTGCCAGGGGATGTTGTGAAGGCCAAAATTATAACAGGGTTCAAAAAAGAACTAGATAAGTTCCTGGAGGATCAATACCCCCATCAATGCCTATTAGCCAGGATGGGCAGGGATGTAACCCCATGCTCTGGGTGTCCCTCACCTCTGTTTGCCAGAAGCTGGGAGTGGATGACAGGGCATGGATCACTCAGTGATTGCCTGTTCTTTTCATTCCCTCTGAAGCACCTAGCATTGGCCACTGTGGGAAGACAGGATACTAAGCTAGATGGACCATTGGTCAGGCCCAGTATGTTCTTATGATACCTCAAGGTTTGGGATTGGGAATATTTTGCTGTATTATCTCCAGATTGTTCTAAATTTACATGTATCAGAGGGGTAGCCGTGTTAGTCTGGATCTGTAAAAGCAGCAAAGAATCCTGTGGCACCTTATAGACTAACAGACGTTTTGGAGCATGAGCTTTCGTGGGTGAATACCCACTTCGTCGGATGCATGTAAATTTACATGGAAACTTAAAATATGGCATTAATTGGTATTTGTATATATTTTTTATTTCTTTATATAGGAATTAGATACAGTGTTCCTGTCAGCTAATTTCTAAGTTATTATCTGGAAAAAAAACAACTTTAGAGTTTTCAGGTGCCTAAATAGCCTTTGGAATGATGGTAAAATCCTACACCCCCTCAAAAAAATCTGAAATGGCGCCCCGGGGCAGATAGCCACGCTGGGGGTCCTAGTCCCTTTCCATAGGAAGAAGTGGTGGAGCCATGAACTAACACACCCACTGGCCAGTGTGTGTTTTCTGCCCGCACTCTGTATCTGATCCAGTGAGGAGGTGAGGCTGCTATAGCTGGCTGCTGTGTGACGTGATCCTTTAGCTCAAACTGGGAGCTGATGCTTTTAGCTCTAGAGGTCACAACCAAGATGGCTGCCACCCAGTGCTCTAACGGCAGACAGGCTGGCAGAGGCGGCTGCACTGGGCTGCTGTGGCTTCTGAACTGCACTGAAGGGACACAGTGCTGCAGAGAGGTAGCAGCAGCCTCCAGTTGCTTATTAACAGAGAGCAGCTGATCCCAAGGCGGTGGAGAAACAAGCGCTCTGCCAGGACTCAGCCAGACTCCCACTCGGGATTCCAGAGAGGCTGCAAAGCAGAGATGGGGTCCCTCTTGCTAAGCGCTGCCCATGCGCTTATGATAGGGATACAGGTCTGATTGCTAAAATGAGGGACTGAGAGTTAGGACTCCTGGCTCTGTTCTCAGTTCAGATACTGACTTGCTTGGGCAACTCAATGCCTCTGTGCCTCGGTTTCCCCATGTGAAATATGGGGATGGTAATGCTTGCCAGCCTCACAGCTTGAGTGGGCTGTAAGAGTTAATTAGTGCTGCTATAGCGCTTGGAGATCCTCTGATGAAAGGCCCCTAGATAGCAATGGTATTGTTCTTGTGACGCATCTGTAGCCACCGAGGAATTTCACAGGCATCACTGTGTTGCTTGGAACTTCCTGACAGCTACAGGGAGAGAACTCAGACCCTCCAAGAGCACAGTTCCTGCTACCACTTGAGCTAAAAGAGAATCTCCATTTGCAGTTATCAATACAGGGCCTATGGCACAGAGCAAGCAGTTCTGATCTCACCAAGTAGAGTGGGGAAGATGGCAGTACTTACCCCAACCCTAAATACACACACTAGCCAGTTCATTACACTGCTGCCGGATGAGCTAGAGCAGACCCCAGTGCCCACAGGTAGCACATCCTTCCCTGAACAAATTCACACAAACCTAAGTAAGATAAACTCTGCTAATAAAACACGCCCAGTTCTGGCAGCCAGGTGGGTGGTTGAGCAGGCAGCAATTACAGGAGCCTTCAGAGGATGACGGTCAGAGGTAAGTGTTTGCAATAGCTTCCCTTGCTCTCCGAGAGCAGAGTCCTCCGGGGATGTCTCCTTATGAGCGGCAAAGCTAGCAAAAGACAGCCCACAGCACCGCCCCAGCCTTGCGTAGTGAGGCCAATGTCTGCGGGAGACGGCAGGGCCTCTCTCTCCTGACTGGTGAAAGGAGGAGCTGGTATTGTTTTAAGGCAGGGTAATGTGCTTGGACCCACACTGCAGCGCTCCAGTCCCGATGGCCAGTCGCAGGGGGCGTTTCGAACTGGTGGGGTTGGTCCAGGCCCATCCCTGGAGTCGTAGATTTTAGGGCCAGAAGAGACCAGTGTGATCTCTGACCTCCTGCATAGCGCAGCCACCCAATCATCTCCGCCTATGGGCCATTGTCAGAGACTGGGACGTGGGAGGTTGTGCCTCGTAGTTGGGGCAGGAGTCAGGCCTAGTAGTTGGAGCAAGAGTCGGTAGCCAGGAATCGGAGCCCAGGGTCAGAGGCCGGTGCTAAGGGTCAGAACCTAAGTCGGGAAAGGGAGCCAAAGGTCAGAGCTGGGCAAGGCAGGAGAAAGCCGGGGAACAAGCAGGAATTTTCACAGCCGTGGGCAGATTCTACGAGCAGCTGCTGAATTGCACCTGATCCTTGCCACCCATTGCTCCTGGGTGAGCTATGCAGATCATTTAGAAAAACACCCAGTGACAAAGGCCTCAAGTGACCAGGGGCGACTCTATATATTTTGCCGCCGGGGGCGGCTCTAGACATTTCGCCGCCCCAAGCACAGCGGCATGCTGCGGGGGGCGCTATGCTGGCCGCCGGGAGGGCGGCAGGTGGCTCCGGTGGACCTCACGCCGGAGCCGCGGGACCAGCGGGAGGTCCACCGGAGCCGCCTGCCGCCCTCCCGGCGACTGGCAGAGCGCCCCCAGCGGCATGCCGCCCCAAGCACGCGCTTGGTGTGCTGGAGCTGCCCCTGTTTGCCGCCCCAAGCACAGCAGGCAGGCGGCTTTCGGCCTTTGCCTACCCGTTGCCAAATTACCGCGGGACCCGCGGACCTCCCACAGAAGGCAGCCTGACTGCCGACTTCGCAGCAACCGTCAGGCCGCCCCCCGCGGCTTGCCGCCCCAGGCACGTGCTTGGTGTGCTGGTGCCTGGAGCCGCCCCTGCAAGTGACGCAGATCCCACCATGTCCTGGGGTACGTTGTTCCTGCAAACCACCAGGAATAGATCACCCTGATGGGGATGGGAGCATAGGGAGACCCCTGAGCTGTCTCTCCCAGCCCCCAGCTGCCAGAGCCAGGCCCTGTCTGCCTCAGGGATGTGCCGGGCACACACACATGCCCATGCCTAATGTGAAATTGCACACCCTCCCGATGCAGCAGGCCTCTCAGCGGGAGCCTGAGACACGGATCTGTCTCGCTAGATTCTCACGCCTGCAGCTTCGTTACACGTGTTAACCTTGGTGGCTGTGGAAGGCTGGAGTCAGCGATGGCATGAGAACACGCGGCACGTCGGGGGGTGCTGTAAGGCTGCCGTGCCCCAGGGTCTGATGTTAGACCCATTTATGAGGCGAGGGCCTACGGGAGATTGTGCCTGCTGCACGCAGCAAGCGTCCCGCTTTGCAGTAATTAGTAATGTCATTAATAAATAACGTCTGGGATTTATAGAGCACCCTGCATCTGAGAGAGCCCACGGCCCTGTACTGCTGCTGTAGCTCTTATTAGCGTAGTCTTCAGTGAGCACCGTAATAGTAAAAACACTTGTCACATGGGAAGAGAGGATCCTTGTTGTGAGGGTATAACAATCTAAGAGCGCTGCAACAGGGATTGCCTCAAAACCTCCCCTCTAACAGGTAGTGCTGCTGGGAGATGGAACGTGGATTCTGCTACACACCATTGCAGAAAGCTTGTTAACAGAGGCAGGCTCTGGAAAGTGAGAGGACCTAGAGTGTGGGCTGAGCTGTCCTGAAGGTGGAACCACAGGAGCAGCCAAACATAGGGAGAAGGTTTGAGATGAAAATGATGTTGCCTAATTGCTAATTTTTATGTTGATGAAGACAACCCGGAGGGAGGGAGGGAGGTTTGATTCCATACTGGGGGTGGTTTGTGTGTGTGCTGATCTCTAAAAGCCATTCCCACCTGTGTAAATCATTGAAGGCTGCCAGGGTCAGGCCAGAGTTAGCCATGTGGGTAGGCCAGAGAACCAGGGAATGTCTACACTGCAAGCGGAGGTGGGATTGCAGCACATGTGGGCCTACCCACGCTAGCTTTGATCTAGCTAGATCGAATAACAATAGTGAAGCCATGGCAGTACGGGCTAGCCAGTCGAGTACTTAGGGTCTCAAGCAGGCTAGGTCTAGATCTCATAGGTATTTAGGCAACTAACTCCCACTGGAATCAATAGGATTCCTTTCAGGATCTGGGCCTAACTAACTCTCATAACAGCCCTGCAAGATGGGGAAACAGAGCGATGATGTTACTGGCCCAAGGCTACAGGTGGGAGAGCTAGGATTAGGACTCGAGTGGTTAGGATTCATCTGCCTGTCAGAGGGAGAGCGTCATGGGATCTGGTTAGAGCCTGGTGGTTTTCTAACGGCGTGCGGAAACGTCCAGGCCGAGATGGAACTTCTGCTTTGTCAAGATTGTCTGTCCCAGAAGCATCCATAGTACAGGGGGCACCATCCTCACCGAGGAAATACAGACCTCTCCACCCGCAGCCAGTCCTGGCTGGGTTAAAAACCTACCCTCTGCAGTACATCCTTTCGAGGGTATTGGGTTCATTTCTAAATCGAGGGCAAAACCCCGACTTTGGGTACACCGCTGTCGCGGAGAGCAGGAGCTAGCTCCCACCGGGTTAATGATTTGGGCTCCCAAGCAGTTTGATTCTCTTTTCTTTTAGAGAGGCAGGGCTGCCTATAGAGAGAGCTCTGGGATTTCTGTGTAGTATTCCCAGCTCGGGCACTGGCCTGCTGGGTGGCCTTGTGTGAATCTCTATACGGCTCTGTGCCTCAGTTTCCCCACTTGTCAGATAGCTGTAATAAGAAGCTCCTTTGTGAAGCACTTTCAGATCTACTGGTGCAAAGCTCGGTATAAGAGGTCGGCATCATGTTCCTTTTGCTTTAAAAAAAAAAAATCTCGTGAGTTCTCCATTCAGTTTAACCAGTGTTGTTTTTCTGGTTTAAAAAAAAAGAACCTGAGTGACCAGAGGTATCAGCTCAGCACAGACAGTTTTTTGGGGGAGGAACAGGGCCTGAAGAGCCCCATGCGGTTTCCTAAATGTGTTTATTTGCCTCTGTAGTTTGGGTGGCTGCAGTTTTTCTGAGGTTCTCACATAAGGCCAGAAGCCCCATTTCAATCATTTTTGAGCCAGCCTGGTTATTTTTCAATTCTACTTTTAGGAGGCCAGCAAGGGAAGAGGTTTTAACTCCCACTGCACTTTCTGCTCTGCAGAATCCCAGCCCGCAGTGCATCAGACCCAGGAGGGCAGTAATCAGGGAGGGATTCCAGTGCTCAGGGGGCATTGATTCAGCAGCTGGTGCTGAATTAATGCCGGTTACCGTTGGTTACACTGTAGCTGGAGGTTAGTGCAGCTAGCTCAGGAATGCTAAGGAAAGAATGAAGCCAAAGTGCAGAGTTAGTAACCGGCACATTTTAACCCCTCGGATGTGCTTTCTATGCCATCAGCCTGGTCACACACACGCCTCTATCATCTCCCAAATGTTGCTAGCACCTGCAACTAGAGCTGGGCGACATTTTTCAACCCAGTGGTTAGTGGAAAACGCAGATTTGGTGTCACCAAAACTTTTCCTGGGTTTGTGTCGATTTGGCAAATGTTTCAGTGAAATAAACCACCACCTAAAAATGATGAAAAAATCCAAACATTTCATTTTGACGTGTTCAAAACAAAACTGTTCAGTTTTTTGATGGAAACAGCTTTTCATTCCGAATTCCCCTTAATTTTATTTTTAAAACATTTTAAAATGTAAAGAAAAGCTGGAATCTCAAGGAGACCTTTAGTTTGACCCAAAACAATTTTTTTTAACTTATTTATAATGTAAACAGACAAGACAGAAAAATGGTGGGAGGAGAAACTGAGCCACAGATCACAGCAGTGACTTGCCCAAGGTCACCCAGCAGACCAGTGGCAGAGCTGGCAATAGAAGCCACGTCTCCTGAGTCCCGGTCCAGGCCGATGCTGGGAGGAACTGGAGAGTACCGGAGCATAGGATCTGGGAGCCAGGTAGGGGTGAGAGCCCTGTTTGGTTGCTGGGGAGCCCTTGAGTGCAAGTAATTACATCAACACTGTCTAGCATCCATGGGCGTGTGACAGCAAACCCGAGGGATGCCTGAGGAGAGCCCCAGCGTCTGCCTGCGGTGCAGCCCCTGGCTCCAGCAGGCCCAGCCTCAGCATCCTGGCCAGCAGGAGCCGGAGTGAGCATGCAGCCCTGGAGGGCTCAGGCTGGTAACACGGTCCTGTGTCACCCACCGCTTGTTACAGGGTGCGTGAGGCCTGTTTGGTTGAAAAGGATTATGGCAAATGACAAGCCAGCCAGCAAAGGGGCGGTTTGCAAACAGACACATCAGGGGTCTGGCCCCTGTGCCCATGCAGCTCGCTCACTGCACCCTGCAACGCCCCAACACAATGGCATGGAGGAGGGCAGCAAGCAGCACCACACTACCCTCCTGGGGTCCGCCAGGAAGGGCTGCCTCCTGGGTGCTCTGAGTCAGAGCCCCTCCGGACAAGGGCAGTGCTGTCCGGATGTATCCCCTGCCCCAGACAATGGGAGGGTGTGATTGTGAGCACTTTGCTCCACTGCAGCTTCCCCAGTACTCCGGGTGGATGTGGCCCAGGGGCTCCACATGGCTCTTGTAACTCAAGGTGCCTCCCAGCTACTGCTGATGGCTCCATTGTTCCGGGCACGGAGGGATCCAGTCTTGTTGTAAAGCTCTCATGTGATGGGGCCTCCACCACTTCCCCGGGCAGACTCTGGCCAGCCAAGCTCACCTAGGAAGTGCTTTGCTGCCAGTCAGCTGAAATGCTCCTTAATGCCCCTCCCAGCTTTCACGGCAGTGCCACCCGGACACACTCCACTGTCTCTCTGGTGTCAAATGGGGATCCTGGCATGGCCTCTCTGCATGGGGGCTGGGAGGAGAAACACCCTCCAGAGGGTGAGAGGGGCTGCAGCAGTGTGGGTCACCCCTTATGGCTGGCAGGGCTGAGGCCAGCCCGCCCTGATTGCAGAATGAGCCACAGCTGGGAGAGATCAGGGTAACTGTCCTATAAAGGGCAGCAGGAGGCTGCAGTGGGAGGCACATGAGAGCTGGCTGGCCCACTACAGAGGCGGGAGAAGCACCCAACAATGTGTTTATTAACACAACTCCCCCCCCCCCCCGAGTGAGCAGCGAACTGCCTGCAATCAGTGCCAAGGGTAGGAATCCATCCCCCAGTCTGGTGTTCACCTGTCCGCACAAGGCAGGGACATCAGGGCTGTCTTTGAACTGTGGGGGGGGTTGGCATGATGTCATCGGGTCTTGCTACACAGCAGCTTTGCGGAGAGGATGTGGGCCATTCGTCTTGGCCAGGGTGAAGGAAAGGGTTAACCATGGGCCCATGTCCCTAATCAGCTTCTGCTCCTTGGTAAGACAAGAGGAATTTCATAGAGCGTAAGGCCATAAGGGGTCATTAGATCATCTCTGACCTACTGTGCAGTGCAGGCCGGAGAATCTCACCCCATCCATCCCGACACGCTCCAGTGCACTCACAAGTTACCTTTTACACACACAGCCCAGCTGGGTCAGCTGCCAAGCTGGCTGCAGGACAAGCCCCCTAGCATTGATTTGAAACACGGCCCTGGGGCTATTCTAAACCTCTATTTAAAAAGACAAAAGAAAAGCAGAGATGCAGGGAGAGGGGCTGATGCCAGGAGAGGTGCCCTAGAGGGAGCGGTGCATGGGACACCGTCATTCCCCCAAGGCCTCCGTGGGCTGAGATTTATTGATGTACCAATGCAGGGCCAGCCCAGGGAGCAGTGGGTGAACCCCCGAAGGTTGGATGCTTGCTCTGCACGGCGGGGCTGAATAGCTCATGGGATGAGGCTGTCTGGCTGTGCGGCTGCTTACGGGCGGTGTGGCGGTCTCTCAAGAAGATCCCCTTTGTTGTGGTGTTTGGGCAGCTCTGTTTCCCATAGGAACCCGGAAGGGCATAGGCGGCTGAGGGAACGCAAGCTAATTTGGGAGATAATCCAGCCCCAGGAAAGGCTCCTGCGTGGCTGGAGATTGGGGCTGAGGGTCGACTGGACCCAAAACCCAGGGGAAAGCTGATTGTTCAGAGAACGGTGTAAAACGCCATGAACTGTGGGTCGCCAGGAAGATTACTGGGGCCTCTGGGCAATCCGTGCCTGCCCCCTCCCTCTGCATCCTCTCTGAGTCTCCTCACACCCTTCTTCCCATCTCCCTCTTCCCTCCATTCTCCTTTGCTTCTGCTCCTCTCCCCTCAGCCGTGCAATTGCTCTGGGCAGGCGCTTGTCAGACAGTACGCAAGGTCGATTAACCTTTGTAATTCGCCGTCCCCCCTCACCAGCTCCCAGCCAGATGGAAGTCGGCGAGTGAGCGGCAGGAAAGGCGTGTTAATGAAGTGCCAGTGAGCGGGCCGACGGCAAAGCTGTCAAAGCCTGCCAGCCGCACGCTGCTTTCGAGGGCCGGGAGCTGCATGAGGCTCACCGCTGGGATTCGGCAGCACTCCTCAGACAGATGGCATGGAAGGGCGGGCAGGCATGCAAAGGGGATTGGCAGTGGGGCTGCGGGAGGTGGGAGAGGATAGGATCCGTCTCCTCTCACGCTTGGCTGACCTGCTGGTGACTGGTTAAAGCCCTGTTCAGACCGCGTGTGACATAAAGACTTTCTGCTTTAAGGCAGATTCCTCACTCATCTGCTGTGGGAAAGGGGCTGTCTGCAGCTCGGGAGACTGGGGCCAGATGCAGTGACTTCAGTGCAGTCCCAGCCAGGCCGGAGGGACCCCAGTGACCTAGAACAATTAATTACTAGAGGGGAAGGGAAGGCCTTGTAGTTAAGGTACTGAGCTGGGACTTGGGGGACTCTCCAGGCTGTCTGCCTGGCCCTTGTCGCATGTGACCATGGGCAAATCTCTTTGGCCCAGGGAGTTAGGTGCCTTCGTACTTTGAGGGTCTGGGCCTTAGTCTGTCTGTTCTCAATTTCCCATCTGTGTGATGGGGACAGTAACACCCCTTCTCCGGCCCTTGTCTCTGGGCCAGAGCCTGTCTCTTGCTGTGTGGCTGCCCAGTGCTGTGGGGTCCTGAACTCAGATGGGGCCTCAAGGTGCTACTGGACTAGAAATACCAGGGGAAAGTACGCACCAGGAGTCCTGGTTGGTGGCAGCGATGTAGCGGCACTGCTGGGTGTGGGGCTCCTGGTGCTTGCCACGCACAGACTGTCCATGCAAACCAAGGGCTGGGGAACTGCAGTTTACCGCCCCTGCTGTTCTCCGTGCCCATCCAGATGGGCATGAGCGTCTGCCAGGGCTAAGTGTCCCCTGGGCCCCCACCTTTGGGATAAGGCTGGGGAGAGGGGAATTTCCCTGCAGCAATCCCAGTCTTCGTCCTGAGGGGTTAGAGATCCGGATGTGCTTTCCCAGGTGCACCAGAAACCCCCTGTCCCATGGGGCAAGCAGCAGAAGATGGGGCAGAGGTGTGGGGCAGGGCACGGTGGGGCAGGGCCTTGGAGCCCAGGACAAGGCATTTCAGCTTGATTCACAAGGCAGCAGGAAGCCAGTGGAGGGAGCAAAGGTTGTGGCGGGGGGGGTGATGACGGTGGTGAAGAAGACAATCTTGACGTGACATTTTGGGCAGCCTGGTTGGGGCTCATGGTGGATACTGGGAAGAGCAGATAGGAGAAGGCTGCATTAGCCCAGGCAGGAGCAACTGGGGGTCAGTGGCTTAGCCACAAGACATGTGGGGAGATGCCCATTCCCTACCCACTGCTGCTGGCGATTCATGTATGGAGGCCAGTATGCAACCCCCACAGGTAAATACCACGGGGGCCACAGCGCAATGGCTGGCAGGGGGCTGTGGGCTACGTAAAGTCATTGGGACTCATCTTGCGGGGGGTTGGGGTGCAAAAGATCATCCCGTATCTCTGAGGGTCCAGTCCCCCTAACTGCTGGGGTTTTGCCATCCTGTGGAAATCCATGCACTGCCCCCTCTGTCCAGGGCACTTCTCTGGCCCCATTGCCATAGCATCTGAGCTGCTCACAATCCTCAGCGTACTTATCCTCACCCACTCCTGTACAGCTGGACAGTGCAACTATCCCCGTCCTACAGGTGAGAGACTGAGCGACCTGGCTATAGTCAGACAGGAAATCTGGGGCAGGAAATTCAGCCCAGGTCCCCTATGGCCCAGGCTAGTGCTCTAACCACTGACCATCCTTCCTCTGATCCCATTCCCCTACTATTGTTCTGGCGAAGCAGAGCCTTCTCCCGGGGCAGGAGCAGAGCAGTGTGCCCCGATGCAGGCCAAGTGCCCCATTCCTCGCTGGCTGCGCTGGGAAGTTGGCCAGCAGCATAGGTCCAGCCCGTGTGCCCTTAGCTGGCTGACGTCTGCTCTAATTACGTGCAGGGATCTGGGGAAAGCCGTGTATTTCTGAGCTGCACTATACTCTGCATCCTGTCGGAGCCCTCTCTGCCTCAGGCTCATACATATTCATGCTGGCACTGCGTGAGCCTTTGCATATTCCCGTCCTGGCCAGGGGAGGGGGAAGCTTCTTTCTTTCGGTGCAGTTTGCTTGTTGGGAGAACAGGACCTTCCTGGTGCCCACGATGAGGGCAGGGCAGCCTGGCCCAATCCACCAGCGACGCATCAGCTGCCATCTGAGTTACAGTAACGTTCTCCCTAACTCAAGGGCCTTGTCATGCACAGGAACGTAGCGCTGGCGACAGGTGTCGGACTGAAGGCCTCTCGTCAGCCCCAGCTCTGACACAGCACAGGCAGTGGCAGGGCAACGAGCCACTCGACTCCGCTGCTTGGTGCTCGCGGGTGCCCCTTCGCCGTGCCCAGTGAGCTGCTGTTCACCTGAGAGTCTCTGCTGGCTCAGTGCATTGCAGAGTCAGCGGGCGGTCGTAGAACTTGGCTCCCAAACATCAGGGCTGGTTAGAGCCCTCAGGGCCTGGCTCTCCTCTCCCACCAGTGCCACTCCGGATTTACACCGGGGTGGGTGAACCAGACCTGTCAGCTGTGTTGACCTGGAAGCAGGTGGAGCTTGGCCATACCAGGACAGTCCAATCTGTTTCAAAGGCTGCCTGCCCATTAGTCAGGATTTAGCCCAAGCCACATGGTCTTTAAGTGGCTGGGACTTTCCTAGCCATCTCATGAGATGTCCGAGCCAAAAGCATTCGGCTGCATTCAGAGACACGTGGAACATTTTGGTGTGTGTCCAGCACTAAGCCGGGTGGAGCGATCGCAAGCCATGAATGAGCCGTCCATCTCCTGGAGCGTCCCCGCCAGGGGATGTTGGAAAAATTGAGGGGGGAGATCCCCGCGGGGGGCTCCTGCTGCCCCAGCCAGAGCTGGCTGAATGATGAAAAAAGAGTCACTAATAAACAGGCTGACTTGGCCTCCCTGGCATCAGCAGGGTCATATTCTCCATTATTCACTAGGACTTGGCCAATCGCCGGATCCTGGCTCTGTTCCTCTGCCATCCCTCAGAGGCCCTGGATTAGCCTGTCACACGGGAGATGAAGGCTGTTTCCCTCATGCCAGGTTCCCTCTGTCTCAGGGGTGGCTGGGCCTGGTGCTGATGGATGGTGGGTGTCTTTGATCATTTCTAATCCATGTCATTGTTTGCACTCGGGCTGTTTCATCTCCTCCTGCGGAGCTGGAGGACCGATCTGTCACGCTGTGCCTTGAGGCTGCCTGGCTCTGGTGCTGCGTGCGCTGAAAATCAAGCCAGTGCTGCAGATCGGTGTCTGCCTGCTGCAGACTGGTGCATGCCAGGGAAACAAACGGGGGTATTTTCTGAAGCGCCTGGATCCTCAGAGCGCCAAATAATGTCCTGGGGCAGGAGCATGGGTCATCGTCATAGTAAACCATGTGCCCTTCCCTGGTACAAGGACGAGTGAACCAGTCCGGCTGGATCAAGAACTTCCACCCAGCACTAGAGCCCACCCGGACCAGCGTGCAAGACAGACTGAAGGGGCGATGACGCCAGCTGCCGCTTTTCATGTGCACATCGGCGCTCAGATTCCAAGGCTGGGGCCAGCAGCTCACAGAGCCCCGTAGCACGGGTGCTTCTCAATGGGGCTCTCTCCACTGGAGTGAGAGAAGAAGGACGTGCCAGTGCGTAGGGTAACTCCCCACCCCCATTTCTGACCAGATCTAATGAGTCGTTTTTGGTATTACAACAGTGTCTGGAGGCTGCAGTCAGGATCAAGGCTGCATTGTGCTAAGAGCTGTACAAACACACACGCCCTGCCCTGAAGAGCTCGCAATATTCAGCCACTCCAGCTGTTGGGCACTGGCCCAAAGGGGAATGACAGTTGGCGTGAGAGAGGCCCATTGGTGTATCTTCCCCCACTGGATCTCAGCTCATTTCCCCTTTCTTGGGCTGGTCTGATCCCCGGGTGCTAGGGACAGTGGAACCATCAGAGAAATACGGCACCTTCTGAAGGGGTGGAGATGACCATCTCTCTGACCGAGGACTGAGCGCTCAAGCAAAGCATTACTGGTTCTCAGCCTGTGCTGGGTCAATTCTAGGAGGAGCTTTGCTGTTTCCAAGTCTAGACTTTCCCACCTTCCCTTTCCCTATGTGAAAGCCCCATGAATGTCTGTCCCTCTACAGCTTGTACTGTATGTCCTCAGGCCTTCTGCTGCCCCAGTCCTGACCTTCTTCCTCTGTCTCTGTCTCTGAGCCTTTCCTCCACAGAACCTTTTCTTTGCACCGTTGGCAGATGCCCTCTCCAATAGATCCAGGAACAAGGACATTTTTGTGCTCTGTGAGGAAATATAGCAAATGGCTTTGTTGGATCCAGGAGGACCCAGCTTCAAATCCTCCTCGGTCTAGTCAGGAACGGCGCCTTTCACTCCTTACCCAGACCAGGGACAGATTCATTCCAGGAAATGCAGCTCAAGTCCCATTAACCTTATTTTGCTGGGTTTTCTGCATAGGTTCCTGCATCGCTTCATTTCTCTGTGCACCCATTTCTCCGTATGTAAAATGGGGATGACACCAAGCCCTAGGAGATCCTTGATGGAAGAGGCTTGCAAAATCCTGGGTAATATTATCGCCAGGGCAATGTTCCATTCTTTGGTGCAACAATGAAGATTTGGCAGCTGTTTCTCTCTCCCCCCTCCCTCAGATCAGCAACCACATCCCATGATTCCTGCTGCATACACCTGAGCCACAACTGGGCAGACCAAGGGAGACTCCAGCCTTCCCAGGGTGTACACGGGACTGCGGAGGTGCCTTGGGCTTTGTGCAGAAGGGGGAATTTCAGCCTAGTGCCCTAGGCAGAAATGAAATTGGCACCTCTGAGAACTAGGCCATTTGATTAGGTGCCTAACTATGGACTTAGTTACCTGCCTCAGTGACTTGCCTGAGGTCACACTGGAAAAGGACAGAGCTTTCCTGTGCCTCTTCTGCAATCCCCTTAGTGCCTCTCTAGATCTGCCTTGTCTCTGCACATTTCTCCTGGGGGCTAGGTAGCAGTAACTGGAAGAGGACGTGGTTCTGTTGCTGTCTACCCCGCCTTTGCATCGGGACTTGTCCTCTGTTTAGTGCAGGTGCGGAGTGATAGACTGGGTAACACACTGCTTGCTCTGCCAGGGAGACGGACTATTCGATCGCTTTCTGCTGGTTGGTTTCCTTCATCTAATAGAAAAGCTATTCAGATATTCAGACTGAAAGTACCTGGGGAAAGTGTAACACGGGCACTGCGTCCGGACGGGACCATCGCATTTGCAGCCTGCTTGGGCAGCAGGAACCCACCCCTCGGTTTTTTTGGACCTTGCTAAAGTAGCTCCTAGTGCAAACCTGCAGTGCTTCTGCGAGCTGTGAGAGTCTGACGCCTTGTGTGCTGTTGTTGGGAGCTAGCTCCGTGGCGTACATGCCCACGGGCTGGAGGAGTTCTCTGTGCATGACTGGGCATGCTAACCAGACTCTTCTTTTGCTGTCATTAGCTCCCATGTGCGGCTGTGCCTGTCAGGTATTCAGAGCAGCAACCGCTAACTGTGAGCCGACCTCAGCACCGCCATAATCATGCCAGCTGATTCTTTGAGGCGCACGAGCTGCAGGCTCCGAACTGGTCTCACTTGTGTCCTGTTCCCATCTTCCTGGGTGTTCTCTGCTTGCCAGAGTGACTTCTCCAGACACACACACAAGCTGTGAGCCAGCAAGGACCTTCCACAATGGCTGTAGGCAACTTTGCCTTCTGGAGTTCATCTATGGGGTTCCTCACGAATCCTGGAGGATGCTCTGCTAACTCACACGGCCCCTCCCGGTGCAAAGACGATCCAGTACAGCTTCTGTGGGATATGCCCACCCGCCAACTGGGGGATGTGATTGCTTTGATCAAGCCAGTGCTGAAAAATAGCTGCATGGGAGGTGGCATGGGCCAGCCGCCCACGTACGCACCTAGGTTCTGGGATGGGATCACCCTTGGATGGGTAGTCCAGGCCATCACAGCCATACTGCTCTTTTTAGTGCACTGGCTCAAGCAGAGCTAGCGTGTGTCTGTCTGTCCAAGCTGGGAATGACATCGCCCAGCTGCTGTGTAGATGTGCCCCCAATTCCTGCAGGGCTTGGAATGAACCGTGGAGCTTCTCTTGGGTTCTTTATGGTTTCTGGGGGCCGCGTCTGTTGTAAAGAACCTTCTCCAGTCTGGTGAACTAAGCAGCATGTGCTGGAAGGATAGAGAGCCAGATCCTCCACCCGCTGCAATCGGCACAGCTCTGCTGGAGTCAGTGGGTTAAGGAGGATCTGGCCCATGACATGTGTGGAGAATTTGGTCAGCTCAGTCCCATGTGTGCTGGAATAGAGCGGAGAGCGTCCCTACAATATGGCCGACCAGGTGTTTTCAGTGATAAAGGAGCCGTTCCGTTTTCTCTAAGCTCCTGGCTGCGTTCTGTGCAGGACCCTGAAAGCTATTAAAAGGTGAAAATTGGATTCTTTTCTCCCCTTCGAAGCCTGTGGGGCTGCACTGGCGTCGCTGAGAGCAGACTGTGTCTCATACCATCTGAAGAATGGCTTTTGACCCTAGCGCATTGATTGTGCTACGAGGCGCTATTTATACTGCAGCAAATCTGGGCGCGGGGGATGGAACGGGAGGTCTCCAGCACCTGTTTCCAGAGGGAATGTGGGAGGCTATGAGATAACAGCACACACTGTTCATATTGTACGTGTCGGTGTCCGGTACAAATATTAACAAATTAACCCTCAGAACTACCTGCTGAAGCAGGTAAATAGTGTCATTCTTGTCTCATTGATGGGTAAACCGAGGACCCTGCAAACTGTGCCTCATTTTCCTCATCAATAAAGTGGGGAGCATGAGCCCTGCCTCCCAGAGGGTTGAGAGAGGGAAATCCTTGAGTGGTTGCAAGTGCTTTGAGATCCTGGAAAGGAAGGTGTGGTCTGATTGCTCCCTGTTTTCGCACCCAGGAACGGCCGCGCTGCTGCAGGGAGCTGGGCCGGGTAGCTGCTCTGTCTCTAATGCATGTTTAGAGGAACGTGCCATTACAAGCTGAATATTGTCACCCTAATGGATTCGTTTTGTCCCCACTTCGGCTCTCATTACAGTCCCTGTCAGAAGGATGCGGGGCCGGCCGGTGGCGGGTAATGAAAGCTGGGATGGATTGGCTAATGAAACGCCGAGAGAGCTCGTTCTCATGACAAAACATCATCACCGGGGGAGGGAGATGGCCCCAGATGAATCCGCTCGCGTGACAATGGGGAAGCTGTAAGCTGTGCAGGGGGAAGGGCTGCGAAATACACCTCTGCGCCAGGCCTGCCCCAAGACATCCCGAGTGAGGGCGCTGTAGAATCCATCCGGGGGCCCATCTGGCTGAGCAAATGGCTTCGGGCACTTACTTTGGCTTCGCTGTATGCGGGCCCCCGCCGGGTGATGGCTGTTCTAGCTGTATTCCGGTAGCATCCAGAGGTCCCAGCCGAGCCAGGGGCTTTACAGACACACGGCCACAGTCCCTGCCATGAGGAGCTTGCAGGGGAAACAGAGACACAGAGATCCCGTCCTAGTGCCTAGCCACCAGTCCCCACTGGGATGGGAGGAGCCACCTTGTGTTTGGCCCATTTTCCAAGTGACTTTAGGACTGAAGAGCAGTGCCAGGCTGGCCCAAAGCAGCGAGCGAGGTGGGAGAGACTGTGTCTCATTGTCCAGTCCTTCGCTTCATCCGCTGCCACCTGGGCACTGCCGTTGCTTCGCCTTCTTACCCCGCACCAGCTCAAGTTCACTGCCCTAGTCCAGCCCTGCCCGCGGCAAGGCTCCCACTGATTCCAGCAGGCCCAGATTCCAGCGGAGCTCGAGTCATGTGTTAACCTGGTGAGTTTTCCCAGGAAGGGGATTTCAGAGCCTGGACTGGGGCTGCAGGGCCAGAGACCGGGGTGAGAGCTGATGGTTCCGTCTCTGCTCAACAGAGGCTCAGGGGTTGCTGCTGCAGGTCGGGAGTGAGGAGCATTGGCAGAGCTGACTGAGAGTGCTAGGGCGGGAGCAGTTCAGAGTGCTGGGGGTTGTCTGAGAGGCAGTGGCAGAGCTGTGGTGGGGGCCCACGGCTCCTGTCAGCAGGAGTGCTGCAGCTCGGGACAGCAGCGCATTGGCGAATTTACAGGGGGGCCCAGGAGTGAAATCCTGCTCAGTGTTGAGGTGCGCTGGCCCACACGTGTGGGGCCCTGGGCTGGACTAGCAGGCGGGGCTGCAGGGCAGCCCGGAGGGATGCTAGCAGAGAGGTGTGAGAAGCTTGCACAGCAGCTGCGCGTATTTACAACCTTTGCAGCACAGTACTGTTCAGCCCCTGCCCTCCCCACAAGCACCTCCTGTTCCCGCTTAGCTCCGTGGCCCTATATCAGCCCCGGTGTCAGGCGCTGGCCCCTTGGGGTCAGGGATCTACTCGCCAGCTCAGGGATTCTCACCCTCGGGGCTTCTCTTTTGCAGGGCGTGGGGGACCTGTTCCGGGTGCGGGTTGCCGGGGGCTCCGTGGCATGCAGCTACCTCTCCCCTCAGGACAGCAGGCCGCTCTACCATCCCGCTGTCGACAGGTAAGAGACCTCCCCTGCCGGGACAGGGCATAGGAGCAGCTGACCAAGCAGGGATGGGTCTGGAGCCCTCACTGTCTCCTCCCTGTATGAGCCTGGCTGCTGATTCCTGAGCTGGACACTCCCAGCCCCAGCAGTGTCCCCTGGAGCGGGGTGCTGGGGTGCATGGCTACCCCCTGCCACGGGGGAAGCCACGGGCCTGCTTTCATTTTGAGAACCTGGGCTGTGGGGCCAAAGAGGCAGTAGCCAGGCCCAGGCCTAGGGGGCTGAGGGACCATAGCCAGGGCCAGGCCTAGGGGACTGAGGGACCATAGCCAGGGCCAGGCCTAGGGGGCCGAGGGACAATGGCCTCAGCTTCATATGAAGTGAGACATGCAGAATACATGCTGCTCCCCAACCAATGCTGGGCTTTCTCCTCCTGCATGCACCTGCTGCCACGTGCCTCCTCACCCGAGGCCTGTGCGGACGTCCTAGCAGGCATCCAGGCCTCCGATGAGCACTGTGCGAGTGTCACTAGCAGGCACTCCCTCGGGCAGTTCCCTCTTTCTGAGTGCCTCAGATGTATTTCCCACCGCGTAATGTCATCAGCTGGCCAGGGCGTTGATGAGAGCGCTGCCCTCTGCTAGGCGCGATCAGAACTGCTCAGCTGTGTGTCATAGGCCCCGGACTGCTAGGCGCTCATAAAGATTCTCCTGTAGCTGGAATGCAGGGCCTGTGCTGCAGGAAGCAGCAGGATCCAACTTCTGTTCCTGCTGCCCCGTCAAGCCGTGAGTGGCCATAGCATGCAGCGTGGTGAGGCCCCTGAAGGCCCCTCTGTGCGTGGATTTGTTATGGTATTCATCTGGAAGCATTTCTCGCTGTCTTTGCTTTGTGGCAAGAAAATACTGCCTTTGGCTCCTTCTGCAGTCAGTGCCCAGCTCTATTTTACAGCCTGATGCCCTGGAGGCCACTGGCGCTTTCAGCCTGGGCTCAGGACTTCAGTCTCCCACCATGGCTAGAGCTTGCCCTCAGTGGAAATCCCAGTTGTGCTCCTTGCCGGCCCCACCTGATGGGAGCAGCAGCAGGCCTGGGAGACCCACCGTCAGCCCCTCCAGCAACAGGATACTTGCCCCATGTGTCTGAGGAGGTTCATTGTGGCAGCACCAGCACGCTCCCATCAGGCCATTGCCTGCGCTGCACTCGCTGCCTGGGAGAGCCGGCACCATCACTATGCTGCGCGGGCCCTGGACTCCACAGGGCACCTCCTCGCTGCCCCGGGTGCTCGGCGCTGTACATATCGATCCTTGTCACCAGCTCCCGGCAGCTGGGGCCGATGGTTTTGCTGTCGTGCGGTTGCCATGGCTGTTCCATTGGCACTGGCTGCATCTCATTGGTGCATCCGTCAAGCAGAGTGTCCCTCAGAGCTGGGTGCAGGCTCCCATGGGGGAGATGGAAAGAACATGAGCTCTTTGTCTCTGCTGCCTGTTCGTGGTGACCCCGTGTGGGGGTCAGCAGCCGCTGTCTGACGTGAGAGTGGCGTCACGGGGAGCTGTGGTAGCAAACTGGGGTCTAAAGGCTGATGTAGTGGAGTGGCAATGTACACTAGGAGTTACACACCCAAACAGGGGTCAGGAGGGGGCCTTTCCTTAGGTTGGCCACTGTCTCCCCATGTGACTGCAAGCAAGTCACCCACCTCTCTGCCTCAGTTTCCTGTTCCGTATGGGGGTTAATGATGCTGCCCCATATTTGCAAAGCACTCTTAGATCTACAGGCAGAAAACACCCTGTAAGTGATCAGCACTATTGTAAGCTGTTCCCATTCGGAGCTCAAGTAGGGCACTGGTCAGTTTCATGCTGTTTCTAGTCAGTTTCCCTTCCCAGTTCCCATGCCCTCCTGGGGCTGCTGGGTCCAGATCCCCGGCACGGCCGGGCCAGGCTCCAAACTCTGCTCCTTGGTATGTTGTGCTAACAATAATGTCATGGCCCCTGCCCTGCTCATATCCAGCCTGTTTCCCCAGTGCTCGGCACCCACCCCTGGGCTTGGACGGCCAGCGGAGCTCAGTTCCCACTTAGGCCCCTAAATAAGCAGCCAGGGTTTGGGAGCGTTCTGCACACTGCGTGTTGAGCTCTTTTGAGGACATGGCCATAAGTGTCGCCAGGGGAGCTGCTGGGTGCTGAACATGCCTGGAAATCTGGCCAGTCGCTTCCCCTGTCCCTTTTAGGTCCCCGGTGGTCGGCAGTGTCCTTTAGCAGACGGGGGAAAGGCAGCGGGGAACCAGCCTAGCACCCAGCACTGGCCAGCTCCCCCACTGCCCCAGTACATTTTGGCAGCTGGTTTCTCCTATCTGCTTAGCTCTGCGAGGAATCTGGGGATGGAGGTAACTGGCCTCCACTCCATGTCCTGAAATCAGCGCCCACCTGGAAGTTCCTGTGTAACATTGCTGCCCGAAGCATGCACTGAATCAGCTGGCTGGCTGTTACTGATGGTCCCTGCTAAACTGCAATAGGTTCTTGTCCTCTCTGCAGCCACTAATTAAGCAGGGAGAAATTGCTGCTGTGTCCTGTACCTGCCTCACTCTGCCTATAAATACACTGTGACGGGCATCAGCGTTCTGGGGAGGAGACGTCAGGCAGAGGGCTGAGTTCAGCACCGCTCCTCCACTCCAGCACAGCTCTTTAGTTCTTCTAGGCAATGACTTGCTCGTTCCAGGTGAACTTTTATACTTGGCCTGGCAGCTGGGATGGCCAGCCAGGATTTGTGGTCCCAGTGGGGATCCCTCTGCAGCAACTGCAGCACACACAACACGATACCAGCACTGACAGACAAGCTCTTCTCTAGCTAGCGTAGGGAGGGAGGCAACTGTGATCCGCTGGGCACAGGAATTAATGCTGCCACTGGGTCAGCATTGGTTGGTGGTGTTGTACAGGGTACAATGATCCTGTCGCACTAGTGCCTTTGCACTGCTGTGTTCTCGAGGGATCCTGTTGCACTACTGCCTTTGCACTGCTGCATTCTCAACTAATCCTGTCACACTAGTGCCTTTGCACCACTGTATTCTCCAGTGATCCTGTCGCACTAGTTCTCTCTCACCAGCATCCTCGTGAGCACCTCCCCCTGCAGCCCACAGAACATTTGGAAATGGGCCCAGGAATTATTAATGCCTCCCTCCTCCTGACTCAGGTTCTGTCCCTGATAAAGTTTGGCTGAAGTCTCTTCGGAAGCAGGGCGCAGGTTCGGTGCTGGCAGCTGTGCTGGTTGCATGCGAGTGGCTTGGGGATTGTAATCACAGTTGCTAGCAGCCCAGCTGGGGGTTGCTGGCTGGCTGCAGGGTGGTGGAGCCACGCTCTGGGGAGATGGGATCAGAGGTGGAGGTGGAGGATGAGCCTCTCAGGGGAAAATTCAAATGAGGCAAAACTCAGTTCTCTGGCTAAGCCCCAGGGAGTGCAGTGCCAAGGGCCTTCTGCTGGCCATGCCATGTGCCCAGTGCCCCCAAGCTGGGTCTGGCAATGCACACTGGCCTCCAGCAGCAAGAAAGGCAGGCAGGGTTGTGTGTATCAATGGAGATCAGGCCCCACGTGCTAGGAGCTGCACGTGAAACCTAGTGAGAGACAGTCCCTGCCCCACAGTCTAAACTGGCCGGGCAGACCCAGGAAGGACCATTATCCCCATAGCACAGCTGCGGACAGGGACTCTGGGGAGCTGACGTGACTTGCCCCAGTTGAGACAGAGGCAGGAACTGGATCCTGTTCTCCTGAAGCCCAGCCCAGAGCCTCAGCCACGAGACCTGCCTT
Source organism: Mauremys reevesii (assembly GCF_016161935.1). NCBI lineage: Eukaryota > Metazoa > Chordata > Testudines > Geoemydidae > Mauremys > Mauremys reevesii. The sequence goes on from NC_052637.1 coordinate 23,518,543, forward strand.
CCCCTCTGGACAAGTTGCCCGCTTCCCCCCACTATTCAGGTGGCTTCCTCCCCTGGCTCCCTGTGGCCAGTTAGAACCATCCAACCTGTGGCTGCTCTCGCCTTGCAGGGCCGCATGGAGTGGCTAACCTCCCTAGGCACTGCCAGGCACTGAGGCAAGTGGCTATTTTGCACTTGGGACAAGCCACTCTTCCTTGTCTGGCAGCCCTGTCTAGCTCTCCATGTCTAATGTGCCCATCACCGTGGCATCTGCGCCTCGTCAGTGTCAGGTCAGGCTTCCCTCTGCATGCTGTGCCTCAGCGGCCCCGCCCAAGGAGACGTGTGGTGTGCAGTTCCGTCCCCATGACGGAGCCAGGCTGAGAGCGGGCGGGACTCGTGTGTGCTAGGGAGAGGCGTGCACTCTCCAGGAGGTGGGGAGCAGGGGATTCATGCAGCAGGGCCCTGTCTCGGGGGTTCTCGGGTCTGGGTCGCTGTTCCTAAGGGATTTCAGAGATCAGCCCACCCACACCCTGTGTCATGCTCGGCAGCACAGCCAGGGTGTGCAGCCCGGGGGCAACGGGTGGTGGGCTGGAGATCACCCAGCAGCAGCAGCAGCTCCTGTCCCATGGGGCTGGGGCCTGCCCCAGGCACTGTGACCTGGCTCATGGGGTCACGGCACTGCTCAGGTTTGGCCTGGCCCCCCCATCATGACAGAGAGCGGACGGGGCAAATTTGAGCGAGTGCTGTTCTGACCTAGCACACAGGGTCCAAGCACCACGCTCCCCATACGCTGTATCCCAACTCCCAGAGCAGGGAGCCAGGCCCAGCCCTGTGGGACAGGAGTCACCCCTGGCAGCCTCGCTCTCCGGCTCCGGGTGAACATTCACGTCCTGCGTCTCCTGTTGTCAGCCGTGTAATATGCTCAGTAAGGTGCCGTGTGCGGACCAACAGCACCGGGGGCCCTGCCCTCTCCTGGCCCCGCTGCTGGCTCAGGACCGCTGGAGCGGCTGGCAGGTGTGAGGGGTGTCACTGTCGCTCATGGGGGCTGGGCATGGCTGAGGGGAGCGGATTTCAGAGGCTCCGCTCCCCTTTTCCATGTCAAACACCCTGCGTGCAAACTCCATCAGTCTCCTCCAGGTGTGGCCACGGGGTGCACAGGACCAGCCCGGCCACATGGGGCCTAGCACTTGGGCACCTGCTCGGTCTGCTCCTGACAACGGGATGTGGGAGCAAACCTCCATCACCCCCAGAGGCCCCGCTCGCCCCGCCAGCTCCCTCTTGGATGATGGAGCAAGCCGCTTGTCTGGGAGGAGTCTGCCACCTACTGGCCCTTCTGGGGATCACACTGCAACCTCTAATTCCCCGTCAGGGCTGCGTTGTGATTCGGGGGCCGTAGTAGATGGGGTTTCTCCACAGCTCTGCTCCCCGTCTCCTGCCTGCCCCATCACAGCAGCTTGGAGCTTCTAGTGTGGGAGCCTGCCCTGCGCCTCCAGCTGTCCTGAGGACGGGGCACAGGCCTTTAGCTCGCTGAGAACTAACATAGGCACGGACCAGGGCTCACACACAGGCCCCCGCATCCCCTTTGCTCCGGGCATTCTCGTCTGGTCAGCGACAGCAGCCGGGCACACAGCCGTGCCAGACTGGGGCCCAGTGGAGAAGGCAGGATGGCCGCCTGCTGACTCCGGCTCCTGTGCCCCATGGAAGTCGTCTCCCCAGTACATCACTCCCTGCCTGGCCTTCGCAGAGACCCTACCTTCTCCCAGTAGAAGTGATCCAGCTGCATATTTATAAACCACCCCCCTTGCTGGTTCGTCCCATCTGAGCCAGCGGGATAATAATTATTATTCATTATTATTGGTACCATGGGTGTGCCTAAGGGCCCCCGTCCCAGATCAGGACGCCGTCGTGCCAGGCGCTGCACAAAGGCACAACAAAAAGATGGTCCCCACCTCAGAGAGCTGACAGTGCAAGGAAGCTGTGCCTCTCGCTGCCCACCCAAGAGCCTGTTTCTTCTCCCTCTTCATGTGTCTTTCCCTGGCACTTCATCTGAACGAATCCATCTCCTGTGACTCTTCTTCACGTTAATGTACATTGATGCAGTGCCAGTAACTTACAAACACAGTCCCTGCCTCCAAGCCCTGGCAGCCTGACAGCAGTCCGGGGGAGAGAGGGTTTGGGCATCGGCTACCCTGGTGGCGAATGCAGGATGGGTGGGGGGATGGTTAGATGGATATGGACAGAAGGCAGGAAGGGTTGATTCGGGCAGGAGTTGGGGGCAGCATTGCAGACGAGAGGAGCAGTGTGAGAGCAGGCACAAAGCCGAGCCGACACACACAGTGAGGGGAGAGGACTGGGCCCCGTGGTGTGTTGAGGACTCTGTTGGAATTGCATGCTATCGCTTTAAGAGCTGGGTGGAGAGGACGTTCCTTATCCTGCTTGCAGGCTACAGGACTCTGCAGGGAAGTCAGCCATCCAAGTCAGTCTGGGAAGAGCCAGCCTCGAACAAAGTGGGTGAGTGGAGCCTCACTGCCTTCGGGAGCAGCCTGCTTTGTCTCTCTCTGGTTTTGGTCACTGGATGTTATTGGTCTGGATTCTAAGAAACACAGTTGCTTTACAGTGCAGGGGTATTTGGTGTTTTTATCTAAAGTCTCTGTGTGTATGCTGGGACACCACAGGCAGGGCATAGGGAGTAGGAGGAGCCCAGGGGCCATGCAAGCGGTGACATCAGGCTACACAATACTCAGCATGCAGTTCCCCTGCAGCACGTCATGGTCCTGCAGTGCTACACTGGCTTGTGTGACGGAGCTCTCTGAAGTGATGTGGGGTGGGGGCCAGTGAGAGAGGGACTCAGGAGACCTGGGTTCGAGTCCCAGCTCCAATCTGTTGGGTGACCCTGGCCATAAACTTGGAAGGATTAGATGGTTATCAGTAAATGTTGGTAACCGTTGCGTTCGCTGGACACACACAAACTGACAAATAAAAGATTGATTTGTACAGATGGGCAGAGAAAGAAAACACTGCTGGAGACCGTATTAGTGTTTGATCTAAGGAGTTTCCTTTGTATACCTTGACAGGTGATGTGCAAAGTGCCAAGGGGTCTGTACTGACCCCCCAGAGGTCAGGGTGTTGCTGGGACGGCTCCTTAAAGAGGCAGCACCTTGGAGATGATCATCTGTCTCTAAGCAGGCTGGGGGCCTGGCGTTTGTGGTTGGGAACCCGCTCTTCAGCTTCCCAGAGATGGTGCTGGCAGAGCAGAGGTCTGGGAGGTTGGCGGTGTACGGAGCCCCTTTGCTGCAGCAGTCTCCAGTCTACCACGGGGTGGGGACAGGGTGACCAGGTGTCCGGTTTTTGACTGGAACATCCGGTCGAAAAGGGACCCTGGCGGCTCCGGTTTGCAGTGTTCAGGCAGGCTAGTCCCTACCTGTCCTGGCACCGCACTGCGCCCTGAAGCAGCCAGCAGGTCCAGCTCCTAGGCGGGGGTAGGGCCCATGCTGCCCCTGCCCAGAGCACCGGCTCTGCCAGTCAATGGGAGATGGCGGGGGCTGTGCCTGAGGGTGAGAGCGGAGGGTGGAGCCTCCTGCCCCACCCCAACTAGGACCCAGACCTGGTGGCTACTTCTAGGGTATGCGCAGCACGGTGCCAGGACAGGGAGGCAGCCTGCCTTAGACCCGCTGCACCTCTGACCAGGAGCTGCTCGAGGTAAGCCCACGCCCCCACCCCAGCCCTCACCCCTGCACTCCAACCCCGCCCCAGCCCAGGGCCCCTCCCACACCCCGAACCCTCATCCCAGCCCCACCCCAGAACCCTCACCCCTCCCAAACCCCAACTCCCTGCCCCAGCCTGGAGACCACCCTGAACCTCTCATTTCTGGCCCCATTCTGGAGCCCACACCTCCAGCCGGAGCCCTCACTCCCTCCTGCACAACAACCCCCTCCCCCAGCCCAGGGCCCCTCCCACACCCTGAACCCCTCATCCCAGCCCCACCCCAGAGCCCTCACCCCTCCCGCACCCCAACTCCCTGCCCCAGCCCACAGTCCCCTCCCACACTCCAAATCCCTTGGCCACACCCCCAGCCTGGAGCCCCCTCCTGCACTCCAAACCCCTCATCCCCAGCCCCACCCCAGAGCCCGCACCCCCAGCCAGCGCCCTCACCCCCTCCTGCACCACAACTCCCTACCCCAGCCCAGAGCCCATCCTGAACCCCTCATTTCTGGCCCCATCCCGGAGCCCACACCTCCGGCCAGAGCCCTCGCCCCCTCCCGCACTCCAACATCCTGCCCCAGCCCAGTGAAAGTGAGGGAGGGTGGGGGAGAGCGAGCCACCGAGGGAGGGGGAATGTAGTGGGCAGAGGGCGGGGCCTCATGGAGGGGAGGGGCTAGGGTGTTCCGTTTTGTGTGACTAGAAAGTTGGCAACCCAAGGTGTGGAAGGGACTTTGCGGAAGCCCCAGGCTGCTGCTAACAAGCCATGGCGCTGGTCAGGGCAAGAGGGCTGACAGGGAAGGGAAGGGCAGCTCCATGACAGGCTCCGTGCCCTACGGAGCTGCCTGCAGGGTCTCACATGATGGCTGCAGGGCCTGGGGGAGGAATGGAGAACCTGCTGCCAGACAACACCTGTAGCTGCCTGAGCCCTGCCAGCCTGGCCCGTTTCCCTGCCTCATGCCCCACCAGCGCGGGGAAGACAGTTGGTGAGGGGTGGTGCCCTGGGCCTTCTCCTCCGGCACCCAAGGGGCTCTGGGAAGTCTCTGCTCTCTCATGGGGGATCAGCCCTTACTAGCAGGGTCAATACGGCGACCCTCAGGCTTCCCTTTGGGCCTGGGCTGGCAGCTGCGACCCGGAGCAAGGCCCCTCCCGCTAATGCCTGGCCTTGTTCCCGCAGAGCGCTGCAGTTCGGCAGCCCGGGCGGCCCCCCCCACGTGAAGCTGGTGGTGGAGTGGGACCCGAACGCCAAAGAACGGTGAGTCCTCAGTGCCGCGGAGCCTGCCCCCAGCAGCGGCAGGGGCACAGAGGCAGCGGGTCCATCTCGGTGCCGTGGGCTGGGATCAGAGACTCAGGGTCAACACAGCTGGAAGAAAATGTCTCAGTGCCCCTTACGTTTCTCATCAGTGTTTGGCCCATAGCCACCTGGTGGCCTCGGGCCTTACTCCTGTGCCCACCCTCTGGCCAAGGACCTGGGCTCTGTATTTCACCCAACCTGGGCTCTGTATTTCAGAACCAACTCATTGGGCTCTTAAGTGTCTTATGTATTAACGGTCCAGCCTTGATGGCCTCACTCGGAATCCCCCCCATGGAAGGACAGAGTAAAGTCTGAGTGGGACCATCCCCATTGTCCTGCTGGGAATTCTGCCCGAGTGAGGACATCAGGATCTGGCCTGCTAAGAATCACTCGCCCTTGTCTCCCTCATTGGACAGCAGGGTTAGCTGTGAGCAGTTTGCACAGGGCAGTGAGGGTCTGCGTTTAACAGCAGCACCTTCAATGGAGCAATGCTGGATTTGCACCAAAGAGCGCGGACTAGCTGGCTCTAGGAACTGGGATGGCACTTCATCCTAATAGACGGCTGAGTGCCCAACAGCGCCTGTGACACCAATGGGCTTGCCGGTGCTCAGTACGTGTGAAGATCCAGCCACTTGATTAGGTGCCGAAATACAGAGTTTGAGCCAAGGTTTTCAAGCCTGGGGAGTGATTTTGGGGGGCCCAACTTGAGACACCTCAAAGGGGGCTGAGTTTCAGTGTGGCGGCTCAGTAGTGTCTGAAAATCAGGCCCCTTTAAGGCATCTCAGGTTGGGGCCCCCAAGTCGCTGGCACTTGTGAATATCTTAGCCTGGGCGCCTAACTTCAAGCCCCTGTACTGGACAGTATTGTCCACTAGGGAGAGAACTGCCCTGCTTTTAATAGAGGGCCACCTCTGCCAGGCAACCAACATGCCAGTCCCTTAAGTGGTCACTTAGGACAGGTCTTACTATAACTCAACCTGTGGAACTCACTGCCTCAGGGTAGGGAGACAAATACCACAGGCTGGCTTGGGAAAAAGCAGGACAGTTGCTGTCTACTGTCATGCTGCGTCAAGGTGATTGGAGCCCCTGCCCGTGGATGGCACTGCCCTGATGCCATCGCGTGGGTACTGCCTCCCTCCAAGCTCCTCTCCCGCCTTTGCAGTCTGTTTGGCAGCATCCAGGAGGAGGTGGTGCAGGACACCGAGAGCGTCCGGCTGCAGCAGCAGGCCCATCAGCAGCAGCACAGCTGCACCCTGGATGAGTGCTTCCAGCTCTACACCAAGGAGGAGCAGGTAGGTGCCATGCAGGGCGGGGTCTGGTCGTGCACCCTGGGCCTGCCGTTGCCCCTTGTTCTGGGGCACTGGAGCTGGCGGGGTAGGGACAGGTGCTGGGCTGACACCAGAGCACCCCAGGGCATGGATCCAGCTGCCCAGCTGGGGCTGGCAGGAGAACAGGAACAAAGGGAAGGGAGAGCTCACCGCATTCTGCGAGGGGAACCCCGGCCTTCCTCTCTGAGCCCGAGCCAGGGCAGGCAGGCACTGAGGACTGTGCTTCCCCCCTGCCCAGACCCAGGTCGCAGGCCTCGCTGGACCCATCCTGCCGGAGGGATGGTGCAGCAGCACCAGGTGCCCAGTGCCCTCCCCATGGGCATGGGGGCATGGCCAGGCCAGCTGCGGGGGCCACGCTAACCCTAGCCTTGCCTGGGGCATGGTGTCTTGTGTCCCCAGCTGGCCCCCGACGACGCCTGGAGGTGCCCCCACTGCCAGGTGCTGCAGCAGGGCGTGGTGAAGCTGAGCCTGTGGACACTGCCCGACATCCTCATCATCCACCTGAAGAGGTTCCGCCAGGTAGGCGAGCGCCGGACCAAGCTCTCCACCCTCGTCCGCTTCCCCCTCCGCGGCCTCAACATGGCGCCCCACGTGGCCAAGAGGAGCCAGGCCGGGACGCAGGCACTGGGCCCGCGGGCGACATGGAAGCAGCTGCCGTACCTCCACGAGAGCTCCCAGCTCGACTCGCTCTACGACCTGTACGCCGTCTGCAACCACCACGGCAGCATGCAGGGCGGACACTACACCGGTGAGTGCACCAGGGCACAATGTGGGGCAGGCACTTCGCTAGTGAGTGCACCAGGGTGCCATGCAGGGTGAGCACAACATGGGTGAGTGCACCAGGGCACAGTGTGGGGCGGGCGCTTCACGGGTGAGTCCACCAGGGCGCTGTGCGGAACATGGCTGAGTGCACCGGGGTGCAGTGGGTGGGTGGGCGCTACCTGGGTGAGTGCACCGGGGCGCAGTGGGTGGGCAGGCGCTACGTGGGCGAGTGGGTAAATACACCGCAGTGCAGTGTGGGGCAGGCGCTACATGGGTGAGTGCACCAGAGTGCCATACAGGGTGGGCACTATGCCAATGAGTGCACTTGGATGCCATGCGGGGTGGGCAGTACATGGGTGAGTGCACCAGAGCACTAGTCACCCCGTGTTGGTACTAACCATGCCCCAGTCTGGGGCTAGGGGGCGCTGTGCAGCTGGAGGTGCCTGGCTTTGAGCAGGGGAAGGACACTGGAAGTCCAGGCTGACTGCGGTGATTGAACCTCAGGGGCGACGCTACCTGTGGAGGGCCTTGGATCAGCTGGGCTGGCCCAGCCCTAGCTGGCAAATCGCCTTGTGCCTGCCAATCTCTCGCTGTGGTTTTAGTCCCAGGCCGGGCGGGAGGTGGACCTCAGCCAGACGGGCCCCGCCAGCGATGCAGGCTGATGGGATTCCACCCTGGCGGGGCTGGACTGAACCCCAAGCCTGGCACCCCCAGGGCCCCGTCTCCGCCCCTCGTGCGGTTCGTGAGCTCCCTTCCTAAGCACAGCTGTGCTCTGCCCCAGCCTACTGCAGGAACTCCCTGGACGGCCGCTGGTACAGCTACGACGACAGCGCTGTGGAGCCGGTCCAGGAGGACGAGGTCAGCACCCGGGGCGCCTACATCCTCTTCTACCAGCGAAGGAACGTCATCCCCAGCTGGTCGGCCAGCAGCTCCGTGCAAGGTGGGCCTGCGCCCCTGCCGTGCGCGCTCGCCCACGGGGACGTGCTGCTGCGGGTTGCCAGGCCTGGCCCACTCAGGGCTGGCTCTAGGCAAAAGGCAGGTGCCGCACCCTGGCTCCCTGGGAGGAACGTCTTTGGCAGAGTAGTTCCAGGGTCTGCTTCGGTGTGAGTGCTGGGGGGCCAGAGCCTGGCCTGTCGCTAGCCCATCCGCCCCTTGGAGGGAGTGTCTGCCCTGCCGGCCGGGGGTGACTGTGCACGGGGAGCCATCTGCCATTGCTGTCCTCTAGCTAGCATGGGTAACAATAGCGGCGCAGACCCGGCCGCATGGCCATGAGCATGGGATCGTGCACGCTGGTCACTAGCCACTGCTCATGCCCATGCGGCTGCGGCTGCACTGCTCTTGTTACCCGTGCCAGCTGTGGCTACACAGGCTGCATCAAACCCTCCTGTGCCCTGTAGACGTCCCCAGGAGGGTGGGTGGAAATCACAGCCATTGGCACCAGCAGGCCAACCCACCCCCCACGTTCGGCCTAGGGCTGTCTGTGACACGTACATTGCTGAGTCTCACCCATAGACTGCCCCATCAGAGGGGTCCCTGGGGCCCATCCCCCCTGGGCTCTGCGGGGCCAGCACTGTGACACCGTTCTGGCTTTAACACGATCAGCCGGCAGCTGAATCCTGCTGAGCCACTCCGGTGTGGAGTAGCCAGGGGGAGGGAAAGGACAATTCACACGGGGTGTTCGCTGAATGCTCTGGCTCTCTTGCACGCACACGCTCAGTCACAAAGCATGTGGACACATCTACACACAGTCACAAAGCACATGTGCACACATTTACACATGCATAAAATCACAGCACATGCACACACACCTACACACACACACAGAGTGGCAAAGCACAATCACACCCCCACCCACCTCCGTGCACGCACAGAGTACACACACTTACACAGGCACATGCATTCTCACACAGCCACAAAGCGCGCACACAGACACACATTCTCTCTCTCTCTCTCACACACACACACACACCCCACCTGAGAGAGTGCGCTCTCGTTTGACAGAGGCTGTATTTTCTCTGAGGTCCTTGCAAATTACTAATCTGTTGTGGCATGTTAATTGGTCTGTCCTATTTGTGCTGCCACCCTGTGACTGCTGCTTGTAACTGCACCTTATGGCACATGCCCATTTTATGTATTATTACCAGCGGCCACTGAGCTTAGGTGTTTTGGTTTTTGGAGACGTCGGCCGGGGTGAGAGCTAGTTGGCCGCCTGCCTCCTGGGAGCAGGCACTGCAGGGGCTGCCACCGGCACCAAAGAACAAGGCTGGAATGGGTGGGCTGGCTTCCCACAAGACCCTGGTGGGACTCGCTGCTTGGATCATGGGTCAGGGCCGTGCCACCCTGGCTCTGTGAGCCTAACAGGCCCTGGTCAAGGTCCCATTGGCCTCTGGGGCGGGAATGGGACCAACCCACCCTGACTCCAGCTGGGCCAGCACAGTTATACAATGGCTATTGGGCTCCCTCTACTGACACTTGCTCCAAAATGCAACAAAACAAGCCACGGTGACACCTGGCTACCTAACCTGTGGCCTGGGCCTGTCCAGTGGCACCTCTGCATGAAGATCTCTCCTTCCCCAGCATCAGCATCCCCCCACCAGATGGCTCCCTGGGGATCCCAGTATGAGGGGTGCATGGAGGGCCCCACTCTGCACCCAGAGGGGACCAGGGAGGAACCTTTAGGCAGCAGCTCACTAGCAAGGGAGGCCCCTAGGAGCTGTAGGCTTTAGCTGTGGGTAGCTCCATCCCAGTGATTGCTCATTGCCAGGGCAGGGGGACAGGGGCTGGAGCTGGCTGCTTTGCGTATTTTGGTGTTACCCCCCTTGCTGCACCCCCAGCGCCCCATTGGGTCTGTGCCCCAGTAACACACCTGTCTGGATTCCCCCTGCAGGCTCCACCAGCTCCTCCGTGTCGGATCACTGGCTCTCACGGCTCAGCGGGAGCAGCAAGAGGGAGAGCCTGGTGTCCCGGAGCTCCACGGCCTGCCCCTCCCTCCCGAAGGTCCCCGACTCGCCCGTCTTCCTCGACGCCGCAACCAGCCAGGAGAAAGGTCTGTGGTATTGCTGTGAACCCCAGGGCTGGGCAGCCAGTGCTCTGCCCTGCCAGTTGAGCCCCCACCCCATCCTCCCTCCCCCTGCAGGGGTCCGTCGGGTCACAGAGCAGGATTCGGCCCCAAGAGCTTTGCAGCGCAGGAGTCTGGGCTGTGCCGGGGGGAGCCAGGGCAATCGACTCGCTGGCACTGGGGAAGGGGGCACTGTGCAGTGCTAGGTGCGGAGTGTCAGGCCGTGTCTGGACATGACAGGACATTTTGAGCCCAGGGGCCAGTTTGTTTCAAACTCCCTACATGGCCTGGCTGGGTCAGCTGGTCTCTGCTTGGCCTCACAGTCTGAGGGGTCTCCCGGAGGGGAGCCCAGCCCAGCGGCAGGGGAAGAGCGGCCCATTCACTGGGGGTGGCACAGAAGAAGGGGCAGTCGGACTCGTGGAAGAAGCGGACCAGCAGGGCAGCAAAGCTGGTGGCATGGGGTGGGGAAAGGGAATGGGCCGGAGGGATGGGGTGGCAAGGGGGGTCATAATCAGGTTCGCAGGGAGCTGGGTGGGGGCCAGGTGAACTTTCTACTTTGGTCATTTCAGTGCCACCAGCCCCCAGGTATCACAGATCAGGCCCCAAAACACCCCAAGTGTGGGTTAAAAGGCAGGGGGATGGACCCAGGCCAAGCTGGCGGGCTCCATTTATTCATCCTTGGGGGGGCAGGAGCCTTGAGGGGCCCTGTCTTCTAGCTTCCCCCACCCCCAAAGGCCAGAACTTGCGAGTCTCCCTGCATCCTGAGGCTTGGCCGCACTTGGCAACTGACTTGAGCCAGGAAGCTTCGAGCCAACGTGCTCCTGACGCACGCGGGGTTAACCTCTGCCGCGCTGTCCCCAACCCGGGCAGCCCCCTGCAGGACTAGCTCCACGGCAAGCTGAAAACAGCCCCCCCCCGGTGTCCTGCCCCACAAGCAGATGCCTGGGCTCTAGCCCTGCCCATCAGGGGCTGTGCTCCCCCACATGGCGGGGCAGGTCCATCCAGTTGAACGTCCCTCTGGAGCGCCACCTGCTGGTCGAATGCACCAGTTACAGCTGGCCAAAGGTGCACTGGCACGTGTCCCCTACGCTGCCCAATGTGCTGGTGGATTTCAGCGGCGCATGGGGCCACCAGAGGCAACATTCAGGACAGGCCATTCAGCTGGTTCTTGGGACCTGGCCCTCATCATTAGCATTGTCTGTGTGACCCCGGCCCCAGTGCGCTAGGCGCTGGACATTCAGTGAGAGACAGGCCCCGCCCAAAGGGAAGGGACTAGATGGACAAAGAGTAGGGGAGAAACAGAGGCAGGAAGTGACTTACCCAAGGTCGCACCGGGACTAGAACTAGGGTTGCCAGGTGTCCGGTTTTTGACCAGAAAGGGAGCTGCGGGGGCGGCGCTAGGTGCAAGGGCAGAGCACAGAGCCTTCCTGGCTGCCCATGTGCCTAGGGGATGTAGGGACCTGGTGGCCACTTCCTGAGAGCCGTGGTAAGTGCCGCTGGAACCCTGCACCCGCTCCCACACCCAAACCTCTGCCCCAGCCCAGAGTCCCCTCCCACACCTAAACTTCCTCCCGGAACCCACACCCTGCACCCCCTCCTGCACCCCAAACTCCTCATCCCTGAGCCCACACCCCCAGCTGGAGACCTACGCCCCTCCCAGACCCCAATCCTCTGCCCCAGCCTGGTGAAAGTGAGTGAGGGTGGGGGAGAGCGACGGAGGGAGGGGGATGAAGCGAGTGGAGGAGGGGCCTTGGAGAAGTGGCAGCGGCTCAGGGAGGGGCAGGGCAAGGGTGTTTGGTTTTGTATGATTAGAAAGTTGGCAACCCTAACTATAATCCAGGTCACCTGATTCACTGGCCAAAGTCGCTAGCTACTAGCCCACACTGCCGGCCAGATCCTGCCCTTGGCCACTCCTGGGCAGCTCCAGCGGCACTGGTGGGAGCTGCACCCAGCTCGAACTGGTCCCGGATGCCCCGCAAGGGACACCATGCAGCTCCACTCTGCTCTCGGGGGCTCCCGCCAACCTGCCTGTGTTTCTCTTGCAGGAGGCTTTGAGTCGAGGCCCCTGGTGCGCGGCATTCAGGGCCGCAGCGTCAGCATGAAAGTGTCCCCCACCAAGCCCAGGCTGGGGGCCACCAAGCCAGTGCCCCTCCGCTGGTCCTTTGCCGCCAGAGACAGGCCGCAGGCTGCATCCGGGGAGCTGGTGGAGTACCTGGAATCTGGGCGCAGGCCCCGGTACACCAACGAGTCCATCGTCCCCCTCATGACAGGGGGCAGCGAGAACACCCCGGTGCCGGCGAGGCCTCCGCTGAACCCGGCCGCGGCTGGGAAGGACCCAGGGGCCGGCAGGGCCAGTAGGGCGAGTGGGAATTCCCCAGGTGCTGTGGGGGGTGCTGCAGAGAGCCACGGCAAAGCGCCCCCAGCCACCGAAACGGCTGGGACCCTGAAGAGGAGCAGCAAACCAAAGGAGGAGGCGGGCCAGCCACAGAGGACATCCAAGAGGCTAGAACTGCCCGTCAACGCGGGGGCCCCCCGGAGAGCTGAGGAGCCAAAGACCAATGGGAGCAAAGTGAGCTCCAATGGGGCGGCCCACGCGGGCACCCTGCCGCACCCACACCGCTCCCTGAGGGCCAGAGGGGCACCGGGCAGGGATGGGGACCCCGACCAAAGAACCCCTGCCAACGCTGGGGAGCACAGCAGGGACAGGGACCCCGAGGCCGAGAGGCAGCCAGAAGGGAAGTTCACCATCTTCAGGGCTGGCTTCCTGAAGAAGGAGCCCAAGCGGCCTGGTGAGTCGGAGCGGCCCCACGCCTCAGAGCCAGCCATGGGCTCCTCCCGGACGTCACTGTCCAATGGCACCCTGAGCGTCATCAGTGAGGGCAGGGCCAACAGCACACTGGGCCGGCGGGGCAAGGAGGGCCAGGCCAACGGCAGGATCAGCCGGTCCGAGGTGGACATCAAGCGCTCGCAGAGCTCCGCCAGCATCCACAGCAAGGCCGACTGGGCATTGCGCAGGTCGGCCTCCCTCTACAAGAACGGCAGCAGCGGCCACCAGCACAGCCGCAGCGTGCCACTGGAGAAGGTGGCCTATGGCACCTTGCAGAGGGTCAAGTACCACACGGCCTCCCTGGGCAGGAAGAAACCAGTGCCTGAATCCAGCTTCTAACCCGGAGCTGCTGGGGGCTGGAGGACGAGCGCGGCAACCAGGGTCGGAGAGAGGAAACGGACAAACCCAGCGGGAGGCTGCAAGGGGCTATGATGTCCATTGAGGCCGCGTTGGTCTGATCTCTGGGTTCCCGGGTCCCGCTGGGGCTGGGTCCCGTTCTCCTTCCCTGGGATTGCTAAGGGAGCCGTCTCCTGCCGCGCCGCTGATGCCTGATCTCCCTCGAGTGTGTAGGGGACGGGGCTCCCTGCACAATCCATGCCTTAATAGGACGGCGCCCAGCGCAGGGCTGCTGAGATCGGGGGCGGGGGACGAGCGGCGGGGAGAGCAGAGGAAGAGTATTTATTCTATACGCAGAGAGAGTTTTATTCACACAGCGTCAACGATGCTTTTTGTTTTGTAAAAGGCGACTATTTTTCGTACCAAGGACGGGATGGGGATGGAGGGGGGAGAAGTGGGGGGATCATTTATGCACCAAGGTCTATGCAATAATAAAGTCTTCTACTGAGCTTTTGTATGCGGGGGCCTGGCTGGCCGCACACGCTGGGGTTTTGCAGAGCTTTCTATTAAAGCCGTATCGAACAAGCACCGAGCCGGGGACTTTGGGCAGTGGCTCCTGTGGGGAGAGAGCCCTGCGGGGTGGGGTGGGCTCTGGCTGGGCCGAATGTCTGGCTGCTTCTTGGGCTGACGCTGCCCGGGTTGGGGAGTTCCTGCACTCTGGAGATTGTCGGGTAAACCCTCAAAGCTTGACTCTCCTGTGCCCCATGTGTCACTGACAACCCCCCCCCAGCGCCCTGCACCCCATCACTGACCCCGCCCCCAGCGCCTGTGCCCCATGTGTCACGGACCCACCCAGCACCTGTGCCTCATGTGTCACTGACTCCCAGCGCCCTGCACCCCATCACTGACCCGCCCCCAGCGCCTGTGCCCCATGTGTCATGGACCCCCAGCACCTGTGCCCCATGTGTCACTGACCCCCAGCGCCCTGCACCCCATCACTGACCCCGCCCCAGCGCCTGTGCCCCATGTGTCACGGACCCACCCAGCTCCTGTGCCCCATGTGTCACTGACCCCCCCCAGCGCCCTGCACCCCATCACTGACCCCGCCCCCAGCGCCTGTGCCCCATGTGTCACGGACCCACCCAGCACCTGTGCCTCATGTGTCACTGACTCCCCCAGCGCCCTGCACCCCATCACTGACCGCCCCCCCCCGTGCCTGTGCCCCATGTGTCATGGATGCCCCCAGCGCCCTGTGCCCCTTGTCAATGACCCCCAATGCCCTGTGCCCCTTGTCACTGACCCCCCCCAGCGCCCTGTTCCCCTTGTCGCTGAGCCCACCAGCACCTGTGCCCCATGTGTCACTGACCTCACCAATGCTCTGTGCTCCTTGTCACTGACCTCACCCTGCGCCCCTTGTCACTGACCCCCAGTGCCCCATCTGTATCTGCCCTCCCCCACATACCCCATGTGTCACTGACCCTCCTCAGCGCCCTGCGCCCCAGACCCTGTGTGTCACTGGCTCTTGGCACTAGGGTGACCAGATGTCCCTAGTTTATAGGGACAGTCCCGATTTTTGGGTCTTTTTCTTATATAGGCTCCTATTACCCCTCACCCCCATCCCGATTTTTCACACTTGCTGTCTGGTTACCCTACTTGGCACCCACACGCCATGTGACTGACCCAGTGCCCCTGGCCCACGGCTCACTGACCCCAGTGCACAGGGCGTATGAACGATCCCGTTGGTGAGTTACACCCTGTGGGCACTGGGCTGAATGACACTGCGAGGTGCAGGGCCGTGGAGACACACACAGGGCCTTGCCCGTTGCTGGCGCTTGCCCGAGCACAGGGTGCCTAGACCAGTGGCTGGCTGGGTAGGGGCCTGAGGCCGAGTCACTTTATGGAGCCACGGCCCACGGGGGGCCGTGGCTGAGGTGCTGTCAGAGGGGTGGCGGGGAGAGCTAAGGGCCAGGCAGGCGGCACTGTGCTCCAGGCGTAGCCCCATTCAGTTTGGGGGGGCTCTGGGCAGAGGAAGGGCAGCAGACTGGCAGTCACAGGCCCACAGTGATGGGCACGGGCGCTTTGCTGGAGTGACACTTTGTGCCCCAAGCTGAATGCCAGCCCCTGCCAAGGACTCTGGTGTCACCTGCTCTGCTGTCCAGCTGGCTACAGCTTCACTCTTCAGCCCACAGGGCTGCTGCTGCAGGCCCCCCCCCAGGCCAGGGGTCTCACCGTGATGGCAGGGCCCAGCGCTAAGGATCCAGCCCCGCGTCTGCCTCCAGGAAAGGCCGGAGCAGAGGGAAGACAAACAGTCCTGCTCCCCAGCTGAGTGCTCCTCACCGCCGGGCTGCCCCATCTCTATGGGGACCAGTGGCAAGGAGGGCTGACTAATGGGCTAGCTGGATGTCCAAACAGAGGGCGACCCTGGCTCAGCCAGCCCAGGACTGCCCTCCTATGGGTCAGGGAGTGATTGAGGGCTGGAGATAGGGGGGGTTCAGGGAGTGATTGGGCAGGCTGGAGATGGGGGGGGGCCTCAGGCAGCGATGGGGGCTGGAGATGGGGGGGCTCAGGGAGAGATGGGGTAGGCAGGGAATGGATGGGGGGCTCAGGGAGTGATGGGGGTTTGGGGGCTGGAGGGCAGGCAGGGGATGGATGCGGGGGCTCAGGGAGAGAGCGGCTCACATCCCTCAGACGCAGCAGCTGCGGCTCATCGCGCCCCTTGGAGGACTGTGTGTTCTGGGCAGGGCAGTGGCCTGGTCGCCTCTGGCACACTGCTCTCTATGGCAGAGAGGGCCGCCTGGCACTTGGTGGGGTGGTTTGGGCTGGGCCATTTCCAGGCACAGCCTTGGGTTGGTCTCTGGGCAGTTCTGTCTCCCGTCTGGCCAAGCTTGGTCCCTGTGGAAGAGGTCCACAGTGCCTGGGGAGTGGTGGTGTCACCCACAAACATCACGCTGGAGCAATGCCATACACGGCCCAGGGCACTGAGCACAAGGAAGGTACTGACTGAGCCCCTGTACTTCTCAGGTGGGGACAGACACGGGGACAGGCCCACAGCAACCTCGGGCAGGGGGCTGGTAATGGCATCCAGCCCTGCCTAGCGCTAGGGTGGGCAGGTTGAGGCCAGTGCGTGGCAGCCGTGACTAAAACCAGCTGCAGGCTTTCTGGAGCGCAGCGAGCGCTGTCTCTTAGCCCCTATTTACTGCCGCAGCTGAGTGCATCCTGTCCTCCCACATGAGTCACCGCCCAGCGGCTGGCAGGTAGCGCACTGCGATCCCCATTATGCAGGCAGGGGGCACATTAAGTGACTTCCCCAAGTCCTTAGGGACAGTCTGTGATGGAGCCAGAAACTGACCCCAGCTTTGCTCCAGTTCCGTTAGATTCCTAACCACTGGGCCAGGCTGACTGGGCAGAGAGGCCAAGGTTCCCACGGGCACTGAAGCTTGATCTAACCCTAGCAGTGAGCAGAGCTGCAACACATGGGCAGGGGAGCGTGCCCAGGCACTGCCTCTGCTGCGCAAAGGATCGGTGGTTCCCCAGGGTCATCAGACAGACACAACTTTTCCTTTAAACTAAAATGCCTCGTGGGATTTATTATCACCCACATGCTGCACCTACCCCCCCCCCCCCCCGCCCCATGGGAAAGGGTCCCCTGGACAGCCTGGGACTTCGAACAGGGAGGCATGTACACCAGCAGCGCCGTGGTGCCCCCGGGGCTGCAGTGGGCAGGTCCTTGGCAAAGCGCCCCAGGCCTCCTTTGTTATCATGACACAGTCACTAAGCAACGGCCACAGGTTGCAGCCATGGCATCCAGGACAAAGCGAGCCCCGAGCATTCAGTCCGAGCTGGAGGAGTTTGCTTTCAAGGCCAGGCTCTCGGTGTATGGGCTGGCGCGGGAGCAGCAGAAGGCCATCCGAAAGGTTTGTGTGTAGCGGGGGTGTGTGTGTGTCATGCTTCACTGGGTTTGAGCCATCCTGTCCCTCTGCTCAGCCCCGCTGCATCCCGCTTTCACTTGCTGGGCCCTTTGGCTGGGGCGGGGTCGGGGGGGGGGGGGGGCGGAGCAGCTTTTGCAGGACTTGCATCTGCTTTAGAAACCATTCTGTGTGTGCGTGGCCAATGCCCAGCAGGGCAGCCACAGGACCCCAGCATGGGGGTGTGAACAGCCAGCTGGGCCTGCTTGGAGCGACGTTCAGGCAAACAGGATGGTTCTGGCCTGCATGGAAGGCCAGCGGCAGGCTGTGGTGTCAGGTCCTAGGAAAGCAGGGAACTGGCCCCATGGGATACGAACGGCTCTGCAGGCTCCAAATTAAAGGTCTGCGCTGGCCTTGTAGTGGGAGAAAAACCAGAGTGAGCAACAGCGGCTAGGACTACAACACGTGCTGAGAAATACCCCCACACCCCCTGTATTGTACTGACATGAATCCCCCAGATATTCCCAGGACAGTGACCAAATGGTGCAGGTCTGATCTCATGCCAGGGAGTGGGCCAGCGGCCAGGCCCTGCACGCCTCAACGAGGCCATCAAAGGCTAGGCTGTTAATTCAGAACAGGACATATTCAAGGAAAAGACATTTTAACCAATCACCTTACAATATGCAGATGAATGGCGGTGGGAGAAGGTAAGTGGTGATTGGCTGATGTGCCTTTAATGTCACATTCCAGTGGGAAGGAGGCAGGCAGAGGAATGGGTGATTGGTTGGCTCACCTCTGACATCACTTTACAGTCCAATAGGGAGAGGGAAGGGTGATGATTGGTTGACTTACCTTGTAACATCACCACCCCACCAACTGACAAGAAGCTTTTCAGAGGGTGGCAGCAAAGGGGCTGGAGACTGAGGGAAGGGGGAAGCAACATGGGTCATGCCCAGCCAGCAGTACAAGCTGATCTAGGAGCAGTGCCCATGTGCTCTAAATGGGGGAATCCAACCAGCTTGCAGTGGCTGAAAGAAGGCTGCTGGCATGGAGTGTTATTTACTCCTTCATATAACAAAAGAAGCAGGATCATCTAATGACATTAATAGTCAGCAAGTTTAAAACAAACAAAAGGAAGTATTTCTTCCCGCAGTCAACCTGTGGAACTCCTTGCCAGAGGATGTTGTGAAGGCCAAGACTATAGCAGGGTTCAAAAAAGAACTAGATAAGTTCCTGGAGAATAAGTCCAGCAATGGCTATTAGCCAGGATGGTCAGGGACCCAACCCGATGCTCTGGGTGTCTCTAAACCTCTGACTACCAGAAGCTGAGACTGGCTAACGGGATGGATAACTCACTAATTGCCCTGTTCTGGTCATTCCCTCTGAAGCATCTGGCCTTGGCTACTGTCGGAAGACAGGACACTGAGCTAGCTGGACCACTGGTCTCATCTGGCATGGCTGCTCTTATGAGGCATGGGGCCTTTCAGCAGGAGAGTGGGCTGGTGGGGAGAGATGGGGAAAGGCCACCAAGGAACACTGGGAGAAAGGGGTCACAAGGCACCCCTGAACATGGGACAGCAGAGGACCAGGCCAGGCCTGCGTGTTTGAGGGAAAGACAATGGGGCCACTGAAGGGGCCGGGCAGTTTTCAAGGGGCTTTCCATGGGCTGTGCTGGAGGGCAGCATCAAAGAAATCAATGCAATCAGACCCAGCAAATTCCACCACTCTGCCCATCAGCCAGGCCTTGTGCCACATGCCGGCCGACGCTTGGACTCACCTCCAGGCCTAGCTCCCCCCATACTCCCTGTACTATTAACTATTTCCTGCGTCCATGGCCAGTGTCTCCTCAGGATCCCCCCACTGGGAGTTCTCTCTGTCCCCAGTCCTTTCCCCCATGCCTGACCTTGAAGCAGCCCATGGCAGGGGAGTCCCTGGCAGTGCCGCCCTGGCCCAGGAGGCACCGTTGGGCAGCGGATGCAGGGGGACTTTGAGGGCCGAACCCTTGGCTTCTTTCCTGGCAGTGAAAGGGTCAAACCCTGCCCTGGAGTGAAGACTTTGGAGGAAGCCTCCTGCGGGGATCCGTGCTGAGCTCCCATCGTGGCGGGGGGGCGGGGGACCCCTCCGTGAGGAAACACTTGGACGCCAAGGGCCTGGGGGACAGGGCCGAGGGCTGCAGGGACAAAGTGTCTCCCCTTTAGGGACCGTGCTGCACCCTGATGAGCTTCGCAGCACAGGGAGTGAGATAGGCCACGTGGCATGGCTTGTGGGGGCTGGAATACACAACGCAGTGCCTGGCATGCGGCCCCTCCTGGGCCGGATCCGCAGAAGCCATGGTGCAGCCCCGGCTCGGCAGGCCTGCATGAGCACTTGGTGCACAGCAAGCCGGGGGCGTGGACCTCCAGTGCTGCAGCCTGCGTGCGTGGGCCCTGCTGCCCCACGTTCAGTGCTCCCTGGCGCACGCTGGCGTCCTGCGGTTTGACTTCGCGGGAGCTCAGTGTCAGACTGACCCACCCAGGCAGCCCTAATGTAGCCCCAAAGGCAGGGACCCTGCCTTCCCCTAACCCACCCCAACTCCCCGGCCCCTCTAGCGCCTGAACCGGCCACTTGCAAGGGAAATCTGCAAACTGGGGAAACAGCTAAACGAGGAGCCAGCCCTAGCTCCTGTAACGCACCAGTGCTGCCCAGGCTGGGGGCTTTGCCACTGCTCAGCCCCCCCCCCACCCCGGCCTTCACCTGCATATTAAAGCACAGTGCTCGAGGCGGCAATAAAAACACCTGCTAGGGACCAGGGCTAGATGTGGCCATACCACCTGCTGTGCCCTGCACCTTGCCCGGAGGGAGGCTCAGCTAACAGCCCCCGCTGTCACAAAGCCCTTGGCATCCCAGAACCTCTCAAAGGCTTCAGGAAAGAAAGGATCTCTACATGCCACGTGTTGCCTGAGCAACCGCTGCCCCCTGCCAGCTAACGCGCCAACGGAAAATGCCAGCAAACAATGCAGACAAAAGGGCTAAACGGTAAGGGCCTGGGCTCTGCTGCTAAGACACCGAAAAACCTTTTGTCAACGCGCAGCTGCTGCCTGGCCAAAGTCTTGCCTTGCTCCCAGCCAGTGTGACTGGGACTCCAGCCTGTGGCACTTGGGCGGCACCCACGTCTCTCTGCACTGTGACCACCAGGCACAAGAGCTGTTTTCTAAGAGGCCAAGCAGCAATTCTGGATTTGTCGTGAGGGCCGTTAGTGCTTTTTCCGTGCAGCCAGAGGACGGGCGCGAGATGGTGGTGGGGGGGCATGGCTGGTCGGGAGAAAGCGGGGCAGATGAAACCGAAGGCGTCGCCACAGGAGACGGTCCGGACAAATTTCCTGCAGCACATGCTTAGCAGGCGGGCCCCCACTGCCAAGGAGGATACGGTCAGTGTCTCCTGCATCTCCAGCGCACGGTGTGGGGACGGACTGGGATACTGGCAGAGCTAGGTTGAGAGACGGCCCATGCAACTGTGGGGAGGTTGGTGCGGTGTGGTCTGAGTAAACTCCCCACATCAGGGCTTTGATCTTCCTTTTACTGGCACGTGTGGGGCAGGCTGAGCTTGCCAGCGGTGGAGGGCTGAGGGGGCTTCCTACGCTGAACAGGGGTGTGTTAGAGCTGACAGCTTCTGCAGGCTGCAGAGCCTACAGCATTTCAACCTATTCATAGGGACATGGGTAGAGCCCACCAGCACTGCTCCTTTCACCATTCTGTAACTGGGGGAGGAGAGGCCCATGCTGTCTCCGAGCCCCTGGCTTGGGCAGCATTGCTATGTCAATTGGGCTTTGGAGTTTCTCCACTCAGTCATGTCCACATCCACAAAGGTATTTAGGCTCCTAGTGTCCACTGATTTCAGCGAGAGGATCTGTGTCTAGAAACTTAGAATCTTTCAGGCCCCAAACCCTGCAGCTCCTTTCAGCTCTAGCTCCTAGAGTCTGCAACTTCTGTACAGCCCAGCTTCTGACACTTCCTCCTACTCTGTAGTAGTTGCACTGAAGTCAATGAGCTACTCGGGGAGTAAGGGGCAGAGGCGTAACAGCAGAACCTGGCCTCTGCAAATAGCAGGTTATTTGTGGCCACAGTAGGGCTGCCTGGGTAGTAGCTCTGGGAGCTTTTCTGACTGGCATCCGAACAAGCCTCTTTCAAATCCCCTTTCCCAGTTCATGCTGCATTTCTGTCACCTCCCAGAGGGTGCAGAAAATGTTTGGTAGCTCAGGAGAGCTTCAGTTTTACAGCCCTTTAAATAGGTAGAGAAATCCCAACTCTCTTTAGAGTAACCTGGCCATTTCCAAGGGCGAGATGGCAAATCAAATCACCGTCAACCATTCCAAAAGGGACTTTCTCACGTCCCCAGTGCAAAGCAGCTGCGCAGTGCTGTCCGGGTACAGCAAGGGGTGCACAGGACAAGACAGCGTTGGACAGGAAATCCGTTAGTCCATCATCACTAAGTGCCTGCAACAATCCAGCACAGCCTGTGTAAGATCAGCTCTCTTGGGCAGAAAGTCACTAACTAAGGGCTGTTGTTGGACTGGGGCATCTGGGTCCAGCTCCTGGCTCTGCCACTGACTCCCTGGGTGACCCTTTGGCACGTTACTTGGGTTGAGATTTTCAGAGGTAACTGGGGAACAGACACATCTGGGGTCAGCTCCCGTTCAGTGGCTCAATCCCTGAGTCCTTGTTGAGCACCTTAATCGCTCTGTGCTTCAGTTTCCCATCTGCAGAACAGGAATATCGCCACTTCCTGGGTCTGCTTGTGTGGTTAGACTGTAAACTTGCTGGGGCAGGGGGTGTCTCTCACTATGGGTATATGCAGCGCCTTGCACCAGGGGACCCTGCCCTTGGTCAGGGGTCTCTAAGCACCACTGTAATGCAAAGAGCACTATTCTCGCTCATCTCACAGCATCGGTTTCAATTCAGCCATTCCAAAAAGGAATCAACTGAAATTTACCTTTTCTGTAATTTTCAATGTACACAAGTCAACCCCCTTCACTGCCAAGTCACCTTCCCCTGACGGGGGAACTTTAATGTTCTGAGACAGGCGCATCCAGCCACAAGGTTCCCCAGGCTCCGAATGCTCTCCAGGACCTTTCCATTCCTGCCTGCCTCCTTCCCCAGAAATGTCAGCAGAAGCCCTCGGTGGTGGTTTCGTTGCAAACTCTCCGCTCTTTGCAGACAGAGGCGGAATGGCCAGTTTTGTCAGATGCTGCTGAGTGCCCCACAGCTCCCACCAGGAGCCTGGACCTGAGGAGCCTCATGGATTAGTTATAGAGCAAACCAAACACAATCCTACCCGTACATCCCTATGCTCACAGACAAAGGCGTGGTTCAGCATACGGTGCCTCTGCTCTCTGCTGGGGAAATTCACTCTGATGCAGCGCTGCATGCCCTTTGCCTGGGTTCCTCCTGCATGAGTTGAGTGCTGGGGAAAGGCGCTAGCCCCCCGATCCCCCTGCGATGTAAATCTCACAGGAGAGGAACAGGGCAACATTCCTTCCCACAGTGCCAGCGCCCCCCCACCTGGGTACCCCAGCCTGCCATGGGGCACCGCCTCCTAGGATGAAAGGCATGTGCTGATCCCCCAGCCTGCCTGCTGAGATGCCAGGGAGGGGGACACGTTTGTTGTCCGCAGTGGTAGCATTCTGGACACATTCCAAGCTATCCTAGGAGCTCCCATATGGTTTCCATGGGGATCCTGCACTGGGAGCCCAATGCTTTGGAGGGTTGCTGAGGAGCTGGCACGAGTCCTATGACACTGACCAAGATCTCCTTGCCTTAGGGGAGAGGCCCATTTGGGAGCTAGGCCATGGGGGTCAGTTCATTTATAAGATCCTTCCCCACGACATTGCAAAGCCAATCCAGAGCCACGTGCTCACTTGCCCATCCTGTCCCACTGCACTGGTTGGGCATGTGTAGGGTGCACATGTGCCAGAGAAGACGGGCACAGAGTGGGCAGCCTTAGGACCAGAAGGGACATCCTAGCTCCTTCAGTCATAGAATCATAGAATGTCAGGGTTGGAAGGGACCTCAGGAGGTCATCTAGTCCAACCCCCTGCTCAAAGCGGGCCCAATCCCCAGACAGATTTCTGCCCCAGATCCCTAAACGGCCCCCTCAAGGATTGAACTCACAGCCCTGGGTTTAGCAGGCCAATGCTCAAACCACTGAGCTATCCCATCCCCTGATACTACATGTCCCCAGGCGCAAGCACCCATGCCATTTACAACACGCGTGCCAGTCGAACAGACACACGTGTCTCTAGAACACCAGACTAGGATGGCTCATTTGTAACATTAAGAACCAGCTGGGCAGCACCAAGCCCAGCTCCCGCCCGACTCAGCACTGGAGCCCTCCCAAGGGCATGGTACCTCCCGTCCCGTCCCGTTTCTCCTTTCCTCCGTCTCAGTGCCTCATGTGGATAGCCCGCCTCTTCCGCCTGGCGCTGGCAGCAACCTCCCTTCACAGGGCCTGAATTAACAGCTGGCCTCTCTCTTCCCCTCTAGAAATTGCTTCTGCACAGGCTGGTATTTCTGGCTAAGATCTCCCCGGAGCTGGCCGACAAACAGGATTTAGCAGGTAAGCGCCTCAGCTTGTTTCTTCAATAGACACATCAGTGGAGGGCAGGAGGGCCTGAAATGGAACAAGGGCCATGCGCACACTAGCTCCTGACCACAAGCCGCATTGCAGTGTCTGGCCAGCGCTGCCTACGACTAAATGGCTATGTGACACGCTGTGTTTGAGACACCGTCATGTGAGCCAGCTGCTGGGCTGGCGCCTTCCCCAGGACACCACTCGCATTCTCCATGGGGTTGGGAAGCTGTGCCGGAGAAGGGAAGACACGACCTCCTACCCACCCTTCTGTGTATGACACCCCCGCCCCCAGCACAGCCATGGTGGAGTGACAGCAGTGAGGGCTCCCCATGTGCAGAGTTATGTGCCGGGGTGCTGTTGCTGGGATGGGATCCCCCAGAGCGGCAGGTGTTAGAGTTAGCACCCCATTGAGATGCATGGGACACACTTAGCATCTCAGGCTCAGGCTGCTGTCATCCACAGGTCACATTTGTGGGGTAGAAAAATGATCATTTCTCTTTTAAAGGCCAAGTGGGAGTCTAATGTCAGCCCATGGGGGCAGGGGGAGGGCCCTGGGCTCAGGCCCATCACGCCCCTGCCTCACTCTGGCCCTGCCAGAGGGCAGTGTGCATGGAGAGCCCAGGCCGGACACTCAGGGAAGGGTGGCTTGGGCCACACTGCAGACACGAGTGCTGCTGTGCAGGCTGGTGGGCTCTGGCCCCCATCACTGGGCAAGCCAATTCCAGGCCCCTAGTGAGGGAGGGCGACATGCAGCCGCCTGGAGGAACAGGGAGATGCCGACATGCCTGATACTGGTTTGCAACCAGCCCCAGGCAGCTCAGGAGTTGTTCCCATTCTGACTGCTAGAGGCTGCTATGCCATGGGTGCTCTGAGTGAGGCAGGGCCCTGGGGCCAAGACACACAGGGGTCCCTTCCCCCACCCCTTTACAGTGCACTAGGTGAGGGGCAAGGGCAGGAGGGATCCTGCAGCCTGGAGAAGGAGGCAGCTGCAGGAGCCCAGGGCCGCACTAACTCGGGGGGAGGGAGCGGGGCGGGTGGCATCAGCCAGCAAACACTGTGTGCACTCTGGGTTCTCCACAGGGTACTGGCACCGCTTCTTCCTGAGTCTGCAGCGCTACTACCAGGGCGAGGGGGTCACGGGCCTCCTGCTGCTCTACCCCACCTACGTGGTGCACACCCTGGAGGTACGGGGCATGGCGGGCATGGGGCCGGCCGGCCCGCGGATGGATGGGAACATCAAAGAAAGGGATCGGAAACCGGGGGGAGCCCTGGACAGGTTGCGAGCTGGCTTAGGATTGTCCTTCGCAGGCTGCACCCAGCTGTGCTCCCCAGTCCCATTCCTCCCCACCTCACCCCATGTGAAACACCCTGCACCCCGTCTCCCCAGCTCTCCCTCCAAACCAGTCACCCTACACTGAGCCTGGCACGTGGGGTGTGGGGGGGGGGGGCAACAGGACAGAGAACAGCTGTGGAAGGTGGGAAGCGAGAGCTAGAACCCCCCCAACCACCCGGGAAAAGCACTGCCCTTGCCCCCACCCCAGACCCCCATCCTCCCCAGTCCCAGATCTAAGGGCCCATCCCCCACCCTGGCCTCGCCCCTCATCCCCCTCCAGTCCCCTAATCAAAGGACCCATTCCTCATCCCAGGCCTCACCCCAACCCCAGCATCTAAGGGTCTATCCCCCACCCCTCTCAACCCCACAATGTGAGGGCCCATCCCCCAGCCTTGTCCCCCAACCTCACAATCTAAGGGCCTCAAACCTAGCTCACCCACTCCACATGTAGGAACTGCAGGCCTGTCTCCCCCACGCCAGAATCTGAGCACCCCCTGCCCATCCCCTTTTTAGCAGCTCACTGTGCTGCGTTGCCCTCAATTCCTCCTGCCCCCAGGCCTGGCAGCTGCGGCTGGCATGTTCGGCCGAGCTGGGCTAGCAGCCTAGGCAGATTCACTCATGTCCTCTCACACCCGTACCAGCTGGGGCCCCACAGCCTCGCCAGTACACCTGGAGCCTCCATCCCACCACCCGGGTGCAGCCCTGGGCGTCTGTCGAGACGTGATGGGGTGTGGGGGGGGGAGGGACGTTGACCAGTTAATGTGGTTGCTCTGTTTTCAGGCCTCCAGCGAGGTGCTTTACTCCATCCTGAGGGACCTGCGAGACATGCAGGCCCAGCAGCACAGGTGAGGGCTGACCAGCCAGTGGCTGGAGGGGTTTCAGCTGCCACAGTTCAGAGTCTTTCACCAAACCCCAGAGTGCACATGAACGCGGACGATGGCAGTTGGGCTGCGTGCGGGGATCAAACCTGGGAACCTCGGGATCTAAAAGCAAACGCCTCTGGTGCGATTGGCTAGGAGGCAGTAGCTGACTAATCCGATATTACAAGAGCCAGGGGCTGGAAATTGAAGCCAGGCAAATTCAGACTGGGAATAAGGGATCCGTTTTTAACAGGGAGAGTAATTAACCCAGTGGCTCTCAAACTTTTGCAGTGTTGACCCCTTTCCCACAGCAAGCCTCGGAGGGCATCCCCCCCCCTTATAAATTAAAAACACTTTTTAAAATAATGAACACCATTATAAATGCTGGCGGTGAAGCAGGGTTTTGGGTGGAGGCTGACAGCTTGCGACCCCCCGGGTAATAATCTCCAGTTTGAGAAACCCTGAATTAACCGTTGGGACAATTTACCAAGGGCCATGGTGGATTCTCCCTCACTGGCAAGTTTTCAAATCAAGAGTGGATGTTTTCCTATAAGATCTGCTCTATGAATGGGGGGGGGCACGTTTCTCTGGCCTGGGTCGTACAGGAGGTCAGATCATCACCGTCCCGTTCAGTCTTGGAATCTATGAATCTCTGCCCATCTTTACCGGGTACAGCCAGCAGAGGGAGCTGCAGCCACAGCTCTGTGGGCATGGTGCACCCCGATGGGAAGCATGGCTCTGGGCAGAGGCTGCCGGCTTCCAGCTGAGGGGAAAATGGGAGCCCCACGGCTCAGACACTGGCTGGGAAAAGACACTCTCTGGCGCCTTCTATAGGGGAAAGGGGCAATTGGAGGGTCTGCACCAACCTGCCACCAGGTTAATTTGCATATTGCGCTCTCTGTCTCCCCCTGCAGATTAAAAGGGGTAACAGAGGTGTTCCTACCTGCCGCCAGGTGTTTGCTTTAGAGCTGGCTGGAAAAAGGTTTTGTAGCTGTGGAAAATGTAGACAAAAAGTTAAAAAACAAAGTCAACTTTTTGCTGAAACAACAAACTCTTTGGCTGAAAGCCAGGCACAGTCTAAATGCAGGGGAACAGCTGTACTGGTGCAAGCACCTTCTTACCAGCCTACCGTGTCCACACCAGGGGGTGGTACTGATTTAGCAATGCCAGGCTAGCGTGGCACCATCTTTGCATGTAACAAGGCCTTAGTAGGCAGGTAGCGACCCTCCTGTTAACCCCAGGGGTGACAGACCCCTCTTTTGCTGTGAGAGGGAACTGATCCACTGCCCTGGCCTGTCCCAGGGCCCTCGTTCTGGAGCCCAAGATCCTGGTGCTGTCCCACAACATTCCCTCCCGGCTATTCCAGCAGTGGAGCTACAAGGTGTTGGCTGTGCCCAGCAGGCACCTGGGCTACGACACCTCGCGTGAGGAGCCAATTGAGACCATCACTGGCGAGTGCCTGGCGATGCTCCTGAAACTGGGGATGCACCTGCTGAAATACCCCAAGGTAAGGGCCAGGAGGCACTGCCAGTGCCCCCTAATGTGGGTGGGGCAGCTTGGGATGTGTGTTGCGCCCCCATCTCTAGCCAAATCTTTGGGATGCCCCCACATACAGGGTGGTGCTGCCTTGGGAATTATAGGCCCTCGCTGACCTGTCCAGCCACTTTCAATTCCATCATCTATAGCAGGAGCGGCCCAGCTCACCATCGGTGGGTGGCGGAACGGCCAGTCGAGTTCTCCCACTGGCTGCGGCAGGGGTGATTTTCCTCTGGCATTGAGTGGCTGAGGGCTTTCTTGCCTCTTCTGATTTCCAGAGCCCCCCAAACCTCCCTGATGCCATTCTGGAGGAGGTCCCCAACTTAATTATTCCCCAGGACACCATCTGCCACCTCCTGGAGTGCCGGGAGCTCCTGAGCCCTGTGCAGTTCCTGCAGGCCTACGATTCCCCCTTGAACATCGTCATGGACTCAGGTATGTTCCTGCGTGCCGCGGGCTGCCTTCACGGTGTGGGGATGCACATGACTTGTGTCCAAGGGCTCAAAGCTTGTTCTCCGCCAGCGACGTAACTGTGAACTGTCCCCTGACTATGGGGAAATCAGAACCAGCAAACCAGCCTCCGTGGGGATGGAAACAGTCCTATGAGCTCTGTTCCAGAGTTTGGTAATCTCTACCTCGGCACTTGAACGCAGCAGGGACAGGGGCTGCTGAAGGACGGTGACATTTCCACTGCAAGGGGCAGAGAGAATTGCTTGCATTGCAGGTTTCATCGTGATCCTTTCCCCCAAGTTCTCTAGTGCCAAGCTGGTCTTAGTTCTGTTGCACACTCCCTGCCAGGTGACAGAGCAGCTTTCCTTCCTGGGCTGCAGGGTCCAAGCCATCACAGGGCAGCGGGGGCTGAGGGCTGCACAGCCGCTGCCTGGGCTGCAGCCCTGCTGGGCTGGGACTTCCCGGGATTCCTCTCTGTCCCAGCTCTCAGCTAAGGCGGTAGCTTGTGCCTCCTCAGCTGGTTGGGTCCCTGATGCCGCATAGAGCAGCGGCGACGGCTGCTCTATTTTGGGCCATTGCACTACCACAGGGAGCTGGTCAAAGCTGCAGGTAGAAACTGGGCACTGAAGTGCCCTTTGCCTTTGAGGCTCTGCCATGCCCATCCCCACCCTAGGAGATATTTGGGGCAGAGGAACGCCCTGGCCCTGCTCCCTCCTGCCTGCACATGCCATGTGGGGCTGGGGGCTCTCATGGGCTATACTGGCTCAGCACCCCCCCTTCTAAGCTAGAGGCATGCCGGGTGCCAGGGGAGCTTTGGGGATGCTTTGCAGGTACTTGCCGTTGGCTCCAGAGCGGGCACAATGCAAGCAGGAATTAGCCTCTTGGGCTCCAGGCCTGCTGAGCTTGCACCTTCCACTGGTGCTAAATGGAGATTGCGAAAACCAGACCAAAACCCAAAGCCAGTTTAGAGCAGGTCCCCTGCCTGGCTCTGCCCCAGGCCCACATGGCCCCTTCCATGGGGGCTGCAGCGTCTGAGCCAGTGTTTGCCATGTTTTCCGCTCCGAAGGGTGAATTCCTTGGATGCCCCTGGGGCGCCCTTGCCGGTGTGAGCACTGGTGAGCTGAGGGTCAGGGGCAGCAGTGCTCATCCTGGCTGGTGAGCGATGGGCATTGCCGGGTGGTTATGGACATGACACCGCTCGCTGCCATAGTGCAAACCCAAAGCGCTGCATGAGCTAATGCGATGAGCCCAGGGATGGAGCTGGGATTTCTTCTGGGCAGAGGGATCAGCGGCACGGAGCTAGCTCGTAAGCTGGTCAGGGAGGGAACTGTCTCTTACTACATGTCTGTGCAGCACAGCGGGGTGAGGGGTGCAGGGCAACTCGCCTCATTGCATTTTGGGCAGCAGCTCTCTGGCACCAGCTGATGAGTTGGACGCTTCCACGAGTGGCGGGGGGGGGGGGGGGATCGGCGGCTGCGAAGGCTTCAGTGGGAGCTGGCGTGGGGACCCAGGCATGATCACACCCCCACATGCTGACTCTGCTGCTTGATCCCGGAGAGAGCCCTTTCCCGAGGCAGCTGCTTGGGAGAACAGCAGCCAAGGGCATGCCTGAGCCATGGGCTCTCCCCAGGGGAGTGCTGCATGTACAGGCAGAAGGGGAGAATGGAGCTCAGATCTGCCAGGCAGAGCTGCTAACGAGGCCCAAGAAGCCCCTTCCCGCCCCGGGCAGGAGTCAGGGGCGGCTCCAGGCCCCAGCATGCCAAGTGCGTGCTTGGGGCGGCATGCCACGGGGGGCGCTCTGCCGGTCGCCGGGAGGGCGGCAGGCGGCTCCGGTGGACCTCCCGCAGGCGTGCCTGTGGAGGGTCCGCTGGTCCCGTGGCTTCGGTGGAGCCGCGGGACCACCGGACCCTCCGCAGGCACGCCTGCGGGAGGTCCACCGGAGCCGCGGGACCGGCGACCGGCAGAGTGCCCCCCGCGGCATGCCGCCGTGCTTGGGGCAGCGAAATATCTAGAGCCGCCCCGGCAGGAGTGTTACTATTTGTAGTGCCCAAGTGCCTCTGATCCCCAGCCACTGGCCAGGCCCTTCCTGTGTTCTGTCATCCAGTGCCGGGGCTGGTCTGGGCAATCCTCCCCGCCCTGGCTGCTCCACAGGAGCATAAGAGCTAGGAAACTTTCCTGATGGTCAGCTAAATCGGCCTTGCCTCAGATTCGTTCCTGCTCGCGGCCGCCCCTTTCCTCTGCTAAATAACACCTCCCGCGCCCGGTTCTGTGCCTTTCCCATTCACGGGCACGGCTGCAGCCCTCCTTTGTCCAGGGTGAGCCAAGCATGTCCAGCAACGGGGACAGAACTTGGCCAGTGTCCTGGGGCACCTGGTGAGAGTACAGGGACATTGTCCTCTATGCGGAAATGCACAGAGGGACTGAGGGTCTGATTGGCTGGGGGATGGGTTTTGTACCTCCCGCATAATGGAGGAAAGGAGGAAGCTGTTGTATAATGGGCCCAGCTCTTCAGCGGGAGATTGGGGCGTCTGGGCAGCTGGGGTGTGGCTGGTGCCGCACTGTTAGGATCGAGGCCGGTGTGCAGTTTGGACTGGAACATTCCCATCGGTTGGGGCATCGGGCCAGATCCTGCTCACTCACTCTCGTGTAAATCAGGAGCCCATCCTGTCACGTCAATGCTGGTCCTATGTCACGCTCTGGAAGGCAGAGGAGAAGCTGGGCCCGTTTTTTCATAGATTCCACGGCCAGAAGGAACCAGCGTGATTATGTAGCCTGACCCGCTGTGTAACGCAGGCCAGAGAACGCCCCTGAATTAAATCCTGTTTGAACTAGATCAGAGCTTTTAGAAACAATCAGCCAATCCGGATTTAAACGTGGTCAGGGACGGAGAATCCACCACACCCCATGGTAAATTGCCCCAGTGATTAATTACCTTCACTGGTAAAACTTTACACTTTATTTCCAGCCTCAATTTGTCTAGCTTCAACTTCCAGCCGTTGGATTGCGCCAGACCTTTCCCTGCTAGACTGAAGAGCCCAGTATTAAATACTTGCTACCCCTGCAGATTTTTATAGCCTGTGATTGAGTCACCCCTTAACCTTCTCGCTGTTAAATTAAATAGATTGAGCTCCTTGAGTCTGTCACTATAAGGCAGGTTTTCTAATCCTCTAATCATTCTTGTGACTCTTCTCTGAGCCCTCTCCAATTTAACAACATCCCTCTTGAATGATGGGCACCAGAACTGGACACAGGACGTATAGCTCAGAGACAAACATTCTGGTCCTGGGTTTGGGAGCAGCGGGGAAGGAGCACGGGACTGATGGAAAATAAAATGTTCAGCTCCCTCAAAGCTGAAGGGGCACTGCTCTGAGGAAGTTCACAGCAGTTCATATTCCAAAAAAGGTGAGTTTTCTGCACCAGTAACCAGCGTGTGATAACCAAGGAGAAACCCGGAAGGGTGGGCTTGAAAGCGGAGTCCAAGCCGTGATTACATCCTGTTCCTTTTGCTTAAAGGGTACGTGTTTGGAAGTGACAACGCGTATGCTGTGTAAGTTTCTTTGCAACCCAAAGGTACAGTAAGCTGTTCACTGGTACATGCATGTTGGGCTTTGCATGATGCTTCTCAGTGCATGCTCATGCAGCGTCACAGGCTGCCCTGCCCTGTAGCTGTTGGTAGAACCTCGGCTGAAATAAAACCCACCTCGCCTAACCACCACTGTAGAACCCCATCCCTTTTGGTCACGCTAACAGCTCATTTCACCCGGCTGAGAGTTTCACACGCACACATTCCATCTCCTGCCCTGCCAATGTCTGTTTAAATGCTGGCTGCCTCCAGTTCTGCGGTGATCAAAGGTTCATGGGACTGTGCGGTCACGTGCCTCAAAGCAAAAACAATGTTTTTTCTTCCTGTATCAACCAATGTCTGAAATGCACTATTACCACAGCTTGGTGTCTGCTGCGTAGTCTCCTGAGATGCAGCAATTCTACTTTACAGAGTCTGGTGTTATTTAGCGAGTTGCAAGCGGCTAATCTCAACAGCTAGTTCCAAGTTTGTGTACTTACCTTTTTTGCACCAGCAAGAAATGAAAAAGAAATCCTGCACATCCCAATTGTTATTGATGAGGTCGGGAACGGCTGCAGAAGGTGGGCGTCAGGAATATGGTTATCGTTCCTGACTCATGTTCCATAAGATCAGTGTCTTAAACATTTCAGTGCGAAACTCACGGGATAGTGAATTCTTCACCCGAATTACTAACCCCTTGTTAGTAGCTTTCAGATGAGCCCATGGGCCTTAGGCACTGAGATTCCACTGGATTGCCACAGGGGCGAGCACCTAACTCCATTAATCTTGTTGGAGCAGAGAATTGTCTTTACTGTGTATGTGTGCAGCACCTGGTCCAACGGGCAGGGCCTCGATGCTACCGCCCTATAAACGAGAGAATCGTGGCCTGGGGTGAAGGCCGAAATCAGCAATTACCGACACTGAGCGGTGCACTCAACCCCTCCACGCCGATTTCCAGAGCATGTTACAAACACTAATCAAGCCTCTCTATCAGCCCCATTGTAGCAATGGGGAAACTGAGGCACAAAGCAAGTAACTCACTTGCCCAGGTCCCCCACAGAACCAGTGCCACGGTAGGGGGGTCCCTGAGCCCTGTCCCTGGCTCTAACACCCAGACTCTCCTGCCAGCCCATTAGTGAGGGGGCAGCTGCAACCCACCATGGTTTATACAAATTAAGGGCTGATCCAAAACTCACTGGAGTCAAGGAGAGCCCTAAGTACATCCTCAGGCCCTGTCCTGGGTCCATGGCTCCAGCAGCCCCCAGCCTACCCGTGGCTTGGGAGAGGGGTGTTTGCACCCTCCTCCCTGAAGTCTGGCTTCGGTTCCCAGCCTCCTCTCTGTGCTGCCGGGACAAAGCTGTGTGTGTTTGCACTGACCACAGCAAGCAGGCAGGGCCATCCCACTGTGCCTCAGCCAGGAAGGGGCAGAGCTGGATGGGGAGCGGTGGAACGGCCGTGCTGCCCTCCCAGTGGAGCACATCACCCTAGAAATGCAGGGGAATGGCTGCAGCTGGAACCATCCGGCGCTGCTCAACCCCTTCCAGTGCAGCCAGCAGAGCCCCACCCCTGTGGGGAAAGCTCTGGTTCTGGTGCCTTGGGCTCATGGAGTCCAGTGAGCAACTAGGTTTAGGACTCAGGCATGGGGCTCCTGAAACTCCTCAGCCTCCAAACCAAAGAGCCCGAGTCAGGAGACACCAACAGAGACCAGCCGAGAGGGCGTCTGCCCCAGAGCCATCCCTCTGGCTCAGGCATGGGGCAAGCTGCTGCCGTCTGGTGGGTGCGATGGGCCAGGGATCTCTGCCCCATCCCTAGCGCATGAATAGCTCCAGTACCATAGCCCTGGGCTGCAGTCTCAGCAGAGGCCAGGGGCCGACTGGGCCATGGAGCCTGAATCTCCCGCTTGTCCCTAGAGGCAGAGGTGGATTAAGATTTACTGGGGCACTGGGCACAAAGAACATTTGGGCCTCCACACCTGGGGGCCCCCAAATTGGCCAGGGCCCCAGGGGCCCCTGCCTAGAGGCAATGCCTCTGAACCAGGAACGAGACACAAGAGGGGATGGCATGTGGGGTGATTTGCTCGTGGCCATGCTGCTCCCGTTCTGTGGGCAGAGTGGCCAGCCATCCCCCAGCCCCTTTAATGGAAACCAAGCAGAGCCTTCAAGCCCTGCAATCGTCCCTCCTGTTCCTTACTAGGGTTGCCTTGTTCCTAATCTCCACAATGCCCGAGAGCCGCGGAGAATTGCCGTCCAGCGAGGTCCTTCCGTGGCTGCCCTCACCTGCTGCCCGAGGCCCTCGCAGGCACTAAGGAGCGTGAGGCAGGGCAGGGCTGTTCTCTCTCCTGGGCAGCCGAGGCACCGAGCGGGATTTCGGCACCACGCACCCATTGATTTCAGTTGGAGATAGGTGCCCAAGACCATTGGGGAGCCGTGCCTACGTGACTCCCCCAGGGGTCTATGGCAGAGCTGGGAACTGAGGCTAGCGCTCCTGTGTCCCAGCCCAGGGCCTCCATCACTCGACCAGCCCTCCTGTTCCATGCACGAAAAATGAAGCCAGCAGCAGTTCCTCAGTCAAATCTCCAGCGTCTCACTGATGGTCTCTTTCCCCTCTCCCCCTTTCCAGAGCGCGTGTGGCCAGTGCCTGGGAAGGTGAAGCTGGACGCTGTGAGCTCGTGAATGGAAAGGACGTGGGGCCCATGGATGCGTGGGGCATGGCTGAGATTGGAGGGGTGCAGGCAGCAGCCCAGGCACTGCTCCAGCCCACAGCTGGTCATGCAGTGCTCAGGGTGTGACTGATCTCAGCCCATGATCGTGGGGGACATCCAAGAGCAGCATGGGAGAGCGGACGGAGGAGCCTGCGTCTCACCAGCGGAATGACGGGCTCAGATGGACAAATGGGTTTAACTGTAATTATATGGGGATTAACTAGCCACTGGTTACCTGCCTGTGATACATGTACAGCGCTCACTGAGCTCCGGTCCTGCAGAGAGAGAGTGTGTGTGTATTACATGCTGTTTTTCCCACGGGACCCCTGCCTCATTCGGGGCACGGGACGCCCGGGGCTCACTGAATATGGCAGCTTTCCAACATTTCTTTTTGTCCTTCTGCTCCAGTGCATGGGCCGGCATTACTAACACCCGCCATCCACACCCTGCTCTGAAGCCAGGCTGGTCACTGCCTCTCGGTCTGGTCTGGGGCACCCCTGCGGGGCCTGCGAGCTTCACAAACATTCACCACACCCCGGGGAGCAGGGTGGGGCTATCATCAGTGTTGCACATGGAGAACTGAGGCCCCGAGCGATTAAAGCCAACATGATCAGAGCCAGGATACTAGTCTATATGGACCCCTGCTCTGGCAAGCCCTGTTTGTTTCTTTTAGAAGCCTTGGAGCCGGCTCAGGTTCAAAGGTTCCTCCTCTACCACAAACAACTAGCCAGAGTTAGCAGGGTCACTTTGCCTAGCCCCTTCCACCCCCACCCCCACACTAACAGAGCTCACAGTTCCTACCACATATGGGGAAACTGAGGCACACAGAGCTGAAGCGATTCCCCCAAGAGGGTGGAAGAGCCAGGAATGGAACCCAGAGCCCTAGTCTTCCTCCTGCAGGAGATGGATAACATTGGTCCGGTGGAGTTACTTGTGCTGTCATGTGGGGCAGGGGCGGGCGGACCCCTGCAGTCCTGGACTTTGGGACCCACTAGGCCATGCAGCTGAAAAGGTGCCAGGAGGAGGAGCTGGAGGATCAACTGTGTGGGTGGTTCCGCTTTATGCAGGTGGGAGCAAGCCCTGACCTCCTGTGCCTGCAGTGTAGCTTCCTGACAGCAAGAAGCCACCCCATGCATCCATGCAGCAGGGAGTCAGAGCCAGCAGACATCCGGGGAGAACCCAGCTGGTGTGCGTGGGATGCTGCACGGAGCAGAGCAAGGAGCCAGCGTTCGCAGCAGTAGGAGTGAGGTCACTGCCATGCGCGCTGTAAGGTACCTAGTGCAGGGGTGCAGCACTGCCCCCGGCTGGATGGCGTCGCTAGGATTTGTATAGCGGGTTCTCAAACTGGGGGGTCGGGACCCTCAGGGGATCACGAGCTGTCAGCCTCCACCCCAAACCCTGCTTTGCCTCCAGCATTTATAATGGTGTTAAATACATAAAAAAGTGTGTTTAATGTATAAGGGGGGGTCGCACTCAGAGGCTTGCTGTGTGAAAGTCTGAGAATCCCTGGTATAGCATCATGATTGTGTGTGACACCTTAGAGACAGGTAAGGAGACAGGGTCCTTGCTCCAAGCTTATCCATGCATCACACAGCACTGCAGTGAACAGAGCAGAAACCCTGGGGACAGCACAACACCCCTTCCAGGGGAGAGACAGCCCCAGGGGTTCACCGTGTCCTTGTCTTGCAGCTCTTTCCTGTAGGTCAGAGTGGGAGCAGAGGGCAGGGGCAGGCTGGGGTGGGGGGAGAGGGTTGTCTTGATGCCCTGGAATCAGGAGGGTGTTGCAAGCTTAGGAGGAAGGGTGAGCAAAGGCTCAGAATCACAAATGGAGGGGGGCTAAGATGGCTAATGAGACAGGCAGTGGCAGGGATGGGAGGGCGGGAAAGGAAAGCAGAGGGGGACTGAGGCTTGCAAGAGGCTGATTGTGAAGTGCAAAGAGACAGGAACCCAGAGGAGGGCAGGTGCCAGTGGGCAGAGCAGCAGGGGGCTAGCCTGGAAGGGGAGAGCTGAGCCGCCAGGAGAGGGTGGATGAGGTTTCTCCATGGCCCGGGGAGCCAGGACGCTGACTGGTTCCTAGAGAACAGAGCCCACCCCACGCCCCCAAGCCCCCTGCCCAAGGGGCACGCGGCCCCCGCTTGCAGGCTCAGCAGAGAGCAAGGAGCGAATGAGCCCTGCAGTGAGGGCAGCACACACCTGGGCGGGGCGGGGGGATGGGGGCCGCCGGGGCTGGGCTGGCACATGGCCCAGGCGGTTGCCCTGCTGCTCCCACAGTGTCGGGGAACTGGGGCTCTGATGAGGCCTTCGCGCTGCGGGGCTGACAGTCCAGCCCCACCATGCTGAGCACACAGGAGGGGCTCGGGCTCGAGCTCTCCAGCCAGTGGCATTTACTGTATGAGCAGTAGCTGCATCTTCATCCCAGCCCCACTGCTGCTCGGGGCAAGGGCAGCCACCCTGACTCGTTCTTCCCCCGGCACAGTCCTGAGCTCCTGCAGCACTCGTTACTGGGCAGCTGGTTGGGTCCGGGAAGGGTCTCAGCCTGAGCAAAAGCCCATTCGACTCCCAGCCTCTGCCCTCATGCAAGGGACTGGCACTGGGCACGTGCCAGGCTGACCGCTAGGGAGCAGCGGCACCACTCAGCTGAGCCTCAGGGGGTGGGGGCCGGGGCCAGAGCCAGCACGGGGGAGGGAAGCAACAGGGAAGGCTCAGAACAGCTGCAGCACGGCAAAGGGGCTGGAACAGGCCGCAGAAAGGAAAGTCGGAGCAGATCCCAGACGGCGTAAATGAGATCAGCTCCAGTGGAGTCTCTGAGGGGGACGGCTCCACGTCCAATCTTACCACACGTGGCGATCTGGGGCAGGGAATCTTTTGGGTCAGCTGTTTTGCAGGAAGGCAGCGTCCTCCCAAGCTGATCAGCGCCATCAACTTCCAGCCAAATGTTCACGCATTTTTCATTGCTGTGCTGACAATGTTAATTAGTCCTGGAAACAGAAAGAAATCTGCCTGCCCGCATGGCCTCTGTGGTTGGGGTGTCGTAGTCTTCAATTTGTTTATCCTCACAGCCACCCGATGAGGCAAGGGAGAGGTTTGATCCCCATTCCAGCTCGAATTGGGGAGAAAGATAAGCAGTGCTACGC
The DNA here is from genome assembly GCF_016161935.1 of Mauremys reevesii. NCBI lineage: Eukaryota > Metazoa > Chordata > Testudines > Geoemydidae > Mauremys > Mauremys reevesii. The sequence goes on from NC_052637.1 coordinate 23,555,911, forward strand.
TGCCAAGCTCCGCCCTCTTGACAGGCCAAAGTGAAACCTCACTCTCAGCAGATGTTCACAGTATGTCTGGGCAGGCTCAGCTCACCCTCCGTGGGGTTCAGATTCACACCCCCCTGCCCTGTGAGGCAGAATTGAGACCTAGACACAATGGGGGCATGTGCCCAGAGCCCTGGCTCCCAGATAGGAGGACGGCAATTGCAGCTTTCACTAAACTAAAACGTTTGTGGCTTTCATCATTGCGAAGGAAAATTCGAAAATGCAACCTGAGTGTAACCAATGCAACAACGGCTGCCTGAGCCTGCAGCAGAGGACGGATCAGCAGCCATTAGTGGCAGGGAGGAAGCTGTTGGTCCCACACCCACCAGCAGAGCAGACTGGGCCTTTGTTGCTCCGGGGCAGAGGCTGGCTGCCTGGGGGAGTGGGTGGTGGTGGTATGGGCCACTGGGCTCAAAGGACTTGCCTTTGGCGAAGCTCAAATACCGCCAGGGCTTAGCTGTCCCCCTCTGGTTTTCAGTTCCGTGAATGGGGTGGGGCGACAAGAGGTGGTTGTATCTCCCAAACACCCAAATAGTGGCACCAAAGGAGACCATGCAGATCTGTAACCCTCCCTCTTCTTCCTCACATGCAATGAAACAGTTAACAATGCTGCCATTCAAATGAGCATCATGGGGCATCTAGGTTAACTCCCCACACCACTGCAGGGGGCAGTTCAGGCTCTCAGCAGATCCTGGCAGACATCACTGCATCAGAGACCTTTGGTGTGGCCTGATCCCCATTTGACAGGTGGGAAAGTGAGGCACAGAGACGGCAGAGGGACTCCCCAAGGTTAGGGAGATGGGTAGAGCCCGGAAGGGAACCCAGCTCTTTTAACTAAGTCTCAGTCCAGTGCCTTATGCACTAGCCCAGACTTCTCAGGGTTCTTGTCTGTGCAACATTTGTCAGAAAACCACAGGAGTTCCCCTTCGAATAAATGCACAGAGCGTGGACCGTTTTTATTCTGTTTGTAGCGCACCGAGCTCAGTGGGGCCCTGGTCTATGACCAGGCTCTGAGGAGCGACCAGAGTACAGATAATAAACAGTAATAATAATTTAGCTCTTACTAGGGATCCAGATCAGATATAAAACCCCTACCGCCCTGTAACACTGCCAGCCCAGCTAGTATTTCTTTACATTGCAGGCTCTGGAAAATAAATGGAGAACTTTGAACTACCAAGTATTGGGTCTGGAAGAGAGATCAGAGGTAGAGAACGTTGTTTTACCTGGTTTTATTATTGGGAGACGGTTTCAAAGTGAAGTCTGACCCACTTTTGCGAACAGAAGAGGCTGTTTGTCTGGGGCTAAAGCATCACTGGAGCCAGCCAGGCAGTGAAGAGAGAGAGATAGCAGATAGGCTGGGTTGTGTTGCATTCCAGGACTGATTGGGATCAGATTAAAAACCAGGTGAGAGTCCGTGCCCTAGATCAGCAGATCGAACGCTCCCAGGTTTGGCGAAGGAAACACACGAGAGTTTGCCTTTGAGAGGAGCAATTTGGGAGCTAAACAGCTTCATTTCTTTGTTTCTGGGTCAATTTTGGGTGCTGTTAGAAGTTACTGGTTAGGATGAAGAAGAAACGTGTTTGTGTCTAAGGCACTGATCCGGCAAACATTTATGGATGCGCTTAACTTTGGAATCCATGGGACGACTCAGCTGAGCAAAGTTATGCCTCCCTGCAAGTATCTGGAGGCCTGGAGCCTGAAGCCGTGGTTTCCTTCTGCACCCGCCGAGCTTAGCTACACAATTCATGCCCAGATTCAGGAAAGCACGTAAGGCTTAAACCGAGTGAACGATTTATCTGCTGACCTTAGTGCCTGTGGACATGAGTGTGCTCCATTGAAACCAAGGGGGAGGGGGGTGTTCCATTGAATTGCATGGGGGCAAATTAGACCCTGAAATAAGCCTGTGCTGCTTTTGACCTCATTAGCCCTCCAAAACCAGCCCAGTTACAGGAAAGGAGGCTGGAGCCAGATCCTCCATGTACATCAGCAAAACTGAGTTTCAATCGGTTCCATCTGTGCAAACCCATGCAAGGCAGGGTCCTCCCCCAGGCTCAGGCCCCAGCCCAAGCATCTACACCGTAATTGTATTGCCCCACAGCTCAAGTCAGCTGACCCAGGCCTTGCAGTGCCTGAGGATCTAATTTGACTTTGCAGGGCTTTTACTACTGGGGATGATTCACAGATTTCAAGGCCAGAAGGGATTACAGTACTGTGCCAGGGAGTCTGACCTCCATCGGATTGTGTTAGAAGAGCGACGCACCCACTGTTAGATATTTGTTCCCCATGTAGATACTTATAGACTGTGATCAAGTCACCCTTACCCTTCTCTTTGTTAAGCTAAATAGATCGAGCTCCTTGAGTCTATCACTATAAGACAGGCTTTCTAGTTCTTTAATCATTCTCATGGCTCCTCTCTGACCTCTCTCCCACTTATGAACATCCTTCCTGAATTGTGGGCACCAGAACTGGACACAGGATTCAACAGAAGTCGCACTAGTGCCAAAAACCGAGGTGAAATAACCTCTCTACTCCTATGTGAGACACTCTTAGGGTGACCAGATGTCCCGATTTTATCGGGACAGTCCCGATTTTTGGGTCTTTTTCTTATATAGGCTCCTATTACCTCCACCCCCATCTTTCACACTTGCTGTCTGGTCACCCTAGACACTCTTGTTTATGCATCCTAGGATCACACTACCTCAGCTGGTTATCCACCATGACCCACAAATCTTTTTCAGAGTCCCTGCTTCCCAGGACCGAGTCCCTCATCTTGTTGGTATGGCCTCCATTCTTTGTTCCTAGATGAACACATTTACATTTAGCCGTATTAAAACACATATTGTTTGCTTGAGCTCAGCCTACCAAATGATCCTCATTGCTCTGGATCAATGACCTGCTCTCTTCATTACTGACCACTCCCCCGATTTTTGTCACAACCACAAACGTTATCAGTTATGATTTTATGTTTTCTTCCAGGTCATTCATAAAAATGTTAAATACCACAGGGCCAAGAACCAAGCCCTGCAAGACCCCACTGGAAACAGGCGCACTCAATGCTAACTCTGCTTACACTTACATTTTGGGACCTATCACTTAGCCAAGTTTTAATGCAGTTTTAATGCAGTTAACGGGGGCCATGTAAATTTTATATTATTCTAGTTTTTAATCAAAAATGTCCTGTGGTACCCAGTCAAATGCCTCACAGAAGAGTAAGTATAATACATCAACACTATGACCTTTATCAACCAAACTTGTAATCTCATGAACAAAAATAAATCAAAATAGTTTGAGAGGATCTGTTTTCCATGTTGTACAAGAAGGAAAGAGGCCAGCTTGACCTTCAGCTCTCAGGCTGCATTTGCAGAGCTGGCTGGTGGGAAAGCCCAGCGTTTTACTTGAAAACTGCACAGATTTGCTCTAGGGAGAGAGAGAGACCCTCCAGGCTGTTTTTGCAGTGTGGCTTTGCAAAGAAGTGCACCACATTTGGGGGGGTGGGAAGGGGGTGTTTCTCCACTTCTCCATTTGAAGTGGAACAGGCCTAATCAATGTCGTGTTTTTTTTCTGTAAGCGTTTGCTCAGATTAAGCTCTGCCCTGGCCAATGTTCTTGTGAGAACTGCCCCACCAAATACACCCAGCTGAGCCACCAACACAAGCCTGGTGTCCTCTTGACGAGTGCCAGAGACTCCATGAATTCCACTACAGACTTCATATCACGACTGATTTTACAGCGAAGACACCCAGATACCATGGTGATGGGCTGCAGCATAAATCCCTGAGAATGGCAAGGTTTTTTCACTGATGAATCTTCACCACTGACCCTTCTACAACCTCACCTCCCCCTCTCCTTGGCAAAAAGGCACAGCGAGACCTGGATTGGAGGCTATATATAAGGGTTCAGCAGACAACATCAGTTGATTCTATCTTAATGAGAACACCCTTCAAGGAGAGTCGGGGGCAGGGTGGCGTGGGGAGTCAAGCGTGTGGCTTCTTTCAAGAAGCTGCTCGGGGTGTTGATATTTCCAGTCAGAGTGTGAGACACAAACCTGCAAGTCCTTCTGGAGGAACTGCTGCAAATACATGACATTCACCGTGTTCGAGGAGAAGAACCCCAGTTTTACCAACAGTTTTGACAGCAATTTGCACATTTATTTCAGGTGATTTTGCACTACACCCCTGCCCCTCCCTCCCCGCCGTGTCCCCATTACAGTCTGGGTGATGAGTTGCACTTATGACCTGTGCAAAAAGCTGTAACATCCTAACTTGCAAATACGGCTGTGAGAGAATATTTCTTTATACATTTATACTGGATCCGGGGACGCTAAGCATTTCAATTTACATTGTACATTGGTACACCAGTTCAGATGGAATGGCTCAAATAAAACAAATATATATAGATCTATTTTATATATACAAATATATAATATATATATATCTATGCAGACAGATATATATATATATATCTTTCAAAAGGATAAAAGGTTAAAGTTGTCTTTGCATGCACCACCAAAACCTCTGCTCCACACCACCCAAACAAAAGAGTTAACTAAGGCTCAGCGCTGAGTAAACTGTAATCAGGGCCCTGGTAACATGTCCCTGTGGTCAGTTTCGCCCTCCCTTCGCAGACACTGATGCAGGAATATGTGACACATGGTGCGGGGAGATGAGGGAGGTGCGCTGGTGAGCAGTGAGCTGGAAAGGCAAGGTCACCCGGGCCACATCTCACCTTCTAAAGCACGGTTAGGGGGACACAGCATGAGCACATTATTGCTATTCAAAGCATGGCCTGGCGCCGTTCACGCCAACGGGGCCCACGCCTCCCTTGCCAATGGCAGGCGTGTCCATGCTGCTCCCAACTGCCTGCCGTGGTCCCAAGAGGAACAGCCGCACCTGGTTCCTCGCCAAATCCCCAGCTGCGGCTCAGACAGGGAGTCGTTTCCGGCCAACAACGAGTCAAGCCAACAAAGAAACAAGGGAAGGTATTTGGGAATGATGAGACATGGTTCAGATCCCACCGGGGCAAACACTCTCCTGGAGACCACTTCTCAGGTGTCACCCTAAAGCGGTCAGTTTGGCAGACAGTCTGGAAAACAACAGGCTTATAAGGGTTAAAGAGGACACCTCTCCCATAGCAGCCTTCCTGCAGGGGACAGAGTCAGCATGGGCATTGACAGCACAGCAGTGCAGCTGGAAAAGCAATGGGCCACCGGGCAAGGATTTCACCAGCTGCCAGGCAAAGGGACACTGGTGGAAGCCAACGAGCCGAACCCACTGGGCACCGTTACTGCAGTGACCACCCTGCCTCCCCTCCCCCAAGCCAAAGAGCAATCGGGAATGTGTGTTTGGGGGGCAGGGAGGGGGGTTGGGGTTATTTTTGGAACAGGGCTGAAAGCTTGAAAGGGGGATACTTAGGCACCAAGTCAAAAGGCAAAGTTTGGATAAGGCGAAACAAACCGATGGAAATAAATAACCAAAACTGCCCCAGAAATGCATTTTGCCATGGAGACAGGCTGTCCCCGTTTGCTGCAAGTCACACACGTCCATCCAGCCAGCTCATACTGGTAGCTGGTGAATGGAGCCCCGACTGAGAGCAAGCCCTGCCATGGCAAGGTCTCCGGACCACAGTGGTTATGGGATCACATGTATGTACAAGAGAGTCAATGGGGGAAGGGGACGCTATGTCATAGGGCGGTGCTTTCCGATTCTTCCTCTTCCGAATCGACTTTCCCTGCCACGGAATGTCTCTGGGTTTGTTCCAGCGGATCTTGGTGGAGTGCAGGATCAACCTCGACGTGTATAGAAGGGACATCAAAGTGGACGAGATCTGCAATCGGGCACAGAAAGGCAGAGGTAAGAGGCTGCTCCGGGCGAACCCGCGCTAAGACGGACAGATGAGATCAGCAAAAAGTAGCTTGGGAGGCGCTGCTTTTTCTTAGCGGCAAAAACGTTTCTCAGGCTAGTACGTTGTTAATGTCAGAGCACAGGGATGTCATAATAAAGTCTAGGTTTGCACCTTCTATCGTTTGCACTTCCTCTCCTGAAGCTTGGGTGTCTCCGTTGCAGCAGCCAGCCTCTCTCTCATTCTTGTCACTATCCCCACGGGCCTGCTAGGACTCAGCACAAATGCTGAGCCCAGAGTCTTTCCAAAACACGGGGCAGAAACTGGCACCTTCTACTGACCCCTTGTTTTTGTTTCAGGCCCTTACACGTTACAGACTTGCCTTAGCCCCTTTCAATCCTTCCCCATCATAGATAGTAGAGTGGAAAATGCTATGGAGCCATCTAGCCTATGCCCCACGTGGGAATACAGGATTGGTCCCAAGAGGATACTCTCTATTGCTTAGTCTAGTTGTGAATGTCTCCAGGGCAGGGACTTTGACAGTAGATCTCACACTGCAGGAGCTATTACCTCTCATGTACTCATGGCTATTTCCTAAAGCCCACCCCATCTTCCCTTTCAAACCTGCCAGTATTCAGCCCCTTCCATCTTTTCTCCTAGAGCAGGAGAGATTGCTTGGCGGGCGGGGGGGAAGACATGAAAGGATATTAAACTCACTCGCCCAAATACGCAGCCACCTCATTAGCTGGGTCCTTTCCAGCTGCCAAGTGCAAATGCCACAATTACCACACTAGCCAGGGTTGCTAGGTTTCTAATTAGCCGCCAAGGCCAGCCCCACTCCATGCAGTCTCCCTTTTCCTGAATCATAGGGAAATGAGTGACGCATGAGGCCTGCGGCTCGTTTGAGGGCGGGGCGTGCGTAGGCGTGTGGCCGGACAGGTACATGGACTGCCCACAGCGTGCAGCATTGGACTGGCCTTTGGGGCAAGGTCAAGGTTTCAAATATAGTAAGTTACTCTGCTTTGGCGGGGGGTCTTCTGGGACTTGCCCCTCCCCATTGTCCCCCTTTACCCCCTCAGGCAGCCTGTGTTGAGCCAATCTGCTCTTCTAGCCGCACCGATGGGAAGAGCGGCTAGGGAGATCTGGGTGCGGAGGGTGCTGCGTCTGCCCAGGGAACGAGGAGCAGAGCTCAGGCCTCCACACTGCTCCCACCCCTAGACGGGCAGAGCGAGCTGGCTGCACTCACGCCACATGGATTTCCACAGACCGGCAGCAGGCCCAGGGCCTGGTGGGCTCCAGCTCCGGACACTTGTGTGGTGGCTCTGTCACACACACACATACTCTGTCTCTCTCTCTCTCACACACACACACACAGTCTTTCACACTCACTTCCCAACACAAACTTGTATTATTGTTGTTGTTACTTCTTTCAAAGTGTGTTATTTTAGCTTTTTGACTGGTCTGTGCATTTCATCGTTTTTATTTCTCTCTTACGCTTACACTGAATTCTTCGAGTAGTGAGTTCTAAAATGCCCACCCTGTCCTGGCTGGAGTAATTATCCCTACGGTAACTTTCTGAAAATATACATCCTAGCTAGGTTTTTTGTTTCTACTGGTGGCGCACATCTGCACATATCTCAATATTGGTGCACGTAACAAAATTCAGCCTGCACATGGATGGAAAAAATTAGAGGGAACATTGCTAATAACCCTTCGAATGCTGGCCAGGCGGGCAGCACTTCATATCTTCAGGTGAGGGTTGTTGTTGGTGGTGGTGGGGCGGGGTTGAGGCCAGAGGAAGGCAGAGCTGGACAAGGGCCTTCTGGGTAGAGTCAGTTCTGGTCCAACTTGCCTCTCCCTGGCTGGCATCTCTCCCCCTGCGCCCGAGCTCTGTGCTGCTCTGAGCCCCACTTCATACCAAGAGGAAAGGTGAGTCACCTCGGTGGAAACAGCCAGGGACAGGCACAGCCTGCCATGGAGCCAGGCCATGGCTCTGGGCTGATGGTGAATCAGGCAGGCAAATGGGGGGCAGGCGGCTCTTCACCTGTGCACGGGAGGGACACTTTTGGACCTATGAGCGGCTTATGCTCCAATAAGTCTGTTAGTCTATAAGGTGCCACAGGACTCTATCGCTTATTGGAGAAACAGGCACCGGGTTTTCTGAGCTCCTGCCCCTCAGCCTGGAACCCTGAAGAGCAAACTCAAGTCCTGGAGACAGAAGGTTAAAAAAGAAACTCTACGCAATACACAGGCCTAGGCGCAGCTGGAGAGAGCACTCCCAGCCCTGCGTAAGCACCTGGCTGGTGGAAAGCAGAGGACCCCAGCTGAGATGTGCTGTGTGGGCCTGGGAGCAGAGTTTGGCCCATGGGGGGTATGACTGGCAGATGTCACGGGCACTGTCTGTGCTCTCACACCCGTACAGCTTGCTTCGGGGATGTGCGGCCCAGAGGACCGTGGGACGGTGGGACAGTGCCCACACCCCGTCTCCCCTTCCCCAACACTTTATATGAAGATTCACGCTCATTTTACACCAGGGGCCAAATTCTGCTCTTGCCTACACCAGGGCAACCCTGCTGACTTCCCTGAGCTTGCACCACCAGAAATTTGCCCCCAGATTTTCATATTCCTTTTCCACCGTCACTGATCCATTGTTCCCAACGACCGCACAAGCGCCCCTTCCCAACTGGAATACAGCTTGCCTCACGCAGCCTTAAACATGAGAGTGGGCCCACGTTTTCAGGAGCGCAGCTAATGCCTCTCGGAGGCATCAGCATTCTCCAGAGCCTGCAGCGTGGATGTGTAAACCGGGTCCAGGTGTGTTTAGAACCACAGAGCTGTAAGGCTAGCAGGGACCTCAAGAGGTCACCTAGCCAGCCCCCTGCGCTAAGGCCGGGCCATTTAGCCATGGGTGTCTGAGATGATCTCTTCCCTGATGCCAAATGAGCAGCTGCAGATATTGGACCATTTTGCATCTGGCCAGTGGGATGAGGTGTACAGCTGGCTCACACGGTGTGAGGGGCTCTATATGTTAGCCGTTCTGCAGAGGGTTACCAGGTGTCTGGTTTTCAACTGGAAAGGGGACCTGGCAGTGTCCGGTCAGACGAACTGACTGGACACCAAAAGGCTGGTTACCGCGGTGGCGGGGGGAAGGTGCTGGGTCATCAACCCGTGTCAGCCCCTGCTCGGCCGGGGCTGCCTCCTTCCTGTATCTCTTGGGCAGGCTCTGCATCGGGTTGCAGCTCCTGTTCCAGCCCCAGAGCAGAGGGAGCCCAGCTGCAGGGGAGGGGGAGAGGGGAGGTGGAAAGGATTGCAACAAGGAAGGGGGAGGGGAATGAGTGGGGGCAGGGCCTCAAGGGAAGAGGCAGAGCAAGGGTGGGGCCTGGGAGAAGAGGGGGAGCAGGGCAGGGCCTCAGGGGGAAGGGAAGGGGGCTCCAGTTTTCAGACATGAAGCAGTTTTAGTTTTTGAAATAAAGAAGCCTAATTGTCACATGTATTCGAAACAAGCTCACTGCTAACCAGCGCTGTGAGACTGTTTCCATCGGACTAAGGTTTTGCAGCATGTAATGGGAAGACACTGAGGAAACCCCTGCTGGAAAAAACCCAGGGAAGATCATAGCAAAGCAGGGTGTGCTGTCATGACTACAGTCTGTGAAGTGGCTATTCAGGGTTTTTGTGCCCGTTTCCATTTAAGTTAGCTAACAGCCATGCAAGTGTCAGTCCAGAGATGCTCTAGTAATGCTTGGGCTTGCCCATGGCTGGACCCTGGGGCAAACCACTAATATCTGAGCCCTGGAACAAGTGTTTGTAGAGGGCCTGGACTAGTATTTACAAACATGTTCGCTAACTGGAGCGAAATGGCAACCACTTAACTAGTGTGGAGACAGGAGCAAAAATTCTAGCCTTGGCAGCCCCTTAGGGCTTGTCTTCAGAGCAGCGTTGGCTATACTTGAGTTAGCTTAGCTCTAGTGAGAGCAGCCACACCTTGGAGCTGCCCGGGGTGGCTGGACTAGTAGCACAGAATAGCTTTGTTCCCTCTGCATTACTAGCTCGAGCATCTACGCATCCCCCGACGGGCCAGCTAGCTTGAGTCCAAACCACGCCTAGGTGGAGCGAGAGATTTTTGGCCAGTTAGATTTAACCCTCGAGTTATAGCTGGTGCTAACACAGCGGCGGAGGCAAGACTGCGGATGCGCACTCATCCAGTTCACATGCCATCAGAACGTGTAGTGCATCTACTGGTGCACCGCGGAGGCCCACTGACGTGCTGGTCCTGTGCGTTCCACTGCAGGGCAGGTGGAGTTCTACTGGTGTGGCACTGCAGTGACTTGCAGTAGCTGTTTTTATCAACTGGGCTGCTCAGCCTAACAGTCCCATATCTCGTGCCTAGCATGCAGGCCTCATTCGTCACCTGTGACACTAGGCTCTTAACGCTACAGCGCATTTGCATGATGCTATTCGTTCGTTTTATCGGCGCGCATTTCCTGAGTGCTCCTGGTCAGAGTAAATAAGCGTCACCTAGTGACGCTAAATATCCCCAGAAAACATACCATCAGCATCAATACCCAATCAAGGCAATTAAGAATGGCAATATCATGACATCCCTTCTGAAAAACAATATATGAAATGGAAGAGGGAGAAATTATTCATACAGGTCAGTTCTAAGCCATGGTTGGGAGGGGAAGAAAGGGGAGGGGAAGGTTAGGAGCTGGTCACGGGATTGTTTTCATTGACTGATTTCAATATACAAAGGGGGCGGGAACAAAGGCCAGCGGTTCCAGGAAGCAAAAGAAACAAGTTTACTAATAAGGTAATTATTGGTGAACTTGTGATACGGTCACAGGCCCAAGAAGCCATGCAATTCCGGTTCAGCGAGCCCCATGCAAAGGCCAAAGAGAGCAGGATGGAATTAGTGGTGAATCTGACGCAACAGCCAGCCGCTGGTGGTCAGTCTAGGGGGTTAGCTTTTCAAGTGCCAGAGAGGGGAGGTTTGCACGGGAACTCCAGCTTACCCTGAGAATCCCCCTCACACCTATCCAATATTGCATCACTCGCCTCAAACAGCTGCAAGGACACAATCATAGGATTGGGAGAAAGGAAACAAAAATAAGCAGCAACAAGGAGACAAGAACACAACAGAAACACGGTTCAGAGAATTGTGGCTGTCAAGTCATAAAACAGAACATAGAATACATTACAGTATAAAGAGACTAGCGTCCGAAACCTGCATGGAGAGAACTCAGAGACAAACCAATCTGCCATTCCTATTTACCATCGCCTGCTCTGCAATCCTGGAGTACTAGGGGGACATTTGTATAATTTCCCTTGTGAATCCTTTCAGCACAACCCAGCAGATCAGGACTGGACCGGCTGGGTCACAGATGCTGTTCTACAAGTAAAGGAGTCAGCGGACATGCAAGTGTATAACTGAAATAATATCTATCTCACGAACTGTCAACAGTAGAAAGATCCACTATACATCAATGGAAAGCCAGGATTCCCAGGTTTCCAGCCATGTATAACATGTGTTTCTAGTCATCATGGGCCACGAGATATACCTCAAAATGATGACCAGTCCCTCAGAGCGGGCAAAAGGACACCAGATAGGCCTACATGTTGTCACCATCCTAAGGTCCCTGGGCCAGTTTGCATTCCACTATATACTGTATTTCTATATCAACACCCCCATCTATCTGGAGACACCTCAAAACATCTGCTAGAGGTGGCGGGGAGGACAGCTCTAAAAAACCAAGGGAACCAATTGTAAGACTTACCAAAGGCGGCTGCCAGGGCTCAACCTGCTGTATGGAGAAGATCCCACCAGATGGGTTATGACAAAAGCCTGCATGGCTTTGAAATCTATGCTGCAGCCTCAGTGAACAGAACGCCTGAGCCAGCTTTGCAGGCCAGCTAGTACAGGGCCTTTAAATCCAGTTGGCGTCCTGTCTGCTGCACTGCAGGGCTTGAGGGCAGCACCAAGGGTTCACCCAGGAACCTCAGCTTGCGGGGTGGCTGCCGACACAGCACACGTGTTTTCATACACAGGCGTTTGACTATTTTAATTCTGCCTCATTGCCAGGGCAGGTTTTACCCTCAGATATTTGCCTTCTAAGCGATCACCCCGCTAAGGAAGCCCGGATTCAGAGGGGGATGCAGAGATTTATGAGTCAAAACTTGTCCCCACCACTCCTTAAAATAAAAGCATCTTAAAGACCCTGCATCTTGGCCCTGGATCCAAACACCCCGGAGCACATTTCCGTTGGCTCAGCGGCGTCTGATTTTGCACTGACTTCCTCCGTAGTGCCTGCTGGCATCCCCACGCTCATCCCCTCAGCCCACGATAACACCGACTCGTCAGATAACTGATGCCACCGAGACTCGTCGGCGTGGTGACAAACTAGCTGACCGTATTCGCCTCTCTCTTTGCCGTACCCGGCAAGGGATCTGATCAAAGCTCTAGGGAGCGAGCGGCTTGGTTACCTGTGGACATGCTTTCCCCGGGGGACATGTCATCTAGCAGGGTGTGCTCCATGGACTGCGGGCTAGCGCCGGTCAGGCTTGCTGTGGGAGGCTGTGGCGGTGGCAGCGTGGGCCTCTGCCTTGGCTTAGGGGTGGGTCGAGACTTGGTTAAAGTGCTCGTCAGGGAAGGAGGAGAAGACAGGGAAGGAGCAGCAGCTGGGGAGAGCTGGCCTGAGGCCAGTGAGTAGCCGTGTGGGTAATTCAGTCCATAGGGTGAAGGGGTGCTCGGAGGGGTGGGAGACAGGCTGACGGGGGATGGCTGTCCCGTGGACTGGTCGGACATACCGCCTGACGGGCCGTAGGGCACCTTGGGTGTGATTGGAGCCAGCTTCTTTGAAACTGTGGAAGACAAAGAGAGACAGACACACCATAAAGTGAAGCACAAGTTCAAAGGGTCCTTAGCACTTCTTATACCTATCTGATGTCACAACTCCTGCATGTGAGAAGCTGGGCTCTCTGCACCCAGGTGCTGTGTACGATTACTCTGCAAATCACACACATGGGAACCTGGACTAGAACCCTCATCCTACAGCGCCAACCCCTCTGGCTGCTCCTAGCCAAGCTAAAGGCACGCGCCATCAGCTAGCAGCAGTAGCAGATCCCTTATCTTCTCCATGGACCAGATTGTAGCACCCCTCTTTATTCACACACACACAAAGACAGCCTGTTACACTAGAGAAAGATCTCCAAGGGCCAGGCTGGACGCCAGTTACAAAGAACCGTATCTGCTAGGCACCTGTCCTCCCATAGGCACTCTCAGGAAAACACTTCCCTCGCTATATGAACAAGGGATCCGAGTGGAGAGCTTTGCCCTTCACATCTACTGAGATTTGTGGCTGTCAGAATATTCTTGATTATTTCAAGATGGCACCTGCCTCACGGATATGGGAGGAGCATAAGGGGCTTGCACTTAAACAGCCCCTGTGAGATGGAAACTAGCATGTAACAGGGACTGTGGTGGATGTGCCAAACATGGTGGAAGAAGGGATCTCATACAGCCCCCAGTAGGTCTGGATACTCATGAACGTTGAATTAAAGCCCACCCAGGAGCAAAGGGATGCGAACTCCAGCCTGTCTCCCATGCCCCACAGCTCCATTTCCCAGCAAAATGACTTTGTGAGGCAGGCCTTGCCAGTGTCCTGCAGGGACTCCTCACTTAATCAAGCAGGCGACAGCAGCAGCTCCGAACCATGAACAAACTCCTTGGGTCTCTCCAGTGAGAACTGTGCATCCGCAGGCTCACTCCTGCCCTCCATCCAGTCAGCTAGGAGCTTCCTGCACAAGTGTGCAGCCTCCTCAGCTGGTTTCTGAGGTCTGCGGAGACGTGTTTTGGAAGACGGAGGGAAAGTGCGGTATTCACATGGCAGCACTGAGTGCGTTTTCACATGAGGCCACTCTGCCTCTATGTGGCAATGGACGATGGGGAGGGAGGGAGGGCAGAACTCCAGGAGCTGAAAGCTCCATTGACCAAAGTACGGAGGGTGCTTTCGTTAGGACATATTGGGCAAAATGTTCAAAAGCGCCTAAGTGACTTAGGAGTCTAAGTCCCATTTTCAAAAGTGATTTAGGCACTTAGGCGCCCTAGTCTCACTGGAAGGCTCGTCAGTCCCTGAGTCTGTTTGGAATATCCCACCAGGCACCTAGCTATGTCTTTAAGCAGCTAAATACCCTTTAAAATCTGGCCCTCGGGTGCTTTTGAAAATTTTACCTGTTGTCTAATAACCAAAGGTTCAGAGGGGTGGTTTGCACGAGCACTCAGACGTTTGGAGGCTTCTCTGACCCACATTGTAATTATCCCAGTGTCTGGGGTCTGCCCAGACAGGGCACACTGGATTTCATGAGAACTGGTGAGATGTCCAGTAATTCCTGCTTCTGGGTGGGAATTCTCAGCAGCTCCTGAGGAGCATCTGTAGCTTTCATTCGAGCAAACAAACAAAGAAGTCTGTGGTTGCAATGAAAACCTTCCACATACAAAGCAAGTGTAACCAACCTAGTCACGTCTTCCTCAGCTCCATCAGTCAGTGGCGAGCTCATTTCCCTGACATAAAGATGGGGATAATGGGAGACCTCTACAGCATGTAATTTAGCAACAGCCTTCATCAAATCAAGACCCAACATAGTTTTCATATGAGTCTTATCACGGGCCAGATTCCCAGCTGGTGTAAATCAGTGTAGCCCTGTTGACTAAATAGAGTTAAACTGATTGACACCAGCTCGAGATCTGTCCCAGACCGAATTATAATTGTCCTTCTGACAGGAGTCTTCGGCCTAGCCAACGCACAAACTTCTGGTGGCATAGCTCTGTCAGCTGGTGCATGAGGTGTGCGATCCCTGACCAACTGAGCTGTGCCACGCAGTTGCACCAACACAACTGCACTTTTATCCGCAAAACGTGCATGTGTGTGTGTGTGCATGCATGTTACAGTGTATCCACACTCGGAGTGCTTTCCCTGTATAAATATACTGGCAAAGGGCTTCTACCGGAGAGCTGTCATTCCTCACCTCCATGCAGGGCCATCGCTGGAAGAAATCCAGCACGAGGTAAGCAGGGTCCATGCAAGTGCCAGATGGTCATATGATTAGTCGTTCTGTGAGCTGGACAGTGTGGAGATCCAGGCACATGAAAGCTCACCTCCTCAGGCACCAGGAAAACATCACTTCAAACCCCTGAGCCGGTAATGGCCCCGACGGACAATCTGCACCCTTGCACGCTCAGAATGCTGCGCTAGAGAACACGACCCACACCTGGCTGAGTGCTCACAAGGCTTACTACTTTATTACACTCATCACCTTGCACTGGTTACATTAGCCTGCCCTGGAAAGGCACAAATACCTTTGCGCAGTGTGTGAGGGCTCTGCTCCGTGGACAGCTGCTGAGTGGGACTGGCCACCTGCTGCACGCTCCCACATGGGGCCACGTGACCGGAGCTTGGGCTGCCTTTCTGCCCAGACACGGGTGACAGCTCCTTGGTTTTTAAAGTACTGCAAAGAAACAAACAGGAACAAGTAGGAAAACATGTAAGTCCCTTTGTTTTGAAGCCACCCCATGGACCTCCCTCTGCCCCACAGCCCAGGGTCACTTGGCTCACGCCCCTCGCACTCTGGCCTGTTCTCTGGCACGCAGGCCTCGCTAAGAGCAGGTGTTTGCGCTGGCAAAGCCAACCCCCCTCCCAATTCTTTGCCCGACAGAAGCTGCTTCCAGAGACACGCCACACACTGGACTCAAAATGTACGCACATCTTTTCAAGCAGGCAGAGCACAATGAGAGCATGAAGCAATGCTGCAGCCCTCCTAGTTGCATGGCGTACAGCAGAGACAGAGCAGAACAAACCCCCTTCCCTGCCCCCCAAATGGCTGCTCCTCCTAAGAAGTGCTCTAGGAATTATTTGGGGAAGTTCTCTGGCCTATGTGATACCGGAGGCCGGAGTAGCTGATCCCAAAGGACTCTGCTGGCCTTCGAGTCAATGCATCTAAGAACTTGTCATGGGGACTGGTTTTGGTTTTCTTTTTTTTAAAGCTTCCTCCCCAAGTCCATTTCTTAATCCCCAGCTATGGCGCTCACTTGCAACGGCCAAGAAATGGATAGAGGGGTCCAGGCCACCCAGCAGCAAAGACCCTCTGGACAAGGCAGCACAGCAAGCGATGTAATGGCTCATCAGGATTCCTTGGGTGAGCAATGGCAAGTTGGCTGGGCCAGGCAGCAGCCATTCACAGCCTGCATTGCAGAGGCGGCTAACCCCACCAGCTCACGAGGGCACCGCTGGGTCAAGGGAGCTGCTCTGAATCAACCTGGCCTGTGACGCTCATATTACTCTGATTCCTTGCTTTGTAGCTCTGTCACGGGTGGGGGAAGGGCTGGCCCTGCACCCCGGGATATGACGGGAAGGTCGCAGCGCCTGGCAGAGCGCTCCGTCCGCCCTCTTCACGAGCTGCCCAGTGCCGACCCATGCAACGGCAGCTTCTGGGGGCAAGAAGGCTCGGCCTGGGCCACAGGGCCTGTCCCCAGCGGCGGCTGTCACCGCGGTGCACGGTGAGCCGACGGCTCTGAACCCTTTCACCCTCAAACACACAAGTATTTACCTAGTCAGGCCGGCTCCTCTGTCGCTGGCGCAGCCGACCCAGGGGGGAGAGGCTGACATAAGGGAGGGGTAGGGAGCGCCAGGTGGGTCTGGTTTGGCTAAGACAAGTGGGGGTTTGATGGAGGGGGCGGAGAGATTAGTTTCGAGAGCATGCGATTCGGTGAGGGAGCTCTGCTTGGGGAGGTGAAGGAAACACGGCTTTGGGTTCGAGTTAATGTCAAGCGGCTGAGGGCTGGGAGAGGAGGAGGAGGAGGAGGAGCGGGGAGGCAGAGTTTGGCTGTGCCCTGACCACCGATAGGGTGGTGAGGGGGCCTCGGGCCGAGCCTGGGGGTGGTAATGGCGGAGGTGCTGATAGCAAGGGTAAGGGGGGGGCCTGTCGTCCTCGGGGGAAGGGTAGTGGTAACAGGAGTCCAACCAACTAGACGACACATCATCCGTGCTGCAAAATGTCCAAACAGACAGACAGACAAAAACAAGAGCAGAAGTGTTGGTACAGGGAGGAACCCACCCAGAGCGGCGAGGCTGGCAGAGAAGCAAAGAGGAGTAACAACAACAAGAAAAACACTGAGCCCAGAGCCTGCCGCGGGGGTGGGAGGTGGGGAGGGTGGCACTGGAGGGCGGGGGGCAGAGCAGTGGATCCCAGCCTCCTGGGGTGATGGCATGGGGCTGGGGTCTGAGCTCGCTCACCCGGGTCAATGGACTCATCGCGTCACTGAAACCCGCAGAGTCTCTGGCTTTACTCTGGGGAAGCGGAAACCAGAGTCTGGCCCTAAGGCGGCAGCCTGTGCCTGCCGTCGCCCTCCTGTGGCCCTGGGGGCTCGAACCTGCCCCAGACCTGAGGGCCACAGGAGGCCAGGGTGCTCGCAGAGAAGGCCAGGGTGCTCACAGCTGAATGGGAGGTGGGCCAAGGTGCTTCACTAGGGCCTAGCTCTATGGGGCATCATAACAGGAGGAAGGGTAGCCCAGGGTGCCAGTCACAAAGCCTGAAGCACCAAGGGCACTGCCTGGGGCTGGGAGCCACTGATCTAGAGAACGGCAAGGCAGGAGTGGCAGAGAGAGGGCCCATGCCAGGGAGTATAGGCAGAATAGCAGGGCACTGTGCCAAAATGCAAGGCTAGGCAAGTGTCAAAGGGTCTGCAGTGGTGACGCCCTGAAGGTTGACACCTAAAACCCCTTTCCAAACTCCTGGACATGCATTCGCCAGGTGAGGGAGAGCCCTCCGCCGGGGGGCGGGGCGGGGAAGAATGGAATGTTTTCTCATGACGTCGCATGTCTTTCATATTATAGGGGTCTGCCTCTCAGCCCTGCTCCTCGCCCTCCACCTGGCCCCTGGATCCGCCTCCCCCATTTGATCTCCGTGTAGCACAACGCCAGTCTATAGCGAAAGGGCGTCAGGAGGGAGGCAGGACGTGATGGAAATGGAAAGAGAGCACACGGCAAGATCTCCCACCCCCTGGGATGGAAGTGCTCGCAGTGTGTCTCCTGCAGAGGCTGGCTCTCAGGGAGGGGAGGGAACAGACTTACACAGTCCTGGGAACTGAGGCTAATGCTGTAACATCTGCATAAAGTCAGGCAGAAAGGACACTGACATGTGAGAAAGGCGTCTAAGCAGGGTCAGGAATAAGAAAATGAACACAGTCAGATGATGACAGGATCGGGTGCAACGTACCAGCTAGGAGATACACTGTGACCCAAGACAGGTGAACGCAGACAGTGGAACTGGGGGACGTGGGACTTGTGAGTCTTGGCTATTCAACACAACGATAGGAGGTAACGAGCGAGCGAGCTGTGGCAGACTCTCGTCTCTGTTACAGCAGTGTACATCCAGAGTAACTCCACTGCAGCGAACAAGGCTGCTCCAGATTTACATGGGTGTAACGGAGATCAGGCTCTGGCCCTTCACGTGCAAGTGTTAAATAATGTACCAAATAACTGATTGGGGAGAAATGCTGCCAACAGGTGCACAGAAATCAGAGCAAAATCCAGGACCGGAGCAGATGAGCATCTGCACAAGGACAGTTGATTTTTTTGGTGCTTTCAGCCACGGAGTCAGTGTGGCTCATGTTAAAGGATGGGGTCTGTGTGTGCTCTCTACCTGATAGCCAGGGCTCATCACAAATCTCTCTGGCATATATGCTGAGCTGGCTGGGCGCTGGAAAGGCCCCTGGCATGCAGCATAGGAGAAGCTAACTTCCATACTTGCAGGAAGCATGGCTACGACGGAAGCACAGATTGGAAGCACAAAGGAGTCACATCGGCCCCACTCCCTGCGCACGCGGGTAACTGCACCTGACAGCCTCGCTTGTTTTCCAGCTGCCCGCCAGGAAGCAGTGTGTGAATCCACCAACACAAAATAAATCCGTAGCCTTCTGAGAGAGGCACTGGAAGTGAACGTTCCCTCCCCGTGGGAGGACGTTCTAGTAAAGAATGGGCTCGGGGAATGATATTTCAGGGCTAAGCACATTTGCAAAGGAGGTTCTGAAACTGGCTACAAAATTTGCTCATGCACCAGTCACCCAGCTTTTTTCCAGGTGCACAATCTGCACTCAAGTGTGCAAAGGGGGGTGGGGAGCAACGGCTAGAAGAGCACAAGTTGCTGGTGTAATTTAGATCTAATTTAGATGTGCTGGTGTAATTTAGATCTAATTTAGATGTGCTTATGCTTGGCCCACAGTCTAACAGACCCCAAAAGGAGTGCCTCCATCATCTTCCTTCCAGCCAGTGGAATGGAGAGACATGGGGGATCGGTCTGGCCAAGGAGTGCCAGTTTGTGGGAGACCAGAGGGAATGGCAGGAAGGTCTGAGAAAAATGAAAGGCAGGGCCAATGAAACAGCCAGCTAGCTAGCCCCAACGGTTAGCACTACCTGAAGCCACATGACAGCCTGGCTGTCTCCTGCTCTCCTGGCCACGGGAGTGTTCCAAAGGGGACTCCTAGCATCTCTGCACAGCGCCCTCTGTGGGCGAGGCACATGTACTGTGAGCGCAGAATCTTATTAAGATTAGCAGCATGGATAAGGGAGGATTTGCCCTGCGCATCCAGTCTCTGCTTTTGCAAAAAGTCTGTCCTTCCAGCCAACCTAGAAATGGCATTTTCCAGCACCACTCCCCCCGAGGCTGCTCGGGGATTTTCCTGTTTGCTGGGCGGTCACCATTTGGGATTATTTTGTGCCTGGATTCACACACACCAGAAAGCAGAAGCGTGAAATCAAAAGGGCACATGCAGGTGAGCAGGAGCTAGGTGTGTTTACAAAGGCCACGTAAAGCAGCAGCGGCAGCAGCAGTCGCTGCCGCCCGGACTTACCTTGTCCGTTCGGCTCCTGGCTGGAAGCCGAAGCTAGTTGGAGTAGGGGAGGGAGAAGCTGAAATATCAAGAGATTGCTCAGGAATTGGTGACTGAGGAGTAGCAGCGAGATCGGAAGGCGGCGCGGGGGGCTGCATGGCAGGCGGGGTGGAGGACGCTTTTCGAACTACGGTGGTGCCTCTGCGGGCCACCCAAGATGTGTCCATCACCCTGACGCCCATGCTGAGGGGGGGAACACAAAGACACTCCCTTACCATCTCGGAAGTAAGGTTCAGAGCAAAGAAATAAAGCACAGATTGCAGCAACAGGGTAGAAAAAACATTTCACTACATCCAGTTCGGAAAAGCTTATTCAGATCCTGACAGCCTTCCTTCCAGAGAGCGCCAGTGCAGCCCAACGGCTCCTCGTGAAACACTGGGACACAAGACCGGTGCAGGACCCTCAGTGGAGGATTGGCCTAACCTGTTTTGGATGAGATCCAGTTCTGGCCCTTTAAAACTCCTCTTATACCAGAGAACCCACTGCTCTTCGGTGGAATTCAACTTGCAGGACAGCAGGGGTTGTAGAGGGTCAGAACTGTCCCAGAAGAACTTTGTAGGTAGGCTCCAAACACGCCTTCATTGTCAGTGGCATTGCCCGGAGGCTCCATTGGTCAGGATCAAAGTTAGGGCTTGGCTATTGGCTCAGGCCCCCTCCCAACCCACCAGAAGAGATTGCTACCAAAGTAACAACTCGCCTTAGATCTTGTTTGTTTCGCTCAGAAGCTGCTGCGGCCCATCACAACCTTTGGGGAGGTGAGACGGCTGTGCAAGCAGCACTGTTGTAGGGTGTGGCGAAAGTTTTCACCTACAAAGGTGGCAGCGGGAAATGGCCACCCTGCTGTGAGGTCTTTCCAAACAGCCACAAACTTTGAGTGAGCCATGAGAAGCCAAAATGAATGGGAGAGCATTCCGGGTAGTGACGCTGTTGTATTCCTCCCAGCTGGAGAAGCTTCCTGTTGAATTACTCCAAGAGAGGAAGTGAGCCCTTGTTTTTTCCCAAAGTTATGAAACTGCAGTGGTCTTTTGAGGCAATTGCACTAATTGGACCAAACTGGGCATGGGCTTTCACCCCATCAAACCGATCCACCGGGGGAGAAACCAGCTCAGAATTTGCCTCCCTGACATCACTAAATGTCAAAGAACCCAGCATTTTGGCTTGCTCAGCAGCGAAGGCTCTAACCTCACTGCCTACTGGAACAGCTCTGGCTTGGTGTTCAGAACACAGGTGGCCTGAAAAGTGTCCAGTGGCTACTAGAGGATACCGTACCTTTGGATTTTCCTAAGGCTGCATGGACAGAAACATACAAGTATTAGTGTAAAAGAAACTAAGGCTAAAAGCTTCCATTGGGTAAAGCGACTGTTGTTTGGAAAGGAGTTTAGAGGGTCAAGGTAACACTGTAAGGAGGACAGGTCTTTGAATCCAGGTTACAGCAGGAGGAGGACAAGCAGATTGTTCAGTAGGAAAGGCGGCGCTGGAAGAAACTTCAGAGGATTCTGCAAACACAAGTCGATTTTGCTCAGTGGATGGGAACTTTTGGTAAGTGCAATGTGTGTGGGAGGGAACCGGGGCTGTGTGCAAGTGGGGAGGGAGGGAGAGGAGTTGTTCTTTAAGATGTTTCAGGTTTGATTTTCATCTCTGGTGGGCGAGACCCTGCACACTGCGGGGCCTGGAGAGCTGAGATTTAGGGATCCCAGACTGCCTGTGGCAATGGAGAATCCTGACACGTAGGCTGCTGTCATCCAGGCAGGCAGCAGCCTGGCTGTCAGGTATGGCTGCTACTAACTCACAACTCCAACGGGCAGCCCCTTGTGCACATTCACCCGCCTCCGTCCCACTCCTTGAGGGTTCTCTGCCATATTCCCAATCTGATTCCGCATGCGTGCCCTTTCTGCTCCAATTCCACTCACTCTCCTGGGCTTGCGCTGCACCGTGTGCACAGGGAAATGCAAACGTTGCCCAGCGATTTGCAGAGGGACTGGGGTGCATGCCAACGGAGCTGGCCTATTCAGCTGTCACACAACTGGGCTGTTTTCCTCACCAGATATGCTAAAGCTGGGATGGTGGCTTGCTAGTGGCTACACCGAGAGATTTGGGGGAGGAGTCGGGACTCCTGGGATCTCTTCCCAGCTCTGTCGCTGACTTGACATGTGACCATGGCCCAACTGGCTTCGTGTCATTCATCCTTCTGTAAGGGGGTGCGGGGGGGAGTAAAACACTTGCCCATCCTCATTGGGGAATGTAAAAATTAATTAATTGTTAGGAAGTGCTTAGATATGATCAAGTGCAAAGAATCCCCCTCATGGAACATTCACACTGCGATAGCCCCTGGAGACCTACCAGGGGAGGTCCATGCACAGACCCATAGCTTTGGGGGGTGGCCCGGACATTTACCTAGTATTCACTACTCCCTCACCGCCAGGGGCAATGCCCATCTCCTTACCAAACCTGCGCCCGCAGTGATTCCCTCCGGCCAGACACGTGGTCTCAGTGTCGCAGGGACGGCCTGTGGGGGGCTAGGGGCCCCCTGAGACATGGACTCGGTGTTTCTCTAGGGTTCGCACATCAGCGCACAGGAACTCATAACAACTAGCAAAGGCAGGACAATGGCTTCCTTAAAAGGCTCGGCTGAGCAGGCTGGGGATTCCTGGTCTGGGCTGAGCTAGACCCAAAAGCCTGGCTTGTGCCTCTCAAATCCCAGTGATGACAACTCATCCTAACAATTCATGGCAGGCCTGCTTCCCTCTGGACACCCTCTGCTCCCGCTCCAGCGTCTCCAAGCCAGCTCCTTGCAGGACGAGGGCTCGAGAGCACTGCCCATTTAGCTGGCTCGCCAGAGACTCCTTCCCCAGCCCTTGGTCTCTGGGTGGAGCTTGTGTGTCCAACATGACTTACCTCAGGCTGGGGGGGTGGGTAGAGGTGGGGGAGGGGAAATGGCTCTTCTCCCATCTAAAATGGCTCAAAGGCAGCTGATCAGAGAGGGCGGAGGGGTCAGGAGCAGGGGAGGGTGGGAGTGACAAGGCAGCAAGGCATCTGAGCTCACCAGTGTGGAGGCTACAGGATACGATGCCCTTGGGGCCCTGTCCCAAGCAGATCTCCCAGCCAAGGCTATGCCAGGCGCGGTCTCTTCTGGCTCACACAACCGTAACAGACTTACACCAAAACCAAACCCCGGCAACGAAGCGAAGAGGCCCTACCCATCCTTTTTGTAAAACTCCAGCATCATGTTGTCCGTGGCCACGCTGAGGGGGCGCCGGGCCTGGTCGTGCTGCTTGCGGTCCGAGTGGTCCATGTCAGGGGAGGGCATGGAGCTGTAGTTGGCATTGTGGTTGACGTGCATGGGGCTGCCGTAGTTCCCAGTCAAATTGAATTCAATGTCTGGTCGGGGAAGTAAGAGGGCACAGTGTTGTGCGGGGGCATCTCCTCGCATCCAGACCAGGCAGAGGGCTCTGGGCAGCGAGGGATTATTGCTGTTATTTCTAGTCTGCATCGCGCCTAGGAGAACGGCCATGGGCCAGGAGCCATTGTGCCAGGAGCCATTGTGCCAGGCTCTGTATGGACACAGAACCCTTCCCACTGCCAGCGGCACCAGAGAGCCCCAGGGGAACATGGACGAGGCTTGCGGGCAGCCAGCCGCTGACTCCACGAGGGATAGGGACTAAAACCCATCAGGTAAGGAGCTGGAGGGGCGAGACGGCTGGAGTGGGCTGGAGGAGCAGTGAGGGTCCCTCTCTAGCTCCATGGACGCGTCTCATTGGGGGCTGGGCTGGAGTGAAGCCGCCTTGTGCTTCGTCCCGGATTCAGTCTGAGGTAACTTGGCCTTCCGGGGCCACAGAGCACAGGGAGGCTTGTGGAGCCAAGCAGGGAGAGTCCCCTCCTCAGCCACCAGAGCTGTGGAGTCGGAGGGCGGAGCTGGGGCAGGTGCAGGCCTGGTGGCCCCGCAGCCCAAATCACAGAGTGGACTGGGTGCAGTGACAGTGCACGGCTCTCTACAAGGCCCCAGCATTACCCCGGGGTGAGAGAAAGCCAGCTGCAGAGCCCGCCCCACCCAGCTTCCGGCCCCTCTGCCCAGCAGTGCCAATGGCTGCAGCGGGTTTTGTGACATCAGTGCCTGGTAACCACGAAGTGGATGGAGACCATCAAGGACTTTTCCCATTCACAGGCCTCCAAGCTGGTTTGTGGAATGGCTGCTTGTGTCCCCCACCCCCATTCCCCTCAGGCCCAGTGCTGGTGGGCCGGTTCCATTATGCTCCCTCTCAACGATGACACCTGCGCAAGATGCACAGCCTACCTCCAGGGAAGAACCAGTCGGCGTGCTGGATGAGGGGCTCGATGATCCCCACGATCTGCAGAGACACCGTCGTCATCATCTCTGTGATGTTTCTGCAACACACGAGAGGACAGCAGCTCAGCACCGGCGATGGCTGGGTGGTTAACAGCATTGGTCGAAGCCAACATGTGCCAGGCCTGACGTGGTCCCCCTGCTCTTCTAACACAGCTCTGCTAGTGCACCAGTCCTGACTGGCAATTCCCTTGCTAGTCCAGCGGGACCCTCCAACCAGCCTCATATTACAGACCTGCGCCCTTCCACAGCTCTGCCCATGTCCCTCAGTTCTGCCCTGCAGCCACCTGCGGTTCTAGCCATGGGCTCACCCACAGCTCTGCCCGTGCCCCTCAGTTCTGCCCTGCAGCTCTTCTCCCCCCCCCCCAAAACCCCTGGCTTTTCCAGTTCTCAGCAGAGAACAATAATGGTGATGAATGTCTGGTGTGCAGCAAATGCCCGGAGGGGCAGCCCTGGGAGCGCACTAACCCATTGCCTCCCATCTCTCATCTCAATACCCTCCCTTTACCTTGGTAATATAAAGCGCTTCTCTCAGGCGCTAGATGCTTTTAAATGAACACATCACGTCTCAAGTGCTTTCCAATGACTGTGATGTTTCTGGGATGGATCCTCAGCTGGCGTAGATCAGCAGAGCTCCACTGTATTGCTGCTACTCCCAGCTGAGAACCTGGCCCATCATTCCCTACTAGTGTCCTACATTTTTACCAACATGACCCTTTGGCCCACGGGGTAATTCTATGCAGCAGGACATTAGCCACAGCGTAGGGACATCGCCATAACGGCAAGAACAGTGGTCAGCTTATGGATCATGTTATTAAAGGAGCCTGAACCCAACTGCACGTTCGTTTATGGCATCACTTCCTTTTTCTGTGGGCACCATTAGCTCCAAAGCTGCAGGGCCATGCTCCAGGAGCAACTGAGCACACAGCAGTCAGGGATACGGGCTCATGTGGTTCTACCATGATCAAGGCATCTCCAAGAACAGAGTGCACAGCGGCTTCCCTATCCTGCTGCCCTTGGAAGCAGGGACTGTCATTAAGTCTCCAGTGTCTTGATTTAACCATAAAGAATGATTTAGGCCAACACAAAAGAAGGGACGGTTGGATGCTTGCCTGACCCCATGGCTTCTGGGCTGCTGTTGTGTATTAGCCTTCCACTGACCTCTGATGTCAGGGGGCCGTGGCCTGTTCGCCAGCCCTGCTGCTGCCTTTTACCCAAACGTGCCTCCAGGTTTGGCAACTCCACAGCCACTGTGCTCCAGCGAGGAGCCCACAGCTGCATTCTGGCACAGCAGCTGCTTTCTATCCTGGGTGCACCGCACCACTCTCACTGCGCCCCAGAAAGGCATGGGGAAATGCTCCCAATAGCACCCAGACAGCTGGTCACTTTCACTTCCAGGCTGGAAAGAGGCCCTTCAGAATGGACACTGAGCCCTGGCCTACTCTTAAAATGTGGATCGACCTAACTGCACCGTGAGTGCCATGGTTAAGCTGACCTAACCCAAGGCGTAGACGTGGCATGGTCGACGGAAGAATTGCTGCTTGGGGAGGTGGCTTAATGACACTGACGGAAAAAGCCTTTTTGTCACTGTAGGAAGCAGCGACACTCTGGCGCTGGAGAGCAGCACAGCTGTAGGCTGCAACGGTGTTGCTGTAGCATTCGTAGGGCAGACTTGTCCAACGTCGGATAGTAAAGTCGAGGCCCTAACTCACCCATTACGACGATGTTCTCATGTCTATAGGACCTCCACCTCAAAGGAGATGGAAGAACTTTCAGGGATCGATTCACATAGGAACTGTGATTCTGCTCCTTCCATTTCTCTCCTTTCACCTCCCTACTTCTGCCTCCGTCCATGCTGCCCCCGACATACAGGGCAGTCTGCTTGTCCTCACAGGCCCAGACCCCTCTCCTCTCCTCTAGAAACCCATCTCTTCATCCAACCCACGCTTCCTTCCTTCTCAGCATTAACTCTCCCCATTCACCCTCCCTCTGTTGGAATGGCCTCTTGTGCCTCACGTTAGCGTGTCTTGTCGTTAGACTGTCAAGCTCTATGGGGCAGGGGATGTGTTTTCATCTATGGTCCTAGGGAAGTTTATGGAAAGGATTTTAAAAACACACCCTACCTAAGTGGCCTGATTTCCAGATGTGCTGAGAGCCCACAGCTCCCACTGACTTCAGCAGGGATTGTGGATGCTCCGCTAAGGAGCCGTTGGGGCTGAAGGAGAACAGCAACAGAAGCAGTAACCACCAGTTCACCCGTCTCGTCCACCCCCAGGAGCTGCTCTATCTTGCTTTCCCCAGTACTTGTGCGACAACCACCATTTCAGCCAACATGCCGGGGACTGAACTGGGGACCGCCAGAGCTAAAACCCTGAGCTGCTACAGCTTGAGCTAAAATGTCAAGGGTCCCTAGCAGTGGCTGTAACAGACACATATCCCCATGAATTGGGCACCGAGGGGACCCTGTTACACACACACACACGCACCAGTGGATTCCGCTTACCCTTCTGCTTGAGGCCAGAGGAGGTTGGGGCCCAGCACTATCGCCACGTTGCTCGGTGTCATTTTGTTAGCATCCTGGTATTCCGTTAGCTTTGCTAGGAATTTGATCAGGTACCTGGCAGAGGCGATCAAGAGGCAGAGGGTGAGGCTGCAGTGTCACCTGGGCCGGTGGGCTGCAGCGTATGTTCCCCACAACTGCTTTCCTCTGCACCCGACATTCACAGAGAAACCACGCACCGAATGCAGGTTATTCCCCAAGCCCCAGGCACCTCGGCCTCTCTCTTTCGAGGCAGCTTCCAGGTCAATACTTCAGTGAGTGCCGCACACCACCCTGAGATCAACATCCTCGCACTGCCTACCATCCAGCGTCCTTCTTCTGAGAGGCTCGAAGCGCCTCTCAAACATGAAGGAAGCTTCACAATCCTGCTGTGACTTGTCCCAGGTCATCCCTTGAGTCTGGGGCAGAGCTGGGGAGAGAATCCAGGGTCCCAGCTCCCAGCCTCCCTCTCTAACCACCACCAGTTCCCTTGCGTAAGGCTGGGAGACCGAGGGTTGAAAAGCCTGATTGATTTTCATTGCTAAAAATGTAAAGGGCGACGATCAGATCACACCCGGGGTTTCAGCGCTTGGTCACACAAATGAAATCCAGCAGGAAATCCTATCCCATTCGGGGGCTAACCGCTAAATCCTAGCGGCCGATAAACCCACCCTGCCCAGACAGCAAGCCTCTGGAAGTGCCCTTCCCCCAAGGCCTGGGCAACTGGCATGGTGCAGTATGCCCCAAAGGCTGGCAGATTCAGAGGATGGTGGCTCACAGGAGGGAATGCAAATTCCTGTGTCGAGGGCATGGACATGTCTACAGTCAACAGTCACCTTGTCCTGGCCCAACAACTGCCTGGAGCTCCAGTTTCCAAGGTTTTCCTCATTAATCACTGTATCTCCTAGTGTACAGTAAGGCAGGGATTCTCAAAGGGGCCTAAGGGAGTTAGGTGCCCAAAGCCTATTGAAATCCAATGGGAGTTGGGTGCCACACTCCCTGGAATCCCCAGTGAAATATCTTACAACACGGGAGAGAAGGGGCCTCTCTCGCTTTGTGGCAGGTGTCCCCAGTGACCTGCAAAGGGCTGCGTGGGCCTGCGGCACTGGTCTGACCCCCACATGTGTCGCTAGCTCCGAGGGTACTAGAAGAGGAGGGCTCGACCCGTATTAGAGGGAAAGTGGCCCAAAGTGCATCTCCTGCGGCCAGCGGAGGAGAGCAGGGTGAAGGAGACCCTGGCGTTGTGATCCTGGGCGGACTGAGAGATTGGGCTTCACTGCCCATCCCCCTTCTCCCAAAGGCCAGGAAAGGTGAGAGGGGGCAGGTCGGAGCTAGGCCCCCCGGCGACGATCTGCCTGCCATCCTCCCATGGAAAGTGAGTTTGGTGCTTTTCCACCATGACTAAGTTCAGGTCACAAGCAGGCTGGATGAGGAGGTGAGGGGGCCAGGGCGAAGAGGGGAACCTATGATCCTCCCCCGCCAAGGACCTTCGTGCTCATTACTGGGATGTGGCAGGACATGAGCCCTGGGCCCACTCTGGGAGGGTTCAGGCTCTGACCTATATGGCCAACTTTACTTGAGCCCCACTCCCAACAACGTACAGCTCCCCCTCCCTCAGCACCTGAGAGCACAGGGTCTGGAACAGAACCCCTGGGGACCAGACAGGCTCCCTGCCTACTGCAGCAGCACTCGCTAGGGCAGGTGCTGAAAGCCCCAACTTCAAGGGGAGCTGAGAGCTCAGCCGCCTGCAGGGTCGGGCCTGCATCGCTAAGCATGCAGAGATCCCACTGACATTAGCGGGCATTAGGCAGGCGCCTGAGGAGGGAAAAGCCCCCACCCTCCCACTAAGGCCTTGTCTACCCAAAAAAGTGTCACCAGTTTAACTGACGTTGGTTTTTAGACCAATTAGCTACAACAGTGCAAACGGTGGTGTGGATGGGCGACAGCCGCCAGCTTGATCTGCACCCAGCGGAGTGAGCTGGTGACCTCCAGAGCTAAAAGCACAAGCTGCTACAGGCTGAACTAAAGCGCCCTTCCTGGGGCTGTAATAGACTCATATCCTCTGAGGACTGGGCACAGAGGGGGACCCAGATCACAGGCTCGCCAGTGGGCATGGGATGCTCTTATTAACTGACTTAAGTTAAACCAAAATAAGGCTGGTTTAAACCACACTGTAAGAGTTTCCACACAGCCTTTGGCACCAGTTTAATGAAACTGGTTTAAAAATCCCACCTGAAGTGAAATCAATGGCAACTCTGTATGTAGACACAGCCCCCTGCCCCACACACTCACCTGATGTTGTTGTAGTTGGCTTTGGGCAGTTTTTCGCAGGCATTCCACAAGGCCTGCAGCCTCTTGTCTTGGTCCTGGATACTAGGAAGGAAGCGTAGTTTGGGATTAGTTGGTCAGTTCACCACACGGCCAGGCCGCTCGCTTCGCTGAGCGCTCAGCTGTTGAGAAGAGATGAGGCCCCAGATCTGAACGCCCTGACAACTGGGGCGCAGCTGAAATCTGAACCGGGATCCCGAGTCTGCAAGCGGCTCTTGTCTTTGTAACAGTGTGAGCCAGCCCCTCCAGATTTAAACGCTCCCAGCCTGGGGGCGTCCAGTGCAGAAAGCGAGTGTGAATGTTGGTGCCTGAGCCCAGCCTTGCTTTTATTATTTATTTCGGGTGTTTAGAGAGAAACTCCAGGCCTGCACGGTACCAACAGAGACTGCGAGTGTAGCTGGAAGGCCTCCAGCCCACCAACTCAGCCAGGCCCCTGCCCTCCTCAGGAGGGACTGCATGAATACAGAGCCTGACTGGTCAGATCCCCAAGCCTGGTGCATTTCTGCATTTGCTGCGAATACAGAGTTGCCCCTTTCGGACGGGGAAGGAGAGAGCAGCCCAGAAACGAACGCAAGGCCCTGACCATCCACCATAGTTCAGCCCTGTCTCTAGAGGAGGCACCAAGTTTGCGAGCACGTTTGCTGAGTGCGAGCGAGTCCTTCAGAGAGGCAGTGATGCTACCATGCATGACCAGGGCCCTGGCTCTGAGCTGTTCCATTTCAAGCTGCGGAAGGCCAGGTTTTCCCAGTGGCTCAGGTACCAGCACTGCCTCAACAAGGGGAATGAACCCCTTCCCCCAGCACTTTGCTCCAGGGCAATCTGCTTTCAGTTCAAGACCTACTTCCCATCCCCTACACAAAACAGAGGTCAGCTGGCAAGGCAATCCCCAGGACAGGACTGCAGAGACTGTGTACATACGGAGACTGAAGTGGATGAAGGGAAACTGTATACCTCTGTTGATCTGGGCCTGATTTATCCTTAATCCATCTCTGATACATGACACATCACCCCAGTTATGTGGACACGCCAGGGGGAGGGTCTAGATAGCTACCTCAGGGCTTGTCCACATGAGAAGTTACTGTGTGGCAAGGCAGGGGCTCAATCTCCAGTGCACCAGCATGCCACGCAGTAACGTCCTGTGTGGATGCAGCGAGCGTGCAGTGTGAAGCCTGGAGGGCAGCTTGATGTACTGCCCTTTCGAGTAGCAGCAAGCAGAAGGTTGCCACAGAGACAAGCACTTGGGTGCTTATCCTGTCACCATTACTGAACTCAACGCCTCACCAACTTTGATGTATTCTCCTTTGAGGCAGAACAGTGCTGTCATCTCCATCTCTTAGATGGGGAACTGAATACAGAGAGGCTAGCCCATGGTCATACAGGAAATCTGTGGCAGAGCAGGGGAGACCCGAGTTCAGTTCCAGCCTCAGGCTGGTACCTGGCCACTAGACCATCCTTCCTCTGGAAGTTTCATATCCCTTAGTCACACTGGTACCAGCTCCATAGCCATGGAGACCTCACCTATATTTTCACATCCATCCCCCTGCAGAAATAGATTACCATCAGCCCCACTACACAGGATTCAAAGGGAATCCATATAAGTCTCTAAAGAACAACTCTTCTCTACCCCAAAATTCCACAACTTTAAGGCCTGACAGCTGGCCCTTCCAGAGCTAGACACGCATGCTGCCTCTCCCAGCAGGAATCTCACCTTCCGAATGGGCTAAAGCACCTGTTTCTAGCCCTCCCGGGACACTGAATGCCGAGCTCTAAAGCTCTGACACTTTAAGCCGCTGCAGGACTCCATCTTGCCTGTCCTCATCCTTGAGCTGGGGCAATTTTGGGAAAGGTTCCACATTTGGGGGACAAAGGTGAAAACATCAGCAGTGATTTGCAGCTGCTGAGGCATCTGGGATGTGAAAGGAAGCCCGGGGCTGCTTTAGCTAGAGGCAGATTTCTGGGAGAAGCTACAAAGTTTTGCAGACTGATCTACAGGGGTATGAACTGCAGTGAGCTCAAACATATAGTGCTTAAGTCTAACTGACCTCTGCAGACCCTGCTGGTGCAAGCTAAAATGTACCTAGTTCATGCTGATGTCGTCCTGTTTCAAACAGGGCTCTATAAATGCATACTAGGTACCTTTCAGTTTGCACCAGGACGGTCTACACGGGACAGTTAGAGTGCTCTGCAATTCACACTCCCATAGACTGGTCTGTGACACGCCAAGGGGGCAGCACACTGATGTTTTGCCCTGGGCTTCAGATTGTCTTGAGCAGCCTCTGGATGAACCCTGGGGAGCTGGATTAGCAGAGGCAGAGGACAGGTGAGAGGTCGAAGGTGCATGAGGCCAAGGACAAAGGAAAATGCATTTGGGACTCACTTGGAAGCTTGAATCCATTCGTCATAGAGTTCAAAGGTCATGAGAGGCTCTGGAAGCTCTCGGAGATAGGACTTCAGCGCCCCTAGGAGACAGAAGGGAACACTGGCCAGTCAGTACCAAAGTAGGACGCTTTCCTGGGTTGGAGTGTAAGGATCTTGGCTGGTCCTTGGGCACGGGACTTTAGCCCCTTCAATGAAGCACAAAGGCCAAGCTGTATGTTCTGCCCAGCAGCCTCATTAGTATGATTTCAACCAAAGCCAAGAAAACCAACTAACATCCTGTCAAACATTCGCCATTTCTCCTGTTCTCGTTCCTTTCTCCGTGGGCTCTGCCCCATGACATTGGACTCCCTGGCTTCAATGGGAGCAAGATCAGACCCTCATTTCATTGAGGAACAAATCCTGCAAAGCACTGAGCAGCCTCCCCTGCGACTGACATTACTGCAGCCCAGGGTGCTCAGCACCTCCCAAGATCAGGTTTTGAAAGAGAAGGGAAACCATCTTGGATCAAGAAAGGAACATCATCTTAACACTGTGGAAATGTGCCATTGTCAGAACACTTCATGGTATCTCACCATACGGACCTATGCCATTTTCAAAAGTGGCAAATGGGATGCGAGTGCCCAGGTCTCCTTAAAATTGATAGGAATTTGGAGTCCAAATCATCCAGGTGTCTGAAAAACTTGGCCTCAAAGTCCACGAGGGATGCAAATAAAAAAAGTTTTATCAAAACCAAATCAATATTTAGCAGGCCAGTAATTTCTAAAGAAACAAAATTCTGAAAAAAACACCTGTTTTGGCTCAAAATGTTTCATTTTGGTCAAATTGAAATTGTTTGTTCCAATTTCGGCTTTTTAACCGTTATATCATTTAAAAAAAAACGGAAACAAAAAGTCATTTCAAAATGGCCAGTTGAAAAGCTGCGTCCTGACCATGTCAGAAAGCTCCACTCTGCTTTTTTTCTAAACAAAATGCCATCAGAAGAAGCACATTTCCACAAACCATTTTGCTTTTGATGAGTCAGCATTTTCAGATGGAGAAATAATTCTGCTGGAAAACTTCGAACCAGGTTCAGGCAATAGGACTTCCCACTGCACAGGCTGAGTCCAGTACAGCGTGAACCGTGCTTGGAGATCCTCGACTGAAAGAGGATCATCTAGAGTAGCACATAATCTTGTTACCAAAGCCAAGGTGGCAATGCCCTTTACCTGCAATGGCATGGGGGTCTGCTGAATATTCCTGCACATCCACCACGCAGCAGTCGAGAGCCGCCTTGAGCTTCTTTAGCTTGGATGCAGAAGGAGCCACCCTGAAGAGACCCTTCGGGCAAAGGAGACAGGGGAGATGTCAGCCCCAGCAGGAAACTCCTAAAATCATGGCAACAGCAGAACACAGCACCCCTAGGGCGCGAGCCCCAGAGTGACCCAGGTGCCAGCTTAATACCCAGCCTAGGGGTCAGGCTCTGACCTAGTGGTGTCACGTTGGATGCGGTTTAGTAGGAAATCACGGACGTAGGAAGCGTGGGAATCCCCGTAGCTCACCTGACTTACACACAGAACTGAAGTCGGGTTGTAGGGTCAGATCCTCAGCTGGTGTAAATCAGTATCTATGGAGCAATTCCAGCTGGGGGCCTGGCCCATGGGGCCTAGAAACTACGGAACTGGGCAGATTAGACATGGTGCAAGGAGAGTCTTTGCAGAACGGCCCTTTGTTACTCCACATATCTGTGCCCTGGGCCGCTTCAAGTCACACCTGCTCCCTTTGCCGACACAAACAAGCATGTACTCCAGGTAGCCCCAGCAAGGCGATATATCAGCTGCCATCTTGGCCAGCACCAGGGCTCTCCGGCACTAAAGACTCTACATCAAGAGCTAGGGTCTCTAGCTGACTCGCATTCCCCCAGGATCAGGCGCAGATGGGACCCGTTACACACACTGACCAGTGGTTACACTGACAGTTACGGGGGAGCGAGGGGGTGTCTGTTCTGACCCCTGCATGACCAGTGGCGGCATCAGCATCTTTGTTAATGGTGATGGTGCCAAAGGCAGCAACAGCTTAGTTGGTGTTGCAGATCCCAGGTGCCAGCCGGTAAAAGAGGCATCGTTTGAGCTGGAAGTCGAGCAGATGTGAGCGGTCACCCCTGGGGGAGGTCCTAAGCCAGGACAAAAGTACCACCCCAGGGGGCTGAGAGCCTCATGCTCCCCACTCCCATCCCAGTGCTGCTGGCACCACTCTCTGTGTCTCCCTCCGAGCCAGCTCCCTGCCAGTTCTTTGCTGTGCCCTGCTTCCCGAGGAGTCAGAACCTGGCAGTGTCGAGACATGGGATTCTGCAGAGGGTGGGGCAGGGTGAACTAGGAGCCACTCCTACCACAAACCCCACTCCCACATGTGCCCAACCGTGCCGTGAGCCTGCCAGCCCCCAGGGGCTGCGCAGCTGGGAGGTAGCTCATATCTTAAGAGTGAAAAACATCAGGGTGAAAAAGTTGGGCGGGGGGCACTGAAGCTGCTTGCAGGGGAGAAGGGAGGGAAGTTTGTGGGTAAATGCAGCAGCAAAGGGGAGCTGCTCACTGACTCAGGAGCTCCCAAGGTGGTAGCTTTGTCAATGGGGAACGTGCCTCCTGACCAAGGGGGCAGCATGGGAGAAAGCATGAAGGTTTGACTTTGACTCCCACTCCACATCTTGGAAGATCTATGGGTCCTACACGCACCTATCACAACAGGTGGTGTACCTCGGCCAGGGCACTAAGTGCCCCGATAACTATGGGGTGAAACCAGACCATCACTCCGCTCTCAAATGAACTCACGCAGAAATATGGTAAAAGACAAAAACAGCCTGTTACCCCCTGTGGGCGAACACTTTTCCCCAAATGCTCATTCTATATCTGACCTCTCCGTCCTCATCCTCAAAGGAAACCTGCACAACACCTTCAAAAGACGAGCCTGGCAGCTTAAATTCGGATCTTTGCTAGACAGTAAAAATCATGCTCTTAATAAAGACACTGGATTCATGGCTTATTACAGCAACCTGTGACCCACCCACCCCCCTTTTTGTCCTATGACTGCAGAGGGGTTAACGGGCCACTTCACCTTGAAAGGTCTTTGAAAATATGAGTTAACTACTTGTGCTAAACAATCTGTTCCACCTTGTAGGTAACTGGGACACTTTTCCTAGACGTGAAGAAGAGTTCTGTGTAGCGTCTCTCTCACCTACAGAAGTTTATCCAATGAAAGATATTACCTCACTCATCTTCTCTCTGACTTTGACTCATCTAGAGCAGGGGGTCCTGAACTGTGGTCCGCGCACCACTGGGGATATGCGAGACATCTCTGGGCGGTACACAGGAGAAATTGTCTAATGGTGGATTTTACTTAGTATTTTATTTATCGCATTTTCATAATAGGCAACTCAGATGAAGCTTTAAAACTCCATAGGAATTTGTTATATACAATATGGTAGTTAATTTACTTCAAGGTGTACCAGTGAGAACACAGAGAC
The DNA here is from genome assembly GCF_016161935.1 of Mauremys reevesii. Classification (NCBI taxonomy): domain Eukaryota; kingdom Metazoa; phylum Chordata; order Testudines; family Geoemydidae; genus Mauremys; species Mauremys reevesii. The sequence goes on from NC_052637.1 coordinate 23,590,801, forward strand.
GCAGATGTACAGAGCCCTCATCTCCAATCACCGGACAGCACGGGTTCAGCTACCCAGCAACTGTCCAGTCTCTACTTTGATTGTATATGTCGCACTATAATTATATCTGTATGTAACAGTGAAATATGGGCAGATGGCTAAAGACAGGTTGTGTTAACAGGAACACACAACATATCAGTGATGGGAGGAGTAGGGGTATGAGAGCAGCTGGTAGATCTGGAAAGGGGGTATGCAATATGAAAAATTTGGGAACCTCTGATATATAGGGACGGATGAATTGCTCAAGAGAAAGGATGAAGCAACCCAAAGTTTTGCCCTCAAATCAAACTACCCTGGAGAGTACAAACAGGTTTGTAAATTCTTTTTTATGTTTGCTTTTCAATTTTTCAGGGCTGGTCTTCACGTACAGTGAAGGCACTTCTGTGCCGACAGGAGAGCTGCTCCCATCAGTGTAGTTAATCCACCTCCCCGAGAGGCACTAGCTGTGTTGACAGGAGAAACTCTCCTGCTGAAATAGCGCTGTCTACATGAGTTGCTGTGTCACTCAAGGGTGTGGATTGTAGGGCTGTAGTGTAGACCTGGCCCCAGTTGCATTTCTCGATCATGGCAAGGTCTGGAAGCACCAAAACACGGAGCAAAGCTGCAAAGCTGCTCCTTTGAATTTTTTTTTCCCCAGCTAGGATGGGAAGCATCCGAAAATAATCAGATGTGTGCGGTCTCAGGAGATTCCCAGCCCAACTTTATAGATCAAAGGGTCTGAGTATTTCCAACAAGGTCTGAAGAAACATCTGAGCTCTTTGTTGCTTCTTTGAACCTGTAGGGGGTTGTCCATCATTCGTTATTTCCTGGTCTCTGCATAATGAAGAGGGATGGTTATCTCCATATTTATAAGCTCTGTCTCTACCATGTGAATGCAATAAAAAGGACTGCAACAGTGGCATGTGCACGAGTCCCGCAGAACACGCTCCAATCCCTGCTGTGTTTAAATCATCTTCCCTGCTTTTCTCCTCTCATTTCAAGGCAAGGAAAAAGAAAAGGTTACTTTGCCTATATGGTTCTGAACTGGGACACGTTTTCTTCAGGCAAGGAATTACTTAGGTCTCAAACCCACTGATAAATAACTGAGCCCAACTGCCCTAGGAACAACGCAGGACTGTGCTAACAGAGTGAGCTGGTCTAAGGGAGGCAGGTCAAAGGAAAGCAACAGACTCCAAACACAAACCGGGAGTTAGATGTGGCAGCAGCTCTATTCAGTCAGCCAGCTGCTCTCCTTATGCAACTGGATGCGGCCGCACGGAGCAGCAGGGTGCGCCCTTACCTCCCCAAGCCATATGAAAGGTGCTTCTCCAGGCGGCAGGCTTCCAAGCAAATGAAACCTCAAACAGAATGGGTTGGGCTCATCCCTGGTGTAGATCAGGAGTGACGCCACTTAATTTGGTGGACACAAACTGATCCAAGAGGAGAACTGGGTCCAAATAATTGTAAACTACACCACATTACCACATGCACTCCCTGTGCTACTTACACCACTCTAAACAGTGCCTCTGAATTTGGACCAGAGGCCTCCATGGCAACTGCACCTCTTTATAACATGACCAAATTTGGCCCATCTTGGCCTGTCTTAGGAATGCATGATCTACTTTAGTAGCAGCCTTGCTCTGTACCAAAGAGACGCAGCGAGGGACCCAGTGTATCTTCAGGGACCTTGGTGGGGCTGCGCCCAATTTACACCAGGTGTATCCAAGAACAGTCAAGACAGGATCTGCTTTCCAAGGAGGCTCATTCACAGATTGAGAAGAGGCTGCAGTGTTTGCTCTCCCCGCTGGGCACAAGAGTTGAAGGAGGGGGCTTGCCTCAAGATTTCCAGGGCCTGCCCCAGGATTTTGCAGTGGGAGGGTTTGGAAATACCAGAGAGGCTAGGGCAGGGTTTCAATGGGGGAATAAAGGAGGGGGCTTTTCAGAGGGTCAGAGGTTTTAAGGGCAGCAGGGATCATTACGACAGTTGTGCTCAGGGGGAGAAAGGCCAGAGATTATCTGTGTCTGGAATGAAGCCACCCAGTTGGGGGGCTCCTGACTCACCTCCTCCTGCATCCCGCACTCCAGCAGCATGGTGACACACGCCTCGATCGGGAAGGCGATCTCCCTCCCGCTGACGGCCAGGTGCTCCTCCAGCGGCTTCCCGAAGGAAGGCTTCTCGATCCAGGCTTCTGTTACACGGATCCGCAGGGCGGGCAGGAGGGAGAGGAAGCCGTGCTGGTTTAAGGGAGCGCCTACGCCCGCTGGGAAAGCTGCGCAGGTTCCCGCCCCCTGCCCCATCTCCTGCGACAGCCACGTCTCTGCCAATTAGGGAGCTCCCTTGGCAGTGAGGTTGCAGGGCTGCGCATCCCCACATCCCACATTTACGTGTGCGCGCGTAGGGAGCTAATGCACGTCTGGGATGCATCTATATCCGGGTCTAGGTGAGCCAGGGCGTGTGATCCCCCAGTGTCCCCCGCTTTGTATTGCTTCTTCAATGTCCCATGCTGATGCGTGACCCTCCCCCAGCACTGCTGCTGGGACCAGCCAGTGTGGGGTTGGCAATGGAAGCACGGGCTAGCCCCTGCTCTTGGTGCCAAGCAGGCTGCCCCCGAGCCCCTGCTGGCTCCGCCAAGCCCCCATGTGGCCACCAGGCCAGATCACACCCAGCCCCACCCACCTGAGGGCTGCCTGAAAGCCTCAATGAAACCATCACTGCTATTTCTCTGCACCGCGTGGGGTCTACGGACTGGCAGGGAGCACCGAGAGGAGCCGCACACGGCACAGCCGGCATGCATTGTGCACGGTGTCCCTCGCCCAGCTCCCTTAATGCCCCTCAATCTTGCCCTGGAGCATCCCCGGCTAATCCAGTCCTGGGCCTCCCTCGGCTGACCAGGGTCTGCCGGTTGTGCTCAGTGGTGGAGCGTGAGACCTATCACACTCAATTCACTAGTGACCTGAGCTATTACTTCGACTCCAGCCTCCAGAGGCGAGAGGGCAAAATGCATCGACTCACTGCATGGCTAAACTTCAAACTGGGCTTCTACTGGCATAAACGCTGCCATGGCTCCTGGGGTGGGAAATCCCCAGGGGACAAGAGTACCATGGTGCATCGTGATCGCAATTAATCAAAAAATAAGGGGTGGATCTTTAAGGGCTGGTGCAGACCTCTGAGCTCCCAGCCCTGACTGGGACAGGGGCCCACCTGCTATTCTAACTCTTCGCTTTTGTGTGTTCAATATACCAGGGGATACCAAACTGCAGATTGCCGGACCCGCCCCCTCCACAACTCCCCATTCTCCACCCACCAGACTGGGAGGGGGAGCTCCGGGTTTCTGCCCTGCAGCGGGAATGGTGGCGCTAGGGACTCGGGACAGTGGGGCTCGGGGCTTCTGCCCTGCAGCAGGATGGTGGGGCTTGGGGCTTCTGCCCTGCAGCGGGATGGTGGGGCTCGGGGCTTCTGCCTAGCGGGCAAGGCAGTCTAGGGGTTTCAGCTCCATGGAAGGCACCTGCCGGTGCCCAGGGCTTCAGCCCCACTCTTGCTGAAGCCCCTAGCCCCACCACTCTGCTGCAGGGCAGAAGCCCCGAGCCCTGGCAGGTGCACCCGGCTCTCGAACTTCTGAAGATTATCGTATGCGGCTCGGAGGGTCAGTAAGTTTGGCCACCCCTGCAATATACTTATGGGGGTGGCAGGAGTAATTTACAGGCAGCAGTTCCCAAAAAGGGAAATAAAGCTGCAACTGCATGGGCTTGCTCCTGGGAATGAGAGCACCACTAGAGCTGTTTGCATGCCCGCTAGTGGGCATTGGCCTGATAGCTACAGGACCGTTGCTTTAAAAGCGGGGGGAAACAACACTGCTTTAAAAGGTGGCAGGTTCTCAGGGCCCAGGAGATCTTGTAGGGTCGAATTGTAAAGTCCTGAGTATGCAGCCTGCGGCCACAAACAAAGCCCACAGCTGCTTAGGACTGAGCGTTCCAGGGTTTGTTTTCTTTAGCAGAGAGAGAGAAAGAGAGAGAGACTGACTTCCCTGTATCTGTATTTTTGGGCAGGCTGAGGAATTCCTTTCCATTGCCAAGGCAGGCAGTTAGAAGCAATTCTAGCCTGGCTGATCAGCTGGTCCCAAGGGCCCCCTGAATTCTCTCCTACTTAATGTCCCGAAGCATGAGTGTGGGAGCGCACGAGCTTGCGCATATGTGTGTGTACACACATGTTCAGGGCCAAACGTATGCTTACGAGGCTGTGTGTGCATACAGCGGGGGGCGTGTGTGTGCAAGAGGCTTTGCATGCATGCGTCTGAGCGTGCATAACTGTGCATGGATGAATGCATCTGTGTCACTCAGTTCCCCAAGGGAAGAAATCCACCTCCTTTCGGGGGCGGTTAGGAGTCTGCATGGTCTGTTCATATGACGCAAGGGAAAGGTTATTTCCCCCAAGGAAACCCAACAGCAAGAGACTCCCTTCTTTGAATTCTAATAAGTGCTGCACATTGTGCCATGTGTTAATTAAAAGAATGAGGGGAAAGCCTAGTTTGGTGGCCCAGTTAGTCCAGGTTTCCTTCTGCTCCCTATGCCCTAAGTTCCCCTTCATTCTGGCTCCATTTGATCTCAAGCCCATGGGGCTGACGGAGAGCCAGACCAGACCCAGCTGGCAGCGTGAGGAGGAGACGACCGGGGTGGGTGCAACCTGCCTGAAGGAGCAGGGACTCAGAAGAGTTTGCAAGCAGGAGAGAACCTGACGGGCCCAGGGTTAGAGAAGAGCTGAGCTCTGCGGAGGGAGGTGCAGGGCTGGCAAGCGTGTGGGGGAGAAGATCTGGGTTTTGGTGGGGGTAATTGATCCTGTGTGGGGGTGGGGAGGAGAGGCTAGTCACTGTCCTGCGGGCAAGGGACAGCGGGGTTGTTGAAAAGCCATTGCAAGGCGAATGGATTGAAGGCAGGGCAGTGCGCAGGCCAGAGTCACTGCCGGAGAGGGGGCCGTTGTGGCTGCAGGGCATTGATTGTGTTTGCTGGGGCCGGGGGGACTGACTCAGAAGATAGAGGAGGAACTGATGTAGAACTGATTTCGACAGTTTAAGGGAAAGAGACCCTGCTGAGGAGGGTATGTCCAGGAGTGGGGTGACTTGGGAAGATGGTGGGGAATTTCCTCCCCAGTAAATCAGCTCTGTGCAGGGTGGGTGGAACTGCTTCGGACTGGGATGGGGGCAACAGTCTGTGAGATGGCCTCGCTACTGAGAACCCCTGCTCCACCCGATCCAGAATCCTGCCTCTGGTGGTGAGCAAAAAATTGATGATTCAGGGAACGGGGACAGACAGCACCTATGGGTACAGTGCAGTGCTGGACACGAGGGGCTCTCTCATCATGCCCTCTGCTAATCAGCTGGGGCCCTGAGCTCCAGTCCGTCTTAGCTTAGCATGCCGTCAATTAAGAAAACACTGTGCACTTACCCTGCTGTGCTTTTATCTGAGGCAACACGTTCTGTAAAAGTGCTAATGATTTCCTATGGTATTCTGCTTGCACTTCTATTAACTGGGGAAAAGACAAGGGAGAGATATTACATCCTGCCATAGGAACCAGGGGGCACTTGGGTAGGGGTTGGAGGAGGGGCATCTGGGTGAGGGACCGGTTGTTAACACAGCGAGACATCACGCACAAGGGAAGGACACAGACAGAAAAGCCCAATCCCCACTGGCACTTACTGTTTGAAAGTAGTTTGCATAGTCTATTTCTTTGGCCACGAAATTGTACATGTCAGCCGAGAGCTGGTCCTGCGGAGAGCACAGAATTAGCAAGAAGTAAATCACACAAAATCAAACCACCCTGACCAGCAATTGCAATCATTTACAGGTGGATCAGGCTCGAAGGCCGGCACACAGGGTCAGAGATGCTTGCAGGCCGGTGCTGCACGCTGCTGGGATTGCGCTGCCTTTGCAGGCCACCTGGAAATGGCACAGACTTTATGGTGCATTTGATCCTGGCTACTGGGAACATGGACAGTGAAACATAGATTGGGTGGGGGAGGGAATAGATACAGATCTGGCATTAGCAATCCTGCGTGGCTCAGCTTTCGTTACCAGTCCGAGTACAAGACAGGGAGGCTGACACTGCAGGATTTGCAGAAGAGAAATAAAACACCTTGTTCAGAGCAAGAATCTCCCCCTTAGATCCATAAGGTGGATCTAGAATCCGATATTCTGTTCCATAAAGCATTCCACACACATCAAGAGAGCAGAATGTTGTGGGAACCCCACACATGTTGGGAGAGCAGGATATCAGAGCCTAGATGGATCTGAAAGAGATCATTGTGCCTTGAATGGCGATGCATCAAAGATCTGAGATGCTGGAAAGTTGGGAGGTTTTCCCCTGCCTTTGGTTTCGGAAAGAATCTTGCTAAATTCAGACCCAATGTAAATGGGTATAACTCCACTGACCTCCATGGCTGGTTACACCCAGGTCTGAGTTTGACTCAGGGATAGCAGACATGAGGACAATGAGGGACTGGCCCACCTAAAACCCTCTGAGATCTCTGGTGGCTTTCCCCGATTTCTCATCCATTCACAGTCAAAATATGCCACGTTAGCATCCGCATGCCAACTGCAGAGCCCTCAGTACCTATCACACCCCAATCTGACTCTGCTCTCTGTAAATCTACACAAAGGGCTATGCTAAGTACTATTCTATCCTAAGCACCAGTGGAGCAGTCACTACGTTTGTGTGGGCATGTTTCAATCCCAGACATGGATGTACATGTATACATCTGCACGCACAGCTGCCCACTGGGCACACATCAAGGGGTAAAGGCTTTGCAGGTTCTGTTTAGGTGCCCTTTGCATTCAACAATGGTCCCACTGTTACTTTGCAAGGGTCCTGCCTGTGGAATTCCTGAAGCAGTTTTGTCCAGGAGGTTGGTCTCCACACAAGTACCATAGAGGGGGTTCAGCAGTTTCATTGAGTAGGGAGGAAGGAAAGCAGGGTTAGATAGCACAGCAGGTTAGGGCCAGCACCCCCCTTTTTGCACATCTGGGTTCAAATCCTGCTGGCGTCACAAGTGAAATGGTTGGGTCTTGGTTGGGTCTCTGCAAAATTAGCACAGCTGGCAGCCTCTGCTCACAAGAGACCTAGGACTGTGGGAACATCAGGTGGGGTGCGTGTTGTTTGCAGATCTAGATTATGTGACACAGCTGCACTTGTCAGAAGCATGCACAGTAGGTACTAGCTCTATTGGCACCTCGTTTCCAGGGGTATATTCCTGCCCCCTGCCCCACCCCCATCCCTCCAACCCCACTCCCCCAAAGTCCAGCAGTAAACAGAACATGTGAGCCCAGGGAATGGAAACCCCCAGCAAGGAGCTAAATGCTACCATCAGAAATATACCTTCAACAGCTCAGCATCTGAGCCTCTCCAATTGGCAATCTTAGGATGGTCAGTGGTGCCCTGTGTGTGGCCCTTGTTGGTCTTGTGGGAAGAGGAAGAAGAGCAATGTGGTTGTTTTATTGTCACATTATGAATTTTGTTAAACACGAATGTCAAACAGTTGAAGTGCAAACGTAAGAGACAAGCGTGGGGGACACGCCCCTCTCGTTTTGCTGGGACAGGAAAGTGTGATTTAAAAAAGGAGAAAATATCTGAAAGTTAACAAGGGGATATGGCAAAGGGGACTTTGTGCATCTCTCTGTGTGTAAGCTCCATTGTCCTAAAGGAACACGTGAGGACAGCATGGTCGGGACATGGGGAGATGGGTGCAGAGAGGGTATGGTGAGAGCAGAGGTGCAGATGGAGTCTGAACCAACCACGGGGATGGAGAGTCGAGGCCTGGAGACAAGAATGGAGATGGGCATGGAGGCAGAGGCAGAGCCGATGACAGTGAAGGTCGAAAAGGGGGTGGATGTGCAAGGAGAGGAGGAGGTGAAGGTGGAGATGGAAACAGCCTTTTTCTGAGAAAAACCCATTCACTTCTCTCACCTGCAGAACAGCGGATATGGGCCTTGTATCTGACTGGGGGAAAACACAGGGAAACTTCTTTACCAAGGCTCACTCACTGTGGCGAATGAGTCAATGCCCTATAAAGAACGAGGTTCTGAGGATCTGCTGTCGGTGGCAGAATGGGATAACTCTTCACCTCTGAAGACCTGGGTTTAAACCCTGCACTGACCCTAGCTCACACATGGAAGTCGGGTGGGTTTTTTTTTTTGAAAGGGCTCAGGGGGAATTGTCTAACCCCAGCCCCTGCCTCCCTCTGTCCACATTATGAAGCCACTGCACAAACTGACATAATTCAGCACAGGTGCCAGTCTCTGCTCGCGAGAGACCTTGGCTCAGGTGTATTTGCAGAGGTCCGGGATAGCCAGGGGAGGGAGGGCTGCAGTGCACTAGCAGAGCTTTGAGGGAGCCCCTGGACTGGAATAGCAGATGGGGGTGCAGGTCAGGATTCATGTGGGTGGGTGGGAAGTTTTAACAGCCCCTGCCCAGACTATACTAGGCTAGGACCAGTGGCATGATTCGCTCCCACTTATTTGTGCTATACAGGTTTTAAAAAAGCAAGACATTTCATGAGGTTTTATTGCCCCCACCTCAGGAATGGCTGTCACCACTAACCCTTTCCTGGACCCTATGCCCCTGCCATGTCAGGTCAACAGGCTATTGGCTTGTGATTCAGCTGTAATGTATGGTTCTCCTTTTCACTACACGCACCCTTTGCCGTGTTGTGACTGATCCCAAATGGAGAAGGCCAATCGACCGGGTTGATTTCAGATATTGTGGAGAATCCTTTTTTCAATAAGCTCTAGGATAGTTATGCCAGCAACAAACCATAACAGCAGTATAAGTAAATGACATTTCTCCCCAACCTATATTCGTAATAAACATTTCCTGGATGGCTTTCCACATGGACACTCGTGGCTAAGTGCCAATGTGCCTGGCCTTCCAGCTTCAGGCCAGACACACAAAAGTCCCTAAGGAAAATAACGCAGACGTTCGGCCATAAACATGAGCCGGGGTGGCGGGGGAACAGGGCACGTGAGGGTACGCAAGGCTGTCAGGCTTTTATGGTTGTGTGACAGGGATAATCAGGAACAGCCCTCTGTGTCTTTACTTCATCATTGCAGCTCCTCCCGGACTCAAACAAAGCTCAGCACATGGATGGATAGATTAGACAGACAGACAGAAAAGCGTCATTCCACTATGGCAGACAAAGTATTGCAAAATTCATTGCTTTTGCATATTCAAACACGGGCACCCTGATCCCGCCAATATGCATGTGCTTAACTTTATAGCAGAAGTAATCCCACCAACAGGGCCGGCTCCAGCTTTTTTGCTGTCCAAGAGGTGAAGAGAGAGAGAGAGAAAAAAAAGCTGCGATCGGCAGCTGCTCTACCACGCTGCTTCATTCTTCGGCGGAAATTTGGCGGCTGGTCCTTCTCTCCGAGAGGGACTGAGGGACCCGCCGCCGAATTGCTGCCGAAGACCTGGACATGCCGCCCCCTTCCATGGGCCGCCCCAAGCACCAGCTTTCTGCGCTGGTGCCTGGAGCTGGCCCTACCCATCAATTCCAATGGCTACTCATCATAGTGAAGTTAAACATACGCATGAGTGTTTGCAGGATCGGGGCCATGGTCATGTTAATGCAGAAAACCATGTTTAATTAACAATGCTACTAATTCAGCTTCCCTACTGGTATAATTCTTAGGCTGAGAGAGGAGAAGCAGGTCACTGACTATTTCAAAGCCTTTCAAGAGACATAAACTTTAGAATGAATCTAACCACACCCAGACACGACAAATTAGTGTTGAAAGGAGCATGAAAGTCTATGCCAATGTCAATTCTGATACTCAGCTCAAAAAACAGACTTTATATGGAATAAAATTAAGTTACTCTGCACAACAGGAGCTTTGGAGGAAAAGAAAAGAAGAATGGACCCATGCACAGAAACCCTGGATGCAAAGCTGTAAACACTCTCTCTCTCCCACCCTTCCCTCTCTTTTGAGATCATGATTAGCCATCAGTCTGCAACAAACTGTTCCTAAGTAGGCTGGTATGAAGCAGCGTCTGATTAGTCAAATGCCGCCTGTTCCCTAAGGGATGCATTGCACGCAATGTAAATGCTCTGCTTTTTCAATCTCTGTTTGGCTATTTTTGTCTGAGTGGTTCATTAAATATACAGCCCATTATTGCTCAAACCAGTAATGGTCAGCAATTATTCAGTAAAGTACCTCTATGCTGGAGTTGGAAGGTAAAATTTCTAGCTCAAGCAGACATACCCACCCTACCTCTGATAGAGACAGTGCACTAAAAACAGAAGTGTAGCCGTGGCAGCACAAGGAGCTAGCCACCCGAGCAGGTACTAAAGGTCTCAGACAGGACTGTATTGGGGCAGCTAGACCCTCCTGCGTGTCGTGCAGCTGTGGCTCCATTTTATTTTTAGCACGCCATCTTCATCAGAGTTAGTGTGTGTATGTCTCCTTGAGTTGGGAATTACACTTTCAGCTCAAAGCATGGACATACCTGAAGACTTTCATAGTTTGTAATATGCAGCGTTGCTGTAGCCATGTTGGTCCCAGGATATTAGACAGGCAAGGTGGGGGAGGTAATATCTTGTATTGGACCAACTTCTGTTGGGGAGAGAGACAAGCTTTCGAGCTTACAGAGCTCTTCAAGTCATCTGCGTAAGCTCACAAACTTGTCTCTCTCCCCAACAGGAGTTGGTCCAATAAAAGATATCACCTCACCCACCTTGTCTCTCCAGGTTTGTAGCATTAGTACCGGGGGTGAAATACACTGACACAATCTTCAGTGTTTCATTATGTAACTCAAGGGCTGGACAGGACAGGACAAGACAAAACCATTGGCCAATATTAAAAGACTGTAACTTGACCTGTAGAGCTGTATGCATATTTAACTTGGGTGCCTATTTCTCAATCTTCCATGTGTTTTCTACATATCTTTTAGAGATCGGAGAAAAGAAGTTGTGACATTCCCCCCACCTTTTTTGTCAACATTTGAAATTGATGACGTTTCTCATAAAAATGTTTTAAACATTTTGACCAGCTGTAGTATATCAAATTAAATATACACCTAGTGAGTCGCAAATTGCTTGTACTCGGAAAAGATATTTTAGAATTGGAAAAGGTACAGAGAAAGGCAACAAAAATGATTAGGGGTATGGAACAGCTGCCATATGAAGAGAGATTACAAAAACTGGGACTTTTCAGCTTGGAAAAGAGATGACTAAGTGGGGATATGATCATAGAATTATAGAAGATTAAGGTTGGAAGAGACCTCAGGAGGTCATCTAGTCCCAACCCCCTGCTCAAAGCAGGACCAACCCCAACTAAATCATCCCAGCAAGAGCTTTGTCAAGCCGGGCCTTAAAAACCTCTAAGGATGGAGATTCCACCACCTCACTAGGTAACCCATTCCAGTGCTTCACCACTCTCCTAGTCAAAATAGTTTTTCCTAATATCCAACCTAGACTTCCCCCACTGCAACTTGAAGACCATTGCTCCTTGTTCTGTCATCTGCCACCACTGAGAACAGTCTAGATCCATCCTCTTTGGAACCCCCTTTAAGGTAGTTGAAGGCTGCTATCAATTTCCCCCTCACGCTTCTCTTCTGCAGACTAAATAAGCCCAATTCCCTCAGTTTCTCCTCATAAGTCATGTGCTCCAGCCCCCTAATCATTTTTGTTGCCCTCTGCTGGACTCTCTTCTATTTGTCCACATTCTTTCTGTAGTGGGGGGCCCAAAACTGGACGCAATACTCCAGATGTGGCCTCACCAGTGCCGAATAGAGAGGAATAGTCACTTCCCTCGATCTGCTGGCAATGCTCCTACTAATGCAGCCCAATATACCATTAGCCTGCTTGGCAACAAGGGCACATTGTTGACTCATATCCAGCTTCTCGTCCACTGTAATCCCCAGGTCCTTTTCTGCAGAACTGCTGCTTAGCCAATCGGTCCCTATCCTTAGCAGTGCATGGGATTCTTCCATCCTAAGTGCAGGACTCTGCACTTGTCCTTGTTGAACCTCATTCGATTTCTTTTGGCTCCAATTTGTCTAGGTCACTCTGGACCCTATCCCTACCCTCCAGCGTATCTACCTCTCCCCCCAGCTTAGTGTCATCCACGAACTTGCTGAGGGTGCAATCCATCCCATCATCCAGATCATTAATGAAGATGTTGAACAAAACTGGCCACAGGACCAACCCCTGGGGCACTCCGCTTGATACCCGCTGCCAACTAGACATTGAGCTGTTGATCACTACCCATTGAGCCCGACGATATAGCCAACTTTCTATTCACCTTATAGTCCATTCATCCAATCCATACTTTTTTAACTTGCTGGCAAGAATACTGTGAGAGACCATATCAAGAGCTTTGCCAAAGTCAAGATATATCATGTCCACCATTTTCCCCAAATCCATCAGTTATCTCATCATACAAGGCTATCAGTTTGGTCAGGCATGACTTGCCCTTGGTGAATCCATGGTGACTGTTCCTGATCACCTTCCTCTCCTCCAAGTGCTTTAAAATGGATTCCTTGAGCACCTGTTCCATGATTTTGCTGGGGACTGAAGTGAGGCTGACCAGTCTGTAGTTCCCCGGGTTCTCTTTCTTCCCCTTTTAAAATATGGGCACTATATTTGCCTTTTTCCAATCGCCTGGGACCTCACCCATTTGCCACAAGTTTTCAAAGATAATGGCCAATGGCTCTGCAATCACATCAGCCAACTCCCTCAGCACCCTCAGATGCATTAGATCTGGACCCATGGACTTGTGCATGTCCAGCTTTTCTAAATACTTCTTAACCAGTTCTTTTGCCACTGAGGGCTGTACACCTCCTCCCCATACTGTGCTGCCCAGTGCAGCAGTCTGGGGGCTGACCTTGTCTGTGAAGACTGAGGCAAAAAAAGCATTGAGTACTTCAGCTTTTTCCACATTATCTGTCACTAGGTTGCCTCCCCCATTCAGTAAGGGTCTCACACTTTCCCTGACCTTCTTCTTGTTGCTAACATACCTGTAGAAACCCTTCTTGTTACCCTTCACATCCCATGCTAGCTGCAACTCCAATTGTGCTTTGGCCTTGCTGATTACACCCCTGCGTGCTCAAGCAATATTTTTATACTCGTCCCTAGTCATCTGTCCAAGTTTCCACTTCTTGTAAGCTTCTTTTTTGTGTTTATGATAGAGGTCTATACAATCATGACTGATGTGGAAAAAATAAAAAATGAAATGTTATTTACCACTTCACATAACACAAGAACCAGGGGTCGCCCGAGCAGGTTTAAAACAAACAAAAGGAAATACTTCTTCCTACAATGCTTAGTTTGCCTGTGGAACTTGTTGCCAGGGAAGGATATGAAGGCCAAAACTATACCCGGGTTCATGAATTTATCAAGTTCTTCTTTGGAGGATAGTTCCATCAACGGTTATTAGCCAGGATGGTCAAGGATGCAACCCCATGCTCTGGGTGTGCCTAGCCTCTGTTTGCCAGAACTGGGACTGGATGACAGGGGATGGATCACTCAATAATTGCCCTGTTTTGTTCATTCCTTCTGAAGCATCTGGCATCAGCCACTATCAGAAGACAGGATTCAAGGCTAGATGGACCACTGGTCTGACTCAGTATGGCCGTTCTTACGCAGTAGTTTGTTAGACTGGTTTGGAATTCCTGAATACACACAGTCACATCCATAAAACCACGCGAGTTAGTGCACAAACAGGTAGGGGATAGATTTTCAAGAAAGCTCAGTTTCCGTTTAGGTGCTTAAATGGAATGGCCAGATTTTGGAAGTACTCACAAAATCTGGCTCCAGCTGTGGGAGCTAAGCACTTTTTAAAATCTAGCTCAAAATATACATATTAATGCTTTGAAATCTTGAGCAGAAGGCAACAGAGAAGCACAAAGCGACTTACAATAGTAATAACACCTAGCTCTGACATAGCACCCTTAATCAGTAGATCACAAAGCAATTTACAAAGGAAGTCAGTATCATTATCCCCATTATACAGATGGGGTAACTGAGGCATGGAGTGGCAAAGTGACTTGTCCAAGGTCACCCCGCAGGCCCACAGCAGAGCCAGGAATAGAACTCTGGTCTTCTGAGCTCCAGTCTAGTACTCTCCCTCTTCAACACTATCTTCCTCTTCATGAAAGAAGTCCCACATTATGCTGAGAGGTAAACAGTCATTTATTTCTATTTACTAGAAGATGTTTACTATCAGCATCTCTATTTTACAGATGGGGGAAACTGAGGCACAAAGCAGGGATGTGATTTGGCCAGTCTCTCACAACCAGTCTGCAGCAGAGCAGAGCTCACGACCCAGATCTGCTAACTCTTGGTCCTATGCTCTAACCACTAAACCATGCCTTCTCTTGCACGTCAGTATACCAGGGTTCAACATACTATCGGTGCTGAATTTTGCAACAGTCCCCTGCCATAGTCCCCTAGGATGGAGGATACTGGAAGAGTTTGCTTTCCAGCCCCAAACACTGCCAGATGGAGCTGGGATGTGGGAGGGCAAAGGGAGGAGAGGACATCCTTCCTTCAGTCATTGGTTTTCGTCCACACTGACTCTTATCAAATGAACAAACTCTGGAGGAAAGTGCTGGTTACCTCTTGGGGCTCGGGCACTGCACACACTGTGCCACTACGACTCACAATGCAATACCACACCCCGGCACCTGCTAATTACCTGGGCATGACACGGGAGGGCAGAAGTTGCTCACCAGCTGCTCTGAGAGTTGTTAGCTTAGAGTTCTCCCCAACCTGGGGGAAGAGAGGGTCAGGGAGCAGGCATGCCCTGAGGCTGAATGGGAGGCAGGGGGAAGGTGCTGGGAGCGCGGGGGAGGGGCTATCCCCAAGCTGCAGAGGGTAGGTCTCACCTGGCAGAGCAGGAGGGTGATTGAGGGGCTCTGAAGTGGTGAGAGAGACAAGTCTCCGCTCCCTGCACCAGCAACTCCTCCTGGCAAAGGGTGAGGATTCCTGGCAGGGCTGTGGGAGGGAGCCTGAGAGAAGGGCCGCTGACGCTGCCTGTTGGGCGGGCGGGGACTTCTGGGAACAGCAGGCCTCCATTGGCATCACTCTCCCACACCTGTGACCTGCTTGCCAGCTTAGGCCTGCAACTCCAAGCCCCAAATTCCCCGACCCATATAAACCTTCTCCCATTCTCTGGGCGAGATACTGGAGCGGTGATGGGCTCTGCAGCTGTGAGATAAGAGAGAGTGAGAGGTACCCTGCAAATCTCCACTCTGTTCGCCGCCTCCTCCATCTCTTCCCTGAGAGCGTCCGCTTTGGCACCTGACGGCTGCAGGTTGCTCGACAAACCTGATGACTTCGCCGACTGCTGCCACCTGAGAGGGGACACAATGGAACTGGCGTCAGCAATGAGTGGCAGAGCTGCCTGGGAAAGGGAACAGCCATGCAAGGGGCTCAACCACGTGGGCTTAGGTGCACCCTGACCGTAACCCAACTTAGCTCAAGAAGGCAAGCGGCATGTGAACACACCCAATGCTAATGAAGACTCCAAAGCAAGCTTCTCAACCGGTCTACAAATTGAGCTTAAGTAAATAGATACATGAAAATAAACTCCTCAATAGAGTGATCATGATGGAAAATCGATACTAACTGGTCCTAAGTAAAGTGGAGTCCCCCACACCGTACTCCCCCGTGGGCTTCTTTAGACAGCTGAGCTGGGCTAACGGGACGGATTCAGGCTGGCTCTGATAGATTTAATGGCACAGAACTGACCAGTCAATGCATCCTGATTGTTTTATTTAGCTCTGGAGGCCTAGATGGAATCAGGTGGTGAGACTCTCAGTCCTCTGTCACCTTTCCAAACCCGCCGATAGGCACAGCACCAATCGGGTCACCTGTGTGGAAGAAACGTGCACCACTGCTGCCTAAACTATCCATGCTGTCTGGACAAACAAAGCACTTCCCCCTCCGGAGCGGTCAATCCACGGCTTTGAAATCAGCTGTAATTCACTCGGGAACATTTCTTAAAAACTACAGAAGTTGCTTCGAAGATCATTTCCCCAAACACATTGAAAGAGGAAAACCGGCTGGGTAGCAAAGCCAGCTGGAGGGAGACCGACCGAGACGATGCTTCCTACCTTGTCCGTGAGGAATCCATGTCCAGGACTAATTTTGCTAAATGCTTCCTCTGTTTTTGGATATTTGGGATTTCCACCTGCAGCAAGGAGACAAAACAGCACAGATGGAGCGCAGGCTGCCGCTGTCACCTGCCCAGGACAGGAGCGCCCAACCTCTTGAGTGACTGCACCTGTCTACAAGTGAAGACCTTTGCTGCCCAGCCACTGCTCAGTGTCTCCCGTTCGACTGGGCACACACTGACCCCAATGCGGGCTGGCCGCCAGTCACAGCGAGACTGGCATGCTCATGGGAGGCTCTGCCATTGGGGCCCGCCCCCACTCGGAAAAGAGAGACAACGAAATCAGAGTAAAACAGTTTTATGCTCTATTCACTGTTTGTTTGTTGGAATGGCTCTTTGGGATGCAGAATCCTTGCAGGAAGAACAGCTCAGATGCACTGTAGAATCTGGGGCACTGTGCACGCGTCTGTCTGCCTGGCGTGCAGGAGCTGTAAAGCAGCCTCATTTCCCTGAGCAGCCCAGGCACCCTGGAAGAGCACAGGGGAGCACTTGCAAAAATGCCCTGAATTAACAATTACAAATAAAACTAAGGCAACTTGCAGCCCTCCGCTCCCATAACCGTGATCTAAGGCTGCCTAGAACAGCACAAGTGCCTTTGCAGACCAGGAAGGCGAGATGGGCAGTGTCAGCACACAGAGACCCAGCACAAAGGTTTGTTGTTCTGGGTCTGATCTATAATTCATTCCATGCATGGGATGCCCATTGAAGCCAGCAAGAGTTCTGCATATGCTGGGCTGGTAGGATTGGGCTTCAAGGTGGAGATGAGGAGCCTAGATCTCTCGTCAAAAAGTCCTTGGGAGAATGTGCACCACTAGCTGGGAATCCCAGCCTAGGACCCAAAGAAGAATCCTAATGAGTGGCAGAGAAAAAAAGTGAACAGAATGTTGGGAATCATTAGGAAAGGGATAGATAAGACAGAAAATATCATATTGCTTCTATATAAATCCATGGTACACCCACATCTTGAATACTGCATGCAGATGCGGTCGCCCCATCTCAACAAAGATATATTGGACTTGGAAAATGTTCAGAAAAGGGCAACAAATATGATTAGGGGTATGGAACAGCTTCCATATGAACATTCGTGGCTGTTCCGGGGCTGGAGCATCCACAGGGGAAAAAAATGGTGGGTGCCGAGCACCCACTGGCAGCCTCCCTACCAGCCCCCACTCACCCTCCCCAGTGCCTCCCATGGATCAGTGCAGGAGAGTCGGGAGGAGCAGTGCTTGGGGAAGGGGGTGGAACAGGGTGGGAAGAGCCGGGGTGGGGCTTGGGAGAAGGTGTGGAGTGGGGGCAGAGCCGGGGGTCAAGCACCTCCCAGCACTTTGGAAAGTCGGTGTCTGTGCATATGAGGAGAGATTAATAAGATTACGACTTTTCAACATGGAAATGAGACAGCTAAGGGGAGATATGATAGAGGTCTATAAAATCATGACTGATGTGGAGAAAGTAAACAAGTAAGTGTTATTTACTCCTTTTCATAACACAAGAACTGGTGGTCAACAAATGAAATCAATAGGCATCAGGTTTAAAACAAACAAAAGGAAGTATTTCTTCACTCAATGCACAGTCAACCTGTGGAACTCTGCCAGAGGATGTTGTGAAGGCCAAGACTATAACAGGGTTAAAACAAGAACTAGATAAGTTCATGGAGGATAGGTCCATCAATGGCTATTAGCCAGGATGGGCAGGGATGGTGTCCCTAGCCTCTGTTTGCCAGAAGCTGGGAATGGGCGACAAGGGATGGATCACTTGACAAGACCTGTTTTGTCCACTCCTCTGAAGCACCGGGCATCGGCCACTGTCAGAAGACAGGATACTGGGCTAGAGGGACCATTGATCTGACCCAGTGTGGCCGTTCTTATGTTAAAAAAAACAGTAAGGGGTTCTTACCGTCTGCCCCTCCCCATTAGCCTGGGACTTAGCCCTGGCTGACATGGTCTGCAACAGCCCTTTGCCAAAAACATCCACACAAATAGAGAAGAAAAAAACCTACATTGCTAATAGGTACCGGCCACAAGGGCAAACCAAGTAACAGCTGCCTGATGCGGTCCAACCACAGCAGGGCAAACGCAGGCCCTGGAGATCACGTCCCCTCAACCTTTACTAAGAAACCAAACACTGAACATGCTATGCATCTGATAGTATCAAAAATCACCCGTGGATTTGAACTGGAATTGGAGAGAGGTGTCCCGGTGGGTCTTGGGCCAGATTCTCAGGCAGAGCAAGAACCTTTACACTGCCGTAGCAAGGGGAAAGGCCCTGAAAGTGGATGCAACTGTAGTTCACCCCCACTTTAAGGCTCCTCTACACTGCCAGAGTGGTGCAAAGGGGCCTGATTGGAAATGTGAACCAGGCTTCTTGTTTTTAAGAGGATACTCTCAACGTAGGCCTGCTCTACATGCACAGTGTAACTATGTCAGGTCGGGGTGAAATTTTTCACTGAAATAGTGATCATGCCAGAATAGCCCCTAGTGTGGACACAGTTCTACCAGTATAAAGAGCTTTAGACCAGCACAGCTCACGCCCCTTCCCCATGTGAACAGCTACACTGCTACAAGCACATCAATAGTGGTGTAACTGCATCCACACCATGGGGGGAGAGTGGTTTGTACCTTTTTAACAATACCAGTGCAGTTAAACTAGTCCAACTTTTGTATTTAGACAATGCCTTAGTTTAAGTCCAAAGCTGAGGCCTTTTAATGAAGAAAATAAATATATAAACAGAGCCTGATTCTGCTCTCATATCACTACGGACTTCACTGGCGTTGTCCATATTTATGCAGGTGGAGATGAGATCAGAACTGAGCTCAATAGGTTTTGCCAGACTCAATAGGAGAAAATTTTCCATGAAATTAAGGAAAAAAGTCAATGAAAACACGTTTTTTCCCTGCAGCTTTGGAAATCCAAACACAACAGCCACCTGCAGGGGCCAGAGAAACACAAAGCAAAATTGACTAGCAATAAAATGAATGTGAGCAGGGCAGCGTCACTGGCCAAGCTGATCGAAGCACAAAAAAAGTAAAACAGGACAAATGGCAAAATATAAAACAGATCTAACTTCTTTCATTAATGTTTACAGGCTCTGGTGCTCTCAGCAACATGGGTAAGATCTCTGTTAGAAATATAGAGAAGTGATTTTTATTTTGACAGCATCTCCTTAGAACATATAATAATTGTTATTAATGATCACACTTTGTATTAAGGTTCCATTTATAAATAGGTTATAAATGATTCATAATTAATAGAGGTTTAATAAATAGTTAATCAACTGTTATAGAGTCCAGAGAGTCAACAGATTGCTTATAAGCATTGCTTATAACACCTTATACTGCTGTGCTTCTAACCATCTCTTACATATACTACTCACATCCGTAACATGCATAAAACATTCATTAATCGTGTATTAATTCTTCAGAAACTATTTATAAAGGGAACCTTAATATTAAAGTTGACCTTGTTATTCATTATTTGTACAGCACTCAAAGTGCATCGAGATAAACTGAGAATCAGGACAAACGCCTGTGCTGGTGATCGGCAGTGGGAAAGCACTGCGGGAGAAACACCCATGGAAATGGTCAGACTCTATTATTCATTGCAATGGAAAGGGAACGTCAAAATCTCATCCTCCGTCCTCAAGGCCAAAGTGTTTGTACCTGTAAAACTATTCTGGTTGGGGGGGGTGATTATTTTTTAAATCAAAATAGCTACACCAGTGTAACACCTAGTGTGGATGCAGTTATACGGGTATAAAAGGTGCCTCATACGGGTACAGGTTATTCCCCTTCTGGTACAGCAAGAGCTATCCCCATACAAAGCCCCTTTGTACCAGTACAGCTGTGCCCATGCTGGGGGGGATGCATGGCTTTCATTATACATTTCATTATATGAAGCAGCACAGCTTGTGAGTGCAGACAAGCTCTGAGACCGAACACTGGGCATCTTCCCAGCTGTGAACACAAAACCTGGGAAAGCCCCTGAGGACTGGTACTGGGGTCACCGGCCCAGATCTGGCCCCAAGTGCCTGATGAGACCGAGGGCCTGATCCAGAGCCCACAGAAGTCAATGGAAAGACTCTGGCTGGCTTCCCTGGGTTTGGCTCTGACCTCAAATGTCGTTAGCTCTGGGGTATCTGTCTGGTGGTTTGTGAGGTGAGCTGCTCGTCTGGCTGCAGGACCCCATCACAGAGACATCACTGCAGGGGGGCGTTTCCTGGCAGCCTGCACTGCGGGGCCAATGACTGACAGACTGGAGATGCTCCTTTCCCCCAGCCCCCAGGGAGGGTCCCTGAAGGGGGAAGGGCAGGGCGCACGGGGTGGCAGTGCAGGGAGTGTGCACTGCCCCTGCTGGCCGTGGGCCATGGATAAAGGCACAGACCATTGAACGCTGATCTCTGGGGCCCAATCCTGGAAGCCTGCACTCACGTGAGCAACCGTTTGCAGGATCAGGCCAAGGTGAGGACTTGGGCAACCAGGGCTGCCCACCAGGAGCCTGTCTCCAGCGTTATATCTGCTCCACCACCCACAAGCCCTGGCAGAGGCAGTGCAAGCTTCTCGCAGTTCCCTCTTCAGTCAGACATTCCTTCGGGATCCCGGGGGGACAGAGGCTCTTCCACGCACGCTCACACCATTCCGCATCCCTGCACCAGCGCCGCCAGGCACCACAGCAGGCAGAGAGCAGAGAAGAGAACCACTGAGCCTGACAGAACAGAAATGGCTCTCCAGCACCCCCTCCCATCTCCTTTCTACGGGGTTCCCCTCACACACTGAGCGTGTGGAACCCCACCCTGAAAGGCTCCACTGAAGGGGAGTGACTGCACTCTGCAGAGCTCATCACCACTGCTCCATGCACCGGCCAGAGGGCTCAGTGTCACACACCTTGCCAGCCCTGCTGCTGGCTCTCAGCGCCTCGATCCCCCTTACCTCGGCTAGCACAAACAGAGGGTCGATCACGTCCCGTTCTACTTCCAGCTCGAAATGGATGAGCTCCTGGGCTAGTTTATCCTCCGCCTCGCCGCATAGTTTGAGCATCTTCCTACGAAAGGAAAGTGACGGGACACGCTGCATGAAAACCCAGCTCCAGCGCCCTCCCCGCCCCATCCCGCGTGTGCTCACACGAGCCGTGTGTGGCTGAGACATTAAAAAGTGCAACTTGGCGGCTTGTGCACCACAGGAATGGGACTGGACGCAAGAGCGCTAGCTGACATTTTCTGCATGAATGCACCGGCCTGCAGACAAAGGCATGGCAGGATGAGAGCAAGGCCTTGTGCCACACCCCTCAGCCAGCCCCGGGGCAGGGGGTGAAGGGCAGCAATACCCAATAGGGGTGTCAATCATGGTATTCTGTGGAGATGGTTAAAGGTCCCTCAACAGCCGTCCCTGGAGGTTGGGGGAGTGGAGGACACCCTGTGTTACTGAGGGTAGAGAGACTGGACAGGAGGCACCATGCCCTCTAGGAAGGTAGTAGAGACACCCATGGGTGTACCATGACTTGTCAGGGGGCAGGTCAGGAGGGTGGGAGCAGGAAGGGCCATGGCCTGCAAGTTTCTGGGACTCTAGTTTCCCTGTGCAGGTACGGCAGCCCATGGGGGTGCTGCTCGCCCACCACTCGCCAACCCCCGCACTGCAGCCAGGAGAAGACTGGGGAGCCAGCCTGCTTTGCTAGCATTTCACACCCACTTTGCAAGCCTGTCAGCCATGAGGCAAGTAGCCAGGCAGGACCTGGAACGCGGCGGACCACAGTCTCCTTAGAGCTTCTTACCCCAGTAGAGAGTCGTCCCCTAAAATGGCGGAGCCTTCCATTAAGCACTGGGCTAGCGTCGTCAAAGGTAACTTTTTCTGCAAAGGAAACATGCTGGGCGTGAATGACTGTCCAACGGAGAGCAGGAATCTCATGTGGCCTCCAATCCGAGATTCAATTCCAACGGTGGGGCGGGGAGGGGCTGGGCTACATAGACCAGGACTGGGTTGTGGGGTGCGTGCCCATTCCTGGTGAAAGGGTCTCTCAACCCCGTGCCTTGGCCTGGCTGGCGGGCCAGTGAGGAGTCCCTGCAGCCTGAAGGCTGCAGGACAAGACAGCTGCTCACATGTTAAATGGTGCAGCAAAAACATATGAAAGAATCAGCCCCCAACCAACACCCCACCCCCGGCACCCTGGGAAGCGTGAGCTGGGACTGAGGTTCATGGTCCAGGCCCATCCCTACCACCCAGCCCCACGGGGAGCACTAACGCTGCCAATGCATTACCCAACAGGCTCTGGTTCAGTACCTAAATCTGACCCCTGACCCCATGCTCTGCAGGGAGGTGGCTGCCCATGGTCACACAGCTACCAAGGGAGGGAGGCGCCCCCCACAGGAAGGTGAGAGCTGTAGGCAAAGCTCCCGAGGCCTCATCCTGCCCCAAACACACCCAGGTTTGGCAGAGAGCAGGCAATGGAGCAGAACAGGCTAGTCCCGGTGACGTTTGACAGGAGGAAGCTCTGCTGATGGCTTTTCACTTCTGCTTCACCTCCCACCCCCTCTGGCCTGTGTCTCTGACGCCGGTGAAGAGAAAGCAAAGATGAAGTCAGTCTGCAATCACACACCAGAGCGCGGCAGCTTGACACTCAGGCAGAGCTCGGCGGGGATTCACACCCAGCCGAATGATTTAATACACACACACCCTATGGGCCAGATACATTCACACACACGCTGTGCCCTCCCTCCGTCAACTTAAGGTCATAGAAATCTATGGAGGATTGATTCATTTACACACACATTAAGACGACTCTTCAGTTTTCTACAGACTCCCTCTCAAGCCTGAGCCCTGACACATCCTGTGCTTAACATCTGGCTGCTTGCAGCCCAAATTCTTAACACAGCCACTTACTGAGCGCTTGTCGGCATCCACGCCTTGCTGCCCCTGCAGACAGGCTGTCAGTTTCTTGTGAGTGCTGTGGGAGACCTGCTTCACCAGCTCCAACCGCTTCTCCACCTGCAGACGGATGGACAGAGTTGGCAGCGCATCAAAGGGACAACACAGCAACAGCCGCCAGCGCGCCAGCTGTGAAAAACAATCCAAGGGCAGCTGTCCCTTCCCCACCGACAGAACATTGCCCCTTGGCCTGCCGCCGTGACCCTGAGCACAGCTCCCCGCTTCAAAGAAAGAGCCTGCGCAAGACTTTATGAAGCCAGATATCCCGTTGTTCTTACGAGATACATGGTGCAGCATCAGTGCCGTAACACGCACCAAGAGCAGGGTGGGTTGGGTTTTTTTTTGTGCAAGGAAATTTTAAGCAGGAGAGAGAATTTCATATGGAAGATGAAGTCCTGACAGATTAAGAGAAACAGGAGCTTCTAAAGGAAATAATTCCTTACTGTAGCCTGCACTAGGCAGAGGAAGGGACATGCTAGGAATGCCTAAAATTACCAGGACGCACAGTCAAGTCTGAAATCTTGCGGCAAAGGCATTGCCCCTACAGTAGCTGCAAGCGCTCAGATCTGACTTGTCGTGATGCCCCAATTATTAAAGGCCTATTCCAGGGAAATTCCACTCTCTTTGTACAACCGCCACCCGGGCATGATCCAAATGCACGTTCCATCCAGTGACTCATACAATATACTGCCTCTAGGGCTCACTGCTGCTGCTCCTGGTTACACATTTACTTTCTACGGGGGTATTTATTGATGCACAGTCATTCACAGATTGTACTGTTCAGTCCATTCACAAAAATTAATGCAACCTTTTAATAATATAGGAAATAAGCACTCAGGGGGAGGGATAGCTCAGTGGTTTGAGCATTGGCCTGCTAAACCTAGCATTGTGAGTTCAATCCTTGAGGGGGCCACTTAGGGATCTGGGGCAAAAATTGGTCCTGCTACTGAAGGCAGGGGGCTGAACTCAATGACCTTTCAAGGTCCCTTCCAGTTCTAGGAGATTGGTATATCTCCAATTATTTAATTTTAAATTTGTTAATTTAGGGATTGGATAGAACATTCCATGCAATTTATATCAGATATTTATATAGTATTTTAATCCTATATAGGGTTTAATCCAAAACACTGCTACAGGCTGTACAGAGAGGAATCATTTAGCACCCATGGAAATGCAGCCACTTCTGGAGTAGAGCTCTGCAGCTGTCTAACACCACAGAATCCCTACTGTATCACTTCGGACAGGAGAGGGAAGTTTAGATAAACAGAATGTAGGTCTCCGAAACAGAATTTGGCCATGACATGAGGAATCCCTGTTACTGTTTGGGCTCTTAATAAAGGGTGATTAACCTTTGGAACAAACTGTCAAGGAAAGTGGTGGACTCTCCATCTCCTGGAGTCTTCGCATCCAGAGCGGATGCTCTGATCAGACACGTTATTGGACTCTTCGCCTTGTGCGATCCAGGAGGCCAGACTAGATGGTTTAGTCTATGAATGTAAATGACCATAAGAGGTGACAACCTCTA
The DNA here is from genome assembly GCF_016161935.1 of Mauremys reevesii. NCBI lineage: Eukaryota > Metazoa > Chordata > Testudines > Geoemydidae > Mauremys > Mauremys reevesii. The sequence continues at coordinate 23,615,416 of NC_052637.1, forward strand.
TATTACATCTCATCCAAAAGACGGCATGACTGCCCAGATTCCGGAACAGCTGAGATGAGAGAGGCAGAGGAGAGACCACGGTGACATAACTGTGTAGCGAGATCAGGTAAAAGACTGGGAGAAGTTGCCAGTGCTTACTCTCTGCTCTTCTATTCCAGGACAACACCTCTATCATCTCACTGGTGTGCGAATTGCCACACAGATGCTGGTGTTTGCATTTGAAGCAGATACTACTGGGAGGGGGACAATGGGTGCAAACACCTGACAAATGACACAATGACTTTAAATATTCCTCTGATCCAAAAGGTTATGCCAGTTGGAAAGGAAGGGAACCCCGACTAACAGCAGTCCCAGAGAGTTTGAATCGCATCCCTGGGTCCCCCATAAGCAACTCCAGGGCAACATTTGCTATCTATTCTCAGATCCAGATAGGGCTCCCGTTACCATAGAGACAAGACCCTTCACTTTCAGTTTGCATTTGGTTTCAAATTTCCCAGAAATGTATCAGTGTTTATTATGAAATTTAAAAAAACAAGATAAAATCAGTGCAAAAACTTAACTTCACAGTTGTCTGGGTAAATATCAGGGTTAATACAGAGGTTGAGGAGAGAAAAAAGCATGAAAGACAGAGTATTGAAAGTAAAAGCAATTTAATGCTGTGGTTTATTTAGTAACATGTATATTAACAGTACATACAAACACACACACACACACAGCCTCTGTGTGCGTGTCTTCCACTACACTGCCTTAATTTAACAGACAGCCTCACATCTGCATATAGATTAACTTATTATTAACATGAACATCTGCCTAATAAAAACAACGAGGAGTCTGGTGGCACCTTAAAGACTAACAGATTTATTTTGGCATAAGCTTTCATGGGTAAAAAACCCCAAGCCTAAATAAATCTGTTAGTCTTTAAGGTGCCACCGGACTCCTCGTTGTTTTTGTGGATACAGACTAACACGGCTACCCCTCTGATATCTGCCTAATGTAATACATTGGGTTACAGCTTGTGCTCTTCGTTCACCAGGAGAGGCAGATGAGGCTATGGTGCCTTCTGTTTCTACCAATATCTCGCTGGGACCCTAACTGGCTGAGATTCAAGCTGAAGATTGGCACGTGAGGCCCCGGCTTGGACACACTGAAAACGTTATCTGAACACTCAGCAAGATAATTTACTAAATGTAAGTAAAACAAGAGCTTTTGAAAATGAAGCTTAGTGGCTCTAGGAAAACGTGCAGTAAGGCAGAGCGATCAAAATCTTGCAAAATAACATGGAAAAAGTAATATTCTTTGCCTCTCAGGTATTAGGGAAAGTGCTGCAACTCCAGAGACACCAGCAGACCTACGGGATTTAATGGAAAGAGTTCACTTTGAGCCTCTGGGTGGAAGCAGAGGGTTGGGAGGATAGTTTGAGGATAGGCTGCTCTGCATAAGCCCATGGATCATCGCTCTACAAACGATTCATGGAAAATGCATTGTTGTGCAGCTATAGTAACCTTCATCCCAGCTCAGTACAGAGATGGGGTCCTGGCTGGGGATGGTGCATGAGTGTTGGAAGTGAGGTTCCAGATATTATACTCAGGAGGTAGGTATGGTGTGCACAGGTGCATGTTGGAAGGGAGGTACTAGATATTACATTAAGGAAGAGAGTGGATGCACTGTTCCTCATTCTCTCTTGGGACAGTCACCGAAGAAGAAAATTAAATCTTTGGACAAATTGGATGGGGGCTTTCATTATTTTCTCTGCAAAACTGCATGCAACTCTTGAAAGGTCCCAGCCCCTACCCTGTTAGGGCCAAACTCTGCTCTCACCAGTGCCAGCATAAAGCCAGTTAACACCACAGACTTCTATGGACTTAATCCAACTTTATATGGGTGTAACTGAGAACAGAATTTGACCTTTAAATGCCAGATTAGCCTGCAAGATTCCCAAAGATCTAACAGCCTCTAAGGAGGATTTGGACTCTGCCAAGAATTTCTCTATTTTTGGTTGTGATGAGAAACAATTTGTGTGTGAAGCATGTTCATTTAGCATCCAGCTCCCTCTTCAAGTCTAAGAGCCTCTGCATGAACTTCAATGCAACCTGGATCAGGGCCCTAGAGTCAATCTGAACTGGATGTATTGACACTGGCTGAAGATTGTAGGATGAGAGAGCTTCAGTTTTCTACGTGTAAAACTGGGCCGTGTTCCACGGGCTGTATCTGCTGGCTGTAAACAGCTGCCTCCCCTCTCAGCAAACCTCAGGAACTGTTTACAGTGAGAAGGGAGAACCATTTCCCTTTGCCTACAGCACTCCCTTTTGGTTTGGATTTGGTCCTAGGTGGCATGGGGAAGGCACACGGACTAAAATATAGAACTGGTCCAGTGGTTAGAACACTAGCCTAGAACTTGGGTTCAATGCCTGGCTCTGCCATTGACTTCCTGTGTGACGTTTGGCAAGTCACGTAACCTGTCTGTGCCTCAGTTTCCCCATCTGAAAAATAGATAAAGTAACACTTACTGGAACCCACCTCATAGGCAGGTTCTGAGGCATGGAAAAATGCTCAAAAAGTGCTTTGAGAGCCTGTGATAAATGTTGGAATTTTGGTAATATTTTTATAATGCCTGTGCATGCCTCAGTTTACCAATGGGCTTTGTATTGCTGTGCAGTGAGTGTAAAGGGAAGGGACAAGGTGTGGGGCTCACACAGCTGCCTGGCTGGAGACCAGAGTCCTTAACACACTGAGTAAAGGCTATACAAGTGCATGGAGGATCCGGAAGAGACAATGGAAACCCCAATGGCCAGGACATCCACACCTTGTGACTAACACCTGAGAGAAAGGAGCTTTCCCCCCTACCTTCCCTGCAGGGAAGCAAAGGCCCTGAGCTGGAGAACAAACGGGAAAGGAGCGAGGTGGCTAGCTCGGCTCTCAGAGGGTATGTCTACACAGCCGTTAAACACCCAAGGCTGGCCTTGGCCAGCTAACTCAGGCTTGCAGGGTTGGGCTGCGGGGCTGTAAAACTGCGGTATAGCCTGAGCCCATATGTCTACATTGCAATTTTACAGCCTCAGAGCCCTAGTGAGCTGACCCAGGCTGGCCAGGGGGGTTTAATTGCTATGTAGACATACCCACAGACACAGGACTCTTACCTGGGACAGAGAAAAGAGGGGAGCTTGGTTTTAGCTAGTGTGGACTAGGTCCTAACCTTTGCTGGTCTGTGCGAACCAAAGGACTTCCAGATTCTGTAACCCGGAGACTAATCGTTACCTTGTTTTGAAAAGGCTGCCTGGCGTCAGTGCAAATACCCCCTGAGAGCACTGCACTCTGACGAGGTCTGGTCTACACTAGAGACCTGTACCGGTATAAATACAGCGCTCACGGGTGTGAAAAATCCACCCCCCAAGTGACACAGTTATACCAACCTAACCCCCGTGTCGACAGCGCTGTGTGTTCGGGAGAGCGTCTCCCGTTGACACAGCTGTGGCCTCTCAGGGAGGAGGATTAACTACACCGATGGGAAAGCGGCTTAGAGCGGCTCTGTTAAAGCGCTGCCACAGCACAGCTGCACCGATGCAGCATTTTAAGTGTGGACGTGCCCCAAGCCTCCCACAGGAGTCTGGCCTGGCTGGACTCCCTGCAGGGAGCCATGGATACTGACAGGGAAGGCTGGCACCCGAAGATCCAGTTTTGAAGAGGTCCTGCCCTGTGGAACTGTGTGGAGCCTGGCACACTAACAGGGCCATGCCCAAGGGACTGGTTCCAGACTGGGGCAGAGACTGGATCCTGTGGATCCGTGACAGATCCTAAGAGGAAATGGGCTATAAAAGGGTAAAGTAAGAGCATGCTGGGTCTGGATTTCTCCAAACCACTTGGAAACACTCCCAGGCAAAGGCCTTGGTTACTCCTTTCAGCTGACTCAGTCACACACCTCTCCTGAGCAAAGAATGCCATGCCAACAGCAGTGAATTTTGCAGGAAAGTTTCATGCCATAGATTCTTCCCGCACGGGACTCAGCAGAGGATGGAACTGGTGACATGCAGGGGGCGCTGAGACCGTTGGTTAAGCAATAGTCCCAGATGACACAGGTCAGTGCACGGACATACTAAGGGGCGTACACGTTCTCTCACTTCCACCTTGCACTTTCCTACTTCTGCATCACCTGAAAAACCGAGACAGCCTGTGTGTGTAGCTGTGTGATTAGAGGAGGAAGTGATGGCGTCTCCCGGAATGCTTGGAAAAACACTTGAAACCATTTCTAAAGAAATCCCTGTGTAGACATTATCTGTTTCTGTCCCCTTTAACAACAGGAACATGTCTGTAGAAGTGGCATCGTTGCTTCTCATGAGTTTGACTTCTTCCCTGTGCAGATGTTTCTTGTCAGACAAAAGGGATCAGTGTATGACCGTGATACAAATGCTCAGGTAAGATTAGAGAGATGCAATATAAAAGCCAGGGAATTTCCTCTTGTGATTGTAAACTCTTTGGGCCAGGAATCATCTCTATTAGGTTTGTACAGCACCTAGTACAATGGGATTCTGATCCATGATGTGGGATCCCCTCCTCCCCCACACACTGTAACATGAATAGGAAGCAGAATGACATGCTGCAAGCAGGAATATTGCTGTTGACACAAAAATAAAGCTTCAAGTTTCAGTGTGGTCTAAAGTTACCTCTGCTGGAATCCTCTCAAACCATCCCCATCCTGTAGCCTCATGTCTGTGAACCAGGTAGACCCTTGCGTACTCGTCAATAGCACAGTTAGTAGCACTGTTACTTTCATCAAGGCATATCCCATTGCAATGCGTTAGGATAGGTTTTATTCCCTCTGCTCTCATTAACCAGTCATCCACAACAACCACATATACTGAACGTGGAAGTGTGCAGAATGCACATGCAACAAAATTCTCCCAAATCAGGGAGTGGGACTGGCATTGCATATTACAATGCCAGAGACATCTTATCGAGCCTTATGACCCCAGCATCAGTTCTAATGCCATGCAATATGCTAGGTGGGATTTCCAAAAGTGCTCAAGTGTCGGCCTAACTTGGCTCCTATCAAAGTCAACGGCACCACTGACTCAAGTGGTAGCAGAGCTAGGTCAGCGGCGAGCGCCTCCAAAAACTCCATCTCCTCTTAGAACGTGAAACGAAAATCCATATCACCAAACTGAGCAAAGCCCGCGAACCCCCAACAGAACAACATGCAGCTGGTTCAATTCGGTTCGTGCATAAAGGCAACAAATACAGCTGCAAACAGGGCAGGTAGGACTGGTTACTGTCATCTTGAAGCTGACCTTTGAAGCAATCCTTGATCTGATTGTACATGACCTGACGCCAACCTTGAGAGCAAATGCTTTGTGCCCGTATAGGGAGACGAATGCGCAGTCTTCCAACCAGCGTGCATTGCAGAGAGGTGCGCCGTACTCCAGCAGAGCTCCCCCTACAGCCAGCTATGGAATGGGGAGTAAAATGAGCCCTCCTGCTTGCTAGTGATGGGTTTGTCCCAGTGAGACAACACAACTAGCACAAGGTCACACCTTAAATCTATTCAAGCCTGTGGACTTAAATCCAGGCCTCCCAAGTCCGAGGCTAGTGCCGTAACCACCAGACAAGCTTGCCTCTCTAGGGGCACTGAAATCTAGACCTCCTTAAGCAGGTCTCAGACTGTGGTCGCCAGCTGTCAGGAAAGAAAGTCAATTTACCTGCAAGAGATCTTCACTCAGGACTTCTGTTTTTTCAGCTCTACAAGGGGAAAAAAAAAAAAGTTAGTGGTGATGCAGACAAAAGAAAATTGATAACCAGCTACAAACCCAGGTGGCATCCCACCCAGAGAGACCCACATGATGCATGCAGGGGTCAGGCTGTGGAGAGCACCCGGACATGTGTGGAGCTCCCCTGTAATGATTTATGAATATCATTCATTGACCTGGTTATTGGGCTGGTCACTGTATATTGGGTTAAATCAACAAGGCTGCTGGGAAAAGAAGCAAGGGGAAACAATAGATTAAGATAAGCCACCCCACAGTAAAGTATGACATGTCCAAACTATCTTCATTCCATACAACCCGCCTCAGAAAAATCCTCTGTATCTTTTGGCCCAGAACCATCTCAGACCAAGATCTATTGACACAGTGCAGCCAAGAGGATATGAGCACCATCCTTGCCAAGAGGCGTTGGAGATGGATTAGTCATGTGCTTTGGATGGAAACTGATTCCATCACCAGAGTAGCAATAAGATGGACACCTGAAGGCAAGCAAAAACAAGGCCACCCAAAAAAACCTGGCTAAGAGCTGTGGAAACCGAGCTGGAAAACCTGGGGCACAGCTGGGGAACCACCGAAAGACTTGCCAGAAACAGACAGAAGTGGAGGAGCTTCGTCGCGGCCCTAAACGCCAGCGGCGTAATGGGAACATGATGATGACCCCACAGTAAGCACTTGAGGATTGTTACAGGACAATTGCAGAGCCACTGGCTCTGAGGGTTCTGGCTTGACCTCCTGGGCCAGTTTAGACAAGCAGTTCCTAGGCTTTGGCCCTGATAAGAAGGGATCTCTGACTGGACAAAACGGGACTCACTCTTTCCATGGGGGGTAGTTGTTGGAGAGCTTTTTGGGAAACAGAGTGACACAGGTACCTCCTGCGGGGTCTGAAGTGGCTGGACCTGAGGGGATGGGAGGCCTATAGGTAAGAGAGATATGCATGGTGACAGCTTATTGTTTTAAGATCTCTGCTTCTAAATGCTCTATCAATACTGTGGTTTATGCAGGCTGCCTGGTCACTGCATTGACCATGGTCACAGACTCCTGAAGGGACGGACTGCATGTGCCTGAACGCAGGCAGACCCGCTTGGTGAGCCTGGCTGTTCCACAGAGTATGGTAGCCCAGGGCCTGGTCTGCGGGTGGGAAATTCGCATGATTCCATCCCAGGAGACAGAAGGGTCTGAGGATGGACATCTGAGGGAGTGCACTGAGATACCAGAGCGGGACAGAGGCACAGCTCAGCCCATAACGATGACAAGTGCTACCCTGGAAACCACAGCCCAATCCTGTGTTTGGTGGGACACCGGGCTGTATTTCTGCTGCACTGGGGTCAGACTAAGGGGAGTGATATCTGCATGTCTTTTTAGGGGGAACAACAGGAAATGCTTGAACACAATGCTTCAACCTCCCTTTCTTTACAGGCTGAGCTAAAGCACATCTCCGAACGCACCAAAGAGCTTCGAAGGAACTCTTGATGGGTCCACTCTGAGGTCACAGAATGGAGCCGAGCTGTCTTGGGAAGAATGATTCAGGCTCATGGAGGCAGCAAAGCAGCTTGGTCTCCGAAGCGTCATTGTGTCAGGCTGGAGGGAAGTGCCGAGCCCAGAGACACCTGATATTACAGTACAGTAAAGCTCCTTTCATGGGAGAATGCCAAAGCCCTTTTAAAACCATTGATGATTAAGCCCCCTGCGAGATAATTTATTTCCCCATTTTGCAGATGAGGAAACTGAGGCACAGAGAGGTAAAGTGACTCGCCCAAGGTCCCAGAGCGAGTTAGTTGCATAGTACAAGCTGGGTTGTGCCAGCATTATTCTCTTGTCCCTCAAAACAGCTCTCCCAAAACACCCACCTCCGTGCACTAACAGAGAAGGGCTGGCGGACATTCCCCTGCAAACTGATAAATACCAGGACTGCTGGAATTTATCTTTTACATCTGCTTGGACTCTGCATTCCCGTGGCCTACAGCACAGTTCTGTAAAAAACACATGCGGTAAACCACAGCAGTGGGTGGTTCCTCACTCAAACCTGCATAGGGAGCACCCAGGAATCATGGCAGGGAAGAAGAATGCAGAACCCATGGGCTGAAATGAGCCTTGCTAAACCCTATTTCCCTTGCTACCACTGATGGGTGGCCTGCAGGAAAGGAGTTAATGAGTTTCCATCAGACGTCCACGTGCCACGATAGCAGTTTGCACTGTGGGGCATCTCAGCGGGAAGGCCAAACATTGAGTGACACCTTATCACTAGAGAGGACCCCTGTAGAGGGAGGCAGGCTGGAAGGGCAGCAGATGCCCTGCCCGTGCCATAGTGGTCTTGGGGTCAAAGAGAGGGAGGCCAAAATTCAGCCACTTCACCATTACTAAGCTCAATATTCAGAAAGAGAACAAGCCCCGCATGGGCTGCTGGCCTGACTCCCCTGCCCAGGCAGGGCTAAAGCCACATCCAGAGTCTGTGCAAGCCCTTCCTTCGGGACAAAGCTTACTCTTCCAACACAAGCAAAGCTACTCCCCTGACCAGTGCAGGGGCTCCTTCCCCTCCTCCTGGGCCTTTCCCAGGAGCCAACCTCCTCCCTGCAACTCTTCCTTCAGCTCAGCCCATCAGGCCTCTGTAGAAATCACCTGACCTCTTCCCCGCTGGGTCTGATAATCCCCTACCAGGCCCAAGCACTTCGACTCATAGACTTTAAGACCAGGAGGGAACATCCTGACCATCTAGTCTGACTTCCTGCCCATTGCACCACTGACTCCGGTTCAAACCAGTCAGTGATCTGACTGTGATGGTGCACCATGCTGCAGAGGAAGGCGAAAAACCTCCAGGATCTCTGCCAATCTGACCTGGGAAAATTCCTTTCCAACCCCAAATATGGAAATGAATTAGACCCTGAGCAGGTCAGTAAGACCCACCAGGCTGACACCTGGGAAAGAATTCTCTGTAGTAACTAAAAGCCCTCCCCAGCTAGTGTCCCATCTCTGGCCTTTGGGGATATTTACTGCTAGCAGTGGCAGATTGGCTTCATGCCATCGTAGACAGTCGCATCGTATCATCCCCTCCATAAACATATCCAGCTCACTCCTGAAGCCAGTTAGGTTTTTTGCCCCCACTGCTCCCCTTGGGAGGCTGTTCCAGAACTTCACTCCTCTGATGGTTAGAAACCTTCCTCTAATTTCAAGTCTAAACGTCTTAGTGTTCAGTTTATATCCATTTGTTCTCGTGTCCACACTGGCGCTTAACTTAAATAGTCCCCCCCAACACCACCCCCAGGATTTATCCCTGGGATGTATTTATAGAGAGCAATCTTATCTCCCCTCAGCCTTCATTTGGCTAGGCTAAAGAAGCCAAGCTCCTTGAGTCTCCTCTCATAAGGCAGGTTTTCCATTCCCCTGATCATCCTAGAGCCCTTCTCTGCACCTGTTCCAGTTTGAATTCATCTTTCTTGAACATGGGAGACCAGAACTGCACACAGTATTCCAGGTGAGGTCTCACCAGTGCCTTGTATAATGGTACTAACACTTCCTTATCGCTAGCGGAAATATCTCGCCTGATGCATCCTAGGACTACATTAGCCTTTTTCACGGCTGCATCACATTGGCAGCTCATAGTCATCCTGTAAAAACAATACAGCCAGGTCTTTCTCCTCCTCTGTCGCTTCCAACTGATACGTCCCCAGCTTATAGCACAAATTCTTGTTGTTAGTCCCCAAGTCCATGCACTAGCACTTTGCATTATTTAATTTCATCCCATTTCTATTACTCCAGTTTTCAAGATCCTCCAAATCTTCTTGTATGACAGTCTGGTTCTCCTCCATGTTAACCATACCTCCTAACTTTGTGTCATCTGCAAATTTTATTAGAATTCTCCCACTTTTTGTGCCAAGGTCATGAATGAAAACATTAAATAAGATTGGTCTGCAAGCTTTATCAGTGATGATTTTATGTTTTCTTCTAGGTCACTGATAAAAATGCTAAATAGCACAGGGCCTAGAAACACACCCACTAAACAATTCCGCATTTTCAATTACGGTTTGAGACCTATCAGCCAGTTTTTGTTCCGTTTAATACGTTCTGGTTTTATTTTATATGGTTCTAGCTTTGTAATCAAAGTGTTGTGTGGTATTAAGTCAAATGCCTTACAGAAGTCTATTATATCAACTCAATTACCTTTAGCCCACCAACTAAACAGTGTTTACTCTTTTCTATTGTCGTTCCGCTTGTTCTAAGACAACTTGCCACATGTTGCTTTCCCTTCAACTGCACAGAGCTAAGAGCTGTGTTTCATTGCAAGCCAGAGCTGTCTCTTACTAGCCACTCCTTTAAGTACAAGAGAAGGCAATTTAACCCACCCCCTGGCTTTAAACATTTTGGGCTCAACGTTGAATAGCCTTAATGCTATTGCTGTTTCTTTCTAGCTTAAGTAATTGAAGTCATAGGGCTGGGTTAGTCAGAAGTAACCGCAGAATACACTCAGTGCTGGCCTCTTTCCCCTTCACTCCAGCAGAATAAAGCCTATTTGTTTATTGAGGTTTGCTCAGAAACCATTTCATCTTGGGTTTTTGAATTGAATACAGCCTCTCACTCTGTCCTTACCATTGTGACACGACACCGAAGTGCGAAGCTATTCATGAATGGTAAACCCCTAGGGTTGATGCTGCATTGATAACTAGTTGGACATTCTTGCCCTGCCTTGCCATGAAGGGCCCTGCATTTCATTCTATACGGGTACAACTACCCGCTTTTCGGAACCCTTTTGGTTAGGCTAAACAAGCCACGCTCCTTGAGTCTCCTCTCGTAAGGTAGGTTTTCCATTCCCCTGACCGTCCTAGCAGTCTTTCTCCGCACCTGTTACACTGTGATGGTAGCCCCATCTCAAAAAACATACATTAGCATTGGAAAAAGTACAGAGACGGGCAACAAAAATGGTTAAGGGTTGGGAACAGCTTCCATATGAGGAGAGACTTAAAAGACAGGGACTATTCAGTTTAGAAGAGAGACGACTAAGGGGAGATGTGATTGAGGTCTATACAATCATGAATGGCGTGAAGAACATTAATAGAGAAGTGTTATTTACCCCTTCACGTAACAGAAGAACCAGGGACAATTAATTAAATAGGCAGCAGTTTTAAAAGAAACAAACAAAAGGAAGCATTTCTTCACACAACGCACAATCAACCTGTGGAACTTGTAGCCAGGGGATGTTGTGAAGGCCAAAAGTATAACTGGGTTCAAAAATGAATTAGATACGTTCTTGGAGAATAGGTTAATCAATAGCTATTAAGAAGGTTAGGGATGCAACCCCATTCTCTGGGTGTCCTTAAACCTCTGATTGCTGGAACCTGGGACTGGAAAACAGGGGGTGGATCACTCTACAAATTGCCTTATTCTGTTCATTCCCTAAAAAGCATCTGACATTGGCCACTGTCGATGGACAGGATGCTGGGCTAGATGGACCCAGTATGGCCATTGTATCGGAATGAAAATCTGACCAGAATATGAAACACCCCCCATAAAGCTTATTTTAATTAATTCAGGGTTTGGCAAATGCACTCATCAATGGGGTGAAAGAACTTGTGAGTGGGGCTTAGCTAGCAGAAGCAACAGGATTTAAGCTTTGTTGGAAAAATAAAATAAAATAAAAGGTCTCATTCTGATCTAGCTGCCATTGTTTTCACAGACTTCCTGATTCACACCATTGAGGGGAAGATTCAGGTCCGAAGTGTGTAGTCCTTACAAGGAAACCCTTCTAAATGTGGCCCAGTGTAGTGCTGTTTTCCTGAGCCTGCAGACTGTCGGACATAAGAGATTTGAATGGTCTTCATTCATCTCAACAGCACGTTAGCTCTGAAAAGTCTGGTCCCTCACCCCAAACTTTACCTCTCCCAACTGCTATCTATCTGCTAAACTCACCCTTCATCAGCTCTCCCCAAACCATAGAGCAGGGATCGGCAACCTTTGGCATGCAGCCTGTCAGGGAAATCCACTGGCAGGCCAGGACGGTTTGTTTACCTGCAGCGTCCACAGATTCAGCGGATCGCAGCTCCCACTGACCGTGGTTCCCCGTTCCAGCCCAGTGGGTGCTGTGGGAAGCGGCGTGGGTCGAGGGATGTGCTGGCCGCCACTTCCCACAGCCCCCATTGGCCTGGAGCGGCGAACCGCGGCCAGTGGGAGCTGCGATCGACTGAACCTGCAGATGCTGCAGGTAAAAAACCGGCCCAGCCTGCCAGCGTATTTCCCCGACGGGCTGCGTGCCAAAGGTTGCCAATCCCTGCCTTAGAGCCGCGTCACACTTTGGTGGTGAGAAGGTTAAATGTCCTGGTAACACACTGGAGGATTTGTCAAGGGCTGACTTAATTTATGGCTCCCTGAACAGTTTTCAATTTCAAAGAAAAAAGAAACATTTGCCTCTGCAAGGACACTGCAGAACAACATGCAGCCTCCACTGATACCAGCTGCTAAGTCAGCAGCTGGCTTCCAAGTTCCGAACATGAGCAGAATGGCTGATTCCCCAGGTATCCCCCAGGCTTTACTGCTACTGAGCCTTCTGACAAGTATGTCAAAACTGCATTTTCCTGCTTGTTGCACTGATTATGGGACTGGAACCTTTGAGACAATCTCCCAGCTCTAGGCTAACATGGTGCAGAGATCTGCAGGCTCCTAGCTTGGGATACCTATCCCTGGCATTTATTATGGGCCAGTGAGGCATTCAGTGCTACACAAGAGGCAAATAAGGACAGCCCCTGTCCTATCAAGCTTACAGGCTAAGGGACAGACCTGGGGAAGGTAAGTAGTACAGAGGAAGCCCGGACTTAGACTTGTTTATCCTCACCCCTTCTCTCTGCCTTCCTAGTGATGATGTCGGGTGACTCAGTGGGTTGGGATTTATGTGGAAGAAGTCTCTCTGCCGGCGGGATCTGAATAGGAAGGCTGGGGCCCGACGCTTTGGGGGTGGAACCGAAAGGAAACATACGAGAGGCAGAAGGAAGCTGTGAGCAAGAAAAGGAAGCCCCACAAAGGACTGAAGCATCAGCCCCTTTGCCACCATGTCCCAGTATGCAACAAAACGAGACAGCACTTCAAACCGTGGGCCCATCCAGTCACCGATCTGCCCCTTGCTAAAGAAACATGCTGGGCTTTCTAAACAATGGGGCCCCTTTGCTTGGCGGGTCATCACGTGTCAATTTGATTTTGCAAACACAGAGGCAGAAGTCGGATGCCTCTGATGCTGCATCGGATTCATAGAGCACAACCCGACAGCTCCAGACGAGCCCTCCATTTACAACCCCATCAGGTGGTACAGTCAGTGTGTCAGTGTTAGGAGAAGAGGCAAGGCCATCCAATGGTTTGGGTCACGCTAGCTGCAATTGGCAAAAAGGGTCCTTCCCTTTGGGGACTTCTAACCATGCTGTAAGTGTCAGAGATGTATTTATCCCTTGGGAATGCATCTGTGTATGTTCCCCACCTGATATTCAGTATAGCAAAAAATGGAAAGCGTATAAAAAAGGTGGACTATGCACCTAGCCTGAACCTGAAAAATGAAGCATTCCCCAGCAGGAACACACACTCAGATACCACCTGGAACATAATGTTCTTCAGTTGTTTGACAGCGCCCCAAAATGGTGCTTTACAGAACAAAGCAAAGCACACAGTCGCTAGCAGGAAGAACTTACGCTGTAACTGCAGATGTGTTACAATGCGTGGGGTGTGACAGACAATCGGCGGAATGTGGCAGGAGGAAGGACATTCAGAAAGATTGTGCTTATTCAGTCTTGGCAAGAGCACGTGCTGGTTCCATTCCGCTGCGTGCACATTAGAGACATGCGTGTACTTAAAGGGGGTGAATTATTTTAGAATTGGAAAAGGTTCAGAAAAGGGCAACAAAAATGATTAGGGGTCTGAAATGGCTGCCATATGAAGAGAGATTAATAAGACTGGGACTTTTCAGCTTGGAAAAGAGACGACTAAGGGGGGATATGACAGAGGTCTATAAAATCATGACTGGTGTGGAGAAAGTAAATAAGGAAGTGACAGCGGATGGGATCACTTGATGATTACCTGTCCTGTTCATTCCCTCTGGGGCACCTGGCATTGGCCACTGTCAGAAGACAGGATGCTGGGCTAGATGGACCTTTGGTCTGACCCAATGTGACGGGTTGGATCAGAGAACCCCCCTTGGGAGCTGCCAAGTGATGTGCCAAGACTACTTCTGCCCCAGCTTTCCTGCCCTGTCAGCTTAGGACTTCAGTGCCCTGCCTGGTTTGAGCCAGACCCACTAACCTGCTGCAAACCCAGACCCCTGTTCCCTAACAGCTGTAGGCTTGACCGAAAGCAGCTTACAGAAGTGTTCTTGTCTTTAACACTCTGATGCCCAACTCCCAATGTGGTCTAAACCCAAATAAATCCATTTTACCCTGTATAAAGCTTATACAGGGTAAACTCATAAATTGTTCGCCCTCTGTTACACTGACAGAGAGATGCACAGCTGTTCCCCACCCCCAGGTATTAATACATACTCTAGGTTAATTAATAAGTAAAAAGTGATTTTATTAAATACAGAAAGTAGGATTTAAGTGGTTCCAAGTAGTACCAGACAGAACAAAGTGAATTACCAAGTAAAATAAAACAAAACACACCAGTCCATGTCTAATCCAACTGAATACAGATAAAATCCTCACCAGTTCCAGAATGCTTCCTTTTACAGACTAATCTCCTTTTAGTCTGGGTCCAGCAATCGCTCACACCCCTTGCAGTCACTGTCCTTTGTTCCAGTTTCTTTCAGGTATCTTTGGGGGTGGAGAGGCTCCCTCTTTAGCCAGCTGAAGACAAAATGGAGGGGTCTCCCCTGGGCTTAAATAGACTCACTCTTGTGGGTGGAGACCCCCTCCTCTCTCCTATGCAAAGTCCAGTTCCAAGATGGAGTTCTGAAGTCACCTGGGCAAGTCACATGTCCATGCACGACTCACAGTTTTTACAGGCAGAAGCCATTGCCCACATGGTATCTTGAATGTCTCCGAGAAGACTTCTTATGTGGATTGGAGCATTCCAAGATGCATTGTTCCGTGCTTCCTGATTGGGCACTTAACTTTGCAAATTCCTTTCTCCAGGAAGTGACCAAATGCTCTACTAAGGTTATTTAGAAATCAAGCCAGCACACGGCCAATATTCATAACTTTGAGTACAAAAATGATACATGCATATAAATAGGATTAATGGATTCAGTAGATCATAACCTTTACATAGGTATGTTACATGGCATATGTGGCACCAACATATTCCAGTTATGTCATATATATTCATAAGCATATGTCCATAAAGCCTTATGGGATATATCATCGCACCCAGTATGGCTGTTCTTATGTGAATTCACTCATGCAGGGATTTGAACGGTGATGGACTACTGAGCAGGGACTGGGAAGATGTGCATAATGCAAAGGGGAACACGGAACTCCCCTAAGAAGGACCACATGTGTGAATCAGTGTGCAGGACTGGCCTCTTGGATTGCAAGGGTTATATTTCGGGAGGGGAAATTTGGGGTACTCCAAAAGCCAACACTGCAGACTCTGGCCTCCTGCTGTGCACACACAACTTTGCACACAATACGTCTTCACTTATGTGTGCAAATGATACAACACAAGTTGTTGCTTTTAATCTAGAAAGCCTTAAGGAGATTGTGTCCTGTTTAATTCAGAGCCTGCCCCTCTGGATAAACGGAAGGGATAGAGCTGAGAGAACATACCATAAGAACAGCCATACTGGGTCAGACCAAAGGTCCATCTAACCCAGTATCCTGTCTGCTGACAGTGACCAATGCCAGGTGCCCCAGAGGGAATGAACAGAACAGATAATCATCAAGTGATCCATTCCCAGCTTCTGGCAAACAGTGCCTAGGGACACCATCCCTGTCCATCCTAATAGCCATTGATGGACCTATCGTCCATGAATTTATCTAGTTCTTTTTTTTAATCCTGCTATAGTCTTCGCCTTCACAACATCCTCTGGCAAGGAGTTCCACAGGTTGACTGTGCGTTTTCATGAGAGTTCTCATGGCTTAGTTGTGCGAGGGATGCTGGCAAGGATATTCTCAGCAAGGGTTTCCCCCACCTGTGCAGTCAGCTGTCCTTGTTGGTTCACTAAAGCTTGGATCTGCTGCCCCGCAGGTCAAACCAGGGGCAGAAGGGGAGATGAGGGGGTTTTGGTACTGAAGGGATCAAGAGGGATTTTTTTTTAACATTCCATTAGTTGAACCTTTCTCCTTGTCGTTATTTTTTAACAAACATACGTGCCCCCAGGACGGAAGCCTCCAGAGCACAGGATGTAAATTAAAATAAACGGAAAAGTTCTGAAAATAACATGGGGGCTGATAAAGCATCTGTAGCATCACAACAATGCCAGGCTGTCTCCTTGTGAGGTGGTCAGGCTGAGCTATAACGCAATAATGGAATGACCATGCTACACTGCAAGTGTCCTGCAAGGCAGAACAGCTGGAAGCAGCTGTACTAACTCAGACTCCAAAGGAATAACCACAGAAAGAAGAAATAATACATCCCCTCCTCCACCACTGCCACCCTTCCATAAATCAATGCAACTATCACCCACCAGTCTTTCCAAAGGCAGAGCATGCAGCTAGGATTCTTGCAGCCTGTGAACTGTGGAGATACAGGGGCTGACTCTCTTACACCAGTCTAAATCCATCGACTGCAGTGGGGTTGCTCCAGATTTTCATTAGTGCAAGCGGAGAATCAGGCCCATAAGGCTAAATCGGACTCTGAGTTATATCTGTGTAGCCCCTTGTTGCTCATGAGCGTTGAAGGCTGGACAGAGTGATACATCCTACAAGCGAAAGCTACTGTGTATCCATAAAGAAGATGCTTCTATAACAAACACACGACGTTTGATCATGTTAAATGCTGCACGCTTCCAGCCTCAGAGTGAACAAGGCACCAACTAATTCAAACCAACTCATACTTTGCCTCCTCATGATTTATTGCTTAAAGAGCTGAAACAATTCCTGCTCACAGTGGTGCCTATCTATACAGAAGCCGTGTTCAGCACATAACGGCATAGGATGATCACTAGCAAGTTTTCATTTGAGGATCTCAAGGCACTTTGCAAACGTAAAGGAAGCCTCAGACACCAGATATCCTCTATAATAGGGCTTTTCCCTTAGGGGAGGCATAAAGGGGTTAACTGACTTGCCCAAGGTCACCCAATGACAGTGGCAGAGAATAAAAACCTGCTGTGAAATCCTGATTCCACTGAAGCTAATGGCAAAATTCTCACTGGACTTCAATAAAGTCAGGGTTTCCCTCCAGGAGTCCTGACTCCCACTGCCCCTGCTTTATCCTGAAGTATTGCTACAACTGGTTTGATACTAGGATTAACCAAAAATATCCAAGACACACCCTGCAATTTAAGCTGTAACGTCTATCACAGCATCCAAATTCCTTAAGGTTGATTTGGTCAGTTGATCTTGGCCCTCTAAGGATTGTGACTGATGTGATTTTTAAGCATAAGCAGCAGACATTTAAAAAATGTCCCCCGCTCCTGGAAAATTTAGATTTTTCTGCAGAAATTCAGAAATGGAAATATTTTTTAGTGGGAAATGCTGCCACAGTGCCTCATGGGAGTTGTAGTTTGGGTGTCTCATGCTCCCATCCTTCCTTATAGACCAGACTCCCGGTTGGTCTACATCTCCCATGATGCACCACAGTCTCCCTTCTTGGAAAGGGAGGTACATCACGGGAGTTCCTAGCCATAATGCAAGATGGGAGATGTAGTCCAACCGGGAAGCCTTGCCCAGAGAGAAAATAGGGACATCAGGCAACCAAACTACAACTCCCATGAGGCACCAGGACAGCATTTCCAAATCAAAATATATGTTTTCAGCTAAAATATTTTGTTTTTCCAAGTACAAAAATGAAAATATTCCGGGAAAG
The DNA here is from genome assembly GCF_016161935.1 of Mauremys reevesii. Lineage (NCBI taxonomy): Eukaryota > Metazoa > Chordata > Testudines > Geoemydidae > Mauremys > Mauremys reevesii. The sequence goes on from NC_052637.1 coordinate 23,633,094, forward strand.
CAGGCCTTCTTGTGAACAATTTCATTCAGGCAAAAATCCAATTTTCCACTGAAAACAATTTTGATGGAAAAATGTTGACCAGCTCCCTGGCTCAGAGCCTGCTGCTCCCTGATGCCATGGTGCTGCAGGAGCTCAGAGAGCTGTTAGAGCACACTGCAGCAGACCATGCGCCCAAACGCACCAGCAAAAGGGTGGGCTGTTAGTAAGTTGTTTCCCCCATGCTTTGCTGTGCTGTGTCTCACGACCATGTCGCCAGTTGATATCACTTGCCCATGCTCTTTATCATCCCTAATCACAGATCATAAACAGAAGCTGCACTGTTACAAATATTTTAAGCTTAGTGCATGCCACATTCTAAGCTAACGTACTTTCACTTACTTTTATAAAGCTGTCCCCTGATAAGAATAAAGACAAACAGCAGCATCACAACGCTCAGCTCTGATAGGGAGAATCCTCTGTGATCCGATCTCAGCATAATGCTTGAAATATGGTTTACGTACAAAACCAAACTAAGTTTACAATCCCCAAATTCAAACTCTAGCTTAGAGCGCCTCAGTTCTCCTGTTCAACTGGAGCCCACTCTAACTGGCTCGTGTTACGACACAGATGTTCTCCATGCCACGTCCAGCATGGGCAGCTAATGCCAACAAGGTATTGCCAACAATCGCTATGCAAGCACCTTATACATTTAGAGCACAAAGACCTCCAGTTAATAAAGCAGCGGGGCTGGATGGCTCGTGGAATCACTTAGAGAGTCAATCACCCAGAGGAGTTAATGGCTCCAACCCAGCCTGGGCTGGTAGTGACCAGCTGTTTGGTGCCCTATGCAAAATATGTTGGAGTTCTTCAATGGGAGTTGCATTAATGTACTTAGGGGCAGAATGGCCCAGGGGAAATAAGATTAGACAATAAGAACCACATGGACCAATGGCAGCCATATCCTTTGTTGAAGATATATCACTGAGGAGGAATGAGGAAACCCACTTTCCATTCCCTGGGCCCACTTGAGCTTCCCTGCCCAGGACCATTCAGACATTCTAAATTATTATTTGTATTCCCATGCTCATAGGAGCAGGACCCCAGTGTACAGTGCGTACAAACAGCTCATGTGTTGAGTCCTGCCTCAGGGTCACAGCCACAAAAATATGGGACACGGTACAGCCACACGCTCTCAGCACATCAGGAATCCACACTGGATAGGGCGCGCCTCTTCCCGGGCCCAACTCCAGATTACAGAATCCATATCTCGGACATCAGAGCAGATTCCAGCTGGCAAACTGCAGGTGTTAGAACGCATCGCAACGTAACTGGCAAAGCACTTCTACTGGGCACAGCGAAAACTTCAGATTGACTTCCTGCAAAAAGCAAGGCTGACTTCAGGGAAGTCTCTCACTGTACCAGGGGCTGAATACACAAAGCAAAGCCTGAGCCACTGCTTATTGGCACAACATACAAAGCCATCAATTAATCCGTTTAGGTAGCAAATTAAGCACCACCATTATCTATTTATCTACTTATCGGGCTATCATAAACCTTTCTAAAGGTGCAGGAGTGTGAATGTTTAAATTAAACTCAGCCAGACAATCTCCTGGATAAGCAAGCAGTGGAGTAAAGAATCCACAACTAATTTAACAGCACTAATTACAGCACATTGGATTAGATCTTTCATATACCTGCACAAATACAGGCTGTAAAACAGTGGGGTGGAGGGTGGGGGGAGAATGAATAACAGATGATTGCAGTTTGCACAGTGTGAGAAGTCCTTTAACTTCTCTCCCAACACAACAACAGTCATGTTAATGCAACAGTAAAGTTGCACAGCTACAATAATAAAAGAAATGCAAAAATTAAGGTTGCACTCACAAACTATTTTCTGTTTCGGCTTTCTTTCTCAATGCAGTTTACTTTTGTGCACAAACTGCATTTGTGCTTTGCAGTTAAATATTTACCATACAATCAGTGGCGGATTAATGATTTTGCCGCGCCTAGGCCCAGGGTTTTTTGCTGCCCCAAGATCGAAAGTCCCAAAGCCAAAAAAAAACTCCAAGAAAGGCTGAAGTGCAGAAGGGAAAAAAAACCACCTTCAGAGAGTGCAAATGCCGCTCCCGCAAATTTGCCGCCCTAGGCCTAGACCTTGTTGGCCTAGGTGATAATACACCGCTGCATACAATATATGGGAGGGGCAACAGGGCTGTAAGAACTGTATCTTCTGCATTTCTTTAAAAGCCTGAGCATCTCATTTTACACTGGTGTAACACGACTGGCTTAAACGTGAGATCAGAATCAGACTCACACATATATATATATATATATATTTCATTTGCTTCTAATTCCTCTCTCATCTGTTCTCTCCCCCACACTCCCAGGCATGCACACACACTCATTTCTTTATCTATTACTCCTCATGCTCAGTGCTGGTGCACAGGGTGGAAACGGTTCTCTTCCATCCCTCTCTGTCACTGGCTGCTGCTTCTCTTTGCTCTGTGGTGCTGAGATTGACTGTTCTGCCCTCCTTGCTAAGGTTCTGAAGGTTTCTCTTGGGTAGCCTCGTTTCCTCACCTCAGTTGGGCTCCACTGGACAGTTTCAGGAGGGAGACTGTGTGTGGCATGTGGGGTACATCTGAACACACGCAAAATTACTGCACAGAGCAATCAAGTGTTGAAGTGAGGCCACAGCCCAATGAGAAGGAAATGAGAGCGTCCTGGAGGGGCCTCATTAACACCATCATGGAGGCCAATGACTCGAATCCCATCCCATACTCGGGACAAAACTCTCTGGTTTCCCTCCTTAGGCTGCTGAAGCTGGGCTGAAAAGCACCGGCCATGTAAATGGCAGAAAAGGACAAGTGGCAGGAACAGCTTTCCAGCAAGGAGATAAAATGCAGCGCTGCCGATGAGTCAAATCTTTGGGAGGGTTTGAAATAACAAAATACTTGGGAGTACACAAATGAGCAAGCAGCAAAAGGGGAAAAACCAAACCAAACCAAGCTGACAGAGCCATGGAGTTGGTTTCCTGTTGGCTTTGGCAGCTGGGATCTGCTGATGAAAAGCAAGAGGACGTTTTTCCTTGTTCTCTTCCCCAGTTAGTTTAGATATTTTTTAAAAAAAGAAGTGTGAATAAAGCCAACGCCTTGATTTTAGGTCTGCTCTCAGGGCCACAAAGGAATCCTCATGGTGCTAGAAAATGGTCATGATGAATAAGCATGTGCTACTCTCTTCAGCGTGGTGGCTTTACCTGGCCTGGGAAAGTCCAGCGGTCACTCAGAAGCCGCTCGTGGCAGCACTGCGACGGAGGGATCTTTAAGCACACTGAGATGGCCGGTGTTCTGGTAGCCGTGTTGGTCCTCACCCACCTTGTCTCTCTCACACTTGGTATTGCTCATTTGCATATCTGAACCCACAATGCCCCAAGTGTGAGAGAGATAAGGTGGGTGAGGGGAGGAAATAAAATGTGAGTGGAAGGTTTCTGATGAAAACATGTCCCATCATCAGAAACGTTTTCCAGCCAGTTTTACTCCAAGAACGACCCAAATATGTAAGTAGATTAGGAAATGTCTGGAAAGACGCGATTAGATTTATTTCCAATGGAAGGAAACAAAACAAGAATTCAGTGACTAGCCTGGGCCGTGCAGGGAATCCAGGAGGGAACAGGGCACAGAGGCTGGGATTTCCAAAGGAGCCTTTAAAAAAGATAGGCACTGCACTCATTGAATTTCAATGGGATTTGAGCAGCTGACTCCCTCAGGCTGCTTTGAAATCCCCACCCATTGGCTGATTCAAAGTCTCAGCCACAAGACGACCTTTCTACCTCTCTGCCACCTTCAAGATCCCACGTCAGCAAGAGGCTGTGTTTGCACCTTAAATGTTAGCAAGTAACTGCCTGGGTTCCCTCCTCCACTCCCAGCCAGAGGGTGCTCGCAAGGCAAATTCTACTCCCACTGCGAAAAGTTGCTCAGCATGACTTCACGAGCTACAAGCGCAATGTGCTTGTCCAACGCTCCTTGTGCTGGGGAAAGCCTCACTTGTGGCTGAAGAGACACAGATGTTTGAAATCAAGCCTTGATAGGGGAAGGGGAAAACAGCCAGCTGCTATATGGCATTTTACAATGTCCCTGCTACCCCTGAGCCTGATTCTGCTGAGCCTGGGTTCCTGATCCTGCAATGGGAGGTCCACATGCAAAAAAAACCCCCAAAACAACAAAAACCCAGACTTGCAGGATCTGGACTGAGCAATCGGGTAATTCACCTTATAAGTCCATTTCCCTCCAGGCTTGGTGGAAATCGTTTGCAAGGCAGCATGGGGAAATAACCCTGCAGTTCCCAGTAAAACTGTGAATTCAGAGAGGTCCATGGTATTCTCCCAGGCAGTTCCTCTCTACTCCTCAACCTGAGATCTGTCTCTTCCCAGCACAGAAAGCTACTTCGACTGGGTACTACCCCCTTCCAGCAAGCAATGGAAAACCCAAGGGAGGTTTTGCTGATCATCTGTGCAGAATTTTCGCTTCCCCTCCGTTGCCACACTCCTCCCTCATTCAGCACACAGCCCACACCCTACCAGCCTGCACGCGTTACCAACACTTCAAGTGCTGCAAAAATCACAGCCACAGAACAGCTCATCCTTACGTGACTATACACGAGGGAGAGAGAGGCAGATGTCAGACAGAGCTGCTATCCAAGGGCAAAGTTGGCATTTGAAAAGTGCCTTGTCTGAAAGCGTATTGTGTGTCTGGGCCAATTAGAATAGAATACAGCAAAGCCAAAAATAATATTGCAGTATATCTAATGCATGCGTGTACACACGCACATACACACACTCTCTCTCTCTCACACACACTCAGACAATTGTCCTGATCATAAAAGGTGCTGATTCCAATGGGAGCTGAGTGTGCTTAGCACCTTTGAGAAGAAAAACAGGAATTACCGTAATTTGTGTATGCATATTTAAATTACATAATTTTTACACACATAGAGGGAAGCTATTCAGAGGGTAAATTTCCTGGGCAAATACATTCATTGCACGTTCGCACAATGTATCACACACCGATGGCTGTGTCACCTGCCCAATCTCCTCTGGATTTCATCAACCATTCCAAGAAGATTGCTCTGGGCACAGGCAAGACCTGCGTGACAGCCGATCTAGACATGAACATGCCATGGCCTTAAGGTCTGATATCCCATGGCCCTGCAAAACTAAAAATGAGCATTATCCCATTGGGAAGCTGAACGCTTTGACCTTCCCGATAGCAGACACTGAGCTCACTTCTAGCCATGGCAGGCCCAGAGAGATCCTTTGTGAGTATAAAAAATGGTATTTTGGATCACTTGTTTACATTGTCCCCTTTTGAGTCCCGCGTGGTCAGACTCCTGGTAACCAAAGTTACTGGCTCCACAGGCAAGAGCAGACAAGAAATAAGACATGGACATTTTTTCAACTGCCTCCCCCAAATGTTCCTAAAATAGCTTTTCCGTAACTTACAGGGCCCATGCAGAACGGGGTGGATTTACTAGCATTCATTTCCCATAGCATCCACAATGTGCCAGGGACAGACGAGCGAAGTCTCACCCCAGCAAGGCCGATGCTCTGAGTAGCACAGCCATCCCAAATCCATGCTGATAACACCTCCATGCCGTACTGTCCTCTGTCCTGCTAAAATACACCTGGCTTCTCAAAGGTGCCTCTCACTGGGCTCCCCATGCCTGTGCTGTGAGTGAGACGCACAGCGCTGTGTGTGTGTGTGTGTATCGTTAACGTCAGCTCCCACCTCGGAGAGCCCCAGGACCCCAGCCTCCATTGCCCACTTGTCACATTTTCCATCAGGCTCCCCCATATGCTTGGGAGAAGCTCCCTGCAAACATCTCATTATCTTTCTTCCAATCCCGCCATATAACTCTCCTTTCCCGTGCTGCCTACAGAAAACTTGACAATGGTTAGGCAGCTGGTGTGCAGAGACCACTGCTGATCACGCTAATCGACATTGCCTCTGGGTTTCCTTGTACTCCTCCATCTCTCTGTAGCCACTTCTTGTTTAACACTCAGGTTGTAATCTCTTTGGGGCAGGGACCGACTCTATGGTCATTGTGCCTAGCACAACGGGATGCTGGTCTGTGACTGGGCTCCCAAATGCTATGGTAATAAAAGAGTAAGTAATGATTAGTATTCCCCACACCTGTGATATAAGAATCATCCCAATTTTATGGATGGGGAAACTTAAGCAAAGAGGCTAAGTGACTTGCCCCAAACCACACAACAAGACGGTAACAGAGTTAGGAACGGGACTCGAGAGCCTAGACTGCCCACCACCCGATCTAACCACTACAAGATCAACCTCCTCCTCTACTCATGGCCAGAATGGTTTGCTAGCAGAGAGCGCGTCTTAAAGCGTACACAATATTTCCAATCTCTCACCACTGTAGCACGAGTCCCGTTATATTTAGTGTTGTTCTTAAAGTCCCAGCTCTGGAAGGCAGTTGGGTAAGAAAGCATTGCAGCCTTTCATTTATTTTTTACAGGAAGTTACTAGTCCTCCTTGATGTGGAGAAAAATCTGATGATGTGACCTAAGTGCACCCTAATGACTCAAAATAACAGAAGGAAAACAAAAACCAACCCCCCCCCCCAGATCTCTACAGTTATTACTTTTTAAAAGATCTCATGAGTTTTAAGCCAATCTCATGATTTTGGGGGCCTATCTCAGATGATTTCTAAGTGGTCGAGGTTGACAATACTTGTAGATCTCTCTCTCTTATTCCGTAATTGTAAAACAACATGTGCTAAATTGTATTCTGCATTTTGGAAAGAGAAGACAGGAGAACTAAATCTGCTCTTGCTCTTTCAACAGGTAAGCTCACTATCAGAAAAGATCCAGAATCTAAATGGCTTTTACACACAGCAACCACACAGACGAGTCCATCCACATTTACCACCACGCTGCCACAGCTGCCAAATTACAGGATATTTAATCAGGTTAGGGAGAGTGCCCCCAAATAATGTAGCTAAAAACGGAAAGCGGCAAAGCATTGCGGGGAAAAATATGCAAATAGTCTATTAATGTCACTGCAACACTGATTGAATGATACAAGTTTTAGAGTTGCTATGGATGGCCAGAGCCATTGTAATGTATGTACAGCTACAGTAATTGACAGATATAATTTCCATCTATGCAAGAGCAAGTTTCTAGACAAGGTATGTTACCCACTGTGGGTTTATAATGCAATTCTATTTGTACTCTGCATTGTTATGTAACACACTCTTAGTATGCTTTTCCCCAGCTGGTTTTTGCCCTTCATCTCTCAAGGGCTGAATTTTATTGCATCTGTCCTGTTGCAAGAGCCAGGCTGGCTCTCTTTGATTTACTTCCCTTCCTGTGTATTAGCACCGGTGATGAGGTCAGCAGGATCAGTTACACACTAAAACAGCAGATGGTGCTCACACATTGCAACACTGCTAAGAAAACAGCATCACAGAGAGAGCTGGACCAATTTATGAGTGCGACTGTATGACGGGGGTGTTTGTGGTGGAAGGGGGCAGGGCTCAGCAGCCCTGGGGCTGACTTCTGGTTTATGTCTTATGTTCCTAAAGCTCCTGCTTCAGGGTTTCAGCCAGCCACCAGAGAGTCACCGGACATTAGGAGCATTCAGAACAAAGTCGGCTCCTTGCGTGGCGCCAAGAGGTAACTTTCGCCCGTGCGGCACTGGGTTCAGAGTTTCAGAACAATCACCCGCTATTTCCTTCTATGCCCTGCGGACGGCTGCTCTACAGCGATGCACGCTTGCAGGAGCGGGTACCAAACCCTGCTAACGTCACTCAGCCCAGGTTCGGGAACAACTTGAGCACACCTAGCCCAAGTTCTTGCCACCCAACAGGGGCCAGGTTCGGGTTTATAGTTGCCATGTTGCACACTGGGGTTTCAGCCGAGGTTGGCTTTGAGAGATCAGGGCCTTCAGAACCCCAGGCTGGGGATGGAAGGAGGACAGGTTTTGAGACATCAGGAAACCTATTCCCAGCCCCACCACAATCCTCCTGTGGGACTGCCAGCCACTCGCTTAGGCTCAAATTTCCAAAGAGCATCCAAAAGTGTGCAGCTTAAGCCCCCTTGGGTTGGATTTTCAGAAGGTGCTGAGCACTAGCAGCTCCAACTGAAGTTATGGGAGCTGCCAGGCTCAGCATCTCTGAAAAGACAGGCCACAGGAGGCTCAGAAAGGGCACCAAGAAGTAATGGAAACTTTCAGAAATTTTGGCCTTAAATCCTGTCTCCATTTTCCCATCTGTAAAATGGGGATAACAGTGATAGTAACCGACTGCAGCTCCTGAATTCCTGGCATGGTGAGGCTGAGTTCACAATTGTTTGTGAGGCATTAGGGTGCTACAGGGATGCAGTGGGCAGGCTAGCTTGGAGGGTACCTACCAAAGGCCTGGACTGTAGCCACTGGCAGAAGGTTGTGTGCAGAAGTTTGCAGAGTGTCTGCTTGCACCAAGCCATGCTCTTTGTTGTTGGTATTTCACTCTCGCGAGTGTTGCAAATTCCCCTCACAGACTCTGCCGCCCAACTCCGCCGCCCAACTCCCCTTTCCATCACCTCCCTGGGGCAGGCAATAAATGTAATATTTTTCAGGGGGCAATTACTCCGGCTAAGGGTGCAATTGGTACATGGACCATTTCTCATCTCCCACCCCTTCCCAAGAGGGGCTATTTTTAATCAGGAAATTTCTTGCTGGTGAAAGGTGCCCATCCGACAGCTCCAGAGGCCAAAGTCTGATTCATCCAAAGAACAGTGGAAGCGAGGGAGTGGCCTTCCTAACACAGTGTCCTCCCCACCCTACCCCCAAACAATCCCTCAACACCCCACCATGCCGCCCTGGAGCGAGCAGGGAGCTCAGTCTTCATGACTCCTTCAGAGCATGGCATCTCTGCTGAGAGGACCACAAAGGGGATGCAATGCAAGGCTGGGATTTGCACAGCTGGCACATCTGGGAACTGGACTGAAACCACCCCACTAGCCCCCCCAAAGCACCGTTAGGCACAGAGCTGTGGTATCTGCTACGGACAGGGCCACATTCAAGTCCATGACCTAGAAGCGGTAGGCTCTGTACCCACTGCCATACCAGGGTCCTCTCACTTTTTTCCCATATGAAAAAAGAGCCTGGTCGCATTAGAGCCTGGTGTTGCTAATACAAAATGACTATAATGGGACCAAGTTCAAATCCATAGATCGCCTTGTGGGCAGCTTCATTCCCATTCAGTCATCTAATATCCCTTTAGCAACTCAAGCAATAGCTTCCATGGAAAATACATGCACATTATACACTTATACTCACACACAAATATACAGAGTGTACACGCACCTACCCGCCCACATATATAGAAACACACCACAGAAGTACAGTATTTAGAGCGTCTTTAAATGTGATTTAGCAGCTGGACACAAGAGGACCCAGCATCACGTGACCACCAAACACTCCACTTGCTAGGCTCTTACAGAGAATGATACTGGGTTACACTCAGGTTTGATTCTGCTTAATTTAGCAGGAGAATTCGTTCAAGCTCAGAACATATGTACAATTCCCAAGACAACAGCTCGGCTAGTTTTCCCCCACGCCACCTACCAGATCACACATTCCTCCTCTTCTCTAAGAGTTATGGAAGTTCTCCATGTCACCCTGTCCTCTCCCATCTCTGGGCACCCCCTTTTTCTTGTTACCACGATCAGGAGAACTAAGGGAAATCTCAGAACACCAGGAAAACGAATTCTCTCCCAGGGTTATTTTTGCAAGAGAATCAGAGGGGAAAAACAATCCTTGCCCTATTACGTTAATCCATAGGACCTCCATGACTTTAAGATTAAGCTGGATAAATTTATGGAGGGGATGGTATGATAGGATAATGGGTTTAGTCAATAGGTCAAAACGTGCCACACTGGTAATTAGTACAAAGGGTCAATGTTGGGATATTGTTAGCCTTTTCCAGAGGGTCTGGCTGGAGAGTCTTGCCCACATGCTCGGGGTTCAGCTGATCGCCATATTTGGGGTCGGGAAGGAATTTTCCTCCAGGGTAGATTGGCAGTGGCCCTGGAGGTTTTTCGCCTTCCTCCGAAGCATGGGGCAGGAGTCGCTTGCTGGTGGATTATCTGCTACTTGAAGTCTTTAAATCATGATTTGGAGCATTCAACAGCAGAGTCAAGGGAGAGAATTAGTTCAGGAGTGGGTGGATCGGCTTATGTGGCCTGCATCTTGCAGGAGGTCAGACTAGATGATCATAATGGTCCCTTCTGATCTTGAATTCTATGATTCTATGAATCCAGGGTCGCATTAGAGCCTGGTGTTGCTAATACAAAATGACTATAATGGGATTTTTCTCTATGTTGCCATCATCTCAGATGTAAGTTAATGCAATTTGCTAGAAAACCGAATGCTTCCTCTCCTGCCGTCTGGCACTGACAGCAACATCTCTTCCCCTTTGTGCCCCTCACTCATCCTAGGCGAAGCATCTCTTTCAGATACCAGGAGCAAGCTCCTCCTCAAGGGCAACCTGGCCTTCTCTGACCAACAGGCACCTTCTGGAGATCTTCACTAGGACGTGATTCATGGCCTGCTCTCGTTACTGTAGCCAAGATGCTCCAAACACCATGGAAGCAGCGCCCCAGCCTGGCTATGCTGCAGGATGTCGCTCCTCATTTCAGAAACTAAGCTCGCCCCAGTCCACTCATGCTGCCAGCCTAAAGCGCCCTGCTACGCCCATCCCTTCCACCCAATGGAGACCTGGTGGGGAACCATCTCGCTTTCTACTCTGCACTGGTCACTGCTCGTATTTTCGAGCCACAGTGGAGTCACAAGCTGGTGACCTGCGGGCAGGACTCTGTGCAGGTTTGCTAGATGGGGGCTTGTGGTACGGGTTCCCCAGCAGGCGCTGTGCAGGTTGACTGAACAAGAGGGGTTATTTATTTATTTACGGGTTGGGTGAGTTTCGTGACTGTGAGTCATACCAGACTCACCGCCCTGGAGCCTAGTCCCCTCTATGCACAGGTCAGGGGCTGCCAGGCAGCGTGCCCTTGCAGCGTGGGGGACTCTAGAGGGAAGGGGGTAAGATGGTTGGTGGATTCACTGCCAATGCACAGCACTGGTCACCTGGAATCATGCACGTCATGGCTTGTTTTATCTATTGCCATGTATAAAAACGCTGCCGTCCAAGTGCTCTGGGCTCAGACGCACTCGCAATGAAACTGTAACAGCAATTAGGATCAATGCCCAGCCCACTGACGCCTCCCATGTCCACCAAAACCATCCACAGCTAACACTCTCTTACCACCATATCCATCAACCCCACCGTCCTCCTAGCCCAAAGGGCATCTGGGAAGAAAAACAGACCCTGCCCTGCCAGCATCTGAAGATCCCAAATATGTTCGGGCGTCAGCAAAGATGAGGACAGGAACTGATGAGTTCAAGCCCTAACTGGGGACTCCCTGCTTTTAGATCCTTGGTGGCTAACCCAGAGAGCTATTTACTCCAGCACCACCCACGGCCTGGTGCGTCAAGCGTTAGTGATGCAACCATCTGTCCACAAGGACTGGATTGGCTGAAGTGCTCCCCAGAAGGAGCTGGCATTGCCTGGAGTATCCTCAGCAGGCAAACATCAGACTGATAGCAATTCCCAGAGACCTTTCCATCCCGATTCCTCTTGGGTCCAGTTACTTCGCATTCACAAGTGCCACCGAGGATAAAACGTTAAAATGGCATCTTCATGGCTCCAGCAAAGTGTGGATCGGAACCCGCCTTCTAGCCCAGGCAGTAGGAGCGAAGGCATCTGGTAAAGAGCAGAGATGACAGATGCACAGAATTAAAAGTGAGCACAGGGCTGCGGGGAGGGAGAAGAGAGTTGAGAACGAGCCATCTTGACATGCCTGCCAAGGCGTTCCAGCAAACCCACAGAAAACAATGTTTAGCAGTAAAATAAACATAGCCAGGATGCTTCTGGGGCTGCAAACGCGCTCGTTTCAGGAGAGGAAGAAAGAAAATCCCAGCAAATATCAGGAGAGAGGTGGAGAGCTTGGAGTGTGTGTGGTTAGTGTGTTAGAAGTGTGGCAATCTCTCCCAGCGGTGCTGCAGGCGCAGCGAGTGGAATAGAGAGGCCGGTGCGATCTGTGCTGAGAGGTCTTTCGGAGTTCAAGATGATTTTCAAACGCGGCTGTGGATAAACTCACAAAAGCAGCTGTAGGATGGAGTTTGTTCTGCATCAGCCTAGCCCCTGGGGAAAGGCATATCCTGACCCGGCTCTCTGCTGGCAGGTGGAGGGAGGGTGCCGGTGGCTACACCGGGTGTTTATTTTAGTTCGCTTACAGTTTTGCTAACTGGGAAGACCAGAGACCCCGATCAGGTTTTAAGTGTCACATGGAACAGTCGCCCTAATCTCACTCCAGTCATCGTCTTCAGAGAATGCAGAATGGTCACGAGCAAATTTGTAAATGCCGGCAGCTAAGCTGTTCTGGCTGCGTTTGTCTGCAAGCCGCCTACGCGAGCAGAGCTGGCAGGCTGAGCCACCGGTGCGAACAGCGCTGTGGCTCTGCCCTTTGCACATGCAGTTACCCGTCCGAGGCAGGGAAACGGCCGTTCTCATGCATGACGGTGGGTGCTGCCCACACATCCTCTGCAAGTGCCACATGTGACAGTTCAGCCCTCAAGCTGAAACAGCAGCAACCTCCGTGGAGCAGAGACAATTCCAGGGCACTTTAGAGCAAGCAAGGTGTCTTAAAGTACCAGCTTACTTTGAAAGGTGACATGGTAAAGATGGTGGCCCGGGGCTCCGTGTCCATTAGCACTTGATGTCTGCAAGCTCAAACCTGCTCTGTTTACCAGGTTTTTTTTCTCCTAACTGCCAGCCCTGCAGTCTCCCCACAGATCATTCCTCCGCACATGTTGTCACTAGTAAGCAAGGTTCTGCAAGCAGCATGAGGCCCTGTGCAGCCCCCTCTAGCAGTCCTTGGACATGCACAGGTGGAACCGGCTGGAACGGAGGTAACAGTTCTGTTCTGGAGGCACCTGAAGGTCTAGGGTCCAGACCTGGACTGAAGGGGCCCTGCAGGGCTAACAGGAGCCAAGAGCAGTGAAGTTCCTTTTCTCACTGAACTCAGCATCTCCGCTGAGCAAGAAGGGGCTATTTTCACCTCACAGACAGGGAGCTGCAGTCCAAGGGATGCAACAGGCCGTAAAGGCAGGTAACATGCACTGCCTGTTGCAAGAGAGGCAGCTCCTTCCTGCTGTTTGGCACAGCCTCCAGAGCCAGACGGATTATTCCGCCGCTAAGAAGAGCCCCAGCACCAGCTTCACCAGGGACAGCACAGGAATGGTCACCTGGGCACAATCCACAGCCCTGCGGCCGGTAAACAGCGCTCCCTTACCCAGCACTCCATGGACCAACAGCAGCCAGAGCTCGGGCTGTGGCCTTCGCCTTGACGTTAGGTCCGAGTGCAATTTTCGTTTGATCAAGGCAATCCAATCAACAGCCCTGCAAGATCAGGGCATGTGAGCAGATGGGCCCAGAACTGAACGGCTGGTAATATCAGTGAACGGTCTGTTCACCACTGGTCTGTGACAGTCCCAAGCAACAAGCCTTATCTTACAGACTGAGATCTTGGCCTACCTAGCTCAGTGCTCCCACCCTCTGGGCTGGGCTACCACACCCTGTGTCTCCACCGTGCTTATCCAGCAGATCTGACAGGGTTTGGTACCTGTGGGTCTTCCCTTCCGGAGTCTGTGACCAGCAGGTATGTAGAATCAGAGAAATGTGGGGCAGGAAGGGACCTCGAGAGGTCATCCAGTCCAGCCACCTGTGCTGAAGCAGCACCAACTAAATCCAGACTGTCCCTGACAGGTATGTTTCCAACCCGTTCTTAAAAACCTGCAGTGACGGGGATTCCACAGCCTCCCTTGGACGCCTGTTCCAGAACTTAGCTACCCTTAGAGACGGAAAGATTTTCCCAAATATCTAACCTAAAATCTCCCTTGCTGCCGATTAAGCCTATTACTGCTTGTCCTCCCTTCAGTGGTCCTGGAGAACAATGGGGCACTGTTCTCTTTACAAATGTAAGGATCTCTGGGCCTAGAACCCAGGTCTGCGGTGGCTGGGAGAGCTGATGTTCCCCTGTCACCAGCAGGAGGCCATGCAGAATCCCATCCAAGGAAGACTGTGAAGATTAGGCGCCGCAGGAAACACTGCCCCAAGGGTGCAGGGCAATAGCACCCTGCAGCCACCCGGTCGCCCATGCTCACTATTAAACTGTGAAGGGTGACCCAGGAAGTTGTCTGGGCAGCCTGCTGTGACTCCAGGCCTCCCTTCGCTTTCTGATCTCCAGGCTCCGACCCTGACTCGTGCCTCCTCATTCCAGCCTGGTAACTACCTCTGATCTCCGGACATTGACCCCAGCCAGACTGACCTTGATTTTGGGTCTTGTGATTACTCTGATCCCTACTCACTGACTACTGCCTCGTGGCTGTCAGGGCCGCCCGGGCGGCGGGGGAAGTGGAGCAATTTGCCCCGGGGCCCCGCAAGCCCTGGCTGAAAATCCCTCCCCTGGCTCCTCACCCAGTGGCGGTCAGGGTCTTCGGCGGTGGGCCCTTCACTCGCTCCGGGTCTCTGGCGGCGGGCCCTTCACTCGCTCCGGGTCTCTTTGGCGGCGGGCCCTTCACTCGCTCCGGGTCTCTTTGGCGGTGGGCCCTTCACTCGCTCCGGGTCTTCGGCGGCGGGTCCTTCAGTGCTGCCGAAGACGCAGAGCAAGCAAAGGACCCGCTGCCACTGCCGCAGACTCGGAGCGCCGCCCGGTGAGTACAAGCGCCGCAGCGGGTGGCGCCTTTATGTCCGCTCCCTCGCTTTGCCCCAAGCCCCCTGAATCCTCTGGGCGGCCCTGGTGGCTGTCCTTGACTTGTAGATTCCAGCCCTGCCGTGACCACTAGGCCAGACTGCCTATACCCCAGTCCCTTACAATAACAATGCTTAACATATATGAAGATTGTTATCAGGTCTCCCCTCAGTCTTCTTTTCTCAAGACTAAACATGCCAGTTGTTTTAACCTCTGTCACACTTCAGGTTTTCTAAACCTTTTCTCATTTTTGTTGCTCTCCTCTGGCCTCTCTCCAGTTTGTCGACATCTTTCTAAAACTGTAGAGCCTAAAATTGGACACAATACTCCAGCTGAGGCCTCACCAGCGCCAAGTAAAGCAGGACAATTATCTCTTGTGTCTTATATACTAAACTCCTGTTGACACACCGCAGAATATTAGCCTTTTTCGCAACCGCGTCACTTTGTTGATTCATATTCAATTTGTGATCCACTATAACCCTGAAATCCTTTTCAGCAGTACTACCACGTAGCCAGGTATTCCTCAATTTGTAGTTGTGCATTTGGTTTTTTTCTTGCTAAGTGTAGTATTTGGCACCTGTGTTTACTGAACTTCATCTTGTTGATTTCAAAACAATTCTCTATTTTGTCAAGGTCATTTTGAATTCTAACCCTGTCCTCCAAAGTGCTTGCAACACCGCCCAGCTTGGTGTCATCCTCAGACTTTATAAGCACACTCCCCTCTCCATTATCCAAGTCATTAACAAAAATATTGAATCGTCCCAGACCCAGGACTGACCCCTGCCGAAGCTCACTAGATGCGCTCTCCCTGTTTGACAGCAAACCACTGAGTACTTTTGAGTCTGGTCTTTCAACCAGTTGTGCACCCACCTTATAGTAATTTCACATAGACCACAGTTTGCTTACGAGAATGTCATGTGGACACATCAAAAACTTTACTAAAATCAAGATGTATCACGGCTACTGCTTCCCCCTATGAACTAGGCCACTAACCTTGTCAAAGAAGGGAATTAGGTTGGTTTAACATAACTTGTTCTTGACAAATCCATGCTGGCTATTCCTTATAAACCTATTATTCTCTAGGTGCTCACAAATTGATTGTTTGTGTCTTATTTCCAGTCACTGTTTTGCCTTCCGGCTTATTTTGACAACAGCCCCAATTAAAGTAAACCATCATATTCATACGGTGAACTTCCCAGTAACCCGGTCAACACACAGTATTCAGAAACTATTACAGAGCAGCTCCATGTCTGTCATACTCTTCTATGGAATGGGGAATAAGCACACGCTCGACCCACGATAGGGAGATCTATAGCATGGGATCTACCACAAGGATTTCTCTTCTAGACAAGCCATCAGGGGTACCCTGGGAGTAGAGCACTCCGTTGCTCTGCTGAGTGGGCTAGTTGGCTTTCATATACCTGCTCCTCCATGATCTTGTCTTGGTCAGTTTACTGATGGAGTCTTTGCTGAGCAATCCATCAACCCTGCATTGGCCATCCAATGTTGCTGCTCTCCTAGGAAGCTAAGTATTGCATGGACCAATTCCCCTCAAGGACTTTGGCACAGCCTTCAGGAAATCAAACCTATGAGTGGTGGACTTCTGGCTTCTCGACTTTGGGGACCCAAAAGTGATCTAGAGCCAGTTCACTCCCCTGCTCTGAGCATGGAAACATGCAGGTAATTACCCCCTCTCCCAAAAGCCATGGAACATGGCTGACTTACAAGCAGGGAGGTGGTAACAGGCCAAAGAGACTGACTCTGTTCCAGAAATATTGTGTATCCCAAAAGGCTGGGTATGGATGGAAAATAGTGATGCCCGTGTATGCTGGGGCGTTCACCCCACCCCACCCCACCCTGAAGGGTTAAGGTGGCTCAGAAGGAGCTAATTAACATAGTAGACTGCAGATGGGGGAGACACAGGCTTGACTGACAAGCATCAGTTGAACATGGAGCCCATCTGGGCAGAAGTAGGCAGGAAGGGAAAGTGGAAGAGGACGGGAGGTCTGCAGTCACTTTCTGGGCCTTGTGAGGAAAAAAGGAGAAACCTGGGGGGGGGGGGGGCGCAGAAGGGGCACAGATACCTTGGGATCCTGACCCTGAGGGAGGGGCTTACCCAAAGGGTGGTGGAGAAGGAAGCCTACAGAGGGCGGAGTAGGAAGAAGCCCAGGGAAATGGCAGCAAGGTTGAGACAGTGCAGACCTTGGGTCTGCAGACTGTAGGGTCCCTGGGCTGGAACCTAGAATAGCAGGTGGGCCTGGGTTCCTCTACTGCCCACTGGAGTCTTGAGTTGGAAGACTGCCTGGAATGGCACCTGGACACCTGGTGTGGTGAGACTCTGTTACCCCAGAAGGAGACAACTGTACAGGGACTTGGCCGGAGGGCCAAGCCACAAAGAGAAGGCACTGCGACTCCTAAAGAACAAGAGGGGCGGCGGCACGAGTGACCAAAGAAAGGGGGCATCAGACCGGGCAGGATTAATCCCCAGAAGCACCCACAACGTGGTGCCCCAGCGGTGAGTGTACCCCATCACTAGAAGTTAGTCATTCTAGATGGGATTTTCAAAGGGACGGATGGGAGTTAGCAGTTAAATCCTAATGAACATCAATGGGATCTGAGTGGCTAACTCTCACGGGCCCCTTTGAAAACCCCAGTCTCAAATTGGATGCCGTGAAATGCTTATTTCCTCCCAGGAAAGAGAGAAAAGGAGGCTAGGAACAGGGCATCCGACGCAGCTCCAAGCACAATTCGCTCGGCCAGCATCTCCCCCGCCCTGCCAGAACGCGATCCCTTCGACACGGAACGCAGCAAACACGAGAGGCGTGCAGCAATTACAGGATAAGGCCACCGGCGCGAAGGCGCAGACGCTGATGCAGTCTGGCAAGAAGGTCAAGCTGATGCATTGGGTTTGGCGAGGAGGAAATATGGACGGGCGGACGCAGAATAGGAGGTGACTTGTTTGTTGCTGGAGGGAGAGCCGTGCGGCTCCGAAGATCCTCAGCCTCGCTCTCTGCAAATTGTTTGCTGGAGGCTGTATAAAAGTAGAGCACCAAAGATAAAGCGTGTATTACGGATTTAGTATATCTGTGCGCGCTCCTCACTGTTTCCTGTCACCCAAGCCTCCCGGGGAGCACTCTGCTCCCCAAAGGCGTTCAGACAATGGTGCTGGGACAACTCCTCTCTCCAGCGGTCGCCACGCATGGAGAGAAAGCTGTCGCAGTTCACAGTGGCTCTGGCTTGTTCTTCCCATGCAATCCTGCTCTGCGGGACTCCGGGCAGATAGTTGAGAGCAGAGCACGCACATCACTCCAAATGGCTTCCTTCCGATACGACATCTATCTTCGCAAGCAAGGACACTGATTACGCAAGGGGCAAAGGCACTGGCTATCAGACAGCATCCTCTCTTGCAACAGTAATTGTCATCGCAGACATAAGCTGGCATTTAGTCTTTCCATACAACTGAAGCTTCTATTAAAAACAAATTAAAATGCTGGCTATTCTCTTGTTTATTTCATTTTGCAAATTCAAAAGAAATCAAACTGGAACAGCATTTGTTTCCCCCCAGAAGAATATATTGTTCCAATTTGTCTCTCGGCACAGCAGCTGCCGTTGCCAGGCTGCGGTCTTTGTTGCTACGGGGGTTTTAAATGTGTCTGTGAGAATTTCATTAGTTAGTTAAACATGCCTCTGGTATTCTGCTGTGCTGTGTTCTTGCTGTGAGTCACTCGTGATTAGCAGCAACGGTCCAAAACAATACAGCTTATAATAGTGTCAGTGCAATGTTTGGGCAATTAGTGTGGAATACAGTAAGGATGCAGACGTGTGCATCGAGATTATACACACATACATATTTTATGCAAATGGAGGTCACATCCAAGGGATCAATGCAATTGATCACTCGGCTCTACAATTTTGTATACAACTTTGCCCACCTCAGCGGCACTCTGCCCACTGAGGCGTCTCCCCCGGGACTGATTCGGACATCCCCACACCCGAGGACCTTCAAACAGCAGCGTTTAAAGAAAAGAAAAAAAACCCTGCCAAATAACTCTGTCTTTCTTCCCCCTGCCCACAATATAGAATCATAGAAGATTAGGGTTGGAAGGGACCTCAGGAGGTCATCTAGTCCAGCCCTCTGCTCAAAGCAGGACCAATCCCCAGACAGATTTTTGCCCCAGTTCCCTAAATGGCCCCCTCAAGGATTGAACTCACAACCCTGGGTTTAGCAGGCCAATGCTCAAACCACTGAGCTATCCCTCCGGTTTTAGCCCAAAAATGGAACTTTCCCCTCAAAATTACAGCAGCACGTTAAGGACCGACAGCCAGCAACTGGGGAGGGCTAGAAACAGGAACTTTATCCCATTGGAGGGGAAGATGTCAACTCTGGCAATGCCCAAAGACACTGGGATAAATGGGGATAAACGGGCCGGGAATCAATGGAGGCTGGAAATGAGAAGAAGGTTTCTAACGGTCAGAGGGGTGAGGCTCAGGAACAGCCTCCCCACGAGCGGCGCGGGAGCAAATAACCTGACAAACTTTAAGATGGTTCTGAATGGGATTGTAAGACGGGGCTGCCTGCAATAGCAGGGGAATGGACTCAGACCTGGGAGGTCCCTCATGGACCTTTGTTTTTATGTTTCTAGCCCTGAGAAGTCCCACGATACTGGCTCTTCTAGCGGCTAGAGAAGCTAGTGCTTGTGGCTCCCTGTTGTATAGGGGTGACATTTTCCAAAACACCTATGTGATTTAGGAGCCTCAATCCCATTTTCAGGCACGTAGAAGCTCAAGTGACTTTGAAAATGGGATTTAGGCTCTTAAGCAATTTAGGCGCTTTTGAAAATGTCACCCAAGGCAATCTATGCTAATTAGTGTCTAGGGAAGCTGTTTGGGAGCATTTCAGTGGTGTCTGAAATGTAGCCTATGCAAAGAACCTATCCACAGCAAAGTGAGCTCTGCTGCCTCTTCCAAATTGAGATCCCCCTTTTCCTTACTGGCGCTCCCCCTCTCTCCATTAGCTTGGTCCCTCCCCTTGAGCCAGGAGAGCAGGGTTAGGATCCCTAGGCTGAGAACCTTTGATCATTGGCTCCAGTATCCAGGCACTGCTGTAGACTCCAGGGTCCCTCTCCACCCCAGACAGAGGGGGTCCAACGGTCTGACCATGCCCTTGCTACAATTAAGTCCTGCCCTACCGGCACACAGAGCATGAGACTTGGGATCCCGGCCACAGCATGCAACCTGCATTTGCTTTCACTGATGGGAACGTGAAGGGAAACCTCTGAATGGCAAAACCCTGGGACCCAGCCGCATCCTAGAAATAGAGGAGCTACGGCAAAGCGGACGGCACAATATCTCCTATGGAAGCTCATACAGGCTTGCTCCCCACACCCCCCATTTCCTGTATTCCAGCTCTTAGCTTTTAACAAGCTTCCTTGATCTAAGATGCTCAGGTCTCAGACAGAAACAAACCAGCCAGACGTGATGCAGATGGATGCTGATTGCCTTAACAGTCCCCAACAGCAGCGGGGAGGAGGAGAACTGGGTGGTTGTTTCTACACAAACCCTGACCTGACTGTATCTGATTCGCTGCTTATTTTTATTCCTCCCAACTCGAGCCCCGAGAGCTGCCGTTGTCCTTTGTGCAGCCCTCCTCCTCCCCAGCTTTATAACCCACTCTGCTGCCAAAGCCGCAGCCAGCAGATCTCTTCCTTTGGAACCCCTGATGCTACCCCTTTAATTAATGAACACCCCACCCAGGGCAGCCAGGCTCAAACCAGAGAGGTGCTGAGCAGAAGAGTGGTTAGAGCAGATTGAAAGAGCAGGGGGTGCTCTCCCTGTGCCAGCAGGGAGGATGGGGGAAGAGGAGAGAGTGCTGAGAGATTTGAGAGACGGGGCGTGGGGGGAGTCTCCGAAAAGCTGTGCTTCTCCCCACTTACCCTTCCTTCAACCTCGGTGAAGAGCTGCACAAGGCCATCGGGCCAGGCCTTTCCCGGCTGGCTTGGTGCAGGCAAGAGTTTTGAAAGCAAAGCTGAGCTGTGCCGTTGCTGTTCTCCTGGCAGAACCTGCGCCCAGCCCTCGCTTCCCAGCAGCATTGCCAGCACTGCAGTATCACCCACACCAAGTGTTCACAATTCATGAGCCAGACCCCCCAAAAAATCAGGAGAGCTGCTTAAAAATCATGACATTTTATTTTAAAAACTGGGGGTTTCTTTATTTGTACTGTGGTTTCTGAGCCATTGGCTCACACTCAGGTCACGTCTTCTCTGAAGCCAGGAAGGCTAGAGACTTTCTTTTGTTTAATGACAGCTAGGGCTCTCACCTGATCTCATGATTCCAGGAGATGGGACTTGAATCAAAACACTAAATATCACGAGAGTTGCTATCAAACTGCAGGGGATGGTATCATGGCTAGGAGAGTGGCTGGTTATTAATAATTTTCAGAAAGATGTGGACAAATTGGAGAGCGTCCAGAGGAAAGCAACAAAAAATGAGAAAATGTTCAGAAAACCTGACTGGTGGGGAAAGGTTAAAACAACTGGGCATGTTTAGTCTTGAGAAAAGATGACCAAGGGGGGACCTAATAATGGTCTTCAACTGTGTTACGGGCTGGTACAAAGAGGAGAGTGACTAATTGTTCTCCATGTGCACTGAAGGCAGGACAAGAAGTAATGGGCAGCAAGGGAGATTTAGGTCAGATATTAGGAAAAACTTCCTAACTCTAAGGGTAGCTAAGCTCTGGAACAGGCTCCCCAGGGAGGTTGTAGAATCCTCATCATTGGAGGTTTTTAAGAACAGGCTGGACAACCCCTGCCGGGAGGGTCTGGGGTTACCTGGTCCTGCCTCAGCTCAGGTGGCTGGACTAGATGATGTCTCGAGGTCCCCTCCAGCCCTATGTTTCTAGGCTTCTATTGTCTGTGTTGCAATAGCACCTCGCAGCCCCAGTCGTGGCCCAGAACTCCACTGGGCTAGGTGCTGTACAAACAGAACCAAAAGACAGTCCTGCTACTGCCTCTGCATGTGGTTTAATCGAAGGCTGGGAGCTGCACTGTCTTTGCTTCTCCACCTTGGGTCCTCCTGCCCCCTTCCCCTCGGTCACTAGACAAACCAGAGCGAAGCAGCTTTCCTGATGCTGCCAGAGCAGAGCTGTCCTGCCTGGTGCCTCCCCCAACACCCTGTGGATTGGGATCGTGGCATGAATGGACTGTTGCCTGCTTACATCAGAATCAGGGCAACGGGGCCGACTTTCTAGCTCCCTGACCAGCCAGAGGCCTAACAAAGACAGCGTCTGAAGGGTTAATAAGTCAGGTGCTTGCAGTGAGGAGGAAGCAGTGGCTTTCCCAGTATCCTATTACAGCTCAGGGGCTGGGAGGCCTGATTACTTCCCTTGGTGGATTGGGCTGGGTTTGCTCTCCTTCTCCAGCACCCACCGTGGTCCGGTCCGGGCCTCTCTCGGAAGAGGCTGCAGCCTCCCCAGAGAGAGCAGACAGCCGGTCTGAGACGCACTGACACAGATTAGGGATCCCAGAGGAGGGTCAGAGTCCAGCTTCTTTGCAAAGACAAGAGAGAGGAGGATGCAGCCAATGACATGTGCCCCTCTCTTTCCCAAGCACTATGTGGGAGTGTCTCGCACACACTGCAGTTGGGGTGTGTGTTACAGAGCCCACACTGTGCTTAATCCACAGTTACAAAGTGGCAGGATAGCAGCCCCTAGCAAGTGAAAGGAGCCTGCCCTATCCTCTCTCATGCTCCACTGGAAGGTAGGGGGAAGGGCAGGAAGGCACATCCATGCCTGCTTACTGGGGGGCCCATCACAGGAGGATTAATGACTGTGTGACTCCACATAGTTGCAATTGTTCTGGAAATTTAGGGGAAAGCGACACACCCCACCCTGCTGAGGTGCTCCGGCATTCTGGCAGCACATACCCCCGGCTAGGCCAGCAGCTAAGCCCAAAGAAGAGAGAGGGGAATGCGGACTGCTAGAAACACCTCTCCTTTTCCCTTAAAGCAAAACTGGCTTTTCTTTGGTAAGGAGATTCACCCACCAGGGGCTGTAGGAAACCGTTTGCAACCGTGAGCACAGTTCCCACTGAGTCAGCACTGAACCGACACCCCACCACGGCCATAGGGGGCGCTGCACTGCTGGAGGAGCCATCTTTCAGCCATGACTTCAAACCCAAGGTCTTGGCCAATCCTAATCATTACAAATCCTATGGCATGGGTTGCAAGAGTAGGGGTCAGCTCTGGTGACTTGGCACAAATTCCAACTCCAGGTCCATGCTGCCAGCCTAAACTCCCCCTGAAAGCTCAGGGGTATCCAACACCTTTCTTCATCTCTTGTCCGAAATGGTCATGCAACATTCCTGCACTAGTAAACAGCTGCCATGTTCCACCCCGAAGGTAGTTTCATAGATTCATAGACTTGTTACATTTCACGGGCGGATAAAGCAATGCTAGAGCTGTGTTTTCACTGCTGCAGAGCTTTTTGAGGGAAAAAGTGCTACATAAAAGGTCTGTCGTTATTACTGTGCTACTTAAGAATGTTCGGCTGCATTTCAACTAAGGGCAACATCAGTTGAATTCAACATATCTGCTATTGGGAGGCTGCATCTTTCCCTTGTTTGGAGACCACATCCTGCCCTGGCTTGGGAACCGACTCTAACAGGGCTTTTCCCATCATTACCATGCTAAGAAAAGGCTCCCAACAAAAGCTGGGCAAGTGGTAGCCTTAGACAGAGATCCTGGCATCCCTTCAAATCTCTCATTAAACCCTAGGTAATAACTAAGAAAACAACCCTCCCACCTGACTCAGCGTAGTGTCCCATGACCCTTTGGCCTAGGTTCTGGGCCCCTCCTGACACTGGAAGTGTGATAATGCTCTAACAATAAATACAGGATATTCCCCTCCCTTCTTGCTGTCCAGTTGTCTGGGATGATCCTTCCCCATCAGCTGGGAAAATCCTTGCAGCCAGAATCCAGCACCTTTTGCCCACTGGGAAAGGTCAGAGCATTCATTTGTTGCAGGGTTGTTCCCCACATGCTCCTCATTTATATATGGCTGATGATTAAAATAAGAATAAAACTCAATCCAGAGAACCTGATTTAAACCAAATGTGGAAACTGCTGTGCAGTATCCCCAGCTGTGCCTGCGAGTCAATCTGTGAAATCTAGGGCCAAATTCTGAAAAGTCTGTCCTCTGTTTTTACTCAGTCACAGTTTGCCTGAATAAAGGAACATAATAGTCAGCTCCTACTTTACATCACTGTTTACGGCATTCACACGAATGGGGCTTTCTGTGGAAATAAGGAAGAAGAAATAAATTAATAATAACCAATGCTAGTCATGTGTTTGTTTGTTTACTTTTTGTATTTTACTCACAAAGAAACAAAACTGGTCAGTTTCCCTTTTGATTCTAGTCAGTTTCACTTTCTGCTTTGTCACAGGAGCACAGGGCTGTTGAAGATGGGCTCCAACCACTGCAGTGCAGGATGTTTAAAAATAAATGTTATAATTGGCTTTTTTGAAAATAAATAAAAATAAAAAATAAAATAAAAAAAAGTCAGGAAAACATTCCTGTCTAGGTTACTTGTGTAAACCTAACTGCCCTGTGTATGCGTGTGCGCATTTATCATCTAAATCTAGCTGGCTTTATCCTTCTAACTAAAAACGTACAGTGCAGAACATTTCCTGGGGAATATTCACAGGCCGCATGGAGTCGACGGGCTGGGAGGTAACCAAGGGACTCAGGCCAGCCAGCAATCATAAGGAAATACTTTGCACCGAGGAAGTTACTGCTCTTAATTGTTAAATCCCCACCTCCAATGTGTTAAATTAGAAATGAAAGCTTTCCAAAGCAGCCAGGAAGCTGTAGTGATCATTTCTGGGGTGACAGCGCTTCCCAAGGTGTCCACTCTTAAAAGATGTGATTAAAAATATATATTCTATTAATCAGACACTGAATAATAGGAAAACTGCATTCAGCATAAGTTTTATAAACATGTTATACTGCTGGCAAGACTGGCTTGCTGGATGAAGGTTCTGTGTTGTCACCTACACTCCACATTTGCAGGGTCTAAAATGTAGCAGCATTACCAACAAACAGCAAGTCATCCGCTGCTCTGAAGCTCTGTGCTAAAGGCTCGGTGCTCTGAAGTGATACTGCAGCGTAGGAGCCAGTTACCCAGCGACAACGCCATTCCAACCAGCACAGCCACTGGGGATGAAAATACAGCAGCCTTTAACCCTGTGAGGACAGAGCCACAGCTAGTGCACAGATGGAGGAAGATATACCAAAGCCTCTGCCATCTACCAGATCCTGACTTTGAACCTAATGCTGAGGGGTCTGCTTTTCAGGCTCCTCAGAGTCAGATGCTTCTGAAAAGGGCAAATCCAGGATCATTTTGCTTCCTCTGCAGGGACTTTATCAGTCAACTCCCTCCCTCCTGTGGAAAAAACACTACATGGTTATGTAATTAAAGACTGTAACATAATGCACATGCACAAGGGGGACGAATTAAAGATGCACAGACACTCTTAATACTGACATTTCCTAATCTTCGAGTGCTTGATTTCCTGTCCTTTTAATGTAGTTGCTTTGTGTGTAACAGATAAACAAGGTGTTGGGCTCCAGGCCGGTCAATCTAAGTTCACTTAATTTTCTTTGACAGATTTGATATCAACTGTTCTTTGCTCCATTCGCTCATTACTTCCTCCCCAATCTGACTGGAAAGGAACTGAGCACTCCAACCCCACCGACGCCAACAGATCCTTGCAGAATCTGGCCCTTTGCAGGGTAAAAAGCCGCTACTTTGCTTTAGGAAGCAAAACCGTCCGGTCGTTAGTCGTACCTTTACCATCTCCACAGTTCTTAGGTACCCAATGGCCTGCTATCTAACCTCTTGCTTCACATCTGCAGCTAACAGGCAGCACTGCTTGAAGTCATCCCCAAGACATGCTGATTTATGGGTGTGACATTCAGCACTGGGAACTGGTGGAAATTTACAAGGTTCTGGCTGCCAAGGGCAGATGGAGAGAGATGGAAATAAGATGGAAAAGGCCAGAAGTGATCAAGTGCCGGGGAGGAGGGAGAGAGAGACACGGGTGGGGAGGGGCTCAGAAGGTAACAGACATAAAACCACCTCTGCTCCCAGCCTGCTATAGCGACAGGTCTTGTTAACTGCTGGGGGGTTCCTGTTGCACATGCTCAGAATTAACTCGCCATCCACCTATGGGGAGTTGAAGTTGCATGGGGAAAGAGAGGAGGACAGAAAGGAAACTGGTGTCGATCCAAGAGTTTATACTCACATCTCAAGTGCAGATGGCCAGAGGCGAAGACGGCAGCCCTGCCTTGGAGAAGGATACACAGTGCAGCGAGGAGCAGCTGGGGTTTATCATGAAGGAGCAGGAGGCATTTGCAAGGTCGGTATATCAGAGAGAGAAAGGTGCAGGTAAGACGTTCAATAGTCACAAGCCAGAGAATGTGATGGTTATTGTCATGTCAGCTGCCAAGGAAACTCACCCCCAATGCACACTCCAAAGGGTTTTTCCAGATGGGAAAACAAAAGCCAGTTCAGCTATCTGGGGGGAACCTCTGCCAGGCGGGAAAGTCTCAGGCCCACCTGGTGAGTGGGCTCAACAGCAGCTTAAAGGCTGACCAGTCCCTCCCAGGGAGTGAGCAGCAATCCGGGCTGTGGGTCTGACCGATGAGGCCACTGACAGGGATTGCTTCCAGCTACCAAGATGGACTGCAGGTAAATGACACCCATTTTCTGATGTGTTCATCCTTTAGAACAAAACCCATTTCACTTGGTGTTTCCTGGATCCTTTCAATGATTCATCTCCTCAGGATTGTTCATTCAAGCCCACTCAACCCTTCTTTACCTAGTTTCGTACGCAGCCCAGACAGGTATCTATCAGGTGTCACACGTGGTGATTCGGCAAGGGAGTCACTGTCCTTGGGCAAACTCCTCCACGGTGCAGCACTCTCCTGGGAGCCACGAGAGAGCGGGGAAGAGCTCAGAACATGTCAGTTCTCCCGCATGCTTGTCTGAAGTAATGGAGGATGAAGTTATAGTAAAGGAATCTAACTGAGGTTATAAGTCATTGCTTATTTACAAGAGGCGGAGTGCTTGGGCACAGGATTTCTTTCCCAGGGGGATGGCCCATCAGGATCTCCCTTGTTTCCACCCTCCACACAACATCCCTCAAACTTGGCATCTCGGTGACCTTCCTATTTTAGTCAAGGAGGGCAACATGTGTCTCCCTCTGGATCAGTCAATGCAACTGGCAAAGGAAGGAGTCCCTGTCACCAACTCACGCTCCAGGGAACAGAGTCTTCTGCAGCCATCCCTACCCCTACTGGCGTGCCAGAACTCGAACTCCGAACCCACTCAGCCTTCTGGTTGGTTCTAAGGTACAGGCATGCAGGAGGAGCAGATGGCTGGACTCGAAAGGAGACTTTATAGGGAAACTCTCTGCGCTGTGGGATGAGGGGTCTCTGCTCCCCATCTGCTCGCAGCCCGATGGCTCCACATGGCATCTCTATGGCATTGCTTCTCAGAGGCCACCACGCACTTCAAAGGGTCTGGACTCAGAATTTCACATGGAATTCTAGCCCTTGAATTTGGTGAAACCAAACTGCACTGTGTTCAGGTTACCTTCTTCATCCTAGAATATTAAGGGAATTGGCGAGGGATATTGCTAGCCCGTTAGCGATAATCTTTAATAAATCCCTAAATTCGGGGATTGTACCGACTGACTGGAGATTAGCTAATGTAGTTCCTATATTCAAGAAGGGGAAAAAAAGTGACCCGGGGAACTATAGGCCTGTTAGTCTAACATCTGTAGTATGCAAAGTCATGGAAAAAATCTTAAAAGAGAGAGTGGTTCCGGAGCATGAGGCCGATGGCAACTGGGATAGATTACAGCATGGATTTACGAAAGGTAGATCGTGCCAAACCAACCTGATCTCCTTCTTTGAGAAAGTAACAGATTTTTTAGACAAGGGAAATGTGGTGGATCTAATATATCTGGATTTCAGTAAGGCGTTTGATACGGTACCGCATGAAGAATTACTGGTTAAATTGGAAAAGATGGGGATCGAAATGAAAATCCAGAGGTGGATAAGGAGCTGGTTAAAGGGGAGACTGCAGAGGGTAGTATTGAAGGGGGAACTGTCCGGTTGGAGGGGGGTTACCAGTGGAGTTCCTCAAGGCTTGGTTTTGGGTCCGATTTTATTCAATCTATTTATTGCTGACCTGGGAACCAAGAGTAGGAGTGGGCTGATAAAGTTTGCGGATGACACCAAGTTGGGGGGTATTGCCAATTCGGAAGAGGATCGGGATATTCTCCAGGAGATTTAGATGACCTTGTAAACTGGAGTATTAGTAACAGGATGAAATTCAATAGTGAGAAGTGTAAGGTTATGCATTTAGGGATGACTAACAAGAACTTTAGTTATAAGCTGGGGACGCACCAGTTGGAAGTAACGGAGGAGGAGAAGGACCTAGAAGTCCTGGTTGATCGTAGGATGACTATGAGTAGGCAATGTGATGTGGCCGTTAAAAAAGCTAATGCGGTCTTGGGTTGCATTAGGCGAGGTATTTCTAGTAGGGATAAGGAGGTGCTAGTCCCGTTATATAAGGCGTTGGTGAGACCTCATTTGGAGTATTGTGTGCAGTTTTGGTCTCCCATGTTTAAGAAGGATGAATTCAAACTAGAACGGGTACAAAGAAGGGCCACTAGAATGATCCGAGGAATGGAAGGCCTTTCGTATGAAAGGAGACTTGAGGAGCTCGGTTTGTTTTCCTTAACCAAAAGAAGGATAAGAGGAGATATGATTACACTCTTTAAATATATCAGAGGGATAAATACCAGGGAAGGAGAGGAATTATTTCAGCTCAGTGCTAATGTGGACACGAGGACAAACGGATATAAATTGTCAGTCAGGAAATTCAGGCTAGAAATTAGACGAAGGTTTCTAACCATCAGGGGAGTGCAATACTGGAACAGCCTACCGAGGGAAACAGTGGGGGCGAAGGACCTCCATGACTTTAAGATTAAGCTAGATAAGTTTATGGAGGAGATGGTATGATAGGATAACGGGCTTAGTCAATAGGTCAATTAAGTGCCACACTGGTAAATAGTACAATGGGTCAATGGTATGATATAACCTTTTCCAGAGGGTTTGGCTGGAGAGTCTTGCCCGCATGCTCAGGGTTCAGCTGACCGCCATATTTGGGGTCGGGAAGGAATTTTCCTCCACGGAAGATTGGCAATGGCCCTGGAGGTTTTTCGCCTTCCTCCGAAGCATGGGGCAGGGGTCGCTTGCTAAGGAGTGGGTGGATCGGCTTATGTGGCCTGCATCTTGCAGGAGGTCAGACTAGATGATCATAATGGTCCCTTCTGATCTTGAATTCTATGATTCTATGATTCTATACCTCGAACACCTGCTTTGCACAGCTCATCTCTATGTGAAGGACCAGCATGACTAGTGGTTCCAGCACAAGGTACTGGGGCATTGGGACTCCTGGGTTCTACCCCAGGCTTGGCTACAGATTCATCCTGATTTTCTAAGGTGCTGAGCAAAAACATCTCCAGGAAAGTCGACAGGAGCTGCAGGGGCTCAGCATCACTGCAAGACCAGGCTACTCAACCGTCTGTGCCTCAGTTTCCCTCGTACACTTAGCTCACAGGAGGGTGTTAGGAAGCTCAAGTAACCCATGCCTGTGAAGAGCTTTGAGAGCCGTAGATGAAAGGGGCTTGAGAAGGGGAGATATCACTATACAGCTGGCAGGGCTCAGCAGTACGCAAGAAAGAGGGCTAAGCCAGATGCTATGAACAAGCGCCTCTTGTTCTGTTCACAACGGATTCTAGGGCACTGGAATTTGTTCTAATCAGCGGGGAGCCCCAAGAAGGCTGCCACCGGGAGCTAAAGAACAGGGTCATTCTCTAATTGCATTATTTTTAGCCTAATGAGGTGCTGGAGAGTTTGAAGAATTATGGTTTTAAATGTAGGTACTTCTGCTGTTCTGGTCAGACGGGGCTGCAGCCCCCACCAACGCAGTGCCCAGAGGCGGGCACGCTTTATTATTACCCCATCATGTCCCGTTACCATGGCTTGGGAATCTGCACATGGGCTCTGGTCTGTCTGACCCAGCTGAGTGATTCAGCTCCCCCCATATTAGGGTGACCAGACAGCAAGTGTGAAAAATCGGGATGGGGGTGGGGGGTAATAGGAGCCTATATAAGACAAAGCCCCAAATATCAGGACTGCCCCTATAAAATCGGGATATCTGGTCACCCTACCCCATATGTGGCACGGACGAACTGGTTGCTCAGTGAATGGGACAAGACCAAAGACACAACAGCATCCATTTGGAATTGAACCTGCACTCCCATGACCAGCCTAACCACCAGCCACACACAACAAGCAGCATTTTCTGAAACAAAACTCTTCTCCCGTGTTGTTGCTTGGACAGGCGAGAGAATCCCAGCTCGCCGGGAACAGGAGGGGCCGAGTGAGCCTTGGGAACGAGAACACAACGTTTACGATTGTAAACCCGGTGTCCCGGCCAATCCGAGCCTGCTGCTGTTACAGGGAGAGGGGGGGAGATGTGTCGTGTTAGGCACTGCTCCTAAAATATCTGAGCCATGATCTGCTCCAGCACCCGGGGGCAAACGATGCTTCCCAGAGCAGGACAGAATGTCAGACTGCTTCCCGGTGAGCCTAAGCAAGAGAGACAAGATGTCACTACCGCTGGCTCAGGATGGATGGGAATAATCATTCTCCCAGAGAGGGGGCAGGAGAGGGACTAGCCATAGGAGACAACACTTGAAATGGCATTAAACACACACGCACGCATGGCTCTTAGTGCGGGCTCCATGCAGTATTTAGGTTTCATCAACTGTGGTTTAACCTTGTTGGTAGCATCAGAGAGGGCGCGAATGAAGGCGGGTGGGGAACCATCGGCTGCCTCGCCCGCACAGGTGGTACCTCCAAGGCTGGGCGCCGAGGGAAGCTCAGCGCGAGGAGCCAGCACTGCCCCTTGCTGGTTCTGGTCTCCAGGGCATTGTCAGCTCAGCCCTTTTCTCCAGTAGCTGCAGCCACATGAACAAGCTGCCTAGAAGAGAGCACTTAGCTCCCTGCTGTTATCAGCCAGCCAGCCATGCCAGGATCCCCCTCCCTCCACGGCTCACCACCTCTGCCACCTCGATTCCTCCCTCGCCTCAGCCCACACAGCTTCTCCTCTCCAACATCCCCACGCCCTCCTCAGCTGCCCCCCAGTCCCATTCAGCAAACCCACATCCATGTTCCGATCACACCTCACCTCCATGCGGCACCCACCTTGCCTCCTCCCCAGTCAATCCATCCAAAAAGGCTGCCAACCAAATCCCCTGCCTCGTACCCCGCAGCCCTGACCGCTGCCAGTCTCCACTCCGATCTGCTCTTGGGCCCCCGCCTTCCTCTTTGATCTCAACCTCAAATTCCTGCCCACCTGCTTCCAGCCTGTCTCTCTATCCTAGCTTCTTCCCCCCACACTCCAGGTCAGTCTCCTTGTCCTAGCGTCAGCACCAGGCCTGCTGCCCACATGGTGCCCCAGAACAGGATTTCCCTCCTAACTCAGTGACCTGGTACTGAACCCTCCCCACCTGGCCCCTACTCCAAATCCGAGCTGGTCTAACTCCATGAGATGCCGATCATCAGTTCTCCAAACAGCAGCACAGTTCAGAGCACGCACCATTCACCTAATAACACCACACCGCACTGCTCAAAGGCTTCTTCCCCCAGAAGGCCGATGGAGCCCCAGCCCTCCCCTCCGAAAAGGGTCTGAGGTGACGAGAGCAAAACCTTCAGCCCAGTATCTATCTCTGGAGTAACTAATGCACCCAAACAACTGCCAGAGACGTGCTCACCTTCACTGCCCAGTCCCACCATGTCTGGCTGCACCGGGAACCCGTATTTCTGAGCTGTCCATCTAACTCTGTCACACAGCTACTAGTGGGTGTGCTGCGTACTCCCACTGACTCCAATTGGGTAGGGGCTGGTAGGAAGCACTAGGTCAGGAATCTCCTAGATGGACCTCACTGAGATTGGAGCCCTGCTGTGCTAGGGGCTGCACGTAAGCATAGCAAAGGACAGGCCCTGCTCGGAAGAGCTTACCATAAGGGAGGGGAAATGAGAAGAGCTAGGAGGATAATCAGGGCAATGAAGAGCCTACGGGGCTAAGATACAGACACGTCAGGGGGTAAACCCCAGGGAAGGAGAAGAGCTAGTTAAGCCAGAGACCAGGGCTGGCACAAGAACAAATGGGGATAAACTGGCCATGAATAAATGTAGGCTGGAACATTTCTAACCATCAGAGGAGGGAGATCCCAGCAATGCACCACGGTGCCTCACGGTCATAAGCATCCAGTGACTTTGGCACTGCACCACGCTGCCTTGCAGGTCACAGGCATCCAGGGCCCCAGCACCGCACCACGCTGCCTTGCAGGTCACAGGCGTCCAGGGCCCCAGCACCGCACC
Organism: Mauremys reevesii; assembly: GCF_016161935.1. Classification (NCBI taxonomy): domain Eukaryota; kingdom Metazoa; phylum Chordata; order Testudines; family Geoemydidae; genus Mauremys; species Mauremys reevesii. The sequence goes on from NC_052637.1 coordinate 23,665,457, forward strand.
ACGCTGCGTCGCGGTCACAGGCGTCCAGGGCCCCAGCACCGCACCACGCTGCCTTGCAGGTCACAGGCATCCAGGGCCCCAGCACCGCACCACGCTGCCTTGCAGGTCACAGGCGTCCAGGGCCCCAGCACCGCACCACGCTGCCTTGCAGGTCACAGGCGTCCAGGGCCCCAGCACATCCAGGGCCCCAGCACCGCACCACGCTGCCTTGCAGGTCACAGGCGTCCAGGGCCCCAGCACCGCACCACGCTGCCTTGCAGGTCACAGGCGTCCAGGGCCCCAGGCACTGCACCACGCTGCCTTGCAGGTCACAGGCATCCAGGGCCCCAGCACCGCACCACGCTGCCTTGCAGGTCACAGGCGTCCAGGGCCCCAGGCACCGCACCACGTTGCCTCGCGGTCACAGGCGTCCAGGGCCCCAGGCACCGCACCACGTTGCCTCGCGGTCACAGGCGTCCAGGGCCCCAGCACCGCACCACGTTGCCTCGCGGTCACAGGCGTCCAGGGCCCCAGGCACCGCACCACGCTGCCTCGCGGTCACAGGCGTCCAGGGCCCCAGCACCGCACCACGTTGCCTCGCAGTCACAGGCGTCCAGGGCCCCAGCACCGCACCACGCTGCCTTGCAGGTCACAGGCGTCCAGGGCCCCAGCACCGCACCACGCTGCCTTGCAGGTCACAGGCGTCCAGGGCCCCAGGCACCGCACCACGTTGCCTTGCAGGTCACAGGCGTCCAGGGCCCCAGGCACCGCACCATGCTGCCTCGCGGTCACAGGCGTCCAGGGCCCCAGGCACCGCACCACGTTGCCTCGCGGTCACAGGCGTCCAGGGGCCCAGCACCGCACCACGTTGCCTCGCGGTCACAGGCGTCCAGGGCCCCAGCACCGCACCACGCTGCCTTGCAGGTCACAGGTGTCCAGGACCCCAGCACCGCACCACGCTGCCTTGCAGGTCACAGGTGTCCAGGACCCCAGCACCGCACCACGCTGCCTTGCAGGTCACAGGCGTCCAGGGCCCCAGGCACCGCACCACGTTGCCTCGCGGTCACAGGCGTCCAGGGCCCCAGGCACCGCACCATGCTGCCTCGCGGTCACAGGCGTCCAGGGCCCCAGGCACCGCACCACGTTGCCTCGCGGTCACAGGCGTCCAGGGGCCCAGCACCGTACCACGCTGCCTCGCGGTCACAGATACTTGCACAGCACGATCAAGGCTTTACACCACAAGCACTTTGGGGCAGGGACACGTCTCTAGAGCGTCTACCACATTGTTTTCTTTACACAAATCACAATTGTTGATTCTGTGGCTCAGCAATCTAAGGCTACAAACACTTTATATGGTAGGATGCAGGACAGCCCAGGCAAGTCCCCCTCCAGGCTAGCAGACCGGATCCCTGGCCGACTACCGGTAATGAACCATCAGAACAGCTGATCAAGGGATGTGCTTGATTCCCCATCACTCGACATCTCTAAATCTAGACCTTTCTAAAAGAGATGCCCTAGTTCAGCCACAAGTTGTGCTGGAGGCGGGAATAACCGAGATAAAATCTCTGAACTGTGTTATGCAGGAGGTCAGGCTAGAGAATCACATTGGTCCCCTCTGGCCTTAAAAGCTATAAATCTATGTCAGGTAACATTTCCGAGCCCCGGCTGCTAACAAAGCCAACATTCTCTTGCAATCTGACACAACTGCATTAGAGCTCCGCTTTCATCCTGGCAAGGGGAAACATTCTTCAGAAGCAGGCAGCCTCGTACCAAGCTACCACGGTCAATGCGCGATTAGAAAGCTGGGAGAGTGTGTAATATTTATTTGTAAATCATATTAATTTGCTTGATTGCTGCTGCTTTCTTCCGGCAGCAATTAATTAGTTATCACTGAAACTGGTGCCAACCAAATTGGTGCTGCAGCCCCGGCTCATTTGGTTTTCATTCTGTGTATTAATTTTCCTTTCCTCCTCTCCTCCTCACCCCAATGTTTGCCTGGAACACAAGTGTCTGCAGATGATGACTGAGGACGATAATTGCTTAGATCTGCACACAGTGAGGCAGCTCTGGAATGAAAACATTCATAAAAAAAAAAAAACCATCAACAGAAAAAGAAAATGAAGATACCCGTATTTCAGAGCTATTTACCCAAAGAGGCTCAAGTTATCTGCAAGCCTCTGGCTTTTTAGGCATTCATTACCCCGGTTTTAAATTGGCATGAATTGAAGGTTGGCCAGGCTAAGGGATAGGTCCAAAGTTACACAGGAGTCAGTAGCTTGGGAAGCAGTTGAACGCAGAACTGTGCTTCCTCTTGGTTGGTTAGAGCAGTGCTTCTCAAAGCTGGGCCGCCGCTCGTTCAGGGAAAGCCCCTGGCGGTCCGGGCCGGTTTGTTTACCTGCCGCGTCCGCAGGTTCGGCTGATCGCGGCTCCCAATGGCCGTGGTTCACTGCTCCAGGTCAATGGGGGCTGTGGAAAGGGCGGCCAGCACATCCCTCGGCCTGCACCGCTTCCCGCAGCCCCCATTGGCCTGGAGTGGCGAACCACGGCCAGTGGGAGCTGCGATCGGCCGAACTTGCGGATGCGGCAGGTAAACAAATCGGCCCGGCCCGCCAGGGGCTTTCCCTGAACAAGTGGCGGCCCAACTTTGAGAAGCACTGGGCTAGAGCAGACATGACAGACGTCACCCTTCAAAATACCCCCGACACCACCTTAGATTTCCCTGTATGTGTAGCCCACTGGTGAGTGTGACACAGGTCTCCCCTCTGTGCCCAATCCATGGAAGACAGGAATCTATCACAGCCCCACCCAGGGAGTCCTGTCTGTTTAGCTCAGGCTGTAGCAGCTCATGCTTCTAGATGTAGACACCCCCAGTTCAATCCCCAGAGCATCGGCCGCCCGTCACACTTGCTTCATTGTCTTTAGGGACATTTGCGCAAAGAGAAGTGGCCAAATTCATTCTATAGGAGATGAGGGATGAGTCGGAAGCAGGACATTTGCTCCTTAGGATCAGTCTGCTTTAGCTGCTGATTATTCTCCACCTGAAATGAGCGAGCTCTGTCGGGCTGTGATCCAAAGCCCTCTGAAGTCAACAGAGAAACTCCTTCCCCCGGCAACAATAAACAACATGCTACCTGACTGCATGCCCAGAAGAGGCTCCCAGGCCACATCCTGTAACATTTCACTATGGAAGCCCACGGCTGGGGACTCAACATTTTAGTGCCGTGCATTAAAGGAGAAATCACATGCTTTCCCGTGTGATGGAGAATTTGTCCCGTAGAGGGGATAAGTACCATAGATCAGGAGATAGCAAGGAGAGCTGTGTATTGGTCATGCACTGAATTCTGGACACATTAGCATAGAGACAATCTCTGCACCATCATTTTTTATGGCATAATACAATGAGGCCTTGTCCACAAACATGTAACTCCCCTAGTGTAGATGCAGTTATAAGTACTATAAAGATGCCTATACTGGTACAACAATTCCCATAAGGGAAGGGGAATGAACTATACCAATACAAGGTATCTTTACACACTAGGGGTTGTATTGGTATAACCATCCTGGTAGAAAATCACCCCCTGACCTGACATAGTTCTACTGGTACAACAACTACATATAGAACAGCCCTTCTTTGTTTCCTAGTGCTGGAAAGACACAGTCTGGATTCCTAAGCCCTGCTCAAGATGATGTATCTATGCTACAGACTTCTGCTGTTGGTCAGGAGTGCACAACGTCACTAGCCCAGCAAAGCTGCTAGTGCAGACACAGCTATGCTGGGAAAACAGCACCTAGTGGTATTGCTTGTTTTGTGTGTGTTGGGAGGGACAGTTTAGTATAGCATACAACAGCTGCATCCATACTAGGAGCATTTTGCCAGTATAGTGTCCTGGTATTCCCATACCGATAAAGCACTCTTAGGGTAAATCTCTGCTCTACGGGCCAAACTCCCAGATCCCCGATGCTCCTTTGCACCACCCGAGCAGCATCAACGGGCTTCAAAATGAGTGTGAATGTCATTTACAGCCACTTTATGGCCCCTTTCACAGCCACAAAAATGAGGAAGTTAGTTAAACAGAAATTAAAAGGTACAGCACCAAAAGTGGTAAACCCCTGCAAGCTGCATGGAAACGTCTAAACCACCATAATAGAGGCTCAACTTAAATGCATACCCCAAATTTAAAAACATAGTAAGAGAACCAAAAAAGAGCCACCTTGGCTAAACAGCAAGTAAGAGAAACAGTGAGAGGCAAAGAGGCATCCTTTAAAAAGTGGAAATTAAATCCTAGTAAGGAAAATAGAAAGGAGCATAAACTCTGGCAAATGAAGTGTAAAAACATAATTAGGCAGGCCCCCCAAAAATGTGAAGAACAGTTAGCCAAAGACTCAAAAAGTAATAGCAAAATTTTTTTAAGTACAACAGAAGCAGGAAGCCTGCTAAACAACCAGTGGGGCCACTGGACGATCGAGGTGCTAGAGGAGCACTCCAGGGAGATAAGGCCATTGCGGAGAAACTAAATGAATTCTTTGCAACGGTCTTCACACTTGAGGATGTGAGGGAGATTCCCAAACCTGAGCCTTTTTTTTAGGTGACAAATCTGAGGAACAGTCCCAGATTGAGGTATTGTTCGAGGAGGTTTTGGAACAAATTGATAAACTAAACTGTACTAAGTCACCAAGACCAGGTGGTATTCACCCAAGAGTTCTGAAGAAACTCAAATGTCAAACTGCAGGACTACTAACTGTAGTCTGTAACCTATCACTTAAATCAGCTTCTGTACCAAACGACTGGAGGATAGCTAATGTGACGTCAATTTTTAAAAAGGGCTCCAGAGGTGACTCCAGCAATTACAGGCCAGTAAGCCTGACTTCAGTACCAGGCAAACTGGTTGAAACTATAGTAAAGAACAAAATTGTCAGACACATAGATGAACATAATTTGCTGGGGAATAATGAACATGGTTTTTGTAAAGGGAAATCATGCCTCACCAATCTACTAGAATTCTTTGAGGGGATCAGCAAGCATGTTGGCAAGAGGGACTCAGTGGATATAATGTATTTAGATTTTCAGAAGCCTTTGACAAGGTCCCTCACCAAAGGCTCTTAAGCAAAGTAAGCTGTCATGAGATAAGAGGGAAGGTGCTCTCATGGATTGGTAATTGGTTAAAAGATAGGAAACAAAGGGTAGGAATAAATGCTCAGTTTTCAGAATGGAGAGGGGTAAATAGTGATGTCCCCCAGGGGTCTGTCCTGGGCCCAGCCCTATTCAACATATTCATAAATGATCTGGAAAAAGGGGTAAACAGTGAGGTGGCAAAATTTGCAGATGATACAAAACTACTTGATATAGTTAAGTCTCAGGGTGCAAAGAGCTACAAAAGGATCTCTCAAAACTGGGTGGCCGGGCAATAAAATGGCAGATGAAATTCAATGTTGATAAATGCAAAGTAATGCACATTGGAAAACATAATCCCAACTATACATATAATATGATGGGGTATAAATTAGAAAGAGATCGTGGAGTCACTGTGGATTGTTCTCTGAAAACATCCACTCAATGTGCAGCGGCAGTCAAAAAAGTGAACAGAACATTGGGAATCATTAAGAAAGGGATAGATAAGACAGAAAATATCATATTGCTTCTATATAAATCCATGGTACACCCACATCTTGAATACTGAATGCAGATGTGGTCGCCCCATCTCAAAAAAGATATATTGGAATTGGAAAAGATTCAGAAAAGGGCAACAAAAATGATTAGGAGTATGCAATGGCTGCCATATGAGAAGATTAATAAGACTGGGACTTTTCAGTTTGGAAAAGAGATAACTAAGGGGGGATATGATAGAGGTGTAAAAAATCATGACTGGTGTGGAGAAAGTAAATAAGGAAGTGCTATTTACTCCTTTCATAACACAAGAACTAAGGGTCACCAAATGTAATTAATAGGCAGCAGGTTAAAACCAGCAAAAGGAAGTATTTTTTCACACAAAACAGTCAACCTGTGGAACTCTTTGCCAGAGGATGTTGTGAAGGCCAAGACTATAATAGGGTTAAAAGAAAAGAACTAGATAAGTTCATGGAGGATAGGTTCATCAATGGCTATTAGCCAAGTTGCACAGGGATGATGTCCCTAGCCTCTGTCTGCCAGAAGCTGGGAATGGATGACGGGATGGATCACTTGATGATTACCTGTTCTGTTCATTCCCTCTGGGGCACCTGGCATTGGCCACTGTCGGAAGACAGGATACTGGGCTAGATGGACCTTTGGGCTGACTCAGTGTGGCCGTTCTTATGTTCTTATATAAGGGTGCTAGCGTAACTGACAATCAGGCCTGAAAACTCCAGCTGGGTTTCCACCTTCTGTCATGTCCTGCACATGCACGTTTTTGAACAACAAACTGAAATAAATATTCTAAATCCAAGTCACATTTGATCAGTCATTCTCTGCTGTTCCCAGGATGGGTCAGGAAGGTGCTGATCTCTCCAGGATTTGCAGTACAAGGGGAGTATGGGATTAAAAGACTCAGATTCCCAATTGGACCCTGGCACAGGTAACTCCAGAGGCTTCATGGCTCTTCTGGGGAGGACGGATCGCTCTCTCGCTCTCTCTCACACACAATCTCATTTATTCACCAACACTTTGAAACCTCCAAAGTCACACAATTCTTGTTGTCAGACCAGCCCTACCACTGAGGCATTTTTAGCCATCTTTAATGGGCTACGTGTTTCCGCCTTTTTGAGAGAGTGTCACTCACACCCTCTGCCTTTGCTCTACATCCCGTCCACCGCTCCCACCTGCTCTCTCTCAGCAGCAAACAAGGAGAGCAGCCAGCACCATGTGACCGTCCCGCTCTCCACAGACCACAGCGTGGGAACCTCCCGGCTACACAGAGCGGCTGTGCTGGCAAGACAACACAGGCAGACTTGACAGCCCGGCCTGGACAACATCCGCTTGCCATCACATGTACACAGCCCCGACTCCCAGCTCGCACCAGGCTTAGACTAAACGTGCAGGTGGCTGAAGCCGAACCCAGGCAAGCCAGAGGACATGTGGATTAAAACAGCTCCCTCTCCCCAACCACGAGAGCAGCTGCCTTGAGATTGTTAAATGAGTCTGAGGCCTTAGGAGACCTCCTGTAGAGGCCAGGGCTGCAAAAAACTCCTCATTCCACCTCTGGCCAGCGGAAGAGTGTCCTACCCTATGGGGCTGAGACCTGGCTGTAGCAATCCCCGCATTTCTCCACCTCCACAACTAGGCATGAAGCCACCCACCCAGTTAAAGCTCCTGCTGGTACAAATCACAGCATCCTACCTGCCTCGCAACACAAGGCCCAGCACCCCTGCTGCTCTGCTCTCTGCACTGACTCTACAGAACGAAGGGACAAACTCCAGGTCTCTGTCTAAAGCATCCAAGCCCTCTACGGGACCGAATCCCTGAGAGACCACCTCTCCCTCCTGCCATATCGACGCCCTACTGGGACCATCCCACGGTGCAGTGCAGAACTCATGTGGGGACTGGGCCCAGGCCCTGGGATTCACCCCGCCCCGAGAGAGGAGAGACCCCAGAACACGCGGTGTTCACAGTTACATGCAAAGCTGGTTCTCTTCCCCCCTTGTCTGTCCCGTAATAACCAGCACAGCTGAATACATCCATGTGCACACATCCAGAACAGATCTCTACGCTTGCATTAGCACGCACACCTGCACTACTTTACATATACAGTACATGGGTTCCCCACAAGCAAACAATTCCTGCCAGGGAAAGGGAGATTTATTGATATTTTGATTTCTGATTTCACAACCTCATGAAGTGCTCGGATACCCCGGTGATGGGCACGATATAAAACCATGGGGGACAGATTAGATGACACAAGCGGGTGGCGGCTTATTCCCCATCACCGGGCTTTTGCTCTCTTTATTTTCAACACGACCACAATAAATCTAGCGGGGGAAGGGTAGGGCATCTTCTGCTCCTTTTCATACATTAAAACTGCAGCAGGAACCGGTTTACCTGAGTCAGCTCCCACAAAGTGCACGTGGGATTTAGCCTGAAAACCCTCGACACTGCCCGTGTTTGGAGACCTCCAGGCTTCAGAGGCTCTTGTTAAAGAACAAGGAGGGATCTGGCACAGACTGCAGAGAAACGGCCCTTGTAAAGGGGTCCGTCTGTGGCCCAGGCTGTGAAACTCCATGGCCGGAGCTCCCTCCCGGTAATGCCAATGGGAAGGACTCAGCCCCCTACTTGCCCTATTAGATGAGCACTGGGAATGGCCAGTAAGTGCTGATGGGAGTTGAGCTGCGAAAGCCTCCATCCCCCAGGTGAGACTGTTCCCCAGCTGGATTTTATCAGCCTTTCGTGATCTACTTCGCCATTTCTGCTGCTTTACCTTACATGCAGGCGGTGCCCCTGTTGGCTAGACATGGCCTGGGGCCTGAATGCATTGCTCTCTTATCCTGTGAGGACCTGGAATCTGCTCCCGGTTCAGCCACAGCCAGCACTGTGACCTTGGGCGTGTCACTTCCACCTCTCAGTTCCCCTTCTTACGACTAGTCCACAAAACAGGGGTTGGGGGAGGGGGGGGCAAGGACTATTTACCATGTGTCTGTGCAGCGCCTGGCGCAGTGGGGGTCCTGATCTCAGTACTGTAATAAGAAGATCTGGGGTAGAAGGTGTTGCTCACTCTGGGTACAGCAATGCAGCCCGGCCCAGGAGTTCTCCCCACTGACTTCAGTGGTACAGGACCAAACCCTAGAGGCAGTCATGAGAAACCAAGCAGCAGTACTCATGTGTGTACCTGCACATGTATTGTTTCTACTGATACAGAGTGTTCCAAGTACGGCCAATCCTGGCCTGCTTAATAACCGGTTTAAGGACCAACCCTCTATTTTACATTCTGGCAAACGGAGGACGATCGCAGGTTGTTTTGTTAAACCAACAGTCAGTATTGCTCTGACAGCAGGGGATGGTTTTTCCCTGTGTATTTATCCCACACCTAACAGCCCACATGGAATTAGTTTAATAGAATGTTACATTCTCTGGCTCCAGCATGTACAGTACTTGTGTGCAATTATTTAGCAGTGATGTCTGATGCAATGCTGGTCATGCTGTCAGATACAGCAATCTGATCTCTTTAAGGACGCAGCAGAGAAATATTGCATGTAAATATTTTAGTACGAATGTGTGGTGTTGTTTTCATGTTATGATTGCTATTTGCAATACCCAAAAGTAAGGAAAGGCAACAATTAAGGTTAGTCTCGTCAACTTGCCTGCGTTGTACATTTAGGATCCAATTTTGCACTCGGACACGCATCAATGTAACGCCCGCTGAAGTCAGCGCATGCAGAACCAAGGGTAGAACTGAGCCCATGGGATGTTAACATAACCAGTGATCTAAAATGCTCAGCAGGGGGATTTTCAAAGCTGCCGAGGAAGTTTGGATGCTCAGTCCCGATTAAATGTTTCATGCGAAATTGGGTAACCAAATCCCTTAGACAGCTTTGAAAGATCTCATCCATTATGTGTAACACAGACGAGTTAAGGTCGGACAGCACCTAGCACCTCGCACCGATCCTATTCAACTTATTCATAAATGATCTGGAGAAAGGGGTAAACAGTGAGGTGGCAAAGTTTGCAGATGATACTAAACTGCTCACGATAGTTAAGACCAAAGCAGATTGTGAAGAACTTCAAAAAGATCTCACAAAACTAAGTGATTGGGCAACAAAATGGCAAATGAAATTTAATGTGGATAAATGTAAAGTAATGCACATTGGAAAAAATAACCCCAACTATACATACAATATGATGGGGGCTAATTTAGCTACAATGAGTCAGGAAAAAGATCTTGGAGTCATCGTGGATAGTTCTCTGAAGATGTCCACGCAGTGTGCAGAGGAGGTCAAAAAAGCAAACAGGATGTTAGGAATCATTAAAAAGGGGATAGAGAATAAGACTGAGAATATATTATTGCCCTTATATAAATCCATGGTACGCCCACATCTCCAATACTGTGTACAGATGTGGTCTCCTCATCTCAAAAAAGATATACTGGCACTAGAAAAGGTTCAGAAAAGGGCAACTAAAATGATTAGGGGTTTGGAGAGGGTCCCATACGAGGAAAGATTAAAGAGGCTAGGACTTTTCAGCTTGGAAAATAGGAGACTAAGGGGGGATATGATAGAGGTATATAAAATCATGAGTGATGTGGAGAAAGTGGGTAAGGAAAAGTTATTTACTTATTCCCATAATACAAGAACTAGGGGTCACCAAATGAAATTAATAGACAGCAGGTTTAAAACAAATAAAAGGAAGTTCTTCCTCATGCAGCGCACAGTCAACTTGTGGAACTCCTTACCTGAGGAGGTTGTGAAGGCTAGGACTATAACAGCATTTAAAAGAGAACTGGATAAATTCATGGTGATTAAGTCCATAAATGGCTATTAGCCAGGATGGATAAGGAATGGTGTCCCTAGCCTCTGTTCGTCAAAGGATGGAGATGGATGGCAGGAGAGAGATCACTTGATCATTGCCTGTTAGGTTCACTCCCTCTGGGGCACCTGGCATTGGCCACTGTCGGTAGACAGGATACTAGGCTAGATGGACCTTTGATCTGACCCGGTACGGCTGTTCTTATGTTCTTAGCACAACAGGGCCTTGCCCCATGACCGGAGCTCCTCGGGGCTACAGCAATACCCAAATAATAATAATACTACGAGAACTTTCCTTTTTGCGTTTTCCGACTGTTGGCTTACAAACCGTAACCTTAACATTGCCATACACAACATTCCCATTCACACACACGGGAGAAGAGAGTAACACAGTCGGGCTCCAGTCCTACAACTGGATCCATGTGGACAAACCCTTACAACAATGCAGAGCCTATACAAATTGCGAAGGCTAAGTAAGAACCTGCAGGAATAGAAAAGGAGACCACCTGGGCCTCTAATGCTTCCGTGTTGCCAATGGAAGCTTAGGCTGGGTTTCTGCAGGAGGATCCTGTGAAGACAGACACTGCAGGAAGTACCGCCCAGCAGGGCCTGAGTGGCAGCCCCTCACGCCCACTGACTGGCTCATGCTGGTATATAAACCAGGAAGCCATCATGGGGAGCTGTCTGAGCAACGATCCAGACACCTGCTTGCTTCTGCTCTGGACCTTGCCTTGCTGAAGACCCTAGACATCAGTTTCTGACCCCAGTTCATCTCTGACTCCGCTACTTGCCTGCTGTCTGGAATCTGGTGCCTGCCCCTGACTCCCAGGTATCCTTACCTGGCTCGACCCCGACCCACCTATGGTAACTGACCAGGGCACACCGTTAGCCCCAGCCCAGCCCTGACAGGCTTCCTCTATCTTGGAGCCAGCTGCAGACTCAAGGCTTATGTTCACTACAGAATTCACTCTGTCCTTTCACAGCCGTATAGTCCAAAAAGCCCAAGTCCAAAACAAAAGCTTGCCCAAGTTTGGGACTACCCAGCGAAACAGCAGTGCAAAACCAGATTTTCCATTCATTTTATACCTTTTTTACTTTTGCTTTACAAACTGGTCTAGAGTTCATCCTCACTAGGTGCTGGCCCCCTGGACAACCTCACCTTGTGAAGTTCCGCTGATTTTGAGTTCCATGCATGCAAAACCAAAAAAAATAACAGAACAAAATTAAAAAACAAGTCGCCAAAATATTTGGACAACAAACAAAAACTGCTTCAACAGGAATTTCTCCAAATGTTACAACCAAGGAGATCGAAACGGAAGGCTCAGTCTAACTGGCCCTAGCTTTTGCTACCAAGGAGATGCTATAATGCATGCACACTCAGACAATGATCCCCAAGCACATGTGATGAGGGACTCAGAAGGAATCACATCCTTCTCCCTTCTCCGTGGGGGAAGAAGCTATGGGAAGAAGAAAAGAAACTCCAAGATGCCTCAACACTCCCCATTGTTATTAGTTTTCCTGTACTGTCCAGATGTCCCAACTGAGATTGGGGCTTCACTGTGCTAGGTGCTGTACATTACACATAGCAAAAGAAAGAGCATCCCTGCCTGGACGTGCATATTTGCTAAACAAATAAAAGGGTGGGAATGAAACCAGGCACAGAGTAGGGAAATGACATGACCAAGGTGACAGAGCAGGTCAGTGGCAGAGCCACTCTCCTGACCACCAGGCCAGTGCACCAACTGCTAGACAACGCTGCCTCGAGGGGCACAAATGGGACACTGGACTGAGAGCAAGGAGAGATTTCCAAGGCATGTCAGGGCTTAGCACCTGCATGACTTCATGGCTCCCTGCGATGCCATCAGAGGAAAGATACTTGTCAGCTCTTGAAAGCTGAGCTGCAACGATAGCTAGGCTCCACCTGCTCCCATCCCCACTCCTCTCCTCTTCCCCCCTTCCACATTATCTCATCTCTGCTGGCGCAAGAGCCTTCTCCTCTGCTGCTCCCCACACCCAAAACAGCCTTCTTGTTTCTCGCCACCCATTTCAAATCCCATCTGAAAATATATTCATTCCCAACCCCCTCGTGCCTTTCTCCCTCGGCTGCTCCCTGGCCGTGTTCGATTTTATACAGCTTTTATCTAATTCTGTAAATATTTCAGTGCTATTACATTATTTAATTCCACAGCGCTGGACACTGCAAATGTCTCACGCCGCTTTTCCATGAGCAGTTTGTGCCTGTGGTGAAGCGCACGGAATGGGAAAAGTGCTAAGCATTCCATTATTAAAAAGCCTCTGAAGCAGATTGCGATGTTGGAGGATGGGGCATGCGGACAAAGCCACGTGCCCGGTCTGCATGCTCCAATATAGACTGGACACGTCCTGGGCCCAGCATGGGACAGGGTTTAATCAACAAATCAGGGATCCACTGAGGTCACTGCGTACATCAAGATGCAGCCAATGCAGCTGGGCCGCTGGAGCGCATCTGCTGAAGATGCTCGATGCTGACGGGAGAGAGCTCTCCCGTCGGTGTAACAACCGGTGCTTAGGTCGGTGTAACCCACGTCGCTCGGGGGGATGGATTACTCAAGATAAGATGAAGTTAAGTAAAAAAAGTCACAGATAGTAGACCAAGCCTGAAATTACCAAAATGAGTTAAAAATCCTTAACTCTGTCCTTAACCTCACCCCTCCTCCTATCCAGGAAGCCTGCAGCCCATCTCTACCATCTCATTCACCCCACCTCTCATCTCCCACTTCATCTCTACCTACCTGCCCCAGGATTTTATCCCTCACCCAATCAAAGTCATCCCCCAGCTTCATTTTTTAAGTCAATAGCCAAGCAAAGTCAAAATTTTTATTTTCAGGGTTTCCAAGACAAATTATTGCCCAGTCCTCCCACGCCTCAGGGGGATCCCCCCAGGGACCCCACAAGGTTCCTTGATCCTGGTCCTCCTCCAGACCCATTTCCATGATTCTGACCATTGAGATTCCCTTTCCCCCCCCTTCCCCCCTCCCCTCCTCCCCTCCCCCCTCCTTTCTTCCCTCCTCTCCTTCTTGTCCCCCCACTTGCTCTCCAAAAGGTAGGACCTGGCTCCTGATTGCCAACAGACTGATTGCTCTGCGTGGTGTGACCACAGAGCCAGGGCAGGGTGGTGGGTCAGGGCTCTCAGCTGTAGCTGGTGCTCACCAGGCTGGGTGTCCAGGCCCAGCAGCTCTGCTGAGGTCAAAAGGGAGAGAGAGAATTAGGTGCAAAATTGAGAAAAGAGGCCAATGGGTGCCAGAAAAAGCCTAAGTCATTGAAAATCAGAAGTGCCTTCCCCTGCCATTGGGGGATGCTTGCCTGAAAATGCTGAGTGGGTGGATGCCAAGCCCTTGGTTAGTGCCTAATTAGATATGGCCCCTAACTCCCCCCAGGCTCCAGGCTTAGACAGACAGTCTGCTCCCCCCTGACAGACCTCCTGCTCTGCTGCTGCCTTCATCCTGCCTGCAGCCCAGTCCTGCTGCCCTCCTGCCCTCTTGGGCCTTTATCCTCAGAGAGGATACAGGGGGGGAGAGGAATCCCCTCTCTCCTAGGGGGCAGAGCCACCTCCCTCCCCCCCCCCCAAGCCAGCAGCAGCAGCAGCCACCCGCAGCAGGGAGCCACTCAGAGACTCAGAGAGGAGAGCGGAAGGAGGGGGGGAGGAGGCAGGGAGAGGAGGAGAGAAGCAAGCGGAAGGAGCTAACCCCTAAGGGAGAGGCCCCCCCCTCTCTTCCCCCCCCCCCCACCCCCCCCCCCACCCAGCCAGCTGAGCCCCCCCCCTCTGTCTGGTGAAGCTTTTGTGGTGCTGTCTGTGCTGCTCAAAGCCACTGTGCAAGGGCAGCCTGTAAGCAGGCAAATACAAGCAGCCTGCACGCACTGGGAACAAGAGCAGGAGGTGGAACGCCCCAGATTTCTTCATTCCCATATTTTTAATTAATAATGCTTGCTGCTTTTTTGATTGCTTGGGCAGTGATTTGTGGGTGGGCAGAGGAGGGGGGGTGAGGGGGGCAGAATGGAGGGGACTAGGGAGGGAGGGCATAGGGAGGAGGGGGGCTGGATGGGGGATGGGGGTCACTGCTGGTCCTTACACAGTCCACACAGACCATTTTGACAGCAGCATTTCACCACAGACCTCCCTCAGCAGAGAGAGAGAGAAGGAAAAGGGTGAGGTGAGTAAAGAAGTTTGTATTGTTACCACACCTTGCATCCAAGGATTGCCAAGCAAAGTCGGGGGGGGGTCTCTCTAGCTCTCTCTCTCCTCTCTCCTCCTCCTCCCTCCACCCTATCCTATCCCCCCCAAGGAGAGGCTGGGCTCCTCTCTCTGTAACCCAGGGGCGTGCATCTCACAGGTCTCCGAGGTGCAGAGTCCACTGCTGCTGCCACTCCAGCGCCCTGCAGCAGCAAGCAGCTGCAGGCTTGAGTGGAGGTGGTCCGATCCTTGGCTGCTCACTCTCTCTCTCTCTCTCACCCCCTGCACCACTGCTAACCAAACCACACAGCAGGCCCCCCCAGCTCTTGTCATCTTGCAAGGCCTGACTGCTGCCAGCCAAGGGCCATCAGGACCGAGGTACCGAGCTAGGAACGGGCCTCTCAGAATAGAGAAGCACTAAGGGGAAGTTAGAGCACGTTCTGCCCTGAGCACACGGACTCCACGGGCGGCCGCGGAGTTGAAAGGGGAACTAGCATTGGGTCGAGCAGTGGATGAAGACGAGGGCTCTTACACCTAACCTTAGCACCAGGCGTTCAGCTGCCCTTTCTTAGCCAGGCATGGCTGAGTGGGTACAGGGCAGCTTGTCTGTTAAGACCTGGTCACCCGGAGTGTTAGTCCAGCACTAGACAGCGAGCAAAGCCCTGCCTGTAACTGAGCAGAAAGGTCCTTCGTACTGAAAGGAGGCCAAGCTCCAGCTCTTCTGAAGTGGTGGCTAAGCAGCAAGGGTTTGATCAGTAGCCACGGGTCATCAGGGGCTTCAGAGGATCCAGGAGAGTCAGAAGTAAGCGTCAGCCTCTCTTTCCCCTCCCCAAACACCTAGCGGACTCCTCGAGCTGAAACTAGCCCATTTCCCGTGGGATCAAAGCAACGCGCCCCATGTCGGCAGTGCTATGGACAGAGGGGACACATCCCGTTCCAAGGTAAAGCTTGGATCACAAAATGGAAACTCGTTCTGCCATAAAAGCAGCTCTGGGCCTTGAACTGGAATGCTGCACAACGGGGATCAGAGAGAAACACCCGGGGCTTTCGAGGGTCAATTTCCCAGCCCGCAGACATGCAATTCTAAATGGCTATCGGAACTCCCCCCGGATCGGCGGGTGCTCAAACCTCATGGAGACCCGCAGGGCTGAACGCAGAGGAAACAGAATATCGCAACAATTCCTGAGCAAGTGCTCTGTCCCCCTCCCCCACGCCACTCTTCTCGTGAGCTACTTACACCCCCAAGAGCTACCAGAAGCATTTTAGGAATGAAAAGGTCTGCGCCCTGTGGGGGAGCGGAGGGAGGGCAGAACGCCGCAGCTCGGCGCTCTGTCCCCATCTGTTCCACTGCGGGCTGCCCAGGCGCATTTCCGTTTTGTTTCAAAACAATCGCAAGGAAAAAACAGGCAGGCTGGCTGCATGGGGTGCAGGGGGCGGGGCAGCGGCACGTAGAGCGAGACCAATGCCATCTTCGGAGGGGAGGGGAAAGGAGGGTGACCGACTCCAAAAGGGCTCGTAGCTCGTGGGGCTGAGAGACAGAGAGGTTTGCCCCACAGGGCCCCAATCTCAGCTGGCAATAGTGTAGTATGAATATTACAATACCAGCATCCTGCCTAGAGCCGGGGCTAACAGCCGACGTGGCAGGAGAAGGCGTAAAATGCCCCTAATGGTCAAGGAAACACAGGGTCAGGACACGCTGGGCTTGTTTATGAATGAACTGCCCCCACGGCGATCCTGTGGCTGTCTGGTCACTCATTCAGATAAATTTAGACTGGAAATAAGGAGTATATTATGAATGGGGAGAGTAACTGACCATTGGAACAATTTACCAAGAGTCGTGCTGGATTGTCCATCACTGACAATTTTTACATCAGGACTGGATGTTTTTCTAACAGATTTGCTCTGGGAATTATTTTGGAGCGGTTCCTTGGCCGGTGTTACTCAGGAGGTCAGACCAGATGATCACAATGGTCCCTTCTGGCTTTGGAATCCATGAATCTACAAAGTCCCTCCCCACACAGAGCTGTGCAATAAAACAAAGCACCCTAGACTTAAGCATACCAAGGCCTAAAACATACATGGCATGCAAACATTACAGCTGTTTTGTTCTACCTGTTAGGGCGCTGCCTTCCTCCCAGAGGTGCTGGAACAATGTTTATAGTGGGGGTGCTGAGAACCATTGAACCAAACTGTAAACCCTGGAGATAATGGAAACCACTTCAAGCCAGGGGGTGTTGCAGCACCCCCAGCACCTAGGCATCCTCCCATCCCCACTTTCTCATCTCTGTAGGCACAAGAGGCAGTGCTGGATGCAACTCCCTCCGGATCCCATGGCCGTCGCTGCTGGACCCTCCTCCCTGTCCTCCCCGCCAGACCAGGAGTACAAGGCAGAGTAGGAGAGGCAAAGTGGCATTGCCAGCGAGGGACACCCCCAGCCCAGGCCCAACCAATGCACCTTCATAAGGAATATTCACTTGGTGCAAGGCAATGAGCAGTTTAGAAGTAAACCACAGTAAATTCTTTGCCCTTGTGCAGGACCTTGCACCTGAGGATCTCAAAGCACTTTGCAAATATTACATCAATTACTTCTCTCACACACCCATGCCCCTCTCCCTCCGTAGGCAGCATCACTACTCCCATGTTACAGATGGGGAAACGGAGGTACAGATTAACCCCCACATTTTCAACAACAAAAAAATCCCTAATTTGGGAAACTTCAGTTTATGGATGCCCAACTGGGGCCCAATTCCCAGAGGCGTTAAGCACCCACCGCGCCACACAATGTCACTGTCAATGGCTGCTACCAGGCTCAGCACCCCTGGGGAAAAAATCCGACCCCGGGCATCTGAAGCTGAGCAGCCAGAAACGAGGTACCTCAAATGAGCAGAGATTTTAAAACACTGGCTGCAGCAATGTGCACGCAGGGAGTCCGTAATGGAGCCCGGGTTAGAACCCAGCAGTCTGCGGCTGCTAGCACCCTGCTAAAATCCACTAGACCACCTGGCCTCTGTACTGCAGATGTGGGCTGGGAGCCAGTGGATGAGGGGGAAGGTTTGGGTGCAGGAGGCTTCACATGGCCACAGAAGTAGGAGCTGAAAATATAAATGAGATCTTACCGTGCAGCGCACGCGCGCACACACACACACACACTTTTTAAATGGAAGACACCAGGCTTTTCTAAGGTGCCAAGCTCCGTGTGACTTCAGTTAAGGTCCCAGGTGTGTAACCTCCAAGCACAATCCCTAGAATTCCGTTGGTCCCTTGACTCACCACCCCCTGTATAGAAACCCTGTGTCAACAGCACCACCAGGCCATCCCCGGAGCGATCCAGCATCAACCAGGCTGTAAAAAGTAAACAAGAATGGGCCAAATTGACACCAGTGTCACTGAGGGGACAATCTACAATAGCTACAGCAGCGCCAAAGGGGCTGCTCTGAATTTGCACCCGTGCTGCAGAGATGGGCGAGCAGGGAGCTCCATGCTGCTGCAGCGTCCAGCTACAGGGAGCAGGACACGTGTGGGGAAAGCCAGAACCACCCCCTCTGGACAAGTCTGATCAGAACCTTGAATTAAATCCTCTCCTCTCCCCGAGGGCTGGACACTTGCATTATTTCCAAGTAGCTGCACAAGGTTAATCTCGGGATTCGCTGCAAGAAAAGCATGAACGGGGGAAAGGGCCAGAGTTCAGCTCCTGCTCCCTGCATGGCCCTCGCTGCTCAGGACAGGGGCACTTCCTTTTCCTCCCGCAGGCTGCTTGCGCTGGCTGCTCCCTCTGCAGTCACACACCTCTTTGCTTTGGCAGCCGGAGGCTGGCTGTGGGAACAGGGGAAGGCCTGGCTTCCTCTGGAAAAGGCCACTCGCTTACAACAGGAAAGCCTGATTCGGCACTGTACAGAGGGGATCCACAGGACTTAATGGGGGTTCCTTCTCTACCCCCTCACCCACCCTCACCCCCACCCTTCCTTCCCGACCCCCTCCCTCTTCTCCACCCCCACTTCCCCAGCTCTCACAGCTGTAAAACACACAGACAGGGAATCTCCCCGCCTTCGCTCAGACACCTCCCGCCAGCATTTGCAGGGCTTTGCCCAGAGCTTTGCCACCCATGCCAGTGGCTATCATTTCAAGGCATGATCCAACCCCTCACGGCCAACACCAGGCTAGGAACCCTCCGGAGTCAAAGAAGGGATGTGAAAATGGGCACAGCAAAGACTAAAGGGCTGGCCCCCAAACTGCCCCTCCTTTTCTCATCCCCCTTCCCCATCTGACCTAGAAAGGGGTCCCTCGAGACCCGCAGTTATTAAACAGCTGCACATCCATTTAACAAGCAGGGACCCAGCAGCCAGGTCTCAGCCCCGCCAGATTAGGGTTCCCGGTGTGTCTACCTTCCTCCCATCACCAAGACCCACCCATGGAAAGGGAAGGGCCCTGCAACATGCCCTACAGGTCACCAGATCCAGGTTCTTTCTGGCCCAGGTGGCACTGGAATTCCAAAGGCATTGAATTCCAAGAAAGGCACCGTGGCTTCCAGGGGACTGAATCTCCTCTAAAAGTATACAAACGAGGAAGGAAATGGGGATTTTCTCTGAACCCTGTTCCTTCGGCTTTGGGGGGCTGGCGTGGGAGGGGTTCAGTGAACGCTAGTGATTGCGAACAGGGCTGGCCTGGCAGCCACGGAGACAAACCTTTCTAGACATCTGGTCAGGATGGTCCAGTGACACACCTGCCGTGTGACATTAATCACTTTGCCCCTCTTTCTGCCTCAGTTTCCCCTCCCCCCATTTGCCTCATCTATTTAGACACAAGCTGTCTGGGTTAGGAACTCTCTTGTGTGTGTGTACACAGCTCCTAGCACACCGGGGCACTGAACTTGGCAGAGTCCTCCGGCTACAATGAAGACAAAAAAATATACAAAGAATACTAGTGTGGAGGTGCTATAGTCAGGGGCAGCATGGAGGTCTCCCACCAAAAAGCCTCAGAACATCCAGAGGGGCTTTCTCTCTGCAGCCCGTTTTCTCTTTGGCCTCTCTGCTGAGAGTGACAACCTGGAGCCAGGGACTGCCGAACGCAAGGGTGAGTATTGCAAGATGGACGCTTTTGTTATCTGTGCCCATCCAAAATTTGTCATCAAATCTCCCCTCCCCCCCCCCGCCGCCCCAAATGAAAAATGGCTTTTTGACCAAAACAAAAAAATTTGGTTGAAACTGTATAACAATAATGAAAATTTTCAAAACCACCCCCTTCTCCACTTTCCCACTGGCATAAAGGGGGGAGGGGGGAAAGGAAGACAAAAGTACAGTTTTCATTTAACTGAAAAAACAACAAAATTCCACAAACTTTTTTTCCCCAATAAAACGTTTTCATTTCGTTCCATTTCTCTTGCAGAGACGATGCTCCACCATCAATCACTCATGACAGCACCTAACAGCCACCGTTCGGATTGAAGACTACCGCTGTGCTAGGTGCTGTACACACGTAGGACAAGAATCTCCACCCAAACGAACTTCCCACCAGGAACTGCACTGAGGCCACCAATAGTTGTACATCTAAGGGTTTGTCTGTACAGGGCAACTGACCGGACAGCTACCGTGGGATACCCCTCCATAGGGATACTCTATTCTGGAATAAAAATGATTCTGTGCCAGAATAATTACTCCGCTTTGGAAGGGAACTGAAGCTAAACCAAATTAAGGCCACTTTTATTCCAAATCAGAGTGTCCATCCAGGGCTTAATCCAGTTTAACTAATCCAGTATAAACTCACTCTGGGTTAAACTTCCCCATGCACACAGACCCTAAAAGTAGGAGAGAGAGATTGAGTCAGGGCTGATGTACAGGGCTGGACAGCTTGTCTCCGTCAGGCATGCAGCCTGCACAGCTCAACGGAGCAATCCGAGTTTCAGTGACACTTGCATTTTTGGAACATTGCTAGCATGGGCGCATTTCTGGCCAAGCCTCTGACGAGCTGCCCTGGTGCTGGGATCACACGGCCGGGCCCTTCGGCGTAGGCCCTTCTGCGTGGGGACGAGGAGCCCTTTTGCTCTGTGATGGGAGGGAGACCGGTTGGGTTTGGCTTCCCTTCTCCAGGACTCACATGGTCTTTTGGCAGGAGACGCACGCACAGGAACACGTTGTTCCATTACGGAGGTTGCCCACCGGGACAATTCCAGCCAAGAAGCCGGTCCTCAGCCACCTCCGAGGGGAAAGGCAGGCGAGATGTGTGCTTGTGCGTTCGTCCCGTTGGCGCTAGGCAGCGATCACCAAAACCAACACCAGGCAATCAACAGCAAGCAGCCCCAAGTGACCCATCCCAGCAGTGGCGCACTCCCGGGCACACAGCCGCCCACTGCACTCTGAAGTTGGCATTGTCTCTTGCTGCGACCTGCGTTGGCCCCTTCCTCCCCATTTGCTGGGGCAGGGAGGAGCGTGAGTCTCAGGACCCTCAGCGAGGTCAGGCAGGAGGCATCTCTCAGCCTGAGCCTCTGGTTAACCACAGGAAAGCTGCTCTCCCGGCTTCCCATCACGGAAGCTTTGCTGCAGGGAGCCCATCTGCTGACTTGTGCTCCCCGTGCCTCCAGATCAAACTAAAAGCAGTGAAACCCCCCCGGGGGGGGTGGCTTGGGGCCGTGAAATGCTGCATGACGGGACAGACAGAACTTGCCAGTGCCCAGCCCACAAAGCAGAGCCTCAATCAGCCTCGACTCAACATGAACACTGCTGCCCGGTGTACTGCAAAGCGCGGGGCTGGCGGGCGGGTGATGCCAGCACAGTGTATGAGCAACCTGTGCTTTCCCACAGCTGCTCAGGACCATATGGGTCTTTTGGGGGTGCTCTATAAGGAATTTGGATCCCGATCCCCCTATTAGCCACTTTTTACCTCCCCCTGCACAACTGCGCTCTGGTTGGGGAGGTCTGGACACCCGGTTCCGCTCAAGGAGCCGGCAATAGATACTGTGACTTACTGGCACACAATCCAGCTGCACTCACTGGGTGAGGTGTAGTTGTACTGAATGGTGGCAAGATTGGTTTGGCAGAGCTGTGATTGTGAAATGAGGGCATGTGGGGGGACCGTGCCCCTCGGGGAAAGGGGCAGTGAGCCCCCTCTCTGACCTCCGGGTGCGTGAGCAAAGGAACGAGGGGCAGGCGTCCCTTGAGCGATGCAGTGCGCCTCTCTGCAGCACCGTGACGCCGAGGTTGTGTCAGTAGCAGGGCGCAGGGGATTGTCAGCAGTTACGGGGAGATGCGTGGTCTGTGGGTGTTGTGAAGGGTCAGTGAGAGCAGAGTGTGAGAGGACACCATGAAGGGGATGTAAAAGGAAGCAGATGCGGGGGTCTCCCAGGAGCAGGCTACGTGTCTGTGTGGAGCGCTGGTGCAGGTAACTATGAGAGCCGAGTGCGATCACACTTATGGGCACGCGGGGGCATAGGGCACAGTCCAATTGTGCAGGATGCACTTTTGCTCTGTATTCCCTGCTGTTCACAAGGTGGAGTTTGCTGCCCCCGACATCCTGGAAGGGCCCAAGAAACCCCCAGGCGACCTTCACTCTGGGGCAACCACTCCTTCTGCCACTTGTGCAGCAGCCTCACGACCCTCTGCGCGGCAGGGAGGAATCGTCTCCACTGCACAGGCAGGGCGACTGCGGCACAGAGTAAGGTCACCCAATGACCGAGCTGGGAAAAGAACCCAGGAGTCCTCGGCCCAGGCAGTCCCTTGCCCCCCAGCTCCCTGCAGAGCCAGCCAGAGCGCAGTCTGCCAGCGGGGAACTAACGCTCTGACGCACCAATCACAACACCACGGCCCAGATCCCGAAGGGAGGGGACGTTCCGCTGACTCCTGCTGTTTCCACAGCCTGCGCCTTTCCTAGGGGGGTTCTTTTACTCGCTGACGGGAGGGAGGCCCCGGAGAAAGAGCAAGGAGATGAAAACACCCCGCACATGAGCACCGGAACTGGAGCCCGTGACGCAGAATCCACCTCCCTCTGCAAATGGCTTTCACTATGGTTTCCTTCCATGAATTATTAAGAGGGATGATTTATTTAAAGGAGCAGCCGTGTGCTTCTTGATGCGTGCAGCTCTTGGCAAAGCAAGTCCGGTGGGGCCAGAGCACCATGCCAGCGTTTGTGACCGTAACAGGAATAGCTATGATGTGGCTGCGAAGGCCCTGGCTGGCGCAGGATATTAGGGCATACCAGAAGGCAAGAGGGAAGGATGGACGGCGGCGGGAATAGCAGGAGAGAGAAAAGCCAAGGAGCAGCAGGGCTGATCTCCAGCATGTGGCCACCAGGGCGCTCAGGGCTTGAAAAGCCATGGTGCCCTTTATTTCCCAAAGCAGTGAGACCGGTTCGAGACTCCATGCCTCTTTCGGCCCAAAGACTCAGAGCAGTAACTGCCCTGCCCCACCTTCCCGCAGCAGTCGCAAAACGTCTTCAGGTCCCCGTCTTTGCTGGAGGGCAGAGATTTTAGCTCTGATTCTGAGGCACAGGTTTGAGCTGCAAAGACAACTGCCCCTCATGACTGCACGGCTCGACCTCTGCATCCGAGTCACCTCCGCTGGCTGGACTGTCACCGCCAAGGCTCTCTGTCCATTGGCTCGGCAGAGCTGAGGCAGCTATGGGAGAGGGAGCCAGAGGGTATGTCTACACTACCCCCGCGGCTGGTCAGTGCCAGCTGACTCGGGCTCAGGGGCTGTTTAACTGCAGTGTGGAGGTTTGGGTTCTGGGACCCTCCCACCTTGCAGGGTCCTAGAGCCCAGATGCCAACTCAAGCTCAAACATCTACCTCCCCTTCAATGAAAGAGCCCCTTAGCCTGAGTCAGCTGGCATGGGCCAGCCGCAGGTGTCTAACTGCAGCATAGACATACCCAGTCTGTTCTGCCGCGTGCATCATCAGCCAAGAGAGCATTACGTTCGACTGCAGAATCTTTATTAACAGAGCTGACATCACAGGCAGACAGAACCCAGCCGGGGCTCTCAGCTCCTGGGTGGAGTTTGCAGCATCAGCATTAGAGAACAGGAGGGTAAAAAGCCTGGCGCTTCTTCATCCACCCACCTCTGTGTTAGTCCAGTTTCACGCCAGTGTAACTCCTGATTTTACTGAGGTTTTGTGGGTGTAAACCCAGAGTAACAGAATCAGGCCCTTAGTGTACAAACTGAGCAGATCTGGAGTCACAGAGACAAACATGGGATTCCTGAATTCCGGATTTACAGTCACTTACCTTGCTATGACCACACTTTAAAAACATGTAAGCCTAGTTGTTCCTTAAGCCACCATTCTCTCCATTATAAATACTGTTTGCTAGCAGGATTGTTCTCCTCTTAGTAGCTTCATTATAGTCTCTCTCTACTACAACTGGGAATTGGTTTCAGCTACACCAAAATAAGCCGTTCTTCAGCTGATATTAAGTGTTCACCCAGGGGCTAGCTCCGGTTTTAAACCCTAGTTCAGTTACACTGATACAACCTTCCCATGTAGACAAGGCCTCGCTATTAGGGGCATGAGAAATGGCACTAAGTGATGTTCTTGAAGGTCCCGATCCTGGCAGGCTATGAGCATTCTCAGCTTCCCTGGACTCCAACAGGAATTGAAAGCGCTCAGGTCCCTTGCAAGGCTGGGCCCAGAATGACAGAGAAGGCGAAAGGTTATTTGCAGTGCCTGGGCTGTAACAGGCCTTCGTTTTGGCCACTCGGCTGGCTGGCTTCCCAGGTGGCCCTTCTCCTCCCTCTTCTGACATACACTCGCTTTAACAGACAACGCGCCTTGTAAAAGGAGCCCCCCCACTCCCCGCTGGCTGCCAGGTAAATGACTGTTGCTATTTCAGAGTGATGAACACATGATCCCAAAAGCACGCTACTGACACAGAACCCTCCCAATCCGCTTCACAGTCCAGCTTCAAGGGACACAGAGATGGCTACATCAAAAGTCCAGCCTTTCCCCTGAACGTCCCACCAGCACTAGCAAACGGGAAGCTACAGAAACCACACTGCCTGAGCCAGCGGGAGAGGCAGCTGGCTGGCACCATTCAGGTGCAGAGGTACTGGAGAAAACCACTGGTGGCATCGAAAAAGGGAAAATACCAGGATGCTTCCTGATCCCCTGAGCCTGGTGTGAGCAGATCTCCTGCTCTTGCTCTCTGACCCACAGTCGCTGCAGGTCACCACCTATGGAAATGGTGCTATTTTTCAGAGTCTGAAGTGCTCCGCGGGCTCAGCAATTTCTGCCACAGCCCTGCCCAGAGCCATTCGCACCCACTGCTCACCGTCTTCAGTGACAGCTGGACGTTAAACTCCTCTTGTCTGGTGGGCAGGGGTAAGGAACAGCTCCTGTCCTTGGCCGGCCGCTGTCTGAGGCCATTTCCCCAAAGTGCTCTATCACATTCAAACAGTCTGTCCTTCCCCTGAGGCCCCGAATACTCAGCTCCTGCCTGCATCTCTGACATCCCCTCTGCTCCGCCAAGGATCTCAGCCGCAATAGCTCTTCTATCTCCTCCTCCATCCCATTCTCCAGGCTGCCCAGCATGGTTGGGGAACTCTCCCAGAACCTGCCAGGCAGACCAACCCCCCGGCCTCATCCAACCCTCCTTTCTGCTGCAAAGAGTTCAAGGAACCAGCTAGTTACAACACTAAACGTAAAGAATCCATGGTCGCTTCATAGCCTGCACAAACCAAGCCTCAAGGCTTGGCTACTACACACTTCGCCAGCTGGCAGCGCAGCTTTGAGTGTAGTGTAGTCAAGCGCAAAGCGCTGGGCTCTCCCAGCCCCAGCGCTGTCTCCTCCCCCCCCTGGGGATAGCGCTGCAGCGCTGGGAGCGCTCCCCGCGCTGGGGGGGACCACACTGGCGCTTTTGCAGCACAACAATTTGCCAGCTGGGAGAGGTGTGTTTTCACACCCTGCTGCAGCGCTGCAATTTTGTAAGTGTAGCCAAGCCCTGGACTGAGCTTGTCTCTGCCATTCCAGCAAACCCTTCCCCACCCCCCTCTGCTGCGCCATCACCTCTGGTTGCTGCATTACAGGTACATTTGCAGTTGTAAAGCTCCTCTGGGCGGAAAGCGGGTCACACTGCCTGCCCTGCATGGCTCCTGGCACACACGACATCAGTTCCATCTGCACACTGACCCAAGACACAACCCATTTGCTGCAGCCAGTGAGGGGACACACTTTGAATGAGCAGCCAGTGCCTTTATATTCAGCATAGGCTAGAAACAGTCTCTTGATCCTTACTTGGACTGTCTGCGATTGAAGCAGAGGGTGTGTTAGCTTGGGGTGCTTTTCCTGTCCTCTGAGCATTTTGTCTGTCCTGGCCAGCCCATCAGCACAAGCATTTCCTTGTTCGAGGCATCTGAGTTCTCAATGTGCATGGGGTGGGGGGGTCTATTACTGTGCTCTAATACAGTGGTTCTCAACCAGGGATACGCGTACCCCTGGGGGTATGCAGAGGTCTTCCAGGCAGGGATTTGGAGCAATCAAATTTTTGAATTGCTCCACCCCGGCTCCGCTCCAGCTCCGGGCAAAAACCTACTGGTCCGTGCTCCAGCTCTGGGCTCCGCTCCAAAGCCCTGCTTCCAGGAGGTACATCAACTCAGCTAGATATTTGCCTAAGTTTACAACAGGCTACCTAAAAAGCACTAGCGAAGTCAGCACAAACTAAAATTGCATACAGACAATGACATGTTTATACCGCTCTTTATACGATACACTGAAATGCAAGTACAATAGTTATATTCCAATTGATTTATTTTATAATTATATAATAAATATAAGAAAGTCAGCAATTGTTCAGCGATACTGTTCTGTGACACTTATGTATTTTTATGTCTGATTTTGTAAGCAGGTAGTTTTCCAGTGAGGTGAAACCTAGGGGTACGCAGGACAAATCGGACTCCTGACAGGGGTACAATAATCTGGAAAGGTTGAGAACCACTGCACTAGCCTACTTCTAACCCCCTCCAAGCCACTCGCTCCCGTACCTGGCCATTTGCACTGTCAGAATTATGCTCAGCACACTGAGCTCTTTGCAAAGGCAGGTCAGATTCTAGCAGCAGTTTCTGGGAAGCATCATTTATCTGAAACCCTGGTGACAAGCACATCCCTGGCATGGTCCTGTTTACCCTCCCTGCGCTCACAAGTGTCAGGGTCTCACAAACTCATGGCAAGCGCCTCCGTCGTCTCCCTGCGGTTTGGGTTCCAGCAACGTGGGAGCTCATGATTTATGTTCAATTTGGGGACAAAATATTCCTCTGCCTTCTCCATTAATATTTCATCATCAGTTTTGTCACTGTCTTATAAAGGAGGATTAAAATCCATGCCGCCTTCCTTCCCAGGGCACAAGAGAACAAACCCACCTCCCTGTTTTCCTGAGTCAGCTTTGCACCTATCCTGTCGGCAAGAAGCCCCGGTTCAAACAAGGCCAATCACCTGAATGGCTCAAATCAAGGGCCAGGATTTCTTCTTTAAGGTGCCACAAACTGGACACCAGAAAAATTGAGGGACCCAAGATCAATGGTCACTTCTGAAAAAATCCCAAAAAACGCCTCTGGTCATTACATTTTTCAACCCCACCCTGATCTCCTGCCCTTGTTTCCTATTAAGCGAAGTCTACATCCAGACCATGGAGAACACAAACCAGAGGCGCACACTCGACTTGATTTAAGGACAAGTAACTCATTGCTTCTGTGAAAAAGCCTGCGTCTAGACCCTCTCAGGAAACAATCCTCACAATGACAGGTTTCGGAGTAGCAGCCGTGTTAGTCTGTATCCGCAAAAAGAACAAGAGTACTTGTGGCACCTTAGAGACTAACACATTTATTTCAGCATAAGCTTTCGTGGGCTACAGCTCACGTCTTCGGATGCATAGACTGGAACATACAGCAAGAAGATATTTATACATACAGAGAACATGAAAAGGTGGAAGTACCCATACCAACTAGAAGAGTCCAATCAATTGAGATGAGCTATCGTCAGCAGGAGAGAAAAAACCTTTGAAGTGATAATCGAGATGACCCATAGAAGGTGTGAGGAGAACTTAACATGGGGAAATAGAGTCAATTAGTGTAATGACCCAACCATTCCCAGTCTCTGTTTAAACCTAAATTAATTGTATCTAATTTGCATATTCTCTGTATGTATAAATATCTCCTGTCTGTGTGTCCCACTCTATGCATCTGAAGAAGTGAACTGCAGCCCATGAAAGCTTATGCTGAAATAAATGTGTTAGTCTCTAAGGTGCCACAAGTATTCCAGTCCTCACCATGATTTGCATAGTAACGCCGGGTTCCCCTCCATTCCCTGGGGCGTTACCACACAATTTAGATGCAGGGCAGGGATCCAAGAGTGCTGGTCAAGAAGGATGGAAAAATGGGTGGGAAAATTCCCCCCTTTCCCAAGCCTCTCACCCATAGGGGCCAACTCCAGGGGTACTCTGGGGCTCACACACCCACAGAAAAAAAAATAGGGGGTGCTCAGCACCCACCAGACACAGCTGTTTGGTGAGGCCACCGATCAGCTGTTTGGCAGCTGGCGGGAGGCACTCCGGGGAGAGCAGAGAGCAAGCGGGAGGGTTTCAGGGGAGGGGGAGGAGCAGGGAAGGGAAGAGGGGAGGGGCCTTGGGGGAAGAAGCAGAGTGGGGATGGGGCCTCGGGCAGAGCAGGGGTGAAGCAGCCACCAGGAAAAATCAAAGTCAGTGCCTGAGCTCTCACCCTTAAAATTAAAAAAGTAATTAACCACTGAAACAATGTATCAAGGGTCATGGTGGATTCTCCATCATTGGCAAATTTTCAATCAAGATTGGATGTTTTCCTAAAAGATCTGCTCTAGAACTTATCTGGGCGCAGTTCTCTGGCCTGTGTTGTACAGGAGCTCAGACTAGCTGATCAGAGTGGTTCCTTCCGGCCTTGGAAACTGTGAATCTTAAAAAATACATTCACGACTGCCTGCTGGGAAATCCAAAATTGCCAGTTTTCATAACACTGTGAAGTGCCCATTTTCTGATTCACTGAAAAATTAATTCACATTCAAAAACGTTTTTGGAAGTTTCTGGGGGGTTATTTTTGCCTAAAGGCAGGACAATCCAAGTGAGACCCACCATGGAATTGTGCAGGTTTTCCTAGTATCTGCTACTAACTCGAGATCACTGTGATCCGAAGGAAAACCAAGAACAAACATAAGCACAGATGCCAGAAAGACCAATAAAGTCATCAAGGCAGAGGTAAATAGAGCAGTGAGAAATAAAACATTTTCTAGAGAGCATCTGCAAAGCACTTTACAGCTACTGAGCCTCACCAACCCTTCCTCCCCTACCATGCAGAGAGCAAATATTATCACCATTTTACAGCTCAGAGAGGTTAAGTGACTGCCCCAAGGGTACACAGCAAGTAAGTATCAGAGACAGGATTTGAACCCAGAATTCCTGCCCCTGGGTTGTAGGATTTAACCATTAAACCAATGCTCTCTCTGGTTTATCACCAACTTTTTTTTGACTGGGATGCTGCAAAAAGGGGCTGTTGAGAATGTAACTATTTATGTAAGGATTTAGTACACTAGGCCACCAAGCGGAGAGGAGAATTCTGTTATTATTTTAAGCCCAGCTCAGTCCCCGTAACCCTCCAAAGTTAATTATTGTAACATGCCATTATTATTAAGACACTAAGTCCCTCCAAGAGCAGCAGACACCGACGCAGGTGATGTTTATCAGAAAAGAAGGGTGGGCTAGTTAAACGTGAAGACCGGAGGCAACAGATGAACCCAATAATATGTTCAGTAGGGGAAAACTTTCAACACTGTACACGGGTAATGAATTCCCACTGACAGTGACTAATGACTGCTAGGGAACTGTGGTAGTGGGGTCTTGGGATTTTAGCAGAGAACCAGTGCTGCTGGTAGCCAGATGAGCAACACATCTCCAGGGGCAGGTTTCTTAGGCTCCATTTACCCTGGGTGTAAAGCAGAACAAAAGAATCTGGTCCCCCTCCGGTAAGGAAAGCAGGTTTTCTGGGGAATTCGTTACCAACCATAACAGGAGTAGGGAGCGTACATTTACCAGCCAGATGAAATGCAGCACCCTTGAAAAATCAGACACACTGTCAAAAATGACAGCTGGGTATAATCCACTCATGGGCAAGGCGGATGGTTGCGGGAGCTGGTAAAGGCCTTTCACCTGGAGGTCACCAGGCCAAACGCAGCCCAGGATGAAGACCAATGGAAGACGTCTGTTCAGTGCCTTGTGTGCCTTGGCAGAGGTGTGCGTGCCCAGGCCTAGAATGCAGGCACGGCCCGATGGGCATTGCTGAGTGGGAGACGATGCCCTTACGCCCTGGCTGGCTCTAACAGCAGGATGAGTCGTTAACTTCCCATGCGTGCCACATTCACCCAGCTCATGAAAACTCACCACTGGTCTGTCTCTCCCGTTCGTTCCCCCCCTTCGGGCTGAGAGCCCCTTCCTGATCCTGCTAGGCTGCTACCCTCTGCACAGACCATGCCCACGCAACAAACTTGAGTCTCCCATGAACAAACAGAACGGAGAACACCCTGAAGCCTCCCGGGCCTGGGAGGGGCTGAACAAGGCCGTCCATCCAGCTTTTTGCCAGAATGGCCGCTCTTTTACAGGGGTAGGTTGTTGGCCTTTCGCTCAAACCCCAACCTGGAGTCCTGCAGGCTGCTTTGCATCTGGTACCTGCCCTCTGAGCTGTCTGGGTTGGCTGGCCCTACCAGCTGTCAGAACACCTCCTGGCATGGCTCCGAGGATCACTGGAGAGCATAAGCCTTCCCGGTGCAGTCCCCAGGGAAAGGAACAGGAGACAGTGGCCTGTAAAACGATCTAGACTCGCTCTGCAGGAGTTTCGAGATGCATTAGCTTCACCGTTTAATCCTGCAGCCTGGCCCCACACCCTGCCCTGCATATTGCCATTCGCGTTCCAGGGAGCTACTCACGTGAGTAGAGTTACTTATGTGCACAGGAGCCTGTAGGATCGAGCTCCAATTGGAAGCACCTGTCTTCATGCCAGCTGTGCACTGGGTATTTTACTGTTGACTCTACCCAAACAACAGTAATTCCCCTGCTTGCTGACAGAATTAGCAAGGGAATCTCTTGCTGTGTCTGTGCAGCGTCAGGACCTTCGAGGTTAGCTGAGCTGCTGTCGTTTGGTCCATTTATTTCTTTCCTTTCTGCAGTGGATTTGAATTTGACTCCACATGCTGAAGGATTAGCTTTTCTCACTTACGATAGTCTCTCTACTAGAGGATCAGCAAATGCATTTGAAGGCTGAAGGCAAAGGAAAAAACGGAGTTGGAATCCAACTCTCCCTCCCCCAAACCAGCTCATTCCACTGCCAAAAGGTCCACAGGAAACAGACAATGTGTGATCTGGAGTTTATAATGCATCAGATTAGGTCCTGTTTCCTTCTTCCCCGATGGAGGACAGACTTCCAGCGCAATCAACCCTGGTGTGCCTGAGGAGCCCATCCAAGGTGCTTGGCACCATTCCCGATGGACTCTGGACTGAGGCTAGGTATGCCGAAGTTACAGCATCTTCACTGCAGCTTGTCAATTACCACCGAGAACGCTCTGGATATTTGCTAATGCAACTGCCATCATTTCACAGAAACAAGTCGTGCCGGGGGAGCCGTTCCTGGATTGGCCACAAAATGGGCCAATTCTGAGGCTGTGGGGACACTTCCTCCATTTGTTTGGGCCCAGATTTACTAAGGGGAAATAAAATAAAATAAAAATTTAAAATAAAAATAAAATGATACACGCTGGCCAAAGACCCTGACAGAAACCTGGAGTAACTCCCCAGAAGTCAATGGTGTTGCCAGATCTTGGGTTGTGCAGGTGTAACCCAGAGGTCAGTTTAGCCTTTAACTCCTGGGATATTCTGAAATTTGTCAGCATCTCATTTGTAGCTACTGGATGATGACCTTGACCAATTCAAAGGGACTAAGAGGCAGAGCCCAAAATATTCCAGGGGGCCCAGATTCAAGGTTTGGATTCAGGCCTCTCCAAGGATTTCAACAAACATTTAGGGCCTGGATCTCTCCCTGGGTTTTGGGGTGGTAAATCTGCCAGCATAGAGAACACAGCTATGCAAGCAGCTCACACCATCTCTGCTCTGCCCAGGGTCCAGACTAAGCCTTGCAGTGGGCAAGGCTGGCCAGAGAGGGGCCAGGCCAGGCTGGTAGGGAGGTACATGGATTTAGCATCTCTCCAGGGTAGCGCTCCTCTGCAGCTCCGCCTTGAATTAAAGCTGGCAGAATCCGCCAGGGAGGGATCAGTACCGCCCCCTGCTCTGTCTCCATCATAGCTGCTCCCAGAGGGCGAATCTAGCCCTTAATTTTAATAGGAATGTCCCCTGCATTTGCAAATTGCCCTTGTAACTTCTGGGGCCAAGCAGCCAGCACAGCAGCTGGATTTGGTTCCCAGCACAGTCAACGAGAAGCATCCATCCCCTGAGGATGGCACTTTCAGATGGGACCATTGCACACAGAATTACCCCTTGTGCTGATCTGAGATCGACTCCCAGTGACACCACTTGTAACTAGTGGGATGGACCCTGGAGGAACTAAGAAAGATGATTCCTGCCTGAGTCATCTTGGAAGACAGATAGGCTCTACAGCTAGCAAGGGGGAGGGGGGGCTCTGTTCTTTCTTCCTCCCACCCTGCCAGAAGCCATTGCATCTACCACACAACGCTTCAAAGGGGACAACACAGGGCAGAGTAGCTTAGGTTGGAAATGGAGGCTTTTTAGAAGAGCATAGAAGGAGCCCTGGCCAGCAAAGGATCTCTCGTGAGTCTGTATTAAGAAGATTATTGAAAATTACTATTATTGTTATACTGTAATAGCACCTAGAGACCTCAGCACCAAAGAACTTAACATCTAAGACCCCCACTTCAGGAAAGCATTTTAGTGCATACTCAGATTTAAGCATCTGCTTAAGTATATGCTTCAGTTATGTCCTGAATTAGGCCTAGGTAAATCTTCACGTCAATATTTCTGCACATGCTTAATTAAGCATCTGAGCAGGACCATCGACTTCAATTGGCTCGCTCAGCTGCTTTAGCACCTAAGCATACGCAGGATCGCGGCCTCGGTGTTGGAATTTAATGTATGTCTCTTGCAATGCTGCAAACCCAAACATAACAACCCTCTGCTGGTGAATGAGGCTGGATGAAGTACAAAATAAGTTAAAACTGCTGCCTCTCACTTTGTGTTTGTCCAGCACCTAGCACAATAGAACCCTGATCTCAGTTGGGGCCAGTAGGTGCTATTGTAATAAATAATAAAACTGTCAATTGTCTGAACACATTTCACTAACGTTACAGGTGACAGCCCAGCCCACTGTAACCAAGGGAGAGTAAAAAAAAAACAATCTTCCCCTCTCCATTTTCAGTTTGTTTCCACTGGGCATTTGGCAGCACTACTGTATTGTCAGTTTCACCATGTATTGTCAGTTTCACCCTTTTCTTATATGGCCAGACAGTTTCTCCTATTGTTTGTGTGGCTCTTTCATGCAGCAGTCAAGGAGAGGAAGACGGTTGTAAGGAAAAGGGAACTGTGAAAGCACAAGAATTGGCAGGGGCCTTCAGGGACAGGTGTGAAACCTGAAACTACTTGGAAACATTTTTTAAGTGACTACATCTCAAGCTGACAGCACAAACCTTTTGAACAGCACAAACAGCAAGAAGTAGAGATGGGAATGACCCACAAAACGTGGACTCAGATTAAAATTTCCCTGAAATCCAGGGATGCCGAGATTCAGAGTTTGCTTTTAATTTACTTTTCACTAGAAGTAGCTTCTTTTCATTCTCATATCTCCTGGGGTAACAGTAACACAAGTAAGGTTTCTTGTTTTTTTTTAAACTAGCAACATATACAAAACAAAAATTGTAATCACTGAGCAACAGAACAACTGGACAGCATGGAGGGACTGCATAGCATGACAATATATTCCTGCATAGAACAATCAGTGAAGATTTCAGTTCATACTTGTGAAGTACTTTGAAATCCTCAACTGGAAGAGATTATTGTTTATTGTTGACTCTTTGGCTGGAGCAGTTAGCCAGGGGCTTTGCTGGGTTGTTTACACTGGGAGGAGAAATTGATTATACCAGTCACATATTTCTTTGGTGCAGTCCTGTTTATTGACAAAGAATGTACACAAAGTCCTGTTTCCCTGAACGCAGCAGAAACAGAAAAGCAGACAGCTCCCTTGCTCACTATGTCCAAGCCTGCCTTCCAGTTAGTCCTGTGCCCCCAGGAGCTCTCCCTCTCATGGCTACTTCTCTGGTCTTTTGCTGGCTTTCTGCATCCCCTGGCCACAAGGCAGAGAGCTTGTCAAACAATCCCTCAGCCCCTGCATTTGCAATCGGGAACCCCCCTCTGACCACATGGCTTAGCCCTGCTCAGGTTTTGCCATGCAGCCAACTGCCTTGGCCAGGAACCTCCTATTGTTTCTAGCCATCACTATGTAAAAGGACTTAATTGCCCCTTCCCTTTAGTCTAAAAGAAGGGCACTTAGCACACCCCCAACCAGGACAGTGATTGTCTAATGACCAAAGACCCACTTGACGGCAGCCACTAACACCTTCCAATGCACCACTATTATTTAAAATGGCCTCAGATAAAAGACTTGCATATCAGAGCAAAAAAGTACAAGTGCATTTAATTTCATTTATTTATTGCTGAATGAGCTGAACTGGAAAATTTCATTTGTTTTCCCTAGCAAGAGTGGAAGCCGAAACCATCAGCTTCTGCAGAAGAATCCGAACTGCCATTTAACCAATTCATAGAATCATAGGGTTTGAAGGGACCTCAGGAGGTCATCTAGTCCAACCCCCTGCTCAAAGCAGGACCAAACCCAACTAAATCATCCCAGCCAGGGCTTTGTCAAGCCTGACCTTAAAAACCTCTAAGGAAGGAGATTCCACCACCTCCCTAGGTAACCCATTCCAGTGCTTCACCACCCTACTAGTGAAAAAGTTTTTCCTAATGTCCAACCTAAACCTCCCCCTCTGCAACTTGAGACCATTACTCCTTGTTCTGTCATCGTCTACCACTGAGAACAGTCTAGATCCATCCTCTTTGGAACCCCCTTTCAGGTAGTTGAAAGCAGCTATCAAATCCCCCCTCATTCTTCTCTTCTGCAGACTAAACAATCCCAGTTCCCTCAGCCTCTCCTCATAAGTCATGTGCTCCAGCCCCCTAATCATTTTTGTTGCCCTCTGCTGGACTCTTTCCAATTTATCCACATCCTTCTTGTAGTGTGGGGCCCAAAACTGGACACAGTACTCCAAATGAGGCCTCACCAGCGCTGAATAGAGGGGAATGATCACATCCCTCGATCTGTTGGAAATGCCCCTACTTATACAACCCAAAATGCCATTAGCCTTCTTGGCAACAAGGGCACACTGTTGACTCATATTCAGCTTTTCATCCACCATAACCCCTAGGTCCTTTTCTGCAGAACTGCTGCCCAGCCATTCGGTCCCTAGTCTGTAGCAGTGCATGGGATTCTTCCGTCCTAAGTGCAGGACTCTGCACTTGTCCTTGTTGAACCTCATCAGATTTCTTTTGGCCCAATCTTCTAATTTGTCTAGGTCCCTCTGTATCCTATCCCTACCCTCCAGCATATCAACCACTCCTCCCAGTTTAGTGTGATCTGCAAACTTGCTAAGGGTGCAGTCCACACCATCCTCCAGATCGTTAATGAAGATATTGAACAAAACCGGCCCCAGCACCGATCCTTGGGGCACTCCACTTGATACTGGCTGCCAACTAGACATGGAACCATTGATCACTACCCGTTGAGCCCGACCATCTAGCCAGTTTTCTATCCACCTTACCGTCCATTCATCCAGCCTATACTTCTTTAACTTGCTGGCAAGAATACTGTGGGAGACTGTACCAAAAGCTTTGCTAAAGTCCAGAAATAGCACATCCACTGCTTTCCCCTCATCCACAGAGCCGGTTATCTCATCATAGAAGGCAATTAGGTTAGTCAGGCATGACTTGCCCTTGGTGAATCCATGCTGACTGTTCCTGATCACTTTCCCCTCCTTTAAGTGGTTCAGAATTGATTCCTTGAGGACCTGTTCCATGATTTTTCCAGTGACTGAGGTGAGACTGATTGGCCTGTAGTTCCCTGGATCTTCCTTCTTCCCTTTTTTAAAGATGGGCACTACATTAGCTTTTTTCTAGTCATCCAGGACCTCCCCCGATCACCATGATTTTTCAAATGAATGTCTCTAGGACTCAGGGTTATGAAACTGATCTTCCGAACATAAATTGACGCAGTGCTGTCTGCCAGAGTCAGCAGGCAACCTCTGTCCCTAGGCTTTCCCAAGTTGCAGCAGGGTGAAATTGACAAAGCTCAGGTCGGTTTCAGGGCAGCACCATTCAGAACCCTGAGGGTACAGCCAAATGGTGAGGAATCATGGCAGTTTCACACTGCAGCTGCTAGGGAAAGGTCTATGCAGCAGCAGAAGCCGGAGTGATTCTGATACTGGCAGGCCTGTTTCACACCTCTATTACTGTTTCTGTTTCTAACTCCTATGCTAAAAAGCAGCCACTAGCATGAATTGTCATGCATATTTTAATGCAAATCCACCAGAGCTAAGCTCCTAATACAGATGATCCTTTATTGCCTTTATTTCCCCTAAATCCTATGTAGGGGGAGGGGGAAGGAATTGCCAGTCTTCTGGAAAGATTCAATTGTTTTCTGGGACAAACGTTCCTCCAAAGACCTGAATCAAATTAAACCAGCCTCTTCCAACTTCATCTTTCTTTGCCAGGATATTATCCTTCCCCCTTAAAGCAGCCAAAAGGAAGACCTTCAAATACAAATTTAAAGGAACGGTGGGGAGCAGCCATACAGATGTGTGCATCTGTTTCAGAACGTGGACCAGAGGCCTGCTGTTATCTGTGAGCATGACTCCCATCTCTGAAGATGGGAGCGGGGAAGGATACCTCAGAAATGAGATTTTGGGGTGGGTGAGGTGGTAAGACACCTTGGATCCAAAGAGACAAGCAACAATGCAAATCATTTGTTCCTTCTGAGTTAACTATCCTAGGGAAACATACAAACAAATAAGCCACCCTGTTCTTTTTATTTATTATGCTATATTCACAGCTGAGTGGCGATGTCTGCTCAGTGCACAGCATCAGTGGGGAAGCCGAATAAAATGCTAGGCTGCATTTGGAGAGAGAACAACATGGAAACGTATTTCAGTGCCTTGGGGTAACTGCAGGGCTCACTCACAACTTGAATAGCACGGCCTGCGTGGGCCCCACTCATCTCAGCAAGGGCAGAGAGAAAGCTCCTTTAAAAGGGATTAGGTAAGTGTGATGCCCACCCAGAGCAAGGGAACGCCATGATATGGGATGCCTCTTAGGCCAGGTCTACACTACAGACCTATATCGGTATAGGTACATTGCTCAGGGGTGTGAAAAATCCATCCCCCTGCGTGACACAGTTATAGCGACCTAGGCCCCCCCCGGATAGACAGGGCTGTCTTCAGGAGAGCTTCTCCCATCCACATAGCTACCGCCTCTCAGGGAGGTGGGTTACCAAGCCAATGGGAGAAGCTCTCCTATCAGTGTAGGAGCATCTCCACTAAAGCGCTCCAGCAGTGTAGCTGCGTTGCTGTCACGCTGGATGTGAAGCCAAGCCCTTAGTGCCCACACAGCAGGTTTATAGCGACAGACTCCAGGCTTCTGAGACCAGACACTCTGGCACCAGAACGTGTAGCCTCTGCCTGGAGAACCCTGGGTGCTGCTCTCTGCCTGAGCTGGGGTTCGTGGCACAGGCGAGCTATCGCCATTTCTTAACCACAGAGCAGAGGGGCCATCTTGACTAGGGGCAGGCTCGTTTTGACATGGCAAGAAGAGCCCTCATGCATGCCATATTTGTTTCTCTAGGCCACCTCTATGCCTATGGCCTGGGGGAAGAGGGAGAGACTCTCCCTATGTCAAAATATCCTTTAGCCTAGCGGAAAGTGCACTGAGCTGGAAGCCAGGATACCATGAACTCAGGTCTCACCAGCTCCACTCACTGCTGTTCCTATTTACCTGCACTTCACCCCTCTTCGCACCGTGTACATCCGCCTTAGGAAGCAGTCGATTATCAGTCAAAAATAAGGGAACTGAAATGTCACACAAGTTCATTTTAATGACCAGGCCCCTGATAACGGCAGCCACTACTCTCAGCCACTACTCTCAGCCACACTCTCGCTCAGAAAGAAGCTGCCAAATACATGCGCTTGGTTGTGTCGTCTGAAACCACTGGTCTAGCCACAGGACCGCGCTACCTTCCCAAAGCCAGGAACAGAAGCCAGTATTCCTGACTCCTCCGCTCTAACCACTAGAATGCACTCCCCCTCCAGAACTGGGGATACCACCCGAGTCCTAACTGACCACTGTACTGCTGTCTAGCAAATAGCTGTGTAACTCATTGGCAAAGCTCTATGACGTGCCTCCATAGTAATCACTTATGAGTGAGAGCCCCAGCTGGTATAGATCAGCTCTACTGAAGCCCATGGAGCTAAGCCGACTGACTGCAGCTGGGGATCTGGTCCACTACTTCTGTACCAACTTTGGTCTGAAAAGATCCTAGAGCAGATTACAAATTATGTACATGCTACTAATCTGCAGCATCTCTAGGGTGAAGCAGAATAACAACGAGGGGAAAGGGAAAAAACCCGGCTATTATAAACCACGTCCTGGGATCGTTACAGACAACTGAAAGCACTTGACTTATTTGGGGGACACAATCCGTAGAGAAAGAAAGTTGTTACCTCGCGACAACTGTTTGCTGTGGGAGGGGCTGGCAAATTTCAGTCCCGATATCGCCAAAGCCCTCCTACAACGGACATGAACTGGCAACCTCAGCACTGAGACCTGGGACTAGATGGATGAACAGCTCTCCCTTCAGCTCAGCCATCCCTCCAGTTCAGATGCATTGCAGGAAGCGTGCCCAGCTGCAACCTACACTGGACCTGTTTGAGGACATCACCTCTTCAGGAAGATCCAGGGGGTACCTTTACCCAGCACCACATTTCATGATCATTAAATAGAAGTTCCAATCTCCATCCATTCATCAGCCTCCATAGTCAACCCCGTTCTGACCACTGCCCAGTCCCTTTCACCGGCAGCCCCTCTCCAGCACGGCTCTACACGTGGCCATGCCAAACCCTGCTTGCTCTCCAAGACGGCACTGACGAACCACCTCGTGGGACCGCTTCCGAATGGGCTGCTCCCCAGGTCTGTGCCTCCAGCCACTGCCTCGCATCAGCACCCGGGTCTACTGCTACCACATGCCCCACCCATCCCGCTCCCATGGAAATCCATGGCACGACTTGCGAACTTCAAAGGGAGCAGAACCAAGTTGCATGCACACCTCTGGCATGTCTCAATGCCAGGCCTGCAGCAAGCACTTCTCTCGCTGCCCCTGTTTGTTATACGTAATGGCATTAAAAAATTGACAAAATTCATTCCAACTAGAATAGCTGCCTATTTATTTTTAAAATGTGATGGCTCCAATATCAATACACATGACTAAATAACCTCGGTTTTCCTGGCACATGGACTCCTGGCCACCCCACAGTATTTTGGCCAAGAGCATAGCAGGTTTCAATAGAGAATTAGACACCTATTTGAACGCTGAGAACATCCATGCTTGCATTAGACAAGATACCAAAGAGACTGGCTGAGATGTACAAACCCTCATAGGCTTAGAGCATAAGCCAACTGTTAACTGACCAGGGGTGGGAAGAAATTTCCTCTGAAGAATCACATACTGGTCACTGTCGGACACAGGATGCGGGCCTGATGTGGATGCAATTCATACGTTCTTAGGACAGAAGGCTCTCAGCCAATGAGTAAAGCAAGCATCCTGCAGAGCGAGGCTAGGACCAAGCCATCTGTTTCGGGACAGCCGGGACCCCACAGACTCGCACTGCAAAAGAGACGGTACAGTGATTTAGCACTGCTGCAGCTGAGGTCGCAGAAGTACATGCCTTCAAATCAGCACATGCTTTGTTCGCCAGCTATCTCAGCAAGCCGCCTGGCTTCCAACAGCTGGCTCCATACGTGCAGTATGTTATCGGTCAGTATTCCAGATTCCACAGAGCAAGTGTCTCAGCGGGATCTGCTCTGCTCACAGTTCAAATCCAGAGGCTGGCACAGTTATAAAGGTAAATCCAGTCTTGCCAATTCCTGTGATTTTATCCCCAGCCTCGTGACTGCTGATGCTCTTTGCAAAGTTCCAGCTTCCAGAGCCAGGTGATGATGCGAGAACCTCAACTTCCATTTAAACATCTTCCATTTCTAGCCCTCATGGCTGAGGAGAAAAGCCAGAAACGTGATCCCCAAAGGCTCCAAAACCAGAAGGGAAATACCCCCAAAGTGAAAAACATCTCATGACTTTTCAGGCACTCTCATGATTTTGAGGGCCTGACTCATGATTCCGAAACACTTGGGGTGGGCAGTGCTGAAAACTCCCCCCCCCACACACACACACCCTACTGAGCATCTGATGCTGCTTGCCATGGTACCTCACTCTCCTTGAGAGCACACCTCAAAACTCACTTCTCTCCTCTAGCCCAGCTTCACCAGAGCCTTCACTCGGGACAGTGCCCCTAATTGCCATCTGCTCACTTGAGAACTACACCAAGCAATAGGCAGACGGGACAAGTGCATCATAAGGTCCTTCCCTGTTGTTCCCTGCCAAGCTCTTCAGGCCCTTCCTGTGCAATGTCTAATTTGAGACCCGATCCCTTTAATGACATCAATGCCGGTGGATCCTGATGCCCCTGCAGAAACCCATCAACTTCAGGGGCCCTTCTGTGCAGCGCTCAGACCTGAGATCATAAGCACCTTGGGGCAGTGATCTTCTCTGCAAAATGCCATGCAGTTTTATAGTGCAACAGCAACTCAAAGCAGAGCCGATGCAATCCCTAGCTGTGCATGGTGAACGTCTAACAGAGGAGCCGTTCAGCCCCCCTCCTCCAAAAGCAAAAAGAAATAAAAACGACATCATTGCAAGTCTGAGCTCACTGGATTTTTCTTGGGATTTCAAACCTTGCATCCAAGAGCCTTTGAGTAAACTCCATGTTTTGTTAGTTGTGTGCACAGCACCTAACATAAAGGGGCCCCAAGCTCTGACTGGGGCCACTGCTCGGTGTGATCTGGGATCATAGAAAGTGAGGCACCGATTCAGAAAATCACTTAAGCATGAGCGCAAGTTCCATCCTGAATCAGGGCATGTGGCGAGACAGCCTCGCATCACTCTCAGAGCTGCACAGCAAACGACATAAAAACAACAAAGCTCCGCGAGCTAATGCAAAACAGAGCCGGCACAGAGGCCGGGTAACCAGAGGCCGCCAGGGTCACTCTGTTTGTGGTTGTGAACTGCACAGATTCAAAGGCAGAGACATGACACCCCCAACAGCTTGCTGGGAATGGTGAAGTCCATTCTGGGCAGCTTACACGTGTGACATGAAT
This sequence comes from Mauremys reevesii, assembly GCF_016161935.1. Taxonomy (NCBI): domain Eukaryota; kingdom Metazoa; phylum Chordata; order Testudines; family Geoemydidae; genus Mauremys; species Mauremys reevesii. The sequence continues at coordinate 23,706,554 of NC_052637.1, forward strand.
TGAGCCGATTCACAGGCTTGTTGTTTTCAAGACCAGCACTCCAAAGGTTAGAAGGAGTATGAGATTCTGACAACAAACAGGTTAGAAGCCAAAATACGCTGCCCTGGGGGTACATTTTCTGGGTTATAACATTCCACGAAATCCACTCAGCCGCCCTCCCTTTCCATTGCCCCTGCACCTCTCTGCCAGCTAAAAGAACTTGTTTAATTAGAGAAAGAAAAGAAAAAAAACTCTACCCCTCCCTTTCTTTCCCTATAGAAAGCCATTGCAAAATCTTGGAAAATTATACAACAATAAACTAAACCATGTCTTTGGACACAGTCCCAGAGAGCACATCAGATCACGCAGAGTATTCCCCAGGTTCCCAAGCTCCATCCAATCCTAGCAAGCATAACCCTAGGGATGGGCGTAAGACAACCAATCGAGATCCTATCACAGGGTGAGTTGCCCCGGGTATCCCTCATGCCCCAACCAACTTTGATGGGCTCCATCAACACAGAGCTCATTGCAGAATCAGGAACAACCCTACCAGCTCCATCCAGGCACCAGCCAACCCGATTCAGCCCAAGATGAGTTCAGTGTCAAAGCCAAAACCCGGAGAAACCGATACGGGGTCCGCGGCCACAGTCCAGGAACGACATCCAGTCATCAAAGAAGCAGAACAATGTTCATCCCCGCAGTGGAGTTTAATTGGCACCACAAAGAGCCTCCTTAATCAATCAGTCTGGGTAGATAAGACTGGGCCGGGCCTGGCCACAACGCAGCATAGCTGATGCTCTATTCCTATCATGACACTCCAGACTCTCCACCTGCCCAATACCTGAGGGCAAAAACCAAATGGAACCAAAACCAGCGTCTGGCTTGTTTATGCCTTTTATCAGTGGCACCATCTTTGGGGGGTGGGGTGTCGCTAAGGCCCTGATCTGGCCACAGCTGCATGTGCCCACCCCCTGCGGAGCCCCATTTTGCTGCAGGATCGGGGCCCGACTCCAGAGTCCAAAGCAAACTTCATTGGCTGGCCGGGTTGTGCACCAGTTACCGCTGGGCTCTTGCCCGCTGCCAGCAGACCTCTCCCTTCCCAGCCTTTTCAACACCTGCTCCCACCTCCTCTCTAGTCCCTGCAAACTCCTGCTGCTGCAGACCCCCCCCCCCAGGAAGGCCAGGCGAGAGGCTGCCAGCAGAGATCTCACCCACCAGGAAACGCCACGGAGGAATAAAGGATGGGGCACGCCAGTGAATACGCAGGGGCAGCCATCCAGGTGAAGTGCATCTGGAAAAATCCACCACACCGATCCCATCGCTCAAGCCCGCAGGCTCCTAACACAACCCATCGGGCCAAGGAGCAGCCTGACAAGGTACAAGGCACCCACTGCGCAGGGTACCGATGGGCAGCCTGGGGAGGGAGCGGGGGTCCGAGGAATAAGTCGATAACACAGCGAGAAGGAGGCTGGAAGCTACACCCAGGTCTGGGAGCTGCGGGGCCACTAGCCCCGCCAGAGAGATTTAGCAAACCCCGGGCAGAGCCGCAAACCGAGCAGGGCGCCCCGATCCCACGGGGAGGGGCGCTGCACGGAACGGGAGGCAGGAGCCCGGGCTGGGAAGTGACCGGACACACGGGAGAGGGGGGGAGTTTGCCCAGGCTGGGGCCCCCCCCAGCAGGGCCCCGGTTCGGTCCCGCTCCCCGCCGGGCCGGGCCGGGCCGCCCCCTACCTGCCCACGGTCTGGTTGGCGAGCTGCCGCATGCGGTTGAATTGCTTCTTCATCTCGGCAGCGGGCCGGGGGCCGGGGCGATCCGCGAGCAGCCGGGCGGTTACATGGCTCCCGACGGGAGCGCGGCGGCTCGGGCGCTGCGGCGGCGGCGGCGGGCGGAGCGGGCAGCCTGGGGCCGGCAGCGTCTCACCGCCTCCATCCCGGCCCCGCGTGCGGCCGCGCTGCGATGCTCCCGGGCGGCGGCGGCGGCAGCTCCCACCCCCCGCTCAGCGCATCCTGCGGCATGGAGCTGGCGCGGCTCCGCGCCCCTCCTGCTCCCACCTTCGCTTCGCCCCTGCAGGCTGCTGGGCGCCTCGCCGGCTGAATGGCGGCTGCTACTGCGGCTGCTCGCCCGGCTCGGCTCGGCCCGGCCCGGCCCGGGGGCGCTGGGAGATGTAGTTCCTCCCCCACTCGCCGGCGGGTTCGGGGGTTCCCACCCCCCGAACCGGCCGCAAGGGGGCGCGCTGCAAAGAGGGGTAATTAGCAATGACCACCCCTCACTCCGCATCATGGCAGGGACGGCCCAAGCCAGGCGCCCAGCAGACTGGGGAAGGGATCCCTGCCCAGCAAAGGGCTCTCCCGCTCCCCCCAGGGCAAGTACTGTCCAGCACCCCCCCCCCCAGCCTCTGAAAGCCCTCCAGCTGCGTGGGACAGGGACCCAAGGCCCAGAGAGCAGCAGGCTGGGCCTAGGGAATGCTCTGCCCCGAGGCAGTGACACAGGCCAGGGACTCCTGGCTGGCTCTTCACTTTCCCTGTTTGGCTGGTTGGGGAGCAGGAGGGGTTGTGTGCATCCAATTCAAAGGCGAGCCTTTAACGTGCTAAAAGTTGCCAAATTCACCTTATCTATCTGTGCCCATACATGGCAATCTATAGACGTGTGGGACTGGAAGGGACCTCGAGAGGTCATCTAATTCAGTCCTCTGCACTCAAGGCAGGACTAAATATTATGGAGACCAGCCCTGACAGGTGTTTGTCCAATCTGCTCTCAAAAATCCCCAATGATGGAGATTCCACAACCTCCCTGGGCAATTTATTCCAGTGCTTAACCACCCTGACAGGAAGTTTTTCCTAATGTCTAACCTAAACCGCCCTTGTCGCAATTTAAGCCCATTGCTCCTTGTCCTATTCTCAGAGACTAAGGCGAACAATTTTTCTCCCTCCTCTTTGTAACACTCTTTTATGTACTTGAAAACTGTTATCATGTCCCCTCTTGATCTTCTCTCCAGTCTAAACAAACCCAAATTTTTCAACGTTCCCTCACAGGTCACGTTTTCTAGACCTTTAATCTTTTGTTGCTCTTCTCTGGACTTTCTCCAATTTGCCCACGTCTTGGACATGTGGCACCCAGAACTGGACACAGGACTCCAGCTGAGGCCTAATCAATGCAGAGTAGAGCAGAAGAATTACTTCTCGTGTCTTGCTTACAACACTCTTGCTAATACATCCCAGAATGATGTTTGCTTTTTTTTGCAATCGTGTTACACTGTTCACTCATACTTAGCTTCAGATCCAGTAGGACCCCCAGATCCCTTTCCACAGTACTCCTTCCTAGGCAGTCATTTCCCATTTTCTATGTGCACAGCTGATTGTTCCTTCCTAAGTGGAGTACTTTGCATTTGTCCTTATTGAATTTCATCCTGCTTACTTCACACCATTTCTCAGTACACAGTCATTGTGTGGCAGGTGATCAGAGCTCGGAGACACCAGCAGAGAGCTTATCAGGACGGTGCAGCCAGCCAGCATTTCCACCAGCAAAAATGGTATGAAATGATGGTATGTTTGTGCAAGCCTTCTACAGGGCTGTGAAGGCTGCCCTGAAACCAGCTTAGCATCCTCGGGGGACACATGTATGCGTTTCAACTTGATCCAGTGGCTAGCTGTCTCGGGAGAGCAGGCCTGGTGCTCTGGAACAGCTCCCAATGAAGTTCAGACAGGACCCCTTGTCGTGTGGCACCCCTCAGGGCACACTCTCACTAGGGCAAGCCTTCTTGCCTTCAGCACCTCCTGGGTCTGACCTCAGAGCATTCAGCACCCCTGTTTCATGCCATGAGCTCCCCATCTGGATGGGACACCTGAGGAAGCATTACATGCCCCAAAGGGCCATGCACCCCAACTTCGCAGTCAGCCGTGACTCCCAGCCAGTGGTGTAAAACAAGGGTTTATTAGTTGTCTGGAACACAGTGTAGAGCAGATCTTGTTAGCAAGAAAGTAGGAACATTCAGTAAAGGCCATCTTGGGGAGACCCAGAGCCTTGGGCTCTCCCCCCGAGTCCCAAACCTGGAGACTGCCCAGCTTCCAGCAGCCCACCCTCCGTCATGCCCAGCTGAACCTCCTCTATCCAAGGCAAACTGGTCACCTTGCCTCCACCGCTCTCTTTGTTCTCCAACTCCTCTAGCTGGCTCTTGCAGAGGATGGGCCCCAGCCATTAGTTGCCAGAATACAGCGTGTCAGGCCATCGTCTGGGCCCAGGGAACTAGACAGCAGCCACACCTGCCCTCTAGGGGTCACTGCAACAACTACACACCCTTGTCCCACCACCTAGATACTTGTGCAACACATAGGGGAAACCGAGGCACACACCGTATTAATGCAAAACATTAAGAAAATTCCCACTTCATCACACTAGTGCACTGAACTAAGAATCAGGAGACTTGGGTTCTAGTCACAGCTCTGTCACTTACCTGCTATGTGACCATGGGCCAATAACTCTGTGTTTCAGTTTCCCCAGCTATGAAATGAGACCGACCCTTCCTTGGGATCTGTGGCTGAAAAACATTCTATGACGGGCTGGTATTGTTGTTATCTCTGGGAGTCAAAGCACCTGCAGCCTCCATAGAAATCAACGGGAGTTTTAGGTATTCAGCTATTGTGATGTAGGCTATTGTGTGCACTTAACATATCACAACTGACAGCAGAGCTGAGCCCACTGAATATGTCTTTGTTATATTAGACACTTGAAGAGGTGCAAATCATTTTGAATTTTACATTTTTTTTTTTAAATTTTAAATACATCCCACTCACCCCTAGGAAATCAGAAACACAATGCAGTAGCTATTTTGGTTGTCTCCAAATTACCACAATGCATAGTGCTCCACCTACTGGTCAGCAAGTGCTATGCACAGGGCTGAGCTAAGGGGGTGAAGGATTCTGATGCATAAACAAAGATGCCTGGGCCTCATAACAAACTGGGGAAGGGTTGCTAAATTGTTTAAAAAAACTAATAAACCCCCAGCCATGTTTATCTCAACTCTGTGGAAACCCAGGAGAAAAATCAATGTTTGCCTGATGGAAAAAGCCAGGAAATTCCGTGCTAAGGGTAAAGCTCTGTCCACAACTCATCTTGCTGAGTTAGCTGCTGCAGCCCATCTGATATGTTAACAATCTTGCGATCTGTAGGGGGGCAGTGCGGTGAGTTAAGAATGTAGCAGCCCGTTTCCGTGTGAGTTTTTCTTCTCTTTCCTAGGTCTGATTTGAGGACACAGTCAGGCTTGTGGGGGAAGAGGATTTGGAAAAATGGGATCTGCTTTTCTCCTGACATTTGTTTGCAAAATTTTTATGGGGTTTATTTTTTCTCCAAAATATTTGTTTCCGGTTGGAGAATCAGTACCAGGAACCCAGTGTTTATGACCATAACAAACCCCGGTGTGCAGCCGTGCAGCCATAAACACTACCAATAACAATAACAAACCAGTGTCTTCACTCCCGTTTACAGATCCAATCCTTCAAGCACCTGCATGGTGAAACCACCTCCTGTTGACTGTTTAATGAAGTTCTGGGTGCGGCGTGTTTATAGGATCAGGACTTTCATGAGCAACCCTACAATAACTGAGCTGGTGGTGTTTTGGAAAGGAAGCAGCTTTTATCAGTTATTTGCTAGGAAGAGCATGAAACATCGCAGATAGATATTTTCAGTGACTTTAGCACTCAGGGAAAGTAGCAGGCTGGAAGCGGTGGGGAAGGAATAGCATTAACAATGAATAGTACCAATGGGCCTAATTTAGCACTGGTGTATGAGATGCAACTGATTTCGACTGAGTGGCTCTTGCTCATGCCAGGGCTGTGTTAGGCCCAGAAACTGATACCAGTCTAGCACCTTTCATCCCAAGTTGCTTTGCACACAACACTAGCACTGCATGCAGCTTTCACAGGAAGGAAAAGCTACAATCGAGGCCCTGATCCCACCCCAGGATCTGCTAGCTTGGAGCCCTACGCTCCCGTGGAGATCCAGCAAGACTCTGCATGAACACAGGGGCCAAGGATAGCGGATCCTCATACAAGACGAAGCCCTAAGGATGCAACTCAACAGCCATTTTAATCCCTTGTTTTTACTCACTGGGAAATATTTATGCAATTTCCCTTTTGGGAGGAAACTTTCCATACTCGGTCTCAGCCCAAGAATGAGTGAGTGAGCATGTGTGTGTGTGTGTGTGTGTGTGTGTGTATGGTCTGTGTGAAATCCACCCAGAAAATACACAACTGGGGATATAAATATACTTTGGTTCCATCTTTCCATTGTTGTTATTTGTAGCAGAGTAGCGCCTACAGGTCCCATTGTGCTAGGTGCTGTACAAACGCAGAGTATGAGACGATCCCTGCTCTAAAGAGTTTACAGCCAAAGGTCTCAATCCTGCAAGGCCTTAAGCAGGTGCTGAACTTTACACACTACTGAAGTCAAGCGTGTGCATAAGCCTTTGCGGGACCTGGGCCTACACAGACAAAGCAAAAGGTAGGAGAAAGGAAATGGAGATAGTGGAGCTGTACAGAGGAACTGGCCCGTGGACATCAAAAGAGCACATCATGGTGGAGAAGAGACTAACTTCGTTGGGGCTCTCAATGAAGGTGCCAGATGGATGGGGAGACCTGTGCCCTGGGAACTGAAATGAGCCCAACAAGCCACTGAAAAGCCAATTAGCGCCAGGAAAACCACACCTGGAAGACTGTGAGAGGTCCAGCACAGAGCTGCTGATTGAATCTGGGTCCCAGCTGACCTTCAGCTGGGCTGGGGCTAACTGCTGGACAGGCTGTAGAATCAGTTGCAAATGAAGGCAGCAGCTGATTTCACAAGATACACGGCAGTATCAGCCAGGCACCAGACAACAGCTCCCAGCCCCACGGCCTGGAGTCGTGAGAGATTTGATAGAGTTTGTTTTTCTATCGAAACCTTATTCACGCTTCCTGTTGCCACTGTGCCTGGCATTCCCAGCAGCGTGTTTGCAATGGCGCAGACACTGGGCTAGATCCTCAGCGGAGCTCCAGCTCTCTGTGCGTACCCAGCATGGCTGATTTATAGAAGACTACACTCCTGTCCTTGGAACCGACGGATTGCATGCTAATGCTAAAGGGACCCCAAGAGCCCCTGACGCCCCCGGTCCAGCCCCAGCCCCACAGTCTCTGTTACATGCAGTGCCCATTTAAGGCCCTTTCTGAATTAATCAGCAGTTCCCCTGCCACTCTCCCCTGTAATCTGTGTTCATTTTGGATGGGCAATTGTTGCATATCTCACAACCGATAGATTCTTTTGTCTAATGTTCTCTTCATCTGGTTATAGCTCCTCAGACATTTCTATCAGCAGGGAGGGGGGCAGGCACCCAGACAGGGTAGGTGACAGCTGAATTTGGGGGCATTACCAGACTCCGGGTCAGGGGAAGGAGCATGCACGTCACAATTCATGTCTCATCATCCTGTAATGGCACAAACGGCTGCTTACTCTGCTGCTAGCGATGGTATTCTGGGCCATCGTTGTAGGATACTGCAGTATTGTGAGCCAGTCCTGTCGGATACTGCAGTATTGTGAGCCACATCTGTCGGATACTGCAGTATTGTGAGCCAGTCCTGTCGGATACTGCAGTATTGTGAGCCACATCTGTCGGATACTGCAGTATTGTGAGCCAGTCCTGTCAGATACTGCAGTATTGTGAGCCAGTCCTGTCAGATACTGCAGTATTGTGAGCCAGTCCTGTCAGATACTGCAGTATTGTGAGCCACTTCTGGCGGATACTGCAGTATTGTGAGCCACTTCTGGCGGATACTGCAGTATTGTGAGCCAGTCCTGTCGGATACTGCAGTAGTCTTTTGAAGAAGGGAGATACCAGCACATGTTACTGCACACATCCATGCTGGTTTCAGATGGCGCCAAGGGGTCTGTTTAGTGTAGCAAAGCCCTCTGGGACAGCTGCTATACCATCCACTCTGCCCATGCCCCACTGCTATATCAGGCACTGTGCCCATCCCGTCTGCTGTACCATGCACCATACCCATCCCCTCTGCAATCCCAGCCCCTGTACCTGCTCCTCTCTGATACACCCACTCCACTGTGCTCATCTTCCCATTCCCACTGCACCGCTCTGCTCTGTGGGGTCTGGGTGAATGCGGCACAGAGCAGCGTGTTTGCACCGTGGGGAGTGTGGCTGGGTGTAGGAGCCCAGTCTCTGGGGTGGAATGAGGGAGGGTGACTGGGAGTGTGTATAGGGAGGGGGGCAGTTTGTGTGTATGCTCCTTACTCTAGATTCCCCACTAAAGGCCCCAGCCTGTCCTGGGAGCGGCCATTGACTTCAGCGTGAATAGGATCAGTCAGGCAGCCCTTACCTCAGGCCGCTTGCCAGGCTGTGCAGCGAGCTCTCGGCGTAGGCGTATCAGAACTCATTCCAAAAAACCCTGCCTGGGTGTTTCTATTCTGGATCTTCCCAAATGTTAGTTAGCTAGTTCGTTTCCTCTTCCCCTCTGCCGATGCGGAGAAAGCCAGTGTCAGCAACGAGCCGGCAGCTCTCCCAGCCTCTCCCTGGCGCCTGGTGCAGGCAGATAAGGAGTCGCACGTTTCAGAGCCACAGTTATTCTCTCGGGTGTGTTTGATACTAGGTATAGCACTGGCAAAGGAGGAGTGAGGGCTTAGATCAGGCCCTGGGGTTATGGATGAAGCAGGTACAGTGTGGCAGAGGCAGAAATATGGAAATCCCTCCATTGCATATAAGTATGCCCTGAATTAAACTCTTCCTCCCATCCCAGGAAGGCAGTTGTGTTATGCTTGTGGGGACTTATACACCGGCAAATGCTCATTGCCAATATCCCTGCTTTGAAATTGGGGGTGTTTTAAATTGCAACGTCCAATACTGTTATACTGGAGAATCCTGCCCGAGCCCCGCTGAAAACGGCCTTTATTGCATGCAGAATTAGAGTGTCAAGACCTCCCTGGCTAAGATGGGAGCCCTCTTTTGCCAGGCACTGTGTATGCATAGCCCCTGCCCTTAAGAGCTTACAAACCAAACAGGCAAGGGACAGGGGAGGAATAGAGAAAGGAAGTGACTTGCCAAAGGTCACATAATAGATTAGTGTCAGAGCTGGGAGCAGACTCCAGGTCCCCAGTGCCATGCCCTAACCACTGGCCCATGCTGCCCACTTGTAGTACATCCTTTCTGTGTTCCTTTCCCCCTGACTGCCAGGGCCAGAGACATTCGTAGGAACCAAGAACCCCTGTCATGAAGAGCTCATCTGCTCCTTATTCCCCACTGGAGAGTCTGGATAGGACATCCTCACCTTGAGGCAGCCTGGGTGTCCCAGACAGAGCAGGAACATCTTGCCAGCCTGTTTTCATGGCCGAGTCCCTAGTAATAAAGCATGGGCTTGTAAGCTGTTTGGGTTGGGACTGTCTGTACATTCCATTTGTGTACAGCACCTGGCACACTGGGGCCTCGATCCCCGATTGCTACCTCTAGGTGCTATGCTGATACAGAACCCTCATGCTTTCTTGCTGTTTGCAAAAGAGAAAGTGGCAACCAGGCATACGCTCTGAAGGCGCATCGGCCACAACGACAGCAGTCATGAAAACAACACTCTCGTTTCTCACCAGGCATCGGCAGGTCTCCAACGGGCAATGGGACGTCATTGGAGGAGACACGAGAAAGCTCTGGCACTAAGTTCTTCCTTTGATCAAAAAGCTCGGCCACTCTTATGATCATCTGGCATCTGTTCCCGTCTCCACAGTGAATATGACAGGATGGCTGCATGGACAAGGAATCCAGTTAGACTGACTTCTGTATTGTCTCCTTCCTTTCATTATCCATGGAGCTGCCAGACCACCCCCTCCAGCACACACAACTGCAGTGTGGGGCACAGGGGCAGGAAATCCACCTGCTAGAGGAGAATCCCAGGCTCTGTATGGCATTTATCTGGGCCCCATTCCCGGGTAGCTTAGCACCACTCACTCTTTAATGCGTTTGTCCTCACCCACCCTGTAAGACAGGGCAGTGCTGTTACCTCCACGGTACAGAGGGGGAACTGAAGCCCAGAGAGACTCAGGCTACATCTACCCCCTGGAGGTTGGGGTGTGGTTCCCAGATCACATAGCCATGCTCACACAAGCTCTCATCTGAGCTAGCGCTTTAAAAGGCCAATGTAGTAATGAGAGTAGGGTGACCAGATGTCCTGATTTTATAGGGACAGTCCCGATATTCAGGGCTTTTTTCTCATATAGGTGCCCATTACCCCCCACCCCCACCCCGATTTTTTACACTTGCTATCTGGTCACCCTAAATGGGGTTGGGGCAATGCACATGGGTAAAAAGACACCCCCTGCCCCAAAGAGCTGGCAATCTACATTGGCAAGTGGAACGGATGCAGCAAATCCTGCAGTGACTGGACACAGGCCTGAAGCTGGGGCTACTCTACTCTTAAGCATGCTAGCTCAGACGAGAGTATGTCTCCTCACCTGAGGACTCACAGTTGACACAGCCTAAGGGACTGACCCCATGTCTCACACGTCTGTTCCACAACTGGGAACTGAACCTGGTTTGCCCAAGCTCCAGGCTGGAGCACTAATGACCAGCCCAGTTTTCCTTTCCTAGATTGTCCTCCTTAGCCCATCGCTGGAAGAGGCACTTGGGTACCAGAAGCAAATCATGAAAAAGTGGCCGCCTGGGTAGCAGCATCAGGAGTAAAGCTGGGCCTTTTTTTTTTTTTTGGCAAATAGTAAATTCACTGAAAAATGCTTTGTTGGAGAAACCAAAATTATTTGCAAATTCGACTCCATGGGAAATGTTTGTTAGAAGACATCAAAACAGTTTGTAAATGTTTCCATTTTGCAACAATGTTTTGTTGGTAACTTGAGTTAGGTTTATTATCTTCCTCCCCCGCAAAGGTGAAAACCACATGAAAACTAAATGAAAAACTGAAAAAAAAAAGAAAAAAAAGCACATTTTGGATTGAAAAACACCCTGAAAACAAAATAAAAATAATAATAATAAATCATTTGGTTTTGGGGTTTTTTGGTTTTGTTTTGGGCATTTTTTGGATCCCAAACTAATTTTTTTTCCAGTGTTTCATTTTGATGAGGAAAAAAAATAAAAAAATCTCAATTTTGGTTCAAAACAGACCAACATTTTTTTTTCAGATTTTTCGGTTCGGCTCCTAGACTAAAATATCAGATATTCACTCAGCTCCAGAAGCAGCTTTAGTGGGGGGGCCTGGATTCAGTTGCTCTCCCAGAAATCATGAGCCCAAGGGTGCAAAACCAGCCAAACATACACTCCTCCCCGCCTGAGGCAGAGGGGAGCCCCTGTGGAGGGGACTAGGGAAGGGTGGGGAGCGAACCCACCCTTGACTCACCCTGCAGTGACATCTCCCTCCCGTCCCGCAGGACTGGGTCTGGCTCCTGGATCCAGGCACTGAGTCACAGCACCACTCAGCATTGTGATGCAAGAGCTGTCAGGCCAAACCTGAACGGAGCTGCAACCCTGTGTGCCAGGTCTCAACACCCGGCGCTGGGCACAGGACTCGGCCACTGCGAGGGGAAAGCCTCCTACCCCACCTCTGGGGTCTCTCTCCACACCAGGCTGGGAGTATGGCCACAGTGCTGGGTCCTGCAGGCGGTGGGTGTCCCTTGGCAGCTCAGTGTCTTGTGCCCATCGAATCAGAAGGCTACATCCGCCCCTGCTCAGCTCTGATCGGGATCTCCAGCTTGGCTGGACTCTTCTGGGTCAGCTCTGGCTCCCATTACTGGAAATCCAGCCAGTCCTGGGCGCAAAGCACGGCTGGAATGTCATTGTGGAAGGAGGCTGCAGGTTATGGGTCGCTCCGTCCCACGGTATGGTCAGGAAATGGACAATCTTAGTCTGTGCTTGTCCTTGTGCCGCCCATCTGAGGATCTCAATGCATTTTTATCAACAGTAGCAAGCTGAGCCTCCCATGCGGCCTGCCGCGAGGTTGGGAAGGATCATTGTCCCCAAGAGCTGGCTGAAAAAAATTTTCCAGCGATTTTTTCATTCTTTGATTTTTCTGCAACAAAAAAAAAAGCCACTGAAAACCCAGTCATCCAGTTTTACAGTCTTGTCCCCGCCACCTCCTTTTTCCTTTTCAAGACAGAAAAAAAAGTATTGGGGGGGGTTACAAACAAATCAAAAAATCAGAACATTCCAACCTTTTTCACAAAAGCCCATTTCCCACCCAGCTCGAATTGTCTCCATTTCGCAATGGGGAAACGGAAGCATGCATGGGGCCAAATCCTCAGCTGGCGTAAATCACCATAGCTCCACTGGCTTCAACAGAGCTACGCTGACTCATATCCCCTGGCATCTCCGGCAGAGCCAGGAATCAAACCCAGATCTTCCGCGTCTCACTCGTGTTTTCCCCTAGCCCAGGGGGTTTCTGGTCACCCGCAGTGGGCCTGCCTAGCTCCTGGCCCTATGGAAGTCTGGGTGTACAGCTTTACAGACAATCCAGAGGTGAGTGCCAGGACAATTCAGGGCTTAGCAATCAGACAGAGCCTTTCAGCTTTAGACCACATCCGTATGTCTGCACCAAAGGCTGGTACAGGCTGACAGCTGGCGGGGGACCTTTCCAGCGGGAGAAGGTGGATTTTCTCTCTTCCAGCCTTAGTGAATAATTGTCAACCCCACAAAGGCCACGGCCACAGCCACAGCTACTGCGAACTGGCTTCTCGTGGGCAGCCTCAGCCGGGAGGCCGGTGACTGAATACATCACAGACTCAGCTGCTTTTCCACCCACAAAGGGATCAGGCTCGAGGCACATTGGTGGGGGGATGCATTCCAAGCGTGATCGTGAGGGGCCTTGCAGAGCAGGAGCAGGGCTAGCGCTGGAATAGTGGGGTAGGATGACAGGGCTGGGCGAGAGCAGGGGAGGGGAACAGCTGGTGCAGGCACAATCTTGCATCTTTCTGCACCGCTCCAAAGCCCATGAAGCCATTGAAAGGCTCCTGTTGACTTCACCGCGCTTTGCATCAGGTCCTACGACCCACTGAGATCACTGCAATTCATCGGCCCCACGGTCACCCACCAGCATCTGCAAGGAAGAAGGATGTAGATCTGGAGCACAAGGCTGGGGAAAACACAATAATCCCACGTGCAAATGGGATCCCAGGTTAAAAATGCTGCCAGGCTCCAGGTTGGCGCTCTGGCATCGCCACTGGGCTCGGACTGCTTCACCCCAGTGAAGGCAGGGCTCTGTGAGGCAAAGGGGGAGAGCGAGAGGGCATGCCACGCCTCTGACTCTGCACAATGGAAACAGGCTTGGAGCTGAGAGCAGACTGCTTGGCCCTCAGCCTGGGTTTGGGTGGGTAGCTTTACCTCATAGATCACTCAAGGCAGGTGGGGTTACACTGAAATTCGCTCTCCCCTGCAATGAAGCATAAATAGGTGGTGGAGGCTCCCTTCATCTCTCCCTGGTCCCCCGCCAGCTGTCAGCCTGATCTCTCCCTGCTCCCTTAGCACTTTGCTGTGGCACTCAGAGGTAGGTGACGCTCAGTGCTTCTTACTGGCTCCCTCTCTCAGAGGCAGGGGTAACAGCATCCACCCAGGCTGTCTTGTTCCAAGTGGGGTAGGGGTTTGAATCTTGTTAAAATTAATGGGAAGCTGAGTATTTAAATTCTCTGGGTGACTTTGCAGACCTCAGCTAACAGACATACTCTCCGAGATTTGGCTCGCTTCCAGTAGAAGTATTTTTGCTTCTCCAGGCTTCTCTCACTGCCAGGACATCTGTGTTGTAGCTTTACTTATATTTCCTCCTATCTCCTAGTTCTAGTTTGTCTAACTTCACCATGAAAAACATTTAGATGGAGAATGATGCTACTCTGATGTCAATCAACAAAAAGGAGGGTCTGTCTTAGGACGATACATTTTGTTTTGTATCAAGGGAACATTTAAAATCTCACCTGTCATCAGCCAAAGCTGTAGAATTCATTTGGTTTCCCCTTGGTGCTAATGGGAACATGCTGAATCTTGTGTTTTTCATTCTACGGCAAAGGGAGAATTGTGTGCATGTTTAAAACCATCCCAATGCAGTGTCCTTGGATTCTTTTTAACAATAGGAATCAGGGTGATGGACAATCCTGGTTTACAGTTCTGGCCATCTTACTCCTTGATGGATCATTGGATAAAGTTAGTAGCTCCCATTGGGAAAGGAAGGTCAGTATCTGTGCTGCCAGAGCAAATACTGCCCAGGGAAAGCCAATGGGTGACTCAATAATGAGGTGGAAGAACGAGCTTAGCTAAGAGTTTTAGTAATGCAATGTAGAGCTTTTCAGCTCAAGTCTGCTGGCTTGAATCCGGCACAGGTCAGCAATGACCAGAAGCCCGTGTGGTTGGTGGCCTCTGTGAAACACGTTAGTGATCACAGACTATGTCCTAGAAGATACAGATGACTCCACCACAGGTCTTCCACCACAGCTGGTACTAACTGGACCCCTTGTTGGCAATTATCTCACTAGAGAGATTAAGTGCAGAGTAGGAGTGGTTAGGAGGAACTGCCTGTTCTGGGGTTAAATACAGGACTTCACCTTGTGGGCTGCCTCTCCCCAGCCACTGAATATCATGTGCAATTGAAAAAAATAAAATCATAGTGGGAAGAACTCGTTCAGTGACAGACTGCGTTACCTGCTAGCGAAAACATGTTCTTGTTCGTATCCCAGTGGAGGGTTCCCCATTCCTGCTGGAGCCAGAGGACTCCCCTTCCCTTCCTCACACTGTATTCATACTAGTGCAGTTTCAGTGCATGCGCCATGGTAGCGCTAAACAAAGGGAGGGGCTAGTAGTCCTGGCATGAGATGGGCACGGTGCCAATTGCCCTGCATACCCCAGTCCTGCAGCACCTCTACAGTTCCCACACAGGCTCCCTGCTGAGCTGGCCTGGCATGGACGTTTTTCTGAGCTGCACACCAAAGTAAGGTGGGATCCACCAACCACATTTTCCTTTGGGATCTAACCTGTAGTTGAACGTAGGCTCCCTGTGTGACAGGCTATGGCTATACCCCACTGTGTGGCTACGCTCCTTGTTTGTGCTGTGTGTCACACGCCAGCCGTACTGGAACTCGCGGGGTACGTCTCCCGCTAGAGGCCTGGCTGCTTCTGAGCCCGTTGTTCTGACCCATTTGCAATGAGGAGGGGGCTGAGGCAGAGGGCTCAGACTGGGAAACGAGGGAAAACAGCAGCAAAGTGGCCACAGGTTAATGAAGGACTCATCCCTTGTTAGGGATGCAGCATGGCCTGGTGGGTGAGGCGCAGGCTTCGGTATCATGAGTCCTGGATCTATTGCTGTGTATGTTGGCAAGTTACCATCCCTCTCTGTGCCTCAGTTTCCTGTTGCTCACGTGCTCTCTTTAGGTTGGGAACTCAGCAGAGCAGGGCCTGTCTCTTACTGTGTGTATGCACAGGGCCGCTGCACTCAGCGGGGTCCTGCCAGTGCTACTGCACATCTCTCACTGCCAAGAACAATGGTTCTGCCCCAAAACAAGGGTGAAAGGAGGAGAAAATGCAGAATCCCACCTCCCCTTTTCTGCAGGGATGGCAATAGCCCCCCCGCCTTCTTTAGGAAACTGCCCGCCCTGCCCACATGCACGGCCTCATTCCCAAGTGTGTTCCTTGCTGCTGTCTGCATAACCAATCCTTCTCGCCCCCTTCCCCGACAAGCGCCCTCATCAGAGCAGCAGCTCCTCCTAGGCCCCAGGGTGCTTGCTCCAAGTGATGGGGGTGTGTGTGTGTGTGTGTGTGTGTGTGTGTGTGTGTGTGTGTGTGTGTGTGTGTGTGTGTGTGTGTGTGTGTGTGTGTGTGTGTGTGTGTGTGTGTGTGTGTGTGTGTGTGAGAGATTCAGCTCTCCAGGAGGAAGGTTAGCAGCTGCAAAGGCAATGCTAGGACCCAAGGAGCAGCCATTAAGCTAGTGGCTCTCCCAGGGGTTGATAAGTGAGAGAACAGGCTCACTCGCATAAGGGCTTTAATCATATTTCCTTGTTTTCAGTTCCCGGAGACAGAGATCAAGCTGAGGTGCATGGGACACACTGGCCAGGCAAGCCCGGCAATCAGGGCTGCTTTGCTGTGCTGTAGTGACTCTGTCTCCTGCCTGGCTTTGGCACCTGACAGTGTGGAGCCCGCCCACCCAAGGATCAGCCTTTAGACTAGCCTCCCCAGGCTGCTCTGTTCTCTGCCCCCTCACCCGCTCAGCGGGCATCACAAGTCAGGCCTGTAATGCCACCGCCTGCCCCTCAGTGGGCTGCAAAGGCCAATATATAAAGCTAAGCATCAAACCCAGCTGTGTCCGGGGGCAGGAGGTCTCAGAGGGGGGTACTCACAGCTGTGTCCCTGCTCCAGTTCTCAGTACAGAAGGGTTAACAGCACAGCCACAGAGAAAGGCCAGGTTGGTGGTTTGGGCGCTGGTACAGGGCTTGGGAGACCAGGGTTCAGTTCCCCGCTCTGAGGCCAACTCTTTGTGTGACTGGGAGTAAAGCACTTCATGGCTTATGCCTCAGTTTCCCCTCTGTACTGGGCATACAGAAGCATTGCCCTGCCCTCCAGGCAGAGGTGAAAGTAAGCCGGTACGGTGTACCAGCAAGAGCTGGTGCACTCTGCCAGGGCAGATTGGCTTCCCCCAGCAGCCATTTAAAAGGGCTTGGGGCCCCTTTAAAGCGCTCAAAAACCACTGACTGGGCAGGATTTTTGCAGTTCCTTCTCAACTGCATGAAACTAGTCCCTAGATTGCTGGGGGGCAGGACCCAAACACCTATGAAACATTTAAAGATTTTCACTCAAAAACCATCCCTATAGCTATTGAGAGCAAACACCTTCCACTTTCTAGAGTTCTGAAATTTCCTATATTTCAAATTGCCCTGTGCTGCGCTGCCAACCGGTCCCCTTACCCCGTACCTCCAGCAACGCCCCCCCAGCCGGTCCCCCCTGCCCCGCGCCTCCAGCAGCGCCCCGCCAGCCGGTCCCCCTTGCCCCGCGCCCCCAGCAGCTGGAGCCCCAGCCCTTTAAATCGTCCCCGAGCCCTGCTGCCAGATCCCCAAGGAGGCGGCAGCAGGGCCCTGGCAGCTATTGAAAGGGCCGGGGCTCCGGCTGCTGGCGGGGCGCTGCTGGGGGTGCGGGGTAAGGGTACCGGTTGGCGGGGCAGCACAAGGCAATCTGAAATATAGGAAATTTCAGAACTCTAGAAAGTGGAAGGTGTTTGCTCTCAATGGCTATAGGGATGGTTTTTGAGTGAAAATCTCTAAATGTTTCATAGGTGTTTGGGTCCTGCCCCCCCCCCCGCCGCCACAATCTAGGGAGTAGTTTCATGCAATTGAGAAAGAACTGCAAAAATCCTGCCCAGTCGGTGGTTTTTGAAGGATTTAAAGGGCTCACACTGCTGCTACCTCCGGGGCTCTTTAAATCACCACCGGAATCCGGCTGCTGGACTCCTGAGGTAGCAGCACCTGGGCTCCAGTGGTGATTTAAAGGGCATGGGACGCCTGGCTGCTGCTACTGCAGCAGAGCCCAGGGCCCTTTAAAGCTCCACCAGAGCCTGGGGCGGCAGCTGGGAGCCCCCCAGGCTCCGATGATGATTTAAAGTGCCTGGGGTTGCGCTGCGGTAGGGCAGCTGGAGCCCCAAGCCCTTTAAATCACCCCTAGCTCTGGGGCTCCCAGGCACCTGTGCAGCTGGTAGCTCTGGGGGTGATTTAAAGAGTCTGGGGATTTAAAGGCCCCGCCTCTTCCGGAAGAGGCCCCGCCCCCTCCTAAGGACTCCGGAGTACCGGTAAGTCATAGAATCAGATTATTAGAGTTGGAAGGAACCTCAGGAGATCATCTAGTCGTCCTTTAAGTTACTTTCACCCCTGCCCCAGGGAAGCTGTGAGGCTAAATGTATTAAAGATGGGGAGATACTCAGACACCTGGGCAATGGGGGCCAGATGAGAACCATAGAGCGGTAGGTGTGAGCCCAGGCCTGACGCAGAGAGGAGATGGGCAGGGGCAAAGCTTCACAAAGTGCCCTGGCCTTTTGCCAGCCCCCGGGCCCAATTCTCCACTGCTCCCGGCTCACACTGGTGTGATACTGTTGAAAGCAGAGGCAAACGCCAGGCCAGCAGGGCTGAGCACCTCCAGGATGGCACAGGGAGTCTGGCATCTCTCTGGTAGGCAGGTCCCCACTTTGGGCTTCTTGGCTTCAAACCAGCTCCGCTCAGACAGACAGCCATGCAGACCCCAGCACGTGCGAGCCCTGGATGCGTAAGAAGACAGCAGCACCCCCCAGCGCTTGCTTGTTTCCTTGAGGTCCCCACGCAGGGCTGAGGCCGTGTAGGGGATGGATGTCCTGCTGCCGTGAGGATACACAGACCCCTCCAGGCCCCAGGGCTGCGTCCTGCATGGCACCTTTCACCAGCACTGCATCCACTTGAAAACAGTGTCCAACAGCGCACCTGCCCTGGGCTAGCATAAGAGCCCTTGGGCCACAGCAGAGAGTTCGAGAGCAGACCTGGAGCTTGTCTCGAGCTGGCAGTGAAGGCCTGGGGGCCGGCGTGAGTCTCTGCTCGCCGCACCCCGCTGGCGGCAGACGAGCGATGTTTCAGCTGCCCCTGGCTAAAGCCCTGCTCTGGAAGTTGCAACTCAGTCCCTACGGGCAGCCCCCAGCATCTGCATGGGGGAGCCACCCTTTCAGCATAACTTGAATGTTCAGGGCTTCAATCCTCCATTGCCCTTCAGCTTCCCACGCCAGTGTCACCGCTTTGGTGGGGCTGCTTGACTGAAGGGTCCCTCATGTATTCGCACACCCCGACAGTGCTGGAGAAGTGAGCAAGTTAAGATGGAGCACAACATGGACTGTTCCTACGTGCAAGTACTACACACGTTCACCCTTGCACGACCCCGTGCAAAACTTCTCCACGGCACCACGAGGCTGGGCTAACGCAGCCTGGGCATTGTCCGAAACAAAACCCAGCACTGGCTGCCAGAGGACTCAGCTTCTATCTTAATCAGCAGGCAGACGTCTTTCAGCACCCTGACTTCTTCCTACAGGAGGGTCAATAATTATTTTGGCACTCTGGGCAATAAGGAAGCAAGAAAGCAACGAATTCCAAAACCAGAGAGCTCCTAATCATGCAGCCAGTCCCAGACAACTGGGCAGCTTTCTGCCCTCTCCTCCTTAGCAGCGCACGTTTGATGTGCTCACTCCAATTTAGCTGCTGCTGCTGCAACACAAAAGCCACCCACCTGAAGAGAGCGGCGCCACGCCGTGTGTCTACCTGGCCGGGCAGCGTGGACGGAGAACAGCCCATTGCAGTGCCCACAGCACAGAACCGGCTGCCTTGGAAACGGCTGCAATTTGATCATTTTCTTTTCACTGCAGTTTAGGGCCCTCTCTGGAGCACCCGGTGGAAGCGGGCTGGCTTTGTAGGCCGCGCACAGGGGCAACACTTCAGTTAGAAGGGCCTGCTTCTCCAGGACTCCCCAGGCTTGGGGGACAGCTGGAGGGCAGGGGGATGAAGTGGCTTTGTGCCTCCTGTTGCTCTGGGGCTGCGCAGGGGTCTGCCTGGCCTCTTGGTGGAAGGCAGAGCACGGTCGGCACAGCTATAATGGACACTCTGCATCTTCCAAGCTGGGCAGCGGAGAGCAGCCGCAGTGCCGCCAGCTATGCCCCTGATCTGCCACCTGTGTCAGGGACATAGCTGTGCTCCTAGCGCCCTAAACCCTTCCACCCGTACGGACGCCAGAGCAGCAGGCACCATGGTGGGGGCTGCCGAGAATCCCTGGCCTCGGCCCCCTACAAAGGGCATGTCAACAAAAGGCACCACCAGGTACAGAGCAAAGGTCTGATCTAGCTCTCTGGGATGTCAATGGGAGACTTCCAGGGGAGATGGCTCAGGCTCAAAGCCTGGCAATCATGGACAGCTGGAAACCAAGAGTTTGAATGGACTCCGGACACAGCGTTTTCTCCAGCAGCCTCTGCCCCGTCTTCC
This sequence comes from Mauremys reevesii, assembly GCF_016161935.1. Taxonomy (NCBI): domain Eukaryota; kingdom Metazoa; phylum Chordata; order Testudines; family Geoemydidae; genus Mauremys; species Mauremys reevesii. Next base: position 23,726,505 of record NC_052637.1, read on the forward strand.
CCGGCGGGCAGGTGGCTTTTCCAGAGATGCGATGCCTGTCCTTTAAGATGGGCTAATGCACAGGCTGGGGATTACTAGTCTGGCCTGCCAGGTTCAACAGCTGGCTTGGATCTGGGTTCTGTGTTCCCCTTGCGATGTGCTGGTGGCACTCCCAGCCCCAGGGGGAGCAGAGAGGGAGTGTTGGTGGAGTCACGGAGCTGATGGAGGAGATCAACCAATGGAGTCCAGAAAAGCATCCTGCTTACCTGGAAGGATGGCGTCTGGCACGCAGCACCCTGGGGATGGAAGGAAGTGTGCTGTAGTGGTTAGCGTCAGCTATTGGAAGTCAGGAGCCTGGCTGTGCACTAGACCCAGGGCAGTGAGAAGCCTTTGCCCTACCCTCTTGGTCCTTTTAAAAAAGAGCCACATGTCTAGTAGTTAGAGTAAAGGCCAGCAAGTCTATTTCCTTGGTTTAATTCCTGGCTTTGCCACTGACTGGGGGGTGCGGGGTGGGAATCTCCCTATCCCCGTCTCTAGCCTGAGGATGACAATTCTCACTGTCCTTGCAGTGGGAGCCTGAGGCTTAATTCATTAATGCCCATGAAGGGTTAATTCATCCATGCTTGGAAAGGCCTTTCCACCTTCAGCTACAAAGCTGGGGGGTGGGGGAGAATGCAGGTTCTTTAGTGCTTTAAATTACTTTACAGACATCATTTAATGGAACCTCTCACAGACCCCCTGTGAGGAAGGCCAGGTATTGTCAGTCCCATTTCACAGGTGGAGGTAATGAGGTTCAGAGACCTCCCTACGGTCACCCCGAAACAGTACCTAGAACCCAATATCTCTGAACAGCCCCTCCTCTACCCATTAACCCATGCTCCCTCCCTTAAGCTCACTGTATTCTAACCAGATACTTTCCTCCTGGCTAGGAGTCTTTAAGCAGGCTCTGGTGCACCTTTCCTTCTACTAGCAGCATGAGTCCAAGTGCTATTCCCTTCCCCCTTTGGAAATTTGCATATTTTAATGAGCTTTTTAGATGTGATAATTACACATATTAAAAAAAAATTGAGTCAATAAGCAGGCACCTGAATAATAATCCGGTGTGTTTACACAACGTGCAGCTGTATTCACACAAAGGAGGAGTGGGGAGAGATTTTTCTCCCCACTTGTAGAACCTGGGTGGCTGCCATGAATATTTAGTGACTAATTATCCCAGGCGTGGTGAGCTGGGAGAGGACTGGAGTGGTGCAGAGAACAATATTCTGCCTTTCCCTAGCCTCTTCCAGCCAGGGCTCGCCAAGTATCAGACACATGTTAGCTAAGCCTCAGAACACCCCGCTCAGGTTGGTGCCACTTGCCCCCTTTTTTGCCTAGCGTCACAGCACAAGACGCTCCCTCTCCAAACATTCCTGGGAGAGAGCCTGGGCTGCAGCAGGGAAGCTCTTAGATGTCCGGGATGTCCTTTTTCCAGCTGAGCTGGGCGGTGGGAGCTAGAATGTAACCTTTTATTTAATCTCTGGTAGCAGCTAGAGATCCCACATGAGATCAGGACCCCGTTGGGCTGGGCACGTTATAGACGAGGGAGAGGAAGAATCATCATCCTCATTTTACAGACGGGGCTCTAAGGCAAAAAGTGATCTGGCCACGATCGCCCAGCCAGGCCGTGACCCCTGACAGCAACTGTACCGCTTGAGCCGCAAGCCCAGCCTCTCTCTTTCGGGGATATCGATACTGCAATCGCAGGGTGAGGCAGCAGCTCACATCCACATGCCTGAGCTACCTTTAATCTCACTAACTCCGTGTCGGAGCGGTGAGGCTGTGACAGCATGGTCTGTACAAGCTCATGACGCATTGAGCGTCATCCAGAACCATGGGTGATTACTTGGGCTCATTGCTGAGGCTTCGCTGCTCTAGCTAGCTCAGGTGTCTAGAACAGCTACAATCGCTCCCCTTTTCACCCCTCATGACTGGAGTACCGATGTTCCCTAGGTGGGCCTTGCTCCTAGGACAACTAGGGAAGGAGATTCATGCTGCTGCAGCATTAACGAAACAGGTGCTGCGTGTGGTGAGTCTTGTGAGGGGATAAGTGTGCCAGCTGCTAGTGCTCAAAGCTGGCTCTTTTTAAGCCACTAGGTAGAACAAACATGTCTACTCTAGGCAGGGTCAGCCTGATGTCACGGACAGTGACAGCAAGAAGAGAAAGTAAAAAACAAAACAAACAAAAAATCACATTTTTGAACTTCAGTTAAGGTCTGAGTTGGTGGAGCTGGGGGGAGAAGAATACATTTTAGCTGGTTCTCAGTTTACACAAGCTAGTTGGGCGATCCCTGTTTACATCTAATCTGGAATACTGCAGTGAACTGTTTGGAGACTATTTGCCACCACTGCCCTCTACTGGATGGGCCCAGATCTTCAACTGTGTGTCATAGGCCCAATACTAATAAATAAGGGAGAGTTTCTCTTAGCTCATGGGGTGATAGAGGCTAGGCTCGGCTCATGGGAAAAGGGGATCGGAGTTCTCTCCCCAGCGTTGCTGTAAAGTTTAAATGGCCATGGTGGGCTTGAATTTTCAATGGAAAACAACAACATTTATTCCCCCAGGGTTCATTCTTCATTACCATAGCGAGGCCAGTCCTGCAAGGCATACGTGCTCCCAGTGAGGTGCTGAGGGTCCCTCATTCCCAGGGAGGTAGCTCAGTATCTCAGAGGAGATCCTCCACACTTGGCAGGATTGCTAGACAGCGCCCGTTTGCTTAGATGTGGCATTTCTAAAGTACCTGCCCTCCAGAGAGCTAAGAGCCCAATTCAGCCACATTGAGCGTTATGCACAGCAATGAGCATTTGCAGCGTAATAGCCAGGCATGGGTCCCGCTCCTGTAAATAGAACTGCACAAATGTCCCATTGCCTTTAATAGGCCTCTGTGCAGCATGGAGGTTCAGCACATGTGGATCTATTTTCAGGATCAGGTTCACCACTATGGAGAAAGTATGAAAGTCTAGGAGCGGTCCTCCTCCCAGGGAGCAAGTGCCTTGTCTGCACATTACCTGGGGCTCTTCTTATTCCTCACGTGATATTTCAAAAATAAAAAAATAAAAATCTGAAATTCCCTTCTCAGCAAACTTTGATTAACAACTACAGAAACGTTTTTGACTGCTGAAGGGAAACTGACACATGCTGACATTCCCTGATTAAAATCTTCCCCTTCCAAGGCTGTTAATGATCACGGGATTATTGTCAGCATCTGTGATTGTTTCCCACAACTCTGCCAATCCCATGCTATTCAGTACAAACAGAAATCCCTTCCTGTTCTCTCTGCATTCTGTCTCCTAAAATTAAGCAGACGTCTGGAAAGACAGAAGGAAACCTCTGTAGTAGACACCACCACCTAAAAGCCCAGATGATATACAGGGAAAATGTATTTTGCAACCTGGTTTTCCTAAATCCTGTATAAATTTGGTGCTCATGATAGCGAGGGACTGAGGTCACTGGCTAGAATGAGACAAAGGGCCAGATTCTGCTCAGTTACACCAGTGTAAATCTCCAGTGGCTCCACACATGGAAACAGCATTTGGAGCATAGTGCAGACTGCTGCTGTCCTTCACACAGATTTCCAATGCACGTCTATTCTAAGCTGCAGAACCCCCCTATCATTATACTCTTGGCCTCCCCTTGTCTCCCCAGTGCTATTAAGGCACCTTAATCCTTATTAACAACACCTCCTGTTATTCCACTGCTGGTCTTTGCCCACTCGCCAGTGCTGCTAATGCACCCCAATCCTTTCTTGCAGCACTCCTGCTACTCCAGGGCCATTCACCCCCCAACAGTTCTGCTAATGCACCTTTGGTTTGACCTTCAGCTGTGCTATTATTCCAGCCAATTCAATACAATAAATTCTATTGGGATGGAAAGAGATTCAAGGGCTGCTAGTGTTAAATAAAGTACAGACAAGGATGGGGATTGCAGAGGAGAGAAAAGTTTCTGAGTTTACATAGAGAACAACTGTGCTGATTCACGTGGCAGGCAGATATTCACTGGGACACGATATATTCACCACCACCTGCTCATTCAATCTGCACTTTGGATTGACAGCAGAGATTTGACTCCATTGGCCTGTGATCTTATCTAGATACACTGGAGGGTAGGGATAGGGTCCAGAGTGACCTAGACAAATTGGAGGATTGGGCCTAAAGAAATCTGATGAGGTTCAACAAGGACAAGTGAAGAGTCCTGCACTTAGGAAGGAAGACTCCCATGCACTGCTACAGGCTGGGCACCGACTGGCTAAGCAGCAGTTCTGCAGAAAAGGACCTGGGGGTTACAATGGACGAGAAGCTGGATATGAGTGAGTAACCCTCAGACACATACAAACACACACTACAGACAGTCACTTACCCCAAAGGTGCTCTATTTGCTCCTCCTTCACCTGGAGAACTCCCTTGCAAAACTCCCTGTTAGCAGCCCCTGGTCGCTTGCGCACTGCTTTATAAAGCCCTGGCCTGCTTGACAGCCCCGCCCACTGACTAAGGCTCAGCCAATTAACAGAGGCTTCTAGGTTTCAAACCTTCCTTGGAAGCTCACAGCTTCCAACTGCCAGCCATAGCACACGGTCCTTCAAACAACCAACCACTCTTCTCTTCTGCAGACTGAATAAGCCCAGTTCCCTCAGCCTCTCTTCATAAGTCATGTGCCCCAGCCCCCTAATCATTTTCGTTGCCCTCTGCTGGTCTCTCTTAAATTTGTCCACATCCCTTCTGTAGTGGGGGGGACCAAACTGGACACAATACTCCAGGTGTGGCCTCACCAGTGCCGAATAGAGGATGTTAGGAATCATAAAAAAGGGGATAGAGACTAAGAAGGAGAATTTATATAAGGGCAATAATATCGATGGCACGCCCACATCTTGAATACTGCGTACAGATGTGGTCTCATCTCAAAAAAAGATATACTGGCACTAGAAAAGGTTCAGAGAAGTGCAACTAAAATGATTAGGAGTTTGGAACGGGTCCTATATGAGGAGAGATTAAAGAGGCTAGGACTCTTCAGCTTGGAAAAGATGAGACTAAGGGGGGGATATGATAGAGGTATCTACAATTATGAGTGATGTGGAGAAAGTAGACAAGGAAAAGTTATTTACTTATTCCCATAATACAAGAACTAGGGGTCACCAAATGAAATTAATAGGCAGCAGGTTTAAAACAAATAAAAGGAAGTTCTTCTTCACACAGCGCACAGTCAATTTGTGGAACTCCTTGCCTGAGGAGGTTGTGAAGGCTAGGACTATAACAGGGTTTAAAAGAGAACTGGATAAATTAATGGAGGTTAAGTCCATTAATGGCTATTAGCCAGCATGGGGTAAGGAATGGTGTCCCTAGACTCTGTTCGTCAGAGGATGGAGATGGATGGCAGGAAAGAGAGATCACTTGATCATTGCCTGTTAGGTTCACTCCCTCTGGGGCACCTGGCATTGGCCACTGTCAGTAGACAGGATACTAAGCTAGATGGACCTTTGGTCTGACCCAGTACGGCCGTTCTTAAGTTCTTAAGTCATTTCACCTCCCTGTTCCTCAGTTTCCCGATTTGTAAAGTGGGGATAACATGAAGTGCTTTGAGATCTACTGATAAGAGTTAGGTATTATCAAACTGTGACATGGGCCTTGCTGTGCCCCTGCTTTTTCCTTCCCCATTCAGGAGGGTGAGGATGGTCTGGGAACAGGGAGACCCTTAGTTCCCCCTTGCCCTTCAGTGGCCACTGCAGCAGAGCCAGCGCGCAGGGGATGGGGGTACTGATTTGCTGCTGCAGGCCAGTGGTAAATTACTCCCCCCCTTGGAGTAAGGGGGAAGCAGGGAGAGAATGGATGTTCCCAGGGTGGATTAGTTATGCACTGCTTCTTGCCTGGGGCTCTGTACTAGAGAGACAGTCTAGCTCCAAATAATCACAGAGTGGATAAGGACTGCCAAAGGCAAAAAGAAACATGGACATTCTGGGAGAATTTGCCACCAGATTTTCAAAAGCAGCCACTGATTTTTGGTGCCTCAGCTCTGGGAGGTGAATGGGATGGGCCGGGGCACAAAAATGGAGGCATTCAAAATCAGAGGCCACTTTGGAAAGCCTGGCTGCAAATATTTACTGAAGTTCGGAACATGGTTTCTAAGAACTCTCCCGTTGTGCACCGGCTGCAGCCATGCTGGCCTCATTGCAGCTGCAGTGTCACACAGGGAGGCACACACCGAGCTCTCGTCCTTTCATTCGCATCCATTGCGCCCCCCCCATCTAAATTAAAAGCCACTCAAGGCACATGATTGCTCTTTGCATGTGGAAACACAACATGCAGTTGCCATGTTCCTCCACCATAAACTACAGCTGGGGGCTGAAGGCAGATGGACCCATTCCCAGGCAAAATATTAACATGAATTAAAGATCACCAAATGCGAATACTAGCTACGATCACAGCCAGCCTCCAAGCTGGATGATTCATTTGAAGGAGCTGCTGTCAATGAAGCAGCCAAGCAGCAAGCGAAGGACCATGCCTTGTTGGCCTTTAAGCAGCAGGTGGCCAGCAGGCTATCACTTGATCCCAGGCCTCAGACCCAGCACCTGGGAGGAGTTAATTTAATTAGTCACAGGTGGGGCTAACCCACCTGCCTTAAAGTTACACTACATTGTGGGACAGCATCAATGACAAGGTCCAGCCCAGTCCAATTTGGGAGCTCTCCCATAGGAGAAACTGATGGAGCTCACTTAAACCTGGGCCAAACAGTCATAATAAATCCCGTATTTGATTATTTTTGCCTCATTATCTGTTTGCAAATTGTCCATGAACACACTGGGGGTTTCTCCAATTTATTCCTCATTTGAAATGACTCTCCAGTTAAATTCTTCTCATAATTCATGGTCTCGAGATAATTTGCAAACAGTATTTGAAACATGAAGTGTATTGATTTGTGAGGGACATAGGTAGTGATTTAAGGACAGAGCTAAGGAGCTCAGAGATACTTCACTGAATGATCCTTGGCCCTTGGGGAGAATGTTGCTGTAATTCTGCAGGAAAAGCCAGCTCTGTGGTTCAATATACAAAGGCATTTAGGCTCCTAACTGCTACTAAAATCCATGGAAATTTAGAGCCTAAATACTTTTGTGGATCTGGGGCTATATCCTTTCATGGATTTTATTACAAGTTAATAAAAATCAAACTTGATTTCAACTAAACTCCTCACTAAAGCTAACGACTATAACCTTTACTAGCCTCCTTAAGCATTAAGCAACACAGTCACAAATCAAAGTTACAACTGGAATAGAGTTAACAACTCAACAAGTTGACAATAATATGGAACGAAGTCGACAGTTGACCAAATCAGTGGATGACAGAACTTTCCAAATGCATGCTTGCGAACTGGACACCAGGGGGCAGAGAAATCAAACTTTAGTTGCTTCAACGTCCTGCTGGCAAGTTAATTGTGGTCGGGTTAACCCAAGAATTCGCTGCAATGTGTTTGCTTTGCTTTTTGTTTCCAGCCCCATGAAGAATGGGAGCGGGATTAAGGATTTGTTATAGTGATGGGTCCTTGCTTGCAGGCTGCATTGTCCATGTTCAGCTGCCCTTTCCATAGCACTAAGGATCAGCTGTCCCTACCAGGGCACAGCACTGACCTCCAGTGTGCCAGGTCCTGTCTCCCCTATGTGGCCCTGGCATCTGCCAGACATGGCAGGACTCAGGCCTTCTTTTGGGGACTACATTCCCCTTCTAATCAGCTGAATGGGGCAATCGAGTCCTTCCAATGCCCCAGCCAGCAAAGCTGAGGCTCCCCCACCTCCGGCCAGCCTCTGGAGCAAAAGGCTAGGATGGTCACTCAAAGGGAGCTCCCGGCAAAGGCTGAGCTGAGCCTAGTAGGGTGACCCTTGTACCGTCTCTTCTTTCCGGGGTCCAGCTAGGGGAGCAGAGTGTGATGGTGGAGGATGTTTTCTCCAACCGGACTGGAGAGGGCTGCACAGTGCAGGAAGGCAGCACGGTGGTCAGCACAGAACTGACGCTCTCGTCTCTCCTCATCATCCAGATGGGAGCCCTGGCTAGGGTGACCAGATGTCCCGATTTTATAGGGACAGTCCTGATTTTTGGGTCTTTTTCTTATATAGGCTCCTATTACCTCCCACCCCCTGTCCCCATTTGTTACACTTGCTGTCTGGTCACCCTAGCCCTGGCTGAGCACAGCAAGACCCAGCTGGCTCCATTCTGCATCAGTTTCACCCTTACCACAGGCATTCTGGTCAGATAACCGTAGCTCACTCTTCCCTGCTCCCCCGCTGTGGGGAAGGGGATAGGGCTGCCAATGAGCCCAATCAAAAAATGTGCACATCTGTGGGTCTGCCTGCAATGAGTGTGTTGTGTCCTGCTCTGTGCCTGAGCCACACATGATACAAGTCTGCTACAGCTGCCCCCTCTAAAGGGTAGTTCTTAAAATCACTCTACAGTAGCTGATGCTTAGCTCTGCAAGTTGCTGGTTTGATTCCTGGTGATGATTGATAGCACTTTCATTTTTGGATGTATTTTTTGCTGACACTGGCAATTTTGGATTCCCCTGCAGGCTGGGAATGGACCTGCTCTGTGATTTCACTGCGCTGCCAGGTCGTGTGATGTTAGCGTGAGCATCACAATATTTGGAGTATTTTCAAAACCCCAGCTCCTGGACTCATGTGATTACACGAGAATCTCAGCTTGTTAAAAAGAAGTGTACTGCTAGCTTTTAGAGAAAAGCTGGAAAACATGACCCCTCAAGGCTCAACAACTAGGAAGCAAATTTTAAAAAAAGTCTCCTGATTTTTAAGACAATCCCACGATTTTGTGAGACAGCATTTTTAAGCAGTTGGGGCTGGCAATACTGATTTCAGTCAGTCACAGAGGGGGAAGTGACCCTGTCCTTAGCAAGCCCACAGGGGAATGGGCTCTGCAAATCAGGTTTAAAATGGCAGGATGGGATTTACAAGGCAATGAAGGCACCCAACTCCCACAATGGGTATGTAGGTGCCTAACTCCTTTGTGAATCCCACCCAAAAGCTTTCCCCATATGCTTTAAATACATCCCTGATTTCTCCTTTCAGTGACTCCATCTCCAGATCCTGTCTGAATACAGCCCAGGCCTTTGACCCAGCCTCGGTGTCCAGTCCCTGGGACAACCACTGGGTAGATTGGATTGGATCACTCGCAAGCGCTGCTTTCATGTCTATTATATACAGGTACGGAAGGAGCCTGATCAGCTGCTGAGCTCAGCCTGTAGGGTGAGGCTAGTGTGAGGTCAGTTGTGGAATTAAATGGAGATTATTTGGATGGAAGGTTTTTCCTATCCCACTTTCCTCTGTGGCTAAGACTCTTATATAGGAGAGGCAGTGTGGCCTAATGGATAGAGTGCTGGCCAGGGATTTCGGAGATCTGGCTCAACGACAGGTCTACTCTGTAAAGTAACTGTGCAATGATGCCCCCTGCTTAACCCTCACATCTGGTCCCTATCTGTCTTCAGAGCCAGATCTCGTTACTTTACCAACTAAAATCTGTTTTATTACTTTATACTCACTCTAGCCCCTCAGAGCAAAGATAGCGCTGGGGGAGGTGGCTCGATTCTTTTCTGACTCATGGATCATCAGCAGAAGCCTGACAGCACAATAGTTATTTCTGGTGATATATTAGCCAGAAAGAGCCCATCTTGACTCTCAGATCCCATGCTGAGATTACAGCACTGGCAGTCAGACTAGCCATCTTTGCAGCAAGAAATCCACACTGCCAGTAGGACAGAGCAAGTGGCATTTACGTAACACTTCACACAGGCCTGTCTCTGTTTTCCTGATGAGTCTTTTCTACCATTCAAGGTTTCTGTTGGCAGGAAGATCTCACAGGCTGTTCCTGAAATAAGACAAAGACTAGCTAAGGCGATGCAGCCCTGCAGGCATCAATGTGTTCTCTACAAAAGCATGAGAAAAACCCCGAATTGCTCTCCAGAAAACTGTTTTCAAAACACGTCTCCAATTTTTTATATACATATATCTATTCTGGCACGATTTAGGCCTCAATCCAGCATTAAGACCATGACTAGTCCTATTGGAGTCAATTTGGACTATTCATGGGTGAGACTTTCAAAGATCCAAAGGGCATCCTGGTGTCTAACTCTGTGATGGGTGATGCTCGCTGGCAGTGTCACCTAGTGGTTAGGCTGCTAGCTTTCTACTTGCCCTGCCTCCAGTGCCGCTTAGTGGCCACTGTCACATCCCGGGGGAGTGTCGACCCAACCTGACCCTCCGTTCAGGTCACCAATTGGCCATATCCCTCTCCATGGTAACCAAGTCCCAGGAAGACATCAGGTCTGGAAGAGAGGGTATCCATGCCCTCCATAACCAGATCATTGGAAAGTGAGCCCAGGGCCCTGTGAGAAGCAACAATGTCTGGCTTCCAGCTAGGGTGACCAGACAGCAAGTGTGAAAAATCAGGACGGGGGTGGGGAGTAATAGGAGCCTATATAAGACAAAGACCCCAAAATCGGGACATCTGGTCACCCTACCTCCAGCATGCTTTAAAGCTGCTTCCCTGGGCTACTTCCTGCCACTCACCACCTCACCAAGTCTTACGCTTGGACACAGTAGCAAAGACAAGGAGAGTAACTGGACCTTAAGCCCATCTGGGCTCAGCAGACAGGCTTGTCCTCCCAGGGGAAGGGGGCTGGTACATGCTCTGCAGGTGGAAAGGGTGGGGCTGCCTGGGGCCCAGAGTTGCCCTTCAGTTCTAGTGTGGGGTTTTACACCTCCCCCATCACACACTCCCCCTGAAAGTCACCAGGAGTTAGGTGCCTAACTGCTATTTATGCTTAACAGAATGAACAAGTCTTCAGCTTTTCCTAAGAACTCCTTGGGCCTTATCTGGAGATCTCTGGCTGGTGTAACTCTGCTGAAATCAGTGGGATTGTTCTTGATTTATCCCAGAGTAAGTAGGATTTACTTCAGCATTAGACCTAATGTCTTTTTCTGAATGAACATTTCTGGTATCAAATTATCCAGTGGACGACATTTCATCACTTGGGTTTTTTTGCATCCTGGAAAATTATTTTGATTTTAGTCCGTGTTGTAGATTAAAAGTGAAGGGAAGATGCTTATAGCAAACTATCAATTAATAATTTAAAAGGACAAAGCTATAACCTTCCCACCCCTGTAAATAAATCCTTGCTGTCTAGTTCTATGAACTCTTCAAATTCAAGATAAAGTCAACTTGGGGATCTTTTGCTTGCTCTATTTTGTTAATAAAAATACTGTTTTACTTTTTTTTAAATTATGATTTATTTGGGCATAACATAACACAGAGATATACCTGTCTCAGAACTGGAAAGGACCCTGAAAGGTCATTGAGTCCAGCCCCCTGCCTTCACTAGCAGGACCAAGTACTGATTTTGCCCCAGATCCCTAAACAGCCCCCTCAAGGATTGAACTCACAACTGTGGGTTTTACAGGCCAATGCTCAAACCACTGAGCTATCCCTCCCTCAGCCCATTGGTAATGTTGATTTTTTTTCAAAACATTATGATATATTACTGAAAGAGAATGATATTGAACTATTAGCCAAGCTAATGTATGCCCTAGTAAAGTTTGGGATCTGGTCCATTTTGGATTTATTAGGTGGTATAGGCAGAGATCAGAGAGGTCCGCTAACTGGACGTGTCTGAGCTCTGCCCATAAAAGAGGGAATTTCACACTGAGGTTAACTTGAGAAAAAACATTTTTACTATGATCAGACTACTTGGCCAATCACTTTACTATTTATTTGTATTGTGGTAGCACCAAGGAGCCCTAGTCAAGGCCCAGGACCCCAGGGTGCTAGGAGCTGTACAAACACAGAGCATTAAGACAGTCCCTCCCCCACAGAGCTAAATACTTTCTGTATTTATTTGCTTGCCCTCTGCCAAAACCAAACAAAACATGGTACCAGCCACTATAGAATCCATTCCTCAGCCAGTATAAATCACCACAGTCCCACTGCAGTCAATGGAGCTACGCTGATTTACATCACCAGAGGATCTGGCCCAGTGTTGCCCCAATCAATCCCTGTGACACTGGGTGTGGGGCCAGAGCCAGGTTCTGGAGGTGCAGTGAGGGAGGGCAGGGGGCACTGAGACTTGATGCTTTGGAAAAGTGGAGGTTTCAGCCTGTGATGCTTGGAGATCTCCATCTTTTGCCAAAGGCCAGGAGTCTTGAGCAGAGACATACAGTGTAACCCACTGGTGAATGTGTGCTGTGTCTCCCTCTGTGCAGTGGACATGAGCCTGTTACATCCCACCTCAGGAATGTTGGCTCTTTAGCTGATGCGTTTAGTCCTGGAAGTTCCTGGTTCAATCTCCAGTGCATCAGCTATGGTGGTGGTGGCTGGCCATACAAAAGGACCAATCCAAACTGGGTAATTAAGCCTCTCTGACAGTATTAAATAGACACAGATTAACAGTGGGCGGGTGCTTGGATATGAGGTGCTGTCACTCATTTGTCATGACAGACCCTCGGGCAACTTGTTGATACTCCTCACTGACACCAGGAGGTGCTTATAACTCACTTCTCAGACACGAGGTGACACTCTTCTCCTTTGATGAAGACTGGTGTCTTCCAGTACGGGGACAGGCAGCTCAAACGCCCACAGGCAACATCTCCCCACCCTTCTCGGAGTTGGTTCTGAGCCACTCATGCTTTACATTTGTTGCAATGGTCCTGGCTCTCACTGCAGCAGTCAAGCAGGTGCAGGGGGCAGATGACAAACTCCCAGTGCACCTCTGAGCTCCAGGTGAGGAGAGAACTGCCCCAGCAGCCATCTGGCTGCAGGGTGACCATACATACCCTGTCCTCCAAAATCATTGGACTTTAAAGACAATAAATATGGGGTTCTTTATATTTACCTTCTAGTTCTTGATACTCTAGAAAACATGTGGGTCCTGCTTTCCAGCTTTTCTTTGCTACCATGAGGGTAAAAAATTTACTTAAAAAAATGAAAACGAAAAGTCTCACCAAATCCCATGACTCCAGAAGCTGAGGCTTTAGGAAAAATCACCAAATATGGGCTTGTTTAGTCTTAAGAAAAGAAGATGGATGGGGGACAATATAACAGTTTTCAAATATGCTAAGGGCTGTAATAAAGTGGATGGGGATCAATTGTTCTCCATGTCCACCGAAGGTAGAACAAGTAGTAATGGGCTTAATCAGCAGCAAGGGAGAATTAGGTTAGATATTAGGAAAAAGTTTTCTAACTCTAAAGGCAGTTAAACTCTGGAACACCCCCCCACCCCCATACATAGGAGCAGAAAGGAGGCCGCGATCAGCTTGCTCCCTCCACAAAGGCTGCCTGGGCATCAGTTCCTGGAGGGCCCCAAACTGCAAACAATCACAATGCCGCCTGGCAACGGTGGGTTAAAAAGCGCAGAATACTTTGGGAAAACATTGCCGCCCACCCGCTCCTGCCCCTCAGCCAGCCTGCCAGCCAGCCAGGTGGTTTGCATCACCACTGCTGCAATTATTGTCTGCCTACTCCCTGGATTCAGAACGTGGTGGGTCAGGTTTCTTTGCGTAACACAGTTCATATGTACAGGAATGTTTGTGCTCATGCTGTTAGCCATGGCAAACATAGCCTGGGGCCAGATACTCCCTTGTGCTACTGCCCCTTTGCAGGGCTATGGAGGGGGTTACACAGCGACACTGGGGCAACCAGTGACACCTAGGACACAGGGGAAACCTACTACTCCATCCACTGCCACCTTTTATTGAGTGATGTTCCCACGGGAGGTGAAGTTTGAATGAAATCTCTTTAATGCAGCAGTAAACTTGGTGATGCTTCTTACTGCAGAGGATTGTTATTATATCTACACTATAGCAGCAACCAGAAGTCCCATCATGCTAGGTGCTCTACGTACACACAGTAAGAGGCAGTCCCTGCCCCAGGGAACCTGCAGTCTAAACAGACAAAGGAAGGATTGGGAGCGAAGCCCAGAGCAACTGAATAACTCCCCCCAGTGACTGTGGCAGAGCCAGGAACTGATCCCAGATGTCCTGAGCCTTAGCTCAGTGCCTGGACCACTAGATCATTCTCACATTTACTGTGTGTCACAGAAATGACTGTGCCCAGAAAGCACAATTACACTAGCAGCCTCTGCAGAAGGGTCAGAGCAGTTCTAACTGCGCTGCCTCCAAATCAGGGGACAGGTGGTTGAAAAGGTCCAAAATCACCCTGCTATGAGCATGAAACCGTCAATTGAAACAAAACATTTTCACATTCTCCACTTTTTTATTTTGGCTCAGTTCAACATTAATTGGTGTTCCCTGAGCAGCCATGGTGCCTCATGGGAGTTGTAGTTTGAGTGCCTCATGCCCCCATTCTCTTCAATTGGATGGATTCCCTAGCAAGACAACACCTCCCATGACAGAAGGTGGTCACACAACTCCCACAATGCATTGCATCACACCACACTACACCATGGGAGATGTAGTCCAGCCTGGGAGTCCAGCCTATAGAGGCAAATCGGGGCATGAGGTAAGCAAACTACAATTCCCATGAGGCAATATGGGAGCTCAGGCAGACATATTAATATGGAACTGTCCCAAAGTGATACATTTCAATTCTCTTTGACAAACTGGAATATTTTTGTCAGTGTTCAAGCACAAGAAGAAAGTCAGAGCCAAGACAATGCATCATCCGGTCTTTATTTCTTCCTCTCTGTGCACTGTCCAGTCCCATCAAGCACTCCCTGAAAGTAAAATTCACTAGGTTCCTAGAAATTACCCTATACATATATATGCATGCTACCATACTATACAGCCCCCTACTGGGAAACTATCTATCATAACAAGTATGATTCAAGGTTAACCTAACCCAAAACAAAATATTTAGTTTCAATTTTCCCAATGGGAAATTAAAAAAAAAAAATTTCAGCAACACTGAAATTTTCCCATGGAAAAATGTTGATTTTGCACAATCAACTTTTTCTGTATATATTGTGACAAACTTCCTCCTCTACCTTGGTGGGTCCTGCTCTTATTGGCAGATTTGCTCACCTCAGTGACCTTCCCCACAGTGTGGGTCAACTCCTCATGTGTCTGATCAAGAGTTGGGAGGTTTGGGGGGAACCCGGGCCCACCCTCTACTCCGGGTTCCAGCCCAGGGCCCTGTGGATTGCAGCTGTCTATAGTGCCTCCTGTAACAGCTGCATGACAGCTACACCTTCCTGGGCTACTTCCCCATGGCCTCCTCCCAACACCTTCTTTATCCTCACCACAAGACCTTCCTCCTGGTGTCTGATAACGCTTGTACTCCTTAGTCCTCCAGCAGCACCCCCTCCCCCTCCCTCTCCGCTCCTTGCACCTCTTGCTCCCAGCTCCTCACACACACTTCCTCTCCTCTGGCTCTCCCCCCTCCCCTCCCTCAACTGGAGTGAGCTCCTTTTTAAACCCAGGTGCCCTGATTAGCCTGCCTTGATTGGCTGCAGGGGTTCTAATCAGCCTGTCTGCCTTAATTGGTTCTAGCAGGTTCCTGATTACTCTAGTGCAGCCCCTGCTCTGGTCACTCAGGGAACAGAAAATTACTCATCCAGTGACCAGTATATTTGCCCTCTACCAGACTCCTGTACCCCACTGGTTTGGGTCTGTCACAATATATAAAACCTCCCAATGTGATGAAAAACTCCTGACCAGGTCTAGGAGCAACCTAGCTAATTTCAAGGAATGGGCTCCAAGCCATTTCAGGTGTGGCCCCAGCCCCTGACTGCTTTCCCAACTGCTGTGGCTTAGCAATCTCATTTTCCTATTTTGACCAATGGCTTTCTCTCCCCTGTTACTGTGCCAAAGATTCATAACAACAAGAGGGGCAATGCCTAACTAAGGCTCTGATCCTGCAATGGGATAAGTATAGGCATTTTCTTGCACTAGTGCAGATTCCTAGTCAGGACAGCCTGCACGGACCCTTTTTCAGGGCTGCCCGGGGAGGGGGGCAAGTGGGGCAATTTGCCCCAGGCCCCCACGAGAGTTTTCCAGGGCCCCTGGAGCAGGGTCCTTCACTCGCTCCGGGGGGCCCGGAAAACTCTCACGGGGCTGGGACCCCCGGAGCTTCTTCGGCGTCAGAGGGTCCTTCCGCCCCTGAATTACCGCCGAAGCGGGACCCGCCGCCGAAGTGCCGGGTCTTTGGCGGTAATTTGGCAGCGGGGGCCCCTGCCGTGGGTCTTCGGGGCACTTTGGCGGCGGGTCCCGGAGCGGAAGGACCCCCCCGCCGCTGAATTACCGCCGAAGTGGGTGCCCCCCGCTGCCGAAGACCTCAGGCCCCCCTGAATCCTCTGGGCGGCCCTCCCCTTTTTGCAGGATCAGGGTCTTGCTGAGTATACAAGGGACGTGTTGAAACCGACAATACACAAAGCAGAGCAAATGGAAAAACCAACAAACCAAGAGATGGGGGCAGGGGTGGAGGGCATGTTTATCTCCATGCTCTCTCGGTTATAGACATCTTGTTCTGCATAGCAGCAATAGGGAAACCTTTTCAAACAAACAGTTCCTGTTGATGTCTGCCCCAGTGCGGATGTGTTCAATTAGTCACACACATGAGACAACATCATCTCTGTGTCACTGACCCTTAGAAGGGGAGATAAAGGGTCAGAGACCAAGATGCGATAAGAAATGACATTAAGTAACCTCATGTAGACACAGGTCAGTGTGTCACTGGAGGGGACAGAGACGCCCGGGAAGAGGGTGCTATATATAGAGAAGCCAGAGAGCAGATCTGGGCACCTCTCCACTCATCAGTGGAGTGCAGCATTTCACCCAGCCTTTCTGGCAAGCGAAAACAGTTCCTTTGCTGCCCTTCTGTGAGGGAGGTAACAGACAAGGATGGATGCTGGAGTGGCTGGGATCCTGAGTCTCTTTTTAATCCTCTCCACCATGTGCTTCATGCTTTGGAAAAACAACTGGAAACGAGGCCAGCTCCCTCCAGGACCAGCCCCGTGGTTCCTTCTGGGCAACCTGTGGCAGAAGGACGTTCTGCCCCTGACTCAATCCTACCAGAAGGTAAGGGACTTCCTTGCAGGCTAGTCTCACATTGCTGGCCTTGGGATGCCCTTGGTAAGTTGTTCCAAAGGCTAGGTACACTCTCAAACGTAGGCCTTAGTTCTCCACCTATCTGTGCTCAGTTGGTTACAACATTCGTTGTTTGTCACAGATCTTCCCCAGCATTCAAAATCCCACCCTTATCTCAGCTTTATGGCTCTTGGAGAGACTGTCAGTGATTTCTTTAGCTGATTAATGGAGCCCTCTCTGTACCTCTGCCCCTAGCTCAGCAAGAAGTATGGTCCAGTGTTCACCATCTGGCTTGGCCCAAAACCGGCTGTGGTGCTCTGCGGGTATGAGGCGGTGAGAGACGCTTTGGTGGGTCAGGCTGAAGAATTTGGTGGACGTGGTGCCATTGCCATTCATGAGAGAGTGACGGACGGATACGGTGGGTGTTTGGGTCTCTCCTCTTCTAGGTTATTTTATTGCGCCTGGGATTTATGGTGAAGTCCCTGACTGGAGAGGTCTGAGAAGAGAATGGATGAAAGCCCTAGACAAGAAAGGATGTTCTAGTGGTTAGGGGACTTGCCTGCGCCTTGGAAGATGTGCGGTCAATTTGTTGCTCTGACACAGACTTCTTATGCATTCTTGGGCGAGTCACTTAGTCTCTCTGTGCCTCAGTTCCCCATCTGTACAATCGGGATAATAGCACTGCCCTGCCTCACAGGGGTGTTAGGAGGATAAATACATTGAAGATTGTGAAATGTTCAGCTAACAGGGTAATGGGGACCAAATGCATACCTACAGAAAACAGCAGTCCCCAAGGGTGTGGCATTTCCCCACCCCTTATGCAATGGCCAAAGAAGAGCTAGTCAAAAAATACCATGCTAAGAAAGTTTTCAGGAGTTGATTTCATTCTGTTCAGCTTGAAATGGTCTTTTTCACAGGTTTTCATAGCATTTTTTTCCACCAGGTTTTCTGTAAATGAAAAATTTCCATAACTATTTTTAATAAAAAATGTGAACAATTTTGTTAACCTCAACAATTTTTCACAAAGGAAGCTGCTTTCACTATATGCGGATTCTGGCATGTTACATAGAATCACAGGCCATCTTAAATCAGAGGCATTTATTACATAAAACAGCTACGAACTATAGACCCAAACAGACTTCCACACAGGTTGAGTTCCAGCTTTGTCACCCTAGTTTACCAGGGACAACATCCTGTCTGGAATTTTGTACAGCACACCCTACAGACATCACTGGCTGAATGATATGGTTCCCATAGTTAATTTTCCAGAAGTTCTGGACTCTTTGTCTTTAGTAACCTGCTGTGGGTTTTGACAGTCAAACGATAGATTTTTAACTGCATCTTTCAGGGCTCGTCACTGGCACTGAGAAGAAATGGAGAGAGCTCCGCAGGTTCACAATCGCTACACTGCGGGATTTTGGGATGGGGAAGAAGACAATGGCACAGCGGGTGCAGGAGGAGGCTCAGTATTTGGTGGAGGCGGTGGCAGACATGGAAGGTAATTTGAACCCTATTCATTTCAATGTGCTGATACAAATAGAAGATACAGAATAGCCTTGTTGTCTCAAGAAGCAACTCATATAAGTAAATGGGAGAGATCTTTATAGGAACAGGGACCTCGCCCTTATCTTAAATGATTAAGGGCCTGCTGGAAAGCCCTTTGGAATCAATGGAAAGACTCCAGTGCTCTGATCCAAGCTTTTGGGCCCAGCCCCTCCAAGCTACTGAGGAGACTAACTCCTATTTAAACTCCTAAATACCTTTGAGGACCTGAGCCTTAGCATCCCTCCCTTCCTTCCTGACGACCTGCTTCTGTAAAATAGTCAGTGCATCACTGAGCCTGGATGCAGACAGAGTAGCACAAATGCACACAGCACAGTTATTGAGGGAGAGACTGGGGATGGACCCTATAGCTTTTGCCACAAATCGGGTTGATATTGGGTAACTCTCATAGAAAGGTTCACTGCAAAAGGGAAAAAAAATCTGAAGCTAAATTTCACAAGGTGACAGCGGTTAGAATAACACATTTAACTCTGAGTCCCAGCCCCTGATTGCACTTTCACCTAAAGGGCTAGGAACGGTGAGGATCCCACACAGTGTTCCTAGGCTCCATTGGATGATGTGTTTTTCCACATCCAAAGAGCAAACTGATACTTTTATCCAGAACGATCTTTAGTTTGGGTGCTCCCGTAATCTAAAATGAGAGAGAACAAAAATGTAGTGTCTCCCTGAGAGAGAGAGAGAGAGAGAGAGAGCGAGCGAGAGCGCACAGTATATGCATCTCCTTTGACAATCTGCACTGAGCTTTGAGAACAAAAATGGTGGCAGAGCTCTCCACAGAGGGAAAGAGCGTAGAAATGTACAGCACAAGGACAAATGAGTCCACCATAAGTATCCCATGACCAACGTCCTTTGTCCTCTGGACAGTTAAGTTTGGTGGACAAATGGGTTCCATCCTTCCTCCCCACTACAAGAAGCACAAAGACAAAGCAGGTTTTCTGTGAAGATCCAGAGGTGAGAAATGGGTCTCCTAGACGCTAGCAAAGGAGAGGAAGCCTTCTGGACCCCAAGCTCAGAAGATTATGGGTGGGGTATTTATTGGGCATTCCTACAGAAAGGGTAGGAGATCTGTGTGCCCCTTCTCAGTCTCCCCATGCAGGTAGGAGTGGATGGGGTCAGGGAGCTGAGTGAATCATTGAACCTTTCTCTGGACGGTGACTGGGCGGGACTCTTTATCTCGGTGGTTTTTAGATTAAAAGGATTCCATCCTGGGGTTAATTGCAGTGATGGGCAAGACGGGCATTATGTTTACAGGGGCAGGGAGGAACTTGACTGCGAACAAACCAGAGATGCATGTTGCATTTGACTCCATTTGTTGTGCTCTCCCTTACCTCCCTGGATGCCGCAGGTGAGGTGTTCGATCCCATAACCAGCGTCAGGCACGCTGTTTCTAACGTGGTTTGCGCCGTTGTCTTTGGGAGTCGTTTCAGCTACAAAGATGAGGCCTTTCTGGAGCTGTTGGGCATGATGGGGAACTACAGCCATTATTTCCTCTCTCGCTTTGCACAGGTATGTACCAGCGCCTCCCCTCTGAGCCCATTTGGTACTTCTCATCTGAGCACATGGGGTATTTCTCCTCTGAGCCCGTGGGGCGCCTCTCCATTCTGATACATCTCCCCATTCAGTTCAAAGGGAAGGCAGTGGAAAAACTCTCCTTAACATCAGTGGCAGCTGGACGGATCCAAAGCCTTCTGCAGTTAATGGAGAAACTCACTGACTTCAAGAGCTTTGGATCAGACCCCCAGGGCCAGCGCAACCCATTAGGTGACCTAGGCGGTCGCCTAGGGCACTAACATTTAGGGGGTGGCAACCGCGGTGGTTGGCTCTTTGGCCGCCCTGGTCGTTGACGGTATTTCGGGGGCGGGACCTTCCGCTGCCTAGGGCGCCAAAAGAGCTGGCGGCGCTCCTGCAGACCCCTGACCCCTGATACAGGGAAGCAACCCTCTTCAATGCACGTGCTTCAGTGGTGCCCTGAATGAGGCCATGAAGAGCATTTTCCCACTTCCAGCCCTGCTGTGCATCAGCTGGCCCTGTGCAGTCCCAGGCCAAAATCTTCCAAAGTGGCCATTGAGTTTTATGGGGCCTCCATTTTTACTGGCCACTTCTGGAAACGCAGCTGTCAAAGGTGTGGCTGATTGGAGTGAGGTGTTGTCACCCATGGATCAGGGCTGGAACCACATGTGACTACACATGTGAGAGAAATGATCAAGCCCTGCCACCACATGGTGGGGGCCGGGGGGATGAGAGAGGTGCACCCACAATCTCAGAACAGTCCTATCCCATCTCCTGTTCCCAGGTGTACAACACCTTTCCTGGCATCATGCGTTACCTGCCGGGACCACACAACAAGGTCTTCAATGAAAGTGAGAAGTTGAAGAACTTCATCCGAAAAAGGATTGACTCTCACAAGCAGACCCTGGAGCCAAGCTGTCCCCGGGACTACATTGACTGTTTCCTTATCAAGGCAGAGAAGGTACAGCAGGGCCTGAATGCCTTGGGGCTATTTCTAACTCTAATGACAGTAGCAAGAAGGGACCCCATTCAATGAGCGTGTATTAAATTGCATTCAGAGCTAGGTACTGACTGATCAGCATGTTACCGATTAATAGATGACAGGGACATCATAATCCCAGCCTGGCCCCATATCTCCAGCTCAGCTGGTAAACTGAGGCTGGGTGCTAGAGTAATAGCAGACTCCCAATCAAGGGCTTTGCTATGAGACTGGCTAAGTCTTAGCTAAGCGGCATCTTGGCCTAGCAGCTAAATCTGGGACTTAGATGAACCTGGGTTCTCTTCCTCTCTCTGACACTGACTGCCTGTGAGACCTTGGGAAATTCACTCTCCTGCTGCTTGTTATTCTGTAAAATGTCAGTAATAATTCCTACCCCCAGGCTCATGGTGAGGCTTAGCTGCCATTCCCAAAGCACTTTGTGATCCTAAGACAGAAGTTGCTACTCGCGAGCTGAGTGACCCGTGTATTTTATAGAACTATCTGGGGAGGTGGATGCTGCTCAGGGCTATGAAACGCGAGGCGAATCCCAAGGCATGCCAGAATCCAGCAAAGCTGCTGTTCACAATCAGATGAACCCCCTAGAGCTCTGGATGGGAACCAAACGCCCATCGCAAGCAGGCTGTGCAGCCTGGGGATGATTTTACAGCTGTCACTTTCCTTAAATCCACCAACCCACCCCTCTATCCATTTCCAGGGAAAGAGCACGTCAGGGGATGTATTCAGCGATGAAAACCTGCTCATGGCAGTGTTTGACCTCTTTGGTGCTGGGACAGTGAGCACTGCCAATAGCCTGTTGTTCTTCCTCTTGGTGATGGCAAAGTTCCCACAAATTCAAGGTACAAAGAACGGAGGTGGGGAGGGGGCGGGTTCTTTTCAGTGGCTTTAAGCCATGATGCAGCAAGGGGACTGATTCAGATTCTCTCCCTCTGAGTGTGCTCAGCTGAAGTGCCCTATAAGAACAGACTAGTAGGTCCTCTTCAGCACTGCCCCTGTGCTGTGAGGGGCTTGTGCAGAGATCTTTGCTGGATTAGGCCCATCACACACACACACACACACACGGACGGACGGTCAGGGTACTGTACAGGGTCTAGTGGTCGCAGTTCACCCTTCTCTCTTCGCACCCTGCCTGAGCAGGATACACTGACTGAGCCGGGGTGGGTGCCCATGGCATGCTCCGCAATATGTGGCTACCAGGTGCCAGGCTAACCAGACAGAGGCTGAACCAGAGCTCTGCGTTTCCTGGTGCCTGTTCGGGAAGTCTCTGCACTGCAATCGGAGGTGCTTGCAGCCCAGGCTGGCATACCCACACTAGTTTTAACCTCATTAGTGCGGCTAAAAATAGCAGTGAAGACACAGCAGCATGGGCTAGCAACATGAGCACGGACCCAGGGGTGTTTGGACAGCCCATGCTGCTGCATCTTCTTTGCCATTTTTAGCTAGTGTGGGTAGGCCTACACAGCTGCCATCTCACCTCCGGCTGCCGTGTAGACGTAAAACCAGGCCTTTCACTCCAGTTAGGCTGCTCTGTGTTTAATCTCCAAGCTCCCTCACAGCGAAGGCAAGGGGGGGTCAGTGCAGCAACTTCTAATCCTTTGCAGCCAAGGTCCAGCAGGAGATTGAGAAGGTGGTGGGGGCGACCCGTGCCCCTGGCATAGAGGACCGGATGAGGATGCCGTACACCAACGCAGTGATCCATGAGCTGCAGCGCAGCCAGAAAGGGCAGACTGAGAACTTCCCCCGGGCAGTGACTCGGCGCACAGAGTTCCGGGGCTACACCATCCCCCAGGTGCAGTAACTCCTCGGGACGCTCTCAGGGAAGGGGTGGAGGGCGAGCCCTGGACTGGAGCTTCATCCCCCCCACGCCTCCAAATTGTTTGCTTGTTTGAAAAGGTCCTGGCTCTTTCTCAGTCTCTGGCAGCACCACACTTTTCAGCACAGTGGGCAAAGGCTTGTGACTCTTGCAACTGATGCCGCTCCTAGTTTGTGGCGAGTGTGACTCCACCTGCTTTGGGTTCTGATGATCTGAACTCACCTCTCCCCATGAGCCATGCTGCTGCAAGCCAGAGCAGCACAGGTGCTCCAGCCAGGCCTGCCTTTCTCCCCATGGCAGGGAGCTGCTAGACTGACAGCCTGTGTGATGCTGGAATGTGCTCCCTCCTTGATCTCCTGGAGCCTCTGGCCATGCCATAAAGCCCATCTGTTTCCCAAGCATGTGGAGTGCAGGGGGGCTGCAGGCCTGGGCTCATGTGACTTTCCTGTGTCCAGGTGGGCGGGGCAGCCCTGTCTGTTAATCTCTAAGGGGTCAGATCCTGAGCTTAGCACGGGCACCTCTTGGGGTTTTTATAAATCTAAAATAAATAATTCCTAGCCTGGTCTCAATTTCCTGCGACACAGCTTGGCTCCAAGCCAGCCCTGTGCAGGGGGGCTGCACAACAGCGAAGATCCACTTAAGCCTTCCCTGAATGGGACGTCAGTGGTTACTTGCTTTGGCCCCTTTGCAGACTGATTATTTACCTTCTGTGCACAACCAGACTTCCCAGCTGTCTCCACTGCAGGCTGCTTCTCTGCTGCTGATCAAGCTGATCCATTACCGTATTTAATGTCTGCTTTTCCTGTCTCCTTCTGTCCTTTATCACAGGGCACAACTGTTATTCCAATGTTCAAGTCTGTGCATTCAGACCCAAAGCACTGGGAGACTCCAGAAGAGTTTGACCCAGGTCATTTCTTGGACGAGAAGGGGGAATTTAGGCCAAACGAGGCCTTTATGCCTTTCTCTGCAGGTAAAGGCTGGGATTTACAAAGGTCTCTGGCTGCTTTTTGCTGTACAATGAGAATGTGTCAATGACCTGGCTCCTGCTCCCAACAAAGTCAACAGCAAAATGCCCGTCTGAGTCTGTCTTCACTGCAAAGTTAACTCAGACTCTTCCCCAGGCATTGTCCGTAACCCCGCTCCTGTCCACACACAACCCTCGCTCACTTGAGTATAAAGATGCTTTCAACCCCAGATAGCTGGCCCAGCTCGGTTTACAGGCTAGAACTAGGGTGCTGCTTTCACTCGGCCTGGTAACCTGCCCACTTTGCAATGAGGAGGCAGGTTAAATCACTAGAGTGCTGGTGGTCCCCCAGTGCCTTCCCACAGTTCCCCTGTGTGTTTGGAAGAACAGACAAGCTCACCCACAAGTCACTGGGAAAGAATCACAGAGCAGTTCAGCTCACTGCAGCACCATGGGATGTGCCCCCCAAAATCCTAGCAACTCACACAGGGGAGTATAGCACCAGTGAGGACAGAGCAACTCGGGTAGGGATTTTCACACCCAGACAAGGCTAACCCGGGTGCCGATCACCCATGCTAACTCTGCAGTGAAGTCATATGCTAAGGAGAGTAGGATGGGAGTTCTTAGGGTATTTCTACACTGCAATATATGCCCAGGGTTCAAACACAGGCTCAAGCCTACCCCCCTTTTTGTCTACGCACAACTCGTGAACCCATGGCTTGGACCCCACGGGGTGCACGGTTTGAGCCTGAGTCAAGCCGAGAGTCAGGGTCCAAGCTCTGCAGTATAGACACAGCCCCTCTGGATTCATGCTTTGGGAGTCCACCATAAGTATCCCATGACCAACGTCCTTTGTCCTCTGGACAGTTAAGTTTGGTGGACAAATTTTCCCACACTGGACCTCAAACAAAGGGCTACATTTTGGCCACATTTTGAGAGGGTGCTAGGAAGTCTCGGACCTGGGTGGTTGGACTTGGGCCTGCATAATGCAGTGGAGATGGTGGAGCCCCAGCTTGGGACCCAGGGTTCAGCAATTCCTAACCTTGGGTTACAAATGTGTGTATATGCTCAAGCCGTAGGTTAACAAACCCAGGGTCTGCTAACTCAAGTTCTACTAACCCTAGGCTTACCCTGCAGTGCAGACATACCTGGGAAGTGCATTTCAACCCTGGCCTCTGCACCAGTTCTGAAGGATTAAATGGCACTAAAATGGCGCATGGGTCTTATGCTGGCGCCTTTGCAGAGGGCTGAATTTCACCATGATCACGGCTTGCAATAAGCATTCCACTGTAGAGTAGGACAATTATGTTCCCAAAGCCACTTCCAGCTGGTGCTGAGATGTTCAGTAAGGGATCCGATGGCAAATGACTGCATGTGGTGGTTCAGAGGAAAGAATTTCACACCTGTCTGGATGCTGCTTGTCTGCAGATAAGCAATGCTTGGGCAGGGCTGATTATACCATGTGTAAACTACACGCACTCAGGGGAATGCTCTGTTCCCCTCAAGTGGTGGCAGAACCCTCTAGGTAGGTTGATGGGGCTACTACAACGTTACCTAACGGAGCTGACTCATTTAGCTCAGATAAAAGCAGCAAAGAATCCTGTGGCACCTTATAGACTAACAGACGTTTTGCAGCATGAGCTTTCGTGGGTGAATACTCACTTCATCGGATGCAAGTAGTGGAAATTTCCAGGGACAGATATATATATATACCCCTCTGATACTTAGCTCAGATATTAGCAGAATATGCTTTTAGACCCTGAGGTTGCAAATTCAATTCCATCTCCCAGTGATCCAATGGAGAGGGGGGGGCGCAGTTTTGTAAATGTTTTGGCATTACATGCCAAGCAGAACTCGTTCTGTCTTTGCAAATTAGATATTTTGGGTGGGATTTTCAGAAGTGCCTGAGGGAGTTAGAGGCACAAGCCCCACTGAAAGTCAATGGGAGTTAGGCACCTCACTCAGACGGTTTTGAAAATCTCTCCCCCTGTTTCTGGGAATGTCAGATTTGGGACGCTCCTTTGGAGGGATTATTTGGGTGGCATGATCAGGTTGGCCGAAGTGGGGATTTGCCCAAGTCGGTCCTTGTAACAGGATTCCATTCTGCTCAGATCTCACAGAAATCTCTCATTGATCGTGGCAAAAGACAGATAAATAAATACTCCCATTGCCCAGTCAAACAGCAAACCAGTGGGAGAACTGTGTGTGGAACCCCAGAGTCCTGGTTTTCATGTCTGTCCATGAGGCTTCAATGATCTTTTGATAAAGAACAGCTGTGAGGGCCCTGAATTATTGCTTACACAGCAGAGGAGGAAGGGCCTTTGGCCATTAAAGTAACGTGTGGTTGTGCTTTGTTTGGGTAGAGGGTAGGTTGGTGGGTCTCTGAACCCATGCCTATTGAACTCAAGAGAAAGCCTCGGATTGACTTCAGTGGGTGTTGGATCAGGCCTTTAGCCTGTTTCTGTGGGTCTGTCTCACTTCCTTTTCTTTCCCAGGAAAGCGGATGTGCCCAGGGGAGGGGCTGGCCCGGATGGTGCTGTTTCTCTTCTTCAGCACACTGCTACAGAACTTCACCTTCAAGATAGTGACCGATCCCAAAGAGATGGACATATTATCTCTGTGGGTGGACTACCAGAACAAGGGGCCATACAGCAAATTCCAAGTCATCAGGCGCTAAGCGTCTGCCTGAGAGTGCGAGCAGGAAGGGAGCAACTTAGAATATCCAAAGCAACTGGGATGAACTGGGCTGGAGAAATGAGAATGCAGAGGAAACATCCACCGTGCGCTAACAACTGACTGCTGAGAACAAGGGTGTTTAAAGTGTTGGACTGGGGCTCAGAAAATTGGGGTTCAGTTCCCAGCTCTGACACAGATTCTCTGGGTGACCTCGGGCATGTCACTTAATCTCTCTGTTCCTCAATGGCCCATTTATAAAATGCAGATGACAATAATACTTCTGTTCTCCCACCCTGTGTCTGTCTTTCCTACTTAGACATAACGACGACTGTCTCTCTTGCTAAATGTTTGTACAGCATCTAGCGCAATGGGAACCTAATTTTGGCTGGGGCCTTTACACCCTGCTGTAACAGAAATAATACCAGCCACCCCTGGATTGTCACATCGGTGTGCCCTGTTCATTGTTTCAAATCAAGAACAATGCAAAACGAATTCCCTTCACTGCCCCTGTCTACTGCAAACAGCCCTTGGGGGAGGTGGATGATTGTACAGAAAAAAAGAGGATTTAAAAGTAAAATACAAGCTTTAAAACTGCACTAGCAGGCTGGGGTTTTAGTTTCAAGGGGTGCAATTTTTTAAGTCAGTCAGTGACTTAGGCTCCTAAGTCCCATTTTCAAAAGTGATTTAGATACTAAGGAGCCTAAAGACCTAGGCTCCTAAGGGTGAGATTTCCAAAAGTGCCTAGTTAGGTGCCTCACTTCCATTGAAAGTCTATGGGAATTAGACACCTGGGTCATTTAGGCATTTTTGAACTTTTTACTCCACATCTTTAGAGACATGCTTGAGGCCATGTAACTAGCAGGCAGAATTCTTAATAAAAACACCCCTGGTAAATATTCACACACACCCACTTACTTGTCAGTACAATAATTTGTCAATAGGCAGGGATTTTCCCACAGGAGAACATACTGGTATTCATGTAAGATTCTCCCCAGTACTGAGGGCTCCTGTGAGGCCTTCCAAGCCCCCTCGAAGCCCTGGGGGTCTTGCATGTTCCCTTGGCGCTGAGCTGAAGTTCATCCATAATGAAGACACGGGACATTTTCAAAAGCAGCCTCTGATTTTGGGAGCCCAGCTCACCAGTGTAAGGGAGAGGAGGACCAGGACCAGGTTCCCGTAAGTCCTGGCCTGGGTTGTCATGAAAGGGGCTGCTGGCTCCATTGCAGACACACATTTGTGACTGCCCCCTTAACCCCCC
Organism: Mauremys reevesii; assembly: GCF_016161935.1. Classification (NCBI taxonomy): domain Eukaryota; kingdom Metazoa; phylum Chordata; order Testudines; family Geoemydidae; genus Mauremys; species Mauremys reevesii. The sequence continues at coordinate 23,754,324 of NC_052637.1, forward strand.
TTTGTCCCTCAGATTTGCTGTGCCACCAGCTCTGCTCCTTTGTACCGGGAGGGTCGACTGGACCTACCTGTGAGGAGGGATGGAGGTTTGCGATGCTGGGCCCTTGGCGGAGGTGGGGTCACCAGTGTGCCAGGTGGGGACACATCACTGATCTCTCTGCAACAACAACAAGAAAGTCTCAGAATGAGAGACGTCAGTCATTTTTTCACCCATAATTATACCCAAAGCTGCATTAATGGAATTTCTCTGGCAAAGGGGAGTCTAGAACAACCAGAGAAAGGGATAAAAACTACAGTTTTCAAAAGTGGCTTGTGATTTTGGGTGTCTGTCTCAGGGCCGCCCGGGGGGGCTGGGGGGCAAGTGGGGCAATTTGCCTGGGGCCCCAGGGGCCCCCACCAGAATATAGTATTCTCTGATATTGCAACTTTTTTTTTATGGAAGGGGCCCCCGAAACTGCTTTGCCCCAGACCCCCTGAATCCTCTGGGTGGCCCTGGTCTGTCTGAGGCACCATGGGCCAGATGCTCAGAAATGCTGAGCACCCACAGCTCCAGCTGAAGTCAATGAGGGACTGATCTGGTATCCCGCTGCTTCCTGCCAGCATGGTTGGTGTTTCCACTTTCATCAGAGAGGAGAAAATCGCCAGCTCCCAGTGAATTTGGAAGAAGGTGCTTTGGAAGTTAAAGCATGGACTGGAACTCTGGAGAGCTGGCTTCAATCTCTGTGCACCAGGGATCAGGGCCTGCAGCAGAGGCAGTCTCCAGGCAAGCCCAACAGCAGGCCTGCAGCCGGCTGCCTGATTGACTGTACCACCTGAGTGGTCAGGAAAGGCAGCTGGCTGACTGGCTAAGCACAGCCGCAGCAACTGCTCTCTGGCTGCTCAGTGTGTTCACATCTGCACTGCGATCTTCCCAGCGTCTGCTGCTCTTCCCCTGCTCCTACCTTGCTCCAGCCCTGCTCCTAGTCCTGTTCTTACTTTGTTCCCCTGTCTTGCTCCTGGTTCCAGCTTCCTCACTCTGACCGGGGATCCTGATCCCAGCTCTGGCCCTTGACTTGGTTCCTGGTTCCAGCTCTTACTCCTAACATGGCTGCTGGTTCCTGACTCCAGCCCTGACCTTTGGTTTGGATCCGCTCCCCTGGCTCCTGCTCCACCCAGCAGGCCTGACTGTCCACAGCCTCCTTGGGCAAGTCACTTCACCTCTCAGCAAGCCTCAGTTCCCCACCCATGCAATGGGGATAGTAAAGCTTCCTTCTCCCCCACACATGCGCTCACATTTAGACTGCGAGCTCTTTGGGGCAGAGACTGCCTTCTGCTATGTGTTTGTCCAGGAATTAGCCCAATCTCAACTGGGGCATCTTGGTGCTACCACAATCGAGTGGAGGAGGAAACTGTTAAAGTTTATCTGATTTTTTTCCTCCATGCTTTTAATCTTCAAGCAAACCCTTTTCTACTAAGAAACACACTGTGTTTGGAAAGATTAACCCAACCCTTCTGTGATGGGTTCGATCACAGAGACCCCCTTGGGACTGTCACCTGATGTGCTGAGATTACCTCTGAGCCCGTTTTCCCTGCCAGCTTGGGACTTCAGAACCCTGTCTTATTGAGCCAGATATGCTAACCTGCTGCAACACAGACCCAGGGTCTGAACCACATCCCCAAAGCTGCAGACTTAACTGAAAACAGCTTAGCAAGTATTCCTGTCTCCAGCACCCAGACACCCAGCTCCCAATGGGATCCAAACCCCAAATAAATCCGTTTTACTCTCTATAAAGCTTATATAGGGTAAACTCATAAATTGTCCGCCCTCTATAACACTGATAGAGAGAGCTGCATGGCTGTTTGCTCCCCCAGGTATTAGTTACTTACTCTGGGTTAATAAATAAACAAAAGTGATTTTATTAAGTATAAAAAGTAGGATTTAAGTGGTTTCAAGTAATAATAGACAGAATAAAGTAAGTCACAAAGCAAAGTAAAACAAAACACGCAAGTCTAAGCCTAATACATTAAGAACCTGATTACAGGTAATATCTCACCCTCAGAGATGTTCCAATAAGCTTCTTTCACAGACTGGACTCCTTTCTCATCTGGGTCCAATCCTTTCCCCTGGTACAATCCTTGTTAGTCCAGCTCAGGTGGTAACTAGGGGATTTCTTCATGACTGGCCTGCAGGTATGCAGGTAAACAGAGCCATGTACAGTCAATTGTCCTAGACAATGGGAGCCATCAAGATTCTAAACCACCATTCATGGCCCACACTTTGCATAATTACAATAGGACCTCAGAGTTGTGCTACACATTCCTAGTTTCAGGTACGAGAACGATACATTCATACAAATAGGATGAACACACTCAGTAGATTATAAGCTTTGTAATGATTCCTTACAAGAGATCTTTTGCCTAAAGCATATTCCAGTTACATCATATTCACATTTATAAACATATTTTATAAAGCATTATGGAGTGCAACATCACATCTTCCATCTCCGGGAAGAGAGAAGGAGCCAGGTGGCCTCATCCTTGGTTTGGTCTAGATGCACCAGGATCCACCCGGAGCGAAGGGTGAGCAGCAAAGTCCAATGGGGGCAGCCTGGAGACTGAAGTGGAAGAAGAGGAACCAGTGGCCTGAGGCTTTCGCCTCCTTTCTTTCTACACCGCGATCAGTGATTCTCTGTCACCATTCACCACCAGCAAAGCAAAGCAATGCACTTAGTCCGAATTCCATTGGCCGTTGGCTGGAGAAGAGCTGTTGGAGTCCAGCACTGCTGATTCTGGCGCATGGATGGAAACTGCTAGAAAGGCAAAAGTGGTCAATTGCCGCAGTGCCACAGCACCCTCCTGTTAGCACCCTGGGGTGACTCTATTCAAAGCTAAACTTTCACTCCCGAGATGGGGGAGGAGCCAGAGAGAAGTTGTTTGTACAGCACTGGAGAGCTCTCTCCACGAAGGGTGTCAAATGTTCTGTGCAGGGGAGAGCTCGGTCGAGCTGCAGCAGTGGGATTGGTTGGGGTGGGGAGTAGAGGCTGGGCTGCTGTTTCCCAGAATGTGAAAAGCCAACGCCTGAGGATCTGCAGTCCGAGTGGTGCCAGGCAATGCAACGATCTCCCTGCTGCTCACAGGGGCTCTCGCCGGTCTTGTGGGGCTAAAGCTCCTGTCTCCATGGAAGAAGAAGTGAGATCTGCCTCCAGGCCCCACACCCTGGCCTCTGATAAGCAATCTGCACCTGCCATACTGAGCACCTCCCTACAAAACCTCCATGGAGGTAGGCGAGATCCTGACCTTGCCTGTTACAGCTTCTTTATGCACAAGCTTTTGGCGGACAGAGGGGGGAATGTTGCAATTTATTCCAGAAAGTGCATTGCTCTGTTTGCCCAGCAAATTTCCTGGAGCCTTCTCTGTGAGTGAGACAGCAATAGCTGAGGTCAGCCATGGCACAAAGAATCAAGCCAAATACAGCAGGAGAAATCGCTGAGCTCAGTTGCACCTGGAAGTGGAACTTTTCTCTCAAGTAGGTTTATAAGCTCTTTTGTCTGCGTGACTCCTAGGAGGGGGTGGCTTGCTCACTCTGGCCTGTCTCCTGGAGTCCTGTAGGACAGTATCGTTTCATAAGCCTGAACCTTGCAGACTCAGGGGATGCTGTTATTGCCAATGTCTGCGAGTGAAGCTGGCAACTTGAGCAGGGAGTTAATCCCCTGTCTCTCGGCCTGTCCCTGCAGGTCACTGTTTCATAAGCCTAGTATGACACACTGGTGGCCCAAGTGTGATAAAATCCATCATGTCGAATTGTGTCAGCTCACAAAGCGTCAGCTAATATAACACACAATGGTTTGTTTCCTAACATAGCTGAGTGTGACGTATAGGAATCTACCAACTGGTGCTGTCACCCACTGCAAAGCCCAAGGCAGAGCTTGCCTAGCAGGAATCCAGAGGTGACAGTCCTTTCAGTCACATTTTTGTGTGTTATTGGCACATCTAAGGTTGTAATGACTCCCCCTTAATGTTCTGTGATTCCATTCCATGGGCTCAGCCCCACAAGTTTAATCAGATTCATACGCTTCCAATCCCCTTCTGCACCTGTCCAGACATCATCAGTCCCACAGTCCTGTCACACCACGCCAAATCTATTAATCCTTTCAAACCCTCCTCATGCACCACTCTCCCCCATCACCAGCATTTCGTGGAGGCTTCTGCCCCAACCTGGCTACTGTTCCTCACAGCCAACTTTATGCCTCCCTGATTCTTGGCCCAACTGGGGGCTAAAATGACCTTTGGTGTAACTCAGAGCAGTCTCAGGGCTGCTCTAAGTTGTGCTGACTGCTGTGATTCTCACAGGGACAGTTTCACCATTGGAAGATTGGGTGGAGTCTCATTTCTCCCACCTCTGGCCTAACCCTGACAAGCCCCAACTCCTACAAAGTGGGGGCAAAAAACATAACTGGCTTCAGGACTGAGCTTGATAAGTTTATGGAGGGGATGGTATGACAGGACTGCCTACTATGGCGTAGCAAAAATCCCCAACTGCTGGAAATGGGACACTAGATGGGGTGGGCTCTGAGTTACTACAGAGAATTCTTTCCCAGATATCTGCCTGGTGGGTCTTGTCCGGGTGATCACCATATTTGGGGTTGGGAAGAAATTTCCCCCCAGGTCAGATTGGCAGAGACCCTGGGGTGGGAGGAGGGTTCGCCTTCCTCTGCAGCATGGGGCACGGGTCACTTGCAGGTTTAAATTAGTGTAAATGGTGGATTCTCTGTAACTTGGAGTCTTTAAACCATGATTTGAGGACTTCAGTAATTCAGCCAGAGGTTAGGGGTCTATTACAGGAGTGGGTGGGTGAGGTTCTGGGCTTGCAAGGTGCAGGAGGTCAGACTAAATGATTGTGATGGTCCCTTCTGACCTTAAAGTCAGTGAGTCTATGAGGTAAAAGGTGATGCAAAAACCTGCTGATGCCGGCTGTATACTATATAAGGATTCCCCTACATGGGGAAATCCTTGGCTGCCTGCCTAGGGCCGCTTGGAATGACCTTTTCACTTGTACAAAGCCTGCTGAAGCAGCACAAATTGGCCCTTAATGAGGACTGGGAGTCCTGCCCATGGCCTGGAAGCTCCCGCTGCAAAAAGCATAGAATGACAGCTAAGAGTGTAACGATAGGCTGAGCTCGCGATATGTGACCATTCCAGGGGGCCTGCTGTTTGTTATGGCCTCTCCCGGAAAGATGTTTTTAAGTAGAATCCTTCAACTCAGGAACTAGTTACCACCCCTCGGTCCACCAGGGCTGCCACTGTGTTCCTCTCCCAGGGCACTCCTCAGGCCTGGGACGGGGCCTCTGCACTCATCCAGCCTCTGGTGTGCAACGTCCAGGCAGTCCGCCATGCAGGTCTGCTCAGGGGCTCAGCCCTCCGGCTGGGTCCAGGAGAGCCCACCCCTCCCAACAAAAGGAAAGGGACACAAACATGCTGTGACATGGGCACAGAGAGCCCTTGGTGAGCCGTGGCCCCAGTCTGGTTCTCAGGCTAGTCTAGAATTACTGGGTCAGAGTTGGGCCCTCCCACCCTTCAGGGTCACTCAAGAAGCGCCTACTTTCTCCAGGAGCTGAGGGCTGGAGGCCTGCTGCTCTCTCTCCTCTGCCCCCAGCTGTACCGTGGTTACCCCGACATCTCTCACAGGCGTGGCCAGGCTGGTTGAGCCCACGATAGCTCATAGAACCCCAAGTTTCCTAGTGCTGGGTTGTGTAGCCCACCATAGAGCCCAGACTGGTTGACCTTCAAGGCTTGTTGCACAGGCTTGTCCTACCTGGGGAAGGGGCGGGGGTATCAGATGAAGGAGCCATGAGTGGGTGAAGGGGGAGAGGGTTAGTTCTGATGGGTGGGGTTGGAAGATCCATACGTGAACATGGCCCCTTGGGAAATGTGTCTGTAATTTGTAACTGAACAGTGTTTCTGGATGGGGACAAAGTGAAACCATTAACAATGAGCCTGATCCACAAACAGCTGAAACCAATGGGAATCTTTCTATTGCTTGAAACCAGGGACTTTGGATTGGTGTGAAGCTGGCAGAATCCTACATGTTAAAGTGTCTCTTGCGTACGGTGCAAGTTGCTGCAGTTGTGCTAAGTGGGCAGCTGTGGCCTTGCCAATGAAGCAATAAATTGCTGCAAGGTGTACAGTGGAGAGACCCTGAGGTGTGCCTCCGATAGCATAAGAGCCCCTAGGCTGAAGTCCAACCACCGGAGAAGTGCCCCACAGCTTCCCCAAGTATTGTATTCCCTGCTGGAGTATTTTCCAGCAGCCACTGCAAGGAAAAGCAGTTCCTGAGGAAAGAAGGTAAAACAGAATCCCAAGGAATCCTATGCTGTGCAGTGGGTGGCTCCAAACCACCAGTACATGGAGCAGGAAACAGACACTACAGAACTGCTGGTGTGTTCCTGCATTTCCCATGGACTTGAACCTGATCCCCCTGGGTTTTAAAGTAAGGTCTCTTTACTGGATTCCTACCATGTCTCCTCTGCTCGCTTGATTCCTCCCTCTCGCTTTCAGCTAGGGGAGAAGTATGGAAATACCATTTACTTTGGCTGGAGGCCAGCCATGGGTCTCTGTGGAGTTACAACACATTGAAAGAGGCTCTTTTAGGATAGTGCCAGGTGCCAGGACAGGTGGGAAGCCAGCCTCTGCACCCCGGCTAAACTGATGACTGCGAGCCGCTGGAGGTATGTCCATGTCCCAATCCCCTGCCCCAGCCCAGAATCCCCCAAACCCCTCATCCCCAGCCACACCCCAGAGCCTGCACCCCCAGCCCACAGCTCTGACCCCCTCCTGCACCCCAACCTCCTGCCCCAGCCCAGAGCCCCCTCCCAGACCCTGAACCCCTCATTCCCAGCCCCACCCTACAGCCTTCACCCCAACCCTGAGCCCCTCCCACACCCCAAACCCCTCATCCCCAGCTCTGTTGGATCACAGGCATCAACAATTTTCTTCAACTAGGTCCCCAGAAAAAAAAGTTTGAAAACCACAGTCCTAGAGTGATTCACTGGCTGGTGAACCACCTAGTGGCTGGGCACGGCATACCAGGCTTCCCTCCTCTGGTGCCACAGCTAAACACCATTCAGGTCCGCTGGTGATCCACCACTTCTTGTGTTTTGGCCCTCCAGCCAGGTCACTTTATGTCCCATCCCTTCCAGGGTATCAGCAGCCCAAACAAACAGTGCCTCAGACACTGGTCATCAATACGTTGTCTTCTGCCCCTCGAGGGCTCCCTTTGCATCCCACTTTTCCCTCAGAGCTGTGGCCACAGGGCTTCTCCCTGAAGTCTCGCAACCAAACTCAAACCTGAATCAAAACACAAAAGCAACTTCTGCCCCTTCCCTTTTAATCTTTCTTGGATCCTCCCCAGCTCTCTGCAGAACACTGAATCCCAGGGTTACCTGCCTGGCGTTTTGCCCCTAATTCAGGGCCTATCACAAGAGACAACTCCACTCATGTAGCTTCTCTGTGGTTCTCTTTCCAGAGAGTGAGGAACACTAGACCATTTCTCTCCTGCGCTCTCCCCTCAGCTCCTCCCTAGTTGGGTCTGATAATGAATAGAATCCACACACCCTCCAGGTGTCACCTGGCAAACTAATTGGGCCCTCCAGCTCCTCTTAACCCTTTGAGTACCAGTGCAGGGTTTATGCTCCCATCACATGTGGGTTACAACAGGACACACTCATCAGCTCCCAGGAGCAGACCTAGATGGCAGGGGAGGGAGTTCACACATGTCCCTTGGGAGCAGAGCCAATATTTGGCCCCAAGAAGGAGAATCTCAAGGGCTTTATCCTGAAGAACCCTGGGACCGTCCCTACCGTAAACTAGTCACTGTTGCTGAAAGGAACAAGTGGCTGGGGTCCCCCTTCTGCTTCTGCAGCAGGATCTGAGGGCTTTTTCTCTGATCCACACACTGTTAAATGACTCCGTTAAGTGTGAGGTGTGCCCCACTGGATCGCTGCGCTGAGCCTCCATGCGATCCTCACAACGGCCCTGTGCTCTGTGGCAGGTAGATCACTGCGGTCAGGAGGGAGGGAGCGATGGGGGAGCCCCAGAATGCAAAGGGTGGCCCTGCTAGTTGTAATGTTCTGGCCTCTTGGTGGGTGAGAATGAACTGGCTGCTGCTGGTGCAGGCCGTGTAACAGGTGCTCTCCTTGGGGCTGCTCCTGCAAAGAGAACTCCTGCCTTGGTAGGAGCACATGGGGGATGCAGCACACAGTTGCTTCACACATGCCAACCGTCCAGCTGCTCCAGCAGTGCAGGGAGGTGAGGCCAAGCTGCTGATGCACTGAGACACCGCAGCAGTCCCTGCCTCCTCAGCTCCAGCTTGGAAGTTGAAGAGCCTTTACTGGGAGGGAGCTTGAAGATCAGTTCTCCATGTGAATCCCCACAGTCACCCAGGGGAGACACACTTCTCCCCATCTCCACCAGTTTAGGACACTTGCTTCCCCCACCAGTTAGGGGAGACAGGATCTCCTGGGCAGCAGAGGCTGGGGACTCAGAAGGTAGCCCACTCAGGCCCCGGATGCCCTCGACTAAAAGCATGCCCAGCACTTGAGCCAGAATGACCCTTTATTTTACTTTAAGGAACAATGCAGTAAGAAAGAAAGAACAAAAATAAAGTCTCAATGAGAGCGTGAGCACACTGTGTGCATGTGTCTCTTGTAACAATCTGCATCACTGAGAACAAAATAGCAGCTGTCTCTGCAGCAAGAAGGGGGACTTCCCTCCATTTAAAAGTGAAGTACATGTGAAACAAATTGCAACTGACCAGGGGCAGCTCTAGGGTTTGCGGCGCCCCAAGCAGGGCGGCACGCCGCGGGGGGCGCTCTGGCGGTCGCGGGTCCTGCAGCTCCGGTGGACCTCCCACAGGGATACCTGCGGATGCTCCACCAGAGCCGCAGGACCAGCGGACCCTCCGCAGGCACGTCTGCGGGAGGTCCACCGGAGCTGCCTGCCGCCCTCCCGCGGGACGCCGCCCCAAGCACGCGCTTGGCGCGCTGGGGTCTGGAGCCGGCCCTGCAACTGACACAAGTTGCATGCAATACGTCATACTTACTGGATCCCCAGGCCGATATGGATCTCAGCTCCCAAATCTGACGTAGCTTGACAGTGTACCAAACCCTATTCTCCTCATGACTCACCACTGCCTGGGATGGAAAGTCTCAGGCTCCCAGCCACGAGGGAAAGTCTAGCTCAAGGAGCCATACCTGCATGAGCTCAGATCAGGCTAGTGTGCTAACAACAGTGTACTCAGGGTGATGTGAGCGGTAGGAGGGGCTAGCCACCCTGAGTACTGTAACATCCCCATGGCACGTACCTGGGGCAGCTAGCCTCTCCCATGGCTTGTGCCGCTGTGGCAACTCTGTTTTAGCGCAATAGCTGGATCAGAGCTAGCACGGGTGGGTCTCCTTATCTTGTGCTGGGAATTACACCCCCACCTCCAAGTGTAGACGTACCCTAAGGCTGGAAGGAGAGTGAAATCTAACCCAGGGGAGAAAATCCATGCAGGACAATGGGCCAGGGCTAGGTGTGCTGGGGCGGCCATTGAGATAGCAGCAGTGATAGAGTGGCGTGAGCCACAATGAGATGTTGTTGGCTGCACCTAGGGGAGTACTTTAGAGAGCAGTAGAGGGGATGAAGTCTGGTAGCACAGGTAGGAAAGGCAGCAGCACCCCCAGTGACTGGACAGAGCTGATCTTTAGAAGACACCTGGCTAGCTTTACCATGCCACAGAGCAGTTAGTAGGGGCCCCTTGAGAGACTCCACTTTCTGAAACATAACTTAAATCAGTAAATGTCACAAATACATTTACTCTCTTAAGTCCCAATTCAGCAAAGCATTTAAGCATGTGCTTAACTTTAAACACACGAGTTGTGCCTATTGTGCAGAAACCTGTATTCTAAGTCAGTGTTTCTCAGCCTTTCCAGGTTGGCAAGCCCTTATCTGAAGTTAAAAATGTTCACAACTTCCTTATGTTTATGGTAAAGATGACTTGATCGTGTAGGATAAGGATATGTGGGGACTCGTGGGTTGCCAGGTGTGCAGTTTTCAACCGAACACCTGGTTGAAAAGGGACCTTCCCCAGCCTGGTGAAAATGAGTGAGTGAGGATAGGGGTGAGCGAACAAGGGGGGGGGTGATGGAGTGAGCAGGGTGGGGCCTCGGAGAAGGGACGGGGCAGGAGTGGGGCAAGGGTGTTCGGTTTTGTTAGGTCAGAAAGTTGACAACCCTAGGCCCGCGGAGGAGGAGCAAGATTCTCTTTGCTTTATAATACAGTGTTCAATGCCTTGTGACCCCACTGGTTGCATTTTGTGACACCCTCCTCCCTGGGGTCGTGACCCATCATTTAAGAAACGCTGCTTTAAGTTGTTCAAGGTAACAGGTTTCATAACATAGCCTGTTACATGCAAATGTTTGTGAAATTAAGCAACAACTAGAGACCAACAGGCTAGTACAAACTGAACTCAGTTAAAAGAGCAGTAATAATGGGTCTTCCAAGGCTCCTGGTAAAATTGAAGCTAAACACATTCAGTCTGGAAATAAGGGATATATACTGACAGTAATTAATCACTAGAACAATTTACTGTCGTGGATTCTCCATCACTGACCATTTTTAAATCAAGACTGGATTTTTTTCTGAAAGCTCTGCTCTGGGAATTACTTTGGGGAAGTTCTAGGCCTGCGTTACACAGGAGGTCAGACTAGATGATCACAATGGTCCTTTCTGGCCTTGGAATCTACGGAAGTCAGGGGTTGGAATGATAATGATCTAAACAACTATAAAAATGGGAGAGAAAGTTTGTAGTTGAAATAACAGAAATATGTGTTGATTAATTCTAATGGAATGAGGGTGCTGCCTCATCTTGGATATTGTTGGTCTTGGGGTCCCTAAAATGGGAACAGGAGGATGGGTGGACTGGAAGGAGCAAACTTTACCATCATGGCTGCAAGCCCATCCATCTCCTGGGACCCCAAGACCCACCATTAGGCCTTCACTATCCAGGTCCTAAAAGGCCTCTTGACCAGACTAGGCCAGAGAGAGGGATCCAAATGACATCACCACCTACACCAGTTTTGACTAAATCCAGAACCACACCTGGAATGTGAGCCTTCGGTTCCTGCTGTCTCCTGCTCCCTACTGTGTCATTGTCTTTCTCCTCTTCCTTATCTTTCTCCTTCTGCCTTTGTCTAATAAGACTTCAGCTGAGTGAGCCAAGACAACTCCAACTTTTGCAACACCGCTGTAATCCTGTGGGCATAAAGACAGCTAAAAGCAAGGCTTTAAACAGCCTGACTCTGGTACAAGTTTGCCAGGCCTTGGAGCTGCCAATGAGACCATGTGCTGAGCCTGTGTTTCTCCAGCAGCAAGGCTGCAAGTGAAAGTCAGCACCAGACACAGAAGCTGCCTTTTCTCTCATCGCTGTTCTTTCCTCTCCCCTTTTGTCAGGGGTGAAAGTAACTTAAAGGACTTACTGGTACTCCGGAGTCCTTAGGAGGGGGTGGGGCCTCAGCCAGAAGAGGTGTGGCCTCTACCAGAAGAGGCAGGGCCTTTACATCCCTAGGTGCTTTAAATCAGGATTTAAAGGGCCTGAGGCTGTGGTGACAGCAGCTGGGAGCCCTGAGCCCTTTAAATCATCCCCAGAGCTACCAGCTGCAGAGGCCCTTTAAATCACCCCTGGAGCAACCAGCTGCAGAGGCCCTTTAAATCACGCCCGGAACTACCAGCTGCAGAGGTGGCTGGGAGCCAGGGGGTGATTTAAAGCGCTCAGGGCTCCAGCTGCTGCTACCGCAGCAGAGCCCCGGACACTTTAAATCACCATTGGAGGGGGCCCCAGCCCCTGGCGGAGTTTGAAAGGGCTCAGGGCTCTGCTGCTGTAGTGGCAGCCAGAAGCCCCTGGCCCTTTAAATCACTGCCAGAGCCCCACCACCGCTACCCCAGGGCTCCAGCAGCGGGGCTCGGGTGGCGATTTAAAGGGCCCCAGAGGGCAGCAACAGTGGGAGCCCCAAGCCCTTTAAATCGCCACCCTAGCTGCACTGCTGGAGCCCCGGGGTAGCAGCGGCAGCCAGGGGCTTGAGAGGTGATTTAAAGGGCCCGGGGCTCCGGCTGCTGCTACCACCCTGGGCCCTTTAAATCATCCCCGGAGCCCTGCTGCTGGAGCCCTGGCATAGCAGCAGTGCTGCTCCACCGGCAAGTTAAAGGGCCCAGGGCTGTAGCAGTGGCCAAGCCCCTGGCCCTTTAAATCGCCGCCGGAGCCCCGCCGCCACCACCCCAGGGCTCCGGCAGGCTCTGGGGACAATTTAAAGGGCCTGGGGTGGTAGCGGCTACTGGAGCCCCGGACCTTTTAAATCGTCCCCGGAGGCAGCCGCGGGGCTCCAGTGGCTATTTTAAGGGTTGGGGCTGTAGCGGCTGCCACAGCCCTGGATCCTTTAAATAGCCACCGGAGACCTGCCGCCGCTACCCCAGGGCTCCAGGGACAATTTAAAGGGCCCGGGGTGGTAAATGCGGCAGGCGCCCCTGGTCCTTTAAATCACCATCTGAGCCTCACCACCGCTTCCCCAGGGCTCCGGCAGTAGGGCTCTGGTGGCAATTTAAAGGGCCCAGGGCTCCAGCCGCAGCTGGGAGCCCCAGACCCTTTAAATTGCTGCCAGGGGAAGCTAATCTGCCCCGGTACGGTGCACCGGCTCTTGCCATACCAGGGTGTACCGGCTTACTTTCACCTCTGCCTTTTGTGCTTCATCTTAAAAGGAGACAGGATTGAACTCCAACAACAGCTCTAGCCCGTCTAAACTAGTTTTTTTTCTTTCCCTGCCAAAAGGACAGTTAATACAAGCTTTAATCACACTGAAAAGGCTGCCAAGCATGGGTTTCTCCCAATAACAACTCTATATAATTAAAGGGAAAGGGAAAAGGGGGTATTGTTACAATGAAAATCTTACTTAAGACTTTATCTTTCAAACGCTTTAACGGATTTTCCTTCTTTGTCTGGGTCTTTAATAAAAGGTTTCAAATATTTTAAATGGTGGTCATTACACTGGGAGCTGCCTTGCCAGCAATAACTTGACACAAAATCCTGGACCACACTGAACTGTTTAATGTTGGAACAATGAACACGGCTTTTGTTAACATCTTACCCCTTGTTGAGCTCAAGACACGTCCTTTACCAACACAAGATCAAATTGACTTCAGTGGGGCTACTCACATGATTTAAACTTAAGCACATGTTTAGGTGCTTTCTGATTTGGAGCCATCACACATGTTTCCCAACTATTTGAGAGCACTGCTTTATGCATGTATGCATTCTGGAGGCAGGAGGCTCATTCCTATTTCATGCATTTACAGTTTTCAAATGATTATTCTTTTTTTTTATTAGTAAGGAAACTTTTTATTGCAAAACTTTACTTTTTTTCTTTTTAAACTGAGGGCACAACAGTCACCTGTGCACAATGCTTTGGACTGCCAGTTTTAGGCTAAAACTCATCAATCCCAATAAAAAGCCATCAAAACAAAACTTCAAGAATATGATATGAGCTATATGCCCTCCTCCCAAAACCTGTATCTTCACTTTTTGCAGTAATCAAACCTATGCAGAAAAAAATCCCCCTCATCTTCCTTTTTTTGGATCAAATTGCCAGGATTATGGGACTTTTGTGGGGACCAGTATTTAAAACAATTCTAATAAAACCAGATTTTTAAAACTCATAATGAGGCAGAATTTCCTTAGACATAAATATTGACATAATAATAATAATAATAATAAAGACATGAAAACTAGACCCCTTTGGTACAAATCCAAGCTAAGGATAGTGTCTAATTTTTCAAATCATCCCATGAATGTCTTGATACTGGTGCATCATGGATATTACAATCTATACGGTATAGTAGTTGCTAGGATATTTTGTTCATGCAAATTCTAGGAGGTTTACGGTAACAACTGCGTCTCCTAGGAGTTCTGTACAATAAAAGACAAGAGTTCTACAAACAGCAGTGTGTGATGTGGCTACTTCATCCATCGCAGGGTTCAGCCAGTTTCTTAGTGTTATTTTTATAATGTCACAGGATGGAAGCAGACAATTAGAAAGCAGGTTATGTTTCTCTGCTTTTCCCACTGCCCAGCTCAGTGCCCTGTTTGCTGAATTGGATCTGAAATGATGAAAGAGATCTCCAAGGACCAGGAGAGCCTGGAATACAGGCTGGACTGTGCTCCTGATCTGCGGTGTGAGAAGAAAACAGGTTTAGTGCCTGTTTGCCAAATTTGTGAGACGTGTGTCTTGTCTTGGAGGGTCTTCTATACCAAAGAGTGGTTCCTGCGGGCCAGCAATGTCACCCAAAGGAAGTTCCTGGTGGGGATCGTGAAGCGATTCAACAGCCTGGATTTGCTAAACTATGCTGAGAAAGTCCTGCAGACCTCCCACGGGAAGGATTTCACTTTCAGCCGGTCCCGAGTCACCCCCAGCCTCAAAGAAGACATGACCACGTCCGCTTCTGACCGGGCTTTGAATATCGTAACTCTAGAGAAAGCCATGTCGGAGACCTGGAAGTGGTTCAAAAACAGTTCCTACTGGACTAAAGCAAACTACACTCTGCTCTTGCTTCAGATGTGTAACCCTAAGTTACTGTTTATAGCTGCTAACCTAGTCAGAGTCCTCCTGGTCAGAGAGCAGAGTGCCAGCTCAAAAAGAGAAACAGGTAAACAGAGTGACATGCTGGGTGGCGGGAGAGATTGATCCCTGGCTTTCAGGATTAACCAAGGAGAGAGGATAAAGTCAAAGGGCCAGATTCTGATTCCCTACCACTGCGTGATACTTTACTGTACAAATAGCCGCATCGGGCCAGATCTTCAGCAGGAGTAAATCAGTGTAATTCCATTGTCTGCCACTTTACACCACCTGAGGATATGATCCAGAGGCCACTTGCAGAGTATGGTACTAACTCACTATGAGTAATGGTGGCAAAACCTGTCCTAAAGCTGCTATTCGCTTACCTGTGTTTTTAAAAACCAGTTATAAGTAGTACCTATGGGTGCAAATGCTCTTACTAGAGATAAGTACAAGTTTGGAAACA
Source organism: Mauremys reevesii (assembly GCF_016161935.1). Taxonomy (NCBI): domain Eukaryota; kingdom Metazoa; phylum Chordata; order Testudines; family Geoemydidae; genus Mauremys; species Mauremys reevesii. The sequence continues at coordinate 23,769,404 of NC_052637.1, forward strand.
TAATGACCGTAGGACAGATTTTCAAATAGGGTTTTATTTTACTTTTCAATGAACATAGTCAAGAAGGAAGAAAGTAAAGGATATGAGAACCATAAAAATAATGTACAATATCCACAAATACCTGGCCAGATCCTCCCTCATCTGGTGTAAATTGGTGCAGCTGCATTAACTCCAGTGGAGCTCCCTGGATTTACACCAGCTGGTTATCTGGTCCATGAACTTTAATTTAGATAGAACAGGAGCTCTAGCAGCAAACTTTGCTACATCCAGTGAAATCAGATCTACTCTTGAGTTTTACTGGTGTTGTGTTTGTTTGTTTCCTTTCTGCTGCCTTTTCTAGTTCACATTAGTGATATTGAAAGGACAATTGCTTTCACTTATTATCACTTTATTTGGGACTGGAAGGCAATGGAGTTTTCCAGGATTCCCCCCAATGTTTGAATCCCTTCCTTTGCTTTCCTATTCTCCAAGCCCCATGAACAGAGAGATGAGCTTTTCTCTGGCACATCACTGCTTTTGCAATTATTAACATTTCGTTGAATCTGATTATTAAGAGACTTAGGGTACGTCTACACAGCAAAAAAATAAAAATAAAATAAAAATACCATGGCAGCAAGTCTCAGAGCCCAGGTCAACTGACTTGGGATCATGCTACTGGACTAAAACCAGCAGTGTAGGAGTTCCCACTTGGGCTGGAGCCCAGGCTCTGTGCATTTCATCCAGGCTATGACAGCTTAGCCCTGGGACTTGTTTGTGATCCTTCCTCTCCAGGAAACAAGCAGATGCAGGGACAGAGGTACCAGGCCGCTTGGCAATATATGCACCTGCATCAGGTGAAACCACCAGAGACTCTGGGGAGCTTGGATTGTTGCAGTTTGACTGTGAATTATTTTCTTGTCCCAATACCAAAAGCCTGTGTTTCTCCTGATAATGCTCTCTCCACACACTCACTCCAAGCACAGGATTTGTTACGTCAGGTCAGATGAAGTGGGTGTGAGTAACACCAGCATATAGAAGCTGAGGGTCTGGTTCCGTGGCTTCAAATATGGAATCTTGCAGCTAGGAGTGGGCAATACTGATGCTTCAGAGGGAGGAGGAAAGAAACCCATAATGCACCTTGCCATTTGTGATGTGCGGTACATGGGGGTCGGATTCCTTCCTATCCCCCTGCAGTGATCAGCTAGTCCCCTGACGCTTAAGCTCTGACTATCCTCCCCTTAGGCATGCTTGTCATCTTAGGTGGTGAAGTGACTGGGCCAGCAATGCAAGGCACAATTGCTGAAGAGCAAAGCACAACTGATTGTAGATATTGTTCATAGCTGTATTTATATCACAAACCTTCTGGTTAACACTTATATCCCCTAAGAACTTTCCCCTCCCTGATCCTTCCTGTCTCCAAGCACAGGGAGCGATTGGTGATGGGCGGTAGCAGAGCACAAGCTGAAGGAGGAGAAAGGCAACGCTGGCAGTGGGCAGACAGAGCCAGATGGGATTCAGTCCTGGCAGGAGTCCTGACCCAGGTTTACCTCCAAGCAACTAGGACTCCCTCACATAGCCAGCCCGTAGAACTGGATGGGATATATATGTGTAGGAACACGGTAATTGTCTGCAAGAGATGAACACCCAGGGAAGAGAGGAATTGTACAGGGTGGTCTGGGATGAGTACAACTGGCATTAATGGGGTGAAATAATTTTCTAATATGAGGTCTACTGTGCAAAAGACTTCCAAGCGAAATGGTGGAGACATAAATGCTCAAGTCCTTAAAATCACCCTAGACAAAACCCTGAAGGAACCAATCCTACACTAGCCAAGGGGAATGAGGCAGAAAACCTGTCAGGTCCCTTTCATCTCTACCTCTGTGACCCATGATTTAGCTCTGTTTGATTTGATTGCTCCTATGTTTGCGCAATTCTTTCAGAGGACGAGGAAGACAAAATCACAGTGGCCTTCACTGAGACCCAAAGCAGCTTCAAGCTACAGGAACGCACGAAATCCCAGGTGCAATTGCAACCCACGTCTCAATCCTTCCTGACTTCTTCCACAGCCCTAGAAAGTGGGGTCTCATCAGAAGGAACCAGCCAGTTTAGTGAAATAGGTACTGTAACAAAAGGAGCCAATCTGTGGTGTTATCTAAGATACTTCAAAGCCCAAGAGTGGACGGGGTGGGTTGTTCTTCGTGATGTACCTTCAGCTACCATAGAACTCAGAGTGCTGAAAATATCCCGGGGAACTGTGGGGTAACGAGAAATTAGGGGGAGCAGGTTTGGTAGTTAATAACTGATATTATGAATATACCACAAGGCTCAGGCACTCCTGGGAGTCCTTAACATGCTATTGATTCTGCTGCCCCAGGCATAGGTGTCCAAGGACAGATACCGTGCTTCTGGCCCAGAGACCTGGCGCACATGTATAGTGAGAGAGCTGCATCGGCGGATGATGATATATCCTCCATGTCTTCAATCGACCCAGCCCCCACTGTTGTCCCTGCAGCTTTCCAGTCAGCCTCCAGCCTGAACAAGTACAAGGACTTCATCCGCTGCCTGCCGACCCATCTGTCCAAGTATATCCTGGGTATGGCCCCTCTTCCTTCCCAAGCACAGCTGTCCATGGGCACATCAATGCTATATGGCCATAGCTTGGGGTTAACCAGCTTGTCCTTGTAATTCCTCAGGGTTTCTGGATACAAAGAGCCTGAACAGGTGCATTTCTGTGAGCCAGCACTGGGCTTTCCTGGCCAGAGAGGTCAAGCAGGAACATCTGTCGCATAGCCTAGTCCTGGAAGAGATTGTGTACTTGCAGGTACTGTGCTTTGGCTTTTGCCTCTCATTCTGCCAGCCTGGCTCTTACACTATAGCTCCTTTTCCCCTCAAGCCCCTAGCCAATAGATGGGAGGGTCCAACGGGCCTTAGAGCCCTCAGGATGTTCCTCCCAGTTTCACCCTGTTGTATTCTTCCTTCTTCCTCACTCTCCAGAGCCAGACAAGGTTAGAAAAGCCTTTATGCATCCTTTCAGAGTCTGCTACTTCTGAGCAGGGACTTATCAGCAAGATTGGTACCAAAGATTTTGGTTACAGATGAGAGCATAAACATGTGCTGGATTTTAGGGCCCTGTAAGGGGATGCAGAGCTGTTCTTCTGACTCCCTGAGGCAACCCAGACCAGGTGGGTCTAATTAGATCCACTCAGGAGCATAAGAGTGCTGAGAGCCTCTTTGTGGAAAGAGAAAGCTAGAGGCATGTACAGAAGGTCCTGAAGGGGAAAGCCCTAAAAAACAGAAATATGGGCCAAAGGCTTATATCTGTAAGTGCAGTCCTGCCACAGGGCTTAAGTTAAGAATAGAGGCAAATCGCAGGAAAGGATAAACTTTAGGATTATACTCCATGGTGCATGTTGTGTGAGGGAGATTAGCATGGAAACCCACTCCCTTCACACTGACACCCAAGCTAGGCTTGATGAAAAGTTCATTTATATGTTCAGCAAACCTAAGGTGAGTATTAGGTGAGCCCAAGCTGATACAGATACAGTTTGGGGCTCTGCCCCCTTAGCAGGTTTGGTTGGGAGCCCTACATATCTTTATGGGTTTGACCCCAAATCTTGGCTGAACAGGGCAGCTTGGGATGAGATTTACTTCGGGATGCAGGATTTGTTTGACCCCCAAAGCAAGGAGGAGGGAACTGAAAATATATGCATGAATTCCAGGAACAAAGAATCCTGGCTGTGATAACCCCCCCACCATCTGCACCAATCAGAGGGAATCAGGGCAGGAACCAGACAGGCTGGCAGCCCCTTCTACATGGGTTCGGAAACATACTGCTGTCCCACACATCACATACGCTCCCGCCACCAGGGCCTGGTGTGGGGTGGGTCTCTATCCTCTTAGTCTAGAAGGACTGAACAGCAGACTTCAGCGCCACTGCCTAACAATCTGGAGAAGACGGTGTTCTGTGATGCTAGGCATACTTTCCCCGAATCCCCTCCTCTCCTCTCTCAGTCTCAGACCTCTGCTTGGCGGCTGATGATGGTAGTTTTCACCTTGCTCCTCCCTAGGCCAGAACACCTGTGAGTATCCTAGCCTGCTGACCAACTTATTCTCTGGGGAGTTGACGTCAGCCTACAAGCCATTATCAATAGACCTTCATGATGATGTGGGATCAGTGCTTAATTTTTAATGAAAGAGGTGCCAGGGTTCAAGCAATTTTTTTACATTCATAACTGATGCAGCAAGGCCAGAGGTGCCGGGGCTGTGAACTGCCAAGCCCAGAGGTGCCAGAGCTCAGTCCTGGTACAAATTAAGCACTGTGTGGGATATCTGGAATACATTTTGGCCCCGAGCAGCTAACTATATGACATTATTTGATCACTGACTGGCCAATGCTTTATTAAAGTCTCCAGCGAACATCTTGCCAAGTTGCAATAGCGACTGTCCTCGTGTGAGCTGACTTTAGTTTTGTTAATGTAATTGGCCCTGTAACAGCCTTCACCCACTGCAAGAGCACCTCCTCCTGGCCAGGCATGGCATAGCAGCTTTCTTCCCATATGGTGCCCTCTGCCAATGGGCATTCTGTTGCTGCAGTGGTTTCTCCTCTCTTAATTCACAGTGCTCCACCTTCATGACTCAGCCCTCCATCTAGGTCACTATATGGTATCAAAGTCTCAGTGGACCAGCTGGCATCTGCAACAGTCCTGCACCTCTTCCTAGGGACCGGGAGGAGGACCCAGGCCCACCCTCTACACTGGGTTCCAGTCCAGGGACCCTTTAACCAGGAGCCAAGATCTATACAATCCCCTTCCTTGCTGAGGATTCAGGTTGAGTCACAAATATTTGGGTTACAAACAATTCAGCTGTTTTGCAATGCTTCTTCCTCTCTGGTAAGGTCATGTTCCTGCGTATTGTGTAGTATGCACCTACAATTCCATCACTGGACAGCTGTACCTTTAAATAGGAGGCAGGGCTGTGAGACAACTGCTCTCAAATGAAGACGTGTCAGTCATTATTTAGCAATGAAATTTCATCAGAATTGATTTGGAAAAAATGACCTTGATCACTAGTCACAGCCCCTGGTGATAAAGGCATCACACTCAGCTCGAAGTAAAAACATCTCAGTGAAAACTCAGGCTGCGTATCTTGCTGTCTACCCCATTTATATCTCCTGAGAACCTATAAATAAACATGATCACAGCAGGTCTGAGGCCCAACACTACAATAACAAACCGGTGTGTGAGTACCAGCTCCGAAGAGCAACCCTACAAGAACAAATCAGTGTGTGCAGCCCAATGTGCTTACGAAACTCATCAGTAACAAACCAGTGCATGCAGCTCAGCCTTCCTGTACACGAGCCCACAGAAGTGTATGTAGTTCTGAACTGAAGAAAATAAGTGCTGCTTTCTATTCCCTCTCTTGCTGTACATTTGGCCTGTGAAGTAATGACACCAATGTCCTTTGATGTTTATTCCAGGGGTCATGTCCTAGGGGAGTCATTCCCAGCTATGCTAAAATGACCAACGTTGTAATTCCAAGGATAACTAAAGAAGGGGACATCATCCCAGCAAGAGGTCGCAGATGGAAACGCAGAGGAAAGGTATGTTGCAGGTATATCCAAAGGGCCTTTCGGGGTAAGAGAGAGCAGCCCCTTATGGATCTTGGGAAGCAGAATCATAGAAAAGAAGTGGCTGGAAGGGATCTTGGGAGGTCATCTAGTCCTTCCCCCACACTGAAGCAGGATTAAGTATACCCAGAGCATCCCTGACAGATTTTTGTCTAACTCATTCTTAAAAATCTTCAGTGATGGGGATTCCACAATCTCCCTTGGGAGCCTGTTCCACAGTTTAGCTACCCTGAGAGTTAGAAAGATTTCCTAATATCTAACCTAAATCTCCCTTGCTACAGATTAAGCCCATTACTTCTTGTCCTACCTTCAGTGGACATGGAAAACAATTGACCATCATCCTCTTTCTAATGACCCTTAACATATCTGAAGACTGTTATCATCTGGTAGTTGTGTATTTGATTTTTCCTTCCTAAGTGTAATATTTTGCACTTGCCTTTATTGATTTTCATCTTATTGTTTTCAGACCAATTCTCCAATTTATCAGGATCATTTTGAATTCTAATCCTATCCTCCAAAGTGCTTGCAACCCCTCTCAGCTTGGTTTCATCCACAAATTTTATGTTGACTCTATATTCCGTCATTCAAGTTGGTAATAAAAATATTGAATAGAGGCAGATCCAAGACACCCCCTGCAATACTCCTATTGATATGTCCTCCCAGTCTGAGAGTGAACCATTGATAACTACTCTTTGAGAACAGTATTTCAATCTGTTGTGCACCCACATTATACCAATTTCATCTATCCCACATTTCCCTAGTTTGCTTACGAGAATGTCATGTTGGGCTGTGTCAAATGCCTTATTAAAATCAAGATATATCACATCTACTGCTTCCCCCCATCACTAGGCCTGTCATCCTGTCAAAGAAGGAAACTAGATTGTTTTGGGATGATTTGTTCTTGACAAATCCATGTTGTCTATTACTTATCACCTTATTGTTCTCTAGATGCTTAAATATTTGTTGTTAAACAATTTGTTCCAGTATCTTTCTAGATATCAAAGTTAGGGTAACTGGTCTATAAATTCCCCGGCTGTTCCTCTCCTCCCCTTTTTTAAAGATAGATACTATATTTGCCCTTTTCCAGTCCTCTGGGACCCCACACCTCTTCCATGATCCTCTTCAGAGATTGCTTCAGCTAATTTCTTAAGAACTCTAAGGGAAATCCATCAGGCCCTGTTGATTTGAATACATCTAACTTATCTAAATAATTCTTTAACCTGTTCTTTCTCTATTCTGTCCTGTGTTCCTTCTCCCTGGTTGTTAATATTAATTTTGTTAAGCATCTGGTCACAATTAACCTTTTTAGTGAAGACTGAGGCAAAAAAAGCATTAAACATGTCAGCCTTCTCTGTTTCATCCATTATTCACCCTCTTTCCCCGTTATGGACCTAAACCTTCCTTCAGCCTTCTCTTATTTCTAATGCATTTACAGAATCGCTTCTATTGACTTTTATGTCTCTTGCTAGTTGCAATTCATTTTGTTCTTTAGCCTCTCTGATTTTGTCCCTACAAGCTTGCGCTATTCTTTTATAGTCATCCATAGCAATCTGTCCTAGTTTTTACTTTTTGTACGACTCCTTTCTGATTTTCAGGTCATTAAAGAGCTCCACATGGAGTCATATCAGTCTCTTGTTCTTCCTGTCTCTCCTCTGCATTGGGATAGGTTGCTGTTTTGCTGTAAAGTTTGTGTCTTTTAGAAAGTGCCAGGTCTCCTGAACTCCTTTTTCTCTTAGATTTCTTTCCCATGAGCCCATATCTACCAATTCCCTGTTTGTTGAAGTCTGTTTTTTTGAAGTTGTTTTTATTCTGCTGCTCTTGCTCCTTTTTTTCCTTATAATCATGGACTCTGTCGCCTTCCCCTTTGAGATGCTCAACCAGTTCCTCCTGGTTAGTCAGAATCAAATCTAAAATAGCCACCCCCTTACTTTTTCTGCCTTCAAAGACTTGTCCATAACACATTCTGAGAGTAGCTCTACTACAGTGTATGCCAAGGAACGCCCCTGTCCTGCCCCCAACATGCCCTCTATGTTGGCTGGGGAAGGGCCTGCACAGGGCATGTTCTCTGGGGTCAGTCCCTCATCACCTTTAAGACCCTTTAGTGTAACGGAGGGGCAAGAGCAATAGGCAATCTCTTCCCAACAGAGTTATTTATTCCTATTTCCTTTCTCTCTGTCCCTAGGAGGAGAACAACCTACAGGCGGCTTATCATGGCCAGATGACTGAAACTGTCCAGCTGGAGGAGAGAAACATCTTCTGCGGCTCCTACAACGTTCGTGTCCTTACAGACCAGTATGTAAATGCCACACACCCTTGCTTCAGTCACCACACTTAGCACTGGCAACCCCTCTCCAACTCTGGGGATCTCAAAGCTCTTTATAAACCTATAGGGCCAACTGGTGACTTCACCAGGCCAGTCATGTCACCCAGGGATTCCTGCAGGTGCTTTGCCTCCCCTTAAATCCTGTTTTCACCAGTGGGTAGCACAGTTTGCATCCACGCTACACTATTGGTCAAGTGGGCTATAACGGTGTTGCAGAACTATATCCAAATCCTGCTAAAAGGACTAGCCTTGACTGTGCCTCTGCCATCAGGCTGTTCAGGGAGAGTTCCCTGGACACTGTAAGCTGGCTCTGAAAACACTTTCAGTTAACTGCATAGGAACCACATCGCAAAATCAGCTTTCAAAATTAGCGAGGCTTGGAAAGAGCTTTGCCTAATGGTTGGGCACCAGAATGGGAGCCCAGAACCCTGGCATTCTCTTTCTGGCTCTGATGCGACTACTTCTGAAGTGAGTCACTACAGTTTCCCTAGCAGTAAAATGGGGGTAGTGTTTGACAGGAGCAATCAGAGAATGTCTGGGAAATGCTTTCAAGATACGGGGCCTAATTTTTGCCTGCCTTCATTCTGTTAGAGAGACTAGGCAGGTGAGGTAATATCTTGTAATTGGACCAACTTCAGCTGGTGAGAGAGACAAGCATATCTCGCTAATACCCTGGGACAAACAGGATGTAGCTGATCTGCCACTGCTAGCAGCAAATGGCTGCTGATGGGACACTAGATGGGGTGGGCTCTGAGTTACTACAGAGAATTCTTTCCCAGGTGTCTGGCTGCTGGGTCTCGCTCACATGCTCAGGGTCTAACCCCTCACCATATTTAGGGTCAGGAAGGAATTTCCCCCCAGGTCAGATTGGCAGTGACTATGGGGGTGTTTTGCCTTCCTCTGCAGCATAGGGCATGGGTCACTTACAGGTTTAAACTAGTGTAAATGGTGGATTCTCTGTAACTTGAAATTTTTAAACCATGATTTGAGGATTTCAATAATTCAGCCAGAAGTTCAGGATCTATTATAGGAGTGGGTGGGTGAGGTTCTGTGGCCTGCGATGTGCAGGAGGTCAGACTAGCTGATCATGATGATCCCTTCTGGCCTTAAAGTCTATGAGACACAGCTATAACAACTTTGCACTCTTTTGTCATTCTCATCGGTGCAGCAGGGCTGTGAAACACCACCAGATCAGAAAGATAGTGTTTTATACCCACTCTGCACTAGTGAAAATGAAGACAAGAGGTACAAGCCAGGGGCGAATCAGGCCCAGTAAGTGCTGAGTATTATTAGTGCACAAGTGTGGACAAGGCTACAGTTTCCTATGCCTATTAATTTTTCAAAGGGTGACTGTTGCTGTTATTTATTCAAAGATTTGATGGAACTAGTGTACAAGTCCCTGCATGAAAAATAAGGATCACATTATTTACAGGGTAACTTACTCATGATTTGTGTCCAAATTTCAGGGTTTGATTCTGCCCCTCTTACGCATCCCTTCCTCCTTAATTAATTTTCTGGAATCAGAGGAAGTATTTCTATAGTAAGGTACTACCCAATGTGACCAAAGGTAGCAAATTCTAGACCCTAAGCAGCACTTTCTGCTGCCCATTACATATGCAAAGCAGGATTAGAACCCAGAATCTTCTGCTCCAATCACTTATGCTCCTGCCACATGATGAGTCGGTGTGTTTATATGAGGATCCAGCTCAGTGTGTGTGCAAGTCAGTTTGTGAGTGTGAGTGTGTGTGTAGAGGTGGGCAGGGGGGTGATTGTATCAGCCTGTGTGAGTCTTGGTGTGTGTGTGAGGCTGTGTCTCAGCTGTGTGTGTGTGTGTGTGTGTGTGTGTAAGGGTGTATCACAGGATATGTGTCTCAGTATGTGTGGACATGTGTATAAGCAAAACCTGAGATATGTATATTTTGATACATTGTTGCTGCAAGAATTGGCATTTAAAAAAACAATGTCTGGGGAACCCTGACCACCAAACATGCCCTTGTATAAAGGCATTATAGTGACTCAGTTTCAAGAACAGTGGGGTCAGCAGTCCCCAGCGGGTCTCATCCCCTTCCCCTCTATGATTTATTCTCTACAAACATCAGCTGAAACCTTGGGTCTCAGCAACCTGGGCTGTCCCTAGCCATTTTAGTGCCCTACGCAGCCTCCTCGCGGGAGGGAGGAGAAGGGGGAGAGGGGAGGAAGAAGGGAGGCTGGCGCCAGGCCTCTGTGGGGCGGGAGGGGCAGGAGCAGGTTGGGGCTGGGTCGCTCCACTTCCTGCCACCTCGTGAGTGCAGGGCAGGCCCGACCCCGCACTCATGGGGCGGCGGGAAGTGGAGTGACCCGGCCAGAGTCTGCTCTGCTCTGCTCCCCTGGCTCCCAGCCTTGGAGCTTGGGGGGCAGTGGGGAACTGCCCCCAGCACTCACCAGTGGTGTGGATGGGAGCCGGCGGTGCAGAGCGGGCTGGGGCCGTCTCGCTCCACTTACCATCGCCCGGTGAGTGCAGGGCGCCTGACCCCTGCTGCAGTCCTTAGAGGAAGGGGTAGAGTGGGGGCGGGGCCGTAGTAGGGGTTTTGGGGAAGGGGTGAAGTGGGGGTGGGGCTGGGGCTGGGTCAGAGCATGGGTGGGAAGAGGCAGGGTGGGGGAGGAGCAGGGGTGGAGTGGGGGCGGGGCTGAGGAGGGGCCATGGGGAAGAGGTGGAGCAGGGGCTGGAGCAGCACGCAGCTGTGTAGGGCACCAGGAAATTTGGTGCCCCTAATTTCTTGGTGCCCTACGCAGCTGGGTACTTTGCGTATGGGTAAGGGCGGCCCTGTCAGCAGCCCTCCCACTGGCACCTTGAGGGGTTCCATGTATCTTTCCAGGATGGCCCATCAATTCTGTTCACTGAGCTGAGATACTGCAGCATTGAGCACAACAGAGGTGCCTGTAAATAACAGCCTACAGTGCTTCCCTGGCTAGCCCAGTAATGCTTTGGCAGATGTTCTCCTCAGTCTCTGCTTGCTTACCCAGGTCAGATCCACACAGGGTAATCCACTACAGTGGTGGGAACTTGCTTGCCATTGGCTCAGTGGACCGCAAAGTCAGGTTCCTTGATGTGTTGGAGCTGAAGGAAGTGCCGCCTGTGATCAGTGGCCATGCTGGGAGCATCAAGGCAGTGTTCCTCAATGAGAAGAAAGGGTTCGTGCTGAGCGCCAGCTTTGATCTCAGCATCCGGTGAGCAGTGCTGATAAGGGTCACCGGGCAGAGCGATCCAGTTTGAAATGATCTATTGAAAGGAAATTTTAAGCATAAAACCCAAAACCAAACCCAACATTGGGCATTTTTTCCATAATCCTCCCTTCCCCCCATTTTCTGACTGTAATAATGGGAGAAGAAAAACACATCATAGATATCCTAGTGTACTCCCTTGCCCTCTGTGCTTTCCTGTTTCATCCAGTACTGGAAGAAGTAGCAGCAAAGTACACCAGGAAAACCGATTGTTGTGATATTTCTAAACCAGAGACATTGTTTCTGATTAGCCTCTGTGGTGAAATCCTGGCCCTGTGGAAGTCCATGCCAAAACTCCCATTCAGTTCAATAGGGCCAGGAGTTCACCCCTGAAGTTGGGAGTCTTTTTTTTTATCTGCCCATCATTTTGATACCAACTCATTGCCATGGTATCTGACTACTTCCAGTGCACTTGGAAGAAAACAAAAAGAGGCGGCTTTACACTATGCAGAGGCATACACTGGTGTAGGTCAGGATACTTGTCCTCATTGAAGTTAGGGAAGGGGAAGTCTTATTATGTCATCTCTGTCACTAATTCTTAGGATACTAATAATCTGCTGCCACAATAGCCCTGCATTAAGCCCACAAGCGGGAAGCCAAGTCAGGTTCTCCTGCTCTGGGATGACAATGGCAAGGCGTGTTTCAAAGGCCACATCAGTCTAATAGGAGGGGAAAGAGTCTACATAGATATGGAGTCTTTGTCTCCCACCTGATTCAACGTGGGATGGTCTTTGCTGTATCCATGTGCTTGGGTTTTCTCAGTGAAGCAGCTGTAAGTCTTCTTGGCAGCTGCTAGACGGAAATGGGGCTGTCTGAAGGATTGTTACATTTGGAGGCCAGAGGTAGCCATTGCTGGGTAGCCAGAGAAGGAATCCAGATGTATGTGACCATGACAGCCCTGGTGCCACCAGAATAAAATATAAGATCGAGTATCTAAATATTAGGGCCTGATTCTACTGCCCTTCCATTGGGCTTTTCTCAGTGTCACTTCATTGACCTCAGTGGACTTACGCCAGTGTATGTGCGAGGTGAACTAGGCAATAATAATAAATAAGTCATTAATTAACAATTAATGAATCACAGGATTCTCCCCTTCTTGGCCCTTACTCTGCAGATGCTGGAATATATTCACTGGGGTTTGTGTGAAGATCCTTAACGGTCACTCAGGGACCATCACCTGCCTGGACGTGTATAAAAACAGGGTTGTGTCAGGAGCAAGAGACTGCATGGTCAAAGGTGAGCAAGCAATCACCGAAATAGCCCCAAGGCTTTGATGGGGGCCACCGCCAGCCACATTCCAAATCCCAGCGGTAACAGCAAAGGAGTTTGGATTGGTTTAGACCAGCAGGGAAAGTGGCCCAATATGTATATTTATAGCACAGACAGTGTGAGACCCTGACAACCAGCATGGAAACCAGCGGGTGGATTTCAAACTCACAATGGAGCTTAGTCTGCTCCGCAAGCAATGGCCACGCATGCAACTCCTATTAGAGTGGTTTTATACAATATGAATGGTGTTGTGGTTATGGCAATGGGACTTGAGAGACCTGGATTCAGTCCTCAGCTCTGCTACAGACTTCCTGTGGTGATCTTACATTCTCACCTGTGAAACTGGGCTTATAATGATACACCGTTGCCTTCTCTATTTAGATTGTGAACACTTCAGGGCACCTAGCACAAGCAGGCTCTGAACTCAGCTGGGGCCTCTAGGTGCAACTGTGACTCAAATAATAATTTGTATTCACATTTTCAAGAGTGATACAGACAAATAAATGTGGACATTATTCATGTTTCTCCCTCCCACTCCTAACAGTGTGGGATTTAAGCACCGGGCGATGCATCAAAACTTTAAAACACAAAGATGCCATTTGGACAGTTAAAATCAACAACACCCACATTGTGAGTGGTTGCGAAAAAGGGTTGGTGAAAGTGTGGCACGTTGATACATGCATGTTGATCAAGGTACGTTTCTTCCTAATCATAGTGTGTTCTGGAAATGTATTTGGGGGCTTTCTCTCTGTCCCAGCTCTGAGCAGCTAGCTCGGGGGGCGGGGGGGAGGGTTGGACTAGATGAGCCTTGTGGTCCCTTCTAACCCCTATGAGTCTCTGATTCTGTTGGTGGACATGGAGAACAATTGATCACTGTCCTCTTTATAACAACCTTTTACATATCTGTTCACCCCATCTAGTCATGGCTTTTTGTTTACACCAAAGGTGTTTTTTAAAAAGAAAGAAAGAAAAAGGTATGAAACTGGTAACTGATGATCAACGGAATTAGTGATGGCTGACCTGTGTAAGAGCCTATTGGCAAACAATTCACCAAATTAAAAATTGACATTTGATCTGGTCTTTAATTTTTTGCTGTTTGCAGATATTTGTATGATTGAGCTTTTGTTTGGGTGAATGTTCACAAGCAGGGATTTTCTGAATGATAGCCATATTTCAGGGCTGGGGATGACGCATAGTTACACCAAGAAATAAAATTTGTTTCTAGCAGAAACAGAAACAGTTTATAAAGATTAGGGATATCCAGACAGCTGCACTGTAATTAAGCTCAGAGTCAATTTGATTTCAGTTATACCAGTGTATGCCCAGAGTAAGTGTTCTTTGAGAGGTGAAAAGCAGTTTCTCTTGATGGAAAAGAGTCTGATGGAATTGCATGTACGAATGTGTATCAAGGGTAAGATATTCCATTTCTAGATGACCCAAGTTTACATACGGCTCCTACTAGCTTGGTTAGGGGCAGTTTCATATTGTCTTCTCTGGTTGATTATTCGCTTAACAGACCCTAAAGGTCTCAGTTTAATTATCAGCTGCAATAATATGCACATAGAGTTTTAAAAATAATACATTTCATTATTTCAGCTATTTAAATCTGAAATTTCATGGTGTTGTAACTGTAAGAGTCCTGACCCGAAAAAGGAGTGGGGGGATCATGAGGTTATTGAGTGTGTGTGTGTGGGGGGGGTGTTGTGGTACTGCTACCCTGTCTTCTCTGCTGCTGCTGGCGGTGGCGCTGCCTTCAGAGCTGGGCAGCTGGAGAGCAGTGGCTGCACCCAGCCAACAGCCGCCGCTTTCCAACCACCCAGCTCTGAAGTCAGCGCAGAAGTAAAGGTGGCAATACTGAAATGTCCCTAAAATAACCTTGTGACCCCACTGCAACGCCCTTTTGGGTCAGGACCCCCAGCCTGAGAAACGCTGATCTCCCTGTGAAATCTGTATAGTATAGGGTAAAAGTACACAAAATACCAGATTTCACAGTCCGTGACACGTTTTTCATAGCTGTGAATTTGATAGGGCCCTACACACAGTACACACAGTGATCCTGGCCAGTGAATGAATAAGTCCACATTAGTGTCTGGCCACCAAGAGTGAGCCTGGCATGTTTCACTCACAGTGAGTACTGAATCAAAACTATTACCAAAGGGCATATTGTAATCCTTTATAGAATCCATTATAAAGCATAGGAGGGCAGTACTGTGATTGTAATATGAGAATGATTAGGGCTATGTGTATGCCTAGAATTCTTATAGTATGTTACACTATGTGACATGTGGCTTTTTCATGTTCCAGACCTTAGAAGGGCACCAAGGCCCAGTAAAATGCCTGGCCTTTGATCAATGGCATCTAGTGACAGGAAGCTCTGATGGATTTGTCTTGGGATGGAGCATGGTGGGAAAACATAAGCGATGTCTAATGGCTTTCAGGCATCCACAGTAAGTATCATTCACATGTTGGAATCCACATTTAACAAATGTTTCCTATAGCTCTGACTCAATAAAGTGAACTCTGTTACCTGCTTAGGAATATGTCTACATAGAATGTGTTAATTCACAGCCCTAACACTTTAAAATTTTCCCTGTCCTGCAGGGAGGGTTTTTTTGTTTTACAGGAACTCACTGTTATTCAATGGAACAGTGACTCCTGAGTAAGGAATCCCCTGCAGAACAGATGGAATCAAAGTCCTAGGACTGTGAATCTTGCATGACTCTTACCTTCACAAGGGAATAGCAGCATTCGATATTGTCCCGTGACACAATAAAGCTAGACATTTGGGAAAACTATTATGTATGATATTATATATGGTGATGAAGAGGTCCCCAAGTGTACAGAAAAGCACTGATCGACTAAATACAAGAGGTGAAATCCTGGCCCTACTGAAGTGAATGGGTGTTTTGCCATTGACTTCCAATATGGCCAGGATTTCACCCATGATGATAATAGACCTTCAAGAAACATTAAGGTTGCAAAGTCAAAAACTCCAAAGTTAGAGTATGCCAACATTAAGGTTGCCTGTGCAACCTTAAAATCAGTCCTATTACGTGAATGCATTATGATACAGTATTTTAGTACATGCTCATATGCTGCCAAATTTCAAGTCCCTGCTCCAAAGCATGGGGATACTAGAGTTGTTCAATAAAAGGTCCCAGCATTTTTAATAAGGAGAAAAACAACATGTTTTTCCTTTGCCTTGTTATCAAAACAGCTAAATCAGTTTGACTGAAATTTCCAAAAACATTCAACATGAGGCAGACGCCCAACGTGGTAAATTTCAGCGCAGTTACAGTTAGAGAGAGTTATAAGCCACTGGAATGTGGGTCTTTAACAGGAAGTGTCAGGCAACCTTAAAAATAAGTGGCGATACTACTCCGGCCTATAATTAGTATGATGTGAGTGCAGGTGAAAAAACAGAATAACCAAAACGCAATTCTTTGGCAGAAAACTAATGCAGATCTTATGCCTTCTGGACGTGAACTGTAAAGACTTAGATGCAAATGCTCCCAGCCATGACGAATGCTAACATCTAGGACTCAATCCACCTAAATGTGGGGTGCCCTTGACCCAGTCCAGGACCAAATGACCCACTGTGAGTCAAGGAGTTCAGGAAAACAAGATAATTCCCACCTCTTTGTTATTGACAAAGAAGCAGGGATGATTTAAGATAAAATGGGATCCAGATACACCAAAATTTCAGGAACCTCTAATATATTCAACAGCATGTTAAGCTACATATTTTGGCAGAAAAGACAAACAGAAGATAGTACATATGTGAAACATGGAGGCATTACTTTTGTTGTGGAAACCATTCCCTTTGCATATCATGACATTTTGTGATTTTAACTGTGCTGTGCTAAGACTCCATCACCATACTGTTTGCATTTACTTTCAGAGGTTATTTAAAGGAAGAGATGTAATTGAAAATGCCTACTGGCAAAGTTAATAAGCTGTGACTGGTCTTAAACACAGTGGTTGCTACGAATGACTGCTTTGTTCATTTTTTGAGCATGCATATGTCCAATAAATTGTCTGGACTTCATAATTTTGGCCATCTCTCCATTCCGAAGGCAGTAATGATTAGGAAGGTATTTGCTGGGTGACTTTCATCCTCCCCAGCCTCCTTTAAACCTGACTAGTTCTCTCATCTACCCTATAGGCAGAGATGGACCTGCTTCACTCACCATCCAAGAACCTTGTTACTTCAATCTTCTCATGTAGGAATAAGGAATGTGCTTATGCTCCGGTGTTTTGTTTTCAGGGAAGTCCTGAATCTGGCATTTCTGTATCTCCGAGTCATCAGTGCCTGCGCTGATGGAAAAATACGTATATTTAACTTCCTGACTGGGACCTGCCTGAAGGTGATGAGGGCCAATAGCAGAGGTGACCCTGTGGTGTCCTTCTGCATTGTAGAAAATAGGTGGGTAATAGCAGTCGCACTCAGACTCTGAGCCAGTTAGACAGATCGTGTTGCTCAAGAAATCATGTCCTTTTTACAGCCCTAACAGGTGGGTTTTTTTTAAGAGGATTCTGCTTACGGATCACTGCAATATGTTATTCTATTAAGTAGGTGTGGTGTTTTGGTTTGGATTTCAATCCAAACTTCCCCAAAACATGGGATATTCATTCTGATGTTTAGATTCTGCCCATTTTAGAGATGGGGAAAGCTATAAAGTGGGATCAAGATTACGATCTGAATTTCCTCAGAGTTTGGGTGGGTTCAGGATCAGGCCCACGTGTGCTCTTAACATGCCAGTGTTCTACTGCATTTTCATAAATGCAAGAGATCAAAAAGGCCTACTCATCACATCCATCCTTCTAGACAAGAGTTGGCTTGTTCCCTACAGTCTGTTCCCAGTGTTTTTTCACCCCGATTCAAGGGTCCCTAGCGACAGGACAACCACCATTTCTCTCAGGAACTATTACACAGCCTAACAGTCAGAAAATTTTTCCTTTTCATGATTTCATCTCGTTATTCCCAGTTGTACCTAGCAATGAATGAACTCAACGGTGTTCTTTACATTCAGGTTACATTAATTGCAATGTGCTGGGTCTGATCACCAGGGCTGGTAACAATCTAAACACTGCTCATCTTCGTTCCCCCAGCCAAGCAATTGCAACTTCAATTCTAGTTATGCGCCTCAGCATCTGTAACAGTGCACACAAGCTACCTCACACAACAGGTAACTGCTAAACCATTATTACAATGTGTGTTTCTTAGCACTGTTCCTCTTCCCTTCCTAGGATGGTGATCAATGCTCTGAGCAGCGTACTGATGTTCCAGTTTGAGGATGTAGAATGGGACTACACGCTACAGGCTGACCGAGAGGAAGTAACAAAGGATAAGGAAAAGCACAAAGAAATCAGGGTCAGCATGCAGCCTTATCCATATGTTCGTGCTCAGCACATGAAAAGGGATGTAGCCAGCCCCAAGAAGATATATTATTCCGAGGAGAAACCAGATGAGGACCAGATAATGTTGGCATACCTGATTCGCCGTGGGTCAGCGAGGGGTTCCGGGACACCTTCAGGTACCATATACACCTCTTGCAGGGCACTGTGTTAAAGGGGCAGCCTCAACCTGAAATCTAGTCAGTTTAAAAAAATGAGTTAGGAAATATTTTCAGGTACCCGCTGCCCTAGCCCCACCATTGTCCAGGGATGTGTGCTAGACGGCTGCTGCATTTCAGCAATGCTATATATTTTGTAAGGCCCTTTAGGATCCTGTGAGAAGCAGGGTGCATTAGATACTTGAGGTCCTAATTCAGCAAGCTATTCAAGTGTCTAAGTTTAAGTATGTGAGTAGTCTCATGAAGTCAGTGGGATTACTCATGTGCTTAAAGTTAGGCATATGCTTAAGTACCTGCTGAGTGGTGCACCAATTATTACTTATACTGTGGGGGGAAATTTTAAAATAAATCTTAGCTGCATCTGTGATTAGACTTCACAACCAAGATGAAGACTAAATCCACACAGGCTTACACTCTTCAAACTGTACCATTCCGATGCAGTTTCAGTCTATGGGTGGCTACTGAATCCAAATTGTGATGCAGAAATCTGCAACTCTGAGCTTGTGCTCTATATCGCAGACACCACAAGTCTGGGACACTAAGAAGCTTTTGTCTTTGTCCTAAAATATTCATTAGAACAAAAACATTGCGAAGAAATTCACAGCTTAGATTCCATTTCAGTCCTTTAGTGCAAGACCAATAAATGTCTTAATGTCAAAAATGCAGGGCCATCTCAGCTACTTAGGATTGTTAAAACAGTTGTGTGGCAGTAACACCCAACACAGCCATTCACCTGTCTGAAGACCCAAGCGTTGCAAGGAGACAGGCAATAGAGAAGGAATGAACCAGATTTCAACCTCTGTTACAACCAGTGTAAATCCTCAGAGTCAGTGTTTGTAGAATCTATGGATTTACACCAGCATAATCCAGATTTGAATCTGTCCCAACAAGGAGGCATGAAGGTATCATTATCTTCCAAGCTTCTCTGACACTTTTAGCTTCTCAAACATTTTTAGATATTTTTCAGTCAACCATGGGCTCGCTAGCTTTAGAAGCTGGAACTAGAAACAAAACAGTAATCGAAAGCCAGAAGATTAAAAAAATACATAGATAATGACGACCTTGGTAGATAAAAGACAATTAGCTTTAAAATCTTAATGCTACAGGATTAATCCATGTCCCTCTCTTGCAGGTCTCCGTTATGAATTTGTGAAGGCACCTGCTCACCGGTCAAATCAGACTTTGCAAAGGAGCATGGGTTGCCTTGATATAAAGCCGGACCAGAAGAAAAAGTTTGCTCTTCCTGGGAGACGACAGGTCTATAGCAGTGATTCAGATGACTCAGGTCGAACATACGGTGCAACAACACCACAAAGCTTGTCAGAGTCTGGTAAGAGATCTTGGTGGCTAGATGCTATGATGATGGTTAAATTAGAAATATCGAAGATAGATAGATTATATGGTAAGGGGAAATATGCTCTGGGTAAGAGGCCTGCAGTAAATGAGAAGTTTGAGCTGGAGTCTGCACTGGGTAAGTGGATCTCTTTGGGGCCTGCAATGGTTATGAGACTGTTTTAGGTCAGGCAGATGAACAGTCATTAAAACAAGTGACCTTTTCTAACTGTGAAGCCTAGAAAAGTTATGTAATGTTTGGACCCATTTCTTCCCCTATGCAATTATTGCTACACTTTAGATTTCCTTTTAAACATCAAAGTCACTTTGATCTACTAAAAAAGTAACTTCCTCTAGGGAGGGAAGGAGAGGGTTTCCACACACAAGTTCATAGAAGAAATGGTTAGTTACTATTTAAATGCCATTAGTTTGCTCAAGAAATCACTCTGTAAATACATTTTGTTCCAACATGGCTGAGCCAGCCAGCAAGGTGGTTTTAAATTAAAATTTGACAAGATAATCCAGAGATCACAGGTGTGCTCCTTGATGATCTGATGGAAATCATTTTTCTTCTCTGTTGTATTGTTTGTATTAGCATGTTTTAATTTTGTCTGGGCAGCCCTGAGTGCTGGTTGGGGCTTTATTATTTTTTAGACTAGATCTAGGCTGGATACAGTCCTTCATGATGTTCCCACAGCTTTCATATTTCCTATGGCTTGTACTGGATCAAATTCTGTCCTCAATGGCGGCTGTAGCTGAGAGAGAATATGGCTCTTAATGGTTTTCTCACTGGAGAAATGAACTGTGATAAAGAGAAACCTTGCAGTAACTCTTCCCACTCCAATGAGCACTTCATTGGCTAACACAGTGGATTAGAGAAGCCAATGGCATTTTATGTACTGGCAGATGAGTTTATATTCAGAACTGGTTGGGGATTATAACCGAATCCCAAAGAGTCTGAGGACAGAGAAGAGAAGCAGTGGACATGTTGGTAAACTACCTAGACTATGGAAATACAGAGAAAGGTAGGTTAGGATGAAGTGGGGTAAGGAGAGGGTAAAAATGGAAACTCAGTCTCCAGGACTGTCACTTTAGTGCCCATTATCAGCCCCCTTTGGGGACTCCATCTCTCCAAGAAGGATCAAACAGGCTACTACCACCACCAGCCTCACTGTAAAATCACTTCTATATATACGTATTGTGATAAACTCAGGACAGACAGTATTAGAACCAGCTGATTCTACCCTGACTCTGAGCTGCCTTTTAAAACTTCCTGGGAGGGGAAAAGGGAAAAAAAAAAAAGAGAGAGAGGAAGGCCCAGGGAGGTGAGTGGTGAAGCAGCAAGCCAGGAGAGAGGGCAGGACGCCTCCTACAAGGCAGGTTAAAAAAAACTTACTTAACTAAGACTGATGGACAGGGACAGACAGACTTTCCCTGAGTTCTGGGGGGGGATTATTAAGCCGGTCTCACCAGCGCTAAAAACAGCAGAGGCTGGGGAGACTGAGACGGGACTTTGCCACAGTATATAGAGAGAGTCAGATTTTTTTTTCTTTTCTTCATGTTTATCTTTGGAAACAGATAGTGAATCTGGCTACGACTCTCCGGTCCATGCATCTTCACTTGCTGAAAACGCAGAGGCCGCTTTACAGCGTATAAAGAAACGAAGCCCGCACTGTCCCATTTCTCCTGACCAGATTCTCCTGACTGTTAGCACGCTGCAGCACGCCTACAAGTCAGACCAAGTCAGCTCCAATATGATACACCATGCCAAAATCAGAGATGTCTGGGGACCTCGGCTGCGCCCCCAGGAACGCCCCAAAAAGATGTTGTCATACAAAATCCCTAAGCAAGAGAAAAAGGATCAGTCAACCCAACTCAGACACATTAAATCTGCCAGTGGCTCTCTGAGTATGAAAAGAATTTCCACACCCTTTGAAACCAAAAGACTGCAGCTCAACTTGAAGAATTCTTTGCATGGGTCTGCAGTGCACTCTTTCATTCCTGCTCCCGTGATTGTACGCTCCAAGTCATGCTGCAGCTTGCCAGAAGAGAAGAAGGTTCATACTGGCCATGGCAGAGCCACTTCCCTATCTGAGGGTGGGGCTCAGTTGATTGGCCACTTAACGAGCTCATCTGAATCCATCAAATTGACACGCATGATGATCGCACAAACTAAAATTGAAGGAGGACCCCGGAGAGAAAGTCCCCTCTTCTTACAAACCGCAAATCCTTACCGGATCAACAGCGGGTTCAGGCTTCTGACAGTGAAGCAGATGAAAATGTATGAAGAAGCTACAGCTGTTGAGTATCAAGCTCACCAAACAAAACGTATAGCAGACCAACAAAAAGAGTGCAGGAAGGCCTGGTTAAAGAAAATTAAAGGCCTCCCCATCGACAATTTCACCAAGGAGGGAAAAATAGCTGCCCCCGAACTTGGGCTTAATGTGTATGTCTGAGCGTAGCTCCTTAAGGCACACTACCAGCTCTTTTAAAGAAATAAATGCAAACAAATAGATGGGATTTGGGGCTTCTTGGGTTGCTCAAATTGTTTGATTCAGCTGTGGTCCCTACTTGAGGATACCATCTCATGGCCTTCAATGTTCTGTTGTGGGAGGGATTATATAAGGAACACTGCATGACTCTTCAAGAAAATATTATTGACTTAGTTAAATAGTCCTCACAGCAGCCTATGAGATTATTATTCAGCTGGGCCTAGTGTTACAGTAGACTGATTTAAATGTGATCATCAGCATCTCCTCTTGTGATCACCACATAGTGCTATGCTTGCAAGTTTTCCTCGTGAGGCCTCAGACAAGCTCCAAGAGGCTGATCATCTGATCTATGTTTTGAGCAAGGGGTGCCTGACCCTTGCAATCCTGGGGGCAATTCACCAGGTGTCTGAGCCACATCAAATGTGCATATTTATTATACAAAATAAAGGTACCCAACCATAACATTTCTTTGTACTTGTATCTTCCTTGTTGGACTGTAATTGAAACTGCTTGTTCTCTGACAGAGAACTGTAAATACAAACAGACAGCATCAAGGAGCCTTGCACATCGCTACTCTAGCATAGATTGCTTCTGTACTGAAAAATTTACATAGATTTTTCTCTGAGACCAATTTTATTAGTGTCAAGTCCACTCTGAATAAAGGGTCAGCACAAGGTCTTGTCTTGCTTAAATCTTACTTTGAGGGCTTAAGAGGGATGAAAATAGTGCATAGGCCTAGTGCTGGGTCTCTGCATGGGGTGGATTTCATCCTTATCTTCCCTAGAAATTTAATTGCATTTAGACTTGATTTTTAATAGTTGAGTTAGTTAACACAATGCTGACAGTCAGTGCAGATGTACTAGGGTTTACCCATCAGTATCTGACACAATGTGGAACACGATTTATCCTTGCAGATGATGACCAGTCAGTTGTTGTCAGCGTTGTCACCTAACTCAAGATTAAAATCATGTTTAGACATGATTACATTTCCTAGTGAAGACAAGCCCTTAGAGTGCATGAGACCCTCTTCCCATTGAAAGGATTGGACCCAGTGGATTGACTATAGGAATGTGTCAAATTACTTAGACCATGGCTTTATATTTGGTATCTGCAAGGCACAACCACAGTAAGTGGATTAATCAGTCAACTCAGGGTTCTTATATAGCATCAGGACATAGAACATAGATTATACAATTTCAGTGTGTTCAACTGTGCTCAGCTCCCTCTTTCAGCTGCAATATTTTCCTCCACCTGTAGTTTACAAAATTAAATCACTTTTGGTTTTAATCAGAACTTAAATGCACACCATTAACCTCAAAATCATGTTAAATTCCTTGTTGGTCATGTGACCTGAGATTATTAATTTGAATTAATTTTTAAAAATTTAAGATCTACATTTCATTTTTGTTTGCATTTCACTTATTTTGGATGTGGTAATTAAGTTGTTTGGTAGTCACTTTCACATTCTGGTTTTCATACACTAGCACAGTGCTGTAGTTTGGGTCTCCATTATTGCTCTGGAGCGTACAAGTCTGCAGGATCAAGGTCCTTGTTTGTGAAGTGCGCTTTATTACCACACGTTTGGCCTGATCCAGACAGGTGCTGCCCACCCATAACTCTGAGTCATGTCAAAGGGAATGTGGGTTCTCATCTCCTCCCAGGCCTCTTCTCCACTCATTGTCTGCATTTTCACTAGCATTTGGATGCTTGAGCCAAGCAGTTACGTGCTTTAAGTATTTATTTATAGAGATAATAGGAAATATTGCTATAGATGTTCAGACTCATTCCCAGAAGTTCCAGTCACTATGGGGCAAGTACAAATTAGTAGAAAGCTGACACTGTTGGGAATAAACGAGGGTAAAACTTTGCAAGATAAAAATACTTCTTGATTCTTTCACTGGTTTTGAACTACTCATTTTAAAAAAATTAAATCATTACTGATTCTACACATTATACAAGAGCTGAGCAAACTCATTCTACACAGACCTCCAGGTTGGAGAGATGGTGAGGAATAAGCCTTAAGTGTTTTTTCTTATACTTGACAAAATAGTTAAGCCCCCATACTACTCCCGCTGCAGTAAAACTAACTTTGACTTCACATATGCAGAATAAAGATGTCACCTACAGTTATTCTGCAAAGATTCACAAACAATGAAAAGCAGAAAAAATGTTTTTAAAACTGGTGATTTTAAAAATTGACTGTCTTCATAAACCTTCTGTACCAGGTAAGGTCTGTAATAGGCATTGTGCTATACTAAAATTATGATGACTTACAGGATGGAAAAAAAGTAGTTTCTGCTTTCTAAAGTAACTTTATAATTTTGTTTTCTTTCCACAATCTTTTGCAATTCCCAAACAAACCAAACAATTAATAAGATAGAGAGATATCTGTATCTGGAACAGTAGGAGCCATCAGTAATAGCACCAATAGGAAGTTTTCCCTTACATTCCTTGGCACACACAAGGCTTACAGGCTTGATTCTCCCTCACATTCCTGATTCAGGCTCATGTATCTCTCAACTGAAGTCGAGTTATTTGGGTGTAAAACTGATGGGAGAAGAGAATCTGGTCTTAAGAGTTAGAGAAGATTAAACACAACCCAAGATAAATCTTGAAGACATCTCTAAGGATACTTGGCATAGAAACCTGAAGCTGTATATACCCAGCAGCTTGCTAAGCCAGGAGTTTCCTACTTTTTCATTGCTTGGACTGCATCTTAACAGAGATGCCTGCTCCCCTCCCTTCAGCAACTGCATATGCCACTCTGCTTCAGGTAGTGACTGAAAAACATATTCTGACAACTAAAGCAATTGCTCATGTGGAAAGGAAAGAGCTGGAAAATGCTGAACATACTTTTAGTATCTTTTAATGCTGTTGAGCAGCTGGAAACATTGAGGACCAAACATCACAATTTGGATCTTGGTGTGCCAAAACTAGGAACAGGACTGACTTAGCAGTAGTTGTAACTGCAGAGCCCTTTCTAAGGTCTTGTCTTTGCTGCTGAAAAAGGTGTGATTTTTACCTCAGGTTTACTAATGCACATGAACAATCCCAAGGGAAAAGAATACAGTGAAGTCAAGAAGCAGCAAAGAATCCTGTGGCACCTTATAGACTAACAGATGTTTTGTAGCATGAGCTTTCGTGGGTGAACACCCACTTCTTCGGATGCAAGCAGTGGAAATTTCCAGGGGCAGGTGAAGTCAAGGCATTTTAGTCAACTAGACAGGTCCATCTGGGGTTGGCCTCACCTAGTGTACCCATGATCAATCTAAAGTGCCTTGTCTCATCATGACTGTGTTTTTAAGTCAAGATAGCTCTCGTGCATTAGTTACCTTGAGTTAAAGAATACATCTTTCTTAACAGTAAAGAGAAAGCAACACATGTAAAGGGAATTCACAGTAGTGTCACTACATTGCTACAAATCCCTACCTCAGGACTGGTCTGCACCTAAAACTTAGGTCACCCTGGATCCATTGCTCAGATCTGTTAAAAGTTTCACGTCCTGTGGAGGCATAGTTAAGTCAACCTAACCACCCCCTGTAACGCAGACAGGCCAATGGAAGAATTCTCCCCTTGACCTAGCTGCTGCCTTTCGGAGAGGATTTATTAGCCGGCTGTAGCAAGTGTCTACACTGGGCGCCGCAGGGTTGCAGTGGAGACGTGTGGTGCTGGGCTGGCAGCACTACAGCTCCCTAGCACATGGCATCTCGCCAGCCCCGCTTTGGGCTGGTGCACGAGGCCCCCCCAGCCATGCAGTTACCCGGGGCGACGCGCCGTGGGGAAAACCGCCCGGCTCCGATCCCCTAACGCGGGGGTGGGGGCTGCTCTGGGGACCTTCCAGCTGACAGGCGCCGGCCCGGCCACGCCACGCTGGGGGCGGCCTTGCAGTGCCCCAGCGCCAGGGGAGGCCCTGAGGAGCCGCCCCGGTCGCTGGGGCCTACACGGGGTCCGGCCGAGAGCTCGCGCCGCCGGAGCAACCAGCCGCTCTCATCTCCGCGGCCAGGGCCTGTCGCTTACGCGTTGTTCGTGCGCCCACCTGGCGCGGTGTGATGACGACACGCGACGGGCGGGGCTCACGTGAGGGATTGGCCCCGGGCGGTGACGTGGCGGGAGGCGGAAGTGAGGCGGCTCCAACGATGCTACGGCAGGTGAGGAGGGTCTCGAGGAGCCCGGGGTTAGTGGGGTTGCCCCGCGGTCTTCGCTGGCAGCGGCCTGGCGCGGGGAGGGGCAAAGGGTCAGAGGCCAAGGGTCAGGGGTCGGTGATTGAAGAGGTAGGGGGAGGGTTCCTGGCTCAGAGGCCACCACGGGAGGATGAGCAGAGCCGGCGGGTGGAAGGGGGTTCAGGGCAGGCGGCGAGCTGGGGTCGGAGGGCAGGGGTCAGGGTGGAAGGGGGTTCAGGACAGGCGGTGAGCTGGGGTCGGATTGCAGGGGTCAGGGTGGAAGGAGGTTCAGGGTAGGCGGTGAGCTGGGGTCGGAGGGCAGGGGTCAGGGTGGAAGGGGGTTCAGGACAGGCGGTGAGCTGGGGTCAGAGGGCAGGGGTCAGGGTGGAAGGGGGTTCAAGACAGGCAGCGAGCTGGGGTCGGAGGGCAGGGTGGAAGGGGGTTCAGGGCAAGTGGCGAGCTGGGGTCGGAGGTCAGGGTGGAAGGGGGTTCAGGACAGGCGGTGAGCTGGGGTCGGAGGGCAGGGGTCAGGGTGGAAGGGGGTTCAAGACAGGCAGCGAGCTGGGGTCGGAGGGCAGGGTGGAAGGGGGTTCAGGGCAGGTGGCGAGCTGGGGTCGGAGGGCAGGGATCAGGATGGAAGGGGTTCTGGACAGACGGTGATGGGGTCAGAGCAGTTATTTCAGGGCATGGGAGCATAGCAAAAGAATTACTAGGAGACTGGGGGAAGGGCAGGTTAAGATATGAATACCAGGGATCTACTGCTGCTTGGAGGTAGGGGGCTTGTGAGGAGCCCTTTTCTTACAACAATACTTTAGGTGAAACAATTTAAAACATCAAAATATTTTTGCTAAAAATAAGCAATTATTGACCTGAAAATAAATGCACATGGATAAACACTAGTAACTGGAAATCTTAACTCACGGATCGGCAGGCTTTGGTCTGTGGCCTGCCAGGATAAGCTCCCTGGTGGGTCGGGCCGTTTTGTTTACCTGCTGCGTCTGCAGGTTTGGATGATCGCAGCTCCCAGTGGCCGTGGTTCCCTGTTCCAGGCCAATGGGGGCTGCGGGAAGCAGTGCGGACCAAGGGATGTGCTGGCCACTGCTTCCCACAGCCCCCACTGGCCTGGAGAGGCGAACCGTAGCCAGTGGGCACTGCGATTGGCCGAACCTGCGGACGTGGTAGGTAAACAAACCGGCCCGCCAGGGAGCTTACCTTGGCGGGCCGCGGGCCAAAGGTTGCTGATCCCTGTCTTAACTAAACCATTTGCCAATTACTGCTTAATTAGGATTTATATTGTGGTAGCATCAGTAGGCCCTAGTCAGGGATCTGGATTTCATTGAGTTAAGTAAATGCAAAGAACAAAGACATGAATGCTTTTCATTATTAAACCTCTTGCAGAACTATAGAAACTCCTATAGGAATGGTGTCTTAACAGTGATGTGATATATTTGTAGATGCCAAGAAATTATGCCAAATTTTGAAAATGACGCACATAAAAAATTACCAGATTATTGTTTTTTTATCCTGCAAATGCTTAATCTCATGCTTAACTTTAAGCGTGTGAGTAGTCCCTGGGACTACTCATATACTTAATCAGTTGTTTGATTGTTTGCAAAATCAGGGCAGACGTGTGCCATTGTATTGTGTAGTGTTCATCAAATAATTTTAAAAAACCCAAACATCTGGGATCAGACATTCAGGGAGGTGAACTTACATGGCCTGTGTATTGGGCTGGGGTAGGTCCATTGTGTGGCATGGTAAGAGTCATAAAAACAGTTAGGGCAAATTTGAGCAGATTCCTGAATTGAATGGGAAGCCAGGATTTTGAAGAATGCATGATGTGATTTTCTTTGTCTGCATAGCAACGCTGCAGCATTCTGCATGCGAGTGACTCCAAAGAGCTTGGACTTGGGCAGGCCTTACAGAAAGGATCTGCTGTACAGTGAAGGCAGGAGAAGATCCTCTATCTTAGTTTTGTAAACTCTGTGATAAAGATGTGCCAGATTTTTTTTTAAAATGCTACCCTGTCGCAAACACCTGATTTAGTGTTAATGGCAGTTAAGTGTGCCCATTGATAGGAAAATGTACCTCACTGGAGATATCTGAGGGCTTGTCTACAAATAAAAATTGTACTGCTTTAACTATCTCTATGTAGTTTAAGTGATACAACCCACTTAATGTGGATGCAGTTATACTGGTATAAAGGTGTTTACATCAGTATAGCTTATCCTTACATGGAAAGGAGAATAAGCTATATCAGTGAAGGCCTTTATACTGGCAGAACTGTCCAGACTAGGGGTTGTACCCTTATAACTATTTTGGTAAAAAAAATCACACTCTTAACTGAAATAGTTATACCAATGCAAAAAGTATGTGTAAATCAGACTTTAGACAAGTAACTTCCAACTTCTGAGAAATAGACAGCCCCTAATTTCACTATTTATGTCCTCTGTGGAACCCTAATATAACATGGACAAGCCGACGTTTATGCCTCTGAAAATAAACAAGAAGTCCAGAAATGCTCAAAAGGACTGAGGCTGTGTGCATAAAGGACTTATATTAAGACCTGAGATTACCCTACTGTTTGCAAAAGGGCCCTTTGGACTCAAAGCATGTGTTTAAGATGGTCTTCATGTGATGCAAGATGAAGGAGACAGTGTTTAAAACAGTTTGGGGTGTGTGTGTAATTTCTGTTGCATTTGGTTCATTTCCAAGTTCTTTGACCTGGATAATCAAAACCATCCCCCTTTTGCATCTGAAAATACTGTATCAGTTACTTCTCTTGTAACATTTTGTATCTGTCTGCCACTTTAGGACAGTAATGATGACACTGAAGATGTGTCACTGTTTGACGCAGATGAAGAAGTATCCACGAGATCAAAAAAGTCAAAGATAAGGTCTGTGGTCAGTAGAAATTGTTCCTTCGTGGGTTCCACCCAGAACTGTGGCAGAAGCAGGACTGGCGTGTTTGTTCTTGTTTGTTTCGTGTCTACTTTTTGGTGCAAGAGCAATGAGTTTCTCTCTTAGAAGTGAATGTCATGTTTTAAAGAAATGTTTCCTGGCAAACGGGGAGGGTAGGAGGTTTACTCACGAATTGCTGAATAATTTAATCTTCCATTAAAAAAAGTCCATGTCTTTATAGTCGCGATGGTCCCTATGTTGTGTTGTCTGTGTGTGGACTCAGGAAGACAGTCTGAAACAATAAGAGGTGTGAACTGGTCAAAATCCTGGCTCCAGTGCACTGCGTCTTGTGTAATAGGGAGTTTTTCAGGACATAGAGGGAGGAATCCTTCTTTCTAGGCCACTCCATGAGCATTTCTCCAGTCTCATGTCTGGAATAGCCTCTGTTCTGTTTCCCTTCTTCCCCTTGCATGCCATATCATAGTGGCTGATCCAGCAGCCTCACTCCTGCTTTACCCCCAAATGCGCTGTACAGCCATACGCAGGGAGCTCCTGTAGAGTAAAGCCTCTTTGAAGTGAAAATGCATCAGAGCAGACTGAGAAAAGAGCAGCATTTCCCTATAGAGAGATGCGATCTGCTTCCATTCATCTCAATAAGTGTCTGTCTTAATGTTACTGTTCAAAAACTGCCACATACTGAGAACTTCTGAAGGGCTTCCCTGCTCCCTTCTTCTCTCCCACCTCAAATCCTGCAAGCACTTTGAAAATGGCCACAGGCAGGACAAGTCTGTGTAGTTATCTCCTAGAGCAGTGGTTCTCAACCAGGGGCCCGGGCCCCCTGAGGGCGCTGCGGATAGGTTTCAGGGGGTCTTCCAAGCATGGCCAGTGTTAGACTTGCTAGGGTCCAGGGCAGAAAGCCAAAGCCCTGCTGTGCAGGTCTGCAGCCAGGGGCTCCGAGCCCCATCACCCAGGGCTGAAGCCAAAGTCTGAGCAACTTAGCTTTGTGGTCTCCCCTGTGGTGTGGGGCCCCGGGCAGTTGCCTTGCTTGCTACCCCTTAATGCCGGCCCTGGCTTTTATATGCAGAAAAACAGTTGTGGCACAGCTGGGCCATGGAGTTTTGATAGCATGTTGGGAGGGGTCTCAGAAAGAAAAAGGTTGAGAACCCCTGTCCTAGAGGACTTTGTTATGCTATATAGAATGATGCGTACTAGCGCTGCGACACTCATCTTTCCCACTATTGTCAGCATGCTCTGCAAACCGGTCTCATTTAAAGGCATTTGCCCTCCTAGGCTGTGCAGATGGAAAAAAATCCTATTCTGCCTTGAGAGACCACGTCAGCTCTTTACCAAGTGGCTTCTTTCTTGTTTCGGAGACCTATGACTGAATTGTATTTCTGATGTATCATTTACAGGCACCCAGTGGCATCATTTTTCCACTTGTTCTTCCGAGTCAGTGCAATAGTTGTCTATCTTCTCTGTGAACTGATCAGCAGCAGCTTTATTGCGTGCATGGTGTCAATTATCCTGCTCCTGTCGTGTGACTTTTGGGCAGTAAAGGTAAGTCCCCTTTTATCACTTTAAAATATTCTTTCAAGAGAGCAACAGGCCAGGTCAAACTGTCTGAATATGTTTGGCTTTGTTCAAAAATAAAGTCAGCTCTTTTAGATCCTGCAAGATATGAAACATTACAATTTCTTTCAGAACTTTAGAAATTCTGGGAATCTCTTAATCTCAAATTCTGTGTCTCATTTATTTTGGAGGGGTGGAAAGGGATAGGGTTAATCTCAGACTTTCATTTGATTCACGTAATGCACTATAGGCTTCATAAACAGAAATTATGTCTCCTTCAGATTCAAGACTTGCCAGAAAACCCCAACCCACAGTTTTTTTGTTAATATTATTGAAATTAATTGTTGGGCTGTAGATGCTAGAAAATACATTGGCATGGCCACGAGAGAGCCTAAACAATGCCTATTTGCATTATACTTGGCTCTGCTTATTGAGATCACCAAATTCAGGAATAAAGTACTACCCCAATACTGTTAGGAACTTGGCTTTCCACTCCATTACCCTCTAATGAAGTTGCCTTGCTTTACTGCACTAGCATTTGACAAAGGCATTCTCAGTTCCCACCTCAAGAGAAGCTACCAGGCTGTTGCTGTGGCTTGCCCTGGCATGTTAATTATTATTACTGACACACACCTCATACAAATTCATTATTGGGCTTTAAAACAGGAGTGCACAGTTCTGCTGCCTGGTGGTACTAATAAACTGCTTTCTCTTTAAAGCTGCTTCTGCTCGTCACTCTTAGCAGAGTTATGTATACAGTGACTTTGTAGCCTCGCCCGTCAGACTGATGAGTTACCTTATTAGTGGAAGTGTTAATATTGAAACAACAGGATGTTCCCCAACAGCATGCCCCAATGGAGCTCTGCTAATGCCTTGGACAGAATAAGGATACCGAGAAGCTACCTTTGGAGTCCAGTTAGAATCCGTAGTGCAAGCCTACAGCACGTGGCATTACACATAAACTCTACATTAAAAGAACGTTAAGATGACAGTCTCAAGCACTCTCAGAAGTTAGGAGATGCTAGAGTTAAGGTTGCCTGTGCAATCTTAGTTTATCCCCTTGTACAGTATGTGTGAATTATGATACAGTCTTAAATTACAAGAATTTGTGATCCTAAATCCTCATTCCAGGCTCTTTGTCCCAGTCTTTCCCATCCCCAGTCCACTTCCGAGGCTACTTGTCCCAAACTTCCCCACTCATTCCACTGATACCCAGCAAGCCCCAGTCTTCCCACCCTGAGGCAGACTACTGACTTGGAAAATTTCAGTTCAAACAGTGACAGCTGGTGACTTTTTTGACAGGTGAGGCCCATATCACAAAGTCTTACAAATTCCAGTGTATGTCCTCCTCGTCGTCTTATAATGGGAACTGTTAGGCAGCCTTAAATATAAGCCATGCCGGTAACTACCAGCATCACCTATAATACAGTTTAAGGAATATGGTCTGGTAGCAATTGATATAATAAGTGGTGGCATTGGTTGTTGAGGTTGCCGTAGCAATTGAAGACATTAGGAGTTTAGAAGACATGGGAAGAATTGGTTTTGAATGTTCATTCTGGTATTTCATGGGCAAGGTACAGGAAGTATTTCTTTGGTTGGTGGTATAGGGCTAAAATCTCTCTGAACCCCATTTCCTCCTATATTTTACCCTCTCCAGAATGTTACGGGCCGGCTGATGGTCGGCCTTCGCTGGTGGAACCAGGTGGATGATGATGGCAAGAGCCACTGGGTGTTTGAAGCCAGGAAGGTAAATGTTTAATGTTTGTGTTTTAACTGCTGCAGTTTGGTAAAATCTCCATGTACCGAGGAATAACATTTGTGAGAGATGGATTTTGTGAGGTGGACATTTGGCACTAGTCACGGGCTGAAAGCACCAGCTTGTTTCATACAGGATAGTGCATGGCCATCAAATGTTGTTAACCCTCAGCCACTCTGAATGGTTCTCAGTCACTATCCTGATCTGATATGGAGCCAGTGACCTAGAGGCTCTGTATCTCCTTTGGTGTAAAAGTGAAACAGGTCATTGTGGAGAGCTAGAGTCCAGCCATGCCCCCAGCTTTCATTTGTGGGATCCCAAGAGCAGAGACCATTTCACTGTGTGAAGTCAATGTAAGACTTCTGATATTAAATGTTTTAACTCTCATAACGTTTCATCAGTCCCTAGCCTTTGTTTTCCAGAAGCTGGGAATGGGTGACAGGGGATGGATCACTTGATGATTACCTGATCTGGTCATTCCCTCTGGGGCACCTGGCATTGGTCACTGTCAGAAGACAGGACACTGGGCTAGATGGACCTTTTTATCTGACCCAGTGTGGCCATTCTTACGTTCTTAAACGATCTGTCTGTTAATCTTAAATGTTTATATGGCCCCAATCACCGTAGTGTCTGAGCACCTCACCATCTTCAATGTATTTATTGTCACAACTCCCTGGTGGGGCAGGGAAGGCTGTTATCTCCATTGTACAGATGGGGAACTGAGGCCCAGAGAGACTAAATGATTTGCCCAAGGGCACACAGGAATTCTGTGGTTGAGCAGGAATTTGAACCCAGGTCTTTTAAATCCTAGACTAACACCTTAACCACTGGACCACCCTTTCTCCAGATCAAACTAGTTTAGAGAAACTAGAGCAGAGGAAATAAATAGAATACTTGCAGTTCAGTTGAGTTGTCTGAACCTCCTAAGCTATATTGGGTTAATATTGTCTTGGGGGGAAATATATAAATAGGGAATGGATGCTTGCTTGAGAGCTTGTGCTCACAGGCTCGATTCTTTCCACATCTAGTGGACATGACCTCAGGCTCAGTAATACTAGGGAACTAGTATGAAAACATATAAACATAGTAAGTCTGTATGAATCAGCACTGTCCCCTTTGTTTGTACTACTCTCCATTGGCCTACTTACCAAGGGCGTAAGGATTTAATTTTGCATCTATTGGGAGCAGCTAGACAGAGTTGCTTATACAGTGCTTTGAAATATACCAAAGGCTCTGCGGTATGTCTTGGCCTGTCTCGTGCTGGATAATTATACAGTGCAATACACTACAAGGGACTTTTTAATAAGCACGTGCTAAGTGTTAATAAAGATGCGCCAGTCCAGTTAGCTGATGATTGTTTTGAGGGGAAGTTTTGCTGGCTATGGCAACACCAGCTTCCTAACAGTAATAAGATGTATCACTTGTTCCCTCCCACCCCCTTGGTTTGTGATAGAGACACTGTACACTAGGGCATGTGATGATGGGCCGCTGGTACGCTCTTCTGGTGGCTGATGTTATCCGGAACTTGGGGTGTTACATTAATAGTTCAAAAATGTCCCTTATTCGGTCTGTAAAAATATCAAGGGGCGTATTCCACTTTTCATTTCAGCCAGAAAACTGACAGGAAAAGTCCTTTTAAAAAAAAAAAGCCATGTTTCCACAGCACCAAGAAGGCTAGAAAGCTCCCCACGTGCCTTAGGAGTGCATCTTAGCAGTCACTTGTGCGCTGCAGTATGGATGTAAACACTTGTGGGATGTTGGTTCTGGGTTGTTTTTAATGATAACGTGAGCTGTACAAGGAAACAGACTGCTCAGTTTTTGCTTCCTTCCATTTCCAGGCATCGGCTCAAGGGAAAAAAGTTTCATCTGAAGCTGAGTCCCGAATCTTCTGGTTAGGACTAGTTACCTGTCCTGTCATCTGGGTGATATTTGCCTTCAGTGCCCTGTTCTCATTCAAAGTGAAATGGCTGGTGAGTTTAGCAACTCAATCCTATAGTGACTGGGTGCATTAAATACTTGGACAGATTTGTCGCCTCTGACTTTAGAGAACTGGACAATAAACTCCTGTTCCTTGTGTCTTTTCTCCTCTGTCACAGGCAGTGGTTACAATGGGAGTGGTTCTACAGGGGGCCAACCTGTATGGTTATATCAAGTGTAAAGTGGGCAGAAGAACAAATTTAACCAGCATGGCTACCTCCTATCTTGGAAGACAGTTCTTGCGGCAGGTGAGGATCCCAAAGGTTACTGAGTGAAGCCTAAATGTCTCTTCTCATCATGTGTTTAAATAGGGCACATGGGACACTGAGACTTGGCTCATTAACCAAGTTACTTTGGAGCAGTCTTCTTTAGCCCAGTAGCTTTCAGCTGGCAGTGCCATAGCAAGAAAAAGGTAACTGGGCTGAGTTTTATTGTCTTTATTGCTGCATGTAGAAAAACTTGTACCGTTCAGTAAATGTATGTTGGTTTTACAATTTGCTGGGCTTGTGAACAGTGTAAAAAGTGGTGGTTTCATTGCAAATCTATTGCTGCAGGAGTGGAGGAAAGCTGTTTCTCACATGCCATATCTGTGTTTCTGTCCACAAACTTCCTCCCCTGCCTGGGCCTAAAGAGGGTATGGGGTGAGGGGTGGAAGAACTCCTAATTAGGAGTTCCCAGCATGGGTATTGGTACTTTGCCC
This sequence comes from Mauremys reevesii, assembly GCF_016161935.1. Lineage (NCBI taxonomy): Eukaryota > Metazoa > Chordata > Testudines > Geoemydidae > Mauremys > Mauremys reevesii. The sequence continues at coordinate 23,804,325 of NC_052637.1, forward strand.
TCGTGGCAGCCTGACGTCCTGATGAATTAGCGTGATTCTCTGTGGTATACTTGGGTCTAAGTTCCATCTGTAGCACACCATTGTCAACAATCTACCCCCTCACCTGGGGTTGACTAGTTGCATCAAGGTAAAAACTACCCATGCCTTATCTTCACTAGGATTTTACACTGAAATAGCTGACTCAGTATAAAAACACACCTCATTTTGCAGTGAAGACATGGCCTAACTCAGTTTTTAGGCTCAAATTTAGTCAACCTCTTTGATTTGTCAAGGGTTTCCTATCCAAGAAGGCACAGGCCATCTTTCTGAAGCATTTGCCCTAGGAGTCCAGCTGTGACTAGCGTAGTTCTGAAGTAATACCCCTTTTCTTTCTTCCACAGACAGTGGTTAAAGATGACCAAGCCGAATCCTGAAGACTGATCCAAAATTGGATTGGATTTATACTGGTGAACAACAGTAAATGTTTTCTGACCATGAGTTTAGGAGCTACATAAACTGTGTGGATTTTTTTTTTTAAATTAAATCTTGCAAGACTTCAGGTCAACTCTCATAGCAAATTACTCTCAGTTTTTCTGCAACCATTTGCATTTCAGAGCTCTTTTAATAATTTGTTTGGTTAAGGCACTTGAGGTAATTCACCTAATCTTTTAATTAAAAGAAAATCATAGATCTGGAGCCTAAATGTGAACTAAACAGTCTGGGGTGAAGTAAGAGATAAAACTACTGGGCATCCTTCCTCATAATTTGTCAATGTGAAAAATGTAAATGAGGCAGGTTTTATATCATTCAAGAACTCCCCCGTCCTTCCAGCAATTGCATCAAATAGCAATTCACCCTGCAGAATTACTACCTGCAGAAGTAATTCTGCTGTTGGAGATAATTGCTGTCTAAATCCCACTCTTATTCTGTACATTGAATGTAGCTAGAAGATGACCTGTTAGCAGATGTTGGTCCTGAACCTGTTCCCATTGAATTCCATGGGACTTCTGTCATTGACTTGGGTGGGATCTTAAAGTGACATCTAAGCAGCTCAGTTACTTTACTTATGAACGATACTTTGATATTCTGGACAGCCCGATTACCACCTGATTGAGAGGTTATGCTGCAGCTTTGATTCCACCTTGCTCAATTTATATAAGTTTTGCTTCCCAAATAAGGCAGGAGCTAGGATGGCATGGAACTAAACCCTTAGTGTGGGGTAGAATTCCCCCTTACCCTGTGGTGTGTGTCTGAACAGAGAGCATGAGAGCGGGCAGTGGGTTTCAGGGGAAGCTGTGCAAAATACTAGCAGCAAAGTGAAGCTGTGAGTGGTTGTTGCCTGGCCATCACTAATAAAACAAAGTGCTTCATGCTGTCTTAACAGACCACAATACCGCCTTGGACACAGTGTAGATGTATCTGAGGCTCCCTGGGATAGATGGGGGTGGTGATGCCTGATAAATGCATCAGTAAGTTTGCCAGTGCAGGAAATGGTGTATTGCAGACCTGCATTGACTGCCAGTCTGTCTGCAAAGGATGGCACTGCTGTTAGTGGAGATAACTGACAGCTGATCCTCCCCCACTGGTTCTCTCTCTCTCTCTCTCTGTATATGTGTGTGCTTATGTGACCCCTGTGTTCCACACACATAGAGAAATGCTCAGGCTCACTTGCTAGTAAAGTGCAGCTCAACATTATTAGTAGTTGAAAACAGCCCTCACTAAAAATTCAGGTATGATTCCAAACTTTCAACTGGCCACTTTCCTCTCACTCACTGTGTTGCTGGCAGGGTGGATTCATGCAATCTGAATAATTCATATTCTGGAGCTGTCTAAAAACCTAACGCTTGAATGCCAATTTGGCAGAAAGGTTTATGTTACATTAATTCATGCTATAACTGCTCCTCAAGTTGTGCCCGCCAACAAATTCACTGGGGTTGGTAAGAAATCTGCATCTGCTGTGTGCTAATGGACTTTCGGGTTATGTTGTTCAGTTAAACGGAGGAAGGTGACATGTTTTGCTGGAAAAGCGACGTCGAGAGGGGACCACTTCTCCCTTGTCCTGTAACTCAGTTGAAGCAGGATTGGTCTTTTACATCAGAGGGGAGAATATAACCCTGGATGGGTATTTTTAATTTAAAAGCATAGTCTTTTTTTGGCTCTAAATTGTGGGATTGCATTAACAATGTTTTTCTTCCTATACTAAAGCAATATATTGAAATTGTAAAATCTCTTCAAACTCCGGCGCTGTACATTTGTTAAACTCTTTGGACTAATATCTTTTTGTAAATACATATTTATAAAGTCTTGAAATTAAATAATGCTTTGTCTACCAGATTGGGTGCCCTTACTAGAAATTGATGACACTGGATCGACAGGCAACGGAATAATAACACAGCTTAACAAGGATTGCTTGTTGAGTCACACATGTTATTAACAAGGACAGCTATAGTTCCTTCCATGTGAGGAACTCCAATTGCTTTGCTTACATTAGTGCACACCACAGCCCCCTGTTCCCATGGTACAGATGAGGAAACTGATGTGCCCCTTGGCAACTCAGCAAATCATGGCAGAGCAGAGGTTAGCGTTTGGGTGTTTCTAGCTCTATGCTTCGTCCACCACACCACTCTAAAATATATTTGAGTGCAAAGAAACCGATGGATGGACACAGGAAAGAATAACAGTGATGAAACTGATCTTTGCAAAGCAGTGGGTAACAATAAGAGAAAAATCCCACTATAGAGTGGGTAATAGTGTTCAGTGTGGGGGGTGAAGTTGAAGAGAAAAACCAGTTTGTCCACTGAATCACTTGTAAGTCCCCTCCCCTTAGCTGCAGCCATTCTACCATGAGCCATGCTGAGTGGAAGGAATAAATAGTCTAGTGGTAAATAAATACAAAATATAGCCTCTCTTTAGTGGAGTTGGGTCTACCGTGAGTCCATAGAGAGAGAGAGATGCATTAAGACACTGTAGGTTGGCTGGATTGTACTTTCACAAGGCACATCATTGCACTAAAGAGACAATGCTGCCCTGTTTTGGTTTGGGGTGGGGTTTGTTTTTTTTTAAACAAAAATAGTGATATGAAATCAATTGTTTTATTGCATATAATACAGTCAAACAAGAACATAGACAGGATATGCAACTGAATGTACCAGCACAGCTTTTTCACCCATATGAGCCAGTACCCTTTATTTGATCTGAATGGTTCTACAGTCTGTGGAGTAATGAAAACGAATACAGAAATCACTCTCTGAGGCCCAGTTTCTACCACACAATAACACAGGCTATACAATTAAATTATCCAGTCAGTAGCTAGGGCAGGTGAGGTGACTGCTGTACAGAGCTGCTCTGGGGAAGAGCACTACACCTTGTGGACTGCGGAAGAGCTCTCTACACTGGCCCTGAAGAGGGTGGTATCACAGCCTTAAATGAAGTGAGTTCAGCCACCCTGATGACTAACCAGGTGCACCCAGTTTGGGGCCTGATGGGGTGGAAGTGCCACCTGCTTGGGAGTATAATTAGGGAGGAGACAGGAGGCCTAAGTCAGCTTGGAGGGGATGAGAAGAGAAAAAACTGCCTGCTAGTCCTTCAGGAAGAGGGCAGGCCCAGGGTGAGCAGGAATAAACTGCCTAGCTGTGAGAAGTAGCAAACCCATCAGGAAGAAGGTAGGCCTAGGAAGGGAAGAATGTGACTAGCTGCAATAAGCAGCATAAAACCTCTGCATGGAAGTAGGCTTGGGGAGGGCAGAGACATGCATGTAAGCTAACCACAAACCCTGAGGGGGGGGGCAGAAAAAAAACCTGTTTATTCCAAGAAAGGGCAAAGGCTGAAGAACCTGGTGTAGTAGGTTTGACTGAGAAAACTAAATCACTCCCCAGCCAAAGAGCTACTTGTCTCATACAAAAGTGCCTATGCAGTAATTATTAAGGGATGCTGGGGTGTGATCCTGGTGAAGTAGTGGGGGGGTCCATACCTTGGCCACCAGGGGTCATACCAGGATGACCACAGGCATCCACAGATGTTTAATTGTGGGGTGGGGTTGATCCTGTGATTCAGGAGCCCAGTTAGCCATCAGCATTAGTGAAAAGAGCCACAGGAGTGTGAATTCATTGTTTTAGTTACTATTTTTATAAATCATTGAATATCAGAGTTGGAAGGGACCTCAGTAGGTCCTCTAGTCCAACCCCTTGCTCAAAGTGGGACCCATCTCCCATCATATTTTTACCCCAGTTCCCTAACTGGCCCCCTCAAGGATGGAGCTCACAACCCTGGGTTTAGCAGGCCAATGCTCAAACCACTGAGCTATCCCTCCCCTGCAAAAATATATTTATCACAGCAAAATGACTGAACAAGTACTCTACAATTGGTTAATAACATAACAAAGGCCTTCTGATTGGTTAATAACATAAATGGGTTAATAATTAAGTCAGTGTTTTAATATCATGAGATGCAGGACACCATGAAGAGTCACTTGCAGCTCTGGGGTCTGAGTATCACTGCTGTGGAGGGTAGTGGGACAGCAGGAGCTGTTAAACAAGCCTATTGGCTGGACTGGACAGACAGGTGGCACTAGAGCTCTGTGCCCTGCCCATGGTTTGGGGGTGGGAGAGCAATGACATCTATATCCTGAATTCCCATGGAGATGCCTGTTCAAAGGTGCCAGGTTGTGGGGGGTGTTGAATGCTCCTTGCACCTGCTAGGGCTGCTAGAACCTGATTCCCTGCTGCATCACTCTCGTCTTAAACTGGTGCAGCTTAATCAGTGGAGTAAGGAGATGGAAAACCAGGCCTCAGAGTTGATGGAGTTCATCAGGGCTGAATTTGATCCTTACTATGCATATCACTTCTCAGATAATTAAGTAAAAGAGGCTGTCTTTGCTGTTGACAGTTTTACATGAATGTAACATCAGTGATTTACATAGGTATGAGACAGCAACATTCTTTCCCTTAGAGTTGTTCCTGTCTCATGCTGATTTATTAAAGCCCCAGCTCCTGGAGTCATGTGATATGTGAGAATCTCAGCTTCCATTTTGAAAAAAAATGCCCCCCTTTTTTGCCCTTGTAGCTGCAGAGAAAAGTTTGCAAATGTGACCTCTAAAAGTTCCACCAGCAGCAGGCAAATAAAAAGATCCCAAACCTATTGCTTTTAGAATCTGATGCTATTTTGGGAGCTGACTCATGAGTTTTGAGCACTTTGGAAGAGGAGACCTACCCCCAAACCCAGGTCCAAGGAGTACACTATCTATAATGACAGACCAGGGGCATGCAGTGGGGGTAAGGGAGACAGGAAACTTAAGTAGAACAAGGGTTAAGGTTTTAAAAATAAGTGTTTGGGAATTTTAGCAACTCAAACACAAGGTTGCCAAGGGCCCAAGCAAATACCTTACGCTAAAAATAGGTGACTTGCAAGTTATAGTGACCCCTTCCCGCCCTTGTTCCATTAGTAGCCCCTGCTCTGATGCTGTTCCTGCACTGCCTTTTCCTTTTCCAAATACCTATTTTCTAACCAAGGAAAGCCAATTTTTGGCTTCCTATCCCTCTCAGTGTCCCTCGCTCCATTGCCCCTAACTGGCAATGTGCGCCTGCAAACATGGTCAAACATAGCTGTGTAGCAGGCAATATTATTACATGATTTAGGGGAGGATTTTTTTTTTGAACAGCTGATTGCTAAAACTGAAATGCTCCAGGATCCCTGCCTGTGAGCAAGACCTTCTGTTTGAGACTTGGGCATCTAGATTTACGTATCTCTAACTCTGCAAACACAATACTAAAAGTTAAATTCACATCTGAGTGTTTGCAGGATCACGGCTCTAGGCAGCAATGGGGTTTTCTGCAGCCTTGTCTCTGCAAGGAGAATAGGTGTGTTTTTTAGCTCCTGTTAGCAGCAGCTCCAACATGGGCCCTGGAGACTGAGTCCTTCATTCTCACTGTCATTGCACCCCCAGCTCCAGAGAGACTCCGTATCCTTCTCCTACTCACTGCACTGCCACTCCCAGAGAGTCCCCCAACTCTAGTGAATCTCACTACACAGCCAGTTTTGCTGTGGATATCATCAACAGCAGCTACAAAGCATTAAAGGGGGCATGATCACCCCATTCAGGGCACTAAAAGGAGAAGTCTAGGGCACTGCATGGGAAGAAAAGAGCAAAAAGTCAAAACAAAACAAGCCCCCCCCCCCAAAAAAACCTAAACAAAAACACACTATTGGGTCCTTGATGGGGCTGGGTTATACTGGAATTATTTGAACCCCCTAAAAGATATTACCTCCCCCACCATGTCTTTCTAATATCCTGGGGCCGACATGGCTACAACACCACTGCAAACAAGCTTAGTTACAGCAGTACTTCAACAGTTTGTATAGTGGGGTTGCTGAGAGCCATTTAACCAAATTGTATATAAGGGAAACCACTTCAAGCCCGGGGGTGTGGCAGCACCCCTAGTTCCAGCACCTATGCTTCATTATAAACATTTAAAAACTGAGCGTCATTGAGCCCAGCTGTGTAATCCTTGCTAATGCTGGGAGCTGGGATACTAACAGTGCCACCAAATACTGTAGATAATATCTATGAAGAAAGTTTAGAACAAAGAAAACTTTGTCCATAGGCAGAGCTCAGAGCAGTGACTGCTGAAATCTTCATGCTTCTACACAGTTTATCACCTCCACAAGAGGGAGCCTGTATCCTGCTGATTTTTATAGTTTCTGTGAGCATGGAGACAAATTGTGGACCTTGTAAATTATATTCCAGCCTGGTTGCTCTAGATTTTTCTTTCTTTTGTTTTTCTTGAAGAAACAGGGAAATTAAAATACAAAATCTTATGATAAGCAAGCAGGGCTCCTACTTTTCCATGATAAAATAAACAAAATTCTCTGATTTAAAAAGAACATAAAATCTGTTTTTCCACAATTAAAATGAAACATGGAACTTTAGTTTCCCTAGTCACAATATATATAGGTATCAGTTGAACACAATGTTTTATTGATATATTTACAATTTTTAAGCTGACAGCCAGGGCCCTGCCACCCAGGGCTGACAGCCTGAGCACTACCCATTCTCCTGATTATCCAAATTTTTGATGACCTGATCTCTCCCCAGTCCCAAGTAGATAGGATAATGGGGGTTCCACACTATATGTTTTTATTTTTTCATAAAATGTAAAAACTAAAGATTCTCTTTAAAAACACACATTCCATGGTTTTCTGTTGCAAATGGATGCTTGATGAAGAGGAAGTAGCCTAGGGAATATAATATGGGACAGTAGCCCCTCCTCTTGGCCCTGGTTTGAGGACCAGAAGCTGGAGCTCTCCAGTTCTTTGAGTGACATAAGGGTTGAAAAGCTGGGCCTAGGGTAGCCATCTTTGTAGGCCTGCCCATTACAAGGCATCATGGGAAATGTGGTCCACCATTTTAACCATCTTTGTGTGCCTAACCTACAATGCAGGATGGGATTAGGAGTGGAGTCTCTACTATATAAATAGCTTTCTTTCTATACCAAGTAAGAGCCCAAAGAGGTGGGATTTTTTAGCGCCAGTGCCTCTAAAGACCATGGAGTTGCTTGAAAACCCCCTGCTGCAGGCTTCTCTCTTCCCCCTCAATCTCCAGTTTGTGAATAATTTCTTTGTACATGTTATGGGAGGAGTGAGTAGCACCTCCTATAATTTAGTCTGTCAAACACTTTCCATTATAAAAGATTCTCGCAGGCTTTTTTTGAGATGCCTCAACACCTTCTATGTTTGCAGCAGGCCTTTGAAATTCAGCAGGAGACAATTCCTCCGGCTGGTGAAGTGCCTTTTCTCTACCTGAACACATTCCATTCACCTTTAACTGTTAGAAGCAGCTGTATGCTTTAATGGAGCTATAAACTGTTCAAAATGAGTATTGTCCTCTTCTGTTGTTTGCACTGTTGTTGTGGCTATGGTAGTCCCAGGACATTGGAGAGACAAGGTGGGTGAGGTAGTGTTGTCCTCCTGTTGGTTGTGTTCCTTCCTTGAATGCACGGTGGCGTTCTCTCTTTGAAAGTCAACTTTTTTTGGATTTGGGTGAAATAAACACCTTTGTGTGCCCCCAAAATGGCCATTTCTGAATTCAATTTTTGGAGGCAGCCTGGCATGCCAGCTGGCCAGATGTGACACCCCCCTGCGACACCAGACAGCTTGGTATGTCAATAACAAATCTGGTGAATTTAAGGAGAGAAATTCCACATTTTTGTAGCGATGTTAACTTTTCCATGCTGGGCATAATTTGTGTTTCCTTTCTGTGTCATCTTTTTGAATGTGAGTTAACTGGTGGTGTGTTTAATGTTGATGTAGGTAAATGTGGATTATGAAATATACATTTGGGCTTCGTTAATGGGAGAACCTGGACTCTTTCATGTCCTGAATTTTGAGCCCCTTTAAATCCACCAACTTTAGGTTGTACTTCAGTTGCTGAGTGGCAGATGGGTGAATGCTCCATAGCTAAGCTGTCAGCTGTGTTTCTATTACATGTCTGTGTTTGGGGCCCATGCCTCTGGGGGAGGGAAGTGCAGGTCATGTTAACCTCAAAATTGGTAGGCTAGCTATGGAGCTGAAAATGAATGTTTATACCAAATTTGAAGTGAATTGGGTAAGGGATTCATGGATTGATGCCCCCCCCCCAATGGAGATGGGGTGGGGGGGGGGAGGAAACCTTGCTCAGGATTTAATATGGATGTCAATGTTAGTTTTCAAGTTGTGAGTGGAGGAAAGAGGATCTTGTGTTTAAGGCATGAGACAGGGCCATAGGCCACCAGAGTTCAACTCCTGATTAGGTGTCAGATTCTCCTGTGTGACTGTGGCTAAATCACTTTAAGGGGAGACTAACCAAGGCAGTTAGGCACGCCACTCCCAAGTTAGCCTTAAAATCTCCCCCCTTAATCTCTTTGTGCCTCAATTCCCATCCTGTAAAACAAGGAGAATAAGACGTGCACTGTCTTGTCTGGTTAGTCTTTGCCCCAGAGAGTTTACAATCTCTAGCTTTATGCATGTACAGTACAATTTGGCTCTGATCTTGGTTCGGAAATCTAGGTGCTACTGAAACACAAATAATAGCAATAATACAAGTGAACTGCCAGACTCGCGCATTACTGAAATCAGGGCTCCCAGTGCAGCCACGTAGGGTATAAATTTCCATTGAAGCTGGCCCATACAGCATCCATTAAACCCAGAGTGTGAGATCCTGAACTGGTGTAAATTGGTGGCATCCCACTGAGCTCAGTAGACCTATGAGGCTGTATCCCAGCTGTGGATCTGGCCCTCTAGCTCCTGCTGGACTTGAATGATCGGAATGTTTTTTGTTTTAATTCTGGCATCTGTCATAGCGTAATCATAATGCTAACCTGGAAAAGATGAGACACACCCAGTCTCTTATGGAAAGTGCACTTAACTGCATCAGGAAGGCCAGGAAAGTTTATTAATAATACCTCTAAATGTAGCCCTCTTTGGATTATATTTAGCCTCTTGACAAACATCCAAGCTGGTAGCTTTTCGGAAGCTGGCATGTTATTGCTTTGCACTGCAGTGTGGGTCAGAACCAAGTCTCTTATCTCTCTTCCACCTCGGTGCGATGGCTGTTTTGATTTTATTTTTTGAGCCTGCGACTGTTTCCTGGGAAATGGGAGTTGCTGCAGCAGCACAGAGAATTTCCCTGAACAGGTTCTGTGCTTTCCAGAGACGTTGGGAGGATTCTCACTAAGCCAGTTACTTAAGGGCAGTAACGCTTTAAGGGTATCGAAAGCAAAGAACTGAAGGGGTAGGCGGTGATTACGTTCCAAAGGTGAAGAGGAATAACCAGGCGACTATTCCAGCACCAGTGATAATATTAATAGCACACTTCACCTGAGAATCCCAAAGCACTTTACAAAGGGAGGGAATCACCCCCATTTTACAGCTGGGAAACTGAGGCACTGGGCAGTCTGGACAAGGTGCCACAGTGAGCTGGGAACAGAACCCACCTCTTCTGATTTTCATTCCTACACCCTAACCGCTAAAGACACTGAGCTGAATTTCCCAAGGGACTTAGGCATCTGCTACTCTGGGTGCCTAAATCCCAGAATCAGGCCTCACTGAGACTCTCAAAACTCCTGCTTAGCTGCCCCCATACCTTGTAGGTTCCTAAACAGATAGCTAACTGAGGCACAGGTATATTAAACACCAGGGTCACACTAGGTGTGAGTGGTGGAGCTAGGAATTGAACCTCAATAGCCTGACTCAGTGCCTCAACCACAAGCCCATCCTTCCTCTTTGTTCTAAAATGTGGTGTTGCTCTGTGCTATTAGGTGGCTGCTGTGCTCCACCACAGAGATGGCTGCATTTCAGTGGTAGGAGAAACGATTCCTCTGGGGTCATCTGGGCTGAAAGTTCAGTGTTAAGTCACTAATGGTGAGCTCTGGGTAGCCTGAGACTGCAGATGGTTGGGAAGCAATGCTGGTGTGTGTGTGTGTGTGTGTCCCTTTGTCCTCGGAGGCAAAGGAGAAGCACAGTGAATGGTGAAGGATGGACGCAGTACGGTGGGAAATGCCCTGAGTGCACACAATCTGTGCCTGTCCGGAAGGGGTGGGGGCCCTGCCTTCAGGACACTTGCTCAGACTGCACAAGCAAGAAGTCAGCAGACTGGAGAAGCACCCAGCTCAGCTAGTAGTTCCCCTGGCGCACCCCTGTGGCGCTGACTCTCCAGCATCGGGCCTGGCAGCCCCATTGGACTCTCACCCACACTGACTGACTTCCCATTTTTTTGGGCACTGCTAATTTGCAGTACATGTCCCTCTCCCCCGGCGTCTGTGGTGTCGCAGACTTTCCCATCTCAGAGCACTGCAAGGAAGGCTGGATTATGCTGTCTTGGCAGAGGCCCCTGTCACCCCCCCTTACAGGGACAGGACATCCTAGGTGGTATTTCCTAAACAAAACGCCAGCGTGAGTAATTGGGGGAGTGACCTTGTGTGAGAGCAGTGTGTGCAGGGAAATGGGAGATAAGTGAGAATGCAGGCTGAGTCACAGGGCTGGGTTCCGGGACTCCAAGCAGGAGTGGATTTCCAGCCCCTCTCCTCACGCAAAGCGCTTGATGTTAGGACAGCCCTCCTGGCAATAGCAACTTGGCTGTGATCCTTCCTGGCCACACCCCCGCTGCAAACCCAGCATTAATGACCGCTGAGTCACAGATCTATGGTTGGACTCTTTAAAAAGACCAGTGAGGTGGGGTTTGAGCCAGACCTCATCTCTGAGTACTCGGGGGTGTTCTGATCTCTGACCTGCTGGCAGGGAATGAGTTCCCCAATAGGAACCAGTGCTGGTTAGGACAGAACAATCATGCCTAGTGAGATTGGGGCCCATGGTGCTAGGGGCTGTACACAGACACATAAGAAGCGACAGTCCTTGCCCTCAACAGCTCACCATCTGCACAGACAAGACAGGCAGAGTGTGGGAGAAAGGAAGCAGTGTGTCAGTAGATGCCAGCATGCTCATAACAGGGGTGAGAAGAACAAAGGCCTATCAGTATCCACCCCTCTGCAATCTCATCGCACGGGATGCCATCACAGCTTCCTTCATGCTCCTTTAAACCCCAGCATCCTGCTGACCTGTTGAGCTCCTGGCCTGTCCAATCCTTGGAGCTATGGTGTCTAGTCTCTGCAGCCATCTCAGCATGTGATCTGCTGGAAGGCAGAATGCAGCAGTCCACTAGGTGAATTTCACTCATGTTTCTCTTGTGTAGCCCTTAAATGCTGTTACGAGGAGAGCCTTCTCCCCAGCTCCAAGTGGGATCAGAGGAGGCACAGGTGGCATCTGCCATTTCAAGAAGGGCTTTGGTGAATGCACTAGTGTTTGGTTTGGAAATATCTACACTTGCTCAACCTGCTGTTTGTTTGAATCCTTGCTGAGCATCACATTTGTCTCTCTGTAGAAGTCCTAGATGCCTCGCTAGCCCTACACATCCCTGATCTCTGGGGACTAGCATTTGGTCATCCCTGAAATGGCCTCTCTTTGCTTCCTCGGTTAGAGCCTCCTTCTTTGGAGGCAATTTTTATTGTAATTTTGCATTTTCCAGCATTCCCACAGTGGGTCCACTTTGGAGGACGGCTGTTCTAAAAAGAAAACCCAGAGCAGTGCTGTGCTCAAGCACAGACATTCTGTGTTTGTGAAATAGCCCATTGGCACCTAATAAGACCTTTGTAGAAAGACCCTGGTCCTGGCTGTGCAAAGGGGGCTGGCAAGTCTACTGCAGTTTCTCCCAGCAAATCCAAGGAACCCTACGTGCTCCCCACCCCCAACCTGCTGTTTAGCCACAGAAGAATTTGTGGAGCTTTGAGCCAGCAGACGAGAAGCCACAGCCATGTGAAGAATGAGCTTTATACCACAGTCGGGAAGAAGAGCGCAGCGTGTGGAATTCATATGCTGCAACTCCCAGCAACAGAGGGGAGCTGCCCAGGTTTCTGCCTTTGGCTGGACCGATGGGACTGATGGACTGCGATATTTTTATGTCCCAAACTGAAATGAGTTTTACAACCCTTGAAAATAATAAAGAAAAAATCCAAGTGGACAGTCATTTCAGAGTAGCGTGGGGGGCAACAGACACGAACCAAGGAGCTGGTTGTTCACTGAGCCATGTAGCAACAGCTGGGTTTCTCAACAGCATTAAGTAAGATCCCAGCCGTTTGGGGCAAGTCTGTGGGTTTGCTGGTATAAACCAGGGCCATGTTACAGGATGCTCTGACTCCAGTCTGTAGCGTGTGTGCAATGGAATCGGTTTAACACCAACCCCCCATCTTGCAACGGCCCTGCCCAGCTGAGTCTGGTCAGATCCTGCCACAAGGGACCATTGCAATTAGGCTGCCCTGTGGCATGATGTAGGCTAGAGAATTTCATGCAGCGAGTCCTGCAGTGGAGATTCTGCTGCTCCCTCCTATGAAAATGGTTATTAAGAGGAAATGCTGTCAAGGGGCAAAAGGGCAGGGAAAGGTACCTGGAGACATGGGTTCTCTCCTGGCTCTGCCACAGACAGTGATCTTGGACAGTTAACGTTGCTGTGCCTTAGTTTCCCCATCTGTAAAATAGGGATAACGATCCTTTCCCGTCTTTATAAAGCCCTGTGAGCTTGATGGATTTACAACTCTCACTCAAGTGCAAATTCGTTGTGATTTTGTTTAAAGATAATTCATGAGATTGAGGTCAGTAGAAAATCCTGTATGCTTCAGACTTGTTTCCTTTCTGCTGGACAGATGGTGATGTTGGCTGCTTTTCAGACACCAAAAGACACACATCTAAGGCCACATATCACAAGTCACCGAGGTTGGGTTAAGGGCTCCCCCCCTCCCCCAAAAGTGATCTGCTAATGAAAAGACAAAACTATCTCTCCCAGCAGATTAGAATATCAGGCTGCTGTACTGATTCTGGCCTAGGAGCTCGGTGAAGGAATTAGGTCGGAAACCTTCCATCGGAAAAAGACCCGGCAGAGAAAAGAAACGAGAACCTCAAGAACAGCTATTTCATCACTAGCTGGACACCTCAGCTTAGACAGAGCATGAACATGGGTACTATAGGCAGCTGCCTATATCAAATGTGATTCTGCCATTCAGTGGGCCCAATTCATGCCTGGCGCCATGCCACTGACTTCAGAAATTCAGTTGGCATCACTGAAGATGGTAGGCCAAATTCAAGAGCGATGTGTAGCTTATGAATTTATGAATGGGATGCTATGACAGAGTTGCTCACAGTAGTCGGGGACTGGACTCAATGACCCAGTAAGTCCCTTCCACGCCTATATTTCTATGACTAATTGAGATTTCCCTTACTGTCAAATTCCCTTTAAGCTAAAACACCACACAAGTGCTGACTGTTAAGTGGGATCTTCTGAACTTCCAAAAAAAAAAAATCTCCCAAATGTGACCTACTTATTCTTTAAAGGAATTAAAAACCTTTCAAAGTTAGCAGCTCAGAACTCGTGAGCAATCCTGGAATAGCAAACCAATAGGCGCAGCTCAGTTCTCACTCGATAACAAGAAGCCAGTTATTTCTAACCTTTATAGTAACAAAAGTGATGTGTGCATGGCCTGGAAGGAAATCAAATGCTGGTAAGGGATCAGATTTCAGATTCAACCTTCCAACGGGTATACTATAAACTAGAGTGTGTGGCGTCAGAGAGAGATTATTTTTCTAGATACAGAAATTACCTTCAAACTTCTGGGTATGTGTACACTACAGTGGCACAGCTAAGGGGCTGCAGCTGTGTCACTGCAGAGTAGACACTTCCTACATCAACAGAAGGGGTTTTTGTGTTGATTGTAGTTAAGGCTACATTTTAGTCATGGGTATTTTTAGTAAAAGTCATGAACAGGTCATGGGCCGTAAACAAAAATTCATGGGCCCATGACCTGTCCATGATTCTTACTAAAAATACCCGTTGTGATTAAATATTGGGCAGGGGGGCGTGGGTGCTCTGGGGAGGGGTGGTCCAGTGGTGCTGCAGGTGGTGGGGGAGGTGGTCTGGGACCCCCCACTGGTGCTGGAGGAGGGGTGACCATTGGGGTTGGGGGGGCTGGGCTGTGGTGTGTGGCCTGGGACCCCTGCTGGTGTTGGGGGAGGGTTGGAGGGGCTGGCAGGGGCTTCCTATCCAGCTCTGTGTCCCTGCAGCTCCTAGGCAGTGGGGGCAGGGGCTCCGCTGCTCCCACCACAAGCGCTGGCTGCTGCAGCTCCCATTGGCGAGGAACCACAGTCAATGGGAGCAGCGGGGATGGGGCCTGTGGGCACAGGTGGCCTGTGGTGCAGAGACCCCCCCCATCATCTAGGAGCTGCAGGGGGGCCATGCTAGTGGGAGCTAGGGAGTCCCCAACCCACAGCCGCCAACCCCCTGCCTCTAGCCCCCTCCCACACACCCAAGCTACCGCTGCTGGCCCAGGGACTGCCCGGCTCAGGCCCCTGAGCCAGAACCAGCTGCTGCAGAAGTCACGGAAAGACACAGAATCCGTGACCTCCATGACAGACTCACTCACAATCTTAATTGTAGTTAATGCACCTTTCTAAGGGCTGGTCCACACTAAGAAGCGGTGTCGAACTAGGGTACGCAAATTCAGCTACGTGAATAGCGTAGCTGAATTCGAAGTACCCTAGTTCGAACTACTCACCCGTCCAGACGCCGCGGAATCGAAGTCCGCGGCTCCAAGGTCGACTCCGCCACCGCCGTTTGCAGTGGTGGAGTACTGGAGTCGACCGCGGCGCTTCCGGAGTTCGAACTATCGCGTCCAGATTAGACGCGATAGTTCGAACTCCGAGAAGTCGAACTCACCACGTCGACCCGGCTGGTAAGTGTAGACTAGTCTTAAGAGGTGGTAGCTAGGTTGGTGGAAGAGTCTTTCTGTCGACTTAGCCATGTCTACACTGGGGGTTAGGTTGACCTAGCTACCCCACTCAGGGTGCAAGGTTTTTCACAACCCCAAGCGATGTAGCTAGGGCAATGTCATTTTTAAGTGTTGACCAACTAGGCTTAAGTGTAATTAAAATATTGGAAATAGACGCCCAGACTCAATTGTACCAGGCAAGCTTCAAAAGTACATGCTATGAGAATGCAGCAGGTCTTCATGCCACACATCACTGAATTCTGAAACCTCTGATACTGGAGCTTTATCACTTTACTTGACACCTTTAGTCAGCAAGCTAGATGGGTGGTACTTTCTCCTCTCTCTGCCCTGTGAAGGGAGGGGAGGCTATGCCGCACATCTGGAGCCTGGCTCATGCACTGTTCTAATAATGCTTACTGGCATTCTTGTAAAGCATCCCAGGCTGTCTTCACAGTTGTTCACATCTGGGCTCCATTTTCTGTTCTGTTTATGCTGCAGCAATGCCCAGAGGCTCCAATCAGGACCAGGTACCCCACTGTGCTGGGTACTGTACACACACGTGAAGGCCCCAAAGGCTGTCCCGTATAAAGATCAGTGTGCCGAATACACTTTGACAGAGACAGAAGAGACGTGACCGCCACATGGCGCTGTTAGAATAGTCTAATATTGGGGTGCAGGTGCTATGGGTCAACAGGGTCAAATTCAGAAGTTTGGTTTAATTCAGGCAAGAAGTTTGGAGCTAGAACCAAAAGTGCAGTGATCTGGGGCTTTGCCTTGGGCCAGTCTCTAGGCCCTGAAATCTGATCTGCGTGGGGATTCTTGCAGGGTTGCAGGTGGGCGCAGCAGTCGGCTCATGCCCTAATTTAAGTCTGGTTGGGATGATGCACAGGTGACTAGTTTTTTGGTTTGTTTATCTCTTTTAATCAAACCTTTTCAGTTCACATCTTAAACACGTGGCTGGAAAAGCCTCACAAACCGCCCCCTCTGACAGCCGGGTGAGGCTGTCACAAATGGAATGATACGCCGTAGGCCTGCGGGGACCACTGCTAATTTCCAGCAGCCGCAGCAGGCTCCTTAAAGCCACAAGAGCAAAGACCCCAGGAGAACCGGAGCAGAACAGCAAAGCCATAGCTTCTAAACTTCTGCCGGTCGGAGAAGCAGTGGAGCAGGAGCACAGTGTCCACTGCTGCTCAGGCAACTCAGGGGCAGCACTTGGGGAGAGGTGATGTCATTTAACCCACTCTTTGCAGTGACACATCCACTGAGCGTGTCAGTGGCCAGGTGCGATTTTGCACGTAGGACACTTCCATTTTGGCTGTGGTGTGAGACTAGATTTCTGGTTGCCTGAAAGGTTCCCAACAGCAGAGGGAGCTGTTACGCTAGTTAGCGAGAGGGAGGGAGGTGGTGAAAATGGCGACTTGTGGAACAAAGTTTTCTGGAAGGACTCTGCTTTTCCTGGGAATGGTTCCAAGAAGCAGTTATGAAATGTGGAAAGCATTAAAAACAACCTGCCAGTCTGCGCCTTGTTTGTCTTGGGGAAGAGAATACAATTGGACCTATAAGTGGGGAAGAATGTGGTGGGGAGGGGGAGAGGGCGTAACCTTGCTTTGTGTCATCTTTGGCCATGCCATCTCATTCCCCTTCTGCCTGTCCGCACATTGCAGAGGGGATGACACATGGAGAAACAACAACCGGAACCATCTCTCCTTCCTTTAAAGTTCCCTCTCTGTGCCTGCTATGAGAGAAGGGAGCTATAACAGGAACGTGATTTCACCGCAGTGATGTTACTGAGTGGTATGAGTGACTAGTTAATGGGCAGAAGCAGATGCCAGGTGTGTGTGTGTGAGAGAGAGAGACTCGCAGCATTTGGCTTGTTGAGAAGACTTTTTTGAACTGGGTTTCTGGTGGAAGTTTCAGGACGAAGCCCGGGTTTGTGTAAATGCTGCTTATTGCGAGATTTCATTCTGTGCCCTGCATTGCTGCTGCTTCGTGGAACCAAAGCAGCTTCACTGCTCCTGTTTGTCATAGATCAAGTTTAGGGTGACCAGACAGCAAGTGTGAAAAATCAGGACAGAGGGTGGGGGGTAATAGGCGCCTATATAAGACACAGCCCCAATTATTGGGACTGTCCCTATGAAATTGGGACATCTGGTCACTCTAATCAGGTTGCAAGTCTGGAGGCCCCATCCACCTAAATTCCTCGGTAATCTCTCACTTTGGAGGACTGGCTGGTTATTTTCCATGAGCAGCACCATGAAAAGGGGCTGGGCCAGCAGAAGCAGATGGAAACAGGCTGTTTTATGAAATAAACAGCTAGGGTTCCTCCACATCGCGGAGGTGGGCTAAATACCCACCTTATTCAGTTGCCCTTTCCAGCACTACATTCCCAAAGCGCAGACTTTTATCGTTTCCATTTGCTGTCTGTGTATTCCACCGGCTAGTTTATTAGAACCTCCCCCTCTAACCCGGTCCACAGAAGATGTGAATTGGTTACAGCAACATCTAACACACCAGAGCTGAAGGCACAAGCTGCTGTCGACCGAGACGGCAGCCCTCACGTTTACAGATGCTGGCCCTGATCCTGCAGAGGCTGACGCAGTTAAGCATGTGCACACATCTTTACAAGATCAGGCCCCTGGGGCTCTCTCCTGCAAGGGGCCGAAGGCCTTGCAGCGAAGCCTCCAGCTACTTTACAAACAAAACACTCAGCGCCTTGTGGGGTGAGGCCTCCATGTTGGTTGGGATTTGAATTGGGCTCCTGTGAAGCTGACTGCAGCTGCTCTGTCACTTGAGCTACCAAGGACTCTCCACCTAAGGTCTGTACTTGGCCTGTTTGTATGATCTGCCTAGGCCTCCAGCTACAGCAGGAAAAGCAATTACATCTACCCCCACCCCCTCACTGCAAGCAAAGGCAACTTGACCCTGCATCTCTGAGCCCTGTTCCAGCGCAGTGTGTTTTTGGCCCACGTGTCAGTCCAGCGGCGAGGTGCTGACTCTGTCTCGCACGCCACACAAAAGGCAGGATTTTCAAAAAGTGCTCGGCCGAATTCTGCTGTCCTTGAAGCCAGTGGGAAATTCACCGTCCGCTTCAACGGGGGCAGCTAAGTCTAAAGCGAAAAGCTCGGCGAGCTAAACTCTTGGAGATGCAGTTAATCGTTTTGTCTCCCATGCGCCTTTCCAATGTTGATGTTCAAGGCCAATTGGACGCTCACCTAAAAGTAGATGTGGTCAGGAAAACTCTAAGGTCAGTTTGCTGAGGGAGAGCAAAGGCAGACCTGCCACAGTCTAAAGAATTAGGATGAGTACAGCATTGCTAAATTCTACTCACTCCCACGTTCACAGTAAGTAATAATGTTGGGACTGACCTGAAAAACAGCTCTGTGTAGCTGGAAAGCTTGTCTCTCATAGGGTCGCCAATCCTCTAGGATTGACCTGGAGTCTCCCGGGATTGGCATCGATCTCCCAGTGACTATTGAAAGACTATTAAAGAGACTAGGACTTTTGAGCTTGGAAAAGAGGAGACTAAGGGGGGTTATGATAGAGGTATATAAAATCACAAGTGGTGTGGAGAAAGTGAATAAGGAAAAGTTATTTACTTGTTCCCATAATATAAGAACTAAGGGCCACCAAATGAAATCAATGGGCAGCAGGTTTAAAACAAATAAAAGGAAGTTCTTCTTCACACAGCGCACAGTCAACCTGTGGAACTCCTTGCCTGAGGAGGTTGTGAAGGCTAGGACTATAATAGGGTTTAAAGAGAACTAGATAAATTCATGGAGGTTAAGTCCATTAATGGATATTAGCCAGGATGGGTAAGGAATGGTGTCCTTAGCTTCTGTTTGTCAGAGGGTGGGAGATGGGCGGCAGGAGAGAGATCACTTGATCATTACCTGTTAGGTTCACTCCCTCTGGGGCACCTGGCATTGGTCACTGTTGGCAGACAGGATACTGGGCTGGATGGACTTTTGGTCTGACCCAATATGGCTATTCTTATGTTCTTAGGTTCTTCAACCAATCCGGGAGATTTTAATAGGATATTTTAAGAAAATGACATTACATTTAGTTGGGGGGGGGGGAAATCTCCTGGAATAGCTTCAGTCAGAGTTGGCAACTCTACAGTCTCCCACCAGCAGAAGTTGGTCCAGTAAAAAATATTACCTCAGTGAGGTAAAGTATCACCATTCATTGTGAAGGATGGATTAAAAAACCAAGTCAATGTTGTGGATGGGCTAGTGAATGTTCAGGACCGTTCTGCAAGGTGGGATTAATATTCAGAGGGTCTTGTGTTCACATGAGCGTTGCTGATAATTCCTAGATAGTATTTAACCTAGTTCCAGAGGTGTCGTGGAGGGCAGTACCCAAGGGCAAACTCATCCAAGCACTCAAAGCCAATAATGTCCCTCTGCTCAGCCAGCTGAGATCTATCTATCTTATGAGTGTGCCTTCAGGATGCACAACCCATACCACAGGAAATTAAGCTCATTGCATCATCTTCAGGCTGAGCTCAAGCATTGCTGCCAGTTACCTCTGCTACATCAGGCATGGAGAGAGAACCATTATGCTCTTCCTGGTACCTCAAGAGTTATCCCTATGATATGAGATTTATGTTTATACTTCATACAGGACAACTCGTGGAGATGTCTTGAATTAGCATGCTCCTTTCCTCTGTGCTGTTCCTGCTCAAGGATTGCTGGAACTGTTGCCTGGGTGTTGGAAAACCACGATTTTTAGTGTCTAGCAAAGTTATGAATTTAAGCTCCCAGGTTTGCCTTTTCAAGGTGTGCAGGTTTCCTTTGAGGCTGAGGACTGAGAGGTCAGATATAGAGTGATCACTCTGTGAAAAGTGTTCATCCACAGGTGATAACGTGCCCTTTTTTTGTCTTTTATCATTCAGCTCTGGGGATGGTACTCAGTGTCACAGCTAAATACAAGGTGGAACAGATTGTTTAGCATAAGTAATTAATACATATTTCAAGGGACCTTTCAAGGTGAAGTGGACCATTAACACCTCTATAGTCATAGGGGAGGAATGGGGGGGGGGAAAGCACTGGGAGGGAGGTGTTTAAGTCGGTTATAGATTGTTGTAATAAGCCTTAAATTTACGTAATAGAGACAACAAAGACATAAAATCCTGTGGTTGGAAGCTGAAGCTAAACAAATTCAGACTAGAAATAAGGTGCACATCTGTAACAGTGAGGATGACTAACTGTTGGAACCACTTACCTAGGGACATGGCGGATTCTCCATCACTTGTAGTTTAAGTCAAGACTGAATATCTTCACAAAGGAGGTGCTCTGGCTCCAACAGAAGTTATAGGCCTGCTGCAGAAATTGAATGCAGTTGTTTTGGCCTGTGTTATTCAGGAGGTCCGACTAGATGATCATAATGGTTCCTTCTGGCCTTGGAATCTGTGAATCTAGGAAACAGTGTCCAACTCTTGAGTGTCAGCTCACTGCAGCAGTAGGACCCTCATCCCTAGAGCTGGTGGAGCCAGTCCTAGTAAATAGCTCGCGTCACGATTTTAGCCTTTGTTCCGTTCAGACAAATCTTCATTTTTTTAAATTTATTTTTACAGATATATCTGTTTGGAATTGGTCGCTGGACAGTTTTGTGAGCATATTACAGTCTTTGGGGCAGGCAGCTTGTGAACTGTTCACTTTGCATGGGATGTGTGTGTTAATGGAAAAAACCAGAGCAGATCCTTGTGCAACAAGAGCATCCAGCATTCATTAAGCCCCAGTGCGAGGAGGTTTACAGGGAAAAGAGGCTTTACTGCTCCCCCTATAGGGAAATCCTCTGGCAGGATTGATTTACATAAATTACAACTTCACCCCAGTGCAGTTCTATACAGTGTTTTATGCGGTACACTTTGGAGTTTGATTGTGTTCTGCTTTAAGAAATGATACTATATGTTGCATATAGATGAATTTTTAGAACAGCTGGTGAGAAACTGGAATTTCTGCTCCCTGGGAAATTCTTACACTTTAGGAGAAAAAAGAATGGGAATGAAAAGCTACATTTTCCTGCAAAACTAAAATCCTGACACTTTGATTCGGGGCCATCACAGTGCTTCATTTTGACAGTGTTAAAATGGAATGAAACAAAACATTTCTGCTTAATATATTAACGTTTAATACCCTAACATTAATATAAAAGTCAAAATGACAAAAAGCCAAGTGCTATGTTAGAACAGCCATTCCCCAAATCCTTGGGCAGCGAAAAAGCAGTCCATGAATGGCTAATAATAATTTTTAAAAGGGCATGAACGTGACTGGACAGCTGCTCAGTTCAGTACTTAAAATGAATGTTTGCAATCACTGTGTTGCAGTATCCGTCTGTCTCCACCCTTGACCCGTGGCCTGGCACACAGCGGTTTAAAGTGGGTTAACTTGAGAGAGGCAGCTTGTAGTGCCGTCCACTGGCTCCTCGCCATTGGAACTTCAGCCTTAAGTGGCTAAATCTGCAAGTAACACAGTGACACTGACATGCTCTGTTTCCACAACATGTAACTTGTGAGTCACCGCTTAGTGCTGTGCGTGGCAGGCGCTCCAGAATCCTGTGTCCAGCGCACAGGAAATGCTCCGTAGGCTGCTCTGCATCTTCCTGGCTAAGAGCAGCATTTCTGTCATTTCCTCTGGAATTCCAGCAGCACTTAGAGACACACCCAGCTGCATAACGCTGTGCTGAGACACATCTAAACAAGTGCCACTCCGCTCACGGGACTGCGTACTTATTTACCTTTTGGTTTGGAAATAGAGGGGATGCTGTCAAGGGGGGGTGTGTGTCTGTGCCCAGATTTTTACCCATGTTTAAAATACTAATATAATATATGTATATAATTTTCCTAATCGGAAAGTCCTTGTAAAAGTGAAGGCTGCACGGGGGGGATGTAACTCCCAGCATGGTCCAGGGTGAAAATCATGGCTCTGTACTCTCTGGCAGGATATTGGGATGCAGAGAAGTTGCTTTCTGCAGCATTGGAGGAGTGGGAATCTTGTCTATCCCAGTACCTGGCCAGTTCCTGAGGCACTAGCGAGCAGGCTGAATAGAGTGGCAAGGGGACAGCTGCCCCGTTGGCTGATGCCCAGCAACTGAAGCAGGGACCTCCAGAGCTAAAAGCACAAATTGTTATAGGTTGAGATTGAGTCACTGAGCTCTAGCTGGGGCTGTGACAGACTCATCTGCTGTGGTTTGGCTCAAAGGGGGACTCATAACCACGCTCCCCAGTGGGTTACAGCAGCACATGGCACTAGGGTTGCCAACTTTCTACTTGC
The DNA here is from genome assembly GCF_016161935.1 of Mauremys reevesii. Lineage (NCBI taxonomy): Eukaryota > Metazoa > Chordata > Testudines > Geoemydidae > Mauremys > Mauremys reevesii. Next base: position 23,826,916 of record NC_052637.1, read on the forward strand.
ACAAAACCGAACACCCTTGCCCTGCCCCTCCAAGACCCTGCTCATGCCCCACCCCTCCTACAAGGTCCCACCCCCTGCTCACTCTATCCTCCACTCCCTCTGTCGCTCACTCTCCCCACCCTCACTCACTTGCTCATTTTCACCAGACTGGCTCATGGGGCTGGGATGCCGGAGGGGGTGAGGGCTCTGGCTGGGGGTGCAGCCTCCAGGGTGGGGCCAGAAATGAGGAGTTCAGAGTTCAGGAGGGGGATCCAGGCTGAGGCAGTGGGTTGGGATGTGGGGGGGGCTCTGGCTGGAGGTGTGGGCTCTGATGTAGGGCCAGGGATGAGTGATTTGGGGTGCAGGAGGGGGCTCTGGTCTGGGGCTGAGGGGTTCAGAGTGTGGGGGGGCTCTGCGCTGGGGCAGATGGTTGGGGTGAGGGCTCCAGTTGGGGATGCAGACTCTGGGGTGGGGCTGGGGATAAGGAGTTTGGGGTGTAGGAGGGTGTTCTGGGCTGGGAGTGTGGGGTTTGGAGGGTGGGAGGGGGATTGGGGCTGGGGAAGGGGGTCAGAGCTGAGGAGGGGGTTGGGGTTCAGGCTCCTGGCGGTGCTTACCTCAGGCTGCTCCCGGAAGCAGTGGCATGTCTTCCTGTGGCTCCTATGCGGAGGCATGGCCAGGCGGCTCTGCGCACTGCCCCATCCACAGGTGCCACCTCCGCACTCCCATTGTCGGCCATGGTTCCCAGCCAATGGGAGCTGCAGGGGTGGCGGTTGGGGTGGAGACAGCGTGTGGAGCCCCCTGGTTGCCCCTACACGTAGGAGCCGGAGGTGGGACATGCCGGCTGCTTCCTGGGAGCTGCGGAGGCTTGTAGGGAGCCTGCCTTAGCCCTACTGCATGGCAGTGTGAACCGGACAATCAATGGCCCCGTCAGCAGTGCTGACCGGAGCTGCCAGGATCCCTTTTTGACCGGGTATTCCAGACACCTGGTCATCCTACATGGCACATGTTTGCCTGCAAATCAAACCAAAGGGTGTAGATCTGATTTCTAGGCCTCTGATCCTTGCCAGTGCTCCTTTGGCAAGGAAAGCAAAGAGAGGCTTCCGTCCGGGCATAACACCGCTCCTATTGATTCTGCCAGCAGAGCTGCTGTCTTCCTCGGCCACAAGCTCCGGGATGTATTTATGAGTAGGGCGCACATACTGTGAGGTCAGCTGCCAGTTGGGGCTTCTGCTAATGGTTGAGAGAGACAGCGGTGCCACTGGCTGGCAAACATGCCTATGAGAAATAATTGCTGAGTGGGTGCTGGCAGTGGCACACGTATAGCAAAGCATCAGGTGGCTTGGAGAGAAGAGCCAGGACTGCCAGGCTGGGCCGGACATCCGCTGCTTTATGTGCCCGCTCTCTGGTAGAGAGCCCATGACTCAGCACTGCCTTTCTCTTCTGTCTCTGTAAGGCTGTGGCTCGCCATCTCTTTTCAGTGGAGCTTATTTTTAAATAAACTTGTAAAAAAAAAAAATTCAGTCAGTCACAGGCCCAGCTCTATCTCTTAGTAGCCAAAATGGTGGGGGTAAAGCCTAAGCCAGTGTGTGTGCATGTCCAGGGAAGATCTGCAGAGTTCTGGCCAACCAAAGCTGAGACCACTTCCAGAAAATCCATGCCAGGTTTCACACTTGGCCCAGTGCATGCTGGGACAGGACTTCTGGAGTTTAGCCAGTGTTGCCTGGATACCTGCAATAATCCCTACAGCTCACGTACCACCCCCATCATGTCCAACAGTGATTCCTGAGTCTGACCAAAGTATATCATCCAGCCATCTATGGGGGCACGCACAGACACGCATACATAAACCCAGAGCAAGACCTACAACAACTGAGACATCAACACCAAATGAGAAAGCATGTACACCCTGCAAAAACCGGAGCTATAAACATCCATATAGATGCACTGGATACACACAGTGAAACAGGCCAATGCCTAGCACTATAGACACATGCACAGAGAAATACACGCAAACCATGTTACAGACACACCCAGAGATGTGAAACACTCACTACACAACAGGCACAAACAAGACACTACAGTCACACAGCACAGGCCTGCACGCACGCGCACACATGCGAACAGCTGTTCTCGATGGCAGAGCTGTTATTTTAGGCTTGCGTATGAGCTAACTCTGGAATCACTGCACTGAATTTTTGAACCAAAGGCAAGGTCTTAACTGTGGTCTGTCAGCAGGTCCTCTGGGAGACTTGATAGCCTGCAGCTGCGGCGAGTGAGCTTGACACAAGTCAGATCCTGAGAGCCTCCGTCTCCTACAAGCCCTGCAAACCTGCACCGAGGATTTCATGCTTTCTTTTCCCTAGCTCCGTCACTTTTAATCCTAAAAGCCAACGGTCTTGATCCAGATCCCTGCCTGTCCAGCCTCTAGATTTTGCCAGGTTGGAAGGGTTGTACAGCCATGTTCTGTGTATCTTTCTTTGTTGGGCTAGCTCTTTCTGGGCTTTCCCTGATGAAACATCAGTCGGTGCAAAGGATCAATGTGTTTTTCTGCAGCGTGCCTGCTCTGATGAGCACGGTATTGTGTGTTCTGTAAGCAGCCAGGGTTGTGGCTGGTTTGTACGGCAGCTGCGTGAATCTTCCTGGAAATGGAGTCAGCGGCTGCTCAAGAGCCAGGTTTCACAGGCACATCAAAACCACTCAGCAACTCCCAGCCATGGTTTGATTTCCCATTAACACCGAGCGGCATTTACTGCTCGGGTCATCCCTACTGTGCAGTCCCCTCGGACATGCTGCTCTTTCTCTGGATCGCTCAGAGGCATTACAAGGCTTTTGGGGGCTTTTGCAGCTCCTCTGCTCTCGGGTTCCCTGCCAACGAAGGTCAGGAATGCAGGATCACTGCATGGGCAAACCCAGATGAAGGCCCCTATGTTCTTGTCCTACCTGAATAGTAGCCCCTCTCTGAGGCATGCTGACCAAGCAATCACTACTCTTGGTGCCTGGAGGGAAGTGCCTTCAGGCTGTACAGATCAGTGTCACTCATGGAGAATGGAAGCACAGCCGTCCCTTGCAACAGTTTGTTGGGGAGGGGAAAGGAAGAACACACTACAGGGGGATTGTAGGAGGCAAATTGCAACTTCAGGAGTTAGAATTTGGCCAGGATGCCAGCACTAACCTCCCTGCTCTCACAAAGAGTGGTGCAGGATCTTTAGTGGGCACAGGTGTGCATAACAATACTTGGCACTTCTACAGCTGAAAAGCACTCTAGATCTCAATGGGAGGGATGCAGAGCCTCTGTTTTACCGCCAGAATAAGTTGAGGCAGCAAGGGGCTAAGTGATTCAATCGAGGGCATGCAAGGCATCCGTCCTAAAGTGGCGCAAGTCACCGTGGTGTTCAGGACTAACTCTAGGCCCAAGGTACTCAAAAGAGATCCCTCTTTAGTGACGCATTCCACCCGTCTCTGGGTAACAATGGATAGGCTTCTGCCATGCCCCACTGCAGACTGTCTCTCCCCAAAGGTACCTCTACCACACTGGTGCCTGCAGCGTGGGTAGGCCTACCTGTGCTCGCTTTAATCTAGCTAGTGCTGGTAAGAAGAGTAGTGAAGATGCGGCAGTATGGGCATCAGCACGGACTAGCTACCCGAGTACACGCCCAGTGGGGCCTGTGGGTACGTCGCGTAGCCCACACTCAGGTCTGTGCCTCCTCGTCTTCACTGCTATTGTTATCTGCGCTAGCTAGAGTCAAGCTCGGACCAGAAAGCAAGTCAAAAGAACAGCCCAATGATTGCTGCTGCTATTTTAAACCAGCCATGGTTGGTGTTTGTCTGACTCGTGAGTGGTGCACACGTGGGGCTGGCAAGGCTCCTTCTGGGGGCCTGTGGATGGGCTATGCAGCAGGGCTGGAACTCTTCTGTGCTTCACTCACTCACGGGTGGCAGGTCATCCTCTACAACAGCACTCCCGCTCTAGCCTGTTTTCTGCGGCCTAGTTTGTGGATACTCAAGGCTTTGAGTGAGCTGGGATCTGGTGGGAAATGGGTGGCTCAGGTCTGTCCTTCTCTAAATACACATTCTAAGTAAATTCGTCCTCTGGCAAAGCCTTCCACTTCCACTCTTGTGGTTTATGAGGACACCAGCCCTCTGACTTACAGCTGTGCAGCTCTAGTAGTTACACAAGAGCAAGCAGCATATCTAAGACAGATGGGAATTATCCCTGCTCCTGTCCTCTGGCTGGGGCTGGGAGCCATCTGTATGATCCTCTGCAGGGTCAGAGGGGAGACATTCCATTTTCCAGTGTCCTCCCAAATAAAAAAAATAATTGTCTGGTCCCTGCTCCGAGGCCTGTGTGTGAAAGGGAGAGAGGGAGGGATTCTGTAACTGACTTTAGTGGTCCCCAATGGTGTCCATTCGACTGTCCTTGGGCCCTGCCAACACATGAGCCAAGGATGTGTGTCATGTTTCCCTCAACAAAAGCCAGAACAAGAAAGAACAAAAGCGAAGTCTGCCATGCGAAAGCTCAGCGTGTGTCTCTCCTCTCTATAGGTTACAGCAAGAATAGCTGCTGTCTCTATACACTGAGGGAGTGCCTGGAAATTTAAAGTACAGAACACTGAAAACAAAGAGAGGAAGTTTTAAGTTACCTACCATGCAGTGTGAGCATCTGTCCACCAGGAACTGGACTAAGCTGTGAAACTGATTTCACAATTTACCAGAGTAACGACCTTCAGTCACTGCAAACCTGAGCCGCATTCAGTTAAAACCAGTCACTTGGCATTGCCAGGCCACATGTCCCATTTCCAACCCAGTCAGTTTCTTTGAAGCCAGGGGATTGTTCCTTCTCACGCTGGCTCTGATGGTGATCACCCGTTGGGTTTGTCCACGGGACAAAATGCAACATAATTGAAGAATGGAGTTAGCTGCCATTATGCTGGACATGCAACTGACTCCTCCATGTAGGCCAGGGCTAACAGCTATCTGCACCATGCTGAGACCAGGGTAGGGTCACAGTTAGCTGGCACAATGGTGACTGTCCTTTGTCCTGGTCAATAGGGACCCCTTCATCATGGGCAGCAGGGAGTCTATAAGCCCAGGGCCCTCAAGCAGGGCTGGTTATCCAACTGTCAGTAGTCATGGCTGGTAATCAGTCAGGGCAGCAATTAGTCTATCTGCCTGGGTCCCTCAATCTGGGTGGTGTGCACGCAAAGAAATGCAGCAATTCGGAATCCGCTCTCAGCGGAAGGTACAGCCAAACCTGTCTGGCACCCTAACGCCTGCAGCTCCAGACCAATACAGGCCCCCTGGCCTAACAGAGTAAAAATCACACTACAAAAACGCTTGCAACAAGGAAACACCAGCAACAAGTAGAAGTAAAAAAGAACTGAGGAGAAAAAGAGAAGATCAAGCTGAGATGGGGGAGCCTGGAAAAAGAAAGGAAAAGAACTTCAAGCCGCGAGGACTTCAGGCAGCCAGGAGGAGGGAATCGCACATGAGAGGTACGGAGAGGCCATGCAGGAGTCAGAACAGGGCGCAGAGCAGCAGCATGAGATGAGGAGCAACAAGACGACACTAGGCATTAGCGAGAGACAGAGACTGAAGCTGGAGGAGATGACTGTTGACAGCAGCAGAGACAGAGCTTTGCACAGGACACACAGAGAGACACACCACACACACACACACACACATGTTGTCAAGAGAGCACAGAGCACCAGGCACAGACAGAGAGAGCATTGGATTCAGGAGGCACATGGGCCCAGGATCATCTCAAATGAGTGCAGAAATGAAAAAGGACTAGTGAAGATACAATATGTTGCTACACATGAGACAATGAACAACAGACAGGAGGACAAGAGAGACAATTTAGACAGACTAGAGAAGAATTTAGAGATCTCCCAGAGAATGGGGAGACACACAATGCCAAAGGACCCCTGATAACCTATGAACACAGGAAGATGAATGGAGAACATGTCATGGGGAGAGGGAGGAGAGAGGAGAGATGAGAGAATTGGAGAGTTTCTTGTTTCACAAGGAGATCCACAAGAGTACCATGCATCTACAGCGGGATCCACAAGACACCAGAGTACAGCAAGTAGCATAGCAGGAAGACCAGAAGACACCTGTCTGCGGTAGCAAGAAGAAGAAGCAAGCAGTGGCAAGAACCATGCAAGAAGTTAGGAGCAGGGATTGAAGCTGAAGCTCAAGAAGAACTGGATAGGAATCGTCAGCAGGAAGAAGAAGTACAAGAAAGACTGACAGAGAGACCATAGAAGAAAGGAAGATTTTGGATTGATGCTGAAGAATAAGTTTAAGAATGGATTGATGCTGAAGAAGGAAGTTTCAGAACTACAGGATACAGTCTGAGGAGCAGAAAGTGAGAGAGTAGTCTGAGGAAGAGCAGAAGAGTGAGAGAGACACAGCATGCCAGGAAGTGACAAAGATGTGGGAAGTGCTTGGAAGAAGAAAGAAGACAGAAGAGAGAGAAGAACAGAGAAGCAGCCAAGAAAGAAGAAGATAGCAAAGAAGAGAAAAGGCAAGCCAGCAGCAGCAGCAAAGCTCAAAGCAAGAAGAGGAAAAGCAGAAAAAGAAAGAGGAGATTAGGAGAAGGTGGAGAGAGAGGAAGAGCAGAGGACAGATTATGTGGATGGACTGGCAGCAGAATGAGCAGCAGGCAGCAAGCAGTGCAGCGACTACACAGAACAGTCAGCAACGTTAAAGACAAACAGGGAAAGCAAATAAAAAAACAGGAACAGAACTACAGAGGAATGGAACAACACAGAATAGGACTACAGATGACACAGAGAAGCACCACCATGACCACCAGACCCACCACCAGACCCAGACCACCCCCCAATCAAGCACCACCCCACCAGAGACCTATAAACCAAAAAGCCATCACCATGATGAAGAACAGGAAGGCCACTGGACTGATGAGGCGCTGGGAGGGAGGCCCTGAAAGCAGCAGGGATGCCTCAGTGGAAATGCTGTACCCCCTCTTGAAGAAAATATGGGAAGAAGAAGATGATTCCGGAAAACTGGAAAAGAGACTCTCAAGAGGGAAAAGAGGATATCTCATCAAAGAAAGAAGACACTGCAAAACTCAACACTATAGAGGAATCACAGGAAGGTCTTGGTGCGAGTAGAAGGAGAGAGAATGAATGTCCTCGAGAGGAGAATGAAGGATGAACGAGATGATGAACCGGCAGGCAGGCAGGCATGCGGACCAGAGATGCATCATCTCGATCGCAACATAGCAGAGTCATAGTCTGTGAGTGGCTCGTTGTTGTTGACTATGAAAGCTATGATGAAAGCATTCGAGAAGCGTGGATCGAGCGAAGCTTGAGAAGCCCTCTCATCCCAGCAAAAGCTGGCCAGCCTGATCAAGCAACCTGATCAAGAATTCATACGAGCATACACCATGGAGGGCATCCATGGAGGGCAGCTCACAAACAGCTTCCAGCAAACAACCAGTGCGACAAGGATGCACTTGTCTCTCTTTCTTCACTTCTTCTCTTCAGACATCGATTGGAACAAAATCCACACATGGAATTAATGGTCAGGAATGGAATCTTTGGTGATTGTGGCTTGAGACTGATGACCTTGACTTCTTTTGCGACCTTGCAGCAGCAAGAACAGCAGAACAAAGAGAAAGCCAAGACAGTGGCAGCCACGGCATCACCATCCACACAGACACAAGCACATCCAACAAGAAGAAGATCCCAACGGATCAATTCCATCACACAACACCCCCCTGAAGACTGGCTGGCCCTTCACCTACCTGCACCTGCCTACCTACCTAGCAGCATCGGCACAGACAGCACAGACAGGCAGACGCAAAAGTGCAAAAGAAAAGTAAGGCAAAGGCAGCAGCAGAACAAGACAGCAGAGCTGTCTCTGGCAATAGAAAGCTTGACTTGCTGTTAAACAACTCCAACTCCAATCTCAGCGTGTGAAGCTGGAAAGCTGGAGGACAACCAAAAAAAACCACCAAACCAAACCAACCCACCTCAAGATAGCTGCCTCAGAAGGCTTCAGAAGGATTCTCCAGCCAGATCCACCACCCAGTACCATCAAGACCATCCACCTGGAGAGGACCCCCCAACTCCCAGCAGAGGAAGAAATTAGAAGGAGAAGGTGGGGCTGATACAACTACACACAACCAAAGCAACCAACCACACACTGCAGGCAGGCCCCAAGGCCCCCCCAAAAGAAAAGAGGAAAGGAAAATACAAGAAATACCTGGCTTCAGGTTGATAGCAAAAAATGGGCTATACCTGGAACCAGCTAGAGCGAATGGCCCAGGATAGAAGACTATGGAGATCTGTTGTTGGCGGCCCATACCCCGGTTGGGGTGACGGGCATGAATGAATGAATGATGATGGCCTAATAGGGGGCAGACTGCCACCTTCCAGCGATGGAGTGGCTGGGGTAGGGGGACACAGGGCCTCCCACTCCACTGCGTCCCAGCCCAGGGCCCTATCAGTGGTGGAGTGGTCCCCTGCAACCCGCTGGCTGGCTTACAATCAGTCCCACTGCTCAACCCTATTTGGCTTCCGTGGGACTCTTCTTACCCTCCTGGTCCTGGGGTACACGAGTGCCAGGGTTGTCCTCGGTCTCGCTCAGGTAAACAGCAAGCGGCAGTCCCACCAGCTTGTCAGTGTCCCCAGTGTCTGGTAGCTCTGTCAGCCCTTCTGGGTCTTCGGCATGGAGACAGCCTCTGTCAGCTCCAAACTCCACCAGTAGAGGAGAGATGTCCTAGTCCTCTGGCAGCTCTCCCCCAACTGAGCTAGAGGGCTGGTCTTTTATAGTTCCTGTCCCGCCCCTCTGCTTCCGGCAGGGCAGCCATGGGTGTCCCAGCTCTGCCCACTGGGGGCGCTCGTGGGTCTCTCCCCGTCTCTCAGGGAGGGAGCCCACGCCCCCTCGCTATACTACATTCCTGAATCATGTGCGGCCAGACAGAGTCCCATTTTTGTAACCAGCTCGGAGGTGGGGGTGTAACTCCACCATGTGGAAGGTTAATTATTATTATTTTATTGTAGTTGTGGTAGGACTGAGGAGGCCCAGTAATGGACCAGACCTCATTGTGCTAGGTGCTGTACAAATTTAACCCACACACCTTCTGGGTGTGGTGTTGTGTCCCATCTAGTGGCACCAAGACCACTTAGAGAGAGAGAGAGAAAATGAATCTGCTCTACAGCCTTAGGTAAGAGGCAGTTGACTTTTAGCTCATGCTGTAGAGGCTGATGCACTAAGCTCCAAAGGTCTCCATTTCGATCCTGCCCGCTGACGACTGGGGTCTGTTGGCGTTACACAAACACAGAACAAAAATCTTCCAATCTAAATATAAGAAAGAGATGACGGATGGACGGGATGCACAAGGAAACAATAAGACAAAATTGACCAGCCTGAAAGGCAGTGGTCTCAGCACGCCAGGCACCTCCTCATCAAATTTATGGGACTAGTTTAAGTTTATGAAGCTATGTGGCAATTAATTTGACATGTCTGTGCCTCCAGATGACTGCTCTCCACTGATCAGCAGTTCCAACTGGAGTCTGGCTTAGCATAGTTTTGCTGGCTGACTCTAAGAGAGACTCCATGATGCTGTTTTCAGACCTGGCTTTAGTCTCACAGGCCATGGAGGATGAATGATGCCTCCTTCACTTGAGAGAGGATACCTCAAGAACAGCCTGCGAGGTGCTGTGACTCGTGTGGGGTCAGGAATGCTTGCGCTGCCTCTGCCCATGATGTGCCCATCCTGCGAACAGAGGAATTCACTTCATGACTGTCAAGCTGACACCTTCCTCTCTGAAGGCAGCAGGTGTTGTCCGAGGTTCTCTGCTCAGTGTCCCTTTCCAGGTCTCTTATTTTGCACCTATTACATTCACCCTTGTTCCTGTTGTGTCATCAGCAGTACTTAGCAGACCCCTGAGCTCCGGGCTCCTCCCTCACCTGATGGGTTGGGCTGTTTGTTCTGGGGGGCTATTGCTCACTTTTCCCTCCAGCCTGGAAACCACCTAACTGAACAATAACCTGCAGTAATGGGCTGATGACACGCTGTCCGGTTTCCTGAGGCAGTCTGGGAAGAAGTAGAGGAAATCACCCTGGGATGGCCGCCTGACCTTGGATCCAGGCAGGAAAGAAAGCTCTTAACTCGCCCAGGCCCTTGGCAAACCATGGACTTGTTTTCATATGTTTAAGGAGGGTTATTGTTCATTGAGATGAATGCTTGTCGAGTGCTCCCACTCTACCTCGTGGCCAGAGGTGATTCATGCTTCCTGGGGATGAGCTTATCTCGTCCTGCCCAGTGCTCACCCATCAGAAGAGATAAAGTAATAGACCCTGGAAAGTGCGGCCTTTGCTCTTTCGCAGGGTGACCGAGTGCACACTGGCCCTTCTAGTATTCTTGTTTGTTTCCCGATGTGTTTCCTGGTTCTGCACCTCCCCATTTAGCAGCACCACAGTGCAGTCCAGGAATCAGTGCCTCATTCTCAGCTGCCTTAGCCTCAACTGTGAGACTAGCTTTAAGGAAGAAACTGGGGAGGTGGCATGTGGCTGGCAGGCGACACTGGCCAGGTTGCAGGGTGTAATCAGGTGATCCCAGATAGGGATGAATTCTGCTGAATGGACCAGAGGAGTGGAAGGTGCAGTTAGAGGAGTGCATGACTATTCTGTGTCTCACTTGGGCAGGCAACATAGCAAGGGCCTGCCCTGGAACCCAGGAAGAAAGTGCTTATAATCAGCAGTGGACAAACCTCAAAAGATGTGGGGGTTCAGATCAGATTGACATCCCCAAGCTCAGGTTGGCTGTGGAGCAGATGGGTCTGCGTTAATGTGGGTTCCAGGTACACTCTAAGGGCTGCTACACTATCTCGTGCCTGACTTTGAGAGCTGTATTGGGCCCTTTGGTGTTTGCCTCTGTACACTTCAAGATGTTGTCCTGGTGTAACTCACTGAGCCTCATTGTTTGGCATCTCTTCCGCTTTCATCCATAGAAGGACATAGGGATGGTAGAGATGAAAGGTGAAACCGACCATCTTTTCTAGAGTTAAATGTCGGCTGAACTTGGGCTGAAAGAAATAGTTGTGGAGGGTGTGAGCCAGGTAACGTGCATCAGTTTCACTCCCCTTCAGTGTTCTGGTAGGATCTATGCAGTTTAATTACTATCAGTTTGCACTGTGGTAGCCCCACTCATGGGCCAGGTCCCCATTGCGCTAGGCACTGTACGAACACAGAATGAAAAGACAATCCCCGTCTCAAAGGGCTGACAATCTTCCCTTCAGAAATGCTCTTTGGATCTGTAATGACTCTTCCCCACTCCTAAAGCCATTTTTTTACGCATTTGTGTTTTACTGTCTAAACAGTAAATATCCCATTTCCAAGCCCGAACCATCCAGACCTACATCACGTCACATCCAAGAACTATGCAAAATGGCCAGTTTCCACTTGGCTGGTATCATATGTATGTGTGTGGGGGTAGAGGAAATAGTCACTTCTTTGCAAAGCAAGAGAGAGCCAGTGAGGGGGAAAAATATCACTTTTTTTGCTTGTCTTTTCTGTAGAAATATGATTTTTTCTCTAGCTGTCTTATCAGCAGTGAGAATTTTTCCAGCCAGTTCTTACTGTTTAATGAGCCCTAAAGGAGAACTGGATGGTTTACGAAGTGGGTAACAGGCCATTGCCTGCTTTTACTGCTTGACGGCTGATTCAAATCCGCAGCCTGGTTTGGTAGCAATCAAACGCTGTTATTTTTGGGTAGCTCCTTATGTGAAATGAGTTGGCGATCTTACCGTAGTCTCTAGCAGACAACTATCCACATCACAAAGCTAATCGATGTCTGCCCTTTATTGCAACTCATTGAAATTTCTCATCCTCACATGCAAAGCTCTGAAAACTTTGTCTGCTCCTATGTCTCCGGTCTTGTTCCCTCCTAAACCTCTCTTCTTACTGCTCACCTAGCCTCTGTTTTGTTTCTCCGTACACAAAGAGCAAGCAGATGGGTTCAGTCTGAGTGACCTCTGTTTCAAATCGAGAGAGCATCCAAGTGCGGGAACAGAAATAAAAGTGAGCAAACCCAGTGCATGTACCTTAGGGTTGCCACCTTTCTAATTCCTGGTAACTGGACCCCCGAGGCCCCGCCTCTTCCCCCCCAAGGCACCGCCCCTGTTGCTCACTCCCCCTCTCCTCCCGCCCCCCCTTGCTGGTTTGTCCTAGCTGAGCAGGGGCTGGCGTGGATTAATGCCCTGGTGCCTCCCCCTGCCCCGTGGGAACTGGGCTTTTGCTTTGTGTGCCATTTAGGGGTGCCAGGACCCTGAAAACAGGGCACCTGGCAACCCTGAATGGCATCTGGACACAGAAGCCAAAAACTGGACTGTCTGGGTAAAAACCAGACAGGTGGAAAACCCTAGTGTGCCTCCTCTGGAGCTGTCTGCACTGAACTGACCACAACATGACTACCCCTCTCTGCAGAGAGAGGTCCTTAGAAAGGTAAAGATGCACACACCCAAACAGAGCCTTAGCAGTTACATAGCTCACTACGCTGCCGTCTCCTCCCTCACTCTCACCGTCGCATCTTCTTCCTTGTTCCCCCTCTCTTTGCTTTCTCTCAGGCAATCCCCTTCCTTCCCGCAATTTTCCAGTGTTCGTCTCCTCACCAAGTCATCCTCACACCCTCTGGGTATCATTTGGATCTTTCTGAATGAGAACATAGCAGTGCTGCTCCTGCCCCAGTGTGGGTTATGCATTTGCAGTGTCCCGTGGATGCTTAGGGTGTAGCACTTCATAATAAGGCTGAAGTGTGAGGTTTTCAAAAGGAATTAAGGGATATAGCTGCTTCTGCTCCATAAGCCCCTATTTTCTTGAGGTTGTAAACTCAACTGTAAATCCTGGCTCTGTACGAGAGCTCAGCCAGGGAGTCAACATTTTTGATGGATGCAAACATTTGGCCATTATTGAGTTTTGTGATTGCAAAAAATAATGACCTCATCCCAGATCCTCAGAGGTACTTAGACTTCTTATTCCCACTGAACTTAGTGGAAATTAGAAGGCTGAATACTTTCATTGATCTGAGCCCTTGTGTTTTCTTCCTGCCCGGGGATAAAGGTAGCTCTTCTTCTGAGCCAGCTAGACTGGGATCTCCAAATGAAACCTAGAGCTCAAATGAAGAACAAGGGGAGGAAGCCTGCTCCATTTCTGCCTGTTCCTTGATATGCACTATGCTAATCTGAGGGGTTCCATCCCTTTCTATGCTCTCCAGTCGCATCTCCATACAAGCTCTCATCCCACTGGGTGGTTGGGAGACTCCATTTCCCAGTTTGGGGTATGGTTTCACAGATCCAGTTGAATTGCAGGAAGTCTTTTCATGGGGGTGGTTTGTTCAGAATTAAGCAGCAAACCCCACTAGCTGGAAATGGAACCATTCAGGGCCCCCACTAAAGGCCAGTTGACCGTCTCACTTTTCCAAGCCATCACATTAACAGGGCAGGACAACTCCCTGACCAATCCACTCTTCAGCGTCAATCACTGGAAGCACCCCACCCCCCCACATATGGATTGCTTGCTATTTTAGTGACAGGGGATGCGAGAAGGCTTGCAGAGTGAGTTCAGGGCGGCGGAGTGTGGGGTAGAATCTAGATTGCAGACTTGTGCCAGAGGAATCCCAGAATCTCACCTGATCCAGCGCAGTGCACTTGTGCTATTGCTGAGCCTTGCCATGCCATTAACGTCAGAGAGAGGGAGAGATTGTGCTGCATCTGTCCAAAATATCATCCTTTGCTTTGCAAACACAGCCGGGAACTGTACGTTACAGGAATATTTTCAAGCCATTTCTTGCTTTTAAAATAAGGACCAGCTATTCCACAGTTTTATAATTCAGTGTATTCTATGTATTCTATGGGTATTCAGTGTATTCTATGGGTGCAAATCAGTCAGGTGTGCAAATCATTCCCAAACTGACTAGGATATTCGTTGAATGTGTTTGTGATTCATGTTTGCCATGTAGTTCATTCAGACAAATAAATTTTACACTGTTTGAGACCTGGTTCAAATATTGTCTATTTGTGGAGTGTGATTAGTCCCCTAAGCCACACGGCATTAACTGGTCTGATTGGATGCCTGCAACACATGAAAAAGAATAATGGAGAGCAAATCAATCACATTATTTTGGGTATTAATTTTTGGAGGATTAATAATTTTGTGCTAAAATTGGTCACACTTTTGGAATTCGGGAACATGCCGGCCATCAATATACTCGTGGATAATAAACAGCAGGCAGCATGGCAAAGTGAACTCTGTGATGTTCACAAATCAATGTATCACTAGCCAGCCAGCTCTAATTAATACATGGATGGATGTGTGGATACATGAAGAAATTTCTTTTTTCTTTTTCCCAAACATACTCTTGCAAAACTAAACCACAATCCCTCATTTTGGGCAGTTCCAACATCATTTCCAGAAAAATGAATGTAATTGCACTTTGTAACTACAAACAACTTAGTTGCCAAGTAAATCCAAACAATGCCAGGTAGAGAGATGAGTGAATCATACCAAGGTCTTATGTCTTACTCTGACCACCCTAGCAAGTATTTTTTTAATTTTACCTTTGTGGGTTTTTTTATCCTAATTGATTCATAGATTTTAAGGCCAGAAGGTGTCATTTGATGATCTAATCTGATCTCTTGCCTGACACAGGCCAAGGAACTTCATCAAGTAACTCCTGTACTGAGTGAGCCCAACAACTTGTTTAACTAAAGCACATCTTCCAGAAATGCATCCAGTGCTGCTTTGAAGACTTCAAAAGATGGAGAATCCATCATTTCCCTTGGGAGTTTGTTCCTGGAGTTAATCACCCTCACTGGAGGGGAAGCCCAATTTGCCTGTATTTAACTTTCAGTCCCTGTAAAGGTACTCATCCACCACAATCAAGTCTCCTCTCACTCTTCTTTTTAATAAGCTAAACAGATTGATCTCCTAAATCTCTCATTGTAAGGCATTTATTCCAGCCTTAAAATCATTTTTGCAACTCTCTTCTGCTTCCTTTCTAATTTACCAGTATCCCTGGGCACCAGAACTGGTCATGAAAAACTACGTGCTAAACAAAAGTAGGTCTTCCTATAAAAGGAGGTCCCATAACCTGGCCTGTATTTAACTTTCAGTCCCTGTAAAGGTACTCATCCACCACAATCAAGTCTCCTCTCACTCTTCTTTTTAATAAGCTAAACAGATTGATCTCCTAAATCTCTCATTGTAAGGCATTTATTCCAGCCTTAAAATCATTTTTGCAACTCTCTTCCGCTTCCTTTCTAATTTGCCAGTATCCCTGGGCACCAGAACTGGTCATGAAAAACTACGTGCTAAACAAAAAGTAGGTCTTCCTATAAAAAGGAGGTCCCATAACCGCAATGTGTAGCAATTATCTAGTGCTCTTCATCCATAGATCTCAAACTGATTTACAAAATGTTTTCGCCACAGAGTGAAGACTGTCAGCTTCACCTAATGACAGAATTTGTTTCAAGGGACTTTGGGACGAAGGTGATGAATGCATCAAATTTTTGATAGATTGAGGAAAATTTAAATGAAGAGTCTACCACATCTGCACCTATCCTTTCCAAAATGTACATTTTTAATAAGGCGCATGTTGCAGATTTCACATCCAGATTTTGACCATCTCAAGCTGTATGTCTTTAATATTTGGTTTGGTGCAGTGTAAAGATAAGGGCTATTTGCAAAATTCAGACTGGGTTTGGTGTTCAGACAAGCTCAAAGTCCGGGGGTAGTTTTGGATCTGGGATTTGTTTGTTGTTTAATGTCCTTTTTCAGTTTTAAATAAGAAATAAGGCCCTGGTTCAGCAAGGTACTTAAGCAGGTACCTAGCTTTGACTCCACTGGGACTAAACCTAAGCTTAATTAGGGCCTAAGTGCACCCACCTGTTGCTTTAAACAGCACAAATGCACTAAAAACATCCAGATCCTGCAGCATTTCTAGTTTTTAACAGAAAGTTCAGGCCTGTTTGATTTTTAGGGCAGGTGAGCAGGTCAGTCCCACATGATGCTGGTAATTAGGTAACTGTTAGGATTTTGTCTTGTAGATGTGTGTGCTAGGAAAGCTGTTATTTTGTGAAACAGAGATGAAGCAGCAGAGTACAGAAGAGACATACACTCTGTACTCTTTTCATTCTTTCTTGTTTTTGTTTCCCTCCCTAAATCTAACCTGAGAGCCATTTGGTCTGAAAGCATAAGGTTGCTCTTTGTGAACGGGAAAACATAACGCTATAAAATAAATTCTTTTCCAAAACAAATCAGTGCCATAAGCAGTTAAGGCTAGATACAGTTCGTGGGCCATGTGTGCAAATGCCAGTCATGGCAATGAGAATTCTAAGCATGGGTTTAGGGCAAAATATGGCACTAGCTCGGCATCAATATGTTGACTCAGATTAGCATCCACATGTTCTGTGGCTTAGCTGAACCATTTGGATTTAAGTTCAAGGGAATAGGCACTTCCATGAGTTTCCCAGAACTTTTTGGTACTAGGTGGCCCAGAAAAAAACTCTCAGAAACCACGGTGGGGTTCAGACTGAGTTTGGGGCTGAGGTTTATATATTGTTTTTTTTAATTTTATCTGAATTGACTTGCCGGCCTCTTGCATCACATGTAGGAAGTAGTTAAGTTGCCCCAATGATGCATGAAGGAAACTGTCATAAGATCTCTCATGATTCACCACAGAGTTTAGAGGACTGAAGCTGTGAACCATGGGCAAAGGGAAGACCCATTCTCTTCGCTTAGTCCCTTGGTCTCATGATTGACCCACAGGGTATGTGCATTTCCTTACTGGAATGAATGCCTGTAGTAGGAAGCTCTGGGGAGAGGGAACATAGACGGATGGGTGCAATATTTGTCTGAAGGAGTATTGAGTGCTGAACACACATTTATGGTGCTTGAGGCACTGAACATTCCAGGAGGTGCCGCTCATCCTTTGGAGAGAGAGAGCAGGATCTAACAGTTAGACCATGAGCCGGGGAATCATAAGTCCTGGGTCCTAGGCCTAGTTCTGCCATACTCTCACTCTTGTGGCTTTAATTCCTCTGTTTGTTTCCCCGTTGATAAAATGGCAATAAATGGTGACGATACTTTCCTAGAACACATCAAAGAGTGTTGTCAAAAACACGTCATTGTGATGGGTCCCGGAGTAGTTAATATTTTCACTAGGGACTTGGATAATGGGGTGGAGAGCAGGCTTATAAAAGGGGTGGATGCCACCAAGCTGGGAGGGGTTGCAAGCACTTCAGAGGGGAGGATTAGAATTCAAAATGATATTGACAAATTAGAAAATTGGTCTGAATTCAGCAAGATGAAATTCAGTCGAGATGAGTGCAAAGTACTTTACTGAGGGAGGAAATATTAAATGCACAAATACAAACTGGGGAATAACTGGCGAGGTGGTAGTACTGCAGAAAAGGATTTGGGGGTTATAGTGAATCACCAACTGCGTGAATCGTCAACAGAGCCGGTGCAACCATTTAGGTGACCTAGGCGACCTGGCATTTGGGGGGATGCAATTTTCTTCGGCAGTGACTGCAGCGGCCGGATCTTCGGCCGCCACCAGCATTTAGGCGGAGGGAGCTGGGGCAGGGGGGTGCAGGGAGGGCCGCCTGCAGCAAGTAAGGGGAGGAGGTGGCACACAGGGGAACTCCCCGCCCCAGCTCACCCCTGCCCACCCTCCTCCCCGAGCACCCCGTGGCTGCTTCACTTCTCCCGCCTCCCAGTCTTGTGGCGCCTAAGCTAATTGGCGCCACAAGCCTGGGAGGCGGGAGAAGTGAAGCAGCGATGGCATGCTCGGGGTGCTCGTGCTCGTGCGCGGAGCAAGGGTGAGCTGGAGCGGGTGGGGGTGCTTCAGGGTGGAGAGCTGCCGCAAAGGGGAGCGCCTCAGGGTGGAGGGGGTGTGCAAGGTGGAAGTTTCGCCTAGGGCACGAAACATCCTTGCACCGGCGCTGATCGTCAAGGTGATGCCGTTGTAAAAAAGGCAAATATCATTCTGGGATGTATTATCAGGAGTGTCGTATTTAAGACATGGGAGGTAACTGTTCCATTCTACTAGGCACTGGTGAGGCCTCAGCTGGAGTACTGTGCCCAGTTTTGGGTGCCACACTTGAAGAAAGATGTGGACAAATTGGAGAGAGTCCACAGGACAGCAATAAAAATGATAAAATGTTTAGAAAACCTGACCTGTGAGGACAGGCTTAAAAATCTGGACATGTTGAGAAAATAGGACTGATGAGGACCAGATAAGCCGTTAGATATATTTAGAGCTGGAGAGTCAGAGGGATGGTAGGTGGATTAGACGACACCTTGAGGTCCCTTCCAGTCCTATATTTCTATGATTATTTACAAAATACTTGGCATTCAGATGGCTTTAAGTCCTGCATGTGACTTGGAGATGGAGGGGCTGTAGCCACAACATGCAGTGCAGCGGTGCAGTGAGAATGAATGGGCCTTGCCCCAAAGAAGCCACTTGAAAGAGAGCCACAAAAATGTTCTTCTCCTCCTGTTCTTTTGACTCAGTGGATCAGAATAGAACGGAACCCAGCTACCTAACCCTTAACGGCATTGGTTCTGCAGGGCTAACTGGAGTCATTTTGGCACTAGGGTTGGCTCGCAGGACTCTGGCTCCGCAAAGGGCCCAGTCCGTTGAGTTAGATGGTGCCCTTTTGGCAGTCACTTTTCAGAGCACGATGGGGTGTAAGGGATGCAAGCTGAGCATTGTTCTGAAGGTCATTTTTCCATCTCTGTGGTGTGTTATGTTACTGTCTAAATCCTCTGATTCCATGCAGAGAGCTAACCAGGCTAGCAATCTCTAACGGTCTCTTTTGGGGGGCGGGAGGAGGACAGTAAAATATATCAGGTAAACAGACACTGTCTAGTGCCTCTGGAACACGGATCCAACCAAAGCAAACGCCTCTTCCTGTGGGGCTCTAGGGCTGTCTTTTACGGCAGAGTGATTTTGATGGATGCACATGCGTTTGACTAATAACGTCTGCTCACCTGGTGGCTCTTATTTGCTTTCGAGCTAGCTACACTTGGCACTCTGCACAGCCATGACTGCTATTGCTCTTGAAAGGCCCTGTATAGTCGTACTGGGATTTAAGTTATTTTGCTGGCGGCTAAGACTCGCTGCTGGTCTGGGAAGGGATGCAAATGCATTGTGGCCAACCGACTCTCCCACTAATTTCATTCATGGCATGCATGTTGCGGCAAGATCTTGCTAGCGCAACTCAGGTTTCTCGTTTCCCAGCTACTCTTTGAAATCTGTGGTGCTGGGGGCTATATTTAGGCCTGCATTTAAAGTGAAGGGTGGGTTGGGATCAATACAAAATGTCCGGCTGAAGCATGGGTTGTTGACAGCCTCCTGGTCTCCTCACATGCTGTTGATTTAGGAGGCCTAGTGCTTTCTGCTGAGATTTGCTGCTGTAAGAGGTTACAAAAGAGCATTTCAGGGGCGGATACTCAGGCAATAACAGAAACTACAATAAAGCCAGGCACCTTGCCAGAGCATCTCTCAAAGTGCCTGCTGCCTCTTGTTTCAAAGCAGAGAATCCATCATAAGTGTGGAGCAAATAAATTTCATCTGGATCCCGAATACTTTAATATGGAAAAGCGCTGTGGGCTGACTGGCTCTTTCCTGCTGACATTGAGACCACCACCACCAACACTATCCTGCCATCTCTCCTGAGAGCTCTAGCTCCCTGGTCTTTCATTGCCTCACACCCTCAGATTCTGAAGCCTGCAGGGTTTCTGATGCTCTTATAATAACTCGGTAAAGAAGTCTTTGCATGTCAATGATGGAAAATACGGCATGGAGGGGTGAAGGAACGTGCCTGAGTTCATGCAGCAAGCCAAGGGCAGAGCCAGGATTAGACCCCCCAGGCACTAAACCTAGCTCCCATGTTCACCCTACTACTGCTACTCTACTATCTAGCTTTTACCGTACATAGCGCTTTTCTGTCAGTAGATCTCAAAGCACCTTACAAAGGAGGACAGTGTCATTATCCCCATTTGACAGGTGTGGAAACTGAGGCACAACACAGTGTGATATGCCCCAGGTCACTCAGCAGGACAGTGGCAAAACCAGAATGAGAACACACCTCTCCTGAGCCCCCGTCTAATGCTCTCTCCACTAGACCCACTGCTTAGCCTGTTAACTCATTCATGGGTGTTCTCCGAAGAGAGAGAAAAGATGGAATGAGCACTGGAGAGTGAACAGCCCTCTTGCCTCCACAGGTGAGCTTCCCAGCTCAGGGGTTATCATCTTCTCCTGCTGGAGGGACGAGGGCATTTCACGGCTACTGCCCATGCTGTACCTAGTCAGGAGACAGGCCCAGGCCTCCAGTCTTTAGAGGCAGGCACTGTGATGACTAGCTCTGTAGAAAGAGAGACAGACTGAATCAGATATCTTTCACTGATACTACATTACATCAATTTTATATAAATCAGTCACCAAAATCTGAGCTAGAATTGATTTGGGTAATATTGGAATCAGGATTCCAATGCAATTTCCTTGCAACCAAGATAAGGATATGCCTTCCCTGTGCATACAAGCATAACTTAGTGAGTTTCCGTCTCTGGTGGTTGCAGAGGTGGAGCGATAAATGAAATTCACCCTACTTGCTGCCCCTCAGTTGCTCTCAAAGTAGAACAATTACCAAAAACCACTGCCTCTTGTGTAGTCCTCTGTCATGGGGCAGGGGTTCCCTCTCTGGAAACAGTCCTTATGCACACCAGTGGCAAGTGTAACAAGGGCATTCTAAAAGCTTGTTCCCCACAGCACAAGGTTCCCCCGCCCCAAGTCTTTACCCATCACCAAAGGACCTTCCTGAGTTCCCCCAGCCCTTCCTTCCAGCCGTCCCCTCCGGCCTCTTTTAACTGTCCTCAGCTGAGGAGCTGAATCTCTTTCCTAATTGGTTAATCATCTGATGCTTATCCAATTATCTCCTCAGTTTGGCCCACAAGGGGACACTTGCAAAGTGCAGGGAGTGATGAGCCCGTTTTAAGCTACTCTCACTCTGTCACATCCTCCTAGGTAGGCCTTTCTTGTCACTTTCTTGTCACACTCCTGCTGCCTCCTGCCTCTTGTGCGGCATTGCAATGTTAAGTATCAGAGGGGTAGCCATGTTACTCTGGATCTGTAAAAGCAGCAAACAGTCCTGTGGCACCTTATAGACTAACAGACATATTGGTGCATGAGCTTTCGTGGGTGAATACCCACTTCGTCGGATGCATGCACCCATGAAAGCTCATGCTCCAATACGTCTGTTAGCCTATAAGGTGCCACAAGGACTCTTTGCTGCTATTGCAATGTTACAGTCTTCCCTATCAACAACTGGGATGGAGATGGTCATGCCTAGTGGTTGGAGCGGGAGCAGTCAGGCCTAGTAGTCAGAGCCGGAATCAGGCACCCAGGGTAGGGGAGGAGTGAGGCTGGAGCAGACTAGGAGCAGGGCATCAGCAAGAGCAGGGCTGGAGCAGGCCTAGGAACAGGGCTGGAGCAAGAGCAAGGCTGGAGTAAGCTAAGGCTTGGGACATCTGTTGCCACCATCAGCAGGGCCGTCCCTACCCATACACAAAGTATGCAGCTGCATAGGGCACCAAATTTCCTGGTGCCCTACGCAGCTACATGCTGCTCCAGCCACTGCTCCGCCTCTTCCTCATGGCCCATACCGCCCCTGCTCCACCCCAGCCCCACCCCCACTCCACCCGTTCCCCAAAGTCCCCGCCCTGCCCCAGCCCTGCCTCTACTCCCCTGAGGACTGCAGCAGGGGTTGGGTCCCTGCAGTCACCAGCGGCGGTAAGTGCAGCGACCCAGCCCTAGCCTGCTCTGCTCCCCTGGCTCCTAGCCACATCACCGGTGAGTGCTGTGGGGCGGTTCCCCCCTGCCCTCCCAAACCCCAAGGCTGGGAGCCAAGCAAGCGGGCTGAGGCCGGGTCACTCCACTTCCCACCGCCCTGTAAGTACAGGGTAAGCCTGGCTGCCCTGCAGTCACAGGGCGGCAAGAAGTGGAGTGACCCAGCCCCAACCCGCTCCACTCTGCCGGCTCGTGCTGGGGGGCAGTTTCCCTCCTGCCCCCTGCAGAGGCCTAGGGCTGCGTAGGGCACCAAAATGGCTAAGGACAGCCCTGACCATCAGGCAGGAGAGAGTTACAAGGCCTGGAGTGATGTTGAGCAGACTGAAGTGCTGTTCTGCCTGTGGATCTTATATAACTGGCCTGGTAGTCACGTGACCAGTTCCGGGCTTGTGGATTGGCTAGAGTCTAGCACAGGAGTGATTCATCACCTTACATTCCCCTTCTGACAAAACTTCTAACCACTAGGGGGGTCAGGACTGAGCTATTGGCACCAAATGCCAGAGAGGCACTTAGTATTTAATCCCACTATTAATGATCACTTTCTGATGACCACAGAATGGGAGGCAGCTGGTGGAATTCCCCATCTTGTGTGAAATTGCATGATTTGCCATGTTAACTGTGGCTAACTCCTAACACTGGTCATTTGACTGCCAACATCTCTGACTTGATTTTAAAACGTTTGCAGTTTCAGGTGTGTTGCTCCATCGTTGTTCTTCTCAGTTGACTTCGACATGGGAGACAATGCTTCCCTGTCATAGGGTATATAATTTGACATAGGAGTCAAGAATGAGGTGTATTGGCAGAGCTAGGTGGAGGCCCCAGGTTGAAACAGCAGGGAGTGTTGCAAGTCAGGATTTAGGTACCATGGCAGAACTCTGTATATAATCAAGAACCAGTGCAGCAGGTGGTGTTGCAGGTCAGGTTTGAGGTGCATTGGTAGAACTGCATGAATTCAGAACTGGAGCAGAAATGGTTACTGCAAGTCAGGATTGGAGGGCATTGACATAGCTGAGAGGTTCATGGACAGATGACTGTGCGGGAAGCTTACAGAGCTCTTGCCGGCATGATGTGCATGAGCACCATCCAGGGCTCTTATTCCCCTACTTTCCTAAACATCAAATTCACTCACCATATTTAAAAAAAACAAAAACTGGCAGAACTTCACATTCCTCCTTGTGGCCTTTTATTTCTGGCCTGTTCGTTTCTCTCCTTGCTTTGTAATGTGACCAGTGTGACATTTGGGTTATTAGTACAATCAGTCATCAGCTTTCCCTGCCATCTGGAATCCTGCCACAACTTTCTCATTCTTTGAATATTGTACATTCCTCATTTGAGAAGGGATGATGCTTCTTCCTTACCACACTCAGGAACGTGAGCTAGAAAGACCCCAAGAAAATATCTGCCGTGCTCTTCAAGCTAATATCTATGCATTAGAGCAGTGTTTCCCAAACTTGGGACGCCGCTTGTGTAGGGAAAGCCCTTGGTGGGCCTGGCCGGTTTGTTTACCTGCCGTGTCCGCAGGTCCGGCCGATCGCAGCTCCCACTGTCCGTGGTTCACCGCTCCAGGCCAATGGAGGCTGCGGGAAGTGGTGGACAGTATGTCCCTCGGCCTGCACCGCTTCCAGCAGCCCCCATTGGCCTGGAGCGGCGAACCATGGCCACTGGGAACTGCGATCGGCCGGACCTGCGGATGCAGCAGGTAAACAAACCGGCCAGGCCCACTAGGGGTTTTCCCTACACAAGCGGCATCCCAACTTTGGGAACCACTGAATTAGAGGAAATCCCATTATCCGTAAGTATGGTTTGAACCATTAATAATAGCAAAAGTAGCATTAGCCATGCAGTGCAATATATGTGATTAAATTCTACAGTGCAAACATGTAAAAGGCCATTTATTAGATCCAAAAGATTCCTTTAATTTTGTGGCAAGGGAAGAAGTAATATGATAGGAGAGATCAGAGTTGTTGAATATGTCTCCTTGCCTGTATTAACTGCACATCTCTTTTCTGTACAGCTGGTTTGCGTTTGGACGGGCGTTTATTGTTCTTGGTTTGTTTAATGACTTGTGAAACTTACCCAGAAGTTTTATTTTCAGAAAAACAAAGGACATTTGTATCATGCCCAAGACATTTAATATGCAGCTCTACTCTGAGATGTTACTGTGTAAAAACAGCACCTTCTTTTATTATGATTAGGCTTTACCACAGTGTACATGTTAAATAGTAAAGGCCACAACCCTATTAGGCCCCATTGTGCTAGGTGCTGTACAAACATAATAATTGACTGTCCCTGCCCCAAAGGCTTGCATAACACATTGGCTCTTCATATGTATTCAGCCTTATAGACTGACCTGTTAGGGATAAAAATAAGCTTTGACTACTCTGTACTACTGGTAGCTCTATGAAGCCAACACAGCTGGATGCTGTTCTGATTCATGCATCTTCAACAGAAATATTTAAAAGGGCCTAAATTCTGCTCTCACTATAAAACAGAGGAATCCATTGGCATCAGCTACTCCAGCGTTACATCGGAGTAAATGTACTTTCCAACAGCAGGATCAAACTCCACCCTCAGTGATTCCTGTGCATCCCCATGGAGGGCAGACGTTACTGATTGGGGCCGGGGAGGGGAGGTGTTGTTAAGTACAGAAATGGTCTGCGACTGCAGAATCTTTGTTACCATTTGCAACAGGGTATGTGTGATCCATCTGGATCTCGGAAGGACTTCAGATGCTAGACTGGGGGATGCCTGTGTAGAGTTCTACCCGTAAACTCCATTCTCTCCTATGCTTTTTGGCAGGATTCAGGGACCAGGCAGGAAAGGGTTAAGAGTCTGGAAGGTCCAGGCACCAAGAACTCACCAGGTGATCAGATGCAGGAAGCTAGGAGGAGGAAAGTAGGAGCCAGAACTGGGAGGAGGTTGGTTTAATCCTAGGAGATGGTGGATCAGAAATTCAGAGTGAAGATGTTTGAGTAATCTCACAGCACAAGCTGGCATTGTTACAAAGAGCCCTATTAATTAGTATACTAACCCCACCCCAAATAGCATTGTAATAGTCTGAGGTTGGGGCCGTGCCCTCTCAGGGGCCGTCGGGAGCCAGGCCGCCTCACTACACGGTCCCAATCAGTCTCCGGGTTCTGAAGGTTTTGGGGTTCTGCCCCTCAAGCAGGGGCGGAACAGAAGGCACACGGTTAATGCAATGAGTCCCAGCCCTCAGTCAGGGCGGGACAGCAGACACTAGGTCTAGGCTCAGACCCTTTCCGCAGGCTGAGCACCCACAAAGTCAATAAGCCACGACCCTCATTCAGGGCGGGCCAGCGAACCAGTTCTAAGCTCCGGTCCTGGCAGCCGGAGCTGAGCAGTTACAAAGTCAGTAAGCCCCAAGCCCTAGCTCAGGGCGGGGCAGCACACAAGAATCCAGGGAGCTCAGATCCCACTGCAGGCTGAGCAGCAAGAAAGTTAACAAGCTAAGCCCAGGCCCTCAATCAGGGCGGGGCACCAAACACAGCAGTTCTAGGCTCAGGTCCTTGCATCAGGAGCTGAGTAGCAACAACAGTTCAGGGCTCAGGTCCTTGCATCAGGAGCTGAGTAGCAATAACAGTTCAGGGCTCAGGTCCTTGCATCAGGAGCTGAGCAATAATGGTCAGTAAGCCCCAGCCCTAGGTCAGGGTGGGGCAACAAACAATAGTCCCAGGGGCTCAGGTCCTTAGCAACAATAGTCAGTAATCCCCAGCCCTAGGTCAGGGTGGGGCAACAAACAATAGTCCCAGGGGCTCAGGTCCTTGTCTCAGGAGCTGAGCAACAATAGTCAGTAAGCCCCAGGGTGGGGCAATAAACAATAGTCCAAGGCTCAGGTCCTTGTAGCAGGAGCTGAGCAACAATAGTCAGTAAGCCCCAGGGTGGGGCAATAAACTATAGTTCAAGGCTCAGGTCCTTGTAGCAGGAGCCGAGCAGTCACAACAATACCGGGGCTCAGGTCCTTGTGTTAGGCACTGAGCCACAGCAGGTAAGTGCAGGCTTCTCTGCCTGACCGCTAGTAGGAGGGGGAGTCTGCCACCCGTGAGTGGGGTGGCAGGGGGGACACAGACCCACCCACTCCACTGTGTCCCAGCCCGGGGCCCTAACAGCGGCGTGGATCCGCTGCAGTCAGTGGGGATCCTGGCCGCAACACACTGACATGGGCACGTCAGTGCCCTCAGCCGGACAGGGGTCGGCTACCCCCGGGCTACACTCCATCTCCCCCTCCATGGGTACCTGCTCCTCGCTGGGCTCTGCAGCGGGGTCCCACACCATGGGCTCCTCGTCGTGCTGAGGGCTCTCTAGGTCGGGCTGCTCCTCCGGACTCGGGTCACGGGAACGCTCGGGCAGCTCCTCGGGGTACCGGGCTCGGGGCAGGCTCGGCCAGTCCACCTCGGGGTACCTGGCTCGAGGGAGGCTTGGTCGGTCCACGTCCGGGTACCTTGCTCGAGGGAGGCTCGGTCCGTCCGCGTCAGGGTACCTGGCTCGAGGGAGGCTTGGTCCGTCCGCGTCAGGGTACCTGGCTCTGGGCAGGCTCGGTCCGGCAGGAGCCTGAACAGGAGTGTCCGTCCTCTCCGGCCACTGGGCTCCAACTGAGTGTTGAGGCCGGGCTTTTATACTTCCTGTCCCGCCCCTTGACTTCCAGGGGGCGGGAACAGGCGGCGGTGGCTCCGCCCACTGAGGTGGCTGTTCTGGTTCCTCTCTCTCAGGGGCCGTCGGGAGCCAGGCCACCTCACTACAAGCATGTTCCGGGGAACCTGGTTCTTTCCTGGTTCTGCAGAACCTCTAACACGGGGCTGATTAGATGCACCTTCCCCGCCGCCCCACTAGTTGCTTTTGGTTGGCTGCCACTGGTGTTTTAATTTATGACTTATTTACATTTTTCAAATGCTTCCCGTTCTAAGGATCTTGGTAAATACTGAGTGTGAATGCCGGGTGGGCAACCACCGGAGGCCCAGGATGTGATAGCTCTTGGGCACACAGCTTGCCTTAAACTGGCATGGGTTGGTTAGCAAATAACCTTGTATAATCATGAAATGAAACTTGCCTGATTCTGACAAGGTGCAAAGCAAAGGAATAGGAGGAGGCAGTGAATAGCTCCTGCTCTGCATTCCCAGCTCCATGAGGATGGGAGGCAGAGAACTGAGCAAAATTCTCTGGCCTGGGCCATGCAGGAGGTGAGACTAGTTGATCATGATGGTCCCTTCTGGCTTCTCTCTGTGGTATCTCTTGCTTGCCCCGCAGTAGCGGGGTGAGCGGAGCCCAGCACTGGGTGGGGGCACAGAAATTGTTCCCCAAAATAGACCTCTGGCTCTGCACTGGCAGAGAGAGACCAAGATATTATTTGGCAATCTCCAGTTACAGTGGCCTGGGACTGTGGTTACTCACAACTGGATTAAAGAACTGCACACAGTCCCAGTCAATGGGCGAGTTGGGAATTCAGCCGTAAGGCTGTGGGAGCAGGGACCGTGTTTTCTCATGTCTGTACAGCGCCTGACACATGCTGGGTACAGCTGCAATATAAATGAAATGTAATGCCACCATCCTTTTCAACATGGAGCCAAATTCGCTGCTGAATGGAGCCGGACCAGTTTACACCAGCATAGAATTTGGCCCAGGGCTTTCTAATAGCTGCAAAATTGCTCACCCTTCACCCTGGTTCTTAAAGTGACAGCAACTATAAATGCCATGGGTTTAGTCTGATTGGAAACAGTGTAATCTGGGAGAGTTAGGAAGTTCTGCAGTCTAATTCTGGCTCTGATACTGACTCCTTCTGTGGCCCTGAGCAAGTCACTTCAGCTGTCTGCCTCAGTTTCCCTATTATCAGATGGGGATAATAAGTGACCTGCCTCACATGGGTGTTCAAGGGATAATGTTTGTGCAATGCTGGGAATATGTTTTACACCTTAACACTTGGCATTTTATCACATGGGCAAGTGCAAATCATTTCAGGGCATGGAATTAGCCTGAGTAACAAGTGCATGAAACATTCTCCCCTCCCCCGCTCTCCATGCTCCATATCTAGGACGTTCCCCAGGAGGAACACGGAACCCAGTCACTGTGCAAATAATCAGTGTCACTGACTAATGACAATTACTGAAGGCAACTGTCACTGCTAACATACACATCACACAGACATTCGGAAAGGGAACCCTGCCCAGGATGGGAGGCTCAGAGACTGGCCAAAGTCTGACGTCTGCTTGAAAGGTTAAAGTGACTCTTTAGGGGGTGTTCTCAGAACAAATGATTCAATCGTGTATCAGAAGAATACAACATCTGTGCCAAAGAGCCTAGCACTCAGCAACATTCACCTCTCCCGGCTCACAAACATACTTGACTTCTTGCCTAACTGAAGGCCGGTGCTTAATGGCAACGTGTTGTCCTGTCATTTCTTTTTGTCAATCCTGAACAAAGCAGGGAATGTCTCTCTAAGATTCTGGGAAACTGGGAGAGGAAGAGATGACTCACTCCCAGGAATATTTGAACTCTAGAGAGCTCTTGGCAGCTCAGTAGTTTCTGGTGACAATGAGTTTCCCTGAGACTATGGATCACCACACTTAGCTTCACAGATGCAGTAACCACCCCAAATACACCAGGAAATCTGCTAACTACAGTCAGGCACTCAGCTACCACAGGATACGCTCCGAGGAGAATGTCTGGGATATACACCTTAACACACTTAAAACTGCCTTCACCAAACAAGGACACTCCACCAGAGAAGCAGATCGCATCATGGAACGGGCCACCCAAATACCCCAAGAGAACCTGCTTTAATATGGAAACATAAGCCCCCCAACCGCACACCCCTACTTCTGCCCTACCCTTACCAACTTCCTGAGTGGGGTTCCAAAGAGGATGGAGCTAGGCTGTTCTCAGTGGTGGCACATGACAGAACAAGGAGCAATGGTCTCAAGTTGCAGAGGGAGAGGTCTAGGTTGGATATTAGGAAAAACGATTTCACTAGGAGGATGGTGTTACCTAGGTGGAGAATGGGTTACCTAGGGAGGTGGTGGAATCTACATCCATAGAGGTTTTTAACAAAGCCCTGGCTGGGATGATTTAGCTGGGTTGGTCCTGCTCTGAGCAGGGGGTTGGACTAGATCAGTGGTTCTCAAACTTTTTTTTCGCAGACCACTTGAAAATTGGTGAGGGTCTCGGTGGCCCACTTAATGATCTTTTTAAATGTTGTTTGTACCATTAGCTAAGTATTGTAAAGAGCTTTGCATAAAGGGGCTGCAGTCTGGTGTACTCAAGATAGATGTACACCAGGGTTTCCCTCATGCCACAAAAGGGGCGAATATCAGGGAGAGGGGTGAACTGCACTGAGTACATGGCCATGCTCACAACTCAGTGAAGGAGCGCCAACTAATATCCCTGGTAGGCCACAGGACTAGGGTGGAATACAAACTGACCCACTGGGGCTCCTCACTCGGTGTCAGGACAGGACACAAGGGTGAGGAAGTGAAGGGTATGCAGCACGAGTGTGTACAGTTGTTACCCAGGCGTGGTTTGGAGATGGCCCAGCTGCAAGTCACACAGACGACTTAGGTGTTGTAAAGTAAGTAGCTGGGGAGGGAAGGGGGACGTTTGTGGGGCGGAGGCTTGATGGCAATGTCTGAAGGGCAAGGGGGAGCAGGGAGCATCCTTCCGCAAGACCCACTTGAGAAAGGCCTGAGAGGCGGGCATGTAGGAGTAAGACTGTAGACCGCAGAAGGGTGATGGAAATCCACATTGTAAATAAACTGCACTGGGTGTTTTACCAGCACAGAAGTCTCTGAGCAGTTTGTGGACTTGAGCAGAGGCAGGAGTGAGTGGGCCCTGCTATACTTACTCACCTTTCAATTCTCATATTAATCCCCATCTTCTCCAATTTAATAATTTACCATGTGGAACTGCTTCCTTACTGAAATCCAGGTAGATTAGATCTCCAGCAGTCCCTTTGTCTAGAAAATCAGTTATCTTCACAAAGCAAGGAATCAGGAGGGTCTGGCACGATCTACCTTTTGTAAAACCATGTTGTATTTTATCCCAATTACTGGTTACCTCTATGTCCTTAAGTTAACTACTCTCTCTTTCAAAACTTGTTCTAAGACCATGCATATAACTGAGGTCAAACAAATGGACCTTTCACTATTGGTTTTAATTTCCTCTGCAAGGTCCAGCTCTGTTTGGCTTTTGGCATGTCTCACTTTTGCCCTACCCGCTCTGATCTCCCAGAGGTAGCTTTCCTTGCTGATCCATCCCATCTTCCGTTCCTTGTAAGCGTTTTGCTTTCTCTGAATAACCTCTTTGAGATGCTTGTTCATCCAGCTTGGTCTGTAACCCTTCCCTATGAATTTCTTCCCTTTGCTTGGAATGCAGGCTTCAGAGAGATTCTGCAGCTTTGACTTCAAGTAATTCCAAGCCTCATCCACATTCAGATCAGTGAGTTCTTCAGTCTAGTCTAATTCCCTTGATATTTTAAAGTTGCCCGTTTGAAATCAAGGATCCTACTTTCAAATCTATTTTTGTTTATCCTTCCTTTTAGTTTCCTCAAAAAGCAGAGGACATTGGGTCACTCGCTGAGGGAGGGGGCTCGCAGGAAGAGAGAAAATAGCCCTGTGTGCTAGAACAGGAAGCAGGAGTTCACTGATAGGTTCCACCCTAGTGATGATCAAGCTTATTCAGCGCCTCTGTTGGACTTCAAGGGAACATAACCCAGCCTGGGAGGGGGCTGGGGAATTGAGCACACAGCTGTGCCATTGTGGTTTCTTAATCTACCGCTCCCCCTTCATGTGCTGTCAGCCCTTTTGCGGCATCAGATGCAGCATTACACACACAGTTCCTGAGCTGGGCTGGGGGGGGATCCTGCCAAATTTATTACTTAATCCAGGCATACCATGTGGTTGAATCTTTCCCATGTGTAGTCATATACTGAACCACACCCAGCCTCGGGCATTTCACTGCAGGTGAAATATTATTTCTTTGCAGATAGAATCGCTCTCCATTTTAGTGTAAAAGCATGTTTCCCGGCCAAGCTGCTCCCAGGCAGACACTGATCCTAACAAATACCTTGCCCTCACCTGAAGTTGACCATGAGCTGCTAAATGGAAGTTCCAGGAGGACTCATAAGTGAATAGATTTAAGATCTAGAAAAGACCTGTTAGGTCAGCTACTCCACCCTACTGCCAGAGCAAAATTATTCCCTTGTCTGTGTCCCCTGTAGCTCCAGAATTTACTCTGTTAACTGTTTCATTGCTGATCATTCAGCGCATGTTACTAATACATTAAAACTGTTAAGGTTGTTTAGCTTGCAGGATGGCATAATGCAAATATATTAAAGGCTGCTGCAGTATGTCATAACAGGCTAAGTGACCTCTTATGTCACAATGCCTGCTCCCAGCAGTGACCTGCTGCCCCTCTTGAGAAATATCCAGACAGAGGCAGGAGCTGTGGTCCAGGAGGGCACCTGGGGTGAAGCAGCGGGGTAGAAGGAACAACAGCAGGTGCTGCATGGAATAGACAAGGCTGGGACTTCTTTCAGAAGAGCACCAGCCATGCCAAACCCTGGGATTCGATACCAGCTAGGGGACTAACACCTGGGAGAGATTTTGCAAGGAGGAATTTAGGACTCGAATAGGACTAGCCTTCTGTCCAATGCCAGGGCAAAGAAGTGGATGGTTACAACAGTAGCAAAGGTACCATGCCCACCCCTCTATAGGAGTGAGTTAAAGGAATAAGTGCATGTACCAGTGTATCATGCTGCATGGCATATCATAGCCCCCAAGGCCACTGCTGAATATGGTTTTTGACTTAGACCCACCCATTGGTAAGGTAAACAGGCTCACTTTATTTTAGACCCAATGGCCTCTGCTGTTCGAAACTGGCATATTTTTATTATTTGTTTTCCTGTATCGCCTCGGAGCCCTAGTCCTGGACTAAGGCCACTGACATTAGGGGACCTCTGCTGATTGACACCAGTAGATAATCTGGCACACAGCCGTCAATGACCGCAAAAAGGGATGTGAGAAAATAACAGAGCATCCTTGTTGGGGCAGTAGTTCCGCTTGCTGTGCACTGGCACTGGAAGTTGCTGTCCCTTTAAGACCATGGGGCTGGTTGTCACTAGACTGATTCTGGGATGGCTGTTGCTAAGGGATGAGCTTGCTCCAGCGCTATCTGACTGGCCTTGGTGCAGAAACCTTCTGCTGATGCACATAAAACTCCTCTTGGGGAGCACGTTCTGTTTGGCGGTCAAACAAACCAGCCCAATTTTCACATGCAGGCACCAAAACAGGATGTCTGGAACCTGCTTCTCGGGCCACAAACTGGCCCTTATGCCTGTAGGATGGACACTTATGCTCCACCTGAGCATCCAGGACTTGGACTTCCCATTAATGTCCCCATGTTTGAAAACTGGGTCCACTGAAGTGAAATCTAATCATCCAAAGAAAGGCAAGATCACCTCCCCTTCTGTTTACCTCTGTTGACACAATCTGGCAACATGGGCCCAGATCTTCAGCTGCATTCAAAGACCATTCAGCACAGATCACATGGAGGAGGCAGGAAAAAGGTGCCTTTTGCACTCCCTCCCCCCAATCTTGGGCCATCTGTGCACCACTCGGGTCCCGTGGGGGGGCAGGGATAGCTCAGTGGTTTGAGCATTTAAGCATTGGCCCCAGGGTTGTGAGTTCAGTCCTTGAGGAGGCCACTTAGGGATCTGGGGCAAAAATTGGTCCTGCTAGCAAAGGCAAGGGGCTGGACTCAATGACCTTTCGAGGTCCCTTCCAGTTCTAGGAGATTGGTATATCTCCAATTATTTAAAAAAAAAAAAAGTTAGAGAAGCCTGAGGGCTGCTCTAAATTATGCCAGCTGACCTAGGGGATA
The DNA here is from genome assembly GCF_016161935.1 of Mauremys reevesii. Classification (NCBI taxonomy): domain Eukaryota; kingdom Metazoa; phylum Chordata; order Testudines; family Geoemydidae; genus Mauremys; species Mauremys reevesii. The sequence goes on from NC_052637.1 coordinate 23,859,662, forward strand.
CAGGAGCTGGGGCTCACTGGACCATTAGGGAGCCCTGGCTACACCTGGTCACACTCTGTTTGTCAGCAGCAGGGCAGGAGGTGCAGTAGGAGCCAATATGGTGATCTTCACCATCACAGGTTGCCCCCGTGCTGGTCGGATTCTCCCATGGCTGGTAACTGTGATTCTAGGGCCATTTTGCACTGGTGGGGCAGCCATGGAGTAGCAATCTCATTAGGATTCTACACAGGCTGCGGGGCGCAGAACCTGCCAACCTAGATCAGCTGGCCAGGAAGTGGTGTTGCCCTGGGAATCCCAGCCTACACACAGCACAGAACAGACCAGAGAAATGGGGAGTCTTTAGATACTGTAGCACCATTTAAGAGTAGTGTCTCCTCATCTTCCCCTGCCAAACAGCGATTTTAATCCCCTGCCAAACAAAGATTTAAAAAACCACAAATCTGTACTCTTTCTTCCTTTCTATTCTTATTAAAGGCCATAAAATCTCAAGCCAGCCTGACTGCGTCATCTTGGGATTCTTGAGGGATCTAAGCCATTTCCCCCCACCCCCTTCTGGTGTCTAATAAGCAAACACGAATCAGTGCTGGGTTGTAATGGAAATCCCTTAGAAATGCATGTGACAGCCCCATGTGAGGCAAACAAAGATTTCAGCCTCACTGGGCTGAAATCTTCCATGCCGGGTGTCTGTCTTGGGCTGAATATGTTTGGAAAAGTTCAGCCAGCGTCCTGGGAGACCTGAGTGCCAAGGCAATTCAGCAACACTGCTGGCTTTGTGCAAAGCACACTCGGCTGAAAGATCACACTTCCCCGCCCCCCAAATATTTTTAATTGAATGTGTGAATTACACGATTCCTCTGATTGGAGGAGCTTAAAGCCCTTTACCAATCTGGATTGTTTCACAACTTGTCAGTGAAGTAGGTTGCTAATTATTTGTATTAGGGTAGAACCTAGCAGCCCCAACCAATATGAAGGCCACACTGTGCGAGGTGAGTGAAAAGACAGCCTCTGTCCCAAGAAGCTTGAAATCTAAACAGACAAAGGAGCAGCGGGTGACGTGTCTTGGACACCATCATAGAGCCAGTCAGTGGCATAGCTGGGAACCCCTGCTCTGACTTCTAATCCGGTGCCCTAGCCACTGAGACACACCGCATAGTATATCTACTTTATAGATGGAGAAACAGGCACAGGGAAGTTTGTGTGACTTACCCAAGGACTTCGCAATGAGTCACTCACAGCATGTAGGATTTGTGTCTCTGCTGAACTGCTTGGGACCGGGTCCTTCGGCTCATGGGTCGGTGGGACTGTTCGCAAGGCTGGGCCTTGGCGGCCCTAACATTGACATGCACTGCACAGCGCTTCCAAGTGGGCGTAACCGCTGCCTGATTCCGTGGAACGCCAGCGTCAGCTGTGAGGGCGTTTGGCCACACGCGTGGGAGTCTGGGAAAGGGAGAGCAGTGCCCACCCTGTCACCAAAGTGCACACAGGAGCTGCGAGGATCCAAGGCAACGGCATCGGAAAAGTGCCAAGCTCCCAGGAACCAGGGCCTGCAGCAGAGCCTGTCTCTGGGCTGCCTAACGAGCACAGCAGGCCTGCAGTAGGTCCTGAGATGTGGGAGGGTCCTCAGAGCTCAGGCTGCAGCCCAAGCCCAAATGTCTACACTGCAATTGATCAGCCCCTTAGCCTGAGCCCGGGAGCCTGAGTCAGCTGACATGGGCCAGCTGTGGGTGTCTAATTAGAGGGTCCATACCCTGAATGTGGCTCTGACCCGGGGCTCCAATTCCTGACTCATGACTCCTGCTCTAAGCACCAAGCATGACCATTCACATCATGGGCGGTGCATGAGTTCCCCCTTTGCGGAGGTTAGCCCCATGCAGCCCTGCTCCTACAGCTCCTACCCGCCCCCCCATCTGCCGGAGCCCCAAACCTTCTCCCAGGTACTCTGAAAAAATCCTATACTAATTGTCTCAAGCCAGGCACCCAACATTATGGATAGTTTTGACTTTAATCTTTCTGTGCCTTAGTTCTCCATCTGTAAAATGGGAACAATACCCTCCCCACAGCTCACAGGAGGCTGTCAGAAAAAAATCAATATTTGTGAAGCACTTGAATACTATAGTGATGAGTCATAGGCCGGGTCGACATTTAAAATGCAACAGCGGCACAGCTGCAGTGCTGCAGTGTAGACATGGCTGCGAAGGGGGCGGTTCTCCAGTTGCTGTGTAGAACCACCTCCCCGAGAGGTGGTAGCTAGGTCAATGGAAGAGCACTGAATGAAGCCAGGGTCCTGTGGCAGAAATATGATGTGATCATGTAATTAAAGGCTATCATGCATACACACAAGGGGTCTGAATTAAAGTTGCACAGGCAATCTTCATTCTGGCATTTACTAATTTTTGAGTGCTTGACTTTGCAACATTAATAATGGGGTGGGTTGGTATGGTGGATCCCCCCCTCTTTTTATAGTGTGTGTTTAAGGTCTGATCCAAGGGGAATGACTCTTATGAGCGTTTGTTAAGGCTTTGTGCCTGGTGGTGTACTAAGTAACTACCACAATTCCCTGTGAATGGGAGTAATGTGACGTCCCTATAGTAACACAAATTGTTTACTGGCGCTTGTACAACTTCCTTCAATCTGCTCTCGGCTAGCAGGCCTCTGAGAGAGGAAAATAGCTGAAAATGTTTTTGGTTGGGTAGCCGTCTGTGATCAATGTTTTGCACCCCTCCTGCTTAGTGAGAGACAGAAATGGATGTTTTTTTAAAGGAAATCTTGGAGCCTTCTCAAAGGGATGTGTTCAACCACCTGACACAGATGGAAACAGCCACTGCTTGCAACTTTAAGAACTCATTGAAAGGTAAGATGACTGCACTGTGGGTGATGTAGCTTGTACCTTCCCCGGTTCAATTCTGCTGCCATGGAAGTCAATGGCAAAGCTCCCTTTGAGGTCTGTTGGAACAGGAGTGGCCATGCAAGCTCAAAGGTTAAATTCATCTACAGCTGGGCAAATATTGAAAAAACCAAGGCCTCTAAAATGCAATCAAACTTGAATAAAGTCACTCTGACTGTGCTCACTCCCCTTGTGTGCTTGCTTTCCACAGATACTCTACTGCTCACAGTTTACTAGTGTGAATACTCACTGAATGTGAATGTTAAGCAATGATCGGGGTCGGGGGGTGGGGGGAGCGGACACGCTGAGATCGCTCAATTAACTCAAACTGCAAAGAATGGGGCAGACAATCCCCCAAACTGGTGGTTATTCTAATACTCAGATTCACCAAGCCAGCAAAAAAACAGCTTCTACAATACCTTACTGGTTACCCAGAAGCCAGAAATACAGTTCCCTTAAAGCATCCCAGTGTTGAGCTCCCACCTAGGCAGCCAAGTAAAAGATGATGAAGATTACTGAAAATCTTGTTCATCATATAAAAAGTTCTACCAATCCCAAAGGACCCACCAGGTCAATGAATATTTCAGATCTTACCCAAATACATGCTTACAACTAATTCTTATTAACTATAAAATTTATTTAAAAAGAAAAGAGAGTGTATTGGTTAAAAGATCATTCTACATACAGATATGAATAGAGTTCTTAGGTCAGTTTCACAGTAGAGATGGTGAGCTTTAGAGTTGTAAAGAGTCTGTTCTAGAATCAGTTCCATAGGATATATCCATAGTCCAATGTCCAATATCCAGGCTATCCAGAATGAAACTGGAGACCTCAGTCTTGTGACTCAAACTTCCCCTGATGAAGCTTAAGCAGATCTGAGATAACAGGATCAAGGGCCTGAGGGTAGCTCGGTGAAGAGATGAATTCGTCCGTTGACCTAGTGCTGTTTATGCTTGGGGGGAGGGGGGTTAAGTCCTGGGGCGGAGCAGCCCTTAAGATCAACTGCTCAAATATTCACCAAAAACAAATTGCAAAATATAGAGCCAACCAGGGACAGTGAGAATTGTTGACTGTGAACTTTTCCCTTGACTATGCCATTTGAAAGTTGTGCTCTTGTTGATTAGTTCATTCAATCAATCAGGGAATTAAATCAATGCCATCTGACTTATGGAACTCAGCGGGAAGTTTGAATATGCACTAAAAGCTGTTTGGAAATTATCCGCAGACCTATCATTATTCACTGATTAACTTTGTGAGTCATTTCCAATATACTGGAGAATATTGGATTTTGTTCATGGACAATTAAACAGAAAGAGGTGAAATTGATCAGATAAGTTGCTTGTCACAAATCATTTGCCCACCTGTAAATTCTGCCATCTGACGTCCCCACTGAGTGACTGTACCTGAGTGGAGAAAAGTGGGCCCAGGAATTTAGCTTATTCTACAGGGTCTTGCCAGTTAGGATCCAAGGTGTGTAACTTCCAGCAGATGGCATGAAGATGATTCTCAGTGTAAATCAGTATGGCTAAATGAGAACCTAGCCCAAAGTTGTCTAACATTGATTAGTCCTCTCTCTAAGCAAGTTTTGTATGAACACAGTAGTGGTTAAACTTATTTTCACTAGGCAGGGTTACTGTCTCCCTAGCTAAGTGCATTGTTTTGTAGTTGATTCAGTCCAGGGAGTCAAATATCAACACGTTATCTGTTTAGTGCATGCTGTAAGAAGAGGTGCAATTGTTCTTTACTGGGAATCTGCTCTGTTGCCTCTCAATGAAATTGGAAGTAGGGATGGTGCCAGAATCTCAAAGCAAAGCATTGAGCTGGCAAGTCACCCACTATATGACTGCCATGTGCTAGGATTGATTTCATGGAAGGACAGATGCAGCCTGGCTTCCATTCCCACCGAAGGCCTTGTACGGCCATTATGTGGTTACATACCTCTGCGAATGTGGACAAAACTATTCTGCAGAGCTGCCAAGTCGCCCTGCGCTTCAGAAACAGCAGCAGCATCTCTGCACAGTCTGCTGGGCACAGGATTTTGAAGTCAGCTGTTGATAGCAGCTTTTAGAGGAATGGCTGGGGGGGGGTGGGGGGGGGAGAGGGGAAATCTGTTGTATTTGGCCATTAATGTCATCAGCTCTAAAGAGAGGTAATATTTCACAGAGAGTACTGGTATTCCAGAAGTGGAAGAGCACAATATAGCAAAATATGGGTTTGTGACTTCTTGTTTTAATTTAAATGTGTGCAAATACAGCCATACAATCTAGGTGGTGATTGGACATCTCTACTCCAGATCTGTTTTCTGTCCAAACTACAGCCTCAGCCTGTCTCTCTGGCATCTCCTTGTGGATGTCTAGCTGTCAGCTGGAGCTCAGAATGGCTAAGACTGCGCTCTCTCTCCCTACCCCAAGCCGCCCCACTACCTGCTACTGTGGATAACACTGCCATTCCACTTGTCACTCAGGCTTGTAACCTGGGTATCATCTTCGACTCGGACTTCTCTTTAGGTCCTCACAGCCAGGCTGTCTGTGAGGTGTGTGGGAGCTTCTTTCAGCAGAACAGCTAAGATCTGGCCTTTCCTGTCCATCCACACAGCCAACGCTCTCTCCTCCTAGTTCTCAGTTCGCTTTTTCATTATTGCAGCATCGTTCTCTTTTGGCCTTGACAAAGGCTGTTGTGTGCTGCTCATATCCATTTAGAAGGCTGCTCCAACAGTCATTTTCCTTGCCCATCGCTTGGACCATGTCATCCCTCTCTTAGCGTCCCTCAACGGGTTCCTTTTTCTCTATTGCATCAGACCTATCTCCACCTACCTATCATCTCTCATTGGTTACTGCAAGGTCGGCTCCTCTGCTCACCCGGTCATGATGCCAGCCTCCCCTGCCCGCTTGTTCAGTGTTCAGTCAAGCACCTTTCTGCTTTCTCCCATGCTGCCCCACACACTTGGGAGGTGGCTGAGCATGGCCCTTAGCCTCTCTGTGCCTCAGTTTCCCATCTCTCAAATGGGGATCATAGTATTTCTCCACCTGTGTGTTGGGAAGACAAATTCATCAAAGATTCTGAGGCACTCGGACACTACAGGAATGGAGGCTGTATCAGGCCCTTAGATATCCAAAATGGAGCGTGGGTGGTAGTATACTGTCAATGACTGATAGAGGGTCAGAACGTCAGCCCTGGAAGCTCATAGCAGCTCTAAAGCCAATGTAACGGTCCCTTGAGAATTCCTCCCGTGGTGGGACAGCCTCTGGGTGCTGCAGAGATGCTGTGTAAAATAGTCCCTTGTGAGAGGCTTAGAAGGAGACCAAATGGCCTGGGGGCTGAGTAATGGTCTGCAGACCCGTCAGGCTCTCGGTCACTAGGGTGAATGCACTTACTTGTTGGGGACTAAAAGTAGTTTCTGTTCAGTGTGAAATGAGTCTGTGCAACAAATTCAACCCTCACCTAAGTCATCATCAGCAGGAGTTACACCCGCTTGCTAACGTTACTGCATGCTCCAGAGCAGGCTGTCAGCTGGGGGGACTGAACCCAGGATTTGTAGATCTAAATGCACGAGGCACTATGGCCACAAATGAAAGAGCCAGCTGCATTAGCCCAGGCTGTAGCCAGCTCAGCTGTTCTCTGTGACCCGAGCGCCACGCAGAGTGGGTGTGGGTTACACCAGGGATGAACTTGACCTGCATGGTGTGTGGGTATCTGCATCATCGAGCTCACTTCCATGACTGGCACTAACTAATACCCTTAGTTTCAGCACAGAGGGCAAGGGCTGGTGGTGACTGGCCAGCCCTGGTGCCAATGGAGACCGGGCAGTAAGGTGGGGGTTGCTAATACCTGTGCTGTGGACAGATGGAGAAGGGCACCCTGCAGAACTGTTAGCATGACACCTGTCTCCTGTGCTGGGGCTGCGATTTTTCAAAGGCTGTTTGGCGCCCAGCTCCCACTGACCTTTAATGAGATTTAGCTACATGGCAAAGCCCAGCCTAGATTCACCAACAGCTTCAAAAAATGGAGAGCCTAGTGCAGTTTGTGTCGGTGGAATTAGAATGCAAGGAAAACTCCGAGGAGGGCAGCTGAGATGAGGGAAACAAAGAGCAAAGGGAAGAAGGGTGAGAAGGAGTGTAGTACTTTCTCCAAGAGATGCTCCTTAGAAATTGGATAGATAGGTCGGGAGCCCCGTGAGGTCCCTAGGAAGGGACAATTGAAACAGAAGGAGGAACTCTCACTCCAGAGACCACTAACAGCACAAGACGTGATTCTGAGCCATCAGGCTAACAGGGGCTGCTGCTCAAGGCGATTCGCTTCAGTACCAATCAGTTCCCTTTCCCATTAATTTCCATACATGATTTAAAGCAGCCCCACCTGTGGCCTTTTCTTTTAGCAAGTGCACATTGCAACAGTGCCTGGATGTTGTGCGTGTGTGCGTGCACCCTGCAGCAATTAACTCCAGCTTCAGCGACTACTAGAGGTATATCTAGTAGTCACACCCAGAAAGAGGGTCGCAGCCATTGTACTGCCCATAGGCACTTTGCTCTAAATCAGGGTTTCTCAAACAGGGGTCGCCGCTTGTGTAGGGAAAGCCCCAGGCGGGCCAGGCCAGTGTGCTTACCTGTCGCGTCCGCTGGTCCGGCTGATCGTGGCTCCCACTGGCCGCGGGTCACTGCTCCGGGCCAATGGGAGCTGCTGGCCAAGGGACGTACTGGTCATCACTTCCAGCAGCTCCCATTGGCCTGGAGCAGTGACCCGCGGCCAGTGGGAGCTGCGATTGGCCAGACCTGTGGACGGGGCAGGTAAATACACCAGCCTGGCCCGCCAGGGGCTTTCCCTATACAAGAGGTGACCCCTGTTTGAGAAACCCTGGTCTAAATCCTCTCCCCAAAGGCCAAGTCCCTTGGCCGCACGCTCGCGGACTGCAGGGGGGAGGAATCTTTCCTCCCAGGAAGCCACACTGCAGTAGCCCAGAGGTGAATGTGTGACATGTCTCCCTCTGTCCACGATCTGCAGGGGGTACAAGTCTAGCTGTGGAGCCTTGGCTCATTAGCTGTAGCAGCTCATGCGTGTAGCCATGGAGGTTCCTGGTTCAATCCTGGTGTGTGGGTCAAGCTAGCAGCCATCACACCACTTTACAGCAAGTACTTCGGCCAAAGAACTGGAGTAGTTGCTGCAGCCCCTTTCCGTAGCATGGAGAAAGAAGAGGGGGGAATCCACATAATAGCCTGTTCTCCACTCCTGCCCCCAAAGAACCACTGTGCATGGCCACCCCAGGAGCTCCCTGGAGCTGGGCTCTGTGGCACACAGGAAGCATGCTTCCCTGGCGGTTCCTGCAATCTAGCCGCACACAGACACAGCAGAGCTGCAGGGTTTGCTCCCCCTCTCCTGCTGCAGAAGGGAGCAGGAGTTGGGCTCTTTACAACTGTGGGACCAGCTGGCCGAGGAAGACAGAACCCAGCCCTCTTCCCTCATGAAAGACAGGCTGTCTCCAAATTCCAAACAGCTGGCAGCAGAGCAGTCACGCGCCGGACATCTTGAGGTGGGTGGGGCAAGTTTCTTTTTGACCTATTTTTCTTAGCTCACGTCGTACTGTATGCATCCATCAGCCTGCAGATGTTTCTGTTGCCACCCACGTGGTTGGGGTTATAATAACACTGTCTGAACCCTCAGGCTCAGCGACCGTGGGCTGCGGAACACCGCCTTAGAGAAAAGGATGCGCTTATAAAGCCAGCAAAGCCATTGGCATTCACTTAGCACGGCCAAACTTTATGGCTTCGTTTGACAGGCAAAAACATTGGCGGGTCTGCTTGCCATGCGGCTTGCAATTTCTCCCCAGAGGCGAGGTGCGCATAGTTGCCAGGACACAACAGAGAGGCCATCTCCAAAGCCTTGCTGACAACCACTGGCCGTCAGAGTGCTGGTAGGAGGCAAATAACGTGTACTGTCTGTAGACAGATATATGCATATGTTGTTATAAGCTTGGAGTCCTGCCCAGGGGGACACAGAAAACAGATGGTGCTAGTATTGTGACCTGCGGCTAAGCTATAGGCCTTCACTGCCAGCCCCCTGACATCAGTTTCCTTCTTACATGGGAGGGCCTAAGCAGTCTGGCTCTCGGCCTGTTACAGAGGCCACAAGGCTGTAGCTAGTAAATTGAGGCACGTTTACCACAGCTCCGGTTGGTTCAGCTAAAGGTTTATGCCTCATCTAGCAGAACTGTTGGGCCAGGTTCTCTGCTGCATGCAGAGCCAGGTGCTATCAAGGAACTGGTTAATACTCCCTCATTCTCTGCCCTGCCCTGCCGCAGGCCACAATAGCCTGGGGGCTGCTCTATTATACCAGCTGGGGACCATACACCAGTTGGAGTGCAGTGTGCTCTTCTGGTCACCTTCCATACATTCCACCGCAACACACCATGGGACCATCATGATCATCTAGTGTGACCTCCTGCATATTGCCGGCCACAGAACCTCACTCATCCACTCCTGTAATAGACCCCTAATCACTGGCTGTGTTACTGAAGTCCTCAAATCATGGTTTAAAGACTTCAAGTTACAGAGAATCCACCATTTACACTAATTTAAATCTGTAGGTGACCCATGCCCCATGCTGCAGAGGAAGGCGAAAAACCCCAGGGTAGCTCTGCCAATCTGACTCGGGGGAAAATTTCTTCCTGACCCCAAATATGGCGATCAGTTAGACCCTGAGCATGTGGGTGAGACCCACCAGCCAGACACCTGGGAAAGAATTCTCTGTAGTAACTCAGAGCCCTTCCCCTCTAGTGTCCCATCACCAGCCACTGGAGATATTTGCTGCTGGCAGTCGCAAATGGGCCACATGCCATTATAGGAAATCTCATCATACCTCCCCTCCAGAAACTTATCAAGCTCAGTCCTGAAGCCAGTTAGGTTTTTTGCCCCCACTGCCTCCCTTGGAAGGCTGTTCCAGGACTTCACTCCTCTGATGGTTAGAAACCTTCATCTAATTTCAAGCCTAAATGTGTTGATGGCCAGTTTATATCCATTCGTTCTTGTGTCCACACTGGTGCTTAACTTAAATAAACCCCCTCCCACCCTGGAATTTATCCACCTGATGTATTTATAGAAAGCAGTCATATTTCCCCATAGTCTTTGTTTTGTTAGGCTAAACAAGCCAAGCTCTTTGAGTCTCCTCTCATAAGGGAGGTTTTCCATTCCTCGGGCCATCCTAGTAACCCTTCTCTGCACCTGTCCCACCTGTGTTAGGAGCTGCAATGAGGAAGTATGCTCAGTGAAGGACCCTCCGTTCTTGAACTCGCTTCCACAGCTGCTTGAGCAGAGTCTGAGGTGCATGAGTGTGCACCAGCTGGGGTGCAGGTTCTAGGTTGCCCACTGTCTGTATAAACCCTGCTGGTGTGCACTAAAAGTTCCCTAGCGTGTGCTGACGTAGTCCCGTTTCACAGTACTATATCACTGCACACTAGGGAACATTTACTGCACCAGCAATTAGATCACGGCACGCAACTGTACATTAGAACTCACAGCCCAGCTGGTCTGCACTAAGACATGGGGTAGCCAAACTCTGAGTTTGTTGGCCTATCTAATCAGGCCTTTTCAAAAGGTGTGTCTAGGAAAGATGGCTGTTTGGGAGGAGGCTGTTGGTTCCTTTAGTTGAGTGTCCATTTTGTGTTGTATTAATGAATGATGTCTTTGGTATATTGCCTACAGGTGGCTGGGACTTGTATTTTCCCCCTGCATCCCCCCCAACCCCAAATCCTGACAAAAATGAAACCTTTACGTTTTCTTCTAAATGTTTCCATCTCCATTTTTGGAGGTTTATTTGAAAAACTGAAAAGTTTCTAGTTTTTTGGCAACTGACATTTTTTCAGGGGTTGGTGTTTGAAAGAAAACCCCAAAATGTTAGATTTTAGCCATTTAAAAAAGTTGTGTACATTTCCATTTTGTTGACAAACCAGTTTTCATCAACCTCCCCCCCACAAACACAAATACAACCCCCTCGCCCCAATTTAAGCACACAATTTCCAACCATCTACAATAGCATAAAGAGAGATAGAAATGGCATCTGTCCATTGTGAGTTCAGTAGCATCTTTTCTGGTCTTTGAACTCACATTTTATTTGTTACAGGAAGTGGTGCAGATGCCAGAAATGTGACAATGCCTGGATGATTGTCACTCATATGATCACGACTGGCTTCTTGAGTATCTATCTTCAGTGGGCGGAGCGGAGTACATGAATTCAATTACAAATGACTGACATTTTCCTTGGGACTCTAACACTGGCCAACATACAATGTGCTTGTTAAGTGTCTGAAGCACACACTCTGCAAAAATGCAAGGTGCTGGAACCACCCAGTGGAATAGATATTTCATCAAGTTTTCCTGTTGGGATTGGGTCAAGATTTCTCTGAGCTGGATTAAATGGGGAAAGTTTCTACTGAACTCACCTAAGCCATGCTTCCGTCTACACAGCTATTTATACCAGGGCTAGCTGGGTGTGCAGTGTCTGAACTCTACGCACTTCCATAGATGTATCCTAAGTGGGTGCTGGAAAGTGATATATTGAGGAGCTTGGAGACAGAATTTCTCTATCAACAGAATAAGTAAAGCTTGAGGCAACAGCAGTACAAGGTTCTCCACACACTACTGCCCATCTGCCTCAACCCTGAACTGGAGAAAGACGCTCAAGGAGAAAAGTTCAGTCTTCATGACTGTTCAGTCATTGGTCTCACTGCTGAGACTACCTAGATGGGAGGGTGGGTTTGGCAAGGTGGACATCTGTCTGTTTGAAAATGGACCAGGCCCTTGTATTCGTTATTCCACATGGGCCATCAAACGGACAGTTGCAAACAGAGCTGGCTGGAAAAATGTCTTTTATTTCCCAGCGAAACATGTTGAATGAAACATTTTCATTTGAGATTCTTCAGGGGATCTTTTGAAACTAAACAAAACTAAAATTGTTGTTCCATTTTGATTCAAATTTAAATTTTTGTTTCTTGTTGTTTTTTGAGTACCAAACTGAAATGAAAAATGCAGTTAGAAACCAAACCAAAGATTTTGTTTAGAAATTTCCTATAGAAAATATTAGTCAAAAATGGCCCTTTTTGGCAAATATATTATATATCTATAGGATAAAATTGCATTTTTCGGCAGAACATTCTTTTGGGAGACAAAAGATTTTGATCAGTTTTAGTAGGAACTTTTAGTCACGACTTACCTGGATGGGATTCAGGCAAAGGTTTTATGTCCCATTACCAGAACCCACGCTGCACCCTTCAAAAGCCTTTCCTGGGGAAGTGCTGCATGTCTTCTGAGGAAGAGCCAGAGAGGGGAGACTTGGTAGATTGGAGAGTTGCCTCGTAATTGCTGAGAGCCACTGATTACATGTCGGTAGCGATGTGAGCATGCGTGTTTCAGCTTCATCAGACCACACACGTCATCCTTTGCAACACATCTTCAGAAAGCTTTAGAGTAGCCCTTTGGAGATAAGGCATGGGGGAGCAGGGAAACACAAAATCAAGGGTAGGACTGGCCACATTTCAGAAAAGTTCTGTGGAGGGCAGTTGTGTCAGTATATGCAACGTAATATGTTATGTTCTATCCTGCAAAGTCAGGTGATGGGAATGGAAGACATAGTGGGGCACAAAACCCATGTAAAGTCTTGGGGGGGTAATTGTCCCCCTTGCTCTATATCAGGGGTCAGCAACCTTTCAGAAGTGCTGTGCCAAGTCTTCATTTATTCACTCTAATTTAAGGTTTCATGTGCCAGTAATAAATTTTAACATTTTTAGAAGGTCTCTTTCTATAAGTCTATAATATAGAACTAAACTATGGTTGTATGTAAAGTAAATAAGATTTTTAAAATGTTTAAGAAACTTCATTTAAAATTACATTAAAATGCAGAGCCCCCCAGACCGGTGGCCAGGACCCGGGCAGTGTGAGTGCCACTGAAAATCAGCTCGCGTGCCGCCTTCGGCACACGTGCCATAGGTTGCCTACCCCTGCTCTATATCCAATGATGCCCCTGGAATAGGATGCAGCCAAACTTTATTTTTTTAAATGGTCTTCCTGGTACATTACAAAGGCAGAACATTTGACAAAGTCATTAAGCAATGATTCCATTTCAAGACTGTGCAGGAAACACTTTGCCCTTGCTTTTCATGTTCAGTCTTTCATGCCAGGTAGCTCAACTAGCCAAAGACACTCAAGGTACAGAAGGATCTGGCTTCATGCATAACTTCTCCATGCGTGGGAATGTTGCTAAGCAGATACGGGTGGGGCGGTATGTCCTCAGATAGTTCGCGAGAACTCAAAAATGGTCATGTCTTCTCAATCTCACTGGTCTTCCCAGTCTCCTTTCCAGCCAGGCCCATTATGGTCATGACCTATTAAGCCCCACGGAACTGGTGTTTCATCACCACTATCCTATCCTCATGACAGTTGTAAAGCAAATGGCTCATGTAGCCCAGAATACGTTCACTAGATCAATGTAAAGTAACGTCCTGACTGCTGATCCTTTGTTTGTGTGCGTATGGCACGGCAGGCAGGTTTGTTAAGAGGAACAACACTGCCCGCAAATAACAAATTAACCTTTCCCCACTGTCTCTTGGGTTTCTTTCTGTTCAATATAGAAAAATCTCATGAGCCCTTCCCCAAAATTATCTTCAGTAAGCGTAGAATACGTCTGATGAATGTCTCTGATTAATGTGTTGTATTACAAGTGCATTTGAAGACATGAATAATGTATGTGTATCGGAGATGTACAAAAGATTTGTAACAAAACCAGGCCTGGGAACTTGAAGCAGGTTCACTGATGAATTTCATAAACTTTTGGTGATCCTGGCCTGAAGTTTGAGTTAACCTTAGGCTTATTTTAGCACATGTGGTCCTGCCTGGAAACCGTTTACATTCCGTGTTTTGCAAAGGGATATGGACTGAGAAGCTGCTGGTTGTAGGTGAGTTAGGTTTAGTCCAGTGTCTGGATTTGATGCTGCTGAAACCTTAGGAGCTAGTCTCATGAGATTTTGGCCCCAAGAAGCAGAAACTTCACCAAACCAGCTGGTCTCACAAAATCTCACCATCTTGGGTGAAAATCGTGTGAGAACTCTTATTTCCAGGCACATCTACATTGGAATCAGAAAACAGGACACTCTGACCAGTTTCATCCAAGTTTCATTTTCAACCCCTCTTCAGTTTTTCCTGATTCCACCTTGACAGGAAACCAAAACTGGTGCTTCGAGCTGAGTTTTTAGGTTCATTTGCACCGCAGGCTCAAAGTCAAACACAAAGAGGCCAGAGCCTCAGCTGCAGTCAATAGAGCTGTGCTGCTTTACCGAGAGGAGAACCTGGCCCAGAGGGGGCACAGAACACACACATGCATACTCTGCAAACACAAATGCCTATCTATTATTCATTGTTAGGGTCTCATTGTCCTGCCTTTACTCGTGCTGAGTCGTACCTTTGGACTGTGTGCACTAAGGGACTGGTAAGGATGGCACAACTGGGCCCTAATGAAGGGCCATTCAGGAGGTGTAGAAGACATCGCTCTCCATAAGACACAATATAGTTCCTTCCCCTTTGTTTCATATTAACAAAGCATTCTTGGTCATGTCATACTACGTGTGCATTCTCACGTACGTGACAATAGTCCCTTGTTTTTGCTCTTCGTGATGCCCTGAAAGTTCACAGGCTGTTTCGTATCAGCCCATGCAAATGAAAATAAGAGCTGCTAGTAGTCACTGAACTCTGTAAACATACTAGCTAGTGTCCCACAAGCTAAAAGAGACCCAGACTTAGGGTCAGGACAGACTGCAGTCAGTGGCCAGAGGCATGGGTGCCAGGTTTGTATAATTTTTGCTGGTGCCCAGAATGGGTCCAAAGCAGAGCCGTCCTGTCCATAGGACAGACTGGGACAACCACCCTGTGCTTTGGGGGGGCCCATGGTTTAGGGGGACTCAGGGTCCAGGCAGAGCCATTCAGTCCATAGGATGGACTGGGGCAACCACCCCAGACTCCGTGCTTTGGGGGCCCCATGTTTCAGGGGGACACAGGGTCCAGGTGTTCATTGTGAGAGGTGCTCACAATGATTGTTCTTGTGTAGCGAAAGGCAGTATTTTGGAGGTGGTTTCTAGACACTGGGGGATTAGCGGGGGACCTGGCGCCAGCAGCAGTGAGCGACCCACCCCAGTCTGCCCCTGCTCCACCCTCTCCTCACCCCCATTCTACCTCTTCCCCCAAGCACCCACCCCGTCTCTTTCCAGCTTCCACTCCCTCCCCTGAGCGACACCAGGAGCCGGCGGAGTAGGCTGGGGCCAGGTCACTCGCTGATGCCAGCACCAGGCCCCCCGCTAACCTCCAGGGCCACCCTGGATCCTGCATCCCCCTGAAGCACGGGCCCCCCACAAAGCGCGGTAAGCCCAAACATTGGTGGAGCCGGGCCCATGTTTCTAAGTATTGGTGGTGCACAGGCACCACGGGCCCATATACTTCACCGGCTATGGCCAGAAGGACACATAGACAAACTTCGGTGAGCTAGCTTTTCCCCCTAAAAATGTAACTAAAGTTAAGTTATCCTGGAACACACCGGGACCCCATTTCCTTCACATTGGCTCTGGCACCATTGCATTACAGCTTGGATCCCTCTCAGCAAAAGTTGCTGAGCTCAGGGTAGTGCTGGCTCTGCATTCCTGGATGATGAGTGAGGGGTTCCAGTGTTTACTTTGAACACTGTTCCCTGTGTCTGAATCCACCGGGTGTTAAATTCTTCCAGATTTCTGGCTCTGTGCTGCAACTCAGATGTGGCAAGGAAACCGTTCTGCTGCAGAATAGGGAGGTCTCTGTTTGAGCTACTCAGCTGACTGCACCCTGATGGTTCTTTGAGTGGAACACAATCGAGAAGGGATTCATTTAATTCTGTTATGTGCACAGGCTCCATTTACCATTACATTTGTAAGGAGTATTGGAAGTGCATAGCTGAAAACAGGATGGAGAAATCCCTGTAGAGAAAGCACTATTGCAGAGTTCATTGATAGAGAAAGCTCAGAGGTGCTCACAATGATTGTTCTTGTGTAGCGAAAGGCAGTATTTGGGAGGTGGTTTCTAATGTCTTCCGTTTTACATTCAGCCACATCTGTCTTTTCCAGAGGAGAGGAAAATACACTGGAACCAACCCCTCAATGTGGCCCCTAGACTTTTGGGGTCTGAAATCCAGAGGCAAATATTGTGACTTGAGTCCATGTTTCATAGGTTTGGGTCCTTGCGAGGGAATCAACAAAGATTTCCAGAAGTGATCAATGATTTTGGAAGCCCAACTTCAGACACCTTAAAGGGACCTCATTTTCAGTGAGTGTTGAGCCCTCACTCTCTCTCAAGTTGAGCAACCCAAAATCACCCGTCGCTTTTGGAAATGTCAGCCAGTATTTTCATTTGTCAGCACCTCTTTTCTGAAGCAATCTGTGTGCTGTGTATAAAAATGCTGTTGTAAAATGTATTGTATTGTGCTGAACTTATATTAATTCCAAACACCCTATCATCCAGCGACAGGGGAGAAAGTGTAGGCTAGTGCTTAGAGGAAGGCCCTTGCAGAAAAAACTCCTGCATTCTGATTCTGGCTCTCCTTCGACTTGCTGTGTGACTTTGGGCAAACCACATAACATGCTTGGCCTCAGTTTCCCCATTTGTAAAATGGGAATAATTATAGTAACACTTCTGTACCCAATGGAGGATGATGTGAGGCTGGATTAAATGTATGTAAAAGACTCTGAAGATCTCTAAGGAAAGGCCCTGGGAAGTGCAAAGTGGTACTTTGTTGGTCCAGCCAGGAAAATGGCAAATACTGGGGGGAAAATAAATAAATAATAATAATAATAAAAACAGTTCAAATTTGTAAACAAATTCAATTCACCTCTCTCTCTGCCTCTTTTGTGTTCATTTCCCACAAATGTTCTGGCAAATAAGTTTCCCAGCAGAAATGTTTGGTGGACCCAGCAAATTTTTAAGTGACTGTCTTAGGATATTTGCAGAAAGCTAATTTAGCATTTGTAATGGGAAGTATTCACTCTGGAAGCTTCCATCTGAGAGTCACATTTATTCAGTCATGCAACAGAAACATAGCAAGTGATCTATACGTCCAATCAAAACCGCTCAAATATGACCTCTGTGTCTGGCCGGAATGACTCAGAATATTGAATACTCACAACAAATTGCTGCAGGACAATCTATGGACCTAGAATCATCTGAGGAAATGAGTATGTATCCACAGGGCAAATGCACCTGAGCCCATCACTGATCTGATTGCAGATGGTTTGTAAGAGGCAACATTTGCCTGATAAATTATTATGAGTAGTCCTAAACTATAGCCATAGCCCTTCCAGGTGTGTGTGTGTGTGCGCGTGCGTGCATGTGTGTACATTATGTATGTGCTTTGCTTCTTCCTGTCCCCTCCTTTCTCCACTGGGATTTGTGTCCTTGTCACCTACTTTTGATGCCTTGGGTCCTTCATGGGATTACACGGTATAAGCAAATCTTTTGTTCAATCCACATATTCAGAAAGTTTCAGAGAGTTGCTGCCACCTATAGGCTAGAAAAAATACAGTAACAGAAGCGTGCAGGCAGCTGCCTGGTAACTTCCTGGACAAGGGCTGCTGCTTTAAAGCTGGGCTTTTCCTGAAGCATTATGGAAGGTGGGCAGGGGCCAGTAGACAGGATGATGGGTAGAAATGTGGCTCTCAATAGCTTCTCTAGGAAGCTAGGTTCTTTCATGAGCCATCTTCCTCTCTCTCTCTCTCTCTGTCTCTCTCCCTTTCCCAATAAAATTGGTTTCTCATAAGTGGGCAGCAAGGCAGACATTGGCAAAGAGCCAAAGAAGCTCCACCTTTCTGGAGGCTTCTTTTCTTTTCTTTTCTTTTCTTTTCTTTTCGAGTTACTCCCTTCTGAGGGTACACTGACATTAATGAATGGAGTCTCACTATCTGATTGTGCGCTAGGAAAGTAACATTAGCCCCAATTTACTGGTTGGGAACACTGAGGCACAGAGCCCATGGTCCTGCAGCAAATATGTGGCAGAGCTGGGGCTACCTCTCAGCTAAGGGTGCTGGAATGAGGGGTGCTGGGGGCGTGACAGCAGCCCCTGGCTTGAAGTGGTTTCCATCATATACAGGGTTTACAATTTTGTTCAGTAGCTCTCAGCACCCCCACTATACACATTTTTCCAATGTTACTGCTCTCAGCTCCATGTCTTAACCACAAAGCCAGCCTCCCTCCCTTCTGATCTGATACTCTGCAGAGTCACAAGAATGCTCCCATCTTCCCCACTTTACTCCCCCAAGCCTGTAGATAGATCCTTGTGCCCTAGCCGCTGCCTTTCTCTGCAAGAAATCGACACCATATCTTTCAAAACCCATCAGCACAGCTCTGTGGCACAGTCGGAAGGGGACACTGATGAGTGGTATGAGACTATCCTTTTACCTCAGAGACCCAGGGCTGATCCAAAGCCCATTTTCTTCAAGAGAAATCTTTGGATTCACTTCAGTGAACCAGCGACAACTCATAATTTATCAGACAAGTTGCCTCTTGCAAACCATTTGCAATCAAATCAGTGATGGGCTCAGGTGCAGCCTTGAGAGATGATATTTGGAAATGAAACCACAACTCTCACATAGCATTCCCATAAAGGAGTTTGCCAGCCTGGGTCAGACCAGGGTTCTGTCTAATTCAGTACCCTGTGTCTAACAGTTGTTTCAGAGGAAGGTGCAAGAAATTCCCACTTCATGGATAACTAAGGGGAAACCTGTGAATAGAGGAAGTTTCTTTCTATTTCCTGGCAGTTGGTAATTGGCTCATGACCCAATCTAGGAGGGTTTATACCCCTTATCAAATGTTTTCTTGTCAGCATAGCTGTGGATGTTCTTGTTATTTATATAAATGTCTTATCCATTTTTGAACCTTTCTAATTTCTTGTCCTCTGTGATATACTGTGGCAGGGAGTTCCACAGGCTCAGTTTGCATTCTGTAAAAAACTTTTCTTTTGTAAGTTTCATACACCAGACCAGGCCATGGGCCCTTTATATTGGTAGTGGTTCAGTGGCATCTCTGCCATCAGCATTCTACAGTCTTTAAAATGTTTAAACTTTTAGTGCACATGCACAAAAATCTAACCTGGAGAAAATGCACCATCAGTGAAAAAGTCCCTCCTGGCCCCAGTTAGGAAGTTTGGTGACTCCCAAGAGCAAAGCTGATTAACTCTCCTTTCACTTATTAAATTCCACATAGCCATCCAGATGGGAGGACAATGGGATAGCCTGAATCTGGTATTTTGGGCCCTGATTCAGCAAAACATTGAAGCATGTGCTTAACATTAAATATGCTTCAGTGATCTGTGGGGTATGTGCTTAAAGTTCAGTTTGTGTTTAAAGGCTGTGCAGAGTAGGGATGGGATTACCCACATGCTTGAAGTTAACCATCCACTGAAAGGCTTGATCTTGATTCATCGAAGCTGATGGAAGTTTCACCAGGATCAGGCCCTAAGCGCTTTGCTGAATTTGTCTGTCATGATCAAAGCTTTGAAATAGCCATTGGCTTGATGCACAAATCTGAGTCCTGAATTCAAATTTACCCAAAGTTCTGGGTTGTTGGTTTGGACCAGTCTCTAAATAGGAATAAAGCAATTCATAGCTTCTGGTGTCTAAGGGAATATTGGATCCATTTCACAACATGTGGTTTCTGTATGAATTTATGGTAAATCCATCAATGCTTTTGGTGCTCAGTTACCAAATTTTATCATCAGTCAGCTGAGGTCAAGAAGAGCACAGGGCATATGAGAAAAAGCACTGTTGAGTCTTCAGTGTCATCTCCTGGAATAATAAGAAAAACTTTCTTAGCCCTATCTTCACATGGACAGGCACAGAGTTGGAGAGAATTATCTGCTTGGGCCAAAATTATTGTCTGACCAAGGATAATCTGGGACAGCAATTATTAAGGGGACCAAGCAGTAGTTAGTTTTTGTGGTCTGACCCTTCCCCCCATCAACCCAAGCTGTTCATGCCCAAAGGCATCAAAACCAAACTCCCAAGCCTGGGATACAAAGGAAGGATTTAGCTATGGACCAGCTGTTAAAACATAATAGCGGAGAGTTCTTTTTTGGTGCACCTCTCTCGTGTTATTGGAGCCTGTGCTTCCTGCACACCACTTCAAAATGCACTGCTGCTTCCATATGCTCTGTTTAGGCCAGGGGCCTCTAAAGCCCTGGAAAATAAGGTAATTAAGAGGCTACCTTAACTAATCACCTTCACACAGGTCAATCGCTGGGCTCCTGAAAAAAAATAACATCAGCCTAACTCAACAACTGCAGCTACTGTGGGGCTTTTTCTGAATCTAAAACAGCATTTATCCTCTTGTACAGACTGGCTCCTTGACTGGAGTCATGGCATGGCATGGAGAGAAAAAGGAGGGACCTGCAGAGGCAAATGGGAAAATGGAAACAAAGGCAAGAATTCCTTGCAGCTTAAACCGCTTCAAAAGCCCCTTGAGTCAATAAATGTGACAATCCGTCTGGATAAACTGAACGGAATCGTTCAGCCTAAGGGAGGTGTCTCAGCCCTGAAATGTGTGACACGTAGACAGCACAGATCCCTTCCCGAGCTATATTTGGGGTCATGCGCATGTATGGTTTCCCTTTATGCCCTTGCTGTTGTTTTCTATTCTTGTTTGTTGCTGAAGAGCGACGAAGCTGAGAGAGCTCCTTGTTGGGTTGTACCGTGTTTCCCAGAGGCGAGATCAGGGGAATGTTCTTTTCCCCTTGGGAAGATTAATTGTATGAAGTTGACATTCCTGTTCTCAAGGCTAATTCTTCTGGCTACTGAACATTCCTGCTTCACATGTTTAGCATGGCTTGCCTGTGTCATGGCCTCCCAGTATCTTCCTACTAAAAACAGACTCACACGCAACCCTACGGCTCACATTTCATACTACAGTCCAGCTATAGTGTTTTACACAGTAACACGCGCACACGGATTTTAAAAAATGCGCCTCTCGGGCTCACGAGGAATATGTCAGTGACGTATGGTGGACTTTCCCTAGGTGTATGTTGACGGTGATCAGAAGGGCAGCTAAGGAACGATGTAACCGCTAACCAGTGGGTCATTTCAATGAGCTGGCAGAAACCTCCATTGCTAACTCTGGGCCAACTTCTGATACTCTTGTGCATATTGGGTGAAATCCTGGATCCAGTGAAGTCAATGGCAAAATTTCCACTGGCTTCAGTGGCACCAGGATTTCACCTACTGAATAGCAACTTGGTCTGTAAAAAGTCCTGTTGACTTCAAGTTCTCAGAGATGGATACTGCCCAGTGTGAGTAAGGGAACAGAATCTGGGGCCCTCTGAAATTACCTTGATGGCCACCAGGCAGGGTGGAGGCTAGAATAATGCATGCTCTTTTGGAAATTAGATGATGATTGCAGAACCAAGGGTGAAAACTAGAATAGTGCTTTCCATAAGCAAGGTGCCTCTGAGGGCTTGTCTGCATATTGGAACATCCAAGAAAATGAATCTGAATTAACTAAAGATGCGAATTTGAAGTGCATTAGTTAAACTTCATGAAATCCCTGAGTAGAGGCTGGTATTTAGCATTAAAGTGGTTTTTAATTTGATTTTATCTTAGTTCATTTGGGAAGTGAATATCAAATTAAGGCCACTTTAATTCTGAACGAGAGTGTTCACACAGCAAAGAATCCTGTGGCACTTTATAGACTAACACAAGGGTTTAAGAGAGTTGGCGATGCTGCCTCAGTGAAATAGAAATTGATGTGTTTGGTAATGTTACACCCACATCCTGACATTCTTGGTGCTTCGTTGTAATATCTCACCAGAAGGACCTCACCACAGCTCTTCCTCCACTGATACAGCAGGAGATGAAAAAACCACCTTCAAGGCCCAGTGGTGAATGACCGGTGGGTGTGATACCTGCACCACTGAGTGCAGTGGTTTGTCTGCCTCTAAGGGGTTATGGGGGCACATATAGAGGTTGAAGTTGGGGGTTGATTCCTACCTTTGATGATCCACCCGAGATGTTAACAGGTTAACGTTGCCAGCAGTCTCCTGGGCACAGCTGTAGTTTAAAAAGCAGCCCTGTTGCAGCAGGTGAAAAAAACAAGCAAAACAGTGCTGGCAAGAGGGATTTTTGTCTTGGTTGGGAACTAATCAGAAAAAAATTCACTTCCTGTGCAAAACTATTTCTGGCGCTCAAACTGCAGTATGGTGTGCACCTGCTTCGCCCAACGGCCTGGGCGAGGCACCGTAAAAATCCCTTCCTGCTGGGAAAGCTGAGTCAGAACACCAGTGAATGCTGCTCCCGGGCCTGAGCAGAGGCAGAATGAAAGAGGTGGCATTGTAAGTACATCTCTCTTTAAAGAGCAGGAATCTCTGGCAGGGATCTTACCCAGCTGTCCTATCACAGAATCATAGAATCATATCAGGGTTGGAAGGGACCTCAGGAGGTCATCTAGTCAAACCTCCTGCTTAAAGCAAGACCAATCTCCAACTAGATCATCCCAGCCAGGGCTTTGTCAAGCCTGACCTTAAACACCTCTAAGGAAGGAGATTCCACCACCTCCCTAGGTAACCCATTCCAGTGCTTCACCACCCTCCTAGTGAAAAAGTTTTTCCTAATATCCAACCTAAACCTCCCCTGATGGACAATGATTTCTTCTGAAACCTTTAGAGACTTGAAGCAGAGCTCTGTGCGACTCCAAAACTTGTCTCTCACTCACCAACAGATGGTCCAATAAAAGATATTACCTCCCCCACCTTGTCTGTTTAATATCCTGGGACCGACATAGCTACAACTACACTGCATACAGTGATTTCCACCATCGACTCTCTCCTTAAACTGTGCCAACATGTTTACAAGACATTCTGTATGTCGATTGCCGGGGATTTCAGGCTTGCAGGATGAAGCTTTGTCATGAAACTTTACACACTGGGGTTTTCACCTAGAAACATAGGGTGAAATCCTGGCTCCATTGATGTCAATGCGAGCTTTGCCATTGGCTTTCATGGGGCCAAGATTTCACGGACAGGGTGAAGACTTATCTCTGCCTAAACAACAATTAGGAAGTCCAGATTTAGGAAGCGTGAGTTTTATCCAAAATTCCCCTATTTCTGAGCAAAAATGATGATTATTCATATTACCGCCCTAGGCAGATCAAGGCCTCATTGTGCTAGCCACATTGTGTACACGCCTTAAGGGTAGGTCTACACAGTAAAGCGAGTCTGAATCCAGCTAATACGGGTGGAATAGCTGTACAAGCCCTGCACAGACCCTGGGTACGTGCTCAGCTTGCTAGCCTGCTCTGACACTAGTGCTACATTGTTGTCACTCTATTGTTACCAGCGCCGGCTGGATCAAGCTAGCTTGGGTAGGCTAATCCATGCACAGCTTTTGCTGTGTAGACATAAATGAAGTGAAAGTTTCCTGCTCCACTTGTTTCCTGTCCCTTTTGGCCCACTTCCCTTCTACACGGCTAGCCAGAGCAGCAGTGGCCTGCCAGGTTTGAGCAACTTCAGCTGAGCCTGAGGGCTATCTAAGCCAGCCTGCGGCCTGACTGAGTTGAGTGTGGTCGTGGTGGGATCACCTGGTTTGCTGGAGGGAGCCAGTGGCTTTCAAGCTCAGCATCAGCAGTTGGTTGCTGGCTGGTCAATGCTTCTGCCCACAGCTGTGACCTTTTCTCTCCCGCCCTGACCCCTCCTTGTTCCTCTCCTGCATCAGCCCTGCATTCCCTTCCAGGCTCCTGACTCCAGCTCTGAACCTTGGCTGTGGTTTCTGGTTTCCGACTTTGGCTCTGACCCTTGTCCCCCAGTTCTGGTTCCTGGCCTCCTCTGCCTGGTTCTCACTATTGAGCAGGATGGCCAGTACCTGCCCCATAACATGGCCTCTCACCGCTGCACAGTGATGCACCACAATCTGGCCTTCAATGGGAACCCAGATGCAGAGAAATTAGGGGCAGTGCCCAAAGTCATACAAGAAGAGCCAGGAATAGAACCAAGATCTACTGAGCAATGTTGGTGGTCTATGATAGGCAGGCAGACTAGATGGTCCGCTGGTCCCTTCTGCCCTCAGACTCTATGGGTGGGCCTACAGTGCGGTAAAACACCCATGGCTAGCACATGTCAGCGGACTCGGGCTGCGGGGCTCTAACACTGCAGTGTAGATGTTTGTGCTCAGGTTGGAGCCCGGGCTCTGAGACTCCACAATGGCCGAGGGTCCCAGAACCTGGACTCCAGCTTGAGCCCAAATGTCTACACTGCAATTTTATAGCTCTGCAGCCTGAGCCCCGCAAGCTGGAGTCAGCTGATATAGGCTAGCCCCAAGTGTTGTATTGCATTGTAGACATACGCTGTGACAGTAGTTCTGGGGGTGTGCAGGGGTCTCCCAGGGGGTACATCAACTCATCTAGATATTTGCCTAGTTTTAGAACAGGCTACATAAAAAGCACTAGCTAAGTCAGTACAAACTAAAATTTCATAATGACTTGTTTATACTGCTCTCTATACTATACACTGAAATGTAAGTACAATATTTACACTCCAATTGATTTATTTTAGAATGATATGGTAAAAATGAGAAAATCAGCAATTGTTCAATGATACTGGGCTGTGACACTTTTGCATTTTTATGTCTGATTTTATAAGCAAGTAGTTGTAGGTGAGGTGAAACTTGGGGTACGCAAGACGAATCCAACTCCTGAAAGGGGTACAGTACTCTGGAAAGGTTGAGAGTCACTGCCCCGTGAGACCCACACTGTGACTTAACCCCAAGCCGATCTTTCCTCTCTGACACATTTTGCAAGGAATTTTTTAATTCAGACCATTGACGTTCAGTCACAAAGAAATGTAAACACCCACAAATGTTCTTTTTCTGATTTAGTTGCTAGCATTTCTCACAGCATTAGAACTCATGCAGGCAGACATGGCACAAACAGGAGCAACTTGTGACAAAAGCCACATGTGGTGTCATGCCCCCGGCTATGGAAACCGACACGGCACGCTTGGACTGCTCGTCAGCAGAACTAGTTGGAAAAAGGTTTCTTTTTTCCATGGAAAATTTTGACTTTTCCTTCAAAAAAATGAAAACATTAAATGAAAATGGAAAGTTCACATTTCTTGGTTTGGGGTTTTGTTTTGCTGATGAAAAATTGAATT
Source organism: Mauremys reevesii (assembly GCF_016161935.1). Taxonomy (NCBI): domain Eukaryota; kingdom Metazoa; phylum Chordata; order Testudines; family Geoemydidae; genus Mauremys; species Mauremys reevesii. The sequence goes on from NC_052637.1 coordinate 23,884,722, forward strand.
TTTCCAGTTTGGAGGTTGGGGGTTATTTCTTTGATGAAAAGATGACGGTTTCCATGGAATCCAGACACTTTCCATGAAAATGTTTCTTTAGTCAAAACCCTGAAGTTTTCCTTCAAATACAAATTTTTAACCAGCCCTACACATTGGCATTATTCACCTAGGATAGGTCCTGATACTGAGTGCATTCCATGAGCTGCTGGGGAATGTTCATTCCAACTGAAGTCATGAATAGTGGCTAAGAGATGTCTCTTTGGTTAAGTATTCATTTCACTCAGAGTTGTCGCTCTACTTTGGAAGCACAAGGCACATCCTCATGATCAAGTGTGTCTGTGCGTGTGTGTATTTCACTAGCCATTGCGCTTCAAGGGAAATTGAAGTGTTTGGGTGTGTCACATCCTCATCCTGATATTCTTAGTCCATGCGAAGAGTAAAAAACTATTTGAAGATTGGACAAGCCTTTTTCTGGAGCAGGGAAGGGAAAATGGGGGCTGGAGTTGCTATTCTGAATTACATGACTGAATGCTGATGACTAGATGAGTAATGAACTGCATCACAGTTTGACACGACTTGGTCTGTGTACGTCTTTCCTTTTCAGAGAGCAAGAGACTTAGTACAGATAAGGCCATATTTTTTAAGATTAGGGTCTGACCTAAGAAGAGAGCTACATTTAAAGTGGAATATCTGGGAATACAAGGGTTTGAATTAGTTGTAGGATAAAGTGGAACTTGTTTCCTTAGTGAAAATCCTCCTGGCCTATCAAGGGAGATAAAGTGACTTGTAAACATGTCATCCACCATACTTGCAAAACAGTAATACGTTTATTAAAATTGGTCTTCTGGCAGGACACAGGGGTCTCTCTGAGATCAGGGGCCCATTTTGCTGGGTGTTGCACAGACAGTCTCTCCCCCAAAGACCTCAGTCTGTAGAGATGAGACAGTCAAAGAGTGGGAGAAAGAAAGTCTCATTAACCCCATTGTAGGAGCAGAGGCAGGGAGAGATTAGGTGACTTGGCCCGTGTCACACAGGAAGTCCCTGGCAAAGCAAGGGTTTTATCCCAGGTCTCTGGAGCTCCAGTCCTGAACCACCAGACCATTCTCCTTCTCTACAATATAGTGTAATTTGAGATGGGCCAAGAACAGTGGGGACACTCAGCTCTGGATCCATCCTTTGCAGCAAGACCATTCTCTGAGGGCTAGGTGGTGCCCTGAGGGCACAGCCCTGTTGGGGAGGAACAAGAGAGGCACGCAGCCAGGGGAGAATGAGAGAACCACAGAAATGTCAGGCTGGAAGGGACCTCAAGCAGTCAGCTCGTCCATCCCAAGTGCTGAGGCAGGATTACACATATTTAGAATGCCTTCCACTGGGCTGTCTGATGGATGGGGGAGGGCACAAACTGCCCTCATGTGAGAGGTGGCAGCACGCTCCCGCCTGCTTGACTAGCCAGCTCTGCCTGTTCTCCATCTCTTGCACCCCGCAGGCAACCAGAGTGCTGCCCTTGCTGGACCCCGAGTGCAGGGTCTGCAATTCGGCCAGCACCCTGGGCTCTCCCTCCCACACCCCCATGCCCCATAGTGCATCAGTGTAAGGCCTGGTCAGAATCCAACCCCAAGCCAAGTGCCAGAACAGAACATTGCACGTACTCAGCGCGTCTCTGGGAACAGCTGCCCGCCTTGCCCCAGGGCACTCTGCATAGCTCCGTTGGCTCTCTGTTGCTGACGGGCTCTCCTGCAACATTCTGTGCCATCTTCTGATTGGCCGACAACAAATCCAAAACAGCCACCACCCACCAGCTACTGTATCGCTGACCCCAATGTGCCGGGCGGGGTTATTTAAAGGACATTTCCCCCCCACACACCCCTGCCACAACCTGACAGCCCATCCTGAGACTGAGCCATTAGCTCCCACTCTGGGAAAACCCTTTCTCTGTGCACTGGGTACATTGTGTTGGACTATCAGAGACTGGAGGACAAAGCAGAGGAGAAGAGTCTCCTAGCACAGTCAGGGACTCTAAAAATCAAAAGATTCCCAGCTAGAATAAGAAACTCAGCAACTACATTCCCTTTAGGCTGGGGACTGAGGCCAAGTTAAGGACAATCACACACACTGTTGTGGTCTGCAGTGCTAGTCTAACCAGTGCAAGCTGCTAATTAGCCCTGCCAATCACATCCACTTCACTTTCTCTGTCTAATCAATATATAAATACCCAATGCGCATGTTGCTGTGGCATCACCATCAAGTTTGGGTCAGACCAAACTTGCAAGGGAATTGCTGGGCACGCTGCGTATGAACTCCTGCCCCGGGCTTCCCAGCTTTGCACGCGAAACAAGAAAACGTGAAAGGTCAGAAAAGGGGAACATCAGACAAAATGAAGGCTAGGAAGGATTTCTCCAGCTGCTAAGCAGGCGACAGCTAGCTCAGGTTTCCTGATGCAATGTCTGAATTATCACTCAACCCATTCAGCACATGTCTAGATTTGAGCTCATCTAAGCAAGTTCTATTTGAATGAACTCAGCCAGAACAGGAAGCTTAGACAGTGTTATCAAGCTGAGTTTGAGTCCCAGCCACTGCATATTAACACTGGGAATTCTACATCATCCTGTCTGAAGCTCATTCACTGACTGCGACTAACTCCCATGCTGTCTTTATTTTTACTAGTGCATGGGTGGGGTAGGTTGTAGTTTGTCTTCATCTGAGAAAGAATTTGCCATTTTCCTGAATAACGCACTTACTTGGGTGGGGAGTTGTGCTGTGATTATTGGTGTTTGGAGCCATCAAACCAGAGAAAGAGACTCCAAAACATCCTCTTAGTTCTTGTGGGGAGCCTAGGCAGGAAGGAAAAGCAGTAGTATTTGTTTATCTGGTTTTCTCCATGATAGATAACACATCGACACAAAACCTCAGCATGTCAGAAAGCCGCCAACTAAAAACAAGATTATTGTTCTATTATACCATGAAAAAAAATACAGTGTCAAAGATATCAGGGTAGTTTTGTAAGTGGCACATAGGTGCTGGAACTAGAGCTGTGGGGGGTGCTTCTGAAGTGATTTAAACATTTATCAGCGCCCAGTAAAATGATTTTGCAAGGGCAGACTAATTATTTTATTCACCCTGGGTCACCCAAAATGCCCTTCCATAGATCTGTCCTTCCATAGGCTTATCCACCAACTTATGTACCTCGTCAGAGTGGCTGGAAAACAGAATTTTCATTCACAAGAAATTCTGATATTTTGGGGAGAAAACTTTGTTCTAAATCAGAATGGAAAGCCAAAATGTTGCTGTTTCCCATGAAATGACAATTCCCCCACATTTTTGACTCAGGACCACTGAAATGTTTCATTGTGATAATGTTGAATCATTTAGTTTCCATAAGATACAAATATTTCACTTCACTAATGTCTAAACATTATAATATTATATAAATATTGAATGTAATATATAGAATATTAAATATAATATATCCAATGAATTTAAATGAGAAAGTCCAAACATCACCTTATTAAAATGAAATATTTGGACATTACTGAAACAATATGAGAGAGTTGAAATGAAAAGTGTCACAGCATGCAGCAGAAGTGTCACAGCACACTATTACTGAAAAATTGCTTTCTTTCTCATTTTTATCATATCATTATTAAGTACATAGATTGGGATATAAATATTGTACTTACATTTCAGTGTATCGTGTAAAGAGCAGTATAAATGAGTCATTGTCTGTATGAAATTGTAGTTTGTCCTGACTTTGCTAGTGCTTTTTTATGTAGCCTGTTGTAAAAGTGGGCAAATATCTAGATGAGTTGCTGTACCCCCTGGAAGACTTTTGCGTACCCCCAGGGGGTACGTGTACCCCTAGTTGAGAACCACTGGACTAGACTGTCTCAAAGTGGCCCTACCTATATGGGCATGTCAAGAATTTAGGACTGTGGGTTGAGGTTTTCAAAGCACTCTGAGGCATTTAGACATATCTCTAAATTAATATTAATGGGAGCTATGTGTCTAAATCCCCATGACTGCTTTTTAAATCTTAGCCATAGAATCCAGTTCTCTCCCTTACACCAGATTTACACTGCTGTTACTCCACTGATTTTGGTGAAGTTATTCCAGATTGACACAGTGATTGCTGATTCATTATGGTATAACTAGGAGGAGAATCAGTCCCATTATCCTTTCTGCAGAAGGAACCCAATACCGTTATTCTTTCCTTACCATAGACCTTAGTCCAGCCCGTGCATTGCTGCACATTGGGCTACCCACATTTGCCATCCTTGCCTGTCAACTGCCCTTCTCTCCAAATCTTCCCATTTCACGTTGAGGTGTTTGATGTTCGTTTCCATGTTATTCGTGGTCTTCCTCTCTTTCTTCTTGTGTTTTCTGGCTTCCATTCAAGGGCGGTATTTGGCAAGCATTCTTTTTCCATTCTCAGCACATATCCCAGCCACTGATGTCTTCGTTTGTAGATTATTTGTGAGAGGGTACCTTGCCCAGTAATTTTTCTGACTTCATTCGTCTTCCTCTCTATATATGTTATTCCCAATATTCTTCTCAGACATTTGTGATGAAATGCACCCAGCTTTTGCATTTCTTGGTAAGTTGCCATGTCTCACTGCTATATGTTGTGATGGTGATAACAATTGCTTTGTACACATTCAGCTTTGTCTTGAGGGAGATGTTTTTGAGTCTTCCAAATGCAGCATTTACTTTCCTGATTCTTCTTCTTATTTCCTCGGAACTAGTACCATCTTGGCTGATGGTACTTCCAAGATATGTAAAATTGTCCACCTTCTCCAGTTCTCTTCTTCAATTTTTATTTCTGTCCCTGCAGTCCCCATTAACAGGACTTTACATTTCTTTGCATTGTATCTCAAACTTATCTTCTCCATTACTTTTACGGATAAGAGCAATGTTGTCAGCAAAGTCTAGATCAAGTAGCCTTGAATTGTTCCATTTTAGGCCATATGTATCACTGTCACATTGTTTTAATCCATAGTTGATGACTAGCATAAACAAAAAAGGAGACAGGATGTAACCCTGCCTTACACCTGTCTTGATGGTGAATGGCTTACTCAATCCATTTTCCATTTCAATGCAGCATTTTGATTTGGCATAGAATGCCTTCATAATGTTAATTAATTTTGTTGGAATTCCATATTGTTCCACAATTTTCCACATTGTTTCCTAGGGCGCAACCATTCCTTCTGCCAATTGAGAGAATGGGGAGCGCACTGGAACCCTGCTGCCCACCCACAGGGAGGAAAAGAGCAGGGTTATGCCCCATGTCTCCCCTTCCCCAAATGACAGCCTGTCCCCTTCAGAGTCATTGATCTCAGTGTAGGGTGACCAGATGTCCTGATTTTATAGGGACAGTCCTGATATTTGGGGCTGTGTCTTATACAGGCGCCTATTACCGCCCCCCTGCCCCCCCGTCCCGTTTTTTCACACTTCCTGTCTGGTCACCCTATCTCAGTGCGAATTTTGCCGTAATATCAACTGGATCAGAACTGAGTAAAAATGGCAAGACTAGGCTCTAAAATAACAACAGGACCAAAAGATTGCAGGTGACAATGGTATAACTGAGAGCAGAATGTGGCCTTCTGACATGACTGGAACTTGAGCATCAGGAATAACAAACCATCAGTACAGTTGGAAAACCACAGGGCCAGAGCCTCAGCTGGTGTAAACAGGCTTCCCCTAATGAAACTAGCAAAGCAATGTTGATTTAGACTGATTGTGGATCTGGCCCTGAATACTTTAACCACATATTTTTTTTTTTTACAAATTTCAGGTGTTTTTCATTCACACCTTCACTTTAGTCAGTGAGGTACACACAGATTTCCCCTCTTTGGTTAAATATTTGACACAACCAAAAATCAAACGGACGCTACCCCATTTCCCCACCATCCATTGGTTTGAAATAACTCAACAAAGAACTTTTCTGTCAGCCACTGCAGATTTCACAGGCATCACACGTATGAGCCTTTTCAGAGGAAAGATGCTGCTCATTTAATTGGACAGATAGGACCAAATTCTACATTCTACAGCTCTTCTCTGACATGTGCCACACAGGAGGTCAGACTAGCTGATCACAGTGGTCCCTTCTGCCCTTGGACTCTATGAACCTGATGGTGACTGTTTACATGCACAAAGTGTGAGCCAGATCCCCAGCTAGTGTGTATCAGCATTGCCCCATTAGAATGGTGCTGATTTATAGCAGCTGAGGGTCTGGCCCATATTTCCAGGTCATGTTATGGTAATCAGACTGTTCAAGGATCCACTAAAGATACTGTCTGATGGAAACCAAATAGTAAACATGCCAAGGGGAGGCCTGTAGCAGGGATATGTGGTTCTCTTTTCCTCTTTGTAGGGAGCAAGGAAATGTGTTTTCTATTTATCCTGGTGCCTACCCCATAAATGGTATTTTACTGTGAGTATATTACAGACAGGTCTGAGCTGTTGCGTTCAGAGCTACATCTGGAGCTGGACTTTCTCTGCGTTCCAGCAAGTCACACCAGGGGATTAGATCTGGGCCCTTCTCTATGTTGGACTGGGGAGAAAGCACGTCAGACCAATCCATTTCTAACATGCAGAAGTGGCCCGATGTCACAATCATTGCAATGGAGGGGGATTCCCATAGCAGGCTGCTCAGTGGCTTTGGAGACGCAGCCTGCAGTGGGACATGAAGGTTGTGACATTGCCATAGTTGCAGCTCCCAGAGGAGGAAGCATTGTGGCAGAGGCTAGGAAAGTGCCTTCAGAAGAGCTGGGGGGTGCATATCTCCCATGGGCACTACTATCTCCGGCCTGGCTCCCTCCCTCCCCCGTGGCGCTCAGTGTCCTTGTTCATATGCAGTATTCCTGACTTGTGGAGCCATCAGAGCTCGAGGGTATGATATGATCTTCCATGGGCCCCTTGGGTTAGAGATCTGCTCAGCTCTAATTGAAAAGCCCAAGCTGGAGCTGAGCACAACCAACCTGAACCCAACCCAAGAGTGCTGAGTCATTTTCAGAACCGACCCAATGCTTCCTCTCCTACCTGTGTCAGCACTGCCGCTGCCTCGTCCTTAGGGTTCAGCCTGGCGGGGGCTTCCTGCTTCTCATGCCTGTGATCCACCTCTGGCTGCCTCCTGCCCGTGGGGTCAGAGCAGTGATGGTTCCGTATCCCACTCCTGCTGGCTGCTGCCACCTTGCTGCCCTGTGTGGGCTGCAGAGTGAGAGACACAGCAACTTGTTGGTAGCTCATGCAGCGCAGTGAAGTGGTGATGGCCGGCAGGAGCAGGGCACATGGCTGCCGCTGCGCTGACTGCCTGGCAGGAGGAGGTGACCAGAGATGATCCGACCTGAGGCCAATACTTGTAGTTGGGGTTGGGTCAGGTTGCAAGACTCTACTTCGTGTGCCTGCTTTTATTACTGGGTATCTCCTCCCTGCCTTTGTAGCGTCACTCTTCAAGGGAATCTTATTAAGTCTGATGCCCACAAGCATCTTTCTGGAGTAGGCTCTCTGTGTTCTCTCCTTATAGGAGTGGAGTCTTTGGGGACTTTCCATGACCTTCAACCCCAGTATCAGTCTTGTGCTCAGGCTCCAGAATGCAGAAGCCTTAGGACCTGTGGTATTTCGCTTTCCCAAGCCCATTGGGATGGACTCTGACTCATTTACACTGGTGTAAATCTGGAGTATCTTAATTTATCAGAATCTGGCCCTGTGTGTATATTGCTGGATGTCAAAAGCCAAAGAAGCCCTGGTACGGTGCTTTGGTGGCCGCAATTGACTGGGATCCCAGCACCAAAAGGTAAAGGAGAGGAATTAACCAAACCACAGGTTAAGGAACATGTGCTACTCAAGGGATGAGCCAAGATATGCTTGGGTCTAACTTTGTCCAGTTTAAATCTCTTGAGCACTGGGGCTTCCATCGCCCCCAAGTGATGCTGACCAGCAAGGGGGAGATTGTGATGGAGAAACCCTCGCTGAGAATTTCCTGTCTCTTTCGTGCTTCTCAACCTGAGCTCGGCACTTACAAAGCTTTTTGGCTGTGGGAATAGAGTGAACTTTCGACTCTTTCTGACTAATACTTAAGCCTTATCCCTCCCAGTCTGTACTGCCAGCTTGGTTTGTTTTTTCCTTCATTTTCATGATCTCATCTGATAATAAGTATGATCCTTACCAAATGGGAGACAATGGCATGATGATTGTAGTGCTTTCTAACCACCAGCCTTCTAGCCACTGCCTCATAGGTAACCTGGTCATTAGCAGCTACCTAGAGCAGTGTCAGGGCCCCCATAGAAACACAAGGGCCTACTCCCTCACCCCAGGAGAAATTCACTGCTTCCTGCTCCTGGGGATCCATGAAGGCATAGGGCCATCTGTATGGAAGCCCTGTGCTTCTGCACTGGTTCCTATCTTCTCTCATCCCCCACCCCGCCATCCAGCCTCCTGGCACTATGGTTTCTGGCAGGACTCCCCAGTGACCTCTGCCCATGCTCCTTTTAAATAGGGGGTGGGGCTCCACCATCGGGAAGGGGAAAGCTGGTAAGTGAGGTAAGCTGCTGAAGGATGGTTTTGGGGGCACAGACGATGCTGCAAACTGTGATTAGTACTTAGATTTTTAGCCCTTTGGGGCAGGGAATATCTTCTTGTTTTGTGTTTGTACAGTGCAGAACACAATTGGGTCCTGTTCCAGGACTGGGGCTCCTAGGTGGAGCAGAGTCGGAAAAGATTCTCCTATCTTAAGAGAATTTTTGAGATTTTAAAAAAATTTCCGTCTTGAATTAGGGCAAAATGCCAAAATCAAATTTGCATGAACTGCTAATCCGAAAAGAATTTCGGGTTGAGTCAACCAAAACGTTTCATTTCAATTGCAACTTTAAAAATACATATTTTGTTTTGGTTTTTGTTGGTATAAATTAACTAAAATTTCAAAAAGGAAAGTCATTTCCAAGGAAAAATGAAAGTTTTCATTCTGAAAATATTGAAATGGGATATTTTGACAATTCCAAAAGTTATTTTTATCTTTTCCCCCAAATTGGGAAAATTTTCAAAACCGAACCTTTCCTGTGAACAGTTTCACTTCCAAAGAATCGGCATTTTCCTGTAAAAAAAATACCGTCAGAAAATTCTCAACCAGAACTACTCCTGGGTGCTATTGCAATACAAATAATAAATAATAATTAAAACAACTCTGGGTATCCCCCACACATCCCACAGCCCTTCCCCTTTCTGTATCCTGCAGCCTGAACCAAAAGATGTTCCCATGAATGTCCTTTCATGAACCCCTGGGAAAGGAGAAGCAAAGCTGCACGTATCTCCCTCGTGGAGAAGGAGTGGGTGATATAGCCCGTAGACATCTGAATGGAAAACCCCTCTTAGGACTTAGCTACCTTCCTGCAAATGCAGGACCATATTTTTAGGTAATCAACCAGCCTGGTTAAAAGACACTTGCAAAAGGATTTCCCCAGGAGGCTATTACAACCTCCCACCTCATTCAGGTTCTTCATGATATTCAGCCCAAAGTGTCTTGGCCTCGTTTCTTCCAAAGTTTCACAAGATTGTTGATTATTCCTGAAACAATTCTGCTCCTTCCTTGGGATTTACCCTCGTTCCCAGTACCGGGCCTCACAGTAGGATCATTTCCACACAGAACATGCCGAAGCACCCATCGACATGTTGTGGCAGCAGGTAGGAGACCTCAGCGGCTGGGCTGTATGTTCACATTCTGCTTTGTGGCATTCTGCTGCCACTGAGCACTGGAAGAAACCCACACTGCTAAACTGATGGTTTACACAGCCCTGTTTGGATAGGAGAGAGCAGGGATCAATTTCTGGCTCTGCTACAGGCTTCAGGTGTGACCTTAGATTCTCCTAAGAGTCATTTACTCTGTCTGTGCCTTAGTTACTGGTCTGTACAATGGGCATCATAATGCTTCCCGTCTGACTTGTCCATCGTTGAGAACAGGAGCTTGCTGGAAGTAAGGAATGTGTCTCACTGTGTGCACAATAAGGCTCTCCTTTGATCTTGCTTGTGTTATGGCTGCAGTCCCTTGTAATTGCACAGCCATCTGTTTGAGGTTTTCCTGTAGCATCCATCCCCATATAAGAGCAGTCGCTTCAGTAGGCATAATCCTTTTAATTAATCAGGAAAAACTCAGTTCTCAGTCTGGATACCACATGGCCTTGGTGGGCAAGATTCGCCTCACACTTACTTTAAAGAGTCTTTATTTTGGAGGAGGTGGAAAACATTGTATTAAAACAAGACAATTTTCAGTGAAAAATGAGCCTGATTTCAAGGACAAACGGGCCAGCTTCTGAGCAAAATTATGTTCATAGGAAAAGGTAACATGGATTATCTGATTTGTATTTGTGTTCATTATTTGGTTTGTGGTAGTACCTGAGGCCTCAGTCAGAGATCGGTGGCTGACTGCGCCAGGCACTGTACAAACACACCATAAAAAGATGGTGACTCACAACCCAAAGAACTTACAATGATTTGGTAATTTCTCACAGCCACAGTTACAGTAGACCCTCAGGGTTACAAACATCTCGGGAATGGAGTTGTTCGTAACTCTGAAATGTTTGTAATACTGAACAAAATATTCGGGTTGTTCTTTTCTGAACTGACCGGTCAACCGCACAGCTTATTTGGAACCGGAAGTACACAATCAGGCAGCAGCAGAGACAATAAAAAAATAAATGAATACATAAATAAATACAGTATGGTACTGTGTTAAACGTAAATGACTAAAAAAAAGGGAAAGCAGCATTTTTCTTCTGCATAGTAAGGTTTCAAAGCTGTATTAAATCAATGTTCAGTTGTAAACTTTTGTAGTCCATGCATCCGACGAAGTGGGTATTCACCCATGAAAGCTCATGCTCCAATACGTCTGTTAGTCTATAAGGTGCCACAGGACTCTTTGCTGCTTTTACAGATCCAGACTAACATGGCTACCCCTCTGATACTTGAAACCATAATGTTGTTCAGAGTTAAACATTTCAGAGTTACAAACAACCTCCACTCCCAAGGTGTTCATAACTCTGAGGTTCTAATAAGACTGGGGCTTTTCAGCTTAGAAAAGAGACAACTAAGGAGGGATATGATAGAGGTCCATAAAATCATGCCTGGTGTGGAGAAAGTAAATAAGGAAGTGTTATTTACTCCTTCTCATAACACAAGAACTCGAGGTCACCAAATGAAATTAATAGGCAGCAGGTTTAAAACAAACAAAAGGAAGTATTTCTTCACACAACACACAGTCACCCTATGGACTCTTCGCCAGAGGATGTTGTGAAGGCCAAGACACTAACAGGGATCAAAAAAGAACTAGATACATTTGTGGAGGATAGGTCCATCAATGGCTATTAGCCAGGATGGGCAGAGATGGCCCTAGTCTGGGGGGAATGGGGAAGCGGGGATGGATCACCTGAATCTGTTCCTTTTCCTGTCTGTTGCACCCTGCATTGGCCATTTGGCCAAGACAGGATATTTGTGTAGATGGACCTTTGGATTCTGTGGTAGTCTGTCTGTTCTTATGAAGTATGTCTGTTCTTACTGTGGAGAAGGTGGAGCTGTGTGGAGGCTTGCTTTGTCATACAGCTTTTTTTACTGTGGAAATGATTATTCTTATTATACTTTTTATAATTCTCATTTTGCTTTACTATGCTTGCTGCTGCTGTCACATGCAGTTAAAACATTCTTCTTGAAGAAATATTGCTGAACTCGAGGCTCTGATTAGCAGAAGAAGCCAGTCTGTAATGTGACTAGTTCCAGCTACATTGCTGCAATTTGGCCATGCTGCCATGCTAAGTCTTCTCTCAGGTCTAATGAGGAAGTTTTGTTTTTTTTGATTTAAAGTTTTGTTGTGTTGCCTTGCCCAGGAGTTTTCAGCAGATTCTGGCGCATGGGGGTGGCAGGTTAGGCTTCTGAGGCACATTCTGCTTCTGCTGAGTGGTCTGAGTGGCCAGGTAAGTCAGCCCAAAAGAAGTCCAAGTAAAAAATAAATTGTGGTTAAGATTGAAAGAGAGAGAGAGAAGGAAAGGGAGAAGTTTTCTCTGCCTGCAGAGATGCACATATGGCCATTTATGCCCCCTCCTCTGAGAGAAGAAGAGAAGAGATCCCCCAGAGTGTCCCCCCCAGATAATAAGTGAGGGTGAGAAGATGCCCAGAGACAAACACACATGACACACACAACAACAGGATCTCAAGCAAGCAATTGGTCATCAATCTCTCTGTTGTATCTGGGTTGTCTCATCTGAAACCATCTGAAGAAAGAAGAAGCATGGAATGGGGGGATGGGGGGGATTCATAGAGTCAAATGTCACTTGTTGCACGGTGAGTGAGTGGCTGTCTCCCGTCCACTTCTCTCCCCCACAGTTGATTTCCCATAAGGGAAACTGGGGACTGGGGGGATGGCAAGACAGTTCTGACCCCCCCCCTGAGAACTCACTGGGAGAATCCAAGAGAGGAATAAAAATGTGTGAACAACATAGACAGAGGTAGCACAACAAAAAAAAAAAAAAAAAAAAAAACTTTCTGAAATTTCACTGGTGTTCCTAGGTTGCAAGGTTTGAAACTAACCAATCTTCTGTGTTTTCACAACTATTTCTGCCATATCTTTTACCAGAAAGTTCCTTTCCTTAAAAAACCCCTAGTTTTCTGTAAAAAGATGCAGTTTTCAGAAGGTGAAAAATTTCAATAGTAATGAGAACAAAACTTTTGAAAAATAATTTAAAGGAAAACTTTTATAATGTGGATAATTTTTCACAAATAGTTTTGGTTTCGAAAAAAGCCCATTTTTTGACCAAGTGATTTTTGTATGACAAATTTCTCCGGGCTCCACTTTCTGGTTAGTAAGGTCCAGTATTCGATGGCAGAGTGCACTCACGTCAGCACACGTGTGGGGCCACTGCACTTTAATGGCATGTAATGTTTGGGGCCACAAGATTTTTATAAAAAACTGATTACTAAACATAAAAACAATAATTTTTTTATATTATATACCTTACTTAATTTACATATTATTTATTTTTTTTTAGTTAGTATGACTTTTAAGAATGGTTAATTTGTTTTTAGAAAAGAAGAGACTTAACTTCAATTTTAAAAACGCAAAGGACTAAATGAAGACTCAGCACACCACTTCTGAAACGTTGCTGACCCCTGTTCTACAGGGCCGCCCAAGTGGGGGGGGCCTGGGGGGCGGGGGGGCCAGGCGGCCCCCGCTTGCGCTTTGGCGGTAATTCGCCAGCGTGCAACCCCACCGCCGCGCGACCCCCCCAACCGCGACAAGCCCCCACCACCGCCGGGGACCGGGGAGCGGGACCACCGCTGGGGCGCGCGCGGGCGCGCGCCGGCGGTGGCGCCACCCCGCACCGCTCAGCTCCCGCTGGGCGCGCACCGGACAGCCCGGACACACTAGACGAAGAACAGACCGCCTCCCAGCCCCTGCGAAGCTTCAGTCGGGTCCGCGCGGTTCGCGGCGGGGAGGCGGGGTCCTTCCGGGGAAGGACTCCCCACCCCCAGTGGAAGGACCGAGAGCGGGAGGGACCCCGGGGGACCGGGCCATGCCGGGCAGTTGGCCCCAGAGGCCCAGTGAGGAACTGCCCAAGGGCCCCGAAAAACAAAGAAAGTGGTGGGGGCCTGCAGGGTGGGGGCAAATTGCCCCACTTTCCACCCCCCCCCCCCCCGGGCAGCCCTGCTGTTCTATGGAATGGTGTTAGAGCAGACAAAGGCCCGAGTCCGGGACTCCCACAGCCTAATTCTCCATTGCTCTGTGTTTCCATGATCATTTACACCAGAGCAAATGAGAGCAAAACCAACTGTACTGCACAGCTATTGGTTTATTACACCCCCTTTACAGTGGTGGAGGGGCTACCTGGAACGATGGGACGTAGGGAATGAGGCCCATGGCCTCCAGCGCCTGTCGCCAGTTTGCAATTCACCACCAAAATGGATTTATGAAAAAAAATAAGAGACATTGACTGCTCCTTTCGGAACAAACAGGGTTAATCACAGTCTGAATCGGAGCGGTATTATAGAGGCTTGGAAATCTGGGATGTATTAAAGCTAATCAAACTGGGAATTAGGAGGAAGAACCACGTCCAGCCAGTATAAGAGTTTTCTCAGGGCTTTAGAGCCCAACTTCTTCAAATGAAGCTCTGATCTGAAGTGGCAATGCCAGAATTTCTAACTGGGGCCTCAGGGAAATGAAGGATGAACAGGCTGATCGGTTTGAACCACCATGCTCGCCTAGCATGTAATTTTTAATGCCTTGTTGTACTTTCCCTGCTTGTTCCCCAGGCTTACAAAGCACCCATTGTTCAGACTGCAGCAGCATTTACTCTTTCAGATTGATTAGAAATTGTGCAGTTGCATATTTTTTGTGGTCTCACGGCCTGATGGATGGGGAGGTTAGTGGCTCTGTAACACAGCAGAATAGCCCCTAGGTATATAAACGGCAGTGGAGTGCCAACAGTCATAAGCCAAGGAGGACTCACTTCCTGAGCCCCTTGATCTCCTGAGAGAAGAAGGAGCTTTTCACCTCTCAGTGATCATTTCCCTCTGTTGTGCTGCTTGGACTGTCCCCTTACGACAAACTGTGCCATTAGCTTTCCATAGGGGGTACACCCCTTCAGTAACCAGGAGACAGCATGGCCTGCCGGTCAGAGTCTAGGATTAGATAGGTGTACTTGGACTAAATTTACTTGGTCTTTTCTCAGCATAGGGGAATGGACTAGATGGCCCATCAAGATGCCTTCCAGCCCTTCATTTCTATGATTCTATGAAACCTAGATTCCCCTCCCAGCTTTGACCGTGTGACTTGTTGTTTGACCTGGGCTAGTGACTCAGTTTGCCTGTCTGTAAAATGGGGATTATAAAATTGACATGTGGCTGTGACTAGCTTAATTAATATTTGTAAATTGATTCTAGGCCCTTGGACGGAAAGTTCTGTAGAAGTGCTAGCTATTACCACATGTTTCAAAGAGATGCAGACTCACAGCTAGACTGGAGAGTATTATTCCGCTAATTCCTTCTGCCTTCTACCAGGCTTAACTGAGACAGTGAAACGTCAGGTCATAGTGTGGCCACGCGCCAATCACTCCAGTATCGTGTGATTCACTCAGCTACAAACACAATGCATTCCATTGTCCTTGGCATCTGTAGTCCCCGTTCGTGTCGTGCTGAAACTGAATTACTAACTTTTCACTGGCACTAGGGTCACAGTGAGCCCTTACTGTAAGAATGGTGTATTTATTTTGAGTGTGTCCAGCCTCATGTACAAACACTATCCTAAACTGACCTCGTTTGCTAATAGCTTTCCTTGCTATAAGTGTCCAGCGTGGAAGCAATAGAACCACCAGGATGCGGTGCCATCCAGTGGTGAGTCGAGCGCCCTATCACAATCTCCAAGAGACATCAGGATGAGTGTCAGGGTGGGGTCCCCCCGCTGCTACCTTGTTCCAAACTCTTACAACCCTGAGGGAGGCAGGAACTCAGCCAGGAATTGGTCCAGTACACAGAACTCTCTGTGCCCTTATCAGCGTGGACAGAACCCCCGTGCCGGTGCACAGGGCCGTTAACAGGAGCACGGCATAAATCCAACAGCCACAAATAGTCCTGATGGCCTCTCCAGCTTCAGCCTCTTAGTCCTGGATTCAGGCACCGCCTTCTCTTTGGGCAGTGGATTCGGGCACCGCCTTCTCTTTGGGCAGTGGATTCGGGCACCGCCTTCTCTTTGGGCAGCGGATTCGGGCACCGCCTTCTCTTTGGGCAGTGGATTCGGGCACCTCCTTCTCTTTGGGCAGTGGATTCGGGCACCGCCTTCTCTTTGGGCAGCGGATTCAGGCACCGCCTTCTCTTTGGGCAGTGGATTCGGGCACCGCCTTCTCTTTGGGCCGTGGATTCAGGCACCATCTTCTCTTTGGGCAGTGGCTGATTCCTGCATGCAGGAATTCCCACCCTCAGGCTGCTCCCTGGGCCTGTCCCTCAGCCCAGAGCTCAGGCTCTCAGCCTGCTGGGCCCCTAGCATGTGCCCTCTCCTGCAGCCTGCACAGCTCCTTCTTGAATGGCATCCTGGAGGAGAGCTGGCAGGATTTCCTGCTAGCAGCCTACTCAGCCAGAGCTGGTGGGAGGGCAGAAGGTGAAGAGGCCAGGTTTTCCAGTCTGCCTGCCCCAGACCACGCAGGTCTCCAGGGACAGGGCTGCCACGTACTGATCTGAGCTGATCTGTGAAGTGGGGGGTCCTGAGTGATTTATAGTCACCTCTCCTGGGTGCCGCTTCCTTGCTTAACACATTTGTTCTCTCAGTTCCACGCCAATGGATGGTTGTATATTTACTACCTTAGAGCAAATGTGTGTGTTGTTCTTTATACCTCCATTGTAAGTGCCCTAACGGGATAGCCTGAGTCACACATACCCTAGTGTACTTTTCGTCACTTCCAGAAGACCAACTGAACAAAGGGAAAAAGAGAGGGATTGTCTGGCTGCACTCTAAGGAGCAGGATCTAATAGGATATGGGATAGAATCAGATGGATCTAGATAGCATAGATCAACATGCAATAGGAATGAGTAGAAAAATAAGCCCCACTCTATAGAGAAGTAATCTGAGGCAAAGAGTGCATGTGACTTGGCAAAGGCCAGTGGATGAATCAGAGAGGTGATGAAAATGCAGGAAGGCCTGGCTCCCAGGCCAGTTCTGACCACTAGACCATGTCATATGCAACATGACAAAATGTTGAGGGGTAAGATTTCAAAAGTGCCATACTGACTGAGGAGTTAAAGTCCCATTGACTTTCCGTGAGACTTAGGCACCTACACATCTAGTTCACTTTTGAAAATGGGACGTAGGTTCCTAAATCACGTAGTTGCTTTTAAAAATGCTACCCTATAACTCTGAAGCCATCTGGTCTGGCTTACACTAGATGGTCCATTAGAACAGACAGGTGGCTGGGACAACTGGTGATTCCATAAACCACTGGATCTTTGGCCCACCCCTGCTCCAGCCTTGTGCACTGCTGTGCAAGAGATCCTGGAGAATAGGGCTCTGCACATGCACCTCTTCCAGGGTCAGGAGCAAGACTGGCCCCTAAATGAATATCTCCAGTGCATTCATTCTCTTCCTTGCTGAGACTTTACATTAGCCACGGGGTTAGTGCTCAGCAAACACACCCCACTGCCTGAAACAAGTCTAGACTCCCAAATCCACTGTCGGCCGAACTCGCTGGAGCTCCAGAGGAAGCTCAGGGCTTTGGAGCAATAATGGCTTTGCTCGGGTGGAGGCTGGTGGGGGTGGCAGCTAAAAGAGGCAGATACAGAGTCATATACGAACATCTTGGCCTTTGCGTCCTACTATGTCTGTCGCTTTGGAGCGCAGGACATTGTGTCTCAGGGAGAGAGAAAATCCACAGAAATTCCAAAGACCCTTCCCTGGCCATCAATATGGGTTCTGTGTGTGGCTGTTATTTTGCTTCTCTTTTACAGTGTGAGGGGGAAAAAAGGTCTCTTTGTGTGAGAACTGAAAGAAATAGTCCAATCCCACAGCCTGCCTGAAATCTTAATGTCAACTATTTGTCTCCTTGTGTTTTCAGATAAACAAGCTCTTTCCCCGGTATTTCTGACCACTCCCGGCCACTCCCCAAAGTTTTTCTCTTTACTCTGTCCTAGAGGGCACTGGCTCACCACCAGTGGGGATCGGAAAGCTGTTGCTGGCAGGGCCCATGCTGTAGTAGTAGGATAAGCCTGTGATACGCTTTATCACAGTCAGTGGGAAGGCTCCCGTCAGCTCCAGGGGGCTTTGGAGCCATGCCCTTTGGGGTTATTTGATTCGGTTTTTAAAACATCAGGAGTGAAGTCCTGCCCCTATAGGAATCAGTGGCAAACTCCCCATTGACTTCAGCAGGGCCAGGATTTTGCCCTACGTTTCAGATGGAAAGATACAGGTCCAGCCAGGGAACAAGGCTTAGTAGCAAACAGGGAGGAGTGAGAGTGGAGCTCAGTTTGAAGGGACATGAACTGCAGTCACCACCTGTTTCTTGATTCAAGGGACTGATGCTCATTTTATATGCAGCTGGTATGAATCAGCACAGCTACAGTGAAGTCAAGGGAGCTACTCTAATTGATGCCTGCCGATCTCCAGTATCTCTTTGGACCATTCATTGGGCATCAGATAGCCCACCCTAGCTAAGGTTCCCAAACAAAACTGGGTCAGAGCTTCCTCTGGTTTAAATCAGTGTAGGAAGCCAACGGAGCGACACTGATTTCCACCAGTTCCTGGCCTGCCCTTTCCGTTGTAGCTCCTATTTATACCCGCTCAGAACTTTCTGAAATGTTCCGGAAGGTTTCCATGCATGATGCCTGCCCCCATTTCTTTCCTCCCTCTTTTCTTTTAAAGCAAAGAAATTAGATACAATCCCCCTCCCACAAAGTTAATGCAGTGGCATGGCTGCAAAGCAAAACTAATGGATGTCATGAAATGCAAAAGTCAAGTGGCAACTGTTCATCCAGGTGCATTGCAGAGGTGCATTTTTAAATGTTTTTTGTCTTCTAATGTATTAATGGGTAGATTGTAAAATATGTCCCATCAAACACAGAGGATAAAGTGCATCCAAATTGCCATTGCTGTCAGAACTTTTGCATTTCTTGATGTTTTCCAGTGTTAATTTTGTAAACCTAATGGCACTTTGCTATGGGATATTTTGCTATGGGATATTTTGCTATGGGATATTTCTGATGGTGGTTTCTGGCCTTAAACTCTATGAAATACATAGTTTCATAGAGTTTAAGGCCAGAAACCACCATCAGATTATCTAGTCTGTCGTGCTCACTAAAGATGCTGGAATTAAAGAGGCATAGCTGTGGAAGGGCTCTATTGTATTCCGATTCTTATCCCGCCTTCATCGTGGTAATAGCTGAACACCTTGCAGTAGTGCATTAAGTGACATGACTCGCATCTGCCAGGTTAATGCTGGATCTCAGCGAATTGGTTTCATATCACCACAAGCCCGCCTGGTGATTCTGTTTCACCAGTCAGATGCTGATTTGCATTAATGGGTCTGATCTAAAGCACACTGGAATCAACGAGAAGAAGGGTTCCCACTGAATTGAGCGGGTGTTGAGGCCCTTCCAATAGGAAACCGGTGAAGAAAGAAAATATTTGCCAGGCTGTTTTCTTCTTATATTAATTTCTCACTGTGAGCTCGGACCCCAGGTTCAGCATTTTTCTCTTCACTGGGATGTGATGCTGGGCAGAGACACACAGGTTCTCCCATGCTGCCTTGTCTGTCATCTACTCCTCCACCGGATTTTGTGAAGATCTCTTTCAGTCCTTGTTACACAGCTTCCCAATTCACACTCATGGGCAGGAGTTTGGCTGTGAATCAGTTTATGGAGAATTTCTAGCAGTGAAATCAGATGTTTGAATAAAGGGTTTTTTGTTGCTCTTATTCCTTCATCAGCTTTATTCAGTTTCAAGCAATACTTTTAACAGTTGCTGCTATATCTGGGTTGGCACTAAGGGTGGAAGCCTTATCCCATTAAAGTCAATAGCAAACTACCATTGACTTCGATAGGACCAGGATCAGCTGCATAGGGAATTTCTTCTCAGTAAGATTTTAAGTTGGCTTCATCTCCTGAAAAATATTACTGACATCCCTTTGTACATTGCTGAATTACAGAGGCAGAAAATGCATCACCTTGTTCTTGGAGTTTCATATATTTTGTTCAGGAACCTTGATGGGAGGAAATGAGCTGCTAAAACATTGCTGTAAAAACTAAGAACCAATAAATATAATCTCATATCTAGAATGAAGAAATGCTCCTGGGAAGATGAGTCCATTATATCCTCTGTAAAATCTAACCTATCTATCCCATGTTCATCATCAAGGTAGCTGCATCTGCACTTCTGAGAGTGGTTTTCTCCAGGACTGAAAGCGTTGACAGAATCACAGGTTTTCTTGCCTCTTTTGTCAGTTCTGCTGCAAGGCCTCACCCAATTTCTCACCCTAGGGGTGCACTGAGGAAAACAAGGGATGTTTCCAGGATCCCTGAGGAGGACCAAGCGGTTGGACCTAGGGCAGGAAGAAAGAAGTGACGTGAAAGATCTGGAGTAAAACCACAGTTGTCACAAAGTTTGATCACATTTGTGATCTGAATGATATCCGCCATGACTCATCAGTGATTTCTCCTTCCCTACAATATTTGATATGACAACAACTCCTTTCCTAGAGGCTGATCTAAAGAAACTGATTAAATTAATGGGTCCCTGAGTGGGTTCAGATGGGGGTTGGGTGCTTATCTGAGCTGCTTTGATCTGGCAATTACCTGGGGATTACCTGCATGTTCCAGATTTGAAAAGATTGCAACCGGAGATGTCCTAGCATGTTTCAGTATTTGTATGCACCATATATGGATTAATTCACAGGAATTATAGATTTCAATTGGATTTAAAATATAATGTCAATGCAAGACATTATGTCCCCAACCCAAAGCCCACTGAAGTCAATGAGATTTTTTCCCACTGCCTTTAGGGGATCAAGCCCTATATCTGAGCACTTTTGCAGTGTAAATGTGTGTCTCTCGTGCAATCCATTAAAGCCACTCAAAAAGCAAATGTTTTTCATTAGTCTGATTCCTGATTCCAAAGCAAAACTAAACTATTTCTCCCTCCTCTGCCCCAGTCTCTGGAGACATGAGCTCTTTCTGATTAGCAGCCCCAAACCAAGTCAATATAGAAACCACATGGTGAAAAGTAAAATAAATAAGAGATCAGCATTTGGGAGCCAGCAGTCTGTCAGAAGGGAGCGGCGAGAAAAACTGTAACTTCAACAAAAGAGTGAGAGAAAACTAGTTCTAATTATTCCAAGGGTTTTTTTTTTAAACAAAAGCTGATTAGTTTGCAACGTTCCCCTCTGAAACATGTAATTTCATTTCCCCCTCGTTTGCTTTTACTACATGTTCTGGGCACTGTCAGAACGGCCTGATTTATAACTGACAGCTTTGGCTATTTTTCATACAAGCTCTCTCTAAATATAATAGTGTGAAAATTGTCCCACTGCCAGGAATTCCTCTTAGAATTATAACTTGCAGCAGTTGCAGCATGCAGAAAAGTGTCAGTAGCTTTGTGTTTTTCATAAAACGCAAAATCCTCTTTTTGGGGGGAAATTGTTTCTCTTATCACTTTGCGTACATTGACTATCTCAACATGTCCTGGGAAAACAAATCAATGGGTGTTACTGCACTGGTTCCTGCTGCCAGCAGTGCAGATTTTAGATTACGGAGGAAATGTTTATTGACCAGGATTTTTTATCTGCAGTTTTGTTCCTTGGGCTTTATTCCCATCCAATAGTCTCCTGAAGCAGCTTGTAAAATAAATCAGCAACACGGACATGATACATAATGTGGTGTTTCTGGCTACAGGGACTGTAACATGGAGAGCAACATATGGACAGGCAGTCAAGTGCTGCATTTTATTCAGTGAAATTTCAGCATTGGCCAAAAATTAGTTGTTGTTTTTTGGTCCGGGATGGAAACTGCACAATTTTAGCAGTGAAAAGCGTTGTCCACTGAGAGACATTTCTCCACCAATGATGCTGGCAGATTTCTCCAGCTGTTTGTGAAAAGGGGCTCCCTGTTTGTCTGCAACAATTGCTGGTTTTACAAGGTTTTACCACTGTTTTCATCTCTTTTTGTCAAAATTAGAGGGAGCGCTGAATCTCACGCCTTGAATCAGAGCACCCGTGAGCTCTGGAAGCGTTTGATCTGGACTTGAAATTGACTGCTCAGATTCCAAGGGGTGGGAATATTTCTCCTCGCTTTTAGTGCCTTTGATTTTAAACTTCCTAAAGAGCCTCTATTCTTGCTAGCTCATGGAGCCACTGGTTTGATGAGGATCTTTGTGGAGATGATCATGATGGGCCAGATTCACCGACATATGTTGGGTTCTCAGGTGACACAAAACAGCTGTAAACCTGGTTTGGTAGTGGATTCAACTGGACTGCTTGTTGTTTTGCATCACTAAAGCAGTGCAAAACAATTGGGGTTTACCAGTGAAACTGGCCTAATAATGGCCAACCTAGTAACACTGTATCCAAACTTCCTAGGAGTAGTTGAGTGACAGGCGGTTCCTAATTTGAATCTGCATTGGATAAGACTGCAGAAGTATGGATGCTTCCAACAAGCTCCTCTGCTATGTCTGTGCCTGTTGCACACTCAGGGTCAAGTTGTGGGTGTGTAGTGTGTGGGTGTGTACTGCGTAAGGAACCTTCCTCCTTTTGCACACCACATTCAAGGCTAGAGACAAATTGCAATCCCTGCACTATGCTAAGTTCGGAGGCTGCTCTCTGCCAGCGCCCTCTGTGACACAAGCCATCCCACGAGGGGTGTGGAAGATGCTCCATGGTCCCCTCTGTCCTGGCCAGCAGAGCTCACTGCTGAGGAGGGGAGCACCTACCCTGCCCTCCCGGAGGTGCACTCCCCTTGAGTGCCATGAAGCACCAGGAAGAGCTGTCCTTACGTCGCACACTCGAACACAGCGTCTGTTTCTGTTTGTTGGAGCAAATAAGTGAGAGTTCCAAATTGAAAATCAAGTGTCTGTGAGCAGTGGCAAATCCCGGCAGATCCCCCAACCTGCCTTCAAACTCTGACTCATCCCTAGAATAAAGATCAGAAGATTGGGATTTGAGTGCCTGTGTAAAATGGACTCATGGGGCAAGAGGAACCCTTCAGGCAAACTGTTTTCTAAACAGAGAACGGATCTTCAGCGCCCATAAGGAGATGTGTTTCCAGGAAAACCAGCTAGGGTATAAAATCTAAATCCTTGCGAAATGCATGCACACACATTGTCCTGCTCCCACTGGGTCAGGGACAAAACTTTGGCGGGACCAGGATTGGCTAAAGCCCTTCAGGGTGTGTATGAAATTAGGTAGGTTTAGGTTGCTCAGAGGTTGAATTTTTGTTGCAAGCCTGGACTTCACGTCCCCAGTTAAAAAGTCTGGCGAGTTTCTACCTGCCCTGAAGGCCAATGCTCCCCAGGCCTATTACTAACAGGAGCTGTTCCGTGCGAGCGAGGCACAAACCTTCCATGCCACATTCTTCTTTGACAGGTTACTCCTGGCGATCCTCCATCTGCCAGATTGGCTGGGTGCTGCAGGAGAGGGGCCTTGTGCTGAGCTCTGGCTCATAGATTTTCAGTCAGTTTCTTAAATTATTCAGTTTAAATACAGGGGAGGATGGGAGTGGGGGGGAGAGAAGCTTCCTAGGAAAATAATAAACCTCAGGGATAGATCCCTCTGTTTGGGTGGGATATTGAAGAGCATTTCACTTAACTCTGCTCCCGCTGAAGTCAATGAGAGCTTTGCCTCCTGCGAGTTTGACTGCAGTGGGCACAGAGTTAGGCCAGCACTGAGCGCTTCTGAAATCCCGTTCTGTGTGAATACTGGGGAACGATATTCTCCTGAGCCTTCCCTGGAACCTTCCCATGGGGAGGAGTTTTCAGGTTTGATTTCCAGGGCTTGTGTTTTCAAACTAAATTTTCAATAGTGCCTCAGGCTCCCAGCCTCAAAATATTTAGAGATCTGACTCCCATTGATTTTAGTGGGAGTTAGACACCCAGATACCTTTGAGCATCTGGGCTTAAGGGATTTAGAAGCCTAACTCCTACTGCTTGCTAACAAGCCTTGCTGCCTTTGCGTATATCCATTTCATGGTCTCGGTGGGTTCAACCAGGTTCCGCTGCTGTCTTTAAATCTGGGGCTTTCCTGGGGTCACATAGGAAATGGGATAAATGCTTTCGGGGATGTCACTTAACCTGTGAGATTTGATTACAGGAACTGGCCAGACACCTGCAGATAGATTCCCAGAACCACACCTCACCTTCCCACACTGCAGGTATCACCCAGGAGAGGGAACTGGGTGTGGCCATGGGACCCATCGGGCTGAGGGATTAGGATACTCGAGTATGTGCATGGTATAAGCAAGGGGAGGCTGAAGGCAAGGATTGCCGGCAAAGAAAGTGAATTGGAAGCAGAGAAAGTAGGATGGAGTTGGAAGGAGGAGAGGAAGAAAGATGGGGCTTGGAGGAGAGAAAGAGAAGGGTGGGATGGAGAAAGAGGCAATGGAGACATTAGCTGTGGAGGAACAGCTGAACTCAGTGGCTGTGGTTTATCCCAACAGCCAGGCTTTTAAGAGGTTTGATTCTTGCCGATTGCCGGGCAGCTGAATGAAATGTTTCTGAGGACAGGACATGAGAACATGGGCCTTATTTCAGCGGTGTGGTGCAGTGGATCACAGGCCAAACCCAGCCTGTGGGCAGCCTGCCCCAGCTGAGTGGGCAGAGAGACTCAGCGAGGATCTTGGGGGTGACCCAAATGAATATCCTGGAAGCAGCCACTGGGATTCCCCCGGCACTGAACCAGCCTGAGTTTGCATTAGCAGAGTGTGCCGTGCAGGGCAAGGGTGTGTTGCTAGAATCCGCTGTGAGGAAGGAATGTGAAATTCCCATTGGGATGTACCTGGAGAGTTCCTGCCAGCTTTAGCCAGCATTAGCATGAGACAGGAGACAGCTCTGTTAGGCTGCTCAGCCCCTTTGGGTAGTTCATGAACTGTTTAATTCTTGAGTAGCTACAGATAAACCCCAGGCTGGGTTTACTAACCACTTTCCAACTTCAGTGGCAGACAGGGACTCTTCTCCTAAATGAGCTCTGGGGTGCATCACCAGATGCACTGCAGAGGCAGCCCTTGGTAACAGCCACTCGCACAGTACAAATCTCAAGATTTGTAGTGGATCACAGAGCCTTTTCTCTGTAGGCTGGGGGTTCAAATCCAGCCCAGGCTAGTAGCCAAGTCCAAGATCTTACCAACTGATAGTTCTTCAGAACCCTCCTTCACTTCTCACTTAGGTGCAATCCCTCCACCCTGAGCATAACCCCCCTACTTAGCCCCCAGTCCTTCCATGACCCTGTTTCTCCTCAATGTGTCCCACATCAATGTATCCCTTAGCTAGCACCCTGGTTCGTGTCTCTGGTGGAAATGTATGGAGGGACCAACTTAGAGTGATGAGACATCCTGATATTATTTGGAATGTCTCAATATTAGGGGCTTTGTCTTACATAGGCAAATATTACCCCCGCCAAACCTCGAAAAAGAAAGTATCCTGATATTTCACACTTGCTATGTGGTCACCCAGGGTCACTCAGCCTTTTCCCGGTGGGGTGCTGAGGTGGGCTAGACAGAAAATTGAGAGAGCTGTGTTATACAGATTGTGGGCACACATACTTTTTTTTAACAATAGGGGGTGTGGAATGTACTCTGGGAGGGTATGAGCTGCCCAGCTCTGAAGGCAGAGCAGACAGCAGCGGCTGCTGGCCAGGCAGCCAGTTCTGAAGGTAGCGCTGCCGCCAGCAGCAGCACAGAAGTAAGGGTGGTGATGTCATACCATACCACCCTTACTTCTGTGTAATGTTTGACCTTTGTGCTGGGAGGGGTGGGGGCTAAGGCAAATTTTGGGGTGGCTATCGCCCGCACAAGCCTCCCTGGCCAATGCTGCCCCTGTGGTCACCATAGACCAACTGCCAGGAAAAGTTATGGAAGCCTTGAGGAGTCAGACTGGGAATGGGTGTGGTGTTCCAAGCAGTCAGTTTTGTTCTCACTGCTGTCCAGTCTTGGAATGTAGCTTGTGCATCATTTTGGTGGGTTCCAGTGCAGCGAGGACTGGAGGTGAAGGTCGGAGGAGAAACACCTGGGAGAAACACCAATGATATAACAGAGGACAGAGGGGAGGTTTGGAAATCAGACCCTGAGGCCAACACCAAATAGCCTTAACTTTGCTTTGTAGCAAAACATTCCCAATACCTACAAAAATCTAAACCAACGCTATCCATCCATCACATAACTTTCTTTCCTAACTGTGCACAAAAATGCAAATGCCTTGCTCGTTCATCACACAGAGTGAAGTCTATGCAACTATCCAAAGCATATGCAATTCCACAAAAAGGTATTTTAGCAATTCAACCACTAGGCTCTTTTGAAAACCTCAGCCAACATGAATATCATACAAACAGCAATGCTTTCCCTCTGATCAAAATAATTCCATGCAACCCTAATTAAATGTCATGAGATCCCAAACTAGTAAATGCACATATCTTCCTATCCCTAACTCTTACCCATGACCATAAAGTTATCTATCCCCTTTACATTAAAAGAGAATGTGGCTCAATACAGTTTTTGGTTTAGTGCAGCTCAGATAAGTACTCCTTTAAAAAACAATATAAATGTAATTGAGATGTGCACATGCCAAAGCCAAGTCTCGTTGCTGTAATTCTCATCCTTCCTTATTCCATCCCCTGTTATGGCTCGTTGCTTCATTTGTTGCATTGTAAATTCCCTGAGGCAGGAACTAAACCATGTCTCTTTGTTCACTCTACAAATCCTTTATCACATTTTCAGGGGGCTCTACATATAAATTAAAAATAATCTGCTCTCCTTACTTCACCCTCCCACGGAGAGCTTTGAACGAAGGGCCCGTCAGCTGTCTCTTGACAACACCTACAGTGTTACGTTTTGATTTGCTTTGGTACTACTGTACATAGCGCTGACCGTTTGTGGCTCTCTCTCCAAGATGCTCGGAATGCAGCTCACAGCTGTTTCATAGCAGAGCCTGCAGTATGGGAACAGACTGTAAGTTTTGGATGTGCCTGTGTGGTGCACGGAGTTCTTTTCCATGGCCTTTGTTATTATTGTATTTAATTTACAGCTCAGTGTTGCTAAGTGGCTGGTTGCACGGCTTTCAGCTAGAGAGTTAGTTCTTCTTTTTCAAGACCTGATCCCTAGCCTATTGAAGTCAGTGGAAGGACTCCAAAGTGTTTTGGATCAGGTCCTTACTCCTTGAGCCTTCAAACACAGAATCATCGTTGTTGCCTTTGGTGCCAATCCTTCTGTTACACAGTGGACCTCAGTCTGCAGGGCTGTCAATGCAACACTATATTTGCACACAAACACAGTTTAAACACATTTTCTGTTGTGCAAATGTATCACATGCAACCACTGATTAGTAGCCAGGCTCCTTGCTAGCAGATGCCTTTTGGTTTGCAAAATGAAGGCTGAATGGAGTTGCTTGGTGTTGTTTTCCTGGCTACGTACCAGGCCAAAACTCTCATAAATAGAGCTGTTGGGGGGGGGGGAGGGGGGAAATGGGATTGTCCTTTTATGGGAAATTTCAACATTTTGAAATTACTTTCTGCTCAGAAAAGGAACAAAAAGTCAAAATGTCAAACTGAAAAGTTTCAAATCACAAATATCAGAATGGAAAATTTTGATATTTTTCATCAATAGAAAACAATGTGATATATCACCCTGA
Source organism: Mauremys reevesii (assembly GCF_016161935.1). Classification (NCBI taxonomy): domain Eukaryota; kingdom Metazoa; phylum Chordata; order Testudines; family Geoemydidae; genus Mauremys; species Mauremys reevesii. The sequence goes on from NC_052637.1 coordinate 23,912,045, forward strand.
CTTTTTTTTAAATTTATTTTGGAATAGAAAATGTCGCTTTGTTTCAAAAAGGTGATTTCAAACAACAGGTTTTGTTTTGATTCACCTGATCAGAAAATTGAACATTTTCATCAAAATTGACACTGTGCTGTGGAAAATTTTGATTTCCAAAAAACCACATTTTCTGACAGGAATTTTGTTGTGAGAAAAATTTTCATCACCTCTACTTATTTATTGGTGGAGGAGCTTGCCTGTCTCCACACCGTCTGTCTATTTAGTAGCCCATCACTGTGGCATCTGAACAATAAGAGAGCAATTGGGGAGACCAAAGCAACCTCAACATTTATTCTACAAGTCCTCCTATTGCATAAAGTATAGACTACTCGAGCTCAGAGCTGAGCGAATAATTGATTTTTCGGTTCAGGGCCAAACTGGAAAGAAAAAGTGGTTCAGTTCAAACCAAAACTGATTTTTTTTCACCAAAACCAAAACAATTGAAAAAACCCCTTTGTTTCAGGATGAACAGAAAAGTTTGTTTGACCCCCAAGTGATTTTTTGAGGGGGGGTCATTTAGTTTTGGGCCATTTTTGAATACCTGCCCTTATTTTAAATTAGCTAAATTTTGTAACAAAATGCTGTTTTTTTAAAATGAAAAGTCAAAACATTTCATTTCAAAATGGTCGAAATGAAATGTTTTGACTTTTCAGGAAAAAATTCCATCTTTTTTTCAGCCAAAACTCAGTGCCAAATTCAATCTGAATTTGTGAATAGTTTCTGTGGCCTGCAAAATGTATTCTTCTGCTACTTTGCTATTTGCTCCTCTTTTTTTGTGTGTGTTTTGTTTTGCCCACCTCTAGTTGATCTACTCACATTAGCCTCACTAGTGCTACCGAGAGCCACATCTGTACATCAGAGGTAAACTCAGCTCGTGCAGTAACTACATGGGAATTCCACGCAGAAGCATTAAGGAAAATGCCTGCAGCAGACCTTGGACAGCTTAGTAATGCAGGGGAGTGAAGAAAACCTACAACACGTGCCCTTGGGATGTAATGAAAGATTCTTCTGATTCTAATCAGGTGACTGAAATGAGTGCCAGCATTATCCCGGTCAGAATGGGATTGCTGACAAGCGTGTAGAGAGCCGAAGGGAGCAGCGGGAAGCAGAAAATAAAAGAGAACAGCAGCCAGTTATCTCAGTGACTTCCATGCTCTCCAGGGTGGGCAGGAGTACCACATACATAAGAGCAAATTCCAGACTGTGTGCACCCTGCATGAGACAGTATGTCACCAGGAGCTGCAGAGCAACAGAGCCAAGCAGGCTGCAGGAATAATTATACAGTACAACTGCTGCTGGATTCTCTAACATTCTTGGAGCTGGGAATGCACAGAACGTGGGTAGGTGCAGAGCACTGAAAACAAACACGTGGTTTTTTTCTGGCACAGTGCTATTCCACCAGCAAAGTGAACAGAAGATAAACTTGAACAGAGCATGGTTTCCATTAATAATTAGGCATAGCAATGTTGCTTAGTGGTTAGAATAGATGACTGAGAGTCAGGTCTCCTGGGTTCTGTTCCTGTTTCTGCTAATGACTTGCTGAGTGACCATGGGAAATTCATGTAACATTTCTCAGAGTCTCTGTCTCTAAAATGGAGATAAGAATATCTCCCTACCCGATGCAGGGATTGTGTCTACTACAGTAGCGCGTAAAGGCCCTAACGGAGATCAAAGGGCCCTTTGAGTATGGCACTGTACAAATATATAGTAAAAGCTTAGCCTCAACGAACTCTTTAGCTGAATAGAGCGGGAGAAAAGAAGTGGTATCCCCACTTAACAGATGGGAAACCAAGACACAGAGAGATGGGATATGATTTAGGAGCACACCTAAGGGATTTAAGAGCACAAGTCCCATTGACTTGCACTCCTAAAGGACTTAGGTGCTTTTGAAAATTCCACCCTAAGTGACAGGCCTGAGGTCATGCAGAGAGTCTGTGTCAGAACGAGGAACTAAGCCTAGAACGGCTGAGTTCCAGTGCACTTCCTCACTTGCATAACCATATTTCCTCTTTGTGCCTCACTGCCATTTGGGGCATTGAGAGGTTGATCAAATGACTGCGAAGCATTTTCAGCCTCTCAGATGGATGGAGCTATAGAGGAGCAGATATTTACTGGTGCTAATTCTTCCTGTATAAAATATTTCATAAGGTGTCTCGGGGTAGAAATGACAGACACTTGATGGGCTGGGCTTCCTGCATCTGCAAATTGAACTACAGCTGATTTCTCCCTTGCTCTTTTGAAGACACCGGGAGTCTCTGCATTGACTTTAATGGGAGCTGAATCTGGCCCCAAAAGAGCATCATACAATCCTGGAGTGATGGGGAAAGAATCCCATTAGTCTGGGTTGCCTCGCCCGTCCCCCTGCCCACTGCACTCATTTTGCCAACAGTCTGTTCTCCAATGCTTAGGCCAAATCTAGTTTTAAATATCGCTACTGTGGAAGCATCCCCCATTTCAGCAGAGTGTTTATACCACAAGGTGGGCCTGGTCAATGGGACCTTTCCCCTGCTCTCCATCCTCAATGACCTGCTTGTTTAACCAAGAGCAGGCTTTAGCCTGTAAATATTTAATCGCTAATTACATAATTGTTGTGATTTATTATGCAGTGCTAGTAAAGATAAAAGCAATTACAGGAAATTCTATGGCTGCTCGTGGGCTGTGCAATTCTTAAAGGAATAATTGCTGCCAGGCAAGAACGAGTTGCTTTTGTGACAGGCTTTAAATTCAACACTGGAAAGGAAACAAAAAGTCTGATTTCTCAAGGCATGTTTGATGGGGCCATCAGGTCTTTTCAGCAACTTTCTTTCTTCTTTGGATTTTCTCTCCTATATGAAGCTGCATGTGCACCGGAGAGTCTAGATCTGTCTCCTCTGCACTCCGAGCTGTGATTGCAGCATAGGTAGGCATACCTGGGCTGGCTTGACCCATGGCTAAAAACAGCAGAGTAGATGAAGAACTGTGGGCTGCAGCAACACAAATAGGTACCAAGGGTCCCCAGCGTGCTGGTACAGCCCATGCCACTGCATTTACACAGCTATCTTTAGCTATGTTTGGGGCGTGTGCAGGGGGTGGGGCAAGCAGGGGCATGAGCCCTCCCAGTCGGCAGGGGCACAGAACTCCTCTGGGGCCCGGGTGGGGAGCGTGAGCTCCACCAGCCCTGGGGCTGTTGGGGGAGGGAGGGAGGGAGAGTCAGCTCCACTAGGCGCGGGGGGAGACAGCTCCTCCAGGTGCAGGGGACAGAGGTGGAGGTGGGGGTGGGGGGAAGAGGCAGCTCCTCTGGACACGGGGGGCACAGAAAGTGCCCCTCCAAAAGCAGCCAAATTTTTATTCCTGTGCATGCCCCCATGCTAGTGTAGGTAAAGTTAGCACCGGTCTGTCTATTCCAGCTGCAGAATAGACATACACTCTGACTCTCATCTCTCTAGCCATATCTCTAGCTTCTAAAGCTTTTTGTTTCGTTTGTTGAGATACCAGGGGAGAAACTGTGTCTAATGGTTAGAACAGAAAACTTGGGAGTTGGGAGATTTTAATGCAGGGATGGGCCCTGCTACTGATGCTCCGTTTGACCTCGGTCATGGGACAGCTCTGGGAAAAGCTAAGTATTGTTACGATTTTGTTTCCTTTGCCTTTCTTCTTTTTGTTAATTGATATGTGAGGGTTCCAACTTGACCTCAGTTCCATATTGCCCCCAAGAGAATGCTGTTTGGAACAGTGAGAACAACCCATGCCTTCAGTGCACAGTAACACTTGTCATCAGTAGATCTTAAAGAGCATTACAAAGGAGGTCAGTGTCATTATCCCCTTTTTACAGAAGGGGAAACTGAGGCACAGAGCTGAGCAGTGACTTGCCCAAGGTCATCTAGAAAGGCAGTGGCAGAGCCAGGAATAGAATCCAGGTCTTCTGAGACCCAGTCCAGTGCTCTAGCCATTAGGTCATGCTGCTTAGATGGTAGAGTGATAAGTGCCTTAGATAGGTAGCTTATTTTTAACATAATTAAGCAAGAGGTGATAGGCCCCAGCCGCTCAATTGTTTCCTAGGGCACAGCTATAGTCCCTAGGTTCTCCTGAGTGCACGCCCGGCTCTCTGATACTGCCTGGTAGGTTGCTGGACAAACCAAAGAGAGTGGGGAAGAGGTAGGGCCTTGGCAGAGTTAACTGGCCATGATGAAGGGGAATTTTCACACCCCCCCCCAAGGGGTGCTGCAGGCAGGAGCACTCTCCCTTCATGTTGGGCAGCTCTGGCAAATCGTGTGCCTTTTGCTGCTCCCACTGAGACAGGAATCTGCCTCTGTAAAGGTGCAAAGGAAAAACCTTCCATACCCTACATGGGACCTGTTATCTGGCGAGGGTCAACCCTGCTGCAACTCAGGTGCCAATGGCAGCACCAGCAATGGGAATCTTGCAGCAGAGTAGCTGCTGGGCATTGCACTGTTTGCCCGCCAAGCTCTGCCCACTCTGATTGGTTTTGTCGGAGCGGTGGGCTCTTTGCTCTGGCAGGTGTGGGTGCTGCAGATGAGCGCACTGATTTCTTTCCATATTGGAAACCAAGCCTTTCCTCCTTGCACCTCTGTGAGTGCTGTGGCGAATGCAGGCCTTTCTCTGCTGCCTCCAAGGCAGTCAAAGCAAAGCAGAACGTAACTGGCCGTGTGTGCTGCATTCTAAACTTGTCCTTATCTCTTGGGTTCCAGAACACAGTTTGTTCTCGGCGAATATCGGCCTCCCCAGCCTTTTGATCCGCCGCTGCCGCCAGTGGCCAACCTACACCACTTTCACGTCTCCGATGGTCACAATGCTAGTGGAGCAAGACAAGCTGAGGAAGGCTGGGTCCCAGGGAACATCTGAGGAATGCAGACAGGGAATGGGCAGCAGCAGGAGCAGCGGGGGCCACACGCCAGGACGAAAGCCAAGTGATGGGTCTCAGGAAGCAGGTTTTACTGGGACAACCCAAGAGTCGTCAAGGCCAAATGAAGATAGCAGCCCCCTTCGGATTGCCAGGGGCTCTCCAGCAAACACCAAGGGCTTGGTTTTCCAGAGTAGTTCATCCTCAGCGGGCCCCCCAATTAAAGGCAATAAGGTTATATTCTCCAGTAAACCCCCCTTCCGTGTGCTACCATATGGCTCCCAGATGTCTCCCACCAAGCAGAAATCAACTGCCTGCAGTTAGAAAAATAGATCTCAAGTGTTCTGCTTCACCACTCTGGACTGCATTAAAGTTCATCTGCAACTGACTGTTCAGGGGTTGGGTTGGTTTTTAATCATATCCTTAAAAGCCCCACTTGAACTCGTTTGGATGATGGCATGAAGGGTAGAATGATGCTTACACAGCATACGGAATGCTGTCTTAGGAAACGCCCTACAACGGGGTATAATGTAGAACACAGCATACAAATGTTTACACGGGCGCACACAGATCTACACGTTCTGGACCTAATTCTTTGCTCCCTTGCACCACGTGTCTTCATTTGCATCCCCACAAAGTGAGCGTAAGATGCTACCATTCCAATTTAGCAATGTTTTACACTCAGTGGACTGGTGGAACTGACTTTTCACTGGTAGACACGACTAGGCAAAGTAACAGTGAATCAGACTATAATGATCATAATAATGAATAATGAATAGGGTAATAAACTGGCTCTTAGAGTATTGACTTTAGGCAAATACAGCAAGCCTCCATTAAAGCACATCAAAATGGAGTGAGTCCAGCAGCCCATTTATATATTTATGTGAATATCATCCTATAAAGAATCAAAGATTCTCCATTGCCCTGTAGCTTGTGTGGTCATTTATGCCAGAGTAAAGTGGATATAAGATGCTACTTAACCAGAACAGCCTGACTCTTATTTACATTAAGGCCACTTTACATCACTCGGGCAGCGTAACATGATGGTTGGTTACACTGCCCAAATGGTGTTGAGTGGCCTTAGTGCAAACGAGAATCAAACCCAGTCCCTTTGCACTGGTGAAAATCACTATCACAGGGCAGGGCAATGGCTGATCAGGCCCGTATACATTCCGTGTCACGAGAACAGATGTTCATCTTGTGATGTTGCACCCCATAATGCTTTATAGAAATATGCTTATGAATGTAAATATGCCATAACTGGAATATGTTTTATGCTACATATGCCATGTAACAGATCTCTGAAAAGGTTATGATCTACTGAATATATTCATCCGATTTGTATGCATGTATCATTTTTGCTTTCGAAGTTATGAATATTGGCTGTGTACGTGAAGCATTTGGTCAGCTTCTTGAGAAAAGACTATTCTCAGTAAGTGCCCAATCAAGAAACACTTAATCTGACAATAGACTTTGATAGACGCCAACCCACATCTGAGCTTTCCTGGGAACATTCCTGTGACTTGCCCAGGTGACTCCAAAACTCCATCTTGTAGAGGGGATTTTACACAGAGGGAGGGAGGGGTTTCCGCCCACAAGAGAAAAAATATATAAAGTCTTGGGAGACCCCTCCATTTTGTCTTCAGCTGTCTCAAGAGGTAGCCTCTCCACCCACAAAGGATTCCTGAAAGAAACTGGAACAAAGGACAATAACCAGAGGGGTGTGACTGATTGCTGGACCCAGACTAGAAGGAGGCTAGTTTGTAAAAGAAGCTTATTGGAACATCTCCGAGGGTGCGATTTCATCTGTAATCACTTTCTTACTGTATTAGGCTTAGACTTGCGTGTTTTATATTATTTTGCTTGGTAAATCACTTTGTTCTGTCTGTTATTACTTGGAACCACTTAAATCTTACTTGTTATATTTAATAAAATTACTTTTTACTTATTAATTAACCCAGAGTATGTATTAATACCTGGGGGGGGCAAACAGTTGTGCATATCTCTCTGTCAGTGTTATGGAGGGCGAACAATTTATGAGTTTACCCTGCATAAGCTTTATACAGGGTAAAACGGATTTATTTGGGGTTTGGACCCTATTGGGAGTTGGGTATCTGAGTGTTGGAGGCAGGAGCACTTCTTAAGCTGTTTTCAGTTAAGCCTGGAGCTTTTGGGGGACATGGTTCAGACCTGGGTCTGTGTTTGTAGCAGGCTAACGTGTCTGGCACAGCCAGACAGGGCACTGAAGTCCCAAGCTGCCAGGGAAAATGGGCTCAGAGGTAGTCTCAGAACATCAGGTGGCAGTTCCCAAGGGGGTTTCTATGATCCAACCCATCACACATCTCTGAAATGCTCCCCCGCAGTTCTAGTTTGTTATTTTGCACTGAATCCTATTTTGGGGTGGTGGTAGCGGAAATGAAAGATCTACCTCCCAGTTCTTCCTGCAGCCTGGGACTCATTGTAACTACTGACTTAAACCACTTTCTCCATCATCTTTCTTCCCTGGAGGAATGGGCTGCTAATTCTGCAAATGCAGGAAACCAGAGCTATTTATAATCAGCTCAGCAAGCAGAAAAAATACAGTAGAAGGCTAAAATCATCCCTAAATCCCAGAAATAGTGGCTGAGGTGACTGAAAAACACTTTTGTTTTCCTTTTGCATGAGTGTGCGTTTGTGCATGTGCATACACACATGTGTATGTGTGAATTTAGTGCTGGTGAATGGACATAACAAGGCATCCATGGCAATTGAGTTCTCTTCAGACAGGAAGTATGGTCTAGCAGTTAGAGTGCTGGATTGTCTGGGACCTGTTCTCTGCTTTGCTGTTGATTCTGTTATATTTGCAGGTCACTTAAATTATCCATGCCTCAGTTTCCCTGTCTATAAAATGGGGATCACAATATTTAACTGCCTGACTGGGAAGTTGTGGAACTGATGGAAAACTTTTGGACAGAAGTTTTCTATTGGAAAATACTAAGTCATTTAAATCAAAATGTTTCATGGGATGTATTGGCTTTGTTGAAAATTTTCAACAAAAATCTATTGAAACTTTTGTTTTGATAAGGTGGAAGCATTTTGTTTTTATAATATAATAGGGCTTTTGTTTTTCTGGGTTTATCAATTTCATTTGGGGGGGCTATTTTTAGCAATTTTTCAGTTTTATGTAGCTGTCCAATAATCGGTGTGTGTTGGGGCTTTCTGTTTGCATATGCTGTGTGCAATGAATAATGTTCCCTAGTGCGCTTTAACAAGGTACCGTTTCAAACAGCACTACGTTAAACCACACTGGGGAACGTTCAGTGCGCACCAGCAGAGTCTGCACAGACCAATTAACGTGCAGCACATTAGGGCACGTTAGAAATGACACCCCTGTAGTCTGCATTACTGCTCTGTGCAGACAAGATAAAAATAGCCGTTTGTGGGGTTTTTCTAGTGTTTATTGGATCAACACTGCTTTCTTTGTGTGTGTGCATGTGTGTGCGTGTGCGCCCAGGGTGATTTATCTGTGTTTATTGGCTAAAACCTAAAATCAGAAGCCCTAAATAAATAACTAAATATAATATAATATTAAAGTCAAAATGATAAATATGAACCAAAGTGCTTCAACCTTGTTGGAGTGAAACGTTTCAATAAGGCTATTTCATTATTTCCTAAATTCAGTTTTTCAGAAACTTCATGTCACGGGAAATTTGGAAACTTGGACTTTTCATTCTGAGTTGGGACGAAGGGAAATTTGGAAACGTTGGAATGTCTCATCGAACGAAGTTTCTGAGTTTCAGCCAGCTCTATCCATTAGCATTGCTAAAATACTTTGAAGGCCTGATCCAAAGCCTTTTGAAGTCAATGGAAGGACTCCCGTTGATGGCAATGATTTTATATTGGGGCCTTCCATCTTTTAATTAAACATGCTACAAGAAGGCTAGGTATTATTTGTTATCCAGAGTTGGTAGGGCTCTGCAGTAGCAGTGTAAGTTCCTCCATGCTGCCCCATCATCAGTGTGGACAGGGGATAGGTTACAGTTGTGATTGTTAACCAGGATGCCAATTAGGGCCCGTTAAGTTAGTGTGTTTTGTGCTGTGGACGCTTACTCTCTGGCAACTGGACTGAGACCTATTAATGATTTTTCATGTAGGCCACTGAACTGCCATCAGATAGTGACAACTTTCCGTTAACTTACAGCCATATCCTAAGCTGGGTACGAGCTCTGGATTCAGCTACCAATTCTCTGAGCCAGCCTGCTCCTCTGTTACACTTTAGTTCTGGTGAAAACCTCCAAACGGACAGGCCTGCAGGCTGTAGTTCACTCTTGCTCTACAGACCAGACTCAGTCCTGACAGAAGCAAAGCTTCCTCACTCCCCACCACCAACCTGCCTCAGATTTGGACCTGGACAGATGGCACCTTTCCCAGAGGAGAGAGGAATTCACTACCTTACTTCTTGGCACCTCTGCTGAGATTGCAAGTAAGAGTGCTGATTGGAGCCAGTTATCATGGCAGTCTGTGTGGGGCGGACACCAGTTCACCAGGAACTGACAGAAAACTACCGAACAGAGAACGTAGGCCAGGCTTTTCATCGGTATCCAAATCCTCCTGGAGTTGGGCAACCAAATGCCTTAGGCTCCTTTGAACATCTCAGTCTTATTTCACAAAGGCCACAGACCAGCTGTCGGATAACAACTTCCAGTTCCTACCCGCCTGAGCTGGCTTTGAATTAATGATGTAGAGGTGAAAAGTCCCATATTCCTGTTACCATTCCTCTGTTCCAGCCAGGCCACCATGTTAATCCACACAGTCTATAATTCACTCATTCTATATGCCTGTGTGTATATAGTAAAGTGTAGTCCACTGGTTAGCACAGGGGCTTAAGAATCAGGACTCAGGGGTTTTATTCCTGGCTCTTCCACAGCCTCTCTGGGTGAAAAGAGGCAAATCATTTTGCCTCTCTGTGCCTCAGTTTCCCCAACTTTGAAAGAGTGCTAACAATAATTAATAATTAACCTGCATCTCAAGAAGGCCCCACTTCATCAAAGCACTTAAGTATGTGCCTCACTTCACTCATAGGCTTAAGTCCCACTGCAGTCAACGGGACTTTGGCACGTGCTAAGCATGTGCTGAATTAAATCCGAATTCATTCATGTGTGTAAAGTGCTTAGATATCCCCAGGTGAAAGATGAAATTGAAGTGAAAACCTGGGGCATAACATAAAATATAGGCCAAATGAAAATCTGGACTTAGACAAAAGGAAGAGGAGACATACCAATCTACCAGCTTTTCCATCTGTGCCGGATGGGGAGTGGACAGAATATGCAATTTAAAAGAAAAGTTACTGTTTAATGAAAAAAAAATCAAAAGTCCCTGAAGCTGTTGATATATGTGGCAGCACCAGTCAGTTATTGTAATATAAAATCAGGGGCCCCAAAGCTAATTGCTGCTCTAAATGACCCTCATTATGTTGTGACTGCTCCTGGCTCTGGTATATTGAAAGCAGACATTCATCTCATTAAACAGATGTAAGCCAGGTGCCGCCTGCCTTGTTTCAGTGAAATATTGGCTGATTTCACAGAAAGGTGAGCGTGATCAAATTGACACTTATGCACCCCCAGAGGCAAACAGCAGGGATTTGGAATGATGGCCACTGGCTTTTATTTAGGACTCAATGTGGGTTGTTAATGTTACTTTGAGAGCTGGTTGGCACTGAGGGCTGGACACAGATGAAAAGCAGTTTATAGCTTCCTGGTTCTAGGCTGCAGTAGCTGAGGCAGGAGCTTTGCTGTGCTCTCAGCTAAAAGTAATTACACTGTGATACTGAGCATACCTCTTGCACTTTCTTTGTTAGGCCCTTGCAAAAACAAGGGACCCACTTGTGTGCATGCAGACTCTCCGGGGCTGCCCACAAACTGGATAGCGGAGCCATGGACGGCAGCTCTGTCTAATGAGGGAAACTATTAGAGTGCTGTGGTTGTGGTGCTCAGGGAATATGGAGAGTGCATTGTCAGTTTGGGTTCAGGTGGGATTTGTAGGCCTGGGTTTCACTTTGTTTTTATTCCAACCCATCCAAAATTTCAACGTCAGCCAGTCAGAAAAGCCACATTTAGACTAGCTTGGGGTACAAGTCAGGTGGAATCTCTGAATTTGGCATGGTTTCTGGCTTCAACTACAAAGCAGCCTGCAGTGTAGTCAGCAATCCATACCATAACGGCACAGGAAATCTGTGAGGTCACAGATGACAACCCAGCCTTGTCTACAGTAGGGAAATTTCCTTCTAGGCTAATCCTGATTCACTTGGTGAATCCTGGGAGCCTAGGGTCCCTGGGTCACTGGCAGATTCAAACACCACATCTACAGCTGGTCAGGAAATGTTTTCAAATGATTCTGCAGAAAATATACTACTTTTTTTTGTTTTAATTGACTTGGGAGGGGGCTTCACTGAAAAAAACCCCAAAACCTCCTCTCCAAAAGCAAACGGCAACAGACCTTTGGTTTTCAGTTTGCTTGGTGAAAACCATTTCTTGTAAAAATGCCCATTTTGTGAAAAAGCCATTTTTTGGAGGGTGGGGAGGAGTTTTGCTGAAAGATTCCCCACCAGAACTGGTTGTGTCATCTATGTGCAGAGAATGATCTAACTGGTACAATGGTGACAGCCCACTTGCACCAGGCCTCCCAGTGTTTCTCATACCAGTAGATTGCCAGCTCTTTGGGGGCAGGGATGGTCTTTTTGTTCTGTGTTTGTACAGCACCTAGCACAGTGGGGTCCTGGGCCATGATTGGGACTCTTAGGTCCTACCATAATGCAAATAATAATAATAGAACTGAATACGTGTCACCATGGAAGGATATTTCTGCCAAATGTCCCTAGTGTGGACAAGACTAGAGGGAGCCCCAGGGTCCGTCTGTGGCCATCAGTCCCATAAAGAATCCCAATTTGTATTCGTTACAAGTGAGTCTTGTCTCTTCTCTACCAGGGGAGAGATTACACTCAGCCCAGGTTCACTGGCTTGCCGAAAGGTTTCTGAATAGACCTTAGGAAAAAGACCTCAGAAAATATCTCGCTTGCCAATAGAAATCTCTAGAGAGAAATCTGAACTGATCATTTAAGATGCTGAACGTTCCCCGTTGTTTTCTCATGCCATGTGTTGTAACCCCTCATGTTTTCAGCTGTGGTTGTCCTGACCCAGAGAAAATCCTGGAGATCGCTTAAGAGACGGTGTAGGGGAGGGCTTTGGAGCTGTGCATGCAGTGCTTTGCTTCCAGATTTTGAAGATAGTTATCATGACTGGATGGTGCAAGACCTAGGATGTGTCTACACTTGGAGCTGGGGGTGCGATTCCCAGCTCCCCGAGATGTCCCTGCACACGCTGTGATCTAGATTGTGCATAATACAGAGTGTAGCCACAGCAGCCTGAGCGGCGGGAGGGGCTCGCTGCCCCAGGTATAGACTAGTCTGAGACCACAGTGGTACTTGGGGCAGCCAGCCCTGCTGCTCATGCTGCCATGGCTATGCTATTTTTAGAGCGCTAGCTCGGTCAGAGTTAGCATGAGTATGTCTCCTCGAGCGCCTCCTTCAGTGGGTAGGGAAGGGCCAGCTCTTTAATTAGCTTGGAAAGATTGAAGGGTTAGCAATAAGATGCTTCAATGTCTTGCCATGTGGGGGTGGTATCTTGGGCATCTCTGAAGCGTAGCCATTCCCAGACGAATCTCAGTTTAGCTGCACAACTGTAAAATTTCCAGCTGGGAAAGGTGACTCCCTCATTGGCCGTATAAGAAGCCAAAGAACTAAATAGACTAAGCCTGCGTCCTTGTGCCTTGTCTGATAAATGACGTACAGTGCAATTTTTCCTATACCAGACTGGAGAAATTACTGGTGAGACTAGAAGCATGAAACCCTTACTAGGATATTTATCTTGAGTTAATAAATGCAGCCACATAGAGATAAAGGGAGATTATGCCATCTTTGAAGGTCTAAGGTTTCAGCTTACAACGTGAAGGAGGAATAGATTCACCATTATTAATTTAGTTAAATCAGGTGCATTTTATGCTAACTACAAGTGATAAGAACCTTAATTTTGGCATGAAGCAGGGTTCATTGGAGAAGACTGAGTAAGGTGCTTTCTCACCATCTAGGTGGAAATCAGAGTCATTCAAGATGGAAAAAGAGATGAGAATGGATCCAAGACTTGCACTTAGCTGAAACCAGGCAATGTAACTACAAACCTTTTAAGCAGCCTGGAGTTCAGCCAGATGACCCATGGTTAGTCGGACTCATCTCTTAGAAATCCATATATGTTGACTGACGCAACTGGAGACACTGAGCTAGGCAAGCACTGTTGCTATTTGGTTGTATCTGGTGTGATAGCCTGCATAAGTATTTTCTCCAAGAATTACCGGTCCCCAAAGGGAGTAGCTCAGCATACTCTGGGTTAGAGAAATTCTGAGGAAAGAGGTCTCTGAACGAGGATAAGGAAGTAGGAGAATTTCTGTGCTGGTGATGGGCTCATGGTAGACTGAAAATAACTAATTCCACCAGCAAACTAGGCCATGGGATTTTGAATTAGTCTCTGTAGCTAATCCAGGTCTTTATCTTTAAGGGCAAGAGTGTAGCTGGTCCTGCCTGGGTATGAAATGGAGGGAAAGGTTGAAAAGCGTTGTCTTCCCTTTATGCCCAGCTCTCTAATTGGGAAGCCTAAACCTAGTGTTGCATGGACACCTTTCGGTGCAGACCAAGGCAGTGAAAATTCCAGCTTTGGGAGAGGAATGGGGAGATTGCGAAAAGCCACGCCATGCCTGTTCTTCAGGTTCACCTGGCATTTTTCACAGGAACAAACCCACCATTTTCACACGTGAATTCTTCCCACACAAGAGTTGGTGGCTCTTTTCATGCTCAGTGGCCATCTTTTTTCCCAGCCCCTGAGACTGTGCCAGAGTGTTGCTATGCCGTTCCGCGTCTGCCTCAGTAGGAGCTTGGTATGATGTCAATGTTTCGAGTGGGTGAAGCAGAGGAGGCAAAAATAGACGTTCAGACATTTTTCCAGCTCTGCCTGCTTGAAAGGGAATATTTATAGTTCTGTGCATAAACACAAGCTCTCTTTGTGCGTTCGCTACCAATGGCATTGTGCATGTCTTTCCAGAACAGCACTCAGCCAGAACATTATCCTGTGATCCCATCACATACTTGACTTCTCATCTAAGGCCTACTTTGAGCCCATTTTTCCTCACCGGGAGTAGGAATCTTTGCAGGTCCTTTTTCCCAAAGCAGACTGGGCAGCACTGCTTTGCAAAGGGTGCTTCTTCTTTGGAGCTCTGAGTACCCATAAAACTCCATTTTTAAAAACATCACATCAGCGGCTTCATTATGGGCTGGACCCTATGAGGTCCCGAGCACCAGCCCTGCATTTCCCTTTTTGAGGCATCCAAATATGGAGGTACCAAAAGTGACGAGGCACTTTTGTGAATCTTGACAATCTCTGGAGAGCACATGGTACCAAACAAGCAGATGCAGCCCCTGTGACCCCAATCTAATTAGGAAGAACAATCTGAATGGAAAGCCACATACTTTGGGTTGATTTTTTAATTGCGACCACAAGATGTGACTTGTGACTCTTGGTCACTAAGCCGAATAACCATACAGAAGCTGTCATGCCTCATCTCAGTGCTGCAGAGGTTATGCGGGGACGATGAACCCTAATGTGGATTCAGTGCTGATGAAAGAGGATGAACAGATATCTCTGCAGACTGACATTTTCTTTGCATGCACAGGACCAGGACAGCTCAGGCCCCAGTGGTGAAAGCTTTCTTCTTCTCACGTCCATGTATCTCAAATCCTTCAGTGCCTGTACATATGCGACCAGAGCTTCAGCTGGTATGAATTGGAATATGGCCAATTATTTTATATTAATCGGTAAATGAAGAACTGTGATCTACCCACCTACATCACTATAGTGTCTCAGTGCCTGCCATGTAAATTCATTAGCAAACTCCCTGGTGGATTTCATGGAGTCTCTGGCACTTCTCCCTTTATGGGTTCAGAATTCTGCTTGGGGTAGATGGTGTGTGAGGGTTTTTTTTGTGTTTATTTTTTAAGAGGGGAGATTGGGAATGAAAGGGGTGTTTGAATTATGAGCATCGTGTATGTGGAAAGGTTTTCTTAAAGAGGAAGACTTTGCAATGTTTCCTGACACCAGTCAGACTCTGGACTGGCCTGATCTCCTCTGGAAGCTTGCCCCATTACTGGGTTCTCTCAACACACAAGGCTTTGTCTCCAGCTCTCCCGTGCTTTGTCCTGGGTGCTCTGATCTTCATTGTCCCAGAGGAGTCCAGTTGTCGTCAGGGTTCGTAGAGCGAAATCAGTCTTTGAAGTTGCTGTAATCCCTGACTCATGCAGGCAAAGTGCAGAAGGAGTGTATTTGCAGGGGTGCTGGAAAAATTGTACAGTGAGGTTGCTGAGAGCCATTGAACCAAAATGTAAACCCTGGATATAAAGGAAACCACTTCAAGCCAGGGGGTGTGACAGTACCTCCCACACCTAGTTCCAGCACCTATGTGTATTTGGGAAGCAGAGTGCGATGGCCAAGACAGCCCAGGCGAGGAGCTGAGGCAAGCCTTTCCTTGTTTGGAGGAATGCTGCTTTCCAAGGCAGAGCTAAAAAAGGGCTTGCCTGTCTGATGCATCCCTTCTGTTTACTATGCTTGTAACATCTGATCCCCCAGAACGAGGGGAAGGAGGATCATAGCAAAGCGAGAGAAGATGAGACTCATTTGGTAAAAAGATGTGTAACTTCTCGGGGCAGCTGCCAGGTCAAACCGCTGCCACCCACAGCACTGTACATCCAAATAAAGCAAGCTGCACCTCTCCAGAGGCAGTCCTGGCATTCCTCAGGGAAGCAGATTACAGCCCTAATGTCAAGGTTTCTATTACAGCGGGCACAGCAGCATGCAGGGGAACAGGCTGTCAGATGCTCGGCATTCTTTGGCCTCCTGAACGGAGGAAGTTGTAGGAGATGCACGTGCTGTTCTGTCCTTCATCCATACCCTGTTCCTTGCCCAAGCCTGGAATCTGGGCAAGGGACGGAGATATATTACCCGGGCCTAGATCTACAGCCCGGGTCCATTGACATCAGGTTGATTTACATCGGGGGAGGAATTCCTGTGCTCCCTGCAGAATCAGAAACGGGGAGGTGTTATTGGGACCTCTAAGTGCCAGCAAGATCTGGAGTTTAAAACAGTAGGGGAGAGAAGGAACATGCCAGCAGACCTCTCAGTCATTATCAACAGAGATGGTGGACCTGTTCCTTATTGATCATAGAAGCAGTATGATACATGCCCTCTCCTCACTTTCCCCCCAGTCTTGGCTATATTTGTCCTGCATCTGGCCAGGCCCCTCTCTAGCTGTATGTGGTCTGGGATGGGGAGGGCAGTCATGCCATCAAGGACATTAACCCCATGCAAGAAAGGAAGGGAAACCATGAAGCTGCCCTTCTGCCTAGAAAACCACTAGATCATCTGGCCCAATGGCTCTTTCTGCTGGGCTAGGATTGCTCCATAAGTGGCTATTGATACCCATAGATTGGTTTCTATAAACAACCCCCTGACATCAGCAGGTGTCCAGGGTGACCTGTGATGGCACTGAACAGAGCCATAGAGTAAAATCGCCTTTGAATTGCAATCACGATTCTCTAGGGACTCCAACTCCATGTTGGGCTTTGTCACCCAGTCCTACCATCGGCACATACTGGCCCTTTAGCAGAGTGAATGGAATGCCACGCTGCTGCAGCTATCAAAAGAATTCCACCCTCCATATTGGCACCCCGGGCCCTGCTTTTGCAACCTCAGGAGATGGATGGCATTCCAGCCACCCACAGAAATGATCTGTCAGCTAAAAACAGCCGGAGGACTGGGTAGTGTGTAAATGAGCTGTGTGTCTGGCTGCTGCTGCATCCTACACTTGCTGCTGCAAAGCAGAAAAGGGAACATAATACATTACATTTGTGCAAGATGCTTTGTTTCTTCCCGGTCCAGTAGGCTGGCAACTGAGGCAGTTTTCTTTTCTTTTTCTTTTCTTTCACGCACTTTAGACTACACCCTAGCGCCAAAATGTGTATTTATTAAAAGAATAAACAGATGATTCTTCTTGGAAATGAAGGAGAGGGGCTATCCTGAGTGGTACCTGGCACTTCCTAGAAGGTGCTGGCCACTCTCACTGAAGGCAGGGGAAGAGGAGGGTGCTCAACACATGGCAGCAGCAAGCTCAATGCCTTATTTCTACTGTTGTTTATTTCCTATCAGCCTAGTTAATGAAACCCAGGGGGTTATTTGTCTGGATGCAAGCAGATGTCAGCTGTGCAGGGAAATTGACCCATGCAGGTTTCCAGTGTATGGATCGGGTTACAGGCACCTTGCCTATTGCACAGCCCAGCTACGCAGGGGCATCTTTGCATCACCCTGCAGAGGGGTTGGAGAATGGGTCAGTGGCAAACCAGCTGGGTACTGGGCTGCTCTCAGCTACTCTGCTGCAGTGTCTGAGCTCTATATTTTGGGGGGACTTGGTTAATGCTTGATTTTAATGGATCTAGACATAGGTCTGAGCCAAAAGCTGTGCTCTGAAGACCCCGACTTCTGGGGGTGCTGGTGGCTGAGAACCTAGGCCCGAATCAAAAATCTTTCTCTCAAACCTCAGTTCCAGCCATCCTGAGTGGGAAGCTGTTTCAATGGGGTCCTGGGTGTGAATTACGGAGCCCAGGGCCATCTCCGATGCTCACCTCACTGGGTCCGTCCTTTCTGTCTTGCTTCTGACTGTTAAAGGGTTCTGCAAGCTTGGTTCCTGGAAAAGTCTAGCTGTCTTGTATCAAATTGCTATTGATCTCTTACATATGGATGTGGCCTCTTCCTCTTAGCCGATGCTCTTATTAGGGCCACTGGGAGCATGTAGCAGCTGGGCTGAAATACGCCCCCAGCACGTAAACTCTGTCTGTGGCCTCAGGAGCTATTCTGGGCTGCCAGCCAACCTCCTTAGGATGGATTAATGGCAAAGTACAATGAGCAGAATGAGGGCTCTCACTTCTAATGGAGAGCTAATCCATAGCGAGCAGAGCGACCGACTGCTGATTCAGACCCTAATGGATAAATAGGAGCACTCTCCACACTCAAGCATCTAGACGGAGCAGGGCGTGCGTAGAGAGGTGTTGCTGGGAAAGGCCAGGTGACTTGCACTGGAGAAGTTTGGCAGCATTTCCACTAGAAAGCCCCCTGGCTTGGGGAGCTGATACTATAATGATGTCCAATATAACGGTGCAGAAATGACTGGGCGAGGGGCCATGGCCTGGGTGGTGCAGGAAGTCAGCCTAAAGCATCGTAGTGGCCCCTTCCAGCCTTAAAAAGCCCTGACTCTATGGATAATTGTGATTCTAACATTCTGCACGTCTTAAATCTGAAGATCTCAAAGTGCTTTCCAAATATAAGTGAGAAAAGCCCCACAGTTGTCCTTGGGAACTGGGATATGATGCCCACCCCTTATGGAAAAGGCCTATAGGATTTAATACAAGATGGTCACCTTTCTATAGGTTGATTTTTTTTTAATGTTGCTGTAGAATACAATGGAGAAATATATCCCTACTGTGGACTTCTCCAGGAGGGTCCCAAAAACCCATTGAGAGGATCTCATATATTATTCAGTTCTATAGGCTTTGAGAGTCATTTTTCCTTAGAAACCTACTGGCTTCCTTCCTGAATTCAACTTCTCTGCAAAGGTATTTTTGCAGTTTCAGCTCAGCATTTCAAATGCTGAGTAAGTTCTGGGTTTTATCTGAACCCCTTTCCTTGTCCCCCAAAGAGACACTATGGCCCTGTGGTTAAAGCATCTGCTACAGAGGAACTTGAACACTTAGGTTCTAGTCCTGGCTCTGTCATCGACTCAATTTGTCCATTTGCACCTGGGCAACAATTCTGGCCCCATTGATGTCAATGGGAATTTTGCCAGCCAGGAGCTGATCCCAGGTTCCTGAGCAGCATTGGAGGCAGAGGTTTGGTTTCATTTACTCTTTGATTTACATTTTCCTATAGAGAGAAGAATTCCCTGGGAGTGAAACTCTCCCTTGTGCAGTTAGGCCAACAATACTTCAATCCTATTCAAGCTCTCAGAACAGGGTTAAATGTTGCCTACCCCCCCACCATCCTCCCGCACAGGGGCAAATTTCACTCTGGTTTTGTTTATATAGTGTAAAAGTCAGATGAACGTCACACTGATCAACGCCAGCTCTGAATAGACTCCACCACAGATCAGCTAAATGCATCCCCATCCTGTCCCTCGCCAAACAGCTATCCTGTGTGCAGTATGGAAAAAGCCCCCTTCCGGGATAAGAGTTTGATCCTCCCGAGGTGTTGATGGCCGCCTGGCAGCCATTGGAGTGACCTTCACTCCCATGGATTTCAGCACCTCCCGAGAGGCACTCAGCGCTGGGCAGGATGGGGCCCTAAGTGAAAGAGAGGCCCAAGCCACAAAGTTTGGATCTAGGACCTGATGTGAACTTTCCCCAAGTTTGCGAGAGTTCAAATTCAGGGCCGTGGTTCGGATTTTTCTCTAAACTCCGACGTCACGGTGCTGAGCATGGAAGAGAGAGAAAGGTTAGATCGATATTGAACATCCGTGTTTATGACTATAATAGCCCCAATTCAGCAAAGCACTGAAGCGCATACTTAGCTTTAGGCATGTGTGTAGTTTCTTTGAAGTCTACAGTATTTAGGCATGTGCTTAATATTAAGCATGTTCTTAAGTGCTTTATTGAATCTGGGCCCTAGAGAACAGGAGCATTACATCCAGTCTATCATCTCAGCCCTACACGAGAGTGAGGGGAAAAAAGGCAATGAAAACACTTCTCTTCCACTAGAAAGCCACTCCGCCAATGCCACTCTGTACATAGACTGTTGCAGTTTCATGCCATTCATTGCGGGGATATGATATGCTGCACAAAGGGGATGAAAAACAGTGTGCAGTACATTTCATGTGAACAATTGCCATCACTTCGTTCTGCGCCATGTGTGGATATAGAAATTTAGTTTCTCATCAAACATCCATTTGCATGCCAAGGAGCGAAATCCAGATGTT
Source organism: Mauremys reevesii (assembly GCF_016161935.1). Classification (NCBI taxonomy): domain Eukaryota; kingdom Metazoa; phylum Chordata; order Testudines; family Geoemydidae; genus Mauremys; species Mauremys reevesii. The sequence goes on from NC_052637.1 coordinate 23,932,011, forward strand.
CCAGGTTTTCAGTGCAAATTAATGTACATCCCAAAAGCATTTTTAAAAACTGAGTCTTTTTTGTTTTGTTTTATTGCTAATGGTAGGACAATTTTGAGTGGAGACCCATAACATCTTGCAGGTTTTACATACATTTCAACCATTTTGGAAAATGATGAAAATGTTTTTCAAAGACTTCAAATTTCTCAAAATTTAATTCTTCTTTCATGTTTTCTTGCTTTGGAGACTTGGGCTTCTGACCAAAGTAAACACCACTCAGACAAATCTAGTGCTTGCAATTTCTAGGCAGGGATATAAAAAGGGGCTAAGGCCTTAATCCCTCCATGTGTTTAACTTTACGTGCATGAAGCTTCCATTGAAGTCAATGGGACAACTTACCTGGGTGAAGTTAAGCAAGTGCCTACATGTTTATAGGATCAGATATTCTGTTGGATGCTTGATTCTCAGTCTGAACTGAGTCTCCAAACCTCATCTGACCCAGGGATGGGGGACCCCTTTAAGCTCACACTGCCTTTATCACAGGCAAGTATCTGAAAGTCTTTTGCAGATAGTAATCCACATATCTTCACAACCTCCTGTGAGGAAGGGAGGAAAACAGAGGTGCAGAGAGGTTCACTGGCTTGGCCATGGTCACACACAAGTCACCGCTGCTGGGTCCCAGTCTTTTATCAATAGGATCACAGAAGGTTTTGTCCTTGTTGCTGGGATATAGACATGAGCCTGTGGTTTCCCCATCTGCTGCTCCGCAGGAGAGGTTGAAACGTTCACTTAGGGGTAGAGCTGGTCAGGAAATGATTTTTTTCCCTTTAGAAACATTTCAGTTTTTATTAGAAAACCCAAATAGGTTTGGTTTAGTTTAGCTTTTGTCATGGAAAATGTTTTAATTTGCGAATTTCTTTCTTTCGATGAGAACCTAAATGTTTTCAAAAAAACACAGGAGTACTTGTGGCACCTTAAAGACTAACAAATTTATTTAAGCATGAGCTTTCGTGAGCTACAGCTCACTTCTTCGGATGCATACCTCACCAATCTCCTAGAATTCTTTGAGGGGGTCAACAAGCATGTGGACAAGGGGGATCCAGTGGATATAGTGTACTTAGATTTTCAGAAAGTCTTTGACAAGTTCCCTCACCAAAGGCTCTTAAGCAAAATAAGCAGTCATGGGATAAGAGGGAAGGTCTTTTTTTGGATTGGTAACTGGTTAAAAGATAGGAAACAAAGGGTAGGAATAAATGCTCAGTTTTCAGAATGGAGAGAGGTAAATAGTGATGTCCCCCAGGGGTCTGTCCTGGGCCCAGTCCTATTCAACATGTTCATAAATGATCTGGAAAAAGGGGTAAACAGTGAGGTGGCAAAATTTGAAGATGATACAAAACTACTCAAGACAGTTAAGTCCCAGGCAAACTGCGAAGAGCTACAAAAGGATCTCACAAAACTGGGTGACTGGGCAACAAAATGGCAGATGAAATTTAATGTTGATAAATGCAAAGTAATGCACGTTGGAAAACATAATCCCAACTATACATATAATATGATAGAGTCTAAATTAGCTGTTACCACTCAAGAAAGAGATCTTGGAGTCATTGTGGATAGTTCTCTGAAAACATCCACTCAATGTGCAGTGACTGTCAAAAAAGTGAACAGAATGTTGAGAATCATTAAGAAAGGGACCGATAATAAGATAGAAGATATCATATTGCCTCTATATAAATCCATGGTACATGTACATGAATACTGCATGCAGACATGGTCACCTGTAGCATGGTTACCCTGCTCCTGCCCTGAAGGGCGTAAAACAGCCCTGGGGGAAGGTTGTGGCTGGGAGCAGCTAAGCTGGGCTGATTGGGAGATGGCTGCAGCTGGGCCATGCCCCAATCAGGCCACAGCTGGCCTGTATAAAGAGGCTGGGAGCCAGGAGCTCAAGAGTCTCCCTCTAGGAAGCTAGAGACAGGGTACCTGAGTGGAGCAGGGCTGGGGACAGGCTGAGGAGCTGGGGAGCTCTAGCCTGAAAAGCCCCAGGCTGCTGCCTAGCGTAAGGCCAACAGGTACTGGGGGTTGCAGAGGGCAGCCCAGGAGTAGGCCAAGGCAGCAGGTCCAAATCCACCCTTGCCAGTGATGAGTCGGCTGATACTGCAGTCTGCCCCAGGGCGTGGGACTAGACGATGACCGGCAGTAGCCTTAAACTGAGGCGAGGTGGGAATAGTGGGTGGGGGTTCCCCAGGGAGGGGTGACCCTAAGACTGAGAGGTTCCTGCCAGGGGGCAGCACCCAGAGAAAGGGTGTCATGGAGTGTGGGGGAGTCAGGGCCCTGCACCTCCGGTTTCCTGCGATTCACCATGACTCTCAGCCAGCCAGTAAAGCAGAAGGTTTATTTAGATGACAGGAACCCAGTCCAAAACAGGTTTTGCAGGCACAGACAACAGGATCCTTCCCAATTAGGTCCATCTTGGGGTCCCAGGAGCACCACAGTCCCCTTGGGGGGTCAGAGCCCTGTCTGTCTTTCTCTCTAATCCCCAGCCAGCTCCTGAAACTCTCTCTCCAGCATCTCCTCTCCCCCAGCCTTTGTTCAGCTTCCTGGGCAGAGGTGTCACCTGGCCTCTAACCCCCTCCTGGGTTCTCACGTTACATGCTCAGGCATCTTCCCTCCAGCCAGTCTCCCATCCCTCAATGCAGATCGTCCTCTCAGGCCAACACTCCCCACTCAGCATTCACAAACCACAGTAAGAACAATCCCAGTTTGTCACAAAGGGGCACCGGGGTCCTGGGAGGGACACGGGGCCAGAGGACAGGTGGATCACCGGCCTGCAGAGGGCGCTCCGGAGCTGGAACGAGCTAATTCCCGGAAGTCACCAGCAGGAGGTGCCACAGGGGTGAGTCCACTCGTCTACATCGCCCTATCTCAAAAAAGATATATTGGAATTGGAAAAGGTTCAGAAAAGGGCAACAAAAGTGATTAGCGGTATGGCATGGCTTCCGTATGAGGAGAGATTAATCAGACTGGGACTTTTTGGCTTGAAAAGAGACGACTAAGGGGGAATATGATTGAGGTCTATAAAATCATGCCTGGTGTGGAGAAAGTAAATAAGGAAGTGTTGTTTACTCCTTCTCATAACACAAGAACTAGGGGTCACAAATAGAATTTCTTTATACTGTGCATAGTCAACCTGTGGAACTCTTTGTCAGAGGATATTGTGAAGGCCAAGACTATAACAGCATTTGAAAAAGAACTAGATAAGTTCATGGAGGATAGGTCCATTAATGGCTATTAGCCAGGATGGGCAGGGATGGTGTCCCTAGCCTCTGTTTGGCAGAAGCTGGGAGTGGGCAGCAGGGGATGGATCACTTGATGATTACCTGTTCTGTTCATTCCCTTGGGGACACCTGGCATTGGCCACTGTTGGAAGACAGGATACTAGGCGATGGACCTTTGGTCTGACCCAATATGGCTGTTCTTATGAGTTTTGAGATGTAGGGATGAGAAGTGCTATATTAATGATGGAGTATACCTGTATCTGCCCTGGTATCAATAACCCATCCTCATTATATTATTCCCCCTTATTGATGAATCAGTCTTTCCATCTCTCCTTGTTTGCAAACACCTCCCAACCAGATGCATGCGTGCGGTTTGGATAAGCAGGCAGATGGCAGGAGATGGTTTGAGTAGACGGTGTTGGTTAGGCAGCTTCCATTGAAGCAAACAGGGTGGCAGGGATTGTTCATCAGGATTCAAACAAGGCAGGAGGGGAGTTTTCATTTATAACTCAGTGTGCCCTGTCCTCTGCAGCCAACACCCACAATAACACAGGAGATGAAGCTACTCTGAAACAGGAGCCTTTTTCATTGACATCAGGGTAATTTTGTAGGTTTCAGTGGCGTTTCCTGACCCTTACTAGTATAAATGTGATCAGAATTGGGCCCTTCGCCCTTGGACTCCAGCAGTAGCATTAATGAATGAGCAAACTCAATGTCTCTACAGGAGGGTACAACAGGGGATGAGCAGCTGCCTCTTTTAGTTTGGCTTTAAGTCCTGCCCCCTTTTGCTTCACCCAGCAGTCTGTCTGATAGTCCCTAAGGGACGACTTGCTCCTCTGAGGGAAATGTGCTAGAACATTAAGGCCTTGCTCCTACTGCAGCCTGGCCCTGGTGACTTCCTGGCGTCCCACTGAAGTCAGTCAGGCTCTGCAGCGGTGCAGAGATCTGCTCAGTGGATTGGATTGCAGGAGTGATGTTTAAGCTCCTTGATTACAATGGCTATTTTGACCCTGTAACTGGCGGCATTTGTTTTACTGCAAAGGGACTTCCTTGGGGACACAGGCAATGCAGCAGGCTTGCGTTCAAGCCAATGAAAATGGCTTCATCCTGCTCTGATCCTGTCTTGGAGTCACAGGTACAAGAGTGGGAGAAGTAAATGTTCAGGGAATTTAGGTTGGAGCTGCAGTGGGTGATGGGGCAAAGGGTTAAGGGACATGCTGGGGATGCAGACTTAATTATTTATAAGCCTCCCCTCCCCCTGTAGGTTGGATCTGCTGCTTGCTTTCAAGCAGTAAAGGGATTTTGCTTCACTGAAGAAGGCGGAGTAGGGAGAATCTGGTGGAAATGCAAAATGTAGGGTTAAAAATCAGTGAGAGGAAAAATGTGTCTAACAAGCCAAAAGCAACTTTGAGGAGATTAGAGAGCACACAGAGAGGGAAGGCTCAGCGAGAGAAATCCCATAGCCTCATCGGAGAGAAACCGATCCCCTCTGTGTGGGTTTAGAACAGCAGCCAAGCAGGAATCAGATAAGGGGAGGATTTTCCTGTTTTCATAGCACAACAGAGCAATGTGGAAACATTAGAAGTGGAAGAGGAATTTACCAGGGTGAAGTTAACCTGACTAGGGTTCCTAGTTGCAAAAGCTGGAAATGGAGCAATCCAGCTGTTGGCAGATGAAATCCAACTGTGTCTTTTGTGGGACTGAATCTTGTTTTAGTTCTCTCGTGCTGCTATCCCCATAATACCTAGGCAATGTGTATAATTTACTCTCCACCCTTCCCCTATTATTCTGTTTTCTTCCTAAGAAATCTTCTTACTTTATTCTGGTTTGAATAGAATGTAAGCACCATTGTGATGAGGTATACGTACCCCACACCAGGCAGGAAGGGGTTTTAGAGCAGTGTTGGGCTCAGGCAGCCCTGTCCCGCTGCATCTACGAGGCATACTGGTCTTGTAGAAGGATACTGACTAAGGAGAAGCCAAATTTACAAGGGTGAGACCTGGGAGGGGGTCAGACCTCTCCAGACTAGCTTCCAGGGAGGAGCATTGTGGAGGAAGATGCTGACAGATTGCTCCTGGGAACCCTGCATGTCAGGACACTGAGCCCACTATGGCTTGTCAGGAGTCCCTGAAGGGAGGGAGCCCAGAGATGTGTTTGGACTATTTTTGTGTTGTGTTGTGCCTTTCCTTAGGCCTTGTCTACACTACAGGACTATTTCAAATCTACTTAAGTCGAATTTGTGGATTCGACCTTATGAAGTCGAATTTGTGTATCCATACTAAATACACAAATTCGAACTTCTGAGTCCACATTCACGGGGCCAGCGTCGACTTTGGAAGCGGTGCACTGTGGGAAGCTATCCCACAGTTCCCGCAGTCCCCGCTGCCCATTGGAATGCTGGGTAGAGCTCGCAATGCCTGCTGGGGGAAAAAATGTGTCGAGGGTGGTTTTGGGTTAGTGTCGTCATTGAACCGTCAATCACGCCCTCCCTCTCTTCCTTGAAAGCGCCGGCGGGAAATCTGTTCACGCCCTTGTCTGGTCGGTTACAGCGCGGACGCCACAGCACTGCGAGCATGGAGCCCGCTGCGATCATCGCTGCACTTATGGCCGTTGTCAACTCCTCGCACCTTATCGTCCACCTCTTCCACAGTCAGATGCTGAGAAACCGGGCGAGGAGGCTCCGGCAGCGCGGTGAGGAGAGTGGCACAGACCTCTCAGAAACCAGGGTACGCCGGGCAGTGGAGATCATGGTGGCAATGGGTCACGTTCATGGTGTGGAACAGCGATTCTGGGCCTGGGAAACAAGCACGGACTGGTGGGACCGCATAGTGCTGCAGGTCTGGGATGAAACAGAGTAGCTGCGAAACTTCAGGATGCGTAAGGGCACTTTCCTTGAACTCTGTGACTTGCTGGCCCCTGCCCTGAAGTGCCAGGACACCCGGATGCGAGCAGCCCTGAGTGTGCAGAAGCGAGTGGCCATAGCCCTCTGGAAACTTGCCACGCCAGACAGCTACCGGTCAGTAGCGAACCACTTTGGCGTGGGCAAATCTACCGTGGGGGTTGCTGTGATTCAAGTAGCCCACACAATCGTTGAGCAACTGCTCTCAAAGGTAGTGAACCTGGGAAACGTTCAGGTCATCATAGACGGCTTCGCCGCGATGGGATTCCCAAACTGCGGTGGGGCTATAGATGGGACTCACATCCCTATCCTGGCACCAGCCCACCAGGCCAGCGAGTACATTAACCGAAAGGGCTACTTTTCCATGGTGCTGCAAGGACTGGTGGACCATAGGGGACGTTTTACCAACATCAACGTCGGGTGGGCGGGCAAGGTTCATGACGCGCGTGTGTTCAGGAGCTCTGGTCTCTTTAGACTCCTCCGGGCAGGTACTTTCTTCCCGGACCACAAAATAACGGTTGGGGATGTGCAGATGCCTACAGTGATCCTCGGGGACCCAGCCTACCCGCTAATGCCCTGGCTCATGAAGCCCTATACAGGCGCCCTGGACAGAGAGAAGGAACTCTTCAACTACCGGCTGAGCAAGTGCAGAATGGTGGTGGAGTGTGCTTTCGGACGTCTCAAGGGGAGATGGCGGACCTTACTGACTCGCTCGGACATCAGCGAAAAGAATATCCCCGTAGTTATTGCTGCTTGCTGTATGCTGCACAATCTGTGTGAGAGCAAGGGCGAGGCCTTTTTGTCCGGATGGGAGGTTGAGGCAAATTGCCTGGCTGCAGTTTATGCTCAGCCAGACACCCGTGCCGAGAGAATATCCCAGCGGGAAGCGCTGTGTATCCGGGAGGCTTTGAAAGCAAGTTTCCTCGGAGAGCAGGGTAACCTATGACTCTCCACTTGCTTTCAAGAGAAACTGACCCTGGGCCTGTGTCTGTTTGTGTCGATTTCGATCTGCGGCTACATGCCGCGTTCTTCAAGTTTCCCCCACTTCCAAAGCACGTTTTAAAGCAAAGTAATTGTTACACTCATTATTAATAAATCTTTGTTTTACTTTGCATTTCTGTTCTGGTGTTGAAACATGGACGCATACTGTGCTGGGCACGGTGTGCACTGACGTACAGACCGCTTTCTCCATAGAGGACTGACATCCTCCTGCTCCTACATAGGTCTCTGGGGTGGGGGACGGCTGAAAGTGGTTCTGCATGAAGGGGAGGGTTTGCAGGAAGGGGCGAGTGGTGCCTTCTTTGCATAGGGGTTTGGATGACGGCAGTGGGCTGCGGGTTTGTGCGTAGGAAGGGGTGATGGGTGTGGGAGAAGGGTGAGTATCTGTCCGTGGATGAAGGCTCTTGTTGGGGCCCAGGGCAGCGGATAGGCTCGTTGATCCGTTGGAAGTGCATGGTAAGGGCAGCCTGCCTTTACATTAATGGCGTGGCAGGCGCTAGGACCCGGGACAAGCATACACATTACGGAATAACCAGGGGCAGCATACACAACACAGAATGACCCTGGTGCCTACTGACTGCAGTGTGTGTGTGCCCCGCAGTTGATCCTTTCCCCAAGTCTGTACCCTGGTACTGTAGGCTATACCGTGCAAGTATGAAACCCCTGTCCACCCCATACACCGAAAAATCCTCTCACAGGAAAGACATGACCGAAACAGTGATTAACAGCAAACATCTTTTATTAATCTAATAAACAGTAGGGGGATGAACCTTGGATTTGGGACTGGCTGAGCCTATAAGGGAAGCACTTCTACAAATTTCTAACATGAGAAGTGCGGGGTACACGGTCGCTCTGCTCTGGTTCAGTGACAGTTCTCACGGCCCCTACCGCCCCTCCGTCTTGTACTTTTGGGTGAGCGGGGGCCAGGACTTCTTGGCGGGAGAGGGCGATTGCAGAGACACTGCAGGGGGGCCCTGTCCTCCAGCCTGCGGTCCTGCAGGACATCAACAAGGCGACGAAGCGTGTCCGTTTGTTCCTTCATGAGACCAAGCAGCGTTTGGGTGGTCTGCTGGTCTTCCTGCCGCCACCTATCCTCACGTTCCATGAGTGTGCGATGCTGCTCACATAGGGTCTCCCTCCAGTGTTTCTGCTCTGCAGCCTCTGCTCGGGAGCAGGCCATCAGTTCAGCAAACATCTCGTCCCTAGTCTTCTTCTTTCGCCGTCTAATCATTGCCAGTCTCTGCGAGGGGGATGCCGGGGCAGTCCGGGAAAGAGCCGAAGCTGTGTGATGGGGAAAGTTAGTGATTTCCTTGAACAGATACATTTTTGCGAACAGTGAACACCGTCTAGTCAATTTCTATGAACAAGACCGTACCGGGCAACAAGTCTCACATGGTCTCAAGAGAAGCACGACATTTTG